>NC_052064.1:10854756-13254756 GCF_903992535.2 Arvicola amphibius
AATTCTCCTGGAAAGCCGAGTTTGTTTTGGGGCAATTCTGAAATAGACTGTCAAACTGTTGAAAGTTTGGGGCAAGTGTATTGGACTTGTGTATTGGAGTTGGCAGTGTGCATTAATACATTTTATTTTAGGACTCTGAATTTTTAACAAATTTATTTTTATTTTGGGGTGTGTGTGTGTGTGTGTGTGTGTAAGCCAGAGGTCAATATTAGGTATTGTTTTAGGTATTCTGTACCTTGTTTATTTCATTTTAATTGAAAATTTTATACAATGTATTTAGATTGATTCTTTCCCCTCTCTTTCCGGGTCCTCTCCACCTCCTTACCCACTGGACTTCATGTTCGTGCTCTCTAAAAAAACAAGCAGACAGAAAATCCAACAAAAACCAAAAAATGAAAATCTCTCTCTTCTTCTAAGATTGAACAAGTCAACAAACAAAAACGCCCAAAAGTCAAGAAAAACAAAAAACAAAAAAACAAACAAACCCAAAAGCAAACTGATAATACAAGCCCTGCACCCATATGCATGTCCGCCTTCCCTTCTCAGTGCTGAGATTTTCCCTGGTTCGGGCCTGTACCTTTGTACATTCCGCTGCAGTCTTTGTAAGTTCACGCAACTATCCGTGCTGTAGTGTCTGGAAGATACAGTTTGCCATCCACCATCTCTGACTCGTACAGTCTTTCTTCTCCCCACCCCTTCCACATTTAATTTGAGCCTTGAGGGGGGGAGGTTGGATGACGACTTCCCATTTAAGGCTGAGTGCTTCAGAGTCTCTCACTGGCTTCTCTGAGGCGTGCTTAACAACGCTCTGACCTCTGGGCACAGCACTCTGACATCAGTATTCATTTTCTGTCTGTCTTGCTTTGCAGTCAGGCTCTCAGGGGTCTGGGACATGCAGAGTAGGTGAGGCTGGGTGGCCAGTAAGCCCTGGGATCCTCCTGTCTCCACCTCTTCTGCACTGAGGTTGTAAGTGCATACTGCCACACGTGCTTTAGAATGTGAGTTTCGGCTTCTGGGCTTGGCCTCATGCTCCCAAGGTAAGCGCTTTGTCAACTGAGCTATGTTCCTGGCCCTGGACTCTGAAATTCTTAGAGCTAGTTATTTTGTGTGTGTCAGTGGATATGTATTTATAGCTATGTGTGAAATACTAAGTTTATGTTTTCCCTAACTGAAGAAAATGTTCAAATTGACATCAATTTATCGAGGAGGAAAGGCACTGAAGACTGAATGATACTCTTGAACTAGCTCATTAGTGTTGTTGTAGTATTTTGGGATCATTATTTTCATAATTGCCATGGTTTCATAAACCTGTTTTTTATAAGCATGGTTTATCAGATGAAATGTAACCCTGGATATTTGTAGCTTATTCCTGATAGAATAAAATTATATGACTTTTAAAATGCTAACTTCCGTGGGTCATTATTTTATTATTTTCAGGATGAAAAGATTGTACAGGAACATTTATTAACTCTTTTCAGGACACAACTTCGATCTATAGCTACTCAGAGCTGTGTTATACTCCTTACTCATTGTACAAAGCTGCGAGAAAACAGATATTGTCAGATTGTTAAAAATGATAGTAGTAAGGAATAAAGGGATAAGCAGACAAGCTGGTAGGTATAGAATTTAATGTTATGTAGTGATATCACATAATGTTATTCTGGTAATGCATAATGTTGTACATTTAGAGTGGTAACTCTAAACCAGATGAATGCAAGGCTGTGAGGTCAAGTGCCTTACTGATCTCTATTTCTGTACTCCTACGGCCTAGAACAACTCCAGATGACAGATATATGTAACTAAATAATCGAAACAACAAAAATAAACTAAACACAAAAGTCAAATTGCAAATAGATCATTCCTATCAAAAACGATAAGCTCATCAGAAGCGTTTCAGGGGTTTTAGCACATTTAGGAACAAGGAGTTGGGGCTAGGGAGGTGGCTCAGTGGCAAAAATGCTGAATGAGAGCTAGAATTAAGATCGCTAGAACGCTTACGTAAGAGCTATCTTGATGCGGTGGCCACCTGTACTCTCAGCACTCAGGAGGCACAGAGAGATATCTGCATAGCAAGCTGGCTAGCTGGGCTAGCTGGAATATACCAGCTGTGTTCAGAGAGAGACCCCGCTCCAATTTGTGAAGCACAGAGTTACAGAGGAAAGCACCCAGTAGCAATTTCAGACCATATAAGTGTGCTTCAGGCTTTCCCGTTCAAATGAGTGCACTTTAACATGTCTGCCTCCATGCAGGTGCTCACACGACAAACAGGGAATTTTCCTCCCCTTAAAAGAACAAGGACCCTAAGTTATGATGACTGAATTCCATCTGACAGCTTAGCTAGGTTGGTGCCCAGTTGTTTGATCCAGCACTAGTTTAAATGTTGTGAATTTATTTTGTAGATCTAACCAACATCTACAACTAGTTGACTTTAAAGAAGCAGGCTAGTTTGATAATGCTGAAGGTCCCCAGCCAATGACAAGAAGGTCTGAAGATTTAAGAATGAGGTTTCTTGGAGAAAGATTTTTATCTGAAGATGGACACAAACATTTTTTTCTGGATTTCCAGCCTACTGGCGTTCTCAACAGATCCAGAATTCAAGACCCCCAACAGCAGCCCTTTCCTGAGAGGTTTGCTAGTCAATAAAATCTGATGAGCCAAATCCTTAAATCAGTTTCTTTTCCCTCTGCTGTGTATATGTCTTGGGTCTCCCAGTTAGATCCCAGAAATGTGTCTGGAGAACTCTTCCTGATATACCAGTAAAACTTCACAATTTCCTGTAATTGCAAACAATCATCATTTGCTTTCGTTTCTGGGACTGTCAGTTTCTTTTGCTAATTTGGGAATGCACAGTTAAACAAACAAACTTTAATGAAAATGGTAGTCTTATTAACATTGAGGGGAGTTGTGCCACAATTACCTCAATCCTAGTCTCACTTTTTCTCCCTCCCTCCTTCCCTTCTTCCTTCATTCCTTTTATTTTTGATACCATCGGTGTTACAGACCCACTCATGGTTCAGTGGTTCAAGAGCCATGGTTTGTCCAAGCCCTCTTCAGTATGGAGGGTAAGAGACACTAACTAGACTATAACTAAAAATCCAGATTGCATATGTTCTTGCTCACCTTCTCTCTATGGTTTGCACTCAAATAAATGCCAGGAAGCAGTCATCAAAATGGTAGAATTTTAAGATGGATGTGGGAGAAAACTGGAATATAACCAAATCTTAAAATTATTTTAAACACAGTTTTTCTTAGGCAGAACAGGAAATTTTTAAAAAAGCAAACCTATCTCAGAGAAAAGAAATTTGAAACTTGGGAGTTGAGACATTGGAAGAGACCTTGCTAAGACTCCTTGTGTGAGCCTCACCTTGGGTAGATGGTGCCTTCTCAAGCACATTTTGAAAGCTTCTCAGAAGTAACAAGAGTCTAAAGCTCTCCTTAGTTATCCTTTCAGAATTAATTAATTCCTATGATTGAGAAATCTTCCTTTTATCTAACATATTTTTCCTCTTGTTCTGATCCAAACTGAAGTTGATGAGAAACTGGTGATCATTCTGTATGTGAGAGCCCTGCATGCATTCATTGATTGTGATTAAATTGTCTCAAATCAGCCTCTAGTCTTTATGCTCAATAATATCCATTCTCTTGACCTCTTTTATTAGAACTTTCCCCAAATGTTTCAGCCACCTTTTTTAGCTTCCTCTAAGCCACTTTGTTTCTCCTCCCTCTTTTGTTGTGAAACGCAGAGCCTGAGAGTATATATTTGAAAGTCTAGGAGTTGGTGGAAGGGTTCATCCTTTGTGTTATGTATGTATACCTTCCAATACACAATAGACATTTGGAATAACATTTTTGAAATCAAATGCTATTTTAGTACTCCTAGGAAGCTTACCTTCCAAAGGGCAGGGCGAGTCATTTGCAAATGAATGCTTTTGTCTGGGAAGTGTATAAAGAAAGCTGATTTCTTCCTCAGAATTTGATGTTTACATAGAACATTCTTAATGTGGAGCTCATTTCTGTTATTGTGCCTTCTTCGTCATTTTGTTCCACAGCAATTGCAGCTCATTATACTTTGGATTGGTGTCTCACTGCTACATTTGCACATGTAGCGTAGCATTTACTTGACATCAACGTTAATGGTATTTGTAAAAATACAAAGAATAAATGACACCCTGCTCCTTGGGAGACTACAATCTACAGAAGAAAGGTAGGGTACACACAAGATTGAAGTATAGATTGAAAGGAATGTAAACACTTTTGAATGGGGCCTTCAAAGGGGGGGGGGAGATTATCTAGAAGCATGGCACATTGGAAGTGGCTACATTTGAGAGGATTCTTGAAGGTTATGTAACCATTGTATGGGTAGAAATAAAGAGAGAAAAATATTAGCAGAAATAACTGCCCAAGAAGAGCAATGGAACCAGGAGAGGACCAATGTTCATCAATTAAAAATGTGCAGAAAGAAGAGAAAAGGAAGCTGGAGAGAAAGTACGGGGACTGTGTGATGCTGCATTAGGAGTGCAGACCTTCCAATGTGGGGGAATACTAGTCAGTGATCAGTTTTAGTAGCAGGCTTGCTAAGGTTAAGGGGCTCCTTTAAAGAAGATTACTGCTGATATTTATTATTTTCCATTACTAAATCCCTGGCTCTTGCTAATTGGGCAATGCCCCATTATGTGGTTTTAATTGGAGTTCTGTCTATTACTATGAAAACCATAAAGGGATAGGTACATCTTCCTACTACTAGAATGAAGGGCATGTGCTCCCTCCAGCAAGTGCTTCTTTTTGGTTGGAGAGATTAATCCAGTAGCATAGGGATACCTAGGATCCTATTTAGCAATCAGTGCAGCTGGGGTGATGGTGAGCCTCCATGGACAGTGATTGTGGCCTCATCCCCTGATTCTCCTTTGGACATAATTTTGTGTCCCTCAATTCCCTGACCTCTTTGAGTCATTACAATTTCTTGAGTTTAATTCCATGACTTCCAATGGACCTGAGGACATTCTAATAGTTGTGGCACAATTCATTTTTCTGCTCACGTTAGCCCAAGTCAGTTTCCAGTGGTTTGCACTGATTAGAACCAACACTCACCCAGAGTCTTTGGACAGGGTTGTAAGGAACGGATTTAAGTAAGATGCCAAAAAAGAGTTAGGCATCTTCAGTCATTCAGGTTAAAAATGATGTCACTTGCCGGGCGGTGGTGGCGCACGCCTTTAATCCCAGCACTCAGGAGGCAGAGGCAGGCGGATCTCTGTGAGTTCGAGATCAGCCTGGTCTACAGAGCTAGTTCCAGGACAGGCTCTAAAGCTACAGAGAAACCCTGTCTTGAAAAACCAAAAAAAAAAAAAAAAAAAAAAAAATGATGTCACTTGACTTACGGCAGTGCAGTCATCAGGGGGCGATGGCTACATCTGCTGAGATATGATGGTGGGATTGATAGGAGCTTAAATCAGCACTACGTTAGTGTTTCTTTACCCTGGGTTGCTCATGCCTGGTGAGGCTGGTGCCAGGAATATCCTGTCTCCTTTCTGAATGACGTGCACTTTGCTCCCAAAGCTTTGAGGTTAAGCAGATTCCTTTGTGGGGGGGAGGGGGGGAGAGAAGACTTTTATTATAATCAAGGATAACTTACCAGGGTGTTGCTCCTAATTTAAGATGCAAAATAATACAGTTACAGAATGAAATCTCATTGAAACATTTCAGGTTAAGGGTTTGGGCAAGCAATGCTAGTAACCAAATGGACACGGTAGAGGATTAACCAACCCAGGAAAGTCAATGAGTTTCTTTTCTTTAATTAAACTTTTATTCTTCTGGAGTATTTAATAAGTGAGTACTGTGTTTATAGCATTTCCCAACCTCCCTCCCCCTGCTCCTCCCATATCTTTTCCAATCCTTCCTAAACTAATGACATTAAAAAAAACTAATATATACATATGTATATATGAGAAATATGTATTTGTGGTGCATGTATATATACAACCAATTGCATCCACTGTATATAATATGTATATATTAGGGGTATCCTAATTAGGTAATGTATTGAAGAGCTCATCCTTGGAGAAAACTTACTCTTCTTCAATTATGAGTGGGACCTTGTGAAATGTCCACCTTCTACACTGATGTGTCAACTGATGATGTCATTAGGCAGGCATTGTTTAGGCAGCCATATTGTTGAGGTTTTGGGGAGTAGCTTCTCAGTCATGTTCAGAAGACAGTAGTCAGCAACAGACATCTGATCCTCTGGCTCTTCCATGGTTTTCCTAAGCTTTAGGAAAGTTGTAGTGCTGATGTATCAGTTGGGGTCAGGCACTGTTGACTACCTATTCTCTGCTTCTGGACCATTGTGTATCTCAATACTCGTTTTCTTCTTTTGAAAAAAGAAGCTTATGTGATTAGGATGGGAGCCATAGTTATCTATGCATATAAAGAAACAAATTTAGAGTCCATCTAGGAGGTACATTGGTGTAATGATTACTAGACAGCATTCAGATGCTTTCACTCCTAGTCCTTCATTGGTGCAGGATAACAGATATTCTCATCTTAGTTTGGTTAGAACTGTGGCAGGAGATCTGAGATGTGTAGTTTAGAAGGAACAGAAGCTTATTTCTCACTGTTCTAAAGGCTGAGTGTCCAATGACAGGGACTGTCTACCAAGAACTAGCCTGCTCCCAACCCAAGCATCCCAACTTAGTTGCTTGGAGCTGTGTTCTTGGAGTGAGCAGTTCTGTGTTCTCTAATGCTAGAAAGGATGGAAGGGTGAAAAGTGCTATTAATAAATAATACAAAACTATCTCTGTCAAACACTTTTACAGTGACCTAAACCACTGTGTTACAGACCTTGTAACCCAATCACCTCCAAAGGCTGCCCCTTCCAATACTGTTTTATTACAGATTAAGTTTGGACAGAAAATTTGGAGGGGGCCACTCAAACCAAAGCAATCTATGTCTTTTGTATATTTTCTCTTTCTACTTCCCTCCCCATTTCCTCTTTGTCTGTGTTTTCTCTCTCTTCTTTTATTCTTTATTTCTTTCTAGCTCTCTCCCTTCCTTTCTTATAGCAGTGACGTCTTCCATAGTAAAACAAGCTGAAAAACAAAAACCAAAACAAACAAAAACACAAAACAAATGGTCTAAAAGCACACATGATCCAGCTGCTGGCTGTACTCCCCAGTGCTGGGAATGGCAAAAGGCAAGCTACACCCTATTCTCTAGCTCCTCAGCTTTCACAGAGTTCTGGGAAATTCAAAACCTTCTGTTGTCTTACTGTTCTTGTTGCCAAGGAGTTGGGTTAGTTTTCCAAAAATTACTTTCTCTATAAAACAAATATTGTTGTTAGGGTTAGATTTACTTCTTCAATGCCACTTATGTTCTATAGAGATACTAGGATGCTATCTGTATTTGTCTATCACAAAACTCTTTATATATATTGTATATGCATCAGTTTGCATCTTTTTATATATGTATTTTGAAAATAAATGAGATCTTCCCATTTATATTTTGCCAAAATTTTCTTTGGAAATACACATATCTTTCTTTTATTACACATGTACCACAATTTTTTAATTCTGTAAGCAAAATAATTTTGATTAGGTAATTATTTGTATAAAAAATAGATTCTTCTCTCATACAGTATCAGTTTCATCTCCCTAAATTTCTCCCAGCTTCCCTCTCCCCTCCCTCGCCCCCAGGTCTACTCCCCCTCCATTTCCTCTTCAGAAAAGAGCACACTTCTAAGAGACAACAATCAAACAAGAGAAAACAAGATACAATAAGACAAGGCAAAAGCCCTCATACTAAGATTTGACGGGGCAACCCAACAGAAGGAAAAAAGTCTCAAGGACAGGCCAAAGAGTCAAAGATACACCCACTCCTACTGTTAGGAGTCCCACAAAACGCTGAACTAACAGCCATAACGTATATGCAGAAGATCTGGTGTAGACTCCTGCAGGCCCCACCCTTGCTGCTTCAGTCCCTATGAGCCCATGTGAGCTCTGCTTAGTTGATTTTGTGGGCCATGTTCTCCTGGTGTCTTCCATCTCCTCTGACTCCTTTAATATTTCCTCTTCCTCCTCCTCCTTCACTTTCTTCTTCTTCATCATCATCTCAGAGGGGAGAGACTATGCATGAAGTCCGGCTGTGGGTCACTGAACCCATTTACTGCTAGAAGAATCCTCTCTGAAGATGACTGGATAAGGTGTCAATCTATAAGTATAGCATAATATACTCATTTCATTGATTTTTTTTTTACCCCCAGTTGTGTTTAATTCTACCCTAGGTCTCTGGGCCACGCAGTCTCTGGTTTCTGCTATCCATGCAGTGTATGGCATAAGGTCCTTCTCATGTTGTGGACCTCAAGTTAAACCGAACTTGGATTGGCCCCTCCCATATGTTTTGCACCACCACTGCCCCATCACATCTTGCAAGCAGCACTGGTTGTGTGGTGTAGGAGGTTCTTCTGTTCATGTGTTGCTTTCATTGGTTAATGAATAAAGAAAGTGCCTTGGCCTACCTGATAGGGGTAGAACTTAGGTGAGTGGAGAAGACAGAACTTAATGCTGGGAAGAAGGGCAGAGTGAGAGAAGTCATGGATCTTCTGTCTGAGACAGATGCTGGTAGAATCTTGCCGGTAAGCCGCAGTCACGTGGCCATATACAGATTAATAATAATGGGTTAAATTAAGATGTAAGAATTAGCTAATAAGAAACTAGAGCTAATGGGCCAAGCAGTGTTTTAATGAATACAGTTTCTATTTGATTATTTTAGGTGTAAGCTAGCTAGGACAAACAAAGGGCCACCCTCTTTGTGCAACAGTTGTAGATGGAGGGTTTTGTGATTGGGGTTGGTGTCCGTGTTTGTCTTTCTATAATCTCCAGAGTATTATCTCCAACCAAGAAGACTACAACATAGGGCTGGAGGCTCCAAGCAAGCACTACTGGACCTCTCTATGTTCAGTGAGCTGTGTGGATGTTGTCCTCAGCTATGGGGCCCCACTGTTAAGTTTCAGAGAACAACCTGCAGTCCTAGCATTAGCGTGGGTTATTTGCTGATCTTCAGCCAACAACACAACCAAATGCAAGCCAGGCTCACCATTGGAAGCCTTGCCTGGTTACAAAAGATGGACAGTTCAGACTCTGTATCCTCCATTATTTAGGAGTCTTCACTTGGGTCACCCTCACAGATTCCAGGAAGTTTCCACTATACTAGGCTCCCACACCTCTCTCAAAATGCCCCTGAGTTTCAGTTGTTAACTTGCATTCTCTCCCTCTACCCCCACATGATTCCTCCCACTCCCATCCTCATTAGCAGAGTCCAATCACAAAATGTGTTCTATTTTTTCTCATGGCAGTTCTTCAGAAAATTGAGAGTCAATCTACCTCAAGCCCAGCCGAGGAAAAGCCGTATCTATTTTCATGGTGGCTGTACATGTTTGAACTCCCAACAGCAATGGAGGAGTGTTCCCCATGCTCCACATTCTTGCCAGCATAAGCTGCCACTTGTGTGATTGGTCTTAGTCATCCTGACAGGTGTTAGATGAGATCTCAAAGTTGTTTTGATTTGCATTTCCCTGATGACTAAGGATGTGGATCATTTCTTTAAGTATTTCTCAGCCACTTGACAATTCTCTGTTTAGATCTGTACTCCAACTTTTAATTATATTATTTGTTTTTTGATTTCTATTTTCTTGAATTCTTTATATTGTTTAGATATTAGAACTGTATCAGAGTTGGCAAAAAATATCTTCCCATTCTTAGGTTTTCTCTTTGTCTAATTTATGGTGTCCATTGCCTTATTAAAGACTTTTAGTTTCATGGCATTCCTTTAATTGCTAATCTTAGTGCCTGAGATACTGGTTTTTTATTCAGTGCATTCAAGGCTGTTCCCCATTTTCTTTTCTATCATGTTGACTGTTTCTAGTTTCTTGCTGAGGTCTTTGATCCACTTGGACTTGAGTTTTGTATGGGATGATAAGTATGGATCCCTTTGCATTCTTCTATATGCAGAAATTCAGTTAGACCAGCATCATTTCTTGAAGATGCTTTCTTTATTGTCCAGTGTGTATTTCTGAATTTTTATTATAAAAAATTAGGTGCCCATAAGTGTGTAGATTTAGGTCTGGGCCTTTAATTTGATTTCCTTGATCAACATGTCTATTTTTATGCCAATTCCATCTAGTTTTCTATTACTACAGTTCTGTATAGAGCTTAAAATCAGTTATGATGATACCTCCAGAGATTCTTTTGTTGTTCAGGATTATTTTTAGCCATCCTGGGTTTTGTGTTTTTCCATATGAAGTTGAGTAATGTCCCCAAGCTGTAACACGAGGGAGAACAGGTCCTGCACCTTACCTGGGCAGCTCAATAGAGCTAACCCTGTTGGTAGAGCTGTGGGTGAGCCAATCCAAAGTTGGGAGCATGGGCAAGCTCTCATCTGTCACATGGCAGAAATGCCCTTCCCCACCCCATCCAGCCCTACCCCTACTCATCAATGCCTGAGGCAGGTGGGAGAACTGGCCCTAAGGTCATAAGAGTGGGAGAGCTGTCCCTGCCTCTCATCAACTGTAGCACTGGAAAGAGTGTACCCTACCCCACACCTGGGTAACACAGTGGATTTGACCCTGAAGGTGAAGGTGTGGGAGAACTGACCCTGAGGACGTTAAAGCAGGAGAACTGGCCTCAACCCTTGCTCATCTCTGCAAGGGGTGAACTAGCCAGGGAAATGCAGGAGAGCTCACCTTGGTGGTGAGAACAAGAGAGAGCTGGATGGCTGACCAACCCTGCAACTACCCAGGCACAGAACCAGGGTTATGAGTTGACCCACCCCAACATACAACCCATCTATGATCTGCTAGAGCACATGAAGGCACTGGTCTTGCAGACTCAAAGCTTCAAGATCTCCATGACACATGGAAGCAACAAGATAACCTAGAGGAATTCCAGTGAGGGTCCAGCATTGATAGTGTAGCAGAAACCAGAGGCCTCAAACCAGATCAATGATTCTGCAGCAAACACTTGCCAGTAAAAATACATAAGGGTTTACTGCATGACTCACTGTGTCACACTACAGCTTCCATAACAAGATCTCTCCCCCTTTTCCTTTTTTTCCCTTAAATTTTATTTTGGGGTGAGTTTCCAAGGGCAGAGTATTGTAGAATATTAGTTAAAGATGTGTTACATTTGTTTATGCTATGGAATATTTTTTTAATGATGCAAAGATGTGTTGCATTCTTTTATGTTGCATTGGTTTAACTCTGTAAAGCTGTGTTACTTTGCCTGTCTAAAACACCTGATTGGTGATGTGGGATTTCCCTCTGTATGCTGTGATTACTATTAATTAATAAAGGGATTGCTTTGTAGCTATAGCAGAGCAGAGCTTAGGTAGGCAGGAAAGACAGAGCTGAATGCTGAGAGAAAGAAGGGTGGAGTCAGAGAGAAGCCATGGAGCCGCCAGGGACAGACATGCTGAAACTTTGCTGGTAGGCCATGACCTCGTGGTGATGCACAGATTACTAAAAATTAAATAATTTAATTAAATTAAGATGCAAGAGTTAACCAATAAGAAATTAGAGCTAATGGGCCAAGCACTGATTTAACTAATGCAGTTTCTGTGTGATTATTTCCGTCTTAGCTAGCTGGACAGCCGGGAACCAACAACTGACCTCCTCCCAACAAATTGGCTCCTGAGAAAATGTTGAACACTGAAGACACTCCATTTGGAGTTGGTTTTCTTCTTGGCATGACTGGCCTTTGGACAAGGAACTGCCCATGCCTCAACCATGTCAAGGTACATGGTATCCAGAAATGGATAAGCAGGACACAAGGAAAAAGACTGTCAAATCTTGCCAAGACAGGGTAAGATGATTTTGAAAATTTTCCTGCCTCTGAACATGGTCTGTCAGTTACTCTAGGCCTTAGCCAAAGTTGGTTTTTCATTATTGCAAATGAGACTTTGGGTGATTGTCCAGGTAGTCAGTTGTCTCTGTCATTTGTTGCCCATTTTGGAAGTTGCTTGATTGCACTTCCTGCTTACTCAAGTAATATTATTTCCCTTCTCGGATCTTCGATGGGGTTGAAGACTAGATAGTCATAGTTATTTTCCTCTCGTGACTTGACCAAGTACTTTATTATACAAGACTTAAACTCATTAGGATAGAATAATTATTGAAACATTTATCACATGTTTCTTGCTTGATAAATTTGTTCTATTTGTATATAATTTTGTATTAGGCTTAGAAGTCTCTTATTTAAACAAAAGGGGGAGGTGCTTTAGGAATTCCTAACGCCAGTAGCCTTTAAGTTACCTGCCCACTTGGGCCTGGCCTGATGCTATTTATGCCAGTGTAAAGTGTGCATCAAGCCTCTTTTCTGGCTGTGGGATTCAGGTGCTGTTCTCCATTCTAGCAGAGGATTCTGATTTGTGAGTCTACCCCTAAATAAATAACCATCTGATATTCTCAATTCTGAGCTAGTGTGGGATTTCTTTTAAGCATCCTTCTTCAGATTGGCACTCGGTAGGCAGAGGCAGTTGGGTCTCTGTGAGTTCAAGGCCAGTCTGGTCTATAGAGCAAGTTCCAGGACAGGCTTCAAAACTATACAGAGAAGACCTGCCTCAAGCCAAACAAACAAAACATAAAACACTTGACTGGTCTAATAAAGAGCCGAAGGGACAATAGCTATGCAGGAGAAAGGACAGGCAGGACTGGCAAGCAGAGAGAATAAGTAGGAGGAGAAAGCAGGGAAGAGGAGGTTGAGGATCAAGGAAAAGAGGAGGGCATTAGGGTCCAGCCACCCAGCTACACAGCAAGCCATGGAGTAAGAAGTATAGAAAGGTATATAGAATAGAGAAAGATAAAAGCCCAGAGGCAAAAATGTAAATGGGATAATTTAAATTAAGAAAAGCTGGCTAGAAATAAGCCAAGCTAAGACTGGGCATTCATATGACAGGATGAGAATCTGTGTGGTTTATTTGGGAGCTGGGTGATGGGTCTCCAGAAGAGCCAAGGATGAAATAAAAAGCAGCTACAGCAGAGGGAAGAGATGAAGGGATGGGGAATTAGTGGGATCGAGATGCATGATGTGGTAGACACAAGGAATAAATAAAAAAAAAAGATAAAATATGAGTTTTACACACCTTGTTTAGGAAGGCATTCCTTTCTTTCAGATTGAAAATATTTAAAATGTAGATTGACTTTTGCATTAAAATCAGATAAATTTTATTTTTTGAATGCTATGACAGAAGAATTTGTCCCAACCATGTGACTCATTGCAGATGCACTTTTTTTTAACTGTATGAATTTACAACTGATTCAAGTACCTTTTAAGGTCTTTTTGAGTTGTTTTGAATTGTTTCTTTTTCATGAGTCAATATTTAATAATTCTATATCAATATAACGAAGGTTTCGTGATTATACGAGTGTTATGTTCTGAGTATCAAAACCCATTTTTATTATAACTTTACTTGTAGTTGTAGTGTTTGTAGGATTTTATGCTTCATGTAGGTCAAACAAATGTCTGCTATCAGTCTACATAAGAATACTGTAATATTCAGTGTGAAATTAAAACATCCACGTGACTTTATATAAAAGCACTTTCCTCTAAGAGAAAAAGTTGTCCTTTTCAACAGCCCTTTTAAAAATATTAATTCTGGTCTCTGTGAGGTTCATCATGGTGATACTGGTGGTACAGCAGTCCTCGGTGCCAAGGCAGAGTGCAAATGAGCTGGGAAGAACTAGCTGTTCTAGAGAGCAGAGAAGCTCCCAGACACCAAGCCAACTCAGAACAGTCCAGGAACCAGCCTCTAGAATGCTCTTGACTGAAGGGAGGACAATTGAAACCAACAGAAAACACAACAAAACAAAACTTCAGCTGTACCAGTGGAAATGACTATTATGCTATTTAACATATGCGTCAGTAATTAAAATGGAAGGATTAAGTATTTAGTCCTTTGTTCTTAGTAGGAAATTCTTTTTAGCATAAACAAATTGTCTCAAGAATTTTTTATCCTAAAGAATGCATCTGATCAGCATGGAATAAATAATACAATTAGAGAAATCACTTTATTTTGTAATCTATAATGAAATAATGGATTCAGGCAAAGATTATCAGTGCGAGCTAGACCATTAGGTTAAGGGCTGCTAACGAATTGAATGTTACTTGGTGGCAAAATATCAGGGTGCAGATTATTTTATCATTGCAAAAGAAAAAAAAAAATCACCTCAACCGTGGCGTCAGAGGAACTGGTGTCATTCCATTTGATCCCAACATCTAACCACTAGAGTGGAAATGGAATAATTTATGTCTGCAGAGACACGCAGATAACATAAATATAAAATTTGATAAAATTTTATGAAGCAAATACAAATGTGATATTACATTAAATGATACTATTTAATACATAGTATACAATAAACATAAATGGAATCATCTTACAAGTAACAAACTGAAAAAAATTTCCAGCTTCCAGAAACTCTTGCATCTGTTCTAAATTGTGTTTTCCTAAAGTACTAAGCATCTCAAAATAAGCTATTATGTCATATTTTTGCAGTATATCTTGACCTTGAATTTTTGCTCTGAAACTTGTAATAAAAAAACAGTAAAAATAGTGATCCTTTTCTCTATTCTTGAAGCCTATTTATTAGATTTACATGCTATATGTTGCTTTAATATATAACATTAGTTAAATTTTTGTATCTTTTCTCTGCATGTATATACATGTATAAAAAGAAGGATAAAGGGAAAGGCTATAAATGTAAATAAGTAAGTACAGACATCAGGTATTTATAAGTTAATTTTACTTTTTTGTTGCTCTGTGGTATATGTCTTCAGGTTTGGGAGTAAACTTGATGTCTTATTTTTAAAAGCTTACTATAAGGTGACAATTGAAGTACTTTTTTCCTGCTAGATGTAGACAGTACACCAATTTGAGTCAAATATTGCATCTGAAAGTTACACTTTTTTGAAATACATAGGTATTTTGAATAAACTAAAATTTTATTTATTAATAGTTTCCAAAAATAAATCACACTAAATCACCCGCTGTTAGAACACGGTCACCGGATTAATCAGGTGTAAGTAGAGCAGAGCAGAGTTGCCACTTGTGAACTGTGAAGAGGCTTTGTAATCATAATGTAAACACTGAATCCTCTGGAACTTCTTAAAAAACACCAAGATCACTATTTTGATTTTGGCCTTTTACAATATTGTCATCCAGATGCAAATACATGGCACTTAGTACTTCCTAATGATGTTATTAATCATGTATTCAAAAGCAGTAGTATTTTAGGGGTTTCCAAGTGGGAATTAATCAGTCTCAATCCCACAAAGCTTGAAGTAAAACGAGGTGAGATCATAGATACAAGGATT
This sequence comes from Arvicola amphibius, assembly GCF_903992535.2. NCBI lineage: Eukaryota > Metazoa > Chordata > Mammalia > Rodentia > Cricetidae > Arvicola > Arvicola amphibius. The sequence continues at coordinate 10,870,113 of NC_052064.1, forward strand.
ACACAGTGGCGAAGGCAGGAAGCTAGGAGTTAGGTAAGCCCTTGAACTGCTTGAGCAAAGGCTTGGGGGTTCACTCTGTGTGCAGAGCTGAGGAGGCATGAGTGGCTCTTTCACAAAGCGCTCTTGTCAAAGATTTTGCCTCCAAAATGTTCCTCTGAGGAAGAAGTCAAGCTGGAATCACAAATCCAGTCCAAAGATTTCTCCTGTGAGTGTGACTATTTCTTTAGCAGCTCACTCACTAAAAAATATTCATTTAAATGTATCCAACTGTGTAGTATTATTTAAATTTAAGTAAATACTTTGAGATATATGATTTATTTGCTGCTAGAAAAACTTCTGTTCCATAAAGGTTTGCCCTGTAGCTTTTTTTTTTAATCTGAATGAGGTGATTTCCTCTAGTTTCTGGTGCTTTACTCTGCTTGCCTCAAACCATGTGGCCAGTCTTTATTCAGTCCTTGCTGTGTTCCAGACAGCATTAAATGCATTAACTTATCCCACTGCAGAATTGACTTGCTCTAATTAAACTGATGTTCTGGTTTTGTTTTGAGTGTATGGAGAATTATTTTTATATAATGGAAGCTTTATATGAGTAACTGTGACGGTCTCAACAATTTTTCATGTTTTCTTGGTGCAAACCATGAAAGGGTTGTGATGTTCCAAGCAATTCACATTGGCCAATACCAGCAAAAATTCTAGAATCTACCTTCCTACCTATATACCTATCAGCTTTCAATCAACTATTTAAACTAAGTCTTATATAGTAGTTTCCGAGTTAGCATTTCATTTTATTCTTAGTAAATACTGTTGATATTTGACAAGTTTCTGTCCTTCCATTGCTTTCTAATGGGACCATTTTATTTACCTACTTATTTCCAGACTTGGGTCTCTGGGTTTGATAGGGAAGACTTGAGTCAAGGTAAACCTAATGTGGATGAAATCGTGGTTGATGACCAAGGTTTTCTGTGACTAGGAGTGGCCTGCTAATGACAACAGATTATTTAACTGAGTGGATTTTGCAGCATATGACAAAATTCTGCTTCCTGAAGGAACTGACTTGCATTTGCCTGCTGCAGACTCAGCCCAGCTTGCACACAGCACTTTATTCAGGTCCAGCAGTTGCCTATGCCCAGCTAGCAGAAAAGTGGCTTTCTTGCTAACTGAAACTTCAAAAAGTAACCTAAGCAGACAATGAATGAGCCATTGGTTTGATTGAACACTTTTTTATGTGATTAAAATTGTTTTGCAATATTCCCTTAAAAACAGAAAAAAAAGAGTTGAGGTTGTAGATTATAGCAGAGAGACTATGCCCCAAATAGTAAGTATGTAATATAAATGAATAGTTTTATCCGCTAGAGTCATTAAAATGCACCATATATTTTCACGTTGATTTAAATACTTAAAATCAACCACTTTTATGTCTCTTATATACAGAAACCTCATTATAAATCTCTAAAAGCTTAATACCATTTTTATGGCTAATTGTGTACTGAAGAAAAGCCCAGAATGAGGCTTGGGTAGTTATGCCAGGTTTGAGTAAGTGTTTCCTGTATTTTAATGGATTTCTTACAGTGATGAATCTGAAGGAACATTTGGAATATATACATGTGAAGTAAGAATTTGGAAGAGCAGATTCAGACTTAGATAGAGAAGGAGATGGGAAACTTACCTACTTCTGAGTGATGCTTCGGGCCCTGAGTTACTGCCCTCAACAAACTGGCAAAAGTTCTTGACTTTTTGTGACTTGCACTCTGAGATGGATGACAAAATTGAAGCCATATTGGACATAAAACTCTGTCATGTGCTGAAGAAATCAAACAAGTAAGGTGACACAGAGTTTTATGGAGTGATCCTATATGAAATTTTAAGTAATGTGTTTAGGGATGCGTATAAAAATTGCCACGAAAGCAAAGACTTGAAACAGGTGACCGATTCCTCTAAGTACCTGAAGAGCGTGCTGGTCCAAGGAATGGCAGATGAAAATGCCAGGAAGGAGGGCTGGGTTGCATCTCCCAGGAGTGGCCCAATGACTAACACATTGAAAGCTGTCTACAGAAGATGGGTGGGCACAAGACTGTGTGAGAGATGAGTATGCCAGACTGGCATCGGAAGAAGTGCAGAATTTGAAGTGTATTTTGAGAGAACTAGAAAGAGTTGCTTATGAATCACTTCTGAGCCATGAGAGTTAAGCATGTATAAGACATCTGACTTTAGCCACCAATGGTTGAAGCTGCCACTTCCTGATATGGGACGATTCCTCCGGAAGATTAGGGAGTGACACCAGTTGAAGAGGCTTTGACTGGCCTCTGGGAAGTTCTGTGTAGAATATTAGGTTATGAAAGTAAAGATGTTTGAGGCAAAGGGATAGCTATGCAAAATGAAACTGAACACTGGCACAAAGACCTTGAGAGAAGCCGAGACAGTCCGCCTGGTGGATGCATGCACGGCAAGGGGTTGCAACTCCAGCCTTGTGGTCCTCAGAGAATACACATATCTGCTCTATAACATTAAAAATATAACTTTCTTTTATCTTTAATGCTTTAAACTAAGATACTTATCGACGAAAAGCCACTTGAGAAAAGGCACTTCATAAATGCTGAGTGAAATTAATGGAGACATTATGTTGATAGCGATTGACCCGAGTAGAACCAAGAGAGGTGGAACTCTGACCCTGTCATCTGCTCTTCCCCATCCTTACCTGAGTCACTGTTCTTCTCGTCCCTCCCCACTTCCCCTAGACAGTTCGAGAGAAGTGTAAACAACTGCCTGCAATACATGTCATTATCATTGTCAATTCTTTGTTTTTAATTTAAAATTCTTTTAACTTTTGAGATTATAATATTACATCATTTTTCTCTTCTCTTTCCTCTCTTCATACCTTCCTATATACTCTGCGTTCTTTTAAATTTATGTCCTCTTTTCCATTAATTGTTGCTTTCTCTCTCTCTCTACACACACACACACACACACACATATATATATATGTTACATACATGTATATACATATAGACTACAAAGACATAAAAATACCCTGCTCAATTTGAATGATGTTACTTAGATATCTTTTTTTTTTCAGGGCTGACCATTTGATACTCAATAATTAAGTGATGTGCCCTTCGCTGGGGAAGATGAACTCTTCTGCTGCCAGCATTCCTTAGTTACCCATAATTCTTTGTGTAGGGTTGAGGCCTTGTGAACTTTTTCGTTTTCAATGTAACATGTCTATTGTTGTTGTGGATTCTTGAATTACACTCTTTGGAGAGTCGGAGGTTAAACCTAGGTCCTTAAGCATGCTCATTAAGATGGTGACAAGTCACTGACTAATTTCTACTGAATGGGAGAGATTTTAAGGGTTAACACCAGGGACTGAGTTTTGGAATCGTTGTGATTCCAAAGGGCATTACATGGAGATGACACCTTACTTTAAAAGCTGAAATGAAACCCAGCCATTCAATATTACCAGTATGTCCTGTTTTGAGGTGCTCCAGGATCGTTTCTGGATAATAATTATGGATCACTCAGATGCACTGAAAGTACACCATACCCAGGTGACAGTATCATAGAGCATGTGGTGATTTTCATTGCAGACAATTTTTCAAACTGAAGAGTTGCCATGCTTATTAAATATTTTCAGTGGCTGTGGTAGCTTGATTTGCAATGGTGCTTCTACACCAGATGCTCTGTGGAAACTTTTAGAGATCACATTTGGGTCCCGAGTCAGTATCCTCTGGTGATGAGGGAAAGAAAGGATCATTAGTCCTAATCTAGATTAGAGGGTTTTTTTTTTTCAGATAACTTGCTTCTCAAACCACTGTGAATCTAATAAAGCTATAAATAGATGAATTAATTGGATAGTCATTCTATGGGAACACCATAATCATTGGCAATTCTGGAGAGAGACTGTACTCTCATCTCGAAAAGGTCGTCAGATATTCCAATTGCTATTGAATCTGATGTTTTCATAGGCCAGTGGCTGAGAGCATTCAAAGACATGACTAGGAAGATACACTGTGTTACTCCTATATTCTGATTGGCTGTCTCTGGATAGTGAAGCTTATATCACTGTTTTGTGGTGAGTTAGGTATTACTGATATAGAGTAAAATTCTCTGGATAGAACAGATAATGAATGCATCATATCATCCTGCCTATGAGCGATGGAGGGGGTGAAATGATACATAGAAATATGTAGCTATAAATCCATGTTAACTGTAGTTGGCATATAGCTGTGTAAGAAAAAACTTATAAAGTCCTACATGGTAGCATCTACATAATTGGGAATATGTAGCACTTGGGGGAAAATGTCATTTCGGTTGAGGAGGAATGAAGGATGTCACCACAATTTTAACTAATTTCGTGGTGTGTTAAGTGTTACTTTAATCTTTCTGTCACAGCTATGCGGTGGAACAAATGGTTTATTAGTTGACAGAATTAGTCCACGATTAGAGGGTATTTGGGGAACTTAATTTGAGGATCACAAATGAAATGTACAGAATCTAAGTGGCCAGAAATAAGAATGACTCTGGCCTTGTTTAAGAAATAATTACACAATTAAGTGTTTTCTTTAACACACTGAACATAAATGGTTCAGATACAGACAGGCAGATAGATGCCCTACTTGGTATGTTTCTCTGGAGATGGCCTTGGTATACCATTGGAGGAGAGAAAAGCTGATCACTCTGAAAGCCCAGAACTCTTCATTCTTACCAAGTTTTATCATTGTTAAGTTTTCTGTTATTGGCCAATTCTCTTCAATATTTTATTCTTCTGTTTTCTTAGCCATGGGGGAAATATGCCTGTCTACTCAGTGGATTGTTGTAGTATGTCACATACTTGAAGGAGACAAAGGATTAAAAAGGATATTCAGGCGAACACACACATTCAACCTCTGAAGGCTCATATAGACATAGGTGATAGAGAAAAAGAGCAATACACTGGGAGCGAATATCAAAGAGACCCTCACAAGAAGGCATGATTCTAACCAGCACGTTTTATTTAGAAGACATGCATCGTCCCAATTGGGTATTTCAAATCACAACTACTGTCAGGATATTAGTAGAATTAATGTTCTGTATTAAATATTAAAAGACAAATAATGAAAATTATTCCTACAAAATGTATATTGAAGAGGCATCAGCCAACATCGGAGTGGAGAGCGGAAAGAAAATGTTAGCTATGGACTTACCAGTCGTTCTTCCTTCAGGGTTGTGTGGTGGGGAAGGAAAGATTCATCCTAGAATCTTGTCAGCTGTCTAGAAAATGATGACATGCTGTTTCACTGGGAGCATTGTATATTGGGTGCGTGTGGTATACCCCTCTGGTCTTCTTATGTTAAAGAACTTGGGAATGTATGCCCTTATGAGACATGAGTTCCTGTAAAATACCACATCAACAATGAAAATCCTCAGATATAAAACAGATGTATCACGACAAGTTCTCTATGCGAGCAGCACTATTTCAGTCAACATTTTGGGATGACATGCTAAGGCTTGAGGAAGGCAGCCACTTGTGTAGTAAAGAAAGACCCATGCGTATCTAGGCTTTACAGATTTCCCCAGCCTTTTTGTTTCTTTTCCTTTTTTTTTTTTTTGTGTGTGTGACCTCCTCTCTTTTTGGTGACATTCTGGGTAGTTTCAGTTTCAGTCTTTCTGACCCCCATCTTCTCCAAACCTTACAATGGTCACTTTAAATTCCTTTGTAGATCAAATCTTTCCCCTTTTACAACAATATGGAAACTTGTGTATTACTTGACTCTGCTTCAATTCAGACTTATTTTTACACTGATTAAATTGATCAATAATAATCCATATATACTTCTTTTTGAAATTGATGTTCCCATCTAAAGATGCTGGCCTGAAGCCATATGTCTGACAATAGAATTGCAGTCACAGGAAGTGAAGGTTCTTCTTGGTTGACAACTTGACATCTGAAATTAACTAAAACCCAAGTGACTAGGTTTATCCATGAGGGAATTTCCTTAATTGAATCATTGGAAGCGGAGAGACCAACTTCTAATCTGAGGTGAGGAAATCCATCTTTAATCTGGGCCACACATTATGATGACAGCCTATATAAAGGACATAGGAGGAAAAAACTTGCGCTCTCTCTGCCTGCTTGTTTTGGCTCTCACTAGCAAGTATATTCCTTCATTGGCATCACAGCCAACTTCTTCAAGATTCTGGCATATATTGAAGATGAGCTGAGACATCCAGGCTCATGGACTAAATAACTATCAGATTCTTGGAATGTCCTTTGGTAGATAGACACTGTTGGACTAGCTGGACCACAGCCTGTAAGCCATTCTAATAAATCCTCTCCATATGTGTGTGTATACATACTCCTAGAATAGACATAATGTAGATAGAATATATATGTATGTATATATACATATATATATATATATATATATATATATATATATACTCTCAGTTCTGTTCCTCTAGAGAACCCTGAGTATTACAGACAGCATACCATTTTCTGTTTCTCTTCAGATGGACATAATCTCTTTTACTTTTTAAACCTTTATGTGGTTAAAAAACCCAAAATATTTACTTTAGAGTGTGCATGTGCATTTCTCTCCCTCTCTCTCTCTCTCTCTCTCTCTCTCTCTCTCTCTCTCTCTGTGTGTGTGTGTGTGTGTGTGTGTGTGTGTGAATATGTATTCAAATACCATAGCAACTTACAGGTGCCATTCTTGTCTTCCATGGTGTGGAAGCCAGGGATGGAACTCAGGTCATTAGACTTTTTTGATGAATTTTATTACACATTCAATCTTAAAATAACTTATAAACATGTCTTATTTATACAATTAGGACATAAGCAAATGTGTCAGTGTCAGATTATTTAAATTGTTCCAGACACTCATGAATATTTGACAGATCAAACTGAGTGAATAGACGGGGCTTGGGGTCTTTTCAGAGTGGGGAGATCGTAAGGACAGCATATTAGCATAAATACATTTAGCTCTGACTTATTTTCTAAGATCCCTTCTTAAAAGAAGAGATGAAACATCTTCTCTCCTTTACATTCCTTTTTATTGTGAGGAAAAAGACAAAGATCCCTGGGTTTATTTTCCTTTTGATGTTGTGGGGAAGCAACTTCAAGGAAATTTCCTTTTCGATTTCAGAAAAATCTCTCCATTTTCTAGTCATCCAAAATCGTAGTAGAAAGGAGTTAGGGAAGTGGGGAAGTTAGGAAGTCCATTCTGTATCACTGATTTGACGGGTCAGTGCCTGAGCTTTAATGATGAGTTGCCAGAAAAGCATCAGTGGGAGAAATTGGTAAATCAGAGCATCAGCTTGCCCCTTGTTTTTCCTAGGAAACGTTACACTGAGGTGCAATGAAGAGCGACTGGTTTTCGGTGGTATTCCATTCCACCAACAGATGGTCAGTGACTCCTGATGAGGGAGTTGCAGTTTACAGGGGAGGGACTTACTGAGACTTTAGATGCTCCAGGGCTGCAGGGCACCTCTTCCCACAGACTCCTCCCTTCCTCATCCCTTAGCATGTCAGCCACCCTGACAGGAGCAGCAGAGGAAGGAATTTAGAGGCCAGATCGTTACAGTCTACTGTACATCCCGGCTTCAGTCACTTACTTTCCTTGAGGTACTTCTTATGGCTAGCCATGAATACAGATAGGGATCCATGTGTCTACATGTGTGTATGGGGTGTGGGTGGAGGGATTGGTGCACTGGAAGGAGCAAATAAGTTTGTTAAAAGGATTATCTTCATGCTCACTGTCTAAAATTCTTACTTAAAAAAGGAAAGCAGTCAAGATAAGAGCAGCAAGGCTCCCTCTAGCTTTTTCATAGACACTTTGATTTTGTTGATTCTCTCTCCCCTTCCCCCAGTCACGCTGCTTGCCTCCAAGCCTGTTCTCTTCTGCCTCGAAGTAGAACTCTTGCCACTTCCATTTTACATGTGTTCTATTACCCACCCCAACAGCCTTCTTCAAAAGCCATCTTCTCCTTTCCTGGCCACTGTCATTGTTTCATGACCTGCACCGCTCCCACCTAATCAATACAATTCTTAATGTATGTTTCTGAGCATATAACAAGATGTCCTAGAAGAAGATTCTTTACATGTAACCTTATACATATGTTATGTATGGACCTGGAATTAACAATGCTCCCATATCGCCCTAAGAACATAAAATAGCTATGTGAAATATGTGTGTTCTTGTAAATATGTGTATATCTAAAATTACCCATCTTCATTAAACAGAGGCAATGTTTTGAGCCATTGCCGAACCTTATCTTCCCCCACCCCTTTTTAATTTCTTTTTTTTTTTTTGAGTCAGGGTTTCACTGTGTAGCTCTAGCTGTCCTGGAACTCACTATGTAGATCTGCCTGCCTCTGCCTTCCTGAGTTCTGGGATTAAAGGTGTGTGCCACCACTCCCCAGTAAAACTTACCTTGTTATTGGCTGTTAGCTGCCAAGGATGCAGATTGTCACATTCCTTCACTGGACTCAGCATTAGTAGTATTTATTAAACTTGTTTTCTTGAGTTTTAGGGAATTTTTTTCTCAGTTTGTTACTTCTTTGCCAAGATATCTCAGATCAGGTCATTTTTCTTTCTTTAGGAAGTGGCTTTTGAGTAGTTTCTTTCAGTATCTCCCACCCCCTGCAGTGACACTCATGAAATCTCTTCTATTTCTCTTTCCCCGGTAGATCCATGCAGTGCCCCCTTTGAGTCATCCTTGTTATCTAGTCTCTTTGGGTCTGTGGATTGTAGCATCATTATCCTTTACTTTACAGTAAATATCCACAAGTGGATATTTGTCTTTCTGGGTCTGGAGGACATTTCAGGGTCAGGAAAAGATCTGAATGAATTAAGGGAGTCTCTCAGGAATCTACAAGGATGGAGCCCAGCTAAGACTCCTAGCAATAGTGGATACGTAGCCTATACCGGTCATCTCCTGTGACCAGGCAAGACTTCAAGTGGAGGGAGTGGAAAACCAACCTAGCCACACAGCCTTTGACCTGCAGTCTGTCCTGACTGTGGGTTGTGCTGGGATAAGATTGAGGGAGTGGCCAAACCAATGTCTTGTCTAGCCTAAAACCCTTGTCAGGAGAGTAAGCCCATTGCCCACACAGCCTGGAGTACCAGGACTCACAGGCTGGATAACACAGACCTAGCCTAGAACCAAATATGACTGGAAGAAATAATTGTCGATGTAATGTTGCCAAATGATACGCATAGATACACATAGATTCATAGATTGGTGCCTAGCCCAGTTGTCATTAGAGGGGCTTCATCCACCAACTGATGGAAACAGATACAGACCCACAGTCAATCATTAGACAGAGTTAGGGGAAATCCTGAGAAGGAAAATCCAGAGTCGTCTGTAGCCAACTAGTATGGGAATATTGTGGAAGAGGGGGAGGAAGGATTGTAGGAGCCAGAGAGATCAAAGAAACCACAAGAAAAATCCATGGAATCAACTAACCTGGGCTCATAGGAGCTCACAGAGACTGAACCAACAACCAGGGAGCCTGCATTGGACTGACCTAGGCTCTCTCCATATGTGTGGCAGTTGTGTAGCTTGATCCTCTTGTGGGTCTCCTAAAAGTGGGAACAGGGCCTGTCTCTGACTCTTACTGGCTTTTGGGACCCTATTCTTCATACTGGGTCACCTTGCCCAGCCTTAATATGGAAAGTTCTTAGTCATACTGCAACTTGATATACCTTGTTTTATTGATATCTATGGGGACCTGCCCTTTTCTGAACAGAAGTGAAAGAGGAATGGATTACGAGGTGGGGACAGAGGGAGATTGGGGGAGGGACTGGGAGGAGAGGAGGGGGGGGGAACTGCAGCCTGGATATAAAATAAATAAATAAAGTGATTTTTGGTTAGGATAACTCCAGGGAACTTAAGTTTAGTGTGATGAGATAGTTTTCATTTTGGAAGTTAAAGTTTAATGCTACTGTCCACTGCTGAAAAAAAAATTCTTTTCAGGCTGACAGTAGCTTTGGAACAAAATGCTATAACCAAAGAATAATTTCAAACTTATGTTTTCCTTCAAGTATTTCTCAGATACCATGAACAGCAATTATTGTGTTCACGGTAATAACTTATTTTTTTTCACCTTTTCTTATGTAAAATAATTGCTTCAGACCAAGACTACCTTAGTGTCTCCCTCACCTTGACTCACTGATTACACAGACTTCTTCAGACCATTAGGTTCTGGACCTTGAATTCTAAAGCATTTACTAAAACAATAACAACAACATCAACAAAGCCTTCATAAGTTTATGCTATTTTCTTCTTCTTTCGTGTGTCTTTTAAAATAGCTTCCAGCTGGATTTCCAGCCTGGGATGTCCTTCTCTGGGAACTAGGGTCATCCCTTTGGTAGGTAATTCTCAAAGAAGACGGTGTCTTCTGCTTCAGGCTTTGTGGGAGGGTGGGAACCTAACTTGTGGAGGCCCAGCCATAGAGATGCAAGAAAGTTTGCTTGGGTTGAGGTGAATTGAGAAATACGTGGTCCAAGACTCTTCTCATCCTCCCAGTTCTGAGAACGCTTCATGTCTCATTGCAGCAGCCTTGAACTTGGAATAAAACAAGATTCATCTCCTGTGAGAGGACATCTTAAGTGATGACGTCTTTCCATCTCTGGCTTTGTTCAATGCATTTTCTGCACAGACTGATGTGCTTTACTGTCCTTGCACAGAATGGATTGTGCTAGAATTCTCTTTAGTGAAGAGACGAGTGAAGGACTGGACCACTGATACAACAGTTCTTATTTTGTTCCTTCATATGGAATGTTGTCTAGATGAGAACATTCTTTTTTGTTGTTTTGCTTTTGTTTTTCGAGACAGGGTTTGTAACAGAGCCTTGGCTGTCCTGGTACTCACTTTGTAAGCTGGCATCTTACTCAGAGATCTACCTGCCTCTGCCTCTTGAGTGCTGCGATTAAGGGCATAGACCAACACACATGGTGAGAAGCTTCTTGTCAGAGGCTTGTCTCATGTATTGATGCAGACTGGAAGGAAGGAACGGTACTCTTTAATAGTCTCTAGAGTTTGTTGGATGATTGTCTCAAGAGCATGGACTGCTGGCTTACTGCTCTCCAGTCTCACTAATGTACCTTTTTATTAAGAACTAACAGACAACACAAAATCAAAACCAGCAAACACAACTGTGTTTACATACAGCTTTTATCAGATCGCTTCTAACTTGGATTTTCCAATAACTTAATTTCACATTCTGTTATGGATACATTTCTCAGGTTGGCATTTAAGCCTGTCTATCTTCTGGCTACGTTGTTAAACTCTAAGTACCTTTTCTTCAGTGTGATCTCTTATTGTCTTATGAACATGCCCTGTAAATCCATCCCTTCCCAGATGTAATGCTTGTTGGTTTGTTCAAGAATACTGTTTTCAACTTTTCAAATTTCCTAAAAAGAATTCAGTCACCAGCAGCTTTGGAAACCTTCTCTGACAACCCTAGGAGTGTCTGAATTCTCTCTAAGTGCATAGATGTTTGCAGAGAATTATATAAGATATTTTAATTAGTGCAACATTATTTCTGCTGTTATTGCAGATGGTTTTTCTTATGAGTAAACTTTCCCATAATGAATGCACTGGAACCTTCCCTTTTTATGTAATTTTTTAAATAAAATACTTCTGTCAAGTATTGTGAGCATATCTGCCTAATTAAATGAAGAATTCAGAACACACTGGAGCTATTGTTTATTAAAGATCATTATTCTGAATGTCAGTCCCTTGACTGTGCTACAAAGCCGTATATGTCAAGGTGTAGGGATTTCTCCATGACAATTCTTAATCTGAGTTTATGTTTTCTTTAGTTTCTTTTTTTTGATAATAGGTGTTTAAGTGCTTTTTTTTTCTTTCACCCATGTTTTCCTTCATTATTAAACTGAGCTTTCCAATCTGTCGCTCCCAATGCTTTTGGGTCAATGGGACCTTCCTGGATGGTAGAAAGGGCATTATAGAGTAATAAAGGCAACTTGTCTGATATATCTTATCAGCTGAGAGTTGAGATTCGAGGGCAATTAACATATACTGAAATTTGCTACATGGAGGAATTACTCCCCTCAATAACAATGAGTCATGCTTTAGGCCTAAGTATGTGGCTTGCTCCTGTTCCAGCAATAAACCTACAATTTTCTAGTACCCTCACAGGAAACCCCATTATAGTAAGAAATGCCATAAAAAGCCTTGTACAACCTTGAGACCATTAGCAATCGTAAAGTTATTTCTTCTTAGTGTGTGTAAAAATTGGAAACTGTTAAGTATTGAAATAAGATGCCAAAGAAGCCACAGTTGGGGAAGAAGAATTGCTGCAATCTATGTCCGGTGAGTGTATGAGGGATAATTGAAGCCAGGTGGTGCACACCGAGGATGGCCTTTGATACCTTGCCAAAGACGACGCCCTGAACCTGATTTCCCATTTCTCTGCTTATGATACCTCTTCTTGCTACAGTATTTATTGTAATAAGCCTCCTTGGCAAATGTTAGTACCAGGAATTTCCCCCAAACATAGATCTCACTGAATAGCCCTGGCTGGCCTTGAACTCTTGCAAACCTGCCTTAGCTAGAATTGCAAGTGGATGCCACCATGCCTGGCACTCATCTTTAAAAATGGTCTAACTAACTGACTAGTGTATAGAGGTGTGTGTGTGTGTGTGTGTGTGTGTGTGTGTGTGTGTGTGTATTACATTGTATTTGTAGCTCAATTATTTATATATGTGTTCACGCACACATAGTAGCTCATGTGAACCATGATATTTATGATACCTCTGTAAATTCAATATAAACAAAGTACTCTACAAAGTCACAGGGTTCAGGGGCAGAATCTACTGTGTATTTCTCGTTTTGCGCTTATAGACATTTGCAACAAATTAATGTTTGAGGCTCCTTTTCTACATTAAATGCTATACTATGTGACTGTATGTGATCTCATGAGAAATAATGTTTATGAATATGTACCACAAAGCATGCAGAATTTCATATTATGTAAGAGCTTTCAGAACATTGACAAAATACCTTGTCTGTAGACAGCTTATGGCGTCTAAATAGTTTTTAGATAAATAACTGATAGTGCTATGCCTGTTAACCAGCTATAATATATCATAACAGCACAGGGTTTTGTGTGGTGTACATACATTCTTTCCTGATCACTGCCATTTCTCGGGGCTTCAGAATAGAGAACTGCTGGCCATTTGTCATGTAATTCGCGAGCTGCTCCTCAAACAGCTAGTGTCTGCTAGAGGCTGAAGGGTTAAAAGGTCAGTGTGACATCTGAGGATCAGCAGCAGTGACGTATTCCACAGTGGTTCCAGTTGGTGTTGCTCTGAGAGACCCTTACTCAAATTGCATTTCATTGACGCCAAACCTGCCGTAATTCCGCAAACAGAGAACAGTGTTGTTGGAGCATGTTTCAGTTGTTCATAACCAAGCCTCACAACCAGACAGTTATCAAGCACATTTTTCTCCAGACACATCAATAATTATATCAAACAGCATGGACACAGTGCTTACATGTTTTTATGAGAAGGGTTTTCTGGGAAGGTAGGCATTTTTTTGTTGTTTAATATTTCTGTTTAGAAGAGGAAGGCTTGTCCCCTGCACCTGCCTTAGTAAACAGATGAGTTCTGGCTGTTATCACAGTTGCTCCTGGCTCTGCTATGGGGTATGCGATAAAGTGATCACATGTCTCTTCCTCCTGAGAAGTGTTTTCAGACGAGGTTCAGGTTGTAGGAATGCCTCCCCAACTCTCCACTGTCAAGGCTAAGAGGCCATTTCAGCTCGGGTTGGGATGCAATGTCCTAGACAGCTCAGGATTTTCTCTGATCAGCAGAGGGCTGAGGTGCAATGTGCGATGTATCACAGCTGGAATTTTGGAAGCTTTGTCCAGGGGAAGAAATGAGAGCAGAACACAGTACTGCTTTGCCTACTTTCTGTTTCCTGTTGTGCAGAAACATCCATCAGTTATGCATTAAAAATAATCAAATTGACCTATCCCGGAGACAGGATTATTTCTAATCTTGACAAGGTCCCCAGACAAAGTTGCATTTATCCACCATTATGCAAGTTTTCACAAAGCAAGCATTAGCACCTTTGTCCCACTTTGTAATACCAGCAAAAGAAAATATTCTCGATATTTGCTAATGAAATCTACAAATCAAGCCACATTTGAATCGGGACCTAGGAGAGCACTTCTATTAATGTTTTATGGTACTTATATAAAAGAACATAAAGGAACCTGAGAGATTTTTGTGTCAGGATGAAACTGAAATGTATTATTGCTCGCCAATGAGAGTATACAGGAATCTTTTCACAAATTGGATTCTGGCTCTCTTAATACCCTGCTATAAGAGGCCTTTTTTACCTTATGGATGTGTATTATTAGCCAACTTTATGGTGCTAAGTATATTGCATTTATATGTCTAGTGAGGCCTGATCCAGCTTTTTAAAATTGTACTTAATTAAACACTAGTGCCTCATTGAACCTGCTTACTCTGGAGGGAAGACAAGTATAAGGTCACGTGGGCCATTGCTGTGAATATAATATGGGTCAATTATAAGCAGTTGTTTATGCTTGGGGCAGACAGAGAAAGGATTCCCAACCATGGCTAACTTGACCCTCCCAAATTTAACAGTTTCTATGGCTTTAAAGGAACAACTTTTATCAAGAAGTTAAACAAAGCAAATTGAAGTGGCCTCAAGTCTCACCTGTGATAAGTTCCACAGAAACTGTGGAAACTGTTGTGTAATGTTCATAGTTAGAATGGGTATGTGGTAAGGTAGGTGTGCAAGGAAAATTAAAGCAACACTCTCCTGCTCACATTCTGATCCATACCCGGAGTTTAGCACTTTAAAATTCTTCTTGCTATATAAAACATTATATGCATGAACTTATGCATATGAAGATATCCTTATCTATCAACAGGAAGATATGATCTAAAATTACCTGTGAAAGGAACTATCACAGGATAGAACATTGACTTTAAATCCAGTTTGATTGGAAGGTTTTCTTAGTAATGAACACAGCTCCAGCTCAGTCTCTTCAATGACTATCTAGAATTCTGTTGTATGAATGGGTCAAAATTTATTTTTGTCTTTGTTGTTGTGTAATTTGCTTTTATTTTCTGTGACTATAAATAATGCTGCCTCAAATATCCACCTGAACATTTATCAAGGATATGCATTAAATAAATCCCCAAGAGACTGAATTGATGGGTCAAAGCTAGGAGCCTTTGAAATGTAGATGATTTAACAAATAGTTGCATGATAGATTGGATCAGTGTACAGCCCTGTTTACAATACCTCTCTCAACATTGCTCCACAGTGACTCCTTCCTCTCACTTTACCCAAAGCATACTTAGAAACCCGTGCTAGTGTGGTCTGCCTAGGAAAACTTAAATGATTGGAAATGAAAAAAGTATTATCATTATTTTTTTAATAATATATCCACAAGGGAAGTTAGACTGCCTAGAGTAGTCGAAAGTTGAATTAAATAGCTTATCTCTGAGATCAGTCTAAGTAATGTATTTGAACTTGAGATAGCTAGACTTAGTGCTGATTGGCAATTTGTTTACCTGGAACCACCCAGAAAGACCCTACTTGTCTTTGGTTAGTGTCAGGCAAAGTGTTCCTGGTGTTCTTCTGAATTTTTCCCTCAGAGGAAGCTGTGAACTCAGCTGCTCACTGTCACAAATTACGGAGTGGCATTTCCCACTTTTGGGAAAATTGCAGGGGTCAACATATTCATAGAACAGCTGATAAGCCCTGCCCTGGACAAACTACCTTCCTGATGATGTCATCTCCCCTGGCAGGTTAGTATCTGTTCTAATTCATTTTTTATCTGTGGTTGTTTACTTTTTCTAGTTAGGCATTCTGTGTTCTCAAAATTGGGCAGTGCTGATTGTACCTTTCTGCAATGGAAGACGGGTTCTGGATGGTCACACAGTCCTAATGCTGTTCTTTCTCCACGGTGCTTTCTTGCCTTTGACTTTTATTGCTATTTTTGTTTGTATTTGTATATTTTATTTAATAATTGGGAAAAAGACAGTAATTCTCATCCTGACTATTTCTGCTCAAAATTTTCATTAAAATCAGAAACCGGTGAAGTATAAAGTGATTTCCTTTTACAACAAATTGAGTTTCAGAGTTGCTTTTGTCTTTGACTATTGTGAATAAGTTTCATTTGGATTTTCTACACTCGGAGAAGGCTCTTTCATGGAGGGCATTTGCAATGCAGTCACTGGAGGGCTGGCCTCTGAGAGCAGCTTTTGTTCCTCCTTAATTTTGGTTGACTCTTTCAGTAGCCCTTATCTAGACAGGCGTTTCCACTTGGTGGGCATCTATCTCCTCGTTTATCTGGCTTTCATTAGACCTGGTTGACCTGAATTGGCTCTGTTCTCTGTCTTTTATTCACACTGGCTCCCACGACTCCGCCTGTCAGTTCCTACGGGCAGTAGGCATTCATTTTGTTCTTGGCTCTGTTCCCCATGTGGAGTTGTGGTTGAGTGCCCAAATCTTCTGATGACAATGGTGACTCCATCTCATTATCTATTCAGCTACCCTTCACTTTTTATTTAGTGGTAATCACATCACTTTATAGTGGGAGTGTTTATTTATTTTTTTAGTGTTTATTTTTTAAGTCAACTCTAGTACTGCTATAAATAAGATATAATTGTAATTAGCTAAATTCCTGTATTATCTGGGTTCATTTACACACAACAAATTTAGTATTATATCTAGTTTACACACAACAAATTTAGTATTATATCTAGTTTTTAACAATGTAAATAGTACTGTTCTTTTAGAGAATAAAATTTTCTCTAAATATAAAATATCTAGTTAAAGTTATTTAAGGCACTGAAATACCTGCATGGAAATTCTATCATCTATCTATCTATCTATCTATCTATCTATCTATCTATCTATCTATCTATCATCATCTATCTATCTATCTATCTATCTCTGTCTATCTATCAATCATCTACATGTCTATCATCTCTCCATCTACCTTCTGCCATGCTTTTCCCCCCACTTAACTAAATTTAACATGAGACTCTTCTTATTTCAACTTCAATCTCTTAATTTCAGTTTATTGAATGATTTAGTTTTGAGTGAGTTTGAGTACCAATCTGTAACTTATGGGATAATTGGGCTTGATTATTCACGTACCCTTATTTTCATTTTCTGTTTTCTTATTAATAAACTGGGGAAAACAATTCTTATTTTAAGACTTGAAATTTCGAAGTCACGAACAAAAATAACAGGACTATCACACTTTATTAGTAAAGTTCAATGCAAATGTTTAATATTCTTATTTTGGGACAAATAAAATAATTCCAAGTTTTATGTCTTTAAATATTTCTTAAAATCAGCCTACAGGGTTGCAAATGGAAAATACTTTTTCTGTCTAAATTTTCCAGTTCTTTTTACCCCTTCAGTGACTTTTGACAGTATTCAGGAACCAGTGATCATCTGTGAGAGACTTCTAACAAGAGGCTGGCATAATTGGATACATGCTTTTGAAAGGTCACTAGGTTGAGTGTGGATGTGAAGTGAAGGTAGACAGCAGGACGGTCATTCCTGAGGCTGTTGGAGTGACCACACAAGAAGGCAGTGGCATTTAGGTGGGCAGCAAGTGACACAGGCTGATGGAAGTGTCATGGTTTTAGCCTGATCAGCTAGAAGAAGTTCTGCATGGTTTTCTGTGTTGAGAAACAGGAGCTTTATAAGATATTTGCTGCGTCTTGCTCAGATGGGAAACAGTAAAGAGATTTACAGGTCAAAATTTGTAGCTTTTCAAAGGGATAGGAAACACAGAAGGGGAACACGTTTGTGGAAGAAACTCTAGGTTATTTCCCTACAAATTACAAGTGATCTATTTGTGGGCTAAATTATCTTATGACTGTGTATACTTTTTTGAAATCCAAGAAGAGAGTAGCCTAGAAATGCTAATTGAGATTGTGGAAGTAAATGACATTGTTTAGGGGGAATTTATACTCTGAAAGATAAGAGGTTAAAACAGTATCTTTTAATCAGTAAACAGAAGAGGTCTGTTCTCTCAGTAACAACTAGCTGAGGCTGCCAAAGACTGTGGCACTGCCTTTATCTGGGGAAAGCAGAGCTCCACGGAAGAGGGGTTTTTACAGCTGTGTTGCAAGCTGCAGCTCCACAGATATTAACTAGGATCAGATGTGCAGAGGCTATAGGATTTAGCAAACTGGAGGACATTATTCCTCCCAGCTAAAGCTGCATTAATAAACTGAAGGTGGCAACCTGGATAAATGTGGGCTTAAGAGCGTGAAGTGAGAAAGTAGGCACAGAAAAATAACAGCCTGTTCCTGTGGAGTACATGCTTAGTCGCTTAAGAGATGTACAAAACATCCAAGGAGAGATGGCACCATTTTAATTTTGTGATAGTTGAACTCTCTGCATTTGAATTTCACTTGGATGAAGGGTATAACAAATGAAAATAAAGCTAACAGGATAAACAGAGACCAGATAAGCAGCAGGAGGAGGCAAAGGAGGCAGTGTGGATGGTATCACAGCACTGACGGAGGCCTTAGTGTTGGGATTCTGACACCTTTCCCTGGGATAGGAAGAAAAGAAAAGGAATAGGCAGGTTTTCAAATAACTGCAGCTTGTTTCCATTGGCAGCATATGTTTTCTCTAGATCTGGAGGGAAAGCAATATACTGACTCATGGAGAAGTTGAGGGAGGTTTAAGATAATGGAGATATTTGTGGTATGCAGCGTGAATGAAGAAGGTAAGGAAGAAAGCAGAAGAAAATCAGTCAAGTTTCCATTCGTACCAATAATGGATCAAAATGTCTGTGTCTTCAGCCCTAGCTAGTACTTATTATGTCTTGTCTCTTTGGAAACAGGTTTGCTGACATCTCTTTGTCATTTTCATGTGCATCGATCTAATGACTAGTGATGTTGACAACTTGGTTTAAAACTGTGGACTTTCTGAAGTCTTTTTTTTTTTTGGAGAAATGTTTATTGAAGCCGGGCGGTGGTGGCGCACGCCTTTAATCCCAGCACTCGGGAGGCAGAGGCAGGCGGATCTCTGAGTTCGAGGCCAGCCTGGTCTACAAGAGCTAGTTCCAGGACAGGCTCTAGAAACTACAGGGAAACCCTGTCTTGAAAAACCAAAAAAAAAAAAAAAAAATTAAATAAAATAAAATAAAAATAAATGTTTATTGAAATCCTTTGGCCATTTAACTATTGTGTTCCTAACCAAATTGAGGTGGATTATTCCTTATGAGATGTATGGCTTGCAAACACTTCCTCCCAGTCTGTGGAGTGTCTCCATGTAGTTGAGGATTTCCTGCTGTGCAGAAGCTTTTAAGCTCCATGCAATGCCCCTTGCCTTGGTTTTCACTTTTGTGGCTTGTGCTTTTTGTGTCATAGTCAAACAATCATTGCCCAGACTGGTGTCAAAAAACATTCCACTTGCTTTCCTTTTGTAGGCTTATGGTGTAGATCTTACACTTAAGTCTTTAATCCATTTTTAATTGATTTTTGTGCATGGCTTGAGTTAAGGTCCTGATTTTATTCTCCTGTAGAGGATTAGGTGTTTTCTCTAACACTATTTATTGAAGAAACAAACCATTCTCCCACTGTGAATCTTGGAGGATACAACGAACGTTTCTATAAACAATCAAAACTAGACTTGTCACTCCCACCTCTCACAGTATGTGTCTAAAAACAAAATCAGAATCTTGAAAAGATACTGGACTCTCACGTTCATTTCAGCACCTATTACAAGACTACCTAAGTGTCTGTGGTGGATGGATGGAGATGAAACACTTAAAGACCTATGGAATATGGCATTTCCATGTCTTAATAACTTAGAATTCTGTTGACTTGAGACATGACTGCTCTTGACAGCACTGATCTATTTCCAAGAGGATGATGGGCAGTGAAGACACTCCATATGGAGCTTGTTTTCTTCTTGGCAAAACTGGTTTACTGGACAAAGAACTGCCCTTGCCTAGACTTCTGACAGTAAGCACACTGTCTAGTATGGACAAGCAGGATACAAGGAAAAATGACTGTGGAACCTTGCCAAGACAGGGTAGGACAGTCTTTCAAATTTTTCTGCTTCTGAAAATAGTCTATCATGTATTCTAGGCCTATAACTAAAGCTGGGTGCCCCAGTGTTGTAGAGAAACATTGGGTGAGTGTCTAGTCAACCCGCTGTTTCTGTCATTTCTTGCATCTTTCAGAAGACATTTGCTTGCGCTTTCACCTTACTCAGTAATATTACTTTCCTTCTCAGGTCTTTGATGGTATTGAAGACATAAAAGTTATAGTTATACTCTTAACTAAGGGCATATGAGGTACAAGACTCTTCAGGCTAGGACAGCTATTGGACTATTACCGATGGCTTGGACATTTAGAATGTGGTTCTTTATGTTCCTGTTTGGTAGTGGTTGCGTTTTTGTTTATGTAATCACTTTTCTTTCTTTTGGGAAATATTGGATAATTTTTATTATATATAGTTTATGTTTGGATTAGAACATTCTTAATTAGAAAAAAGGGGAAATGTTGTGGGATTTTGATCTGTTTAGCCAATGATTTTTGGGGTGACTTGCGGTGGGTGTGTTTTTCTCCGGAGATGTGCCTGGATAAAATGGAGGAGAAGGGTGACATGCTCTCTCTTGGGTGTAGGGGCCAGAACAGGTGGCAGAGAGTCAGCTTGTGGTTGGTCCTCTTCGCCCCTGGGTGGAATGGCGTGAGAGTGGCAGCTGGATGAGCAGCAGTGTCTGCCTTGTTCTGTATTCGTGTCTGTTTTTCCAATGCACCCATAATATATTCTTAAATAGAAAAAAGATGAATGAGCACACACACACACACACACACACACACACACACACACAGAGAGAGACACACACACAC
Organism: Arvicola amphibius; assembly: GCF_903992535.2. Lineage (NCBI taxonomy): Eukaryota > Metazoa > Chordata > Mammalia > Rodentia > Cricetidae > Arvicola > Arvicola amphibius. Next base: position 10,890,998 of record NC_052064.1, read on the forward strand.
CCTTAACATCCAGTCTTTAAAAACAAGTTTGCAAAAATGTAGACCAGTCTGCAGTGAATTATGCAGAGGAACATCTCCCAGATATACTTTCACTTAAATATGGAATCTAAAATGTCAAATTTGTAGAGACAGAGCTGTATGGCCATTGTTAATAGTACTAAATATTATATTTGAAATTTGATTAAAAATAGGCATAGTTTATTTTGGGGGGGGATATAGGGTCTTCTTGTTTATCCCTGGCTGTCCTTGAACTTAGTATGTAGCCCAGCTAGACACAAACTCAAAATTCACATGTCTCTGCATTCTGGTACTGAGATTAAAGACATATGTCACCATAATATCCATAGGTACAATTTATGAATAGAATTTGATTTAATGGTGAAAAGAAATTCAAAATTTATCCTCTTGATAGATATTTATTGGGCTTAAATTGAAAGACTTTCTAGGCCTTAGATAACATTGTTCCAAGAATGACTTTGGTCTTAGCTAAACTATTTACTGTTCTATTTTTTCTGAAAGGTCATAACATTCTTAGCTGCTCTTGGCCTTGATTCCTTATGGACAAAGAATTGTCAGAGCGTTCGTTTGCTTTGCTCCTTCAAGACATCCCTTCCCTCATCAACTAACTTCACTGTGAAGATAGATTATTGTTGAATGTGAGGTTTGCAGGTTTATTTTTCCAAAATTTTCCTTAGAACTCCATTCCTGTACTCTCTCCATGAATTACAAAATTGATGCTTTTATGTATTTCTAACACCAGAAAAATATTGAGGCAGTTTGTTCCTTAAAATTTAAAATGTCATATATCAGTGTGTGGAAGGTCAGCACTGCTTGTCAGTCGCACTGGGCTGGAGTGTGGATAGTATCATTCTGGGGGCACTTTGAGGGTGACTTCTTTGATGACAGTAATGTTTGGCTCTTGCCAATGTGAGCCTCATCTAATTAGCTGAAGACGTAAATTACAGCCAGATACAGTGCAATGGAGCTCCTTCGTCTGGCTGCTATTTTTCTTCAGACTAGAACTAGACTTCATTTTCTTTGGGATCTCAGCCTGGTAGATTTAGGGTAAACTACCCTACTTATTACTCTGGTTCTCCAGCTGGCCAGCTATAGAACTTATTTCTCAGGCCATACAACCATAGGGGTCAGTTGCCTATAATCTGTGTCTCCCCCATCTGCATCTCTTGACCTCTCGATCGATGCAGGGAAACAGGTAGATTCATAGTGGTGGAAGCTTACTCATACCTTGCTAGGTCAGAAAGCAGAGAGTTCAGATGGGCCATAATCTTATGGTATCTTTCCCACTGAAGCACATCTTTGAGCGGGGCTTCATCTTCTAAAGTTCGCCTAGCTTTCTACCTACCCATTTCTCTGTGTTTCTAATAACCTTGTTTCATTGGAGAACCTTAACTTACACAGATGTGAAATGAATATTAAGTATTGAAAATGTCACATTATGAGCTCAATTGGGAAAGTGCTCGCCTAACATTCATGATTCCCTTGGTTTAATATCAGGCACTATATAAATTGGGCATGATGGCACATACCTTTTTAACTTTAGCACTAGAGAGATGGGCTCAGAAGGAGCAGAAATTCAAGGTTTGGCTGGAGAGGGTGACTCAGCAGTTAAGAGCACCATTTGCTCTTGCAGAGGACATTGGTTTACTTTATAGCATGCACGTGACAGCTCACAACCACCTGTACCTCCATTTCCAGGAGACCCAATGTCTTTTTCTGATCTTTACAGGCACAAGGTACACATGGAACACATACATACAGACAAAACGCTTATGCACATTAAGTAATAAGTCTAAAAATGATCAAATATGAGAAATTCAAGGTAATCCACTGCTAAATAATATGGTGAGGCAAACCTGAAATAAATGAGACCCTAGCTCAACAAAGGAGAAAGAATTTTAAAAGGAGAAAAGAAAGGAGAAAAAGGAAAGCATTACACTGTACTTAATGAATATGTACATTGCTATATATTAAAAATTTTAAAGAAGGATCAAAGAGAAATTCTAAGTACCTGATTTGTTTTTGGTATGTTGTATACATGTAATTAATTATCACATGGCACCCTGTACAATTAAAGTAATAATTAATAAAAAATAAAAGTATAGTGCTCATAAAAATCTGTTCTTTTTAGGAGCAGAGGGCAGGAAATGACAGGTATCATGGAAACAGCTGGAACACAATCTATTTTATAGATCCAATTTTTGGCATATGTGTTCAGTGGTCTGCATTAAATTATAGTAGTTGCTTATGTTTTCAAATTGAACTTTCATTTGTTTATTTGAAAAATGTAAAGGTTATGCATAAATATATGTTATAATCATAAGATTTACTATGCTACTGACCTGTTCAATATGTCTCATTTTTATGATTGCTTCAAATAAATAACTAGATAATTACTTTGATAAGAACTATGTTTTAATTTTTCTAGTCTTTATAGCATTTATTTCTCCTAAGGTCATGGTGTGCATTCAACATTCATGGTAAACTGCTTCAGTTATCCATGATATTGGATCAGATATCCATGAGGCTGTAATGTTGTTCTTATGGTGTGGGTACAGAATGTCCCCCAAAATCACCTGCTAGAAGTTTGGCTGCAGACTCTGCACTATGGACTTTTAGGAGATAAGCGCAAATTAGAAAATGTACATCTTCAGAATCATGCCCTTCAAAGGGCTACTGGAATCTCGACCCATTCCTTTCTTCTGTTTTGCTTTCTGGGTACCATGAGATGAGCAGCCCCTCTGTCATGTGCTCCTCTGCATTGATTCTCTTCACCATAGGCCAGAATCCAATAGAACTAATTGGTGGTGGACTAAGATCACTGAAAGCACAAGCCAAAAATTTTCTCCTTTAAATTACTTTCTGCTGCATTTTATAATACCAGCGGAAATCTGATACAAGTGTCTTTCTTAATATTCTTTTTAACCAGTCATGGTTTGATAGTAATTTTAATACTTTGCATAAACATCTTGTAATAGAATTTATCAGGCATGAAGGATGTTATTCAGTGAGTAGGTAGTTTGACAAATCAGAAGTCTGAAGGTCAGTTTTAATATAAACATCTTCAAATAGATAATAACTTTGCAAATTGTTCATCTGACCCATCTTCTTGTGGTCTACAGATTTCATGTTGAGTGGATTCTTTCACTGATGATGAACTGAGGTATCAACAGAGAAAGGAATAGATGACTGTTATCACAAACACAGAATTATAGATAATTAAGGTGCTATGTGTTGTTTTATTTTAATTTACTTATTTATTTAGGTTTTTTTACACTAGGGTTTCTCTGAATATCCCGGGCTGTCCTAGAATTTGCTTTGTAGGTCAGGCTGGCCTTGAACTAGCAACGATCTGGCTGCCTCTGCTGCTTCAGTGCTGGGATTAAAGGTGTGTGCCACCGATGCCTGGCCTATTGTTTTTATTTTTGTATCTCACCCCATGTGTTCTTTTATTACCTAATTAAAAATGTTTAAGGTGTAGAGAATTCATGTCACAAAAATTTAAGAAGCTACCCAAAGAAAATTTCTCTTTACTCTTCCCCTTCATTTCCCTACAATTTGGTTTTTAAATTTCAGTTCCAATCATGAATACTATGAACTGAATTGTCATATCTCTCAATTCATGCTGAAGACCTACAGTGTGGCTATCATTGCAGACTGGCTTATAAAGATATGATTAAGGTTAAAGAGTCATGTGAGTAGTGTCCTAATTTATTACGACTCACGTCTTTTGTTAAGGGAAAAGCCACACGAGGCCTTATGCTCTGTAAAGATACAGCTAGAAGGACAGCTAGAAGGCAGTCATCTGAAAACTAAGCAGAGAGGTGTTAAACTACCTTCTCTGGTACCTTGATCTTGGGTCCCTAGCCCCCAGGACGTGGAGGAATAAACTTTAGTTGACTACAGCACAGAGTGTGATGTTTTGTTACGGGGATGCAAGGAGACTAATAGACCAGGCAGATATTTTTCAAACTGTCTCTTCAGGTAAAATACGATGTTCCTTGGTAATTTAATATCTCAACAGAAAGAAAAAAAACAGGGTGGCAAAGCTGTATCTACTCACAGTGGCATGGCTGTTTGTGTTGAAACATTATAGGTCTTACCGCCTCTGTTGTTTCGTGATGCCATTTATTTGACTTTGGTTACACCATTACTCATGATGCTACATCATCTGTCATGCCCTCTGTGAAAGCGGCTTCCCAGGATGCTGAAGGTTGTTTCTGTGCTTCCATAATGAGACCCCAAGTGCAAATCTTGCTCACCGTGTGAAGGAAATATGATTCATACCCAATCGATTTTCTGGACATGCTAAATTTATCTTTTCAAACCGTATAGTATACATATAGAGCTACAAACCTTCTGTCCATGTTTTATTTGAATTCTTTAGGTGCCTGTCATTGCATTTCCTGACTCTGTGGGCACCCGACATGTGTGTGGTATACAGGCATACATATAGGCAAAATGTTCAGGTACACAAGATAAAAGCAAACAAGGAAAAAGACATCTCTTAAAAAGAAATAGTTTTAAAGTATTAAGGAGGGCATAAAACTGTGAAATACAGACATAATGGCTTCCTTGTGTCTAAGGGTGATAACAGGCCTTTACAAAATGCAAATTATTATCTGTCTTGTAAGTGGCTAAACAGATGTCTTTTCATAATTTCTTTTGGTTGTTAGGATTCAGACATTATTCTGGCCCTTGTCACTTGGCAGGACATACCTAGGCAGTTCCCTGGCAAGCCCAGGGTCCTATGGCTGCTATATCACTATGTAGTCTGTTCCCAGATGCAGACGATCCCTTTAAGAGACAAGCTCTGCCCACTCCCGAGCCCTCTCTTTCCCACTGCTGTTTTGAAGAGTCAGGCTGGTCCTTGCTTCTTCTTCCTCTCTGTATCTCTTTTTCTCTTATCTCCCCCCACTCATTTTATCTCAGTAAAACTTCCATGTAAGCTCTGTTTGCAGGGCCTATCTGCCCTTCACCCTCCCTGTGCTCTCACCTGCCACAGGACTCCTTGGCCTACCAAGGTTCCTCTCCTGCTGTCACTTAGTTTTCAAGGATGTTTGATTGGTGTTTCCTTTTCCAGTGTAAGCAGGTTTTGAACTTGGGTTTATATAACATAGAAATTCTTCCCTACTATGCCTGAATTAAGCAATTATTTGATGCAGTTGTACTATTTTCTTCTACAGACCCACCATCTTTCTGTATCATCTTTCTTTACGAAGTCGAAAATGCTAGTGCTAACATTTATTAAATCTGGTAATATGTCCATAGAAACATAAGGGTCCTAAATTTCTTGTCACTGTTCAGCTATATGGAGAGTTGGTCAAATATTCTGGTTAAATCTCTGAATGTGTCCACGGAAATAATTAATTTTCAGACCAATTGATTGAGTAAAGTAATTGCATACCTTGAAGTGGGCAGGCCTCACCCAACCAGCCAAAGACCTGAAGGAGAAAAAAAGCTTTACTCCTAAATAAGAGAAACATCTCCTGCCTCGGTGTTTGAACTTAGGTTCAAACTTTTTCTTCATTTCATTGTGACTAAAGATAGCTCTTCTTTTGTTGTGAGCCCGTTAACTTTCCAAGCAGACTGTGTACCGCCAGCTGCCTTGACTATTGGGCTGTGAACAGATTGGAATTTTGCCATTGACTCTACTGGCTCTGTGGCTTGCTGGCAGTGTCTTGAGCCTTAGCTTTGTAATCATTCATGAGTCAGTGCTTGCTTACACACACACACACACACACACACACACACACACACACACAGCACAAACACACATACGTGCTATTGGCTTTATTTCTCTGGAGATCCCCAACTGATCTTCAGATTTTGGTACTGAGAGTCATTCTAAAGGAATTTAAGGCTATGTTTCCTAAATTGGTTCTGGGATTCTAATGAGATCTCTAATCTAATTATATTTAAAGATGTTAATGACTTCATGTATAGTAGTGAAGAGACCCACTAAACCATGAAGTTGGCACGAGTAGCAGGAATATCACGTGCGAACAGGTCTTAAATGTACAGAGGAGCTGCGCTAGAAAGAGGTCCATGGGCTCCGCCATGGCTACATTGCCTTCTCTCTCCCAGTCTTCACCATGCCCGCAACAGAAGTTGACAGAGGAGGAGAAGACATGAGCCTGGTTTATAGTATTCTGCAGTATATACAGGCATCACCCCAAAGTGGACAGCAGAAGCTCTTCAGCCTTGGGAATATCCATGAAGCTTTGTGGCATAAGAAAATTTTTCCAATGAGCAGAGCTTTAAGCACTGAATCTGGTCATTCACTTTGCTTGTAAAGAAAAAGGATAAGATATGTGGTTAACAGTTCATGGGCTATAGCAAATCATTTGGCTGGGTAATCAGGAAATTTGAAGTAGAATTATTTAAAATTTTGTGACAGAGAACATGGAAAAATGGGTAGATCTACTTGGATGGACAAAACTACAAATATATTGTGTTTCACATGAATGCTCACCAAATATGTTCTTAGCAGACAGGTGGCTTAATAGTGATCTAGAGAGGGCAACCAATTTTGTAGGTCCTCATTAGTCTCTTTCTGCAGCTACCTTACCACTGCCTGGTGTGCTAATGAACAATGTGATCATGTTCCCAGGTAAGGAAGTGATAGCAGGGCTCAGCAACATGGACTTCAGCCTACCGTGGCCAGGATAGCTCAGGGACCACTGAGTGACTAACGTGCTAGCGGTGTAGACAAACAGGTTCTCTACCAAAGCATCATTCTCCAGAGAGTTTAACCAGCTGCCTACTTGGTGGCAGACTGATGACGTTGAATCAGTGTCACCGCAGAAATTGAAATATTTTATTCTTATATTGTTAGGCTCTTACTGTGGATACATACTTTGTCTTTTCTGTCCTTTTTATGAAGAATCTCATGCACGGACTCACAGAATGTCACCTCATATACATATATAGTATCATATACAAGGCATTATATTTGACCAGAAATCTCACTTTTTTTTTTTTCCCCGAGACAGGGTTTCCCTGTAGTTTCTAGAGCCTGTCCTGGAACTAGCTCTTGTAGACCAGGCTGGTCTCGAACTCAGAGATCCGCCTGCCTCTGCCTCCCGAGTGCTGGGATTAAAGGCGTGCGCCACCACCGCCCGGCAGAAATCTCACTTTATAAGAAAACAAATACAGCGGTGAGCTAGTGCTCATCAGATTCAATCATCACACCATGATCTCTGCTGTCCAGAGGTAGCTGGTTTGATAGACCAGTGGAATGGCATTTTAAAGTTGCAGTTACAATGACATGTAAGTGAGACTATCTTGAAGCATAAGGATATATTCTCTATCAGGCTGAGTATTCCCTGGGTTAGTCTTCAGTGTGATCCTTTCTCTCCTATATTCTGGTTTCTTAGGACCGGGATTCCAGGGACAGGAGTGGAAGAGTTACTACTCAGCATTAGTGACCTACTAACAAAGGTTTGTTCCTAGGACCTTAGACAGTTTTTTTTTTTTTTTTTTTTGCTTAGACATCTTGGTTCTAGACAAAACAATGCTTCTACTAGAGACACACAAATTTCTCTACTAGACTTAAAGTTAACACGGCTGTTAAAATGCTTTCTTTATGCTGAACCAGTAACCAAAAATGTTAAGCTTATTGGCTGGGGTGCTTGTTCCTGAATATCAGAGTGAAATTGAATTCTGTTCAACACTGCAGGTAAGAAAGACCATCTATGGAACACAGTACATCAGTTAAGGCATCTCTTAGAGTTATATGTTCTGTGATTATGTCAGTGGGTTATTATAAAACAATGCTGGCAGGATTGCTAGTGGTCATTTGAGCTATTTAAAAACCTGTTTAAAAACCATGGCGGACTGAAATCCTTGTTGAAGACAAATGGGAACACAGGCTGATTTGTGGAAGAAGGTCATTAGAAACATGAGCATGCTATGTTTTTGTTATGGGTTTGATTCATTTTGAGCGTATTTCTTAGGATTCATGTGGAGAAGGTCTGCCAGCGTGACGATGTTGAAGATGATACTTTAAGAAGCGGAACCTCATGGGAGGTTGACAGGGCGCTGCGCTGTCGTCTTTGTAAATGATCAACGCTGAGTCTGTTGAATGAGTTTGGTCTTGCAGGAGTGACTGTAAAGCCAGGCAAACCCACATGCTTGGAATTGACTGCACCTGGTCATTTCCCTTTCCGCTCCTCTGTCAAGCTATTGTTTAGCCAGTTTCCTTTAGCAGAGGCCAAGCATATGACATTGCCCTCTCTTGGACTTTTCGCTTGAACAGCTAAACAATAAAACAAACACATACAATATTCTCCATATGACTTCAAGTAATAAGCATGAATTCAAGTATTTTCTTAATGTAACATAAAGTGGACAAACTTTATTATTTCTAAAAAAAAAAGAGTGGGATTGTCATGAATATTCCCTACTTGATTTAACTATTTGTGCGTAATATCTTTGCTTCACATCACTACTCACTTATCATAAGATACAATGTGGTTTTAGGTGACATTTTTAAAGAACTGTTTGTTTTACACCATAGCATGTCAGTTATGGGAGCAGTAGAAAAATATCACTGAAAAATTTTATACCATCTTTTAGGGAAAGGTTTATATATTATATGTTTTTCATTCTCTTCATTTGGAGATTAGGTATGGTTTAAGAAAATGCTTATGGGCTCCAAGTGAAAAGGGGGTGGGTATTTGAGGGTGTTTGTGTCAGCTTGACTGAGCCATAGGGTTCCCTGACACTTGGGTAAATAGTCTACACAGGTCTGAAAGGGTGTTTTGGAAGAGATTAACATTCAAAGTGACAGACGGAGTAAAGCAGATTGCCTGATCTAATTTGGGCATTTCTCCTCTAAATAGTTTAAGACCCAACTTGAACACAGTGATGAAGCCTGCACTCAGTAAGGGATGGAGATCCCTTCCGCCAGCCTTCTTGAGCTGTAGCTGGATTCCAGCCTTCACTTCAAGCTTCCTTTGCGTCGGGTCTATTGTCTGCTAAGATGAAAAACTGCCTCTCCTCTTTCTCAGGCCTGTTGGTTGGAATGGGAAGGATGTGTGCTCTGTGCCTTAAATTAATGCAGTAGCAGACTGCTAGATGCCCCTTCTTCATACTGGTGTATCTATGTATTTACATGTCTGGTTGTCTGGTTTACGGCCAGCTCTCTTCTTTATTGTTTCTTCTGCTTCTCTAAGACAGCACTCTTTGCTACGTCAGCATGGCTTTAGAAATAAGAGAAGCAATTGCACTGTGGTAGATCCTCAGTGAACACTTTTTGAATGACTCTGGCTTATTGCACTATTATCTAAGTGCATTCTACCTACACCTTGTAGCCCACTGAAATCATTTGCAGAAGAGTTCCATAAGTAATGTTAGTTAAATTACACCTCTTTTAAATGTATGAATATTTATAACTTAACATTGTGTTTGAGAAGTTCCATACATAAGGAAGTGGTTTAATTCAGTTGGTACTGTAATTTAACATTCACTAGGCTATTTAAAACGAAGATGATGGTCCATACAGGATGTTCTATGAAGTAGTGCATTAATGAATTAAGCACAAACTCCTGCTATATATGATTTTTGATAGTTTTGAAAGAATCTCAAGCAGTTAAAATGTGTTATATCAGTTATGATATAATTTCTTCTTGTATTATCTTAACTATCCCTCTATGTATTGATACTCATTTTACAGTATTTTCAAACTGGAAAAGAGCCCAGGGCCTTTGCACTACCCTTCCTGTGTTCTTAGACTGTTCTTGGCTCAACCCATTACATGTTGAAGACCCTCTGGCCTGTTGTTTCCTGAGAAAAAAGTTTCTTCTTGCTTGTTGATCTTAGGCTTGTTGAAACTTAGCCTGTAGATGGCTTTGCCTAATGCTTATCTTCCTCATTAGACAACATCAGTCATGTACATTTTGCTGAGGATTTTTGCTGCCTTCTAGTCTACCGCAGAAGCATAACAGAGACAGATATGTTTATGTGATAACTATTTCTCTTCTTTACATGGCAATTGGCATAAAGTCAGGGATTTGCATGTGTTTGTTTTTTTGTTGTTTTTATAAGACACATCAGTGAAATAAACAGCATTGAATTTGTTTAAAAAACAAAACTAGTTATCTGGTTTGTGGATGAATACTTGATTCCTTTTATATCCCTTCTATTATTATGATAAATAAATAAATAAATAAATAAATAAATATTATTTATTAGAACAACTTAACTGGATGAATACTAGAAAATAGGGTTTTCTGTTGCTGCCTTGGGGTTATTTTAGTTCTACAGATGGAAGCATGAAAAGAGAAAAATAAAGCAAAATGAATTGTCTGGTTTATCTTCTTGGTTTATAGCATAGCAGAATGGAATGTCACCAGAACAGAATTTAAATATAAATCTGAGCTTTAGGAGCTTATTCTTATACTATTTCTATAATCAGAAATTTCTCTATGGTACTGAATGGGCAGGAAGAAGAAAATAATTCAGAGGTATGGGTATTTGATTACTTTATCAAATATTTATTGAAACTCCAAGGAATTTTGTAGTGTTCAAATGGATTGAATATCAGTGTGGACATCAGAGGCGCAAAGGACCATGGATTGTTTTTCATTATTAAGAGTTAGAGCAATAAAGACAGAGAAGTACCAAGGGACTCATACAATCCTTTCCTTTCCTTTCCTTTCCTTTCCTTTCCTTTCCTTTCCTTTCCTTTCCTTTCCTTTCCTTCCTTTCTTTCTCTTTTTCTAACTTTAAGCCCCAGAGAACTCACCATCTCTGAGGGAGGTGCAGCATACAATGGGTTAGTTCTTGTTAACATCGGAAAGCCCAGTGGGTTGAGGCTTTGTTCTCATCAGCACCGCTTACAGGTTCAGCTGGAAATAGCCCTGGATCTGCTGACCTGTGCTTTCTCTGTGGTGAGAGTCTTTCTTCCTTTCCCTCCCTGTCTCTGATCAGCTTGATTCTTCAGAAAATACTTTAGCCTAAAAGTTTAGACAAAGAAAGTTCTGCAGCTTTTATTTCAAGATGTATGTCTTGGGGTAAAAATAAAAGACTTAGAGGGGATTTTTACTTTCATCAGGGAACTTTTTTGAGGCAGCTGGGAAAGTGGAGAATGGATGAGAGCAGGAGCAGATGCCATGTAATGGGCTTAAAAGCAATCGTTGGGAATGAGTGCAACTCAATAATAATGTCTAAAGCAATTTCTAAGACTCAAGATGAGTGAGGTGCAAAGAGAATATGAAAAGATATATATGCAAAAGAGGCTAAAGACAATCTCTTCCTCACTTCTCATTTCTTTCCTTAAAAATCCTTGAGGCTTTTAGATAGCTGGCCATTGTAAATGTTCTGTGTACGAAGACATAGCCTCTTCTCCAAGGAGTTCCTTTGTCTGAGGCTTGAGGACAGATAGTCTATTACTGTTTTGCTCTAAATTGCAGCTTCCTATCTGAGTTCATTCATGAAGGAACTTTTGGTTTGAATGTGCTTAATGCTTTTTAATCACAACTGATGTCTCATTATTGGCTCAGAGAAAATCAAAGTTTTTAAGAGGGTTTCCATCGTTTGCCAAAGTCATCTGTTCTTTTCATAACACGAGCTCTGGCTATGTGATAGGCACTGATCTGTACCGGCTGTTCTACACCGAATAAAAAAGACAGAAGGCCTGCACTCCTGGAGCAAGAGAGAAAAAAAAATATACAAGTCAATCAGGAAGGACAGGTCTAACATGTCAGGTAGACAATGACTGAAACAGATTTCTATAGTGAAGAAGTAAAGAAGGCTAGGCAGGTGACTTAGCCATATGACAAGATTATATTCATTGAGGAGACAAAACTCTGAGTATGTAAGGGTGTTTCTAGAGGTATTTCAATAGAGTGGGAAGGTGCACTCTACACTGCAGTACCATTCCATGGGTGGTTTGCTGACTGACTAAAAAGGAGCAAGTGAGCTGAATACCAGCCTTTATTTCTTTCTGTATGTATTCCTTAATACATAGTCAATGTGATCAGTTGACTCAAAAGTATGCCATCGTTCCTTCTCCCCAATGACAGTCTTTCATCTGTGGGTCACAGTAGACCTTTTCTTTCTTAAACTAAGTCTTTGCTAGTTTTTTTTTGCTTGTTTTGTCATAAGAAAAACAGTAAATAGCTCAAGAGCCGCCATTAAAGAAAATGGAACAGCTGATGCCATGGTCAAGAAGTGGGGCTTTTCCTATGGTCTTTGAGGAGCACAGACCATGCCGGTGTATTTGGGGTAGTATGTGTGAAGATTTGCTTCAAGAGATGAAGTCAGCCATGGCATGGTCTTGTGTTGGTTCTTGAGGCAATTGGGAGCGCTATATTTCATTCATCTACAGAGATTAAGACATTCCCCGGATTACGAACTGATGGCTATCCCCAGTCACTGTTGCATTTGGAAGCTTTCATCGGCATCTAGATTGAGACCCCACAGTTAGTAGTAGGAAGGCATACTCTAAACAGTATAATGGAACGTTCATTTAAAAAGTTCCCTCTAGGCCACACTCAGTGGATTTTCCGAAGAGGGGAGAAAGCAGAAGTTACAGCAGTGGCAAAACTCTAGACAACAAGAGGGTGTGAACTCCATGGACATGTTTTACACTCTGCAAGGTTTCTGTCCCACCTGGGTCTGCAGCCATCAAGTCCCAAAGAATCACACAGAGGTCTACATTAATTATAAACTGATTGACCTGTTAGCTCAGGCTTCTCATGAACTCTTATAACTTATATTAGCCCATAATTCTTGTCTGTGTTAGCCATGTGGCTTGGTACCTTTTTCGGTGAGGCAGTCACATCTTGCTTCCTCTGCAGCTGGGTCATGACTGCAGACTGAATCTTTCCTCTTCCCAGAATTCTTGTTGCCCTGCCTCTATTTCCTGCCTGGTTTCCCTGCCTATGCTTCCTACTTGGCTACTGGCCAATCAGCATTTTATTAAAATACGATTGACAAAGTACAGGCCATTGTCCCACAACAGTTACAAACTCTGTTATGGATGCTTCTCTGAAGAAAGTTGCTTGTATAACCTACCCAGGCATGTGAGCTAGTCTGTCCAGATGCCTTGATCATTACCATAGATGTGATGGTTTAAAATAAAGGGAGCCATTAGTAGAGGAAGATTCTTGTAATGTTCTCTTTTTGTTCCAGGTGACTATCAAGTTTTATTTAGCTGCAGAACTCCATGAAGTTACACATTAATGATACCATCTCTTGTTCATTTGCATTTTGTATTTCAGCATTAACTAGGTAAACACCCACTCTCAAGTGAAAGGGACTGAAAGTATTTAAACCTGAAGGTGCCTTGCTGACTCATATTTTATTCACTAGTTGCAGGATGGTGCAGGTGATCAGGGCATTTATATCTTAGGGGCTTTCCAACTGCATCCCCCAAGAGTTCCTTCTGTTTGTATTAGCTTTTTAAATAAAGACCTTTGCTGATCTTCACCATTATGATGGACTTGTAAAAAATCTACATGAAGGTTAATTCATCATGCTAGCATTGGACATAATGGGACTGAGATCCTTGTACAAGTGAGGTAGATCTATCATTTGGTCTCTTAGTCACTGTTCTTGCTGTGAAGAGATAATACGACCAAGGTAATTTATAAAAGAAAGCATTTTATTGAGGGCTTGCTTACAGTTTCAGAGGGTTAGTTCATGATCATCCTTGTGGGGAATAAGGCAGTAGACAGTCCTGGTGCTGGAGCAATATCTGAGAGCTCACATCTGATCCACAAGTAGCAGCACATAGCTCTCAACTGAGTTCTGCCTTGGACTTTTGAAAGCTCAAAGTTCATCTCCAGTGACACGCCTCTTCCAAAAGGTCACATCTCCTAATCCTTCCTAAACTGTCTACCAGTTGAAAACCAAACAATCAAACACATTAGCCTATGGCAACCATTCTCATTCAAACTATCATACTTGGTAAAAAGGAAAAGGGGACAAGTATAAATTCAATAAAAAAGGATAGAAATTGGTGATTTTGGAATCTTTTCAGTCTTTACTATTGACTTCATAAATGTGATCTTACACTGTACTAACCCTGAAGTCTTTTTTTTAAAAATTGATTTTTATTGAGTTCTTCATTTTTCTTTGCTACCCTCCCTGCCTCTTCCCTCCCCTTCAACCCTCTCTCAAGGACCCCATGCTCCCAATTTACTCAGGAGATCTTGTCTTTTTCTACTTCCCATGTAGATTAGATGTATGTATGTCTCTCTTAGGGTCCTCATTGTTGTCTAGGTTCTCTGGGATTGTTATTTGTGTGCTGGTTTTCTTTGATCTATGTTTAAAACCATTTATGAGTGAGTATGGCCCTTAGTTTTAGCTGTGTTTCCACATATCCCTCCTGCATCCCCACCTTGTCTCTCCTTCTCTACTTGATCCTCACCTTCCAGTTCACTCACCTTCAGCCATCCATCACTATTTCTTTATTTTTTATTGATTTTTATTGAGCTCTACATTTTTTCTCTGCTTTCATCTCCCTTCAACCTCACCCAAGGTCCCCATGCTCCCAATTTACTCAGAAAATATTGTCTTTTTCTACTTCCCATGTAGATTAGATCTGTGTAAGTCTCTCTTAGTGTCCTCACTGTTGTCTAAGTTCTTTGGGGTTATGAATTGTAGGCTGGTTTTATTTGCTTTATGTTTAAAAACCACATATGAGTGAGTACATATGATAATTATATTTCTGTGTCTGGGTTACCTCACTTAAAATAATGTTTTCTAGCTTCATCCATTTTCCTGCAAAATTTAAGACTTTGTTATTTTTTTCTGCTCTGTAGTACTTCATTGTGTAAATGTACCACATTTTCCTTATCCATTCTTTGGTCGAGGGACATTTAGGTTGTTTCCAAGTTCTAGCTATGACAAACAATGCTGCTATGAACATAGTTGAGCACATGTCCTTGTGGCACGATTGAGCATCCTTTGGGTATATATCCAAAAGTGGTATTACTGGATCTTGAGGAAGGTTGTTCCTAATTTTCTGAGAAATTGCCACACTGACATTCAAAGGGGTTGTACCAGTTTGCATTCCCACCAGCAATGCAAAAGTGTTTCCTTTCCCCCACAACCTCTCCAGCATAAGTTATCATCAGTATTTTTGATCTGGGCCATTCTTACAGGTGTAAGGTGGAATCTCAGAGTTGTTTTGATTTGCATTTCTCTGATGACTAAGGATGTTGAACATTTCCTTAAGTGTCTTTCAACCATTTTATATTCTATTGAGAGTTCTCTGTTTAGGTCTGTAATCCATTATTTTTATTGGATTATTTGTTCTTTTGATGACCAATTTCTTGAGTTCTTTGTGTAAGTTGGAGATCAGACCTCTGTCTGATGTGGGGTTAGTGAAGATTTTTTTCCCATTCTGTAGGCTGTTGTTTTGTCTTGTTGACCATGTCCTTTGCTTTACAGAAGCTTTTCAGAGAAAACACAATGCTTTTAAAGATAGAATTCTAAGGGACCAAGTCACAGTGAGTATATTGCCACTATTGATCTATACCTAAAAAGAGTACACTTTGCAAGGCCTGCCAACATTTGCTTGGCATTCAGAAAAGGGTACATGGAGGGGCAAGTTGAGTGCTAGTAATGCCTGTGGTGTTAGGGAAGACAATTTTTAGATGAATGATTCAGCTCTCTTTTCAATTTAAACACTTTAACTTTTATTTTTGAATGTAGAGGTGTTTAGGACCTCTACTTACCTTCTAATTCTCTGTGATGATCCAAATCATTAAGTGTCAGCCAATCAGCATAAGAGCAGTCTCAGACAGGATTACTTTCCTGTTTCATACTCCACAACAAATTGTCCAGAAAAGCTTAAGAGAAAGGGGCGTGGAGACCTTTTTCCACTCAATGGGCACAGAGATCCAGTCTCTGTTTTTCCAGGCTCACAGCAGTTGCCTGCTGCAAATGCATCTTGCTATAACAGGACACTGTGAACAAAGATGCTTTACCATACACATCTAGGCAAATATTACACCACAGGGCTTGTATTAATTGCCTTCTAGACCATATGCTCTGCTTAATCAAATGCATTACCCTTGTGAAAATTGTTTTCCCTAATAAATTCAGTGAGCCATATTTCATCTTCTTTCTAGGATTTTTTTTCTAGGCACCCAGCCTAATTAGTAACACTAACATTTAATATATTAAAAACAGTGTTGATTTTTTTGGATTTTCTAGTGCTGAAACATAAATATAAAGAACAGTGGAGGTTTTTCTGAGAACTATTTATATTTCTGTTCATTTGAATGCAATTTGGTAGGTTCTAGGGATATGTTTTATATCTATAATTTTGATTTTAAAGTTTATTCCTTGAGTTTGTTAACTGTTTAGCTTGCCAGTTACATAGAGGATCCCAAATGAATGAACAACAGAAGCAGGATGTTTCACTTCATTTTTTTTACTTCTATAGGAACAGAACTTAGAGTATGGAACCTCTGTGTTTGGATAATATTAAAGTTAATTTCTGATCTTATAAAATTTATAAGCATCAATGACAGAGTTTCCAGTGGTAAGACACACTGGCATGCCGGGCGGTGTTAGCACAATCCTTTAATCCCAGAACTCGGAAGGCAGAGGCAGGCGGATCTCTGTGAGTTTGAGGCCAGCCTGGTCTACAAGAGCTAGTTCCAGGACAGGCTCCAAAACTACAAGAGAAACCCTGTCTCGAAAAACCAATAAATAAATGAATGAATGAATGAATGAATGAATGAATGGAGATACACTGGCAACCCAGCATATATCACAGTATAGTGAGTGTAACACTCATCTTTAGACAATTCTAAGTGTCCATTGGAGAAACAAGGATTTGGGTAGCCAAGTTCTTGCTACCATTGAGAAGTCTTGTTACCCTTGTTGTAACAAAGGATATAATTCTTTTGCACAGCTATTTCAAAACACAGAGAAGTAAAGTTATGAAAAATATGACTTCAAATCCCAGGGTGCAAGGAATGGTCTAGGATGCTTCTTTAACTGCCCCCAAATAAACCTTTTTTCTACTCAACTCACAAGGTCAGTAGATTTCTGAACACTATTTCTATGTCTAGTTCCAGCATCACCTTTGTTTTAAAGCAAACTGAGTTTACAACCTTGCAGAGTTTCACGTGGATGTAGTAGAAAATAAAACCAATCAATGTGGCCCCACGGAAAGACCCTGAGAGAGCCTGGCACACTGGACTTTTCAAGTTTTGCTCACTGTCTGAGTAAGCCCTTCCTCATTATCTCTGGGCTTAGTCTCCTTGTTTCTAAACACTCTGAAGTCTGTGCCAAGGGAAAAACCTCATAAAGAATGGGATGAATGCTGGGCATCCATCTCAATTTACTGTTTTCCAGATATATCGCGAGACTAAAACCCATGAGCTATCCATGCAGGTGAGGTATCAAACACAACACATGAAATGGTTCTGCATGTGGCAAGACAGTTGCATTATTTTTCAGTTTATAGTGACAGAATCATGGAACACATCTATAAAAACTGATCCGTAAACTAATCGGAACAGTGTGCAGAAAGTGCAATCTTGGGTTGTGCTTAATGTAGATGAACTAAACAGAGACTCTGGGTCTGATGCTCTACTGTCTCAGCTAGAATGCCTCTGAGTTTACTTGGCCTGTTTATTAAAACTTGGGCCATCAAATGTTATATGGTAATTGAAGCAGAAATCTTGGATGTTCTGTAGAATAAGATCGTATCGATGGCTAAGGGAGACTGAATGTAAGGGTAGAGATGTGATGTAAAATTTGTGTGTGCAACACTGAACTTTATTTGCAGGAAGAGACTAGATACTGTCTTCCCCAAGTTGTAGGAAATGAAAACACTTCCTTATCCGAAGCTGGAAATATGTTATAAATGAGCCCTGCATCTTGGAGCTGCCTGGGGTGGTTCTTCCTTCTGGGTCAGGGTTATAAGAAGTAAAGCTGCTGACAAATTGGACAGTCATGAGTTCAGAGAAGGGAATGCCATGATCTCAGGGTTGCAGGGCCCGAAAGGTGTCAGTTAATTGACAGAGAAATAAGATGAATGTATTTCTCTTACTGGACAGTGGAGCACAGCAGCCGTCAGATTTTGACTGTAAAAAGAGACCCTGGATCATTACGCTATGCGTGAGAGTGAAATATTTCTTCAGCCTTTGGCAGTCACACTCCAGTTTAAGTCACCCTCTCTAGGTCTTAGAACCAGAGTCTGATTGGACCATCACAGTAATGTTATGTCCTCTCAATTACCAGACATGAGTCAGTTTCTAGGCCCAGAATCCCTTGCATGAGTGTGAGGCGGGAGTCCCTTGAAGGAGGACCTTAACCCAGCTAGCCTTTTATTCTGAAATCTTAGCTTTCTTCAAAGGAATCTATTCATATTTTAGCAGAATAGTAAATTTAAAAAGTAGAAACCATTAGTATTTTAGGAAAGTTATCGGAAAGCAGTCCTGTAACTGACACTCAGGTGCCATTGTGACCCCTTAGTGACAACATTAATTGTGTAGTTCAGGAGAACAGAAGCTAATTTTAATGTCTGTCGTTTTCTTCAGTTTCTTTTTAGTGTTTAAGCTTTTCGTTGCAGAGATCTTCTTATGTCCTGGTTTAGGTTTATTCCTGGGTAATGTTCTGATGCAATTACGATGAGATATTTTCCCCAATTTCTCTCTCAGCAAGTTTGTTATTGGTATGTGTTACTGATTTTTATGTGTTGCTGAAAGTGCTTATCAGAGTTAAAAGTTTTCTGGTGGTGTCCATATAAAGTATAAAACCATGTTGTCTGCAAATGGGGATGATTTGAGCTCTTCTTATCTGTAACTCTTTTATGCATTTTTCTTGTCTTGCTCTCAGTATGACTTTGAGCACTATACTGAATAAACCAGAGTGTGACCCCTTTACTTTCATTTTCAAAATTTCTGTTCAGTTATTTTTTTTAGTGTCTCAATTTTATTACTGAAGTTTTCCTCCAAGTTTTTCTCTAAGTTACTGAGCGTTTTGTTCAGTTTGATAACTTTCTAGTTTCTGAAATGATTTCTTATCTCGTCCCTCTGCTTCTGAGTCTTCTATGTGATTATTGATCCTTTTTAAAAGTAGGACTCTGAATTCTTTCTCTAGCATTTCAGCTACTTTAGTGTCTTTAATTTCTATTGCCCGGAAGTTGTGAGTCTGTGACCTTGTCATGGCAGGTCGCATTGCTCTCTTCACAGTACTTCACTGTGTTCTGTGCATCTGTGGAGATGGTCATGTCTTCCAGTTTCTCACTTTGGTTTAGTTTTATGTGCTTGCACTTGGAGGATTGCGTTTATTGGAACCCATCCCAGCAGTTTCAACATTAGCTTGGTCAAAGGTACCTGTGACATGCCCTGTGTCCTGATAAGTCTCAGAGATAGTTGCATTGGGATGTTGAATGGGGAAAGTGTACTTTGATCATTTTTAAGAGCTAAGGTATCAATATTTAAATATTAAATTGAAGAAGGAATGGGGAAGGTGGAAAGAACCATTGAAAGATTTTTGAGAAGGAAACTGTACACCTGGAGATGTATGTTTTGCAGGTGTAGAAAAGAAAAGGATAGTTACAAAACTCTCTTCAGTTCAGATTAAAGTTTAAAACACAGCAGCTTAACATTGAACTAAAAATTCAATAATCAAAAATTAAAGATATATAAAAACAACTAAGGTGTTAAACAATAGCACAAAATAGGAGGTATTATTTTGCTTTTAGTCAAGTTTCCTTCCTTACTGGGGTGATACTGTTTCTCTTTCTATTTGCATAATCATGCCTATCAGTCTCCATAGGTGCCCGGATCAGGGAACTGTTAATCTGGGTAGTTTAGCAAGTTAAGCCAGTGTTCCCTTTAAATGAGAAGATTTTTTGTGACTTTAGACTATCTTTTGTCAGAATTAACCATCCAGAGCCCCCCCTGCTCTCCCTCTGCCTACAAGTTACAATATTGCCCCTAGTGAATTAGGAAGTAAACTTTCTCAGAGACAGGGTCTTCTACAATTCAAGGACTGGAGCGACATGAAAAATTCACAAACCTGTGTGAGCATGGTTGTGTCCCAGTGAGTGCTGCACTGGGCTTCACAGTTCACTTTCAGTGGTTCTGTGTAACAATATCTTGTATCTTGTCCCTCCAAGAGGCAGGAGTTGGGCAATCATTTTCTCTGGTTAAATGTTCACCACATTCAGTTACACACACTTTGGTAACAGATGGCTGTTCACTTGGACAGACAATTAATACTGGTCAGAAAGATAGCCACAGTGGCGGTGCCTCAATGGTAGTAGGAGTAGTTGGTGGCACCCTTGATGTAGCCCGTACCCTAATATCTTATTTTGATGTGAATTTAACCACACTTATCAATTGTTTTCCATTCCTTCTTCTGTTCTACCTAATTTATGCTGTAGAACATCACATAAGGAAGACCGTGTTGACCTTCTGGCTTGTGTAGATTGCCTTTTAGCTTCTGAGTCAGGACGTGTGCAGTTTTGTGACGGGGATGGGGGGCAGCCTTACCTGCAGGTCACTAGTATGATGACAATTGGAAGTGTTCAGTCAGAGCACATATTTCAGTGTCATCATTGATTTAATTTGCCTTTGCAGATTTCAGTGCATATTGCTCCCCCTCTTTCTATATTGAACGTTTCTCCTCCATGCCATGGGCTCCATTGACTGACATAATGATTTTGGGCTTACCTGTCGGTGAAGAGTCAATCGCCATCAATAGGTTTCTTTCTCGGGCTCTTCCTTTATTCGATGGATCCACTTGTTAAATTCTCTTCTTTTAGAGAATTTAGAATCTGTCCTCTCACGCGGTGGGTATAGCTTTCTTGCTAAAATAAATATCTTAATTGATAGTACTCAGCTCTCTGGCTCTCCTAAATACTGCTCATCCTAATATTGACTGCTGTTTTCCCCCCTTAGTCTCAACTCTATTATTTTTTTTTATTTTAAATTTTGTGGTGGAGAAATGAATAAAATGTGGTTGATAGGGAAAGTTAAACGAGACCTCTACATTTATATGAACATCTGCACATTGTCAGTGTCGTTATTTCAGATTTTCTCTGTCTGAGGTCTCAGATGTTATGCTGCTGTACTGACCTCCCAGGCAAGATGTTCTTAATGGGCGTAATGGTCATGGAACTGTTACGAAGCAACTACTTGCTGATCGGATTTTAGGGCTACTTCACAGGAGCAGATACCGCACTTGATTCAGCTCAAGAAGCCAAGGACAATGGCACTGGGTTGTGATTCTACCGCATGTGCTGGCTTTGTGGGAGCCTAGTCTGTTTGGATGCTCACCTTCCTAGACCTGGATGGATGGGGGAGGAACTTGGACTTCCCACAGGGCAGGGAACCCTGACTGCTCCTTGGACTGGAGAGGGAGGGGGAGGGGTGGCAGGGGGAGGGGAAGGGAAATGGGAGGAGGGGAGGAGGTGAAAAATTGTAAAATTATATAATTTAATTTAAAAAAAAAACCCATGGCTGTGAGGTTATGGAATTCTGTGAAATGCTTGTACTCTCAAATCTTCCTCTAAACATCACGTTTCTACCCACAGAGTCAGGCTGCTCTCAGCCGTGACTAGAGAAACTTCTTTTCGCAGTGAAAAACCATTGTCAGAGAGGTGAGTAATTAGTTGAAGAGGTGAGAATGAGTGCTCAGCCCTAAATAAGGCATCTGCATTAACTACCCTGCCTCCCAGCATCTCATGGAACATCTGGATGATGAAGTGAGAAGAATGGAGCAGTCAGGAAGCGGGAGGGGTGCCGTGAAGTGCGCCTTCCAGATGCGCGGTGGCTGTCACAGCCAGGAACACACAACGGCTGCAGTCACAAGGCTAGGGGAGATCCTGGTTAGATGGGGGAGGGGATGATGTCTGGGCCCATCACGTGTGGAGCTGCTTCAGAGGACAGCTTCTCGAGGAGGTCTTCTTTTTATTGAGGGTAAAGCAATTGATAGGATTCTCGTGCCCTCCTGGTTTCTCATACTCATGTGCATATGGACAACACTAACTAGACTTAGGTTATTTAAAAAAAAAAAAACGCATGTTATGGGGAGGGTTGGAAGGAAAATGGTAATAATTGATGATCATATTTCACTGTATGCATGTATGAAATTTTCAATAATTAAAAAAATTAAATGTATTTTAAGTATTATATCAAGATACTGGTTTAGACTGAGAAAAATACCTTTGGGTTTATAAAAACATTCAGCATTTATTACCAAGAGACTTAAGTTGGCTTGTTACTATTTTCATCCCTTATCTACTAAGCCAAAGCATGATCCTGAACAAAATTCAAAATAGGTAAGAGTTTTTTTTTCTCTGTTCTCCAGCTGTGGGCTGTAATTTTCTTTTTTTTTTTTTTTTTTTAGCAATGCTGCTGACTTTGTGGTGAACCTGTATTTTCTGTGCATGTTTTTTGAGGATTGGCATTAACAGTCGAATACTTTAGGCTTTTGGGGAGAAAGCTTCAGCTCCGCTGTAGCGAGTTTTGTAGTTGAGCTCCTATAACATTTTAAACTTTACTTTCTGAGCACTTTCATTATGTGCATTTCATTATGCCTACAGCATCGTGTTTTTGTTAGACCATGGACCACATTTTAGAAATAAAGATGAAGAGGGAGAGTTTTTGTCCAGGTCTACCTATGGTAGGTTTACAACATCACATTCCAGAATTATTGCATTTGCCAGTGAGTAATATACTTTCTGCTTTGTCATACATCTTGGAAGAGACTTCCAGGAAGATTCATGGCTGCGGAATTGGCTTTTGACTTAGGATGAGTGCCTGAGCATTTCTCTGCCGTCAAAGCACGGGCTACACAGAAGGTACTGAGCAAGGTTCAGTGCTGGGGTCCTGATGAGGGCCAAAGCTGTGATGAATTGTGTATCATGATGCCACATTTGCATAGTACCCGATGCTTTGTGCTCTCTGGCTATGGTGTGGACTTCTCTTGTTCACGTGAAATGTAAAATTAAGAAAGAAAGCTTCATGTTGCATGAGTAGTATTTTTTTTTTTTGTGATACAGTCTTAACATACAGATAAAAAATTAAGGAGACTTCCTTGTTTCTTTAAAGCTAAAAATTGAGACCATTATTAAGAGGTCAGAAATTGTATTTTTTTTCTAAAAGGAAAATGAGTCCTTTTCACATTTGAAATGGAAGTCATTCAAAAGACAGAGGATGGAAGAGAGGCATTGCTTGCTTGAGCTCTGGCCTGAGATGGTGAACCTGCCATTTAATGTTGCTTTCAACTAACCATTCACTATGAGCACCTGTCTGGCATGTAACTGAGCTAAAGAAGAAATAAATGTAAAATGAAACCATAATAGTGGCCAGTAATGTTTATTAAATGGTGAAGGACTTAAAAGTAATATATTTGAAAGGTCAAGTCATAAAGTTTCTAAATTTGACAGTTCACTTAAGAGGATAATGCAGTCTTCAGACAGCTGCCAACGGTCGAAGAATTTTTTTATCACTGACTAATCTTACCCTATGATTTAGGAGATGCCAAGGATTACATGCGGCTTAAGTCAGGCTGGCTTCCATTACTTTATCTTTTGTATCCTCTTTTAAGTATTTTGCTGCCATCACTTGTTACATAAATATTCCCAGAGTATAATCAGTCAGGCAGCCTGTTGTGTCCTTTTGGCTGACTGTCAGAGTGTTCAGAGCAGAAGGAAGCATTTATGGGGAAGGGCGAGGTTATGCGTTCCTGGAAATATAAAAAAAGGGTTTGTGATAAAATACATTTCATTATTCTGATAAATACCATTTCTCAAATTGCAGATGGAGGGCTTTATCGTATCTGGCATCTATAGGATTGTGGAAACATAGCTCTGGCTAGCCTTTCAGGAACAACAAATGGAAAACCAAGGCCATCTTTTTTCTCCATTCCAATTCTAATGTGTGAATTCTTTTACATTGTATTAGTATTCCAAAAATTAGTCTCTCTCTCTCCCTTTGAAAATAAGCCGTTATTGTAACAGCTGTTTTACACATGGCTTTTCTCTGTTTCACATACATGTGCTTGCTGTGTATGTACCCATTCCCATCTAGTCTCCTCTCCACTTTAAAAAAAAAACCCAAACTATAGTAATATCTACTGATGTTTGTTTTCCTGAATATAATAAAATGAAATCTGAGCTAGTATGGATCTGATTGATAGAGTATGAGCTTACTGAATCCACTTTAAAATTCAAATAACTTCAAAGGTAGACAGAAGTCCATCTATGGATTTGTAAATTAACTTTTAAGAATCTACACTGTTATTCTGGGAAAAGTAAAAGGAAACTAGCAGGAACTGTTTATGAAGTCACAGTTCAAAAGCCTCTTTGCAATAAGGGTCAATAATATAAGTAAAATTGGACATTAGATAAAACCTGAGAGAGTTTGGAAGGAATTCTACACACACACACACACACACACACACACACACACACACAAAACAAAAACAGAGTTTAATGCAGCTTCTTGCTCTGTTCGTTGGTGGTATGCCACAGCTCCTTTAAGAGAGGCTTCCTGACTCCGTGGTAGCAGTAAAATCTACACAACTCCTTTAAGAAAGCTTCCTGGAGCCTGGCGGCGGTGGCGCACGCCTTTAATCCCAGCACTCGGGAGGCAGAGGCAGGCGGATCTCTGTGAGTTCGAGACCAGCCTGGTCTACAAGAGCTAGTTCCAGGACAGGCTCCAAAGCTACAGAGAAACCCTGTCTCGAAAAACCAAAAAAAAAAAAAAAAAAGAAAGCTTTCTGGCTCGCCAGCACAAAAGGCTCTGACTCTTCAGGAGGTCAGGCTATGGAAAATTTAAATGGGCTCTGTGAGCAGAGTGCTACAGCTTGCTTAATGACAACATAGAGTATGCCCATAAATGGGGACAATGTACATGGTTCCCAGAAGCAGTGAACATGCCTCCACCGTGTTGGACTGGGCAGAGTCAAAAGACAAAGTAGCCTTTGTCCTAGTAAAGCTGCTTAGCATTTTAAGAAGCACTTTTGGATAGAAAAGGATTTCAGATACACCATAGGACAGATTCAGACATAAAAGACCTATGAATGAGACACCCTGTGTTTAAAAATGTATGTAGGCTTCGGAGAGAGAAGAAAAAGAGTAAAGAGACAGTAAATGTAATATAAAAGAGTACAAACAGTCATAGATTAAAGGAGTAAAGATAATAAAATGCATATTAAACTTGTAGAAAAAGTAATAGAGTAAGAAAAATAAGTCATGTAAAGATGGAATATACACAGAGAGTCTAGATAATGCATATTATCGTGTTTTCTTTGAATTTTTTGACTGTGCAGGAGTTAAGTACAGAGCAAGGTTTCATTGTATGGGCTGCTAAGCCAAACCAGCACAGATATTTTACAGGTATCATGACTTCAGAATTTGGGTCTTAGGATTTGTTGCTTTGGAAAAGAGGTCCTTCTTTTGTTTCCACAGAGGATGAGAACCTGTGGAATCCTTCCAGACTAATGTGATTTAATGGACCAAGACCCCCTGAAGAGTCACTGTAAACATCCCCCAAAATTTCTTCACCCAAAAAAAAGCAGGAAGCAGTTTGGAAAGAACTACACCCAAATTCCCAGATATTGTTTATAAATGTTTGTTTATATTTGAAGTGTGATATGCTATAGACATTTGTATTGGTATGGATCTTGGTTTGTTGATACAAATTTAAGGCAAATTTTGTTATATGTATATTTCTGCTCTTGATTAAGCTATTATGTTTGTGCAGCTCATTTAAAAATATAACATATAATTAAGAAATACAGGTTAATAGATAGTCATCTATGATATATTATCGTGTCATAATATTAGGTTTTCTAGATATCTAGAGATATATTTCAGTTAGATAGGTATTCATCAAATCTTTCAGAGACCTTCAGAATATGGCATTTAAAATGTTTTAATAACTTAGGAATTTTCATGACATGAGACACATTTGCTCCTGGCAACACCAATCTACTTCAAGAGGATGATGGTCATCGAATAGGCTTCTTATGGAGTCTGTTCGCCATTTGGGCAAGAAACTACTTTTGCCTGAACTACCTTACTGGACTTGCAGGACCCAGAGAAAAATGACTGCTGAAGTTGCCTAAAGAAGGTGAAATAGTCCTTTAGGGTGTTTGCTTCATGAAAGAGTCTGCCAGACATTCTGCAGGACCCAGAAGAAAGTGACTGACAATATAGGTGGTACTGTCTTTCAAATTTCCTGCTTCATGGAAAAGTCTTCCAGATACTATGGGCCTGAGGGCTGAAGGGTGGATGCCCCAATGATACAGAAAAGCTTCAGGTGATTGTCTAGGCAGTGAGATGTCTCTGTCAATTCTAGAGTTTTGGAAGTTGCTTACAATATACTTCCTGTTTACTTTGGTAATATTATATTCTTCTGGATTCTTTGATGGAGTTGAATAATAGTTACAATTATAGTTTTCCTTAGTTATGATAAAAGATAAAGTAGATATAAATATAATTATAGTTCTTGCTTGATACCTGTTTTGTTACATGTAATTTTACTATGTTAAAGTTAAAACCTTCCCTTTTTAAACAGAAAAGGGAAAATAGTGTGGGAAGTCCTTCTGTATATTTGTTGTTTTTATTGGTTAGTGAATAAAGAAGTTGCCTTGGCTTGTGATAGGGCAGAGTAGAGCTAGGCGGGAAACACTAAACTGAATGCTGGGATAAAGAAGGCAGAGTGAAGAGAAGCCACGTAGCCGCCACCGGGGACAGATATGCCAGAACCTTGCCAGTAAGTCACAGCCATGTGCCGATACATAGAGTAAGAGAAATGCGTTAATTTCAGATATAAGAGTAAGCCAGAAATATGCTTAAGATATTGGTCAAACAGTATTGCAGTTAATATAGTTTCTGAGTGATTAGTTTGGGTCAGAGCAGCTGGGAACAAACAAGCAGCCTCCACCAACAATTAGTATATAGTTTGTAGTATGTTTTGCAATAGTGAGTTATGCTGGATACTGTGTTTTATAGGTTGGGGGCTCAGAGTTATAAAGCACTTGCTGCACAAACACAAAAGCCTGCATTCAGTTCCCAGAACTCATGCCACACATGAATCTGCAACCCCGGTGCCATGGGAGTTGGAGACAGATAACGTGCAGGGCGTGGCTGACTGATAGCTTAACTCCACCTTTAGGGCTGGACAGATTTGCCTCTGGTTCCAGAGAGCCTTCATTATTGTCCTCTGTTATCCAGGCTCTCATCACCGATTGCTGGCGGTGCAGGGAGAGCACCTTGTAAAGATCCACCCAAAGGGTTGTCAGGTGATACAGAGCAGCACGAACCTACCTACGTGCATCCCAGCAGTGGAAAGAGCAAACTTCCAGTACATGCAGTAGAATCAAAACTCAGTGCCATTGTCCTTGGCTTCTCAGCAGCCCTCATTGTCTGCCATGTTCAGGGAGTCTGGTTTTATCCGATGCTTTTTCAGTCCAAGTCCAGCTGGCCTTGGTGAGCTCCGATTAGATCAGCCCCACCGTCTTAGTGGGTGGGTGCACCCCTCGCGGTCCTGACTTCCTTGCTCATGTTCTCCCTCCTTCTGCTTCTCATTAGGACCTTGGGAGCTCAGTCCAGTGGCTTTGTGGGAGCCTAGACTGTTTGGATGCTCATCTTCCTAGACCTGGATGGAGGGGGGAGGACCTTGGACTCCCAACAGGGCAGGGAACCCTGACTGCTCTTTGGACTGTAGAGGAAGGGGGAGGGGAGTAGGGGGAGGGGGAGGAAAATGGGAGGCATGGAGGAGGCGGAAATTTTTTAATAAAAAACCTTGAAGAATTAATAAAAATTAATTCTTAAAAAAAAAAAAAACTTCCTATGAGAGCCTGCCGAGTTCGTGCCGCCCACGGGAAAAGGAGCGAATCTAGATACCTACATAAATTTTGTTTGGTCCCTCTTCGTAGAGTAAAATGGTTTAGACAGTACCATACGTTTACTACGATGTACAAGGATGCACAAAACATGGGATAATACTGATACCCATACCATGTGTTTTGTCCTCTTGGCATCGCAAGTGGTACTGCATACTGTACGTTCAAAATCTCTATCTATATTCAGAGATAAGAGATAAGATATAAGAAATGTCAATGAGAAGACACAACTTTCCCATCTATTTGGTTTTCGTATAACGCTGCCTTATAGAAAATTTCAAGCTTATGGAAAAGTTTCTAAACTGTTTCCGGTGTTTTCCATTATACCCTTTGACTTTATTCTCTTTGACCAAGTCTTCATGTATCAGTGATTTTCTAATTCTAATTTTTATGTAAAGAATAACTAGCAATTTGGCTTTACTCTGGGGGAACAGAAAGACTTTTTTTAAAATATTTATTTATTATGAAGACAATATTTTGTCTCTGTGTATGCCTGCAGGCCAGAAGAGGGCACCAGACCCCATTACAGATGGTTGTGAGCCACCATGTGGTTGCTGGGAATTGAACTCAGGACCTTTGGAAGAGCAGACAATGCTCTTAACCTCTGAGCCATCTCTCCAGCCCCCAGAAAGACTTTAATGTAAATACTTGTATTTATTTTTGAAGCTGATGAGCTTATTAGCAAGTCTCTAGAAAGATATTAAACTGTAGCCCAAAGCAGCTGTCACTCCACTCTTTCCTGTCTTCTTAGCGTTTTACTGCAACTGTCAGCGCTTTATTTAGCTCACAATGAAACCAGTCTCTGATCCATAGACATGTAGATTACGAATTTATTTGTATCTCAGGTTTTCTGAAGTAGTAGTAGTACAAAGCAGCATAAATGCTTGAGATAATGAGAGGCAGGAAAATGTGCTGTGGTGGGAGGAAAAGAAGTGGGCGGAGTGACCTGCAGTAGGGTGGCTCCTGCATGGTCAAGGTCAGAAATGCCTGCCCCTAAGCCCCAAGCACTCTGAGGCAGAAGTTGAGCTAGGCTTGCCTTTCATATTTCTAGCACTGAATGAAAAAATATAGGCCAGTCTTGCTTTCTGGTCATAAATGTTGACCAGGGAGGCACACTGTATATTATGTTGAGAAAGAAGACACCGTGTGCCAAAGTGAGCAATGCTCTTGATAAAAACCATGAACTTCACTGAGGCTTTTTTCCTTATCACCTGTGCAACCTATAGGTCTCGAAAAGCAATTCCGTCACATCAATTTATAGAGGCCAAGTGATGCCGTATAGGTAGACTGCTCCCTTAGATGGCCTGTTTTAACTTAGTGATAAATTTTAAAACTCCTAGAGGAGAGAACAGATGGCTTATGTTTGGAGAAGCCTACCATAAATATTGTTTTCCCTTCAAGTTCTTGATAGATCACAGGTTGTCATGAATTTGGGGTTTCGCTCACCAAAGGTTCTGAAGTGATGTTCTTTCTTTTGAAGCATTGCTAATCACACAGCCACCCTGAGTATAAGGGACATCATGTGGATTGAGATGACATTGTGGTAGAAAATGTTTTCCGTTAGGCATGTCTTGGAACTGTACTGGCAAATTAATGATTAGTGGAAGTCTTAAGTTTCATGTCATAAACTATGTACATAGAGATGTAATATTAGTCTATTTTAACAAGTATGACTAAACATCTGCTGTAGCTGTTTTCAAAAATATTCTCAACAGAACTTCCTTCTGAGTGCCTGTTTTTCTTCTCATACTTAAGCCATAATTTTTTAAGATATATTGTCTCTGACACTGCTTCACATAAAAAGGGAATTAAAACTTTTTTTTTATTAAAATAAGGTACAGTTTTATACCTCATACATTGAAATTCAGTTTCAGTGGGTGGCTTTGGTAAATACCTTCAGCTATACAGTCACCTTCTCCATAATCAAAGCATAGGCTAGCCCTATCACCTCTAATGCTCTACATCCCCCACACTGCCCATCCCCCCCACGCTGTCCATCCCCCACGCTGCCCATCCCCCCACGCTGTCCATCCCCCACGCTGTTCATCCCCCCACGCTGTCCATCCCCCACGCTGTCCATCCCCCTTCTCACCCGTAGCCCTGGTGACCACTGATCTGTGTATCATCTCTATCCTTCTGCCATTTGCAGAATGTTCTGTGAATGTTCAGGGTGTGATTGTGTTGAGTGGTTTCCTTCACCTACGTTAGTGAACAGGTGACTCCGCCTTCTGCTGCATGTATCAGAGCTTTGTTCCCCTTTATTGCTAATCACCATCCTGTAATTTGTTTACCTGTTCCACGTGTGAGGGAAAATTGACTTTCTTTTTATTTTACTATTAAGAATGGATCCAAACAGAAAGTATTTGTGCGCAAATTTGGATGTAGTTGAGCTTTATTTCACAAATTGATTTGCCTTTTTAGAATTAATGACATCGTCAAGTAGCACCATAACACAGGTGTAAGGAGTTTCCAAGAGTGTGCTCCCAGCCTTCACCTCATGTTTGCTTTGGGTAAATGGTGATGTTTTTATATCATTTATTTGAAACTAGAGTTTTATATTAATTTCACTTGTCATTTTTACTTTTCAATTCTTTGTGTTTATCAAAGTTTCTATTATTTTACTTGGGGGAAATGTATTTCATCTGCCATGTATAAATCTCTCTGCTAGTAGTAAATTCTGGTTTTATTTATTTGAAATATATTTTTCTTTATTTTATGGCTTCTACAATAAGATATCATAGGGCATTCCTATTTATACAATTCCATTCACAGTTTCACAGCTTTTTTCAAAACTATAAAATGTCACTCTGTTGTGTAGGACATATTTTATACAAGCAATCATTAGTTTGTCAAAGTAGTTGACTTCTAAAATGTGTAGCCTGGGACTCTAAGAAATTGAGTGATTATTGGCTCTAGGGCCAAGGAAGCAGGGCCAAATTGAAAACCGAGTTTGGGGCTGTCCTCTTTCACAACAAGAGTGCAATTCAGAGCCCGTGGGAAACGTGAGGATAGGAGTTGCTGGGTATAGAGGTCTTTGATGACATACAGGGATGAAGCTGATGTGCAGCAAGCTGACCTGTGTCAAAGAAACTGTAGGAGAGTAAGCAACTCTGGACCTGCAGCATGCCACTGAGCAGCAGGGAGAAAAGCCCAAAGAACAAGGAGAGGAGGCTCCTACCTCTCACCTCTGAGCTCACTATTGATAAAGCCCAGAATTGTGCAGTTAACAGAAGAGAAATGTTTGTACACTCCAGGATTATTTCAAATGTAAGACAGACAGATGTGGATTTGGAGGTAGGAGGCAACAGAGGGATAACTGGTGCGCATGCCAAGTTGGACTATTTGCAGAATGCGTGCCCAGGTACCGGGTGAGACATTCTATGAAGTTTATATTCATTTTTTATTTTTTATTGTTTGAATCAGTGAGAACACAATAGATTGACCTTCGGTGACAACTTCAGGGAAGAGCCTTTCCTTGCTTTTTTAGGAGTCCATTGGCCCCGGGCATCACATTAATCTCAGCATCTGTCTTCTCATGGACGATGAGCATCTTCCTGTGTCCTCATTTCCTTACAGGCCACCAGATTTTATATTCAGGGCTCACCTGAAATACAGGACAAGTTCATATTGATTTTGTCTGTAAAACCTTCCATTCCAAGTAAGTCATCTTCCAAAGCTGTGGGTTAAAACAGGTTTTTTAAAAGATACTATTCAACCCACAATGGCCATTATGAAGGTCCAACTATAGTAGCGCATACTAATGATAAACAATTGGAAAATTATAACCATAATTGAGGAAATTTCAATAACAAATATGTGAGCCCTGTAAATAAAAATTTTTAAAACTTTGCTGGGAGAAGTTAAGGGAGACTTAAGTAAGTGGAAAGATTTACCACACTGTTACATTGGGAAATTAAAATTTTATATCAGCTTGCCTCTACTTTTGTATGTTCAATTTTATCACAATAAAATTTCCTAATGGTTGGGGTTTGAAGTGATGGCTCGCTGGTTAAAGAATAGTCTACTTTCAAGAAGGCTCAGGTTCTATTCCCAGGCCCCACACAACTGATCACAGCCATCTATTCCTCAATTCCCAGGGGTCTAGGGTCCTCTTCTGACTTCCAAGGACATCAGGCATGCATCTAGTACATGTGTGCACATGCACACTCTCTCTCACACACACCTATATGTGCAAGCAAACTATCCATACACATAAAGATAAGCTTTTTAAAAAGTTTTGAGAATCAGTTTTTTTATTTGTAGAAATCAATCACTTCACATTGAAATATCAGAAATATAGTATAACAAGAGCATGTTGTTAAGGACTGGAAAAATATTGGTGCGCTAAAGTATGTGACATCATTTACATAGGAAAAAAATTTACTATATTTAAGGTTATGGCAATTGAAGAGGCTTCTTATTATCAATGGAACAGAGTAATGACAGACATAGTACAAAGTATGTGGACAATTGATCTCTTATTAAAAAGGGTAATGAATGGGAAAGTTATGTTTTAATAAATGACTTAAACACATTAGCATAGCCACATAGGAAGAAAAACTAACTTTAATTTTGTATAATTAATAAAAAAATAATTACAAATGGATTAGAGACAAATATAAAAGCTTACAGCTGTAAACTCTATAGGAGAAACTGGAGGCACTCTGTAACCTTAGGATAAAGTCCTTTGCTTCTGTGTATTCAGCAATACAGAATGCACAAAGAAATATTTATTTTATTTTATTTTATTTTTGTTTTTCGAGACAGGGTTTCTCTGTGGCTTTGGAGTCTGTCCTGGCTCTAGCTCTTGTAGACCAGGCTGACCTCGAACTCAGAGATCTGCCTGCCTCTGCCTCCCGAGTGCTGGGATTAAAGGCGTGCACCACCATCGCCCGTTTGTAATTCTTAAACAACTCTGCCCTTTGACAGCGAAGAGAGGGTCCTCAATGCTTCTCTCAGCTTGACTCTTCTCAGGACCTTCTTCCTCCCAGCTCCTGACCTTTCTTCCCATCCCTGACAGAAGTCTGAAGACCTGGACGTGGTGGCTTCCACTTTCCTTTCTGTAGAGCATTTGCTTTAGATAGCATTTCCTGTCAAAATCCTTTAAAAACTAAATCACCTTTTGAGAATTTTGTAGTTTGCATCATTGCTACCCTTCCCCTTTTCCCTTCCAAATTCTCTGTCTGCATTTGAGATGAAAACCATTTAAAAAACATCCTTTCCAGTTTTATAATAGAAGGCAGTCTTAAGGACCTGGGATGCATCTCTTTGAGGTATTGTCATTAAGGTGGGGAGCCACGCCTCTGCCATTCTCTGCATCAGAGTCGGTGGGGGACTTCACTGAAGAACTCCCTCTTGTCCCAAATGTATGAGAACATTTGCTTTTCACTAGGATAAGACCAATTAACAAACACAGTTGGCTTCTGGGTTTCTCCTTGGCCCTGAAAGATCTTGGTTTCAGCAAGATTGCATTTGATTTTCTGTCATATACAAGACTGTTGAAGAAAGTCATGTTTACTGTCTCAAATATCCAGCCTCATATGTGCATTGACTCTATAAGCTATTGAGAAGATTAAAAGGAAAATCTCTTAGCCTGTAGAGGAAAATAAAGTAAAATAATGAAATAAAAGAAAAATAACATATAGGGAGACAGTATTACCAATAAAAATATTTTACCAAAGATTTCTATCAAGAAAATATTTTACTGTCCATATTGAGAAGAAAACACCACAAGACACATTGTTAAAATATTTAAAAATAGCCAACACACACACACACACACACACACACACACACACGTTGACCTACTTATCAGGGAAAATTTAAAACAGTAACAATAACTAATTCCCACAAAACGGTAAGCATCAAAAACATAAATCCCTAAAAATAACCACAAATTCTGGCTAAGAGAGGAAGCTAGTGGATATTGTATACATTGCTAGTGGGAATCCAATGTTGCAGACACTTTGGAGAACCATGTAAGCAGTTTCTTAGAAAGTTATGCAAATTTCATCAGATAATTTAGAAGTTCTACTTATAAAGTGGTCTGAGAATAAATGCTTATGTAATGAGTTATCTAAAAATTCACAGAGACATTAGTTCATAATCCCCTGAACTACAAACAGCCCAAATGTTCCTTACCAGGTGGTTTGATAAACTGTAATATCCATGCATAGACAACTGCCCAGCACCAAGAAGACATGAATTATTGATAATAGATAACATAAATGAGTCTCAATGACATTAAGCTCAATGAAGTGTCAGCACAAAACACCTAAGTATGTAATGATTCCATTTACATGCTGCTCTGGAAGAGATAAAATTAATGTATATAGATAACGGTCAGATCGGTTCTTGCTTGGGGTGAGGTTGAGGGTGGAGGAACGACAGGAAAAAAGCATTAGGGAATCATTAGGGGTAATGAAAAGCTTCATTGCTCAGTGGTTGCAGTAGTTACACTGATCTCTGTAAGCCTTGCAAACTCCATCACTCTACCCTCTTCGGATAAGAGCATTTTTTATTTTCTGGAAAACACATTACTATGAAGTTGATGAAAAACAAACCATGAATGTGAAAACTTCAACAGGATGTAAGGCCTGAATTTCAGACTGAATGATGTTTTGTCTGTGAATTAAAGAATTAAAAACTCTTTTTAAAAATTAATTTTTTAATAACTATCCTTTCTCATTTTACATACCAACCCAGTTCCTACTCTCTCTCGTCCTCACACTCAATCTACCTTCCCCCCATCCCACCACTCCATCCACTCTTCAGAGATGGTAAGGCTTCCCATGGGGAGTCAACAGAGTCTAGCACATTGCTTTGAGGCAGGACCAAGACCCTACCCACTACATCTAGGCTCTGCAGGGTATCCCTCCAAAGAGAATGGGTTACAGAAAGCTACTTCCAGTGACCCCACAGTCTGCCTCTGTTATACAACTGTCACCCACATTCAGAGGGCCTTGTTTTGGTTCTATGCTGGTTCCCTCACTGTCAGGCCAGAGTTGGTGGGCTCCTATTAGCTCAGATCAGGTGTTTCAGTGGGCATCCCCATCATGGTCTTGACCTTTTTGCTCGTATTCTCACTCTTCCCATTCTTTGAATGGATTCAGGAGCTCAGCCCAGTGCTTTGCTTCTGCTTCATTCAGCTGCTGGATAAAGGTTCTATCATGACATTTAAGATAGTCATCAATCAGACTAAAGGGCAAGGTCAGTTTAGATACCCTCTCCACTATTGCTTAGAGTCTTAGCTGGGGTCATTCTCTAGCTGTAAATCAAAGGATAATGAGCCTATAGTCCACAACTCCAGAGAAATTTGGTAACAAGGAGAACCCTAAGAGAGACACATGGGTCTCCCTGGGAAGGGAAAATAGACAAGATCTCCTGAGAAAACTATGAGTGGGAGGAGAAGGGATGGTGGACAGGGAAGGAAGGGAGAAGGGAAGGAGGGAGAGAACTTGAGGAAATGGGATGGTCGAGATTCGGGAAGGACAGAGATGGAGAGCAAGGAAAGAGATATTGTTGTTGAGGGAGTCATTACAGGGCTATCAAGAAACCTGACACTAGAGAAATTCCCAGCTTTAAATTCTCTATTAAGTTTGAAGCTGAAAGTGGATGGGACTCCAGTTATGGTGGTATCTGTTGAATTTGATATCAATAGGAGACATATTAATAGGTCATGTGACTAAAATTCACATGGAACTACAAAGGACCCAGAAATAGTTAAAAGTGACCTTAAGGAAAGTGGAGACATCATACATCCTGGTTTCAGAATGCATTATGAAATTGCAATAGGTAATATGTTGGTATGACAAAATTAAATTAAGATCAGATAAACAATTTAAATAGACTTATAATCCCTGAGGAAATAGAAGAAGTCATGAAAAGTCTTCCAACCAAAGACAGCCCAGAGCTAGATGGTTTTAGAGCAGAATTCTACCAGATTTTCAACATACGAATACTCCACAAATTATTCCACAAATTAGAAACATAAGGAACATGGCCAAATTCTTTTTCTGAGGCCACAGTTACCCTGATACACAAAACACACAAAGACTCAACAAAGAAAGAGAATTACAGACCAATTTCCCTCATGAACATTCATCCAAAAGTCAAATCACAAACACATCAAAAAGGTCATTCACCATGATTAAGTCGACTTCATTCCAGAGATGCAAGAATGGTTCAACATATCTAAATCAGCCAATGTAATCTACCATATACATAACCTGACAGAAAAAAATCATGTGATTATCTTATTAAATGCTGAAAAAGCCTTTGACAAAATCTCACACCACTTTATGATAAAAGTAGTGGAGATATTAGGGGTATGAGAGACATGCCTAAATTTAATAGAGGCAATATACAGCAAGTGATAGCCAGCATCCAATTAAATGGAGAGCAACTCAAAACAATTCCACTAAAATCAGATAGAAGACATATCTATTTAATAGAGTACTTGAAGTTCTAGCTGGAACAACAAGACAGATAAAGGAGGTCAAGGGGACACAAGTTGGAAAGAAGAAATCAAAGTAACATGTATTTGCAAATGATATGATAGTATACATAAGTGACCCCAAAAATTCTACCAGGGAACTCCTTCAGCTGATAATTACCTTCAGTGAAGTGTCTTGTAGCAAGGGGGCTGCTTGTTGTTCATCCTGGCTGCCCAGAACTGGAAAAAATGCACAGAAACTGTATTATTTAAATCATTGCTTGGCTCATTAGCTCTAGCTTCTTATTGTCTAACACATCTTAATTTAACCCATTTTTATTAATCTATTAATTAAACTGAATGCTGGGAGAAAGGAGGTGGAGTCAGAGAGAAGCCATATAGCCCTGCCAGAGACAGACACCAGAACTTTAGCCAGTAAGCCACAGCCACATGGCGATATGCAAATTAATAAAAATGGGTTAAATTAAGTTGTAAGAGTTAGCCAATAAGAAGCTAGAGCTAATGGGCCAAGCAGTTATTTAAATAATACAGTTTCTGTGTGATTATTTTGGGGCTGAGAAACCGGGGATGAACAAACAGCCTCCTCTCCAACAGTGTCTGGATACAAGATTTAAAAAAAACAAAAATAGTTTCCCTCTTTTATGCAAATGAGAAAAAAATCATGGAAACAACACCTTTCACAATAGTCACAAATAATATAACATACCTTGGGATAACTCTAACCAAGCAAGTGAAATACCTGTATGACAAGAACTTCAAGTCTTTGAAAAAAAAATTGGAGAGAGATATCAGAATATGGAAATATGTCCCATACTCATGGGTTGGTAAGGTTAACATGGTAAAAATGGCCATCTTACTATTGAATCTACAGATGCAATCCCCATCAAAATCCCAACACAATTCTCTACAGACCTTGAAGAACAATTCTCAGCTTCATATGGAAAACAACAACAACAACAACGAAACCCACAGGATAACTAAAACAATTCTGTGCAATAAAGGACCTGCCAGAGGAATCACCATCCCTGATTTCAAGCCTTACTATATATAGAGAGTTACAGTATTAAAAAACTACATGGTATGATTTAAAGACAGGTGGATCAATGCAATTAAATCAAAGACCCAGACATAATTCCACTTACCCATGACACCTGGTTTTTTTTTTTTTTTTTTTTTTTTTTTTTGCAAAGAAGCCAAAGTTATACAATGGGAAAAAAGCATCTTCAACAAATAATGCCGGCGTAACTGGATGCAGGCATGTAGAAGAATGCAAATAGACCCATACTTATCACCCTGCACAAAACTTCTTTCCGAGTGGATTAAATCCCTCAACATTAATCCAGTTACACTGAATATAATAGAAGAGAAAGTGGGAAATAGTTTTGCATATGCTGGCATAGGAGTTAACATCCTGAATAGAACACCAGTAGCCCTGACACTAAGATAGACAATTAAATGGGATCTCATGAAACTGAAAAGCTTCTGTAAGGCAAAGGACACCATCAATAAAACAAAACAGTAGCCTACAGCATGGCAAAAGATCTTCACCAACTCTACTTCTGACAGAAGGTTGATTTCTAAAATATATTAATAACTCAAGAAAGTAGATATAAAGAAACTAATCCAATTAAAATATGGGAGTACAGATCTAAACAGAGAATTCTCAGTAAAAGAATCTCAAATGGCTGAAAACACAGAAATATTCAACATCCTTAGCCATCAGAAATATGCAAATCAAAATGACTCTGAGATTCCATCTTACAACTGTCAGAATGGCTGAGATCTAAAACAAGGTAATAACTCATCCTGGAGAGAATGTGAAGCAAGGGGGAACACTCCTCCACTGCTGTTGGGACTGCAAACTTGTACAGTCACTTTGGAAATCAGTGTGATAGATAGATGGGAATCAATCTATCTCAAGACCTAGCAATACCACTCTTAGGCATATACCCAATGGATGCTTCATCATACCACAAGAACACTTGTTTATATGTTCATAGCAGGTTTATTTGTAATAACCAGAACCTGGAAACAACTTCAATCAAGCAATGGATAAAGAAAATGTGGTGCATTTATACAATGTAGTAATCCTCAGATGATAAAAACAGAAACATCTTGGAATCTGCAGGCTGATGAATGGAATTAGGAAAGATCATCCTGAGTGATGTGACCCAGACCCAGAAAGACAAACATGGTATGTACTCACTTATAGCTGGGTATTAGGTGTAAAGTATGTTACAATCGGCAGCCCCAAAGAGGCTAAGTAACGAGAGCTCAAGGAAAGATGCTTGGATCTCCCTGGGAAAGGGAAAAACGAGATCTTTTGGGTGGTCAGGGAGTGGGTGGGGATGGGACCATGAGGGATCAGGTTGGGTAATGGATAGAAGGGAAGAGCACTGAAAGAGATGACTGGAAAAGGTAGAATCCTGGTACAAGGGAAACGTCAGGAATCTACAAAGATGACCCTAGCAATAGCTGATATGTAGCTTGAGCTGGTGATCTCCTGTGACCAGGCACAATCCCTGTGAGGGGCTGGGACATCAACCCAGCCACATAACCTTTGACCTACTGTCTGTCTTTCCTATTGGACATGCTGGGGTGGGGGTAAGGGTGGCACTGGGATTGTAGGAGTGGCCCACCAATGACTGGTTCAGACTGAGTCCCACACCACTAAGGTGAGCCCACCCCTGGTACTTCCTGGAGTTCCAGGACCCACAGGTTAGATGGCCCAGAGTTCTAGGATAGAACCAAACATGATTCGAGAAAAAAATGTCAATATAATGATGCCTAATAATATTCTGCTATAATCATAAATTGGTGCCTACCCCACTTTTCATCAGGAAGGTTTCATCCCATAACTGATAGAAACAGATGCAGAGATCCACAGCCACACAAACATTAGACTGACCTTAGGGATTCCTGCTGAGGAGAGGGCGGAAGAACTATAGGATCCAGACAGGTCAAGGACATCACAAGAAAACCTAGAGTATCAACTAATGTGGGCTCATAGGTGGTTCACAGAGACTGAACCAACAACCAGGAATCCTGCCTGGGACTGACCTAGGCTCTCTACATATATGTGACAGTTGAGTAGCTTGGTCTACTTGCAGGACTCCTCCTAGTGGGAGCAGGTGCTGTCCCAAATGTTTTAGATGGCTTTTGGGAACCTCTTTTTCATACTGAGTTCCTTACCCTACCTTAATACAAGGGAGGTACTTAGTCTTATTGCTACTTGATAGGCTATGTTTTCTGGATATCCATGGGATGCCTGCCCCTTTCTGAACAGAAATAGAGGAGGAGTGGATGGGGGAGCAAAGAGGAGGTAGGTGGAGAGAATGGGAGGTGAGGAGGGAATGGAAACTGTGGTCAGGATGCAAAATAAATAAAAATTAATAAATACATTGGTACAAAGACAAGCATGTAACAATTAAAGAGAACCGAATACAGAAACCAACTAATACAACAACAGCCAGTCAGTTTCTGAAAAGGATTTTAAGAAGACATAACTGAATCTATATACCTTCTTGACTAAGTTATGTTAAGAAAGTTGGAAATGTACATGTGCCCAGGACACGGACCCAAGATCACCTCTTTCACTAATGTTAGCTCAAAATGCATTAATGCCTTAATTCTAAACATAAGACTTGTTGGAATGATAAAACTTCAGAAGACAATTTAGAGGAAAATTTTCTTGTT
This sequence comes from Arvicola amphibius, assembly GCF_903992535.2. Classification (NCBI taxonomy): domain Eukaryota; kingdom Metazoa; phylum Chordata; class Mammalia; order Rodentia; family Cricetidae; genus Arvicola; species Arvicola amphibius. The sequence goes on from NC_052064.1 coordinate 10,931,010, forward strand.
TATTTTTCTCTTCCTCCTTCCCTCCCTCCCTCCCTCCCTCCCTCCCTCCCTCCCTCCCTCCCTCCCTCCCTTCCTCCCCTTTCCTCCTCCTTCTCCTCCTCCTCCTCCTGCATCAAAGGCAATGATAGGGAGAGGTGCAATTCAAAAGAAACAGCAGAACAAAGAGGCAATTATAGAATGGGAGAAAGTATTCACAAACCTGGTGTCTATCTGATAATAAATTAATATTCCAAAACAAATCTTTGTAACTCAATAGCAAGAACCCCAAATAGTCTGGACCAAGGATTTTCTAATAGATTTTCCCCAAAGGAAACATATAAATGACTCAAAACACATAAAAAATGTTCAAATTCATTGGTCACCAACTAATTAAAACTCTAAGGAAACAGTTTTGTATCTATAAGGCTATACTAAAAATAAAATGAAATAAAAGACAAATGTTGGTAAGAATGTCGGAAAGTCAAATCTCTTGGATCTCACTGATGAGAATATTAGATAGCACTCTGGTATAAAAATAGTATGGATGTTCCTCAAGTTAACATGGAACTTCTATGGTGATATTTCTTGTGAGTTCTTATCCAACAAAATTATTCCAGTATTTTTCTTGATGTTTAAGATCTATATACAACTTGAGTGCTGATCAAAAGATGAATAAAATGATGTGTTACACACATACAATGTAATGCCAATCAGCCTCATGAAAAATTTTGGCATTCATGGCAACATGGTTGCCATGGAACCCGAAGGATATTTTACTAAACATTTTAAAAAACAAACAAACAAACATCAAACAACACCCTCCAAAAAACCCCAAACAAAGAAAAAGCCTTGTTCTCGAAAAGATAAATATTTCATAATTCTACTTATATAGATATACTTATATATGGTATTGAAAAGAAACTCATGAAGGTAGAAGTAGAAAACACAGTGATGTTGTCCTCAGGCTAGATGGTAAGGGAAACGGTTGCAAAATTTTAGGTATACCAGATAACTAAGTTCTGAGGGTCTGCTCCACAGCAGTGCTTAGATTAAGTAAATACGATTTTGTGCACTTCAGACATTTTTGTTGTTGTTTGGGGATTTTGGTTTTTTTTGTTTATTTGTTTTTGTTTTGTTTTTTAAGAGATAGGGTTTCTTTATGTAGCAGCCCTGGTTGTCCTGGAACTCACTTTGTAGACCCAGCTGGCCTCGAACTCACAGAGATCCACCTGCCTCTGTCTCCTGCTATGGTTAATGGCGTGCGCCACAATGCCTGGCTTTCAAATCTTGATAAGGGGAAGATCTCAGATTAAGTGTTCTTATAAAACACAAACAGGCCCTTCCTGCTCTCATAAACAAAAACGGGGCAAAAGATAGACTGGGAAAGGTAGCTATATATTAACTTTGTGTTAATGATATCATAGATGCTTGTATATGCCCAAACCTGAGAGATCATGTATGTTTATTGCATGTAGTTTAGTTCCTAGTATATTGATATCTTAATAAAGGTTTGAGCTAATAATGCATTAATATAGTGATTGTAAAGACAGAAAAGGGAAAGGAAGAGCTGCATAATCTCTCAACTATTCCTTCTAATATCAGTTGGAATTTACTTTGTAAAAACTGAAGCACAGGCCCTGACCATTGAGTCTGAGTCTACAGCATCCATTCTGCAGCCTTCTGTCCTTTATGACAGCTGTGACATGATCTCTTCCTGGGGAGGGGACAAAAAGGTGACATGAAAAAACATTTGCTTCTCTGGGTGTGTGTGTGGGGGTCTGTTCTACATTCTAGCTTTCATCTCCTTATTAAGCATCTTTCTGGTAGTCAAAACCACATTTATTTTTTGTGCCTTGGAGAAGTAAAAGAAGTCATCTCTGTCATAGCTAGTAGGTGGCCCTGGCCATTTCTGAATCCCCTGTTGGTCGCCACAGCCCATGTAGGCACGTGTTGTAGCTCTCTGTAACACGACACTGTATGTTTCTTTCTAGAATGGCTCTTTCTCCACATCCCCTTGTCATCGAGTACAATTCTCTGTTCCCCAGAGGCTCTGAAGATTTTTTCACTTATTTCTTGTCTCAGGGACCTGTTTGCCTCCGGTCAAGGAATATGGATAATTAGCTCACAATATACAAGCAAAAGAATTTGCCTTACAGATTTACAACCTGGGGATGGATTGGAAATAAACCTGGATTCTAATAATACTATTTATATAGTAACCATCCACGTGAAATTGTAAGAAAGTTGAAGTAACCCAAAGGCAAAATAAATTGCTTCAATCTAGGCTGAGTTATTTTCCTACTAGTTTTAAATCCAAAAACCATGTTTATAAGTTTTTTTGGTATAATCTAAACTGGCCGATCTATTTTGGGGAGCAGTCGGTGTTTAACTTGCCTGCCTAAGGATTCTTTACAGTTGGCCTTTTGATCAAATTAGAGCAATGAATTGTGCTTAGTGCTGAAGAGCTGCCTTGGAGAGGAAGCCTGTAATATGCGCTTGCTCCATTTAGCTGTATTTTCTACCATAACTCTGTTCTAGAGACTGAAGTAAAGGCTAATTCCCTTGTGGGGGAAGTTCATTCACAATGCTGGCAGCAATCTGCAGAGTTTCATGACTCGGGCTCTGAACACCTCGAAAGTGCACAGACAGCGATCTCCTGGAGCTTTAGTGTGCTGGCCATCAAGGTCAGTCAGTGAGCCTCAGCTCGCTTTTGTACAGCTAAAACTTGGGCAGGAGAGAGAAGCTACTTTTTTGGGCAGTGTTCCAAAAGAGCCAAATGTTTTGCCCTCTAGTATAAAAATATAGTTGCGGTACACACTTCTTATTGCCTACAAAGATTCTTCCGTCTTTGCTAACAATATTCCGATATCATCCTTAGCTCGATTACCCAGCCCCGGGATGTGAAACCGGTTTATCTAATCTATGAGTGCAATCCTCCACCATCGATTCAACATTGCGTGTGTACGTGATTTGATCTTCACAAATGAGAAGCGTTGAGAAGATAATTCCTCTTTGATTAAGAGAGACGGAAGGCGCTTTTCTGTTCTTTGCTTTCTTCCGGTTTTGGATGCTGTTGTCTCCGAAGTGCTTAGGCTTCCCTCGCTGTGACACAGGGTTTGAGGCATGAGACAGCTAAGCAAATGTCTCACAGTCCTGCAGGAATGGCCCAGTTGCACTCCCAAACTTACTCCAGTTGGTTCTGTGACTTTAAATTTCTTGTCACATGAGGAAATGGGGGTAGAGTTATCACTTCAGCTTGAAGTGATCAGGAATTTTGTTACTTGCTGTGGGAAGCATTGCGGCTGTTGATCCCATCCTTAACACAGATGATTTGTTTTATTAAATCTCTCCCTTTTGCCCTTAAACCAGATGTCAGCATTGCCGTGGTGCAGTTTTCACATGGGCAACTCACTGAAGAGTTTTAGTGGCAATACTGTTATCTGCTAACATTTTTAATGGCTTTTAATTCCTAAGAAGACAGAGTCAAATTGAAGTCATCCTTGAATGCATTTCTTAGGTATCTGTTATCACTCACTGAGAAAGGTTCGGGATGATGGTGCCTTGAGTCACTGCCTATTTGGTTGCTTACTTATAAATGTTGCTATTTGTTATTTGGCATTCACCAGACAAGATTGCTCTGATATGAGTTTAAGCCAGTAGAAAATCTTTATTAGTTAGGATCTGAATGTAGCATGGAGACTTTCTTAGGGTAAGCTGCTAAGCATCAAAACTATGTCCCGGGTTAACATATTTCAGTTAATAAGAACTAGCCAGAATCAGAACTATAGACGTCAAAAAGCAAGGTTATTTCCTTCAGAGACTTTCCCAAAACTACAGACTTTGATGGATTAGGTCTTTGTTTTAGTTTTGACAGGTGGTGTTGTCTACATGCTGAGTTTTACAGCCAGACTGGTACTCTCATCATGGAGTCAGTCATGCTAAGGTCTGGAGTCTTACTAAGGTCTGGGGCCCTGTTACAGTATTGATGTCCCAAGAGGGACAAAAGAGGAATAATTAGCTGAGTAATTAGAATCTGCAGTTTAATTTGGTCATGGTAAGAACACATGTATATGACTGTCTAATCAAGACGGCCATATTATATTAATATGCATGATATACCTCTGTTCAGTATCTCTTTTCTATAATATTTACTTCAGAATTTCTTTTTATTTCCTTAGTAAGGATACGCACTAACATTCCAGAGGCTTTGGAGACCATTGTAAATAATTTATACTTTGAAAAATGCCTGCTCAGGGTACAGAGAGCAGGGCGCTTGCGGGGTCAGATAGTGTATTATTCTGACTGTTGACAGTTCAATTGCACCTGGGGGTCCAGAGACCGGAAACTTTCTCCCTTATTACACATACTGAAACCAAGAATGTGCTTTTTGCATATTCTGAAGATTTATTCTTCTGCCATGACTAGACGGCCCCCACTGCCATCTTAAACCTTGGCCAGAAAGCTCCGCTACGCTTGGCATTGCTATGAAGACAGGTGTTTATGTCAGGCATGTTCCGCTTTATTTGCCTTCTCTTTGCTTTGCATGTCCTCGGGTCAGGTGGCCAGTGTATTTCTGCACTATCCTCTTTATTTGTGCATAAATACTTGATTATGGTAAATAGTCACACCCAAGACTTTGTGTGGGTCAGGGAAATGTAACGTTGCATGGGTCCTCACACCAAAGGTCCATCAGGAGAATCGAGGAGAGTTCATTGTGTTAGGACATGATGCTTGGCACTTCCTTGCTCTGAGGTTGTTTGCAAATGGCAACTCCACGTCAGTCCAAGTGTTCTCATATGACAATGCCGAGCACACAGACTTAACTGTTAATTTTAACTTACGAGCTCAGGCGTGTAGATCTAATATAGATTTGAAATGTGTAACATTTTCTTAAGAAACGTTTCTTTTTATTAAGTGATAAAGACCAGTAACACCAGAGTAATTGTTATAATGCTTTTCTTTCTATTGTTTTACATGTAAAACTTAAGCAGTGAGACTATATTAAGCATCTAAAATTTGAATATCATAAATTCTATAACTCTTTTTCTTGGTTGCTTTAAGAGGTAAACATCAATATGTAGGTAAATGTGTATGGAATTTAATAGGGAAACAATAGAAGAATTGAGTACATAGTAGATCATCAGACTAGTGTCAAAAGGGGAGATGGTTCATGCCTTTAATCTTAGCACTTTGGAGGCAGAGGCAGGCAGATCCCTGTGTTTAAGGGCGATAGGGTTTATAAAGTGAGTTCTAGGAAACAAAGAAACCCTGTCTCAAAAAACCAAAATAGGAAGGGGGGAGGATTGGAAAAAAGTTGGATGTTACTATTTCCCATGGTGTTCAGTCTGAGGACAGTATTGTTTTGTGTTGAAATGTCTGTGGATGAAGGTTGGCCAGCCTTGTATGCCTGTTGAATGGGGTTAGGGGCTGAGAGTACTCTGGGAAACACAGCTTCAGGGTCAGTCCTGAGGGGTAACCTGCAAACCCAAAGTTTTATCAATTTAAAATTTGGTGTTTTTAATAACCAGGACAATTTTATTTTGAGCTCAAGAAGACTTTTAGGTAACAGGATATTCGAAGTACCTGAGAAATAGTCATAGAAAATCCTGGAAGGGAAAACATTTGAGTTTTCCCATCCAAGCATGAAAGTTTATGTTGAGCTGATACTGTAAATGAAACAAAAATGTGGACAATATCAAAGTAGAACAGCTCCATAGAAGTGAAGCTTGTTGGAAGACTTTAATTTTTTTATATTCTGTAGACAAGACAGTTTGATGCCACAGATGTTTTAGGCTGTACCAAATATAATTTTGGGTGAAAACTTATAAATAATTTAGATTTTATTGAATATAGTTTTGGTTTAACCCTTTTGGTTTCCAAGGGAATTTGAGAAACATGTAGTTAAGTATGTATTTTTAGCCCTCATATTACACAGAAAAAATATTATTTACTTATTTGTTTACTTATTTATTTAGTTTTGGCATTTCTATTTAATTTTTTTAAAACAATCTATTTTATTTTACATACCAATCTCAGTTTCCCCTTCCTTCCCTCCTCCAGATATCCCTACCTTCTCCCTATGCCCCCACCATCTACTCAAGAGAGGGTAAGGCTTCCCAGGGGTAGTCAACAAAATCTGTCACATGACTTGAGGCAGGACCAAGGCTCTCCCTCCCTTTATCTAGGCTGACCAAAATATCCTTCCATAGGGAATGGGCTCCAAAAAAAAAAAAAAAAAACCCAGCTCATGAACTAGGGACAAATCCTGACCCCACTGCCAGTGGCCCCACAAACTACCCAAACCACAGTACTGTCACATTCAGAGGGCCTAGTTCGGTCTTATGCAGGTTCCTTAGCTGTCATTCCAGAGTCAGTGAGCTCCCACAAGCTCTGGTCAGCTGCCTCTGTGGGTTTCTTCATCATGGTCCTATGTTGTACAAATATAAATTTTAAAAAAATAAAGATTTATTATTAAAAGACAAGATAAAATTTTGTTGATGTTGCTATTAAATTGATAAAGTTACAGTTAGCCATTAAGATCACCAGTGATCTGAGAAAGATGAACTCGAGCAGGAAGTCGACTCCAAATAACACAGGAAGCCTTTTATTAAACATTTAAATACCATATTCAGCAGATCACTGAATAATTTGAGGATCTTCTATTAAGTATACCTGATTTTAACAAATTTTATTGGTTTTAGTTAGTTTCTTTAGGCATTACCTCAAAAAGACATAGAGAGGGCTAAATGGTGCTTGTAACTATAAACATAGTTTTGGTTACATTAAAGAATTTGATCATTTAAAAAGTGACTGACCATTAGCTTGCATGGCTTAATTATTTTTGACAAATGTTAGGAGCTTTTGTAAAAGTAGGATTTTACAACTTTATCTCTGTTAGGTTTGAGCCTTAAGATTGGAATTGAAGATCCTTCAGTATTAAAATAAAACTTTAGACCATAAGTACAGTCACAAAGGCAAAGAGGTTAAACGTATATCTCTAAATTAGTTTCGCTTTGTATGAACAGACTTCAGGAACGTAGACCTTATTTATTAAACAGATGTTGTTACCTATTTTAAGTTTTCTAGAAGCCTGATGTTAGCAAAGACATAAGTAATTAGACACACATCTCTAAGTCAGCTTTTGTTAGCCTGATTATGCTTTTATAACCTTAGGGATTTATCATCATATAAAAATCCAACCTAATTCAAAATATCTTGGAGACCTCCTTTGTCTAAAAAAAATGTAATAATAACCAGAACGTTTTATCCCGTGTGTTATATTGATGTAGATGACAGTGAAGCTACATGGCATGTACTCTTTAACCTTAGAGATGGATGCCACCACATGGTTCCTTTCACTATGATGAGACATCAGCCAAGACTGAGGCAAGCCACGTGGCTGCTATTAAACAACATCGACCTCCTGAGACTGAAAAGCTATTGTAAAGCAAAGGACATGGTAAACAAGGCAAAATAACAGCCTACAGAATGGGAAAAGATCTTCACCAACCCCACATTAGACAGAGGTCTGATCTCCAAAATATACAAAGAACTCAAGAAATTGCTCATCAAAAGAACAAATAATCCAATAAAAATGGAGTAAAGACATAAACAAAGAACTCTCAATGGAGGAATCGAAAATGACTAAAAGACACTTAAGAAATGCTCAACATCCTTATTCATCAGAGAAATGCAAATAAAAACAACTCTGAGATTCCTCCTTATACCTGTAAGAATGGCCAAGATCAAAAACACTGATGACAACTTATGCTGGAGAGGTTGTGGGGTAAAGGGAACACTTGTGCATTGCTGGTGGGAATGCAAGCTGGATATCAGTATGGCAATTTCTCAGAAAATTAGGAACAACCTTCCTCAAGACCCAATAATACCACTTTTGGGTATATATCCAAAGGATGCTCAATCGTGCCACAAAGACATGTGCTCAACTATGTTCATAGCAGCTTTGTTTGTCATAACCAGAAACTGAAAACAACCTAAATGCCTTTTGACCAAAGAATGGATAAGGAAAATGTGGTACATTTACACAATGGAGTACTACACAGCAGAAAAAAATAATAACATCTTGAATTTTGCAGGCAAATGGATGGGGCTAGAAAACATTATTTTGAGTGAGGTAACCCAGACCCAAAACGACAATTATCATATGTACTCATTCATAAGTGGTTTTTAAACATAAAGCAAAGAAAACCAGTCCACAAATCACAATCCCAGAGAACCTAGAGAGCAATGAGGACCCTAAGAGAGACATATATAGATCTAATAATCTACATGGGTAGTAGAAAAAGACAAGATGTCCTGAGTAAATTGGGAGCATGGGGATCTTGGGAGGCTGAAGGGAAGAGAAGAGGTAGGAAGGGGAGCAGAGAAAAATGTAGAGCTCAAAAATCAATAAGAAAACCAAAAATCTGTTTAATACATTATGATGGAGTGGATCTATTTTTCTTAACACGATTTGGCTCATATATGTAGCATATTGTAGGAAATTAAAATTACCTGTGTGTAGATATAAAAATCAATCTCTTGTTGCAAGTTTTAAGCTAAAATATTCAATGGCTAAGAAATAGCTAATAGATGCTGATTGATTATAGTGAGCTTAGAACTTTGAGTTCTATATCCCAGGGTGAGTGCAGTTTTTTTTTTTTTTTTTTTTTTTTTTTTGCGGATCATGTGGAATTTGTATATAAATTATATGTTATGTTTCTATATATTCATTTTCCTTTAGAATAGTCATCTACAAAAGCATTATAAACAATCTCTATAGAATTTTAAGATGAAACTTTAGGCAATACCCATGAAGTATTTTTAAGAAATCTTAAAAAGATTATTTGGATAGTGATATAGATCTTGAGAGCATGCTAATGTAATCTGCCAGTTATTAATAGTGTAGAACAATCAACCTTCATATTATTAAGTGTCACAGTAATATTTGTAGGCTTTTTATCAGTAAAGGATTATTTCTATGAGCTACAGCGTTTGCAGAAGCATTATCTAATAAGCTATTAACTTGCTGAGTTCTGGGTGTTACACTTCCCATAGAATTTAATCTTGAGTTTTCAGAAAGCAACTTCAGAGCAGAGCCAAATCCCTGGTAGTGAGAAACAGAAAAGAGTGTACCCAATGGGACGACCCAAAATTTTAAATTTTGCTCTTACCATGAAAGTTAAGCACTCATTTAAACATTTATTAGCTGAGCAGGAGAAGAGACAATTCTCCACATCAGTGGTTCTCAACCTTTGGGTTGCAACCCTTTGGGTGTCGAAGGACCCTTTCACAGGGGCTGCCTAAGATCATCGGAAAACACAGGTATTTTCATTACAATTCATAACAGTAGCAAAGCACAGCTATGAAGTAGCAACAAAAATAGTTTTATGGTTGGGGGTCACCACAAGATGAGGAACTGTATTAAAGGGTCGCAGTATTAGCAAGGTTGAGAACCGCTGGCCTAGAGGAAGAATCAGCGATAAGCATGAGGATAGATTCTGTTGGTGGAGAATGCAAACTTCATGGGGTCTCTTTCTTAGAAATGGGTTCTACTTACTGAGAGACAAAGCTTAGGATCAGGGCCTCGCCAATGTTCATGACACTGGGGGGATTCCTTTGGGTAGACTGGCTCCTAATAAAAAGCAAGGGATCACCAGGTTGTTTGACCACTTTCGCTCTGTCATTCCAGACATCATTCATTTCCTTCCTTTGAAAAAAAAAAAGGCTCAAGTGATTGACAATCCTGGTTTCTCCAGTGCTTACTCTAAACGGTGCGTCCTACACAGTGCCATGGTCGATACCAGACCATACTGGCTGGAGTCTTTGGACAGTGTATTTTCCCTCAAGTTAGAAGACTGCACAATGTAGCCTCTCACAGACACCTCCAATAGTTTCCTAGATGCTGTGGAACCTACCACACACCAAGTAGCTAAAAATGACAGAAAGAAGTTCCCAGCTGAGGTTTTTGGAAAGTTTGTCTCTGTATGATACTCTGAAAATAAAAGATTCTGGTTTTTAAGGGGCCCTGCAATCCCTGACTTGTGGATATACAGAATTATAATTGATCTCTACCTTTCCAACACTTTGACTCTTTCTACATTATCTGTCTGTCTCTCTCTGTCTCTGTCTGTCTCTCTCTATTGCTCTGTCTCTCTGCTTCTCTGCCTCTCTCTCTCTCTCTCTCTCTCTGTCTGTCTCTGTCTCTTTCTCTTCCTTACACACACACACACACACACACACACACACACACACACACACACACACACACATACACACACCATCACCACCACCACCACTCATGAACTTGAGTCCCCAAACCCTCATTTAGAGGCGATGAGGGAATGAAGAAAGGACACACACAGAAGAGCTGGGATTGAGTGGTCTAGACAGATGGCAAAGTCCCAGCACCCGTAAAGCTCAGTATGTTTGCTATATACAGTTAAGCAGGGAACTAGGATTATTGCCTACAGCCGTACAAGAAGCCAACTTAGTTAACCTTGGTAGGATCAGTTTCTGTGGGGGAGTAGTCTTCAGTCTGTAAATATCCAAGTGGAGAAAACTCTGGTGGATGTTTTCCACATACACGGTTAGCATTCACACTCAGACTCAGGGAAGACTTTGCCATCCCTCTAAACCTCAAGGCAGGTTTGGGGGAGTTTGCCAATTTCCCATGAAGGTGTCACCTGTGTGTTCTTGGGTGCCTGGCAGCATCCCTGGTCTCTACCCAAAGAAGCCCTTACCCCCACTCTCACACCAGTTAGGCTAGCCAGCAATGCTGCTAGACACTGTAAAATGTCTCCTGGGTACAGAGTCATCACTTAATTGAGAGCCACTGACATAAATCACGGCTGTCATACACAAGATAAACTTTGTCTGCAGCGTAAGAGTTATTAGCATAACAGAGAAAAACATTTTAAACGAATACGTCAGGTAAAGGGGATTTAATTTAAAAACTCCACAGCCAGCCAGTTCTGCTGATGACAGCTCGCTGTAGCCAGACTCCCAGAGTTACACTTGAGGGGTCTCCCAATCAGCACCTAAATTTAGGGAGAGCGCTCTAAGTGGCTGATTCTTTCTTGTCCCTGCTGGTTTAGCTCTCAGTGGACAGCTTTCAACAGGGAGACTGTGAGTACTGTCCATGACTGCAGGGGGATGCCTCAGATCTCTCAAATCCACCTGTTCCACGGGTCACCTTGCTCACAGTTTACCCTTAACGTCTTAGATAAAAATCTGCTAATGCAGGAAAAACCCAGGAAGACTCCTTCACACCCTGCTCCCTGGATGCTGTCATTAGTTTAATGTGATTGATGTCTTCCAGTTGTTACTAGTAAAGGACATGAGACTTGGAGCACTTGGCTGAATTACAGTTGGGATTCCTTGATGAGTCTTGTTGATATTTCTTTCCTCTAATCAACTATTTCCTCAGCAGGCTTTCTCTCCCTCCAAGCTACATCTGTGAAGTTAACACCCTGGTAGAGTCTACTTTCTCCTTCCTAATTCTCTTTAGCTTTATTTGTAGTTTGGTTCTGTGGGGGATCCCAAACCTATGGTGTGTAAAATGTGGCACATATCAAAACTGCTGACACTCTTTGGAGGCAGAGGGGGAGAGAGCCAAGTTTCAGGGTGTGCTCAATTTGAAAAATGGGTTGGAAACTCTTGATGCAGGGAAATGTCTGGGATGTTTGAGAGGTGACATTGATGTTTCTAGCTGGAGAGAGGAGACCGTGGACCGCTGTTGAGTGCCAGCTATGTTGCTGCTGTGTCCACTCCTTTTCTCTCTTTTCTCTCTTTTGTGCGTGCCCTTCCTCACTGAGGGACATTACAGCGTGCCATTTCTCCCGAGTTCTCTGGCAGGAGAGGGGAGCAGCTAGAGGAGAGCATGGTGTGCGGGGACCTCGCGCACAGTGCCTGTCGTACATCATTCTTATTCCTCCTCGGCAGTCACAAATGCTAAGTGGCAGGCTCAGCAGAACTGTCCCCGAGGAGCCTCCAGCAGGAGTTTCCTCGACTGTTTAATGATCAGATCTGACCAGATGGCAGAGTCTGGGAACTTTCTGAATAGTTACTTTTTGATCATTTCTGCTATGCTTCCTAATGCTCCCTGGACCAATCAGCTTTAGGCTCTGATAGTTGTAAGAAACCTCACAATTTGGCCCGTGAGACTATTACTGATGATCATTTCCCAGAGTTCAATGGGAGGGCAATTTTCTTTGTTGGCAGCAATTTTATTTTAAGGGACCGAAGTGACAGACTGTGGCAGATTGATAACCATGGAGGATGGGGATTGGATTAAATGGATTTAGGCTCTGCCAATGTTTTTGTGTATACTTAGTCTGATTAGGAAGACCACAGCTAGAGCTTCAGGGTTTTTTTTTTTTTTTGTATATTATTCCCATAGACCCTGAATTTTGGGCTGCTGGTCACCTGTACTTGAAGTCTGGGCTGCTATTGTGGCTGTTGTAATGTCTTCTTGACATAATATGCTCATTTGTACAACGATAGTCACTGAGAGCTCACAGCCAGATTTCTTGCCCAGACAGTTGTCCTTGGCCACCTCAACAGAGGGAACTATTTCTATCCACATTAGTCATCCTCAAGGTTCTAGTTCAATGACCTAATAGGGGAAGCAAAGGCTCATTCTTTTGCCTCAGTCCTGGACATTTCTGAAGGACCATCTAAGTTCTAAAGTTGTTTTTGGAATTGGTTGAGGCTTCTGTGTGGCAATTTTATTCCAAACCAACCTCTGGCTGCTGTCCTCATCCTATTATAGGTGATATTTACCTAGAACACTCCCCTATACATTCTGTTCACTGAACTCTCTTCCAGGTATGCTTCTGGAAGTCAGACTAAGACAGTCACTTAGCAAGGAAGAACAGAAGTGAATGTTGTGCCAACTAGCTCTAAGGAGAGTAAGCCATAGTCTGAGGATGACTCATCAGAACAGAGAAATATCTTTTATTTAATACTGGAACTAGTATGAAGTTTTAAAATTAGACAATGATATTTTTTGTTAATGCCAACTTAGACATCTTTCACCACCACGTGAAGTGTAGTGCCAGGAATGGGTTACATTTACTTGAGTTGTTGACTCAATGGAAACTCCCAGACATCTTGGCTATTACCAAGACTATTGGTTGCTCTCCAAAAACTGGAGGTGAGATTCTGTTACTGAAGACAGCACTTACATATCTTACTGAACACAGGGAATTTGAGCTGGTGCCTAACCAGAGATTTTTACCCATACTGACTAGGGCTCATGGTACTCAAAGGCACTCTATTTGTTACCAGAGGAGAAAGGTTACACCAACCAGTAACAACCCTTTGATATACAATGGTGAACTGCTTGTAGGTACAGTGGTACAATAGTGTCCCAGAAGTTGTGGGAATAACTGACCAGTTTTGACTGGTTTTAGAGCCCACTCCATGAGATGGAACACATGTCTGACACTGCTCTGGGAGCCAAGCCACTTGAGATTAGATAGGAAATAACCAATAGTACTGTTTTGATAAAGGATAAGAGTAATAAAATGACTGCTAATGGCTTCTGCTATCCAATAATTTAATTATTATCTTTAGTTATGTGTATACAATGCATACTTTGACTACTTCCACTGGCCACCTCCCTTCCATCCTTATTCACCTCACATGCTTTAGCTATTAAGGGAATTAGCCATTTATATAGAATTTGATTTGGTGTATAACTACTTCTTTTAGCTTATTATTGTTTCCTTTTGTGCTTAAATCCTTTTGTTACATATGCATTTGTGTGTGTAAGTGTATGTGATGGTTTTTCTCCCTCTTCTTTTCTGCAATGTTCTTTGAAAATTTAAAAATTCCCTTGCTGGCAAAGGAAGCCTATACCTAATAATCAGAAATCTGAAGGGAAATGGTAAATTATTAAGAGTTTTGAACACGGTGAGATGATTCTTGATGTATTTGGGAAAGTTGTATCTTTTTTTAATTTAGTTTTTCAAGTTTACTTTTGCACTTCTTTACTCTCTCTCTCTCCCTCTCTCTCTCTCTCTCTCTCTCTCTCTCTCTCTCTCTCTCTTTCTGTGTGTGTGTGTATACAGCTGACACTACAGTACAAGAGCACAGCTTGAACAATGGGTTTTTTTTTTTTTACCAAGATTCTTCTCATGCAACATGGGCACTTAATTCAACCAAGAATTTCCCAGGTCTAGGTCACAGTTAAGTGATGGAATATCTGTTATTCAAAAGCTTAAGTCTAAGGAGAAGACACATAACTAATTCACTCCCAAATCTATAGCTCACTGTGATAGTACATTGAGAATAACACACACTTCTCTGTTGGGGAGAAAAATGCCCAGCTATAGTTAAAGTACTAAAGAAAGTAAGAAAAGTTGTAGAGGATGAGACTGGGTAATGTTTTAGAGCATGGTTGGTAAATGGTCACAAAGCACCAGTAGGACAGTTCAGCCTTTGGAGACTGTGGACTCTCTGTTGCAGTTATTCAACTGGACAACATAAATGCATGAGTGGGGGTAAAGTAAATAAAATGCTATTTACAAAAGCAAACAACAAGTTGATTTTGATCTATGTGCCATAATTAACTGGCCCTTGTTAAAGAGGACAATTGAGAGTTTATTAGCAGGGTCTGGAGAGATGGCTCAATGGGTAAAGTAACTGATCCTTGGGCCCGTTGACCTGAACTTGATTTCTATGGCCTACACGGTTGAAAGCACTGACTCCTCTACGTCGTTCTCTAACCCCAATATGTGTACTAGTGTGGAAGTAGCTAGTGTCTGACCTCACACACGCAGAGTATATCAATGTTAAAAACATTGGAAATGAATTCATTAGAAGATGAGAATCAGTAATGAGGAAAGAATACACACACAGCTAAATGTCAACATTAAGGATTGAAGCTCTCCCTGCCTTCTCTGCTTTTCTCCTTTCCTACAACTATTTCTTATTCAAGAGGGTAGTGGATCCTGTATTCCCTTCATCTTTATCACCCAGAAATATACCAAATTTGTACTCGCTTCTCTTGTCTATACTTTGCAAAAATGCCATAGGATGTATATGTCTCACAAGTTCTCAGAAATCCTGCTGTATATTGGAGTCAACACTGTATTTTAATCTGAACACAGATACTGCCTTTCCTCTAATCATTGCTGTAGTAGAGTAGAACAAAAGTTATTCCCTGTTGACTGTGTACAATACTCATCTTTATGCAAATAATTCTCAAAATTTGTGCTTCAGTTCTCAAATGTAAGTTTGAACATGTCGATGACACGTTTTTGTAGAATTATAGCTGCTCTACTGATGTCTGTCTTATCTCATTAACTTGAAGACGTTGTTGCTTAGAGTAAAGCTTAAAAATCCTGAAGTCTATTTCAAATGAAAATTGTGGTTTCCGAGAAGTTATAGGAAATGCTAGGTCTGTGTTCTTATTTATGGTAATTTCCACATTCTAGAGAGTCTTCCTCATCAATCTCTCTTGAAGCTGTTGTCATTCATCAATATATCTATCAATAGCATTCTCACCCTGACACGCACAGTCTTGTTTCTTAGACCAGCACACTTTCTTCTAGACCCAATTTTCTCCTTCCTTCATCTCTTCTCTGCCTGTCTGTTTTGCTCACCATGTGCAGGTTATTTTTGTAGTGAATTAATCAACGCATGTCACACCATTAATTAAAACCCTTGGCTAATTTCTACTTTCTTATAGAGATGGTGTAAACTCCCTAAGTTATGTTACTTCATAATTCGCCTTCCTACTACCCATCCATCTTCCTGCGTTTCCTGTCACACACTCCTGGTCTATACCTTACACTAGATGTTGTAAACATTAGTTATTAGTTTTGTAATATACTGTCATACACTTTACTCATTTCTGTACTCACAGGTCTGTCACTAAAGACACAGTTTGTTTCGTTGATTTAGTTTGATACCTAAACTTGGTGTCAGTAAATATATAATGCTGTCCATATTGCTTAACCATTCTAAGGCTCAGCTGATTTTCATGTGAGCGGGGATATTTACTATGAAGAATTCATAATTCACATGTTTATTTTGAGGATAATAGTAAGTGATCCTAAGTGTGTCTGAAGCATAGGGAGTGCTCTGTAGACATGATCCACCACTGTCATCCTGAGTGCTTTGCTTTCTGTGTTAGCAGACTGAGCCTTTATATAGTCTTAAGGACAGGTTTAATATCACCCAGTGTGTAGAGACTTTAGTCCCATCCCCTCGAGCACATGGCTTGTGTTTCAAACATAACATTTAATGGAGCATATATCACGATTCATGGCATTTTGTTTCTCTGCACTATTTGACTATGAGTTTATTTGAAAAAAAGAATTGAACTTCAGTTCTCTCTGCCTCTGTCTCCCTGCCTGTCTCTCTGTCTCTGTCTCTCTCTCTCCGCCTTTCTCTTCTCTTCTGCTGCTCCTGTCCTCAGAGGCCAGTTTCCCCTCCCATCCCCCCTTTTACCATTACCTGTCTACCAATAAAAATCCTCTTTGTGAAAAAAAAATTGAATTTTATATATTTTGTTCTATGTATAGTAGATATTCAACTTGTGGAAGGAATGATTGAATGAATGAATTACATAGAGACTTATATGATCTGTGAAAAGGCTTTTACCATGGAATGTTTCCAATACTTATAAAACTAGAGGTGCTGATACAAGGAATTATCACATACTTCGAATGAAGATCCATACTCCAATTCTTGTAGTTTTGACAGTGTATTTTTGTTTGTACATGTTCATGTGTGTGTGTTTGTGTATGTATGTATGTATGTATATACATATGGATGCTTGAGAACAACCTAAAGTATTATTCCTCAAGAACGTGCCTGTCATTTTAAAAATTATTTATTTATTTTATATTATACTATAATTGCATCCCTTTTTCCTTTCCTTCCTTCAAACCTTTTCATATATGCCTCTTTGCTCTCTTTCAAATCTGGAACCTCTTTTTCATCAATTGTTGTAATGTGCATAAATGTGAGACAGTACTTGACTGGTCTGGAACTCTGGAACTCACCATGTAGCAACTAGCCTAGGCTGGCTGGCCAACAAACCCAAGGGATCTGCTTGTCTCCCCCTCTCTAGCTCTGAGATTACAGTCCACACACCAACTCCAACCATTTTACATAAGTTCTGGGGATGAGTGGTCTGAGACCTTAAACTTGCAAAGCTATCACATCTGCAAAGAGAATTATCTTCTCAGACCTTTCATAGAGTAGTTTAAACAAATATCAGATATTACATATTTTGATTCATAAATGAATCAGTATATAGTCTTTTAAGGGACATTATTTTAAACACAATGAATAAATCTTTTATTATCAAAGATCCATTATATTTTAAAATGATTTCAGTTGTTGCCTTAAGATCTTTGTGTTAGCCGGGCGGCGGTGGCGCACGCCTTTAATCCCAGCACTCGGGAGGCAGAGGCAGGCGGATATCTGTGAGTTCGAGGCCAGCCTGGTCTACAAGAGCTAGTTCCAGGACAGGCTTCAAAGCTACAGAGAAACCCTGTCTCGAAAAACCAAAAAAAAAAAAAGATCTTTGTGTTATTGGATTATTTATATTAATGTTCTCTCATCAGAGTTCATATATTATCTCAAAACTCTTAATTTTAAATGGCATATTTTCTTTACCACTGATTATTATTTTTATAAGGTAGGTCATAACAAAATTTCCTGTAAATTAGGAATTTGGATGATTTAAATTGTATGCTATTTTTCAAAATTTCTACTCACATTTCCTGTTTCAATAAAGATTTTTTTGGAGGATGATTAAATTCAAGTTCATTTTCCCATGAGAAACTAGAGATTCTAATATTTACTCATTGTTTAAGTAGGAAATAGTTGAAGTATATATATTGTCCAAGTAGGAATGCAATGTCTGTTTGATAAGATTTGTCAGTAAGCTGTAAGGAGTTTAAACCTCATTCAGCTATTTTCAAATCTTTTCAAGAGCCTCTTGCATAAGTCATTCCTTCACCAGGAATTACAAAGTAGTGATTTTTTTTCTCATTCTACTTTTTGGGCACATATTAGCTGTGAGTTTTTTGTTTTTGTAAGAAGAAATTAAGAATCCTTTAATATTTAGTTGCCTCTGAGTATACTTCATAAAAGAAAGGATAAATGACTTTTTTTTCCTTTGTAAAGGTTTAGTGTGATGGCTTGGTATATATGGGGTCTCTGCGAACACCATGGCCAGTGGAGTGTTGATCCACTGGAGGCAAGAAGGAAATTCGTTTAACATGACTCAGCAGCTGGTGTTGGTTCAGACTTTGAGAGTCTAGGTAGTTTATTTTAGGCGTATTTAATCACAGCATAATTTGGAAAAATATTTCCTTGTGATAAGTAACTCAATTCCATGTGTTCACAACAATGCTTAAGACATGATTACATTGGAACTCTTGTAAAGTACAAGTGATGTTTCCCATAAAGATAGGTAGGCTCTATAGATTAACTGAGAAAGCAGTCTCAAGGTAAACCATACCTTGAGTGGGGATCTAGTGTTGCCTGGTCATACATATAGTGCATATATCATTGGGCTCTTAACTACATTTGTTCCCAGACTTTGGGGCAGACAACAGGTTTACATCTCTGCTTTTGGAGAGACAGTCCTGTGTTTTTAACATCCCTGATGTTCCTGGTGCTTATCTGTGAACATTGCCGCCTACATTGCTGATCCAACATTTAAAGGTGATTATTTTGATCAGAAGTTTGACATGTTTTGCTCAGTTGCAATCAGTACTCTTTCTGATGTTCAGCCAGAAAGTTTGGTCTGTCAAATCACGCACAGTGCCTGTCAGCCTTTTGACATGTTTTGAGAAATCTAGACTTCTTGCTTTCAGGTAGAGCAAGATAACAAGATTGCCGTGTTCATTGCTTGCCCCAAGCCTGGAGCCATTCATTTGTCTAAGAAGCTCCACTCTCCCAAGAGAGAATCAGGGTTTGCGGGATAGGATAGACTTGCTTTTGTTTCCTGCTGGTGTATAGAGGTGGAAACTACAGTCTTTAAAAGAGAATATATATATATATATATATATATATATATATTTCACACTAATATTTCCAATAGAAAGATTACAGTTTCTATTTAGTTTTTTTATGTGATATAAACTATATAAACTATTCTTTAAAAATCATGGTTCTTAGTTATATTAATACCACCACATGTGACTTAATTTAATATTTTATAACTGTTTCACACTAAAATGCCTATAATTCTAATATTAAAGAAAAATGGAAGTACAGGGTTAAAGTGGGAAAAAAAGAACTATTACCACAAATTAATCGTAAGGTCATAGTAAAGGGAGCTAAGTATAGAACTGGTCTCAGCTCAAAAATTACATGGAGAAATAGGGGTTTATAGCCAAGAAGAACAGATACTTGTGTATAATTTTATATTTTTTACTTAAAGGAAACAGCATCATGTATTTTTTTATTTAAGTACATATAAATATTTGATTTAAAACAATTGTTTATTAACACAGTTTTAAAAAACACTACAGAGACTCACTATGTTATAATTTTAGTTATTTTTGTGTGTTCTTTTAAAATATTTTTACTATTATTTGTTCACTGTATTTGTATCTTCCTGTGTAGGGTTACTGTCAGCTGTAAGTCCCCTGATGTGGGTTTTGGGAATTGAACTTGGGTCCTCTGCAAGAACAATACGTGTTCTTAGCTGCTGAGCCATCTCTCTAGTTCTCCCCATAAAATTTTTAGTCAGTTTCTTTCCTGGGATTATCATACAAGACCAAGGGGACAACATGATACTGACTTCGAATCCGAGTATTTCCTGCTTCACAGGGCTATCTCAGATGTCCTTGTAGTCACACCCCATTTCTTCCCTATCCTATACCCTCTTCTTACCCCTGGAAATAATAACTGTTCTCCATATTTGTCATTTAGGAATACTGCAGAAGTGAAAATTTTCAATAGTATAATATTTCAAGACTGTCTTTTTGCTAGTAGGGTTTCCTGGGGAGTCATCAGGCAGTTTCATGCTTCTATCTATTTCTTTCCGTTGCTGAGAAGGCCTTCAGTAGACGATAATTCCGTAGTTCATGTACTGCTTAGCCACATGTGCTTAAATTATTTGTAAACTTTTTACTTTTATTTAAAGAAATAGTTCTCAATTAATTGTATGAAGCTAATACTATTCTAAAATCCAAGTTAGAAAAGTACAAACCCCTCTCCCCAGAAAACTGTAGATCAATTTCCCTGAAGAGTCGTTCATTAAAGTCCAAGCCTCCTGTGCCTTAGGAGACTTTGCCTCATGAGCAGAGATGAAGCTTCAGTTGTTGTCTGGCTTTCCAAGTTCACACTTCTTAGGTCCTACTATGGTATACTGAGAAAAATAAGAAAGAGATTTAGCTGTTTTTGTTCTGGATTCTTTCTGAGACCTATCTCCTCATTCACTTTCACTAGAATCTAAACTGTCTTTCTCCTCGACATCTGAGAGTTTGAACACTGCCAA
The DNA here is from genome assembly GCF_903992535.2 of Arvicola amphibius. Lineage (NCBI taxonomy): Eukaryota > Metazoa > Chordata > Mammalia > Rodentia > Cricetidae > Arvicola > Arvicola amphibius. The sequence goes on from NC_052064.1 coordinate 10,951,465, forward strand.
AAGAGTGTTCTATTTTGAGTTATTTCCCCTCAATTTGAGGTTGTGGGTATTTTGACACTGCAGAGTGTCCAGCCTGCTTCACCACCCTCAAACCTTTCCCAGTCCCCTTGTCCCTATCTATACACTGGAGCTTGGAGGCTGTGTAGCTGTGGACTGTCTGTAGTGTGTCCTTTTGAATCACATGTATTTTTTCAGAAATACATACTTCTTGGTAACTTCTGTGTTTCTTGCCTTTCAGAGTCTGCTTTCTTTTGCTTTCCTTCCCTTTACTTATTCCTGCACAACAGCTATTCTTCCTGAGATCTTGCTACTGTCTATGTTCCAAATTCTCTTGTTCTTCTACTGGGAGCTATGTGCTGATTTATCTCCTTGTTTTGTAATCTGTCCTGTCTATTACAATGTAACAAAAGTATCCTGAATTTATTAACTTGAAATAATACATTATTGTCTCATGAAGGTTTTTTTTTGTACATGGAGTGATCCAGATGTCTTGTCTATGTTTTATAGTGTTGCAATTATAGATAAAAAAATCTTAAATGATTGGCAGATGAAACATTTGAAGGGTTAAATAAGAATCTTTTATTTTTGTAAAATAATCTGTATGGCTAACTTGGCCTTCTTTAGACTAAAATGGCTAATGGTTATTGAGTTCTTAGACAGCTGCTGATATCACCAAAAATAAAGACAGTAACAGCTGGTTTTCCTACAGACATGGCCAGAAAGGATCTTGGCATAGCATCCTTTATGCTGACTGTACTATTCAAAACATTGATAGGCCCTCTCAATCACAAGAGCGAGGGAAGTAGACTTCATCTCATAAGAATAGAAACTATGTAGCTACCTCTCACCTACCACAATGTGCTATAATTTGGGAAGTTTTCTAGAAATGAAAACTTTATTAAATATATCCATAAGTCATATAACTCATCAAAAGATCCACTCACTGTTTTTCAGTGTATAAACCCAGTCTGGAAAATGCACAAGCAAAGTCACACACTCTAGCAGTGGCCCCATTTCTGTCAGCTTTCTATACTATTGGGACAAATCACCAGACCCTTCAAACTGGGACGTATTTAATGGGTCAACAGGCATATTACGATGTGCAGTAATGAACCAAGCTAATTAACACATTTATCTCCTCAAAGACTGAATTTTGAGATGAAAAGTTTGGAAAATAGCTCTCTCCTGTTGTCACCCTGTTGTGTGTCACCAGCTTCAAAAAATTCTTACATCCATTTATTTCTGAAGACTTTGCATCTATTTATTGGGAATAAAGGCAGAAATCTAACTTTGAAAATAAATCAGTAAAAATGAGCATTTTTATCTTGCCTATAATCTACCAAATGTCTCAAGGGAAGGATGAAAACAAAGAGATTTAAAAATTTGAAAATCCGTTCTGCATGTATCTTTTATAATCACTTAAAGATTAAAATAAGAAGGAAACAAAGCATTTTGAGAATTCAGTACCATGGTTTCTGTGTATTCAGTATTTATGGTACTAGCCTCCCAGCATGAGATTTTAAATACATATGCTCCTTACATGTTAGACAAAATGAGTTCTAAATTTCTTCAGTAAAATTCATGCTTGCCTGTATGGTTCTGGTTTCCACTTTGAACCCATGCAATAGGTTCATAGGAGGAGGGCAATGGATTTAGAAAGCACCAGTAGAGTAGTGTTGCCTCAGCAATCAGAACTGCATCCTGCATACCATTCCTACTATGCATCCTTTCTGTACCTGCTCCAGCATCCTGGCCCAGGGCTTTGTAGGCAGGCTGCCTGGATCAAATGAGAGATGGAAGATTTCAACTGCCTTGTACATCAACACATAATTTTTAGGATAGGCAGTGTGCTTTTTTGTTGGTTTTTTTTTGCTTTCCTTTTACTTAAAATATTTTTTCTCTCATAATATATCCTGATTAGGATATATTTCCGTCTTCCCAGTTATACCTCTTCTAGTTTATCCCTCACTTCTCCTGCCATATGAATCTGCCTCCTTTCTGTTTCTCATTAGAAAACAAACGGGCAATTAGGGTATTCACCAATCTGACTACAGGGCAAGGCCAGTTCAGGTACCTTCTCCACTAGTGCTAGGAGTCTTAGCTGGGCTCGAATCGAAGAGAGGGAGGAAAGACTCAAGATCATGACAGGGAAATCCACCGAGACAGCTGGAACCTACACGGGACCGAACTAGGCTCTCTAGATGTAGGGACAGTGTAGCTTAATCTGTCCTAGGAGCCCCTGGCAGTGGGACCAGGATCCATCCCTCATGCATGAGCTTGATTTTTTGGAGCCTGCTCCCTATAGTGGATGCCTTGCTGGGCCTTCTCGATGCAGAAGTGAGCGACTTGATCCTGCCTCAGCCTAATATGCCAGGCCTCATTGACTCCCAATGGGAGGCCTTACCCTTTGAAGGAGTGGATGATGGGGACGGTGGGAGAAGGGGAGAAAGGGGGAACTGTGGTTGGTATGTAAAGTGAATAAAAAACATAAAAATTTAAAAAAAATTAATTAATTTAAAAGAAAACAAATGGCCTTCCAAGGGATAATAATAAAATAAATAAAACAAAACAAAAACTAACAAATTGGGCGAGGACAAAACAGAAGGAACAGAGCCCAACAAAAACCAGATTAAGTTGTAGAGACACACTCCTAAGCATCCTTAAAAATCCCATAAAATCTCTAAACTGTGTGCCATAATATATACCCAAAGGACCTGTAGGGTAGGAAGAGAGAAAAATATAAATAAGATAAAATAAAAAAGTTAAAAGCTCTGACTTGGCACTATGAGACAAGGAGCCTTCAGAGATGCTCTTGAGTCGGTTTTCTGTCGACCACCCTACTGCTGGACAGGCAGCCTACCCTTGAGAACAGTGTGTTTACCTATTGAGCTCCCTTCATTTGTAGGTGGTCATCATTGGAGATTGCTCCTAGGTTAGGGATGAGCATATGTCCCCTTCTCCTTCCAGCTCTAGGACCCCATTTCATGCAGACTCGTGCTTGTCTGTGCATGCTGCCTCAGTCACGGGGAATCCATAGATGCACTGATCCTGTTGATTTAGAGGGCCTTGTTTTCCTGGTGTCCTCCATTCCCTTCTGACTCTTTCTTCTTCCTCTTCCACAGAGTTCTTGGGACCCTGAGGGAAGGATTTGATGAGGCGTCCCACTTAGGCCTGGCTGAGTGTTCCAAGGACTCTCCACATTCTCTGGCTGTTTGTTGGTCTCTGTGTTTGTTCTCATTTTCTTTGGGAGAAAGCTTCTCTAATGATGGCTGAGCAAGGACCTGATCTATGAATATATTAGGAGACATTTTATTGCAATATTCTTTTAATGCAGCAGTGGTGTTTGATTTTACCCTAGGCCCTTGACTTATCCACTCTCGGGTTGTTGGTCACTCAAACAGTGTTCGGTATGGGTTCTATCTCACAGAGGAGGCTTTAACTCAAATCAAATATTGGTTGGTTATTCCCACAGACTTTGTGCTACCACTGCACTAGGATATCTTGCAGGTAGGACAGTATTACAGGTAGGACAGTATTGCAGGTAGGACAGTATTGCAGGTAGGACAGTATTGCAGGTAGGACAGTATTACAGGTAGGACGGTATTGCAGGTAGGACAGTATTGTAGATTGAAGGTTTGCAGCTGGCTTGGTGTTTTTCATTTCTCCTTTAGTATCATGCAGAGTATCTTCCTAAACCAAAGACACTAACTATCACATAGGAGTGAAGTCTCTATGTAGGCACCAAGAGCAGCTTCTCCATATTCAATGAGTTGTACAGGTGTTATCTTTTGTAGAAAACAATCTGTAGTTTTGGCAGCAGCCTGGGTTGCTTGGGGGTTTCCAGGAGACGATTCTGACCAACAAATCGATTAGATGTGTAACCCAATCCCAGTACTAGAACCTCCACTTGCTGACAAGAGATGTCCAGTTGGTACTCTGTCTTCTCCTATTATTTGGTGATTTTATCTAGATTTCCTCCATTTATGCATATATTTTAGGAGGCTTTTACTGTATTAGGTTTTGATACTATCTCTCAGACAGCCCTTAATTTTAGCTGTCTCTCCGCATATCCCTCCTGCATCCCCACCTTGTCTCTCCTTCTCTACTTGATCCTCACCTTCCAGTCCCCTCACCTTCAGCCATCCATCACTATCTCTTACATTTTACTTTTCTTGGGTCTATCTGCCCCCTTAGTCTCTAACTCTATACCCAAACTCCCTGGTTCTACAGATTGTACCTTGGTTGTCATTGACTTAGAAGATAGTGTATTGTGAAAGGAATATGTAAGTGGACTCCCCTTCTCACATAAAATTAAAACATGGTAGGAAACACTTTGCTCTTATTTAGAAAAAAAAATCCAGCCCTTGCTATGAAGCAGATGAGGGTGGAATGTGGTTAACAATTTTTCCCAAATGGGGATCCTAGCTACAGGTGATCGTCTCTCCCTGCTCTGAGGTTACAATATTCACACTCTACACATCGTAATGCTTCTGTCTTGAAGAAATGCTCACTAGGTCAGACCGCTAGGTTAGAAAATATAAATCATGCTAATCCTGAGCAACTAAAATGTGCTGTTCATCCTAAGAAACATCTTTCTTTTGGTTTCCTTTTTTCTGGAGCCTCTCAGCCACTTGACAACTGAAGAAGTGGCTGTGAGGGTAACTGGGGGTGTTCTTTAATCAGATAGAATTTTCTAGCTTGCCAACAGCACCTGGACAGGATTTGGGGGCCAGCTAGGCTCCCACACCCATACATCATTTAGCTATTGTATGTGTTCAGATACTGACTTACACATTTGAAGAGAAAGGTTTTGTACACAACATAACTGTTAGATGAAATGAGAATTTGACCATGTCTTGTATATGAGTTATCTTTTGTTCAATAAATTTATACACAACCCTTAATAAAACATGAATGTCCTCATACCAACATTTCTCTCCCCAACTTTTATTTCCCGTTATTCTATAACTAAAAATGAGCTTTGACTTTAGTTCTTCATTATACCTTCATTTTCTACCCTGAAAATTTGAGAAAAATACTCTTCCATAATTCTTGGAACAGTTTTCAGCCGCAGTGAGGTGAAGCTTGCATGCCTGTGTTCTTAGAGTCTGTGCAGGTGCTAGCATATGCACAGAGATCACATGATCCCAACTCTGAAGTGAAGAAGTTGAAGTTTAGATTTCTCAACTTATTCAGTGTGTGTTTTTCTACACATTACTCAATGCCAGTGAATGTGTGGCTTAGCTGTAAAACAGGGAGAAGACCCATGCCTTCCCGACAGGGTTGGAGTAAGACCTGCAGAATGTAGCATGTTTAGATGTTGTAGCCAAGGGAAGAGCCATGCCTTCCCTACAGGGCTGGAGTAAGACCTGCAGAATGTAGCATGTGTAGATGTTGTAGCCAAGGGAAGAGCCATGCCTTCCCGACAGGGTTGGAGTAAGAACTGCAGAATGTACTGTTGTACCCAAGGGACGAGGCATGCCTTCCCGACAGAGTCGTAGTAAGAACTGCAGGACGTAGCATGTGTAGATGTTGTAGCTAATGCTAGAAAGTGCTGATCACTAATAGACATTAGCTATGCCATTAATAGTTAGGGTCACTAGTTGTATTAGCAAAGAAAATGGAAAAGGAGTAAAGGTACTGGAGAGATGATGGCCCGGTGGCCTGGTGGATGAGAGCGTTGCTATTGTTGCAGATAATGCTGGTTCAGTTTCTAGTACCTGCGGGGTAACTGACAACCATCTGTAACTCCAGTGAAAGGAAATCTGATGGCCTCTTCTGACTTCTATGGATACCAGTCACATATGTGGTGTACTTCACACATACAAACACTCATACACACACATAAAATAAAATTTGAAAAACGAAATAAAACTGGCTAAGTCAGAACTTGCTTTAAACTGCAATACAATATTTACTAATGTTAGCAGGGGTTGATTGCGTCAGGTCTTTAGTTTATCCCATAAACACCTCAGAAAGATTGAGGGGCTCTGCTTAGGGTTGATATTCTTCTTTTCACACAGGAGTATGGCTTTCTTTGCCACATTCAAAGCTTTTATTCAGGGAGAGCAAAATATCTACATGTGAAAAAGGATTATCCATGTGTTTTGTCAACCTGTTTAGGAAGGATTAGTCTGTGGGAGACTAGGAGCTTATAGGGTGCGTTGGAATATGGGACAATACACTTGCCCTGTCCCTGTGCAAGGTTCCAGCAGCGTTTTTGCCATTAAACCTGTGAGAGCCTGGACTCTTGACTCATCCTGAACCTAATTTCCAGGAAGAAGAAGGGGCCTTGCTACTCTAATCCCTATAATCATGCCGCTTCAAGTGGTGCCATTTGGGCCTCTCGATTTTGCTGCAATACCCTGTGGCCCTTTCATGTTCTATCTTTATTACTGTGGGTGGCTTCATCCGTTTCATATCTCTGTCTTACATTTTCTTCAAAACATAACACTGCCAGAACTCAGTTTTTAATCCATAATTTTGTGATGATTTTATCACAGGTTGAGGCTAACCTGTCCATGTAGAACGGAATGGGCAGCTAACCCATCCATGCAGAACGGAATGGGCAGCTAACCCATCCATGTAGAACAAAATGCGCAGCTCTCAGAAAAGAGATCTTAGCACACAAGGTGTGCGTTTCCAGGGTAACTGTATTTTGGCACATGGAGATATGGTTTATTCTTTCTCACAGATAATCAGATCTTTGTAACAAACCATGGCATAGATTAAAAGTTCCTCTCAGTGGTGTGTTAAAATTTTTGGAACTCTACCCCGTCCTGTATGTCTTCTTGGGATGGAGTCGGAGTGTTTAGCAGAGTTAAGTGACTCCCTGGCTTCAGAAAAGGGCGTTTGGCTCTCTGTGACCTTGTGATGCTCTCTGGATCCCAAATGAGTTCTGACACAATGTTTTATTATTGTTATTATCCTGTCCTAGCCTGGTTCATTGGCTCTTTCTGCTGTATGTTGGTACTAAAGAACATGTAGTCTATTGTCGCTTATCTTGGATAAGATGTCCTGGCTTCTGTTTTTCATCAATCCCTATCTCTGTCAAATAAAATGTTTGTTACTAAGGTCCGTGGCTTCCTTTTGCTCTTTGGCCTGCCTGGCTAGTCACCTCAGTTATAACCACCCCTTAGTTACCTTGCAAAACTTGCTGTGTTAGCTCTGCTAGTTAACCTGACTCAGACCCTCCCCTCTTCTCTGTCCTCTACATTACTGATTTCACTCGGAAAACACTAGATTGCCAGGCTCCTCCCAAAGTGTCACATCTGACTGGGGAAAAAAGCATTTCAGACTACTGAGCGTGAGAATGGGATAGATTAGTTTTACAGCTTCTTCTTGGTGAAAGTCTGTTTCCCCCTCTTACCTGAAAGAAAGCTGTCCTGAGTTTGGAATGTCCTGTTTGCATACTCTTACACCCACTGTTATGGACTGCCTTCTTCCCTTGCCCATGTTTCTTTTCTCTTCCTTTCCTGAAAGTTTAACTCTTATATCATGATTTCCAAAGATCTGTTAGTCTCATAAATCTAGGGAATGTCATTGCCTACCAGCGATTCCATTCACTATCCTAGACTCTAACCACCTTGATATTTCAATTAATTATTTAATTCATCATTTTAAGTATAGGGGTGTTTTATTTGCATGTGTGTCTGTGTGCCATGTGTGTACCTGATGCCTGAGGAGGCAAAAGAGGGCCTTGGATTATCTGGAACTAGAGTTACAGATTTTTCTGAGGTTCTATGTGGGTGCTGGTACTTGAACCTGGGTCCTCTGGAAGAGCATCCAGCACTCTTAACCACTGGGCTATGTTTCCAGTACCATTTCTTGATCTTTTATCCTCAATTATATAGATCCTATTTCTTCTCCTAAGTTATTTGTAGTCTAGACTTGGTTATTGATAGTTAATTATATTTTTTTTCTATAATTTTCTACAAATAGTACTTCATGTCATTCCAGGTGACTCCTGTCAACACTTCAACTCCAAGATCCCTTTACACACAGTAACCTGAGATTAAATCATCTACCCTTCCCTACCAGGGCATGCTTCCATTGGGTTACTATTCAGTTAAAATTCCATGGTTCATTTTATACTTACTCCTTTGCTATAAAACAGCAACTTAATTTGCTCTCTTTCATTTTATTAAATTGTCTAGATATTCAAATTACTACTTAATTAAATCCTCATGTCTGTGTAACCTGTATCTATGCATACTAAGATGAACATGTCTGGAAAAAAATGATGTCTGGACAAGCTTTGAATTTGTGGTGGCTAATCTCAAGTGTGGCCATATTGTACCTACTGTATCCAATCTTTACATCAACTTTCAGACCTTTTTCCCGTAATCAAAAACTTCTATCACCCCTCTTTTATTTTCATTTCCTGTTGCTGATGGTGAAATGAAAGAAATCATAGATGAATTCAACTGTGTATTTGGCATTAACTTTCTACCTCCCCGAGTAACCAAAAACTCATAAATATCCACACCATGCATTTATTTTCTTATGAGAATTATCTAAACTCATTGGAAAGGAAGCCCTTCTCTTGGTACACAAATCTTATTCCCTATCCCTTTCCCTTCACTCTTAAATTTTTTCTACTAGTTTTTCCTTTCCAAAAAACTTTTTCATTAACCTGTACTATTTTTTTTTATTTAAAGATCTTCATATACCAAACCAATCTACTTCTTTCTTCTTTGTCCCCCCCCCCTTTTTATAGCAGTATCTTTCAGAAATATTTGATGAAGTGTAGGACCTCCCATTCTTCTTTTCTTTCAGGACAAAACTCACTATGATCAGGATTTATTCACAGAAACTTCTGTGTGTCTGCAGGGAGAGAAGGGCTGCAAAATAATGTCAAGTTGGTTAATCTAATAACTGTTTTCACTCCCCATATTATTCATTGGGTGACTACAGACTTCGATATAACTATTTTCATTTTGAGACTTTTCTTTGGTTCCCAAGGCATGATGACTTTGTTCTCTTTGTGGCTGTTCCTTTTAAATCTCTTTTTTTCTGTTTATTTTTCTATCTCTTCAAATTCTTTAACCCCCAGAGCCAACATGATTGATATTCATCTACAGTCACTTAGTAATATTATCCTACCTCATGCTTTAAATGCCATTTACCTAGCAACCTCCAGCCAAATATCTTCGACTAGGAACTTGTTCTTTATCCCATAATCACACATCAAATACCAGCTCATGAGTTAGGTGTTTTACAGACAATTTAGAATTATGTCTCAACCTGAATCCCTTCTGCTTTGGAATAATCTTTTTATACACTATAAATGTGTATTACTCTCATTGGTCAATAAAAAGCTGACTGGCCTATAGCTGGGCAGTAGGAGAAGGAGTGGGAGAGCCTGACTAGGAGGATGTTGGGAAGAAGAAGGGTGGGATTGGAGGAGTTGTGAGGAGACGCCTTGAGATGCAGAGCAAGCAGGATGGGAAGTACATGCATGAGGTAAATGAGCCTTGGGGCAGCAAGTAGATTTAAAAAATGGTTTCATTTAGTATAAGAGCTAGCTAAAAACAAGCCTAAGCTATTGGGAACTGCTGGAGGAACAGGGCTGACTAGCAGTCCCAACAAAAGACTGTCTATACCCTTTAGTCAATCTACCTTAAAATTTACCACCCTCTTTTTTGTTACTTTAATAAAATAATCTTATCCCTGAACACAACCTTTCTGTTTCAAAAACATCTAGTCTCACAAGATATAAAACATAGTTTCATCACTAAGTATAGAAGGACAGAGACGCTTGTTGGTTCCCGGCCACCCGGCTAGCTTAGACCAGAAATATCCACACAGGAATGACATTAATTAAATCACTTCTTGGCCCATTAGCTCTAGCTTCTTATTGGCTAACTCATCCATATAAATTTAACCCATTTCTATTAATCTATGTATCGCCACGTGGCTGTGGCTTACCTGCTAATTTTTCCAGTGACTGTCTCTGGTGGCTCAATGGCTTCTCTCCAACTCCACCTTTCTTTCTCCCAGCATACAGCCTACTTTTCCCTGCCTAGTTCTGTTCTTCCCTGCCATAGGCTCAAAGCATTTTTCATTTCATTTTAAATCCTTATTCATTTACCAATAAAAGTGACACATAGACAGAAGGACCTCCCATACCAACTAAGGACTGCCTATCAAAGCCAGGAATTTCAGATAGCCCCCTCCCCGATACTGGTTCAGGGTTCATATGAGTTCTTTTTTGCACAATAGCCTCCAATTAGTGCTTTTATTTGTTTTCTTGATTTTTTCTTCTATTACTAGTGAATCTGCCAGATTATTAAACAATTCTGCATACCATAGAGATAGTGAACACATGACTCTCTCTATTTGGTAAACCCATGAAAATAATTAATAAAGCAATAACAGAGCATATCAATCCTCTGTGCCCTAAAATTCAAGCCTAAAACCTCATTTTGACCTATAAATCCATCCCACTTTCATCATTCCAAGCCCTTGTGGCCTCAAATAGAGAAGTTATACACCAACTTTAGGATTTTCATAACACAGTGGTTATTACTTACTAAAACAAATAAGTTTTTATAACAATTTTTTAACAGGTGACCAGTTTTACAAATAGTCAAGAGTTATTTAGAAAATAATACTATCCCTTTGTATGGACTAGCTTTAGGTATTCAGCTCTGAAACAAACTGTATTAAATATACTATTTACTGTTATGATCTCCACATCATTTACATTTGAGTAATCAATTTGTCAATACTTAAAGTGTTAAAAAGTTCCCACCATTAGAAATCCTTTCTCTGGCATGCTAAAACTGAAGTGAATTAACCAATCAATATCTCTTCAGGCAAAGGATAAATAGAATAATGTAGAGATGGTAAATTGTCTGAGTGTTTATTTATGTGGTTATCCTTTGATTCAGAAGCAAAGCCTTCTTCAGCATAACATCCGAAATTAGAATTCTATCTTTGTCTGACTTACAGCGTTCCCTTTATGAAAAGATCACTTTATTTGATTATAGATTTAAAAAGTGGAGTGAAAATTCAACAACACAGGAAGTCATCTGATTGTGGATTAATATAATTAAATTCTAAGAGTTAATGCTTCATCTCCTGATTTTTCACATTTGTCTTAACTACACATACTTCATCATGATTCTTTTCTTGTGATAGAAATGGAAACCTTTTATTAAAAAGGAGAAGTGATTGGCACTTCTGAGCATGGAAGTGGCTTAGAGAGCTTGGCCAGGTCCAAGGCTAAAAGGCTCAGACGTTTCTTTTTAGTGACTCACACTGAGGCTTTTAAAAGTGTTTGCTTCATTCTTAATTAAACACAAAGTTTTGCATGTATCTATCTTTAGTATATGATGAATTATCTCCATATGGAGCTCAAGTATATTAAATGGAAGTATGTTGGAGTATGTTAAGAGAAAATAACGTACTGTGAAGTGTACAGCTCCATAGATGTGAGCAGGAGAGACATCCATTAATGGTTACTGCTTAAATGACTTTGAGTCTGCCAGTATATTTCAAAGAGGAATAGACAATGTCAATAAATTGACAAAGTCTGTTCACTGAGCTCTTCCTGTGTTATTATGTTTCTGCTAATGTCAAGTTTTATTTCCACCCTCTTTTATTTCGTGTTTTATACTTTATTTGATGCTTATGAGTTGATGACAGTTGCAGCCTTTGAACAACATCCTTTTATCCACAAAAGAAGCGTTCTTCGCTCCTTTGAAGCTTTTACCTTAAATTTAAATTAGTTTTTTACTGAAGCTGCACCTGCTTTTTATACCCCTTATCTCTAAGCTTTGTCTTCTTTTATGGCCCAAGTTTCTTTGATTTTTTTTTTCTTTTGTAATTTATGGTACCTCCAAATTACTATAGATTGATTTTAAGACTTTAAAAACGTCCTAGGTTCTGAATTATTGGGCTTAAGCTTAAATCGCTACCAATGTCTTTGAAGACTTGGAAAACTTCCACTTACTTGCATCTCTATAATTTATATTTTGTACCTAGATTTCTCCAAATCATCACAGAATTTGCATACGTAATTTCCTGAATATTGAATATATAAATGGTTAGTAGCAGATTTGTTTCTTTTTTATATATTTATTTATTTATTATGTATACAATATTCTGTCTGTGTGTATGTCTGCAGGCCAGAAGAGGGCACCAGACCTCATTACAGATGGTTGTGAGCCACCATGTGGTTGCTGGGAATTGAACTCAGGACCTTTGGAAGAGCAGGCACTGCTCTTAACCACTGAGCCATCTCTCCAGCCCCCCAGATTAGTTTCTTATGGGCTATTTTCATCACGTTCTGGCTTACTAGTGTCTATCTTCAAATAGTGTCTTTGCCCCTTGAAATGGCACGTAAGTGATGCACTTTCAACAGCATTTTAAATGAAAAACTTCCATCCTTTGCCAATTTTTCAGAATGACAATTCGGCAGTCTATAGACTTTATGAGTCAGAACTCGTTCCTTTTAATATTCACAAGTGTTGGCAGAGGCTGTCTAGCACTTAACTTAGTCAGTGAGCAGAAACAATGACCATAGCAGTTTTCTTCCCTTTTTAGGAAGAGCATCCATCCGTCCTGGCACTTGCTGACTTCATTCTGCCTCCAGACTGAACAGCTTCACAAGGTGGCCCTGAGATGATACTTCTCAGCAAGCAATTTTAATCTGGTTTTTACTCATTTAAGTTTCATCTCTCTTTGCTCTAACATGCTGAAAGAGTTCCCTACCTTGGTTATTCTTTTTAAAAGCCAAAACAAGTGATATTTTATTTATATTTAAAAATATACTTGTTCCGTTTCACTTACCTCTGCTCTGACATTTATTTCATTATTCTTCATAACTTTGGACCCGCTTTCACCCCTAGTACCTGAGATGTTTTTTTTTTTTTTTCTAGGCATAGGCATTGATTACTATGAATTCCCTTTTAAAAGGCCATTGCTACAGTCACACACAGTAACAGTAAAAGTAGGGATGGTTCCAAGTGACAGCACAGAAATGCCTACAGAGTGAGATGCAGACCAGAGGAAAAGCCAATGTGGTTTGCTAGACAATTCTTTTCCCCAGTGCTGAAAGCAGAGGTAAAAGAGAAGCAGTGCCACCTGCATTCATACGAAGCAAGGAAGGACCGAATCATGTTGCCAAGGGAAAGACAAAGATAGACAACCTGAAATCTATACTCCCATCCGCATAGGGTCATGGGACAGCACCAACAAGGACATATTAGCTGCATTCCCGAGGGACGTGTAATGTCATAGATGCTTAATGTAATAGTCGCACATCTGAGCAGCATGAGAACCAAGCAAAAGAACTGTATCCAGCCAAAGTTTTACAGCTGAGGGCAAACTGAACAGGGAATAAGCTAAGAAAAAAATGATTCTTGGTTTAATAGTTTCAATGTTATTGAGGATAAATTTTACAGAGAGTAGCCATATGCGAAGAAACTCTGCTTCCTCAGCGTTTTCTCATAAAATCTATCATTTCATTAAATTTTGAATGGCATACTTGTACATACCTTGGTGTGGTGTCTTGAATAAGAATGACCTCATAGGCTCCTGTGTATGAATGCTTAGGTATCAGGGAGCGCCGTTATTAGGAAGGGTTCGCGGGCGTGGGCTTGTTGGACTAGGTGTGTTCTTCTTGGAGCAAGTGTGTCAATGAAAGCAGGCTCTAAGTTTTTCAAAGGCCAAGCCAGACCCAGTAGCATTCCCTTCATGCTGCCTGTGAATCTGGCTGTAGAACTCTGAGCCACTCCTCCAGCCACCATATTCCCTGCCATGATGATAATGGGTTAAATCTCTGAAATGGGAAGCAATCCCCAATTACACGTTTTCTTTTATAAGAGTTGTGTGGCCATGGTGTCTCTCCATAGCAGTAGAACACTAAGACACTTAGTAAAGTAGCAGAACAAAGGAGAATTCATGTTCTCTATTTTGGAATAAATGGCAAGCCTTACATCCTCCCAAATACGAGTAAGATATACCTATACAAACATCTGAAAAATAAACATAAAAATGAAGGTGAGTATAATATAAGGTGGTAGAGTTCCATTGTGTTGGCTTGTGCGGTCCTCAATAAATGTGCTTTCTAGCTTCTACTCCTTCAAGAATACTTTTATGGTCCAGTTTTGCCCCCGTCTTCTCCATCCTGAAGATAACCACTAAACAATTCTCTTTAAACAGTTCTCAAGGTACCTGCAAGTAATATTCTTATATAATCACCATAATGCCATGTATTTCATCTAGTTAATAGTAATTATGTAGTGAATGTTCTTTTATATTTACTTGGCTTATGAGTCTAGATTTTTATATGTATATATATATATATATGTATATGTACATATATATATCTGAACAACTTACAAAAACATAATTGATACCCCAGAATAGAATCAGTCAAATGAGAATATTTTCCATTTTTATTTTAGTGTGTTTTTAGATGCTTTTCCCATTACGGCATTCATCTTATGCACTTCCTGCATGTTTGCCAAATAAAGGCTATCCAAGCAATAATGAAACAATCCTGCTGAAAAGAAACTCCAAGAAAAATGAAATTAATAACACTTGATATCTGGGGATTTCAGCTAGTTTTTTTTAAATATGAGTACATTGTTCCCTGCCATTTGAATTATGTATGAAGAGAAAAGTCTATACAGTTATCTTTTAAAACAGTACACTAGATCGTTATAAAACATCCCATGTTTATACATAAGGCAACTGGAGTCATCTATTTAAGATCTGCTTCAGGAAGGAAAATTAACCTAGAGTTTAAGAGGAACGGTAAATCGTCTGATGAATGATTGTGGAACAGCATCTGTGTTAGTAAAAAGGGGCATCCTAGCTTGATGTGGTTCCAGTGTCTAGCTTATGTTCCTAAACTCTGGTGAATACATGAGGTTCATCTTAAGTCAGACTAGGTCATTTACAGAACCAGAAAAGAAAGCTAGAAGTGCATTCATTGAAGATAATTCATGGAGTTTGCTCATAATCTTCTCTTTCCAAGGATTCTGTGCAGATTAATTATTCCTCAAGGTGTGATCTAAGGTAAACTATTTCTGCAGCAAATATTCTTCCCAATGCCAATATGTCAGTGGATTTCACACTGAACTTGATTCTAGTGGATACTGTCTTTTCATTCACTTAGATAAATTTCAAGGAATCTGAAAATTCTACACCAAATCCGTTCCCATATATCCTACTTTTTTTTTTTTTTTTTTTTTGGTTTTTTGAGACAGGGTTTCTCTGTGGCTTTGGAGCCTGTCCTGGAACTAGCTCTGTAGACCAGGCTGGTCTTGAACTCACAGAGATCCACCTGCCTCTGCCTCCGGAGTGCTGGGAGCTGGGAGCTGGGATTAAAGGCGTGCGCCACCATCGTCCAGCCTTATATCCTACATTCTTTCACTCTGGTTTTAGTTGGATATTATTTTACTCTTATTATGATTACTCCCTCCTAGTTTGGAATCTGATTTCTTATGTTAGTTATACAGAAAACAAAATATGTCATAGGGAAATGTTCAAATTATACAAAGAAATTTTTTGTCATTAATGTATGTTTTGCAAAATCCCTGTTGAATGTTGGCCATAATTTTCTTGTTGGTTGGTTGCATACCTTAAATATTTGTTTACTTTCCTTGAAAAGTGTGCATGTATTAGTAAAATTCTACATTACTGATAATCTGTTTTTATATTAATAAGCATCTTAGAAGAATAAGAACATAGAAGATGAAATAATCCAAAGAAAACTCATTGTAATTTTCATTAATCAGTATTTATGCTCCTGATTTTAGAAATTTAAGACAACTAATGTCAGTTTATATAACTTTTGTTTATTACAGTTATATGATCATCATAAGAGTTATCAATGGAAGTCTATAGGTTTTGTACAAATTATTTTTAAAATTAATGTGTTCAGAAAACCTTTCCACTGCTTTCAAATGAGGATATGATAGTTAAATAGATGATCATAATGGGCAATTTAAAATGGTTTGTACATCTGTGCAATTTGAATCATATGCTCTCTTTTGCTTCCTAGAACTTCTCTTCATATTATAGCAACAATATCTTAATGAGAAACATTTCTTATGATTCAGATGGAGGCTATTGACACCCTGCATCCCTAGCATGGGTGCATGACTCAGGCCTAACCAAGTGGAATATAGAGTCTGCCCTCCTGACCAGATACAGAGGTTCACTCAGAGATGGATATGGCTTCAAAAATAGTTCTTCACATCGTGGAAAGAATATTTTTATTAATTTTGGCTATATAATTCCTTTAGAAATAACAAAAATTATGAAATATGCTGAATTATGTTCTGCTTGAAAGAAAATTACTTTTCATTATTATAAAATTCAAGCCCAACAAAATTTTAATGGCTCCTCTAACTCATCAAGTATTCTATTTTAAACTGTTCTTTTCATGTTACTTTAGTGAGCCTTTTGGGTCTAGTACTTTAGGTGAAAACTAAAAAGAATGTAATTTTCATCAGCATTAGATATTTAAGTCCTTTGAATTAAAGCAAACTTCTGTAGATGGGAAATCTCATGCAGCCAAGCTTACAAAGTAACAATTTAGGCTCTTGAAACATCTTGTGCATTAATACAAATAGTTACTGCCTTTGTTATTAGTCTCCCATAGTCCATTTGAGTGTCTTTGTTATGAAAAGTTTCTCAAGTATTTCGAGAGAGGCATTACTGTGACAAAGACGTGAATTACTGACTTCTTTTCCTTCAGTATGCTTCCTGGAGGTACACCCGTGTGGCCTTTACTCTCTATATATCATGTGACTTTATAACACTTGTATTAAACAGATAGAAAAGCATGATTATTTTTTAATTGAGAAAACTTTTATTTTATGGATTCTGTTGAAGTATTTAAAATTTATTTAGTAAAGCTTGTAAAGCCACACTCCATGTATTTTTAAAAAATTAATCATTTTGTGTCCGTGGGTAAGAAACAATGTGGTTGTGCAGACATTAATCATTTCATTTCTTGTCATGAATAATGCATTTATGTTCTTTGCTGTATTTTATCTGATAATGTATGTATGCAGCATGTTTACTTTTTGCATGCATATTATGGCTCTCTTGATGTATTATGTATAAGCAGTTAGTCTCATTTATGTTTTTAGAGTCGATGATCAAGTCAGTCTGCAGTGAAGTTGAAAAGTAAAGTCATGTTTAGAGAAACAGGTCTTTATTCAGATTTAAGCCTGATACTGACTTTTGATAAGAAATCTCCACCATAGCAATTAAAATACTAATTTGTCTACTATACATCTATTTGAAATCTATAAATCAAGCTGAAAAAATAATTATAAAATATATATTATCCTCTTGCCTTGATGAATATAAACATGTAATGAGCTATCAGACTGGATTGTCGTTAGAAGATCTTGGAATGTTTTGGTTTTCACTCCACTACACAGACATGTGGCCCAAGGATTTAGTTCTCCTCCACCAATTTCCTTTGGAGTCACTGGTTATGTGGTATCCTAGACATTGTATGTGCATTCCAGTCCCCAGGTGCAAGCTTCATCCATTGGTTGATACCTCCTGGCTAATTGTGATGTTTCAACTTCTCAGATTCCTGGTTTTGAAGGTTCCTTATCCTCCCTATATGTAGAGACATGCTGGCAAGAGGCAAGAACAAGCTGCTAAGGCCCCGCCTCAGCCCAGTGGCTCTCCTGCTAAAGTGGATCACAAAAACTTAGTCTGCATTTGCTTTAAAGGGTAGATCACTGTAGTCTGAAGCTTGAAGTGAAGTGCCACGTTACTATCTACAGGCATTTGACTGGGCAATGCAATGTCAAAACTTTGCATGTAACAGGAGGGGCTGCTTGTTGGGGTTTCTGTCCTGCCCAAATCCCACAGCCAGCAAGTCCCAAAGAAAATCACATTGAGGTCTCCATAAGTTATAAACTGATTGGCCTGTTAGCTCAGGCTTCATATTAGCTCTTATGACATATCTTAACCCATTATTCTTATCTATGTTAGTCAAATGGCTCGGTACCTTTTTCAGCAGGGCAGGTCACATCTTGCTTCTTCAGTGATCTGGGCAGGACTGGGGAGGAATCGGCTTCCTCCTTCCCAGCATTCTCCTGTTCTCTTCGGCCCGCCTCTACTTCCTGTCTGGTTGACCTGACTATACTTCCTGCCTGGCCAATCAGTGTTTATTTATAACATAATTGACAGAATACAGACAATTCTCCCACACCATTTGCACATAGCTAACCAGGTTTATAATGCTCAAGTTTTCCCATTCATTACCATTTCTTTTCACACTGAGTTTTTATTTTGCTAAAAAATGTCTTGCTCATTCCAGTATTTTGAGCCTGACATTTTGTCCTGTTAATAGCACTTTAACAGTTACATTTATTGTTACATGTTTCAATTTTCCATTATGTGTGTGGGTGTTTGTATGCATATATGCCTGTGTATCTCCAGTGTGCATGATGCCCTGGAAGCAAGAGCACTGGAAACCTCTGGAACTGGAGTTACAGGAAGTTGTAAGCTGGTATGATAATGCTAGGAATTAAACCCAGGTTCTCTGGAAGAGTAGTCAGTGATTGGTGCTGCTTTTTTACCTCTCTCTTATTTTTATATTTAATTTTGTAAATTCATTAGGTGTTATTATTGTGCATCTTAATATCCAATTTCTCCAGACTATTTTTTTTTTTTTTGGAAAAACTGTGCCTTCTCAGTGTATTCCTAGTGTCTTTGAAGAGAATGAGCTGACTGCAGTCAGGTGAGTTCCTCTCTGTGCTTTACCCTCTTGCGGTGCTTGGTGTCTGGCATTGCACATAACACACTGCTTTGTGAAAATATTTTTATTTGTCCTTTGAGAATTTAATATATTTTAATCATATTTTTTCTCATCCCTCAACTTCCTCCATGTCCTCCCGACTTCCCTATCCATCCAAATTCTTGTTCTTTTCCTGTCTTAAAGTCAGCACAACAAAACATGGAGTTCAACTTGTGCTAAACAGCTGCTCCTCCAAGGGACTAGCCCTGGGTGGGGTCAATTGATTCCTTCTCCCCTAAACTATCAACTTCAAATAGCTTCCTGTCCAGGGGCACAGATGTGCATCATCTTCTTATCCTCTGTGCTAGGAATTTTGTCTGGCTTGGGCTAGCACAAGTCTTCAGCATGCTGCCTTAGTCCCTAAGAGCTCAATTGTGTACCACCCTGCTGTGCTTCAAGCGAAAAGTGCTTTCCTGAAGTCATTCACCACTTTTGACTCTTAGGGTATTTCTGACCCTCCTTTTTCATAGAATCCTGAGCCTTTAGGGGAGGTATATGATTAGACATCCCATTTAGGGCTGAGCATCACTCCCTCTGCACAATTTCTAGTTGTGCGTCTTTGTGCTAATTATCATCTACTTCAAGAAATTCTGACCCATGGCTATAGCAATATGTCATTAGGAGTAACTTTATTACTATGTTCATTTAGCAAAATTATGGTAGTAAATTTTCCCCTAAGGCCCATGACCTATCTAGTTTCATGTTCATGGCCTCATAATAGTCTCTGTTATGGGTTTCATCGTGTAGAGCAGGACTTAAATACAATCAGAAAGTGGTTGGTTACTGCCATAATATTTATGCAAGTATTGTGCTATTGGGCATATCTTACAGGCAGGTCAATATTATAATTTGCAGAGTTCACAGTTAAGTGAGATTAATGATTACTTTTCTTTTCTAGTAGTGAGCACCTTCTAGCACTTACGAATGTACCAATCAGGGTGAATCCAGTTGTGAACCAGCAGATTTCTCTATAGTCTAAGTGTGTGCCGAAGTGTGTGCTATTTTGTAGCGTATTTTGAAGTAACATAGTATAATGCCTTTTACTTTGCTCTTTTTACTCAAAATAACTTTTGTTCTTCAGGCCTCCCTTTTTGTGATCCTGTACAAATAGCAAGATTTGTCTTACCAGTTCGTTATAAGAGTCACAGACTTTTCATAGACATTGCATTGAGTTTTTAGATTACATTTGATAGTATAGACAATTTAACAGTGCTGATTCTTCTGGTCCACAAACATGAGATATATCTCCACTTTTTTCTCTTAATTTATTTCATCGATATTTTATAACATACATTATCAAGTTTATTCTCATTCATTTATTAAGTTAAATTAATTCCCAGGCATTTTAGAAATGGGATTTTCCTTTTGGCTTCTATTTCATAACCCACCATTGGCATATAACAGTGTTACTGATTTTGTGTATCAATTTTTATTTTGTGCAACTTTGCTGAATTCACTGCTGCAATAGTTTTTCTGTGCCATATTGTAATTTTTGTTGTTGTTTTTCTCTTTAGGGGCCCACCACCTAGTTCCCAAATAAATGCATGGAGACTTATTCTTTTGAATGCCTGGCTTTAGCTTGGTTTATTTCTAGCGAGCTTTTAAAACTTAAATTATTCTTTTTCTGTTTAACTGAATTTTGCCTCTGAGATTTTTTTAACCTTTCTTTGTTATATCTTCCTTCCTTCCTTCCTTCCTTCCTTCCTTCCTTCCTTCTTTATTTATCCTTCCCTCCCTCCCTTCTTCCTTCTTCCCTTCCACCCTTTCATCCATCCTCCCTCCCTCCTTCCTTCCCGCCCTCTCTCCCTCCCTCCCTCTCTTTCTTTCTCCATGACTAGCTGTGAGGCTGGGTGGTTGGCTCCTGCTGTCCTCCTCTACTTCTCCTTTACTCACTAAACTCCTTTCTTCTCCCATTTATTCTTTCTTCCTGGCTGCTCTGCCAATTTTTCTTTCCTGACCAGCTATTGAATGTTCTGCTCTTTATTAGACCAATTGGATGTTTTAGACAGGCAAAGTAACACAGCTTTATAGAGTGCACTCTGGAGGCAGAGGCAGAGGCAGGCAGATCTCTGTGAGTCTGAGACCAGACTGGTCCACAAGAGCTAGTTCCAGGACAAGCTCCAAAGCTGCAGAGAAACCCTGTCTCAAAAAAATCAATCAATCAATCAATCAATAAACAAATAAATAAATATTCCATAGCATAAATGAATGTAACACATCTTCAACCAATATTTCACAACAGTTTATTTAAGGTTTTTGTGAATAAGATAATGTCCCCATGCATACATCTATAGTTTGACTTTCTCCTTTTCAGTTTGGATGCCATTCATTTCTTTCTTTTGCCTGAATGTTCTTGTAAGAACTTCCTATGCTATGCATTTGACAGTTTTGATATTTTTTTAAACATTGGAGAGAATGCTTTTAGCTTTATCCTCTCAGTAATTATCCAAGGCCATCATTATGCTGAGATACACTTCTTTAGGACCATTTTGCAGCATTTTTCTTATGAAGGGATATTTAATTTTGTCAAATAATTGTTCTGCATCAATTAACATGATCATATAGTGTCTGTGGCTTATCCTGTTTAATGTGCTGTGCCATGTTCATTGATTTACATATGTTAAGTTATTTTTTCATTGTTGGAATGATTGCCAATTTTTAATTGTATACTTGTTGATGTATAAATAGACAATTTTTACAATTATATTTTTAATGTATTTTTGGAGTTGATTTGCTAGTATTGTTGTTATAGCTATAGTTGTTATAGTTGTACCTATAAAAGTTATTGGCCTATAGTTTGGTTTCTATGCATGTTTTGGTATCAGGGTAATTCTTGCTTTATAGAATGAGTTTGGGAGAATTCTCTCTTCCTCAATTTCTTTTTGTAGTAATTGAAAAAGATTTTATATTGTTTTTTTTTAAAACTGTTGACAAAAATTGACAGAAATCCTCTGGTCTTCTGGTGGGAGTCTTTCATTGCTGATTTGACATTGTCATTTGTTTTTGTTCCCTTCAGGGTTTCTATTTCATTGTATTTTATTTTTGAAAATGTACATATATTTAGGAGTCAGTTAATTTATTCTAGGATGCCAAATTTATATTGTGAATTATGCTAATTCGCAATAATCTGAAATAATTGTATTTCTGTAATATCCAATGTTATGGAACATTAGAATTTCATTTTTATCTACTTGTACCCCTTTCTCTGTTTATTTGCTACTCTACGTTCATTTCATCATTCAGAGAACCAATTCAATGTCGTTAACCTTCTGTGTTTATTTTTAAGCTCCATTTCACGTATTTCTTCATTAATCTTTTTTATATTACTACTTCTACTATTCTTGAGTTTGTTTTACTTGTTGTTTTCGTGTTCACTGAGATATCCCAATAGATTGAGGTCTTTATGGTAGTATGAAGCCACTATTAATTGCTATAAATCTCCATCTTTATACTGCCTTTGTTGTATCCCAAAATCTTTTGATACCACATGTCTATTCTTTCTCTCACTTAAAATATGTAACAATTTCTAGTCGCTTTCTTTGATTCCTGGGTTATCTAATAGTACATATTTATTATCCTGTATTTTAAAAGTTTCCAACTTTTAAACTTACTGGTTTCTAGTTGTATCTGTGACAATATTCCAGTTTTAAAGTATTTTATGAGACTTATTTTCATGACTAGTCCTACTACCTGTTCTGGAGAATGGTCCATGTGTTCCTGAGAATAATGCACGTCCTGTGGTTGTTGACAGGTTGCTCTATGACACGTTAGGTAAATTTGGATAATATAATTTAATGTGCTGCTTCTTTATCTTCCTTTGCTTTGAGATCTTTTCATATCTAAATGTGGGTGTTTAAATGGCCTACCATCTTGTTTTATCATGTGTCTTTCTCTTTATGACTTGTGATATTAGCTTCATACATTTGGGAGTTTCAATGTTAGTTGCTGAGAATTGTTGGCTTTTCCCCTTGATTGTCACATAATTACATTTCTTGTCTGTTTCTTTTCTTGATTTAAAATCTATTTTATGTTATAAATTTGGCAACAACTCGTGCTTTTCTATGAATGATACTTGCATAGAATAACTTATAGTTTCACTATAGCTATTTTATAATTTGTTTTCTAGTTTCATTGTAATTTCTTTTTCCCTCTCCTCCAGTCATATTTTGAAATTGAAAATAGATTGTTTTTCCTACAATATGCTTTGATTATGTATGCTTTTCTCTCTCCCAACTCCTTCCAGATCTTCCTTACTTACCTTCCTACCCACCTAAATACATATCCTTTCTTGCTCTTGTTAGAAAACAAGCATCAAAAAAAGAAAAATAGAATACTTTTTTTAAAAACGTGTGTGCAGATGTGTGTGTCTCTGTATATAGTTGTTTCCTGTGCTTTTTTGGCTCTATTTTCCTGTCTGTCTTTTTGTCCTACTTAGGTCTGTTGGTTTTATTTTATGTTCTCTGGTATTAATTTGTTTTTAAGTGATTTACAGTAGCGGTGTGTTTATTCCTTAATTTGTTTAGTCTTATCTATTATATAATTTTGTTTTGTGGTTACTGTGGCACATTTGTGACCACCAATATAGCAATATTGATCACATTCTGAATTTACAACCATTGCAGCTAAGATAACACCGAGTTGGACCAATGTCCAAACTACTCTGGATTTTCTACTGATATATATATATATTCATGGTAGAAGAGCACTGTAACAGGCTGAAGTAATACCATGTAGAAGTCCAGTAGACTAGGGCTAATGTTTCAGATGCTTTCAAAAGAAAACGGCTGCTAAGATCTGCTCATTGATAGGTTTTCCCAGATCATTAATGAGTTCCCTGGGAATATTCTTTGTTTACTGTCTTTCCCTAGCTGTAGTGTGGCTCTTGCTCGATAGATATGAACAAATGTCTAGTTACCTCAGATAGAGCAAAAATGATAGTCTAAAGAAACAAGTCTACTCATGCCTAAGGTCTGGTGAGTTATCGGGGCTACTTACAAGGGTATGGGTGAGGGGTGCCTTTGCAAGTACAGATGACTCAAAGGCAGCTGCATTGCTGAAAAGCCATCTGAGCATGGTGCCAGCTCATGAAAGCTGCAGTCCTGGAGATCTCCGTATGATGGGCAGGCAGTTTGGCCCGCTGGGATCTATTCTCATCAGCAATTGTTTACTGTGCGTATAATCTTGGGGAGGGACCTTATGAATCCATGTTATAGCTCTCTGGATTTTGTAAGTTTTGCTTTCTTGACTCATATCAGCCTCTCACTTTCCTTTAGGAGAGATTCTTTGGTTCAGAAAAAAAATTGTTTCGTCGTCTCGTTAAGAGTTGGGATGGTCTGTTGAGGGAAGTCCACTAATAGCCAAGACAAATAAATAGACACGGATACTCTGAGGGATAACAGCCTTATGGTGGAGCTGGCAATGATACAGGCAGAAACAGAAGGGCCATCTTGCCATGATAAAAGTGATACTGGTGAGATTTAGGGCTCTATCTGTGAAGACTGCTCTATAAATAAATAAATCAGAAATGAAACAGGGACATAACAACAGACACGGAGGAATTCCAGAGAATCATTAGGTCATATTTTGAAAACCAGTACTCCACAAAATTGGAAATCTTAAAGTAAATGGAGAACTTTCTGGATAAATATTACTTACCAAAATTAAATCAAGGGCATATAAGCAAATTAAATAAATCTGTAACTGCTGAAGAAATAGAAACAGTCATCAAAAGTTTCTCAACCAAAAAAAAGGCCCAGGAAAAGATTGTTTCAGCTCAGAATTCTATAAGATTTTCAAAGAAGAACTAATACTAGTACTCCTCAAAGTGTTCCACACAATAGAAACAGAAGGAACATTGTCAAGCTCTTTTTATGAGGCTACAATTACCCTGATACCCAAAGCACACAAAGACATTACTTAGAAAGAGAATTACAGACCAATCTCACTCATGAACATTGATGCAAAAATACTCAATAAAATACTGGCAACCGAATCCAAGAACACATCAGAAAAATCATCTACCATGATCAAGAAGACTCCATCCCATAGATACAAAAATCTGTCAATGTAATTCACCATATAAACAAACTAAAAAAACAAAAACAAAAACACATGATCATCTAATTGGATGCTGAAAAAGCTTTCAACAAAATACAGCATCCCTTCTTGATAAAGGTCTTGGAGAGAGCAGGGATACAAGAAACGTGCCTAAACATAATAAGGCAATATACAGCAAGCTAACAGCCAACATCAAACTAAATGAAGAGAAACTCTAAGCGATCCCACTGAAATCAGGAACAAGACAAGGTTGTCCACTCTTTCCATCTCTATTCAATACAGTTCTTGAGGTCCTAGCTAGAGCAATAAGACGAAAGGAGATCAAGTGGATACAAATCAGAATAGAAGTCAAACTCTCACTATTTGCTGATGATATGATAGTTTACATAACTGACCCCCAAAAATTCTACTAAGGAATTTCTACAACTCATAAACATCTTCAGAAATGTAGCAGGATGCAAAATTAACTTAAAAAAAACAGTAGCTCTCCTTTACACAGATGATAAAAGGGCCGAGAAAGAAATCAGAGAAATATCACTAAATCGATAGTAAAGTATCTGAAGGTAATTAGATTTTCCACTGTCAGTGATTCTGAAATAGGAAGAAAAACTACCTTCCTCCTGGTAATATACCAGAGAAATAGTTCACATCTGGACCTTGATTTGTAGACCAGGCTGTCCTCAAACTCACAGAGATCTGCCTGCCATTGCCCCCCTAGTGCTGGGATTAAAGGTATATGCCACCACAGCCTGGCACATTCTTTCTTTTTTAAATCTTTGCTGGAATATTCTGTTAATACTACGGTCTGACCAATTTTAGAGAAATATTTGTCTGACTCAATTGTGGATTATTGTACCTGTATCATACTGAAAGTTTTATTCCAAGTGTGCACTGCAGAACCTCATCTTCCTTTACTCTGGTGGTTTCTCAAATCACATTTAATACGCTCTTCTAGAAGGATCTCCTTAATTAAGTAACACACATGCTTTAGAGCATTCAACTTTCTGTCCAGTAATTCAGGAGGCAGGCAGCAGGGCATATTAGACTCACCTGGATGAATATGTACAGACATGCATGAAGTGAACTCTTGGGGCACAGTGCTCTGGACAAATTATTTTGGATGAGATACCAGCTCATTTTGTCCACAGCTGTGTTGCTGAAGTGCAAATGCCTCAGATGACTGTAACGTATATTCCAGGAAGTCAAAGATGTCTTTGCTGCTGCCGTCTTGGGATGAAAGAAGCACGGTGTACAATACTCTGTGAAAGCATTGTGAGAATCACATTCAATCAGGGACTTCCTCTGTAGGAACCTGGCCTAAATACTGGAGTTGGAGGTTTTAATGAGAGAACCTCTTATTCATGAGAACTTGTCAGTGTCTCATTCCACACATGTGCTGCAAGAGAGAAAATTTACATTTGCAAGGTAAAATGTCACCTATCTAGAAGCCTTCAGAAAGAAAATTCAACTGCCATTCACCAGGGATTAGCTCTGCAGTAGCATTTACAAATTTCCACTATGGAAAGTAAAACAAATTACCCGAATTAATTTCAATTACTTTATCACACACATTTGGAGGATTTCATGACATTTAAATAATTACACATGGGCTATGGAGAGGAACATGGATCTGAGATTCAGTACTAGGGGAGCAGCCCAGGCTTTTCTCTGAAGAGGTTTTGTATTGAATATGAAGACAAGTATTCAGCCTCCTTTAATCTTTTAAAGTGCCATTTAATTTCAGAAATGGACTCAAAATTATGGATTATAGATTTTTTTTCATGTTAGACCCGCTATAAATTGAGCATTAGCAGATCAAATGGCAGTCCTTTGATTGCTGGCTTTTATTATAGACTTTTGCTACTCTCATTTAAATGATCCAAGAAATAACTGTGGAAATCATGCATCAAACTTTTTGATTTCTAAAGCTAAAATAGGAAAGGTTTTTTTTTTTTTCCTGACAGGAACAGAGGTATAGTGTGAGGTCCAGAGTCAACTCTGATGAGTATGAGTTCTTCCTCTGTGGAAGCTGAGTCAAAATGAGTACTAATGGTGTATTGTATTTTGAAGTGGATGAAGGGTGAGAGGAGTTACTTCAACGGTTATGCTGATGAATGCCTATCTTCTTGGACCCCAGCCATTTCTGCATTGTTTCTCACAGTTCCTGGAAGACAGAAGCAGGTCCATCGTGTAGTACAGACCCTTGGCTTCACCCACTGTACACATCAGAAACGTTGCTTGCTTGATCATCTTCTTTTTCTTTTCCACTAGTGATTATTTCCATAAGATGTTCCGTCAGGGGTCATGAGAAGCAGGTGGCAGCTAGTGCTCAGATGTCAACCCACCAGAGGCATAGTAATCTTATGGAAGACTAATCCTGTCCAGGCAAGGTCTGCAGGACCATTGACTCTGGAGACTGTTGCTCACATTTGCTGAACCTGCTTGGTGTCTCTTCAATACCTGCATTGTAGTGTGTAATCTCATGCGATGTGTATATGTAATCTCATGTTTTCATCTCAATCTTATAGGTACATACGTCTGCGGGTGGTCAGGGGATGACTTTTCATTTGGCTGTGTATTTTTTTATTTTGATATACAGATTACATACTGGAATTTGCTCCATAATTGGATATATTTGTCCCACAAGGACTGTGGACATTTCAAGGCTTGCTTGCTTCTTTTGCTTACTGGATGGCTTCTTCCATTCTAGGGCACCTTTGTTGAGAGAATTTAGTCATTAGCCAGAAACCTTGGCTCCCACAGCCTATTTCCATCCTGTTCCCTAAGATACTTTAGAAGCCCCACCCCCAACCTGCAACTATCTTCCATTTGGCAGGACATGCAGTCAGAAAAGGAGTATTTCATGTAGATCACATTTGGGACCTTCAAAGATAAAGGGGCATCCAAGGTTATTTGAGATCGAGTGCCCTAATTCTCCCATAGCTGACTTGGGAAAGTGCTAACCTTAACCGAAAGTTACCTGCTTTGTGTAAACTTTATCTGTTTTCATGACCCTGACCGATGCAAGTCCTGCAACACTGCTATTGCCAGAGAATCGCTGATTGTGTCTGTCTGGGGATATAAACTGGAGTCATTGGAAGACTGGAGAAGAATAAAGAAACAGATGTGTAAAAGTATATAGTGGAGAAGTCATTTTTCCCTCAGATGTTTCCATGTCCCGCACTTGCTGTAAGCTTTCTCCCCGAACCTTGAGGAGGCAATGAGGCTCGAACTCAGACACCTCCAATAATGTTCATTTGTCTGATTTCTTAAATAGCCAGAAAAAGGAGACTCAGAGTACAGTATCAGAGACTTTAACTTCAAATCAATGAATTTAAAACACCAAAAGGTGAAGTAATGACATCACACGAAGCACTACATTTAAGAAAGTCCCTCATTGAAGCAGCCAAGAAGAGGCGAAGACAGAAGGTGGTGATGATGACCATGGGAAGAAACATAGTCATTCTTGAGAGATCATGCGGTGATAAAATGGGCGTAGATTTGGAGCTGAAGATAGGTAAGCATGCATTCACTCATTCACCAGGTTATATGTAAATCAAGTTCTCATTGCTTCTTTGGGGTCATTGACCTCTCCAGTAGAATAAGGATAATGTCATATATCTTTAAGAATCTGTGTAATGATTGTTAATGCCAAATGCAAAACTACTATCACATAGCATCACTTTCCGCAGTGAGTGCGTACCAATTATGTATCCTGTTATCTCAGAATACCAAGTGAATATAATTATTATTCTGTTAATGATGCAGATATAGAAAGCCTGATGACCCGAGTTTGATTCTCATAACCCATGACTGAAAGAGAAAACTGACTCACAGAGTTGTTCTCTGACTTCCACACAGGTGCTGTGGTACCCACACTGTGGCCATGTGCACGTCTATACTCACACTCATCTCGAGCACACACAGATACTCACACACTCACACTAACATGAAATGCAGACTTTTTGGGTGCAAATTCCAGGCCAAATTAACACTGTGCTTTACAGGAAAAAAGAGTTAAAAATTTCACATTTCACTTTATTGGCTTATAAAATAAAGACACACCTACTTTGGAGCATTGTTCTAAGTTTGAAATAAAACTTAGATAAATAAAACATGTATAAAACTAAGGAAAACATTGGAGGCTATAGACTCTGCTTTCAAATTTTTCGTCATTATATAATAATCTGAGAGCCATGGAGGAGACACAAATGCAGACAAGCAGAATGATGGAACCATAGCAGGACCCACATATTGCTAACCAAATGCGCTTCATTTGAGTAGCCACAGCATGCTTTTTTAGGGAAGTCTTCAAAAACAACAGTTTTGGGACAACTGGATCTATATCACGTAGATACTGTGACCTGGCTCTTCTGCCTATAAGACATGAATCTGACTGGGTCATGGGCACAAATGCAAAACCACACTCAAAAATGTTTTAGGACAAAATATAAATATATATTTATGACCTCAGGGTAGGAAAAGATTTATTTTGCAGGACACAAAAGTCATCCAGCAATAAATATACAAGGTTCATTATGGGATTTAGACAAAATTTAAAATTTCTATTAATCAGGTCTCTATTAAAATAAATAAGTGCAATAAAAGTTTATATAATATCTAAAATAGACTTTTATACAGAGTATATAAATTATCAGTCATACCCATAAATTATGAAATGGCAACCCATTTGAAAGATATGTAGTCTCACACACCTATAACAACCAGAGCAAGCAAGAGGCTGAGGCAGGAGGATTGTGAGTCTGAGGCAGTCTGTACATTATAGAGAAAGACTCTTAAGAAATGAAAGAGTACAATGTGCACATTTCTCATTTATAAAAGATTATTCATGAATGAGCAGTAAACACCACAGAAAAGTTCCACTCATCATTGGTTGTAAGGCTGTGCAAACCAAACCTATGAGATGCCGCCAGGACAGCTGGGATGACTGGTGTAAAAGGACTGGAAACATCCAACGCTGATAAAGATATAGAGTGACAGGAGCTCTCATACACTGCTAATCTTCGGGGTGTAAAGTGATAAGAAAAATCCCAAGGGAAACTCATTGCCAGTTTCTTACAAAATTAACTATATGATCCAGAAATACTTCTTACAGAGACTTAGTATGACTTGCAAAAAATGGTATGAGACAATTGTTTATATTCTGTCAATTATGTTTTAAATAAGTGCTGATTGTCCAGTAGCCAGGCAGGAAGTATAGGCAGGACAACCAGACAGGAAGTAGAGGCGGGTCAATGAGAACAGGAGACTTCTGGGAAGGAGGAAGTCCACACATCCCCAGTCCTGTCCCAACCACAGAAGAAGGAAGATGTGGTTGCCCCACTGAAAAAGGTACCAAGCCATGTGGCTAACAAAGATAAGAATAATGGGTTAATATAAGTTAAAATAGTTAATAAGAAGCCTGAGCTATCGGCCAATCAGTTTATCATTAATATAGACCTCTGTGTGATTTCTTTGTGGCTAAATGGCTGTGGGACCTGGTGGAAGGACAGAAACCAGGAAGGACAGAAAACCACAGTCAACAGAAAAATATTCATCAAGCATTATTGTAATAGCTAAAATAGAAATAGTCTGAAAGTATGGTGCTGATAAACAATTGTGGAATGTTGGTCAGCAATTTTAAAATTACTGGTACATAGAGCAGCATGGGTAATAATTCATATCATATTAAGACATTAGACAGAAAAGAATAAGTACTCTGAGATCACTCCTGTGAAACTGAACTTCAGGCAAAAGTAGCAGGAGTTTCTTGGTAACTAATGGGGAGGGTGGATCAACTGGAATTAACAGGTGTCTTTTGTTCTATACTTGAATGGTGACTGCAGCACCTTGTACAGTTTTCTTTGAATATCAGTTAGAAAATACTATACGGTTCGCAAAAATCATCAAGCTGAACATTTAAAATTTTGCATTTTGTTTATTATATATATATAAACCCAAAATTCAGCAAAAACAGAAGTCTCAAATCATTGAGTTAAAGGAAACCACAGAATAGCCTGAAAAAATTGATGTTTAAATACAGAGAGAACATAAAAGCAATCATTTGCTCCACTTGTTTGTTGGAAAAATTGAATCATTTTCTAGCACAAATTCTTTTTGCCCCGAAATGTGTCACACTGCCCAGCATAGCCATCCCATACTGTTTCTAATTCCCAGTGTATAGTCGCTAGTGCTGCCCATTTCAAGTATCCAAAGAGACTAGCATTGCGGTGCTCTCTGTGGTAAAGAAAACAAACTTCGCCATAAGTGAACATTTTATGTGTCTTAGATTTTCATCACAAAGTAATTCCTCACACCACAACCCTACCATGCTTTTATTATTTGGCAGTTTATTTGCCAAATGTGTGACGAGAATATATGTGGGGATACACAGGAGGCCGGGCGTGGGTGATGGACTCTGGCAAGGTTGGGTGGAAGGTATTGGAGCGGACACGGTAAAATTTTATAGAAGCAAGACCTCTATTTACTGCAGCACGATCCTATGGGCCTGTAAATTTTCCATAATGGTTTGATAAATAATAGCGCGTCTTTCTCCTACCTTAGAACTTCATCCCGCACTGCTTTTTTTGAACAGCTGTGGATTGGCTGCCTTTAAACTGTGTGTATCCCTAGTCACCAGCCTGTTTAAGGACATGATTGTTTAAATGATTTGGAATAATTTTTAATCCCTGATGGGCCTTATTGCAGTTATGCCAAGTGCTGAAGTGAAGAGTGGCAGCTATAAAGAGACCCTGTAAAATGTCATATTTTCAAACTTCTTTTCAGAACATGGAAAAAGGCACAAGGTGTTCTGGCTTTGTGGTCTGGGCACTGCTCTGCCTTTGGAGCTGTTAGAGTTCAGAGGAAATTCTGACATGAATGGAATGCTCTGTTCTGGAAGCAACACTCAAGAAAGCACAATAGGTGAGTGTTTCTTTTGCTTCAAATAAAAAATGCTGTTAATTGCATCCCGAAATACATGACTTTGCCTGGCTTTGAGTGCATGCTGTCTGTGTAGGTGATTTAGGAGGGCAGTAACATTAGGTTTCCCCATAATGTACCAGTACCACCTGGAATAAAGAGTATGCATCTAGCACAAATGGATGTTTTGTTTCCACAAAAATTGGACGTATTAGCATGAAGGAGTGATTTGACAATTATCAATCCAAGAACATTTTCTACTTATTTCCGAAAACTAGAAAAGAAGAAGAAGAAAAAACTCATAAAGTTACTATAGAATTGATGACCAAAGGAATGAGCATCATATATATGATTTGTGTGCATGCATGTGTATGTATGGGTGTGTATGTGTGTGCATGTGTGTGCGTGTGTGTCCATAATAATAACAACTAAAGAAAAAGAGGCTTTGATTTTGAGAGGGAACAAGGCAGGGTGTCTTAGGTTTCTCTTGCTGT
The DNA here is from genome assembly GCF_903992535.2 of Arvicola amphibius. Classification (NCBI taxonomy): domain Eukaryota; kingdom Metazoa; phylum Chordata; class Mammalia; order Rodentia; family Cricetidae; genus Arvicola; species Arvicola amphibius. Next base: position 10,983,727 of record NC_052064.1, read on the forward strand.
GATAAAGATCATGCACAATAACAACTTGGGAGGGAAGGGGTTAATTTCATCTGAAGGAAATCAAAGCAGGAACTGGAGGTGGGGACTGAAGGGGAAGCTATGGAGGTGGGGACTGGCTTACTCCTCATGGTTTACTCAGCCTGTCTCCCTAAAGAATTTAGGGCCACCTGTTCAGTGGTACCACCACGTCCAGTGGGCTGGGACCTCCTATATCAATCACTAATCAAGAAGACGCTGTACAGACTTGCCTATAGGCAATCTAACAGAAGTATTACTCAACCGAAGTTCCTCTTTCCTGGTAACTCTGACTTGTGTCTAGACATGGGGCAGTGAGGGGAAAGGAGGGGAGGGAGATTGCATGGGAGAAGTCGTAGGAAGGAAAGGGAAGTGGATAATATAATTATATTTTAATCACAGATAATAATCAAAAACTACCCTTTTCTGGCTGCCAATAGAACTCAGGATTTCCAGCAGCAGAGTGTCAAAGGGGAAAAGAAAATTCAGCTTGCCCCAGAAGAAACAGCCTCCAAGCTGCTGCAGTAATTTTTCGCTCCCATCCTTCTCCTACCCTTTCGTTCTGATTCTTAGTCTCTCTTGATCCTTGCAGGCAGAACAGAAAGAGATGGAGATGTATGGGCCAGCAGGCACCAGGTTTCACGCCAGGCTCTTTAGGGTCTGTAATCTCATTTAATTTGTGTCTTAGCCCCATGAGGTTGGTAACTTTCCCGAGGTTAGCTCCCTTGCCTAAGGTCACTCAGTCAGAATGCTACTCCCACTGTGGGGCTTCCTGCTGTTTGAAGACATAATACTGCCACGGAAGGAGGGGCCTGCAAGCTGTGAGGCTTTGGGGAACTACACATATCCTCCTCCCTAAGATAAGTCAGAGCCTTTCATAGTCAGGCTAATCTTTAATATGCTTGGATTAGAAAAATCATGCTATTTCAGTGGTACAATTGTCCAGGTTGATTTCTCTCCCCCCCCCCCCCCCAATTATTCACACATCCTGTAGGCTTTTCTCCTATATTTTTGGTTTAAAGAATTTTTTCCCTTTAATAACTCTCAACACAGTTTATTGCTTCATTTTTTCCTGTAATTGTTTTCCAGCTGTTGAAATTATCAAATTACTTTTGCAATGTGATGTGATTTTTTTTTCCGAACTTGCTAAATGAAGCAATTACTTTGTATGTCTGTCTTTTTATTTAAACACTGTACCGTTAGCAAATCTGTCTTTTGCGTTCTACCTACAGCTTAGGAATTAAGTATGGCTATGCTAGGAGACAGTCATTGTTTCTTCCTTGACACAGGGAAAAGGCCCCTTTAAGTAATATATTTTCAGGAGTTCTTTGCCGGTAGTCATTCTACTAAAGGGAAGATTTTGAATTATTTTCCTTAGTTAACTAATAAATATTTATTCATGGTCTATTACATGCCCAGCATGTTATCTGCAGACATTTAGATGTCTTAAAAGACACAAAATAAGAAATACTAATGCTGGACCTGGAGGGGTGGCTCAGCACTTAGGAATGCTGGCTACTGTTCCAGAGTGCTGGGGTTCAATTCCCAGTACCCATGAGTCAACTTAAAAACCATCCTTAACTCTAGTTCTTGGGGTGTCTGAAACCTGCTTTTGGCCTCTGTACGCATCAGGGTAGGCAAGTGGTGTATAAGTGTACATGCAGGCAAAGCACTCATATGTTTAAAATTAAAATGTCTAAGCTTACTTGGCAGTGTTATTGTGGAAAGAAGTGTAACATATGGAGAATTCAGGCTGCAAATGCCTAATTAAACATTAGGAACTCAACAATTGAAAGCCGAGTAGGAACTGTGATTGTTAGGAAAGGCCTCAGTGGGGTCGTGGAATTCGACCCACAAAACTGACAAAACAGAAAAGATAAGTAAAGCCATTTTTATGGGGGAATTAAGACTTAGAAAGGTAAATATTGAATTTTCTGTGTGGATCTGATGGCAGCGAGGCACCTTACCCCACGGAAGGGAACACTAGACACATAAAATAATATAAGAACGTTGGCGTGGCGGCCAAATTGCAAAAACATTAAAGACCCTGAAAGCAAATGTGAAGAGCTTATGTTTGAAAGTGGCAGATGATAAGAGCTCATCTGTTCTGGAAATTAAGAGATAAAAGAAATCTCTGAGGGATATGTAACATGAAAATGCGTTGACAGTTGGATCAAAGTAGCAAGGGCCATGTTGGGGATGGTTTTAAGAGCTGGTTGGGGGGAGAGGAGGGCTTTAGTATAGGGATATGATAGTTGAAATAGATAAGGTAAATCCTTCAAAAAGGGCATTAAAGAAAAAGTGATTGAGACTTACAGGTTAAGGAATGGTTATATCTCTCCATAGCTGCGCAGAAAAGAAGTACTCTGATTGATAGAAAAGAAAACAGATCCGCTGGTGGTGTGATGCCTCGTGTTTGAGTTGAAGCCCAGAGGACATATCAGCCCTTTACACTGTAGTGGCAAAGACAATGTGGCCAACTCAAAGAACGCCATACAATGAAGACGCCAATGGAGATGAGAAATGGTATTAGAAAGACGGGTGAGGCCCCAGTCAAGGGCCAAAGAAGCTAAAGTACAAGAGAATGCCATGAGGGGTAGCTCGTAGCATCAGACTGTATGTGGAAAAATAAATCTAGAGGAAGACAATGGCCACGAATTTAGCAGGAACAGATCGCTTGAACCCTTCAGAAATAATGCATATGGGATAATATGCCTTGTGGCAGATGGTAAACGAGATTATAAGGACTTGGAGATGAAAATATGTAGCTCAACTATTTGAAAGCTTGGTATCAACACCAGAGATGGATATTTGCTAAGAAATAGAATAGACGGGCAGGAATAAAATGATGAGGTTGCAATTACCCTCTGAAGCGGTGCCATTGATCTTTGCCTCCTGTATTCATACCCAACTGTTTGATTTTTATCTCACATGCAGTAACATTGATTTGTGTTATAAATATTATATTGAAAATCCAGTGATGTGATTTAGGAGACTAGGTCATAACAATATTGTGGCTTCTTCATGTCCTGTCACATGCTCAAGATTATATCCAATCAGATTGCAAAGAGGGCTGGACATCCTCCCAGTGATTTGCATATCTAACTGTTTAACTCCTTGAATAAGAATAGCCCCATAGGCTCATATATTTGAATGCATAGTTGCCAGGGAGTGGAACTTTCCAAATGATTAGAAGGATTAGGGTGTGTGGCCTTGTTGGAGCAAGTGTGTCACTGGGGGTGGTCATGGAGGTTTCAAAAGCTCAAGCCAGACCAACTTTCTCTCTTCTTGCTTCCTGTGGCTCAGGATATAGAACTCTCAGCTACCTCTCCAGCAACACGTTTGCCTATGTGCCACCATGCTCCCTGCCATGACTATAATGGACTAAATTATAGGAGGCTGCTTGTTTGTTTTGGCTGCCCAGAACCAAAATAACCACACAGAAACTATACACTGCTTGGCCCATTAGCTATAACTTTTTATTGGCTAACCCTTACATCTTAATTTAACCTATTTCTAGTAATTTGTGTATTGCCACATGACAGTGGCTTACCGGCTACAGTTCCCATCTTCTGTCTCAGGCAGCTCCTTGGCTTCTCTTTGACTCCACCCTCCTTGCCAGCAGCACTCAGTTCAGTCCTCCCCACCTAGCTCTGTTCTTCCCTGCCATAGGCTCAAAGCAGTTCTTTATTCATTAACCAATAAAAGCAACACACAGACAGAAGGACCTCCCACACCACTGAACCTCGGAAACTGTAAGCCAGCTCCACTAAATGCTTTCTGTTATAAGAATTGCCTTGCTGTGGTGCCTCATCACAGCACTAGAACAGTGACTAAGACAACTACCCCCCACCACAATATACTCCATGGTTTACTATATTTCATCCCATCAATTAAATAATAATTGTCCTGCTTTTTGTATAGCTCCTTTACAATAGCTTGATTAGTCTTCCATATACATTCTACTAATTTTTATAGTTTATATTCAAAGTATATCTGTTTTGATATACATAGGCATAGTTAAAATGATTATCATAATCAATTACAACTATATATATATATGTATGTCATTTAATTCCCTTTTCTTTTTGTGATAACAACATTTGAATGTAGCTCTTTATAAACTTTAGTAAACTATACTTGCTGCAGTTACCATGCTATACGTTTGGCCTCTATATCTTAACGAGACCTCTGGTAACCACAGCCCTACTGTTCATTACTGAATATTTAATTTTCTCAGATTCTACATATTCAGCTTAATTTTCTTCCTTTTTGAGTTGCTTCACATATCATATTGTCCTCTAAGTGTATCTGTGTTGTTACAAATTATGGGATTACTTTCATTTTATGGCTAATGTTTATTTTATGTATGTTCCTATGGGTTGTACATATTATTAAGTGAATATATAAAAATATATATTTGTCTATATAAATGTTGGTGCCACTGTTTTTAACAATTTATCAATTGATGGACACATTATTTTCACATCTTAACTATTGTGAATGATACTGTAATGAACATTAGTATATGTATTTTTCTAAAAACTATTGATTTCGTTCACTGACATATCCAGAAAAGGGATTGCTCAATCACAAAATAAGTTTATTTTTATCTGTTTGAGAACCTCCATAATGTTTAATATCTGTACCAACCCACGGCCTTATATAATTAGCATTCAGGGATCCTTCTGCTCATTACCATTTAAATTTCTAATGCTTGTTACTTTGCCCATTTGATAAGAGAGGTTCCCGTAGGTCTGGAATGATAGCTCGGTGATGTTGTGATCTGCATTTCCCGGGAGATTAGTGGTGAGTATGTTTTATTCCATATAGATGTTGGTTATTTTTCTGCTCTTTTTGTAAAAATAGGTATCCCGGTCCTTTGCCCTTTCCAGGGGTTTATGAGTATCTGCGGCATCAGTAGCGCCACCTTCATTATTTCTATGCTGTTGTCATCTGAGTCACTTTTATGCTTCACTTTTTCCGATACATGGTTCACAAATTTTCTTTCCCCTGTCCTGTTTTTATGTTTTGTTTATTATTTCCTTTGTTGTGCAGAATATTTTATATTTAATGTAGCACTATTTGTTTATTTTGTTCTTCTTGGGCTTCTGGTCAAGAACAAGTCAAGGATCTTTTCTACTCTTTTCTTCCAGGAGTTGACCTATCATTAAGTCTTTAATCTATTTGCAGTTGAATTTTTGTCCAAATAATTTCTTGTGCATTGTAAATATAGAATGCAAAAATTATATTAAGTAGGATTGATGTTTTTAAATACAACTGATAACATTTGAAAGGTAATCATTGTTTATTTATTGAGTTATATATTTTTCCACTGCCCTCTTTTCTCTCCCCATTTCTGCCCTTTCCCATGATCCCAATATCCCAATTGACTCAGGAGATGTTATCTTTTTCTACTTCCCATGTAGAATTAGATCATGTATATCTCTCTTATGATAATAATCACTATTTATAATGTAACAATTAGATTAAGTAAAATAGCTCAGTAACAGACAAAAGTAATTATTATTTTTTAATTTTTGATATAATATAATTACAACATATTTCCCTCTCTTCTTTTTCTTCCTCCAATCCTCATCAGCCAACCCCACAGTGTTGTGAAAAAAGTCTCCTTCAAATCACGGCCTCTTTATGCACTAATTTTTATTGCATGCTTATGTATATGTATATATATATACATATTTCTAATATAACCTACTAAATCTATGTAATGTTACTCATATGTATATTTTCAGTCCTGACCACTTGGCACTGGACATTATGTTGGTGTCTTCTTCCCTGAGGAAGACCACCTCTGGCTCCCAGCTTTCTTCGGTTGCCCCAAAGCTCATTAATATTTAAAGATTCTCCTTGTCGCATTATGCTTATTTTTGAAATTTGCTTATGGCTTTGCTATTGAGTTTCTTTTCTTCTTCCAGTTTCTGAGGATACTTCAACAGTGTGAACTCTGATCTCTAATTTGGGATGTAGAACCTAGGAGACAGGAAAGAGTCATTAAACTAGAGGGACTGTCATCTGGGAAGAAGTTTTAGAGGACATTTGACAAGAATGGAGATGTTTGCAAATAGAGCATTTCTTAGAAATTGGAATAAATGAGCACACCTGGGTTTAAGAGATGCTTTCCCTAAGTTCTGCATCTTCTCCTGTTTCTTCCTGTCTTCTCCTCCCCGCTTCCTGTCTGTGAAAGGACGGATCTTGTTAAGCTTCTTCTCCTAAGAAGCTCCAGATTTTTATTGAATGTAACTAGAAAAAACATTTAGTATTTTCTAAAGGTACTCATAGAGATCTCAAAATTTCCTTTCAAATTCTTGAACTCCTCCATCCCTCCCTTCCTCTCTTTCTCTCTCCCTACCCCTTGTCTACTTAAGTGTACACACTGTGCCCTGCAGAGGCCAGAGGAGGATCTGATATTTTTGTTCTATAATTCTATCTCTTGTTCCCTTGGACATGGTCTCTCATTGAACCTGGAGCTAAGCTGGTGGCCAGCAAACCCCAACAATCTTCCTGTCTTCACATCTAAAGCTCTGGTATTACAGACATGTAGCATTCATTCTTAACCCGCTGAGCTATTTGCCCCAACTTCTAATAATAATGATGATAAAGAATTATAATAAAATAAATTCTTCCCCCTCTTTCTCTTAGTTGGTATGTGAGACAGAGTCTTGCTATGTAGCTTATCAGGCCATCCATTTCGCCATGAGTTCTGGGATTACTGGTGAGCAGCACTGCATCCAGATTTCTGAGTGGGTTGTAGAGATGGACATTGGTGGTTCAATATTGCTATTGTTGTTTTAACCCTTTAAACCCCAGTCCCTCAAATTCTAAATCACATTTTTGTTTGATTGCCGTTGTTGTGATATGACTCACCCTGCCCCATCATGTAAAGTTAATTTGTACTTATGCTCTGGGGATTCTGACTTGAACTTGTTTTTTACCGGGCACTACTCAGCTCATTATGTATAGTAATAATCTTGTTCTCCTGCATTACATTAGAACTTCTAAGTTTATTTTGTATTCTGAGTGAGTTTTTTCCTCATGAATAATTTTCTAACATTATGAGGTATTATTCGGAATGTCTTGACCCAACACAGTATGGGGATCGTCCAAATATTGTCACATTTTGCTTTTGAGTATCAGGATTTCAATAATGCCAGTACAAAATCATAAGAAAAGACTGAAACACTGGGGGATGTATGTGCCAGATGAAAAAAAAAGTCAAAATCCAAATTTTAATCTTAAATCTCTACTTTTATCAGAGATACAATTCTACCCAGTCCTTTCCCATGAAGGGGCTGTCTTACTTTGTTCATCATTAGGACATTTTTTGTACCATATACCAAATTTTGAATGATTCTTACTTGCTTGTCTGTTACTTTTTCAAGTAAAAATATTAGTAAGTAAACAATTGCATTCATGTCTTTTCTAAGAAAAAGTAAGAATTCTGCTTCAGTATATAGTAAGACACTGTACTGTCTGTTTAATCGTATAGAATCCTTAAAGTGTTCTTAATGAATTGAGACTTAATATTAATAATGCCTACTGCTTCATCACAAATACCTTAACTGAATTTTTTTCTTCATTTTTGTTTTTCTATACTTTATGTGATCATGTAAGGAATGATTAATGGTCCCCATCTGCTATGCTTAAGGTGTCAGCAATGATGCTCAAAAATGCTCTTTAACTAATTGCTCAATGTCAAGCTAGTGAAAGAATGCAAACAACACGTTTTGAAAACTGTGTTTTGGGGCTAGGGAGCTGGTCCATCATTAAAGTGCTGTCATGTAAGCATGAGGACCTGAGTTCAGATGCCCAGTGCCCATATTAAGGCAAAAAGCTATACATAAAGACTGAAATCCATGTTTGGTGGCAGAGGTGGCAGAGTAGAGATGGATTCTTAAAACTCATTACCCATTGACTTAGTTGAGTCACTGAGCTTTAGGTTCATTAGGAGACATGGCTCAGTCACCCAGAATCACTCTCTGACCTCCATAAACATGCATGTACACACACACACACACACACACACATACCGCCACATGTGCACTGCACACACACTAGCAAGAACGTATACTGCATATATTCCCCTCACATTGCCCTTTCAACACCATGCCACCAAGCAGCAGCAGCAACAGCTGTTCTGAATTTGCAAATCTTCAAAAGATCTTTGGATCCTTGAATACTTCAGTGTTGAGATGTTTTCAAATTAGTCTCTCTGTATAGAGTCCAGTTCTTTAGAGTTAGGTTTTTGATGTTTGTCTTTCCCATGAAACACCCCAGTCTGCATTGTCAGTAGTGTTAATGATCTGGCATTTCTTTAAAGGATGCTCTACTGTAGGTTCTCAGATGTTCTTTCAAGCCTTTGATGCCCACTCAGTTTGTGTTGACATTAATGTTTTCACATTATTTTTAGAAAGTGTCAAATGAAAGATTTCAGGTGATAAGCAGGATGCATGCTCTTTCCTCAAATCATTCCAGTGTTCATTAGCCAAATTGTTGAGGAATTTCAACAGCCTGGTTCTAACATTAGGAATAGAAACTTGGATTTCTAGTATACATGCAGGCAGTGATGGTCACTGATATGCTATTGAATCACATATGCAATAGTAAGGCATGTCTTTCCGTTTGTTGTGGCTGCTCTTGTGTCTCTGAGAGGCATCTTGCAGATTTCTTCATAAGGTTGTATATAAATACAGTCTCTTAACTGTCAATTTCTCTTTTATTACATCTAGTTTGTTATCTCTTGTGTGTTTATAACTACCGTGTTCTTTCATAGGAAGAATTCACATTGTATAGATGTTAATATTTTCTTCATGTGTGTAGTATATATATATATATGGATATGTATATGTGCAGTTCTAAGAACATGTTTTGTTTGAACATGCATGTGGAGGAAAGGGGTCAACATTGGGCATTCCTTACTTTATTGCTTGAGATAAGGTCTCTTCCTGAACCCGAAGCTCATTGATTCAGTGAGACTGGCTTGCCACCTAGTTCTAGGAATTCTCCTGTATCTACCTTCTTAGAGCTAGGACTCCTGCATGCCACCACGCTCAGCTTTTTATGAAGTACTAGAGGTCTGATTTGAAGTCCTCATACTTGTGGAGCAAGCACCTTTGTGACTGAGCTACTTCCTTAGCCTTGTATATTAATATTTTAAATAAGTAAATAGGTCAAATGCTACATCATGGAATTTCAATTGTTCCCTCTTAGCAAGTCTTGACACTTGGTTGTGAGCAATTCTGTTGTTCTACTCCTACTGCTACTAGAGATGGCAGAAACTTCGAGAGATGAGGGGTTTGTTCATGACCTGGGCGGTGTGATAGCTTCACAGGTGCATATTTATCCTCAAACTCATTGATCTGTGTGTATATTAAATGCCTTCCGATTTTACAAGTCACTCACGGCTAAATAAAGTCATTTGTAAACTAAGTAATCTTGAAGTCATTTGCTAGAGAGAAGTAAATTTATAAATAAAATTGCATCTATGCTTATATCATCGTGAGAACAAATTGTAAATGAATGACAATTGTGGAAAGGAAAGGATAGGTATGAAAATATGAAAAGAAAGCTGAGTCTGTCTCTCCTGTGTGCAGGAGGAAACTGTAGTCATAATTGAAATAAGGAGGCATTTAGGACAGTGGTTTTTTTTTTTTTTTTATTGAAAAGGCCCTGGCCTGGAACTCGATCTGTAGAGCGTATGGCTTCAAACCCCACCTCCTGAGCAATGGGTGCACAGGCATGTGCTGCCATGCTGCTGTACTGATGCATCTGACCACTGGATCCCGTTGGTGGTGAAAGAAGCCCAAAGTTGAGCAAAACGGCAAGACAGAAAAATAGTTCTAATTAATTTTAGAAATGGTTACTATGATACAGCAATACTAAAAATATCAAAGGGGAATTAAAGCTTCAGGGAAATGTGAGCAGGCCACAGAAAAGAAGAGGCGAATGACCTGAATGATACAAAAAGTTTCTCATTTTGTTCTCAATAAGTAAAATGTAAATTGACACTCCGCTGAGATTTCATTTCTGTTAGATTGGCAAAGTTCTTGATTCGACAGCGCACTCTCTGGTCAAGCCTGAGGGGAAACAGGTGCAGTCATATGCTCCTGGTGGAGAACACAGTGAGGTGACTGCTAGAAAGAGGTGTGCACATTCCAGATAATTATGCATGTCTGTCTGTATTGTTTTGATCCAGAAATTCTTTTGATAGAAGTATGTTTCAAAGTGATTTTAGAAAATATAAAAAAGCTATTTATGTAGCAGTATTCATTGCAGGGTAGTTGGAGTTGGGACTATGTAAAGACCATCATGGTTACAAAATCAAAATTTGATCCATGACAGAATGAGGAAGTTATATATTGCCACAGAGTCAAATCATCAGGCAAGGAAAATGTCCTAGCGTACCACTGTTTTTTAAATATCTAACTGTATAAATAGATTTATATGTACATGTTTGAAAACATGAGATCATGTAAAAGCCACATTGCCGTAAATACACTAAATTTTGAGAGTTTGATTTTGAACTATGAAAATGTATTTTTATAATTTTTTAAAAATTAGCATAAAGATAGGAGGTAACACAAACAAAATGTAGGTAAAGAGGTTAGTTTTATCTCTGTCATGTATGATATATGTTGACTTTAAATTCCAGCAAATTTGCCCCAAATCCCTATTGAGTTATCCTTTAAAGAAAGGTTTTAGACAGCCAGTGAGAAAACTGAATAATAAAGTGGTGTGAATTAACATATTCAGGGTATTTTGACAAGTTTGCCAATGTGGAGTTCAGTCCATTCAGATTTATATGCATATTGATATATTTTGACTTGTTGTTACTATGTAACTTCTTGTTTCTATCTCTGTTTTTATTTTTCATTTTTCTTGTTGCTCTTTTCCCCCTCAGACTGATTTTTGTATATTTTTCCCCTTTTATTTTATTACTTCATACCGGATTGTTTCGGGAATGAACTAATTCTACTCCAAATGATTTACTTTCATGGTTTTCCATGCATATTTAATTTTATAAACTATTAAGATTGTTAAAGAGAGACAGAAAGGTTGTAGATTCAGACAAGCAGGGAAGGAGGAAGAGGGGTCTCAGAGGGATTAGGGGAGTGGAATATTGTATGAAAACAATCTATTTTTATAAAAGAAAAATTTGCACAAAATTTCAATTAACAACCCTATAAACTGTCTTTTAAAATTTTCACATTTTCCTTTCTTTACTTCGTTTCATTTGAGTGCGCTGATTTTGTGGATCATTTAGCCTGTCAGTTCTAATTTTTACAGCACCTTTTCTGTACTTCTGAACATTGATTGCATCATTTGCTTCACATTTATTCCCCAATTTGTTTTCAGTTTTTTTTAAATGTATCTTTAATAGTTTCCTAAGTTAAGCTCATTTTTGTCCTTGCCCAGTTTGATTCTTGGGGCTTGTTTGGAGGTTCAAACAGGGGAGTGCAGCTACTCACATACCCTTGATGGAAGACCTGTTCTCCTCTGGCTGGGAGAGGTTGTCCTCTTCCAAGTAGTGCCCTGCCTTAGGAGGGATGCACATGGAGTAGTGAGAGGGAAGGAGACACTGCCAAGCCAGCCAGATTAGCCAAATCAGCTCTAGCAATCAATGAGGTCAATAGATACCTCAACTGGATTGCCCTCATATATGCACAGTTTGACTCTTTTAACATTAATATTCACAATTGTAAGTGCTGAGACTGATAATTTTAGATTTTTGACTCTTTATTAAGAATTTTTAATACAATCTTTTCTCATTTTACATAGCTATCTCCATTCCCACCTTTTCTCTTGCCCCACCCTTTCCCCCCATCAACTTATCAGAAAAGTTAAGGCTTCCTAAAGAGAATCAACAAAGTCTGACATTTCACTTCAAGGCAAGACCAAGACCCTCCCTCCTATATCTAGACTGAGCAAGGTATTATTCCAAAGAGGATGTGCTCCAAGACACCAGTTCCAACACTTGAGATAAATCATGGTCCCACTGCCAGTGGCCCCCAGACTGCCAAAGACTCACAACTGTCCCCCACATTCAGGGGGCCTAGTTTAGTCCCGTGCAGGTTCCCTTGCTGTCAGTCCAGAGTCAGTCAGCTCTTCACTAGGTTAGCTCAACTGTTTCTGTGGGTATCACCATCATGGTCTTGACTCCTTTGCTTATATTATTGCTTCTCCTGCTCTTGGACTGATCTCTGGAAGTTTGGCCCAGTGCTTCACCATAGATCTCTGTATCTGCTTCCATCAGTTGCTGGATAAAGGTTCTATGATGACAATTAAAGTAGTCATCAGTCTGATTACAGAGGAAGATCAGTTTTGGCTTTCTCTCCATTGTTGTTAAGAGTCTTAGCTGGGGTCATTTTTGCGGATTCTCTTTTGGGCTCCCTCAATCAAGATACTTGTTTCTTTTCTCTTCCTCTCTCTCCTTCCCCTTCTTGAACATCGCATTCTCTCAGGTTCTCCTCTTCCCTCCTCTTCTCCCATCTTCCTTCCCTTCAACCCTCCCTTTTCCACCTCCCATTTTTTTAGGAGATTTTATCTGTTTCCCCTTCCCAGTAGATCCATGTATGTCTCTTAGGGTTCTCCTTGTTACCTAGCTTCTCTGGGATCATGGATTATAGGTTGGTTATCCTTTGCTTTACATCTAATATTTACTTATGAGTGCATACATACCATGTTTGTCTATCTGTGTCTGAGTTACCTAACTCAGGATAGACACTGAGAATACAATTAATAAATGGGGCCTCCTGAAACTAAGAAACTTCTGTAAGGCAAAGGACACTGTCACTAAGACAAAACAGCAGCCTAAAGAATGGGAAAAGATATTCACTAACCCAACAACAGACATAGGATTGATCTCCAAAATATATAAAGAACTCAATAAACTAGACATCAAATTAGTAAAGAATCCAATCAAAAAAATGGGTACAGTTCTAAACAGAGAATTGTAAACAAAAGAATTGCAAATGGCCACTTTAATATTAATCTCTTATTTCTTGCTGTGGAAAGATTTGATTCAAAATAGTCTACCTTCTTATTGGTGTGACAACCATAGTAGATTTTGGACATTAGAACACATTATTGTAAACATCTTCATCGTTAACTTACTGTTTAATGAATATTCATTGTTGTCTCTTTATATATAGAATGGACCAATATTTATCATGATAGCTATAAGCTTTTCTAGAATATTTATTTTTAAAATTTAATATTCTCATTTTTCTTTCTTAGATTTGTACTTATTTGGACTGTAACTAATTGAAATATGAAACTATTTAAAGGATTTTAAAGGATGTAGGGGACAGAGAGATGAGTCTGTGGTCAAGAGCACATAATGTTCTTCAGAGGACCAGAATTCTGTTCTTAAAATCCAAGTCTGCGACCCAACACCCTCTTCTGGACTCAGTTTGCACATATTCCCTCCCCTTTCACACTTATACATAATTTAAAAAGTAGTAAACCTAAAGTATTTTAAAAGATGTTGGGAATCCAAAGAAGGATATAAATCCTTTAAACATGAATGGAAATATCTCTAGCATATATTGGTAAGTAAACAGTCAAATCTTCCCCCATTAGGCCTGTAGGAGACAGGAAAATTATGTGCTTAATATAGAATTTTTGCTTCATGTCAGGGTATTCTTCTCATAAATTTTATTTCAGTGAGGAAATCATGGTCTGTAGTTTGAACTAGTAATTTGCAGATTAATAGGCAAGAAGATTTGTTGAAATGAACAGTAAAAGAAAAAATCATCTTATAATGCATTATAGAATAGTCTAACAAAAATTGTTTTCCCAATTCCATATATAAATCAGTGCTTTATCATTTTTATGTAGTCATGCTTAACATTTTCATCTTGGAATTATGAGTAAAATCTTTGTGATGCAGGCTTTGGCATACATCTTTTATGCTATATCTAATAAGCATTTCAAACTTGTCATTCTTCTATTTTCCCCTCATTTTTATTCTGATTCTCTCTGTTAGAAAGTCCTGGTCCAGTGACTTACTCCTTGTCTGATGAATGGTCCCTATCTAGCCCTATGCTGGTAGCTCTCCCTCAGACGAGGCACGGAGCATCACATGGAGAAAACTTCAAATCCCCAGTAAATGCTTAAGTATCTATGTTACCAGTGCCTGTTTTCTGTCATAGAAACTATAGTTTTACAGTTCTTAATACTTTATGATTCATGGATAGTTTTGCTAGTCTCAGTTTTACATGAAGGGTCAAATCTTTGTCTAATTATCACACATTCGTTCTTTTATTTTCTTCCTTTCTGTTTTTGTGAAACAGCCTCATTTCAGAAAATGCTATATGATGTTTGAGAGAGGAGTGGAGATGTTTATTTTTTTATCAATGAGGCTAGAAATTAGTAAAGCAATTAATTTAAACATGAAAGTAAAACAACTATATTTATGCTTCAACTTGTTGGAGATCTTTATAATAACAATGGCTCTGGGAGAATATAAAGCGTAAACGGTGTATAAATGGTACCACTCCAGTTTGAAAAGCAAACAGATGCCCATTTCCCCATGGGCTTTGAGAGGAAACAGGATTTTAGCACCAATGAACACTGCCTGAGTAACTCTCCAGCCTTCCATTCTCCCCTTTTTGTGTGTTAATCATCAAATATGTTAATAATACCCTATTTCCTCTTTAGCTCTTTGAAGTGGATTCTCTCCTTAAACATTGCGTTTAGTTTTCCTTTCAATGGATCACATATGTAAAAATGCGATATGTAAATTTCTCTGTACATTCATTTTTGTTTATTCTTATTAATCATGTAGACCCTTTATTTCTGCCCTGTATAATATTCCATCATGTTTAGGGTATCACATGCGAACATACATTTGTATATATTCACATTGTTTCATATACACACATGCCAGGAATAAATATCTACACATCTGTGTTTGTTGTATGATTAAAACGGCTTTTGTAAATAATAACACAAACAAGCTAAATCTAGAATTCTCATGTACTATGCACTATTCTAAGCATTATGTATGTGTATGTATAATTGTTTATATATTAGCTAATGTGTGGTGACTCACTTGAATATCAATACGAGGCTATGTAGTAGGTACTATTGTTATTACCACCTTGTAAATAAGTAAACTGTAGCACTAAGTGCTATTAAATTGGTGAGATACAGAAAAATGTAACACACATGCTTTGACCGTACAGTCTAGCTGTGTAGTGCATGATGCTAACCACTGGTACTCTGTCACTTGTTTCTCTCAATGTTCTTGAAGCACAGGTATGTTGGTATTCTTTATGTTTAGATGAAAGCGTGGTCTCTGAACTATAGAATTTGCACACATTCCACTTTACCAGGTAATGCAAAATTTTCCTAGAAGCCATTGAAACTTACCTGCTCATTAGCAGTTGCAGAAAATGTCTAACTTAGTCCATTTGCCTGCAAATTTTACAATTTTATTATTCATAAGAGCTGATTAAGATTCCATTGTGTAAATGCACCAGATTTTCATTATCCATTCACCAGCTGATGGACATGTGCGTTGATTCCAAATTCTGGTTATGAATAGAAGGCAATGAACATGGTTAAGCAAATATCTCTATGCCAAGATATAGAGTCCTTTGGGTATATGCTTAGGTATTAGTATAGCAAGAACTTGAGGTAGATCAATTTTCCACTTTTGAAACATCTGCCACACAGATTTCCATAGTGATTTCACTAATTTGTGTCCCCACCAGCACTTCACCAACATGTGCTGTCATTGCCTTATTGATGCTGGCTGTTTGGACAAGGGTAGTTTCAGCTTGCATTTCCCTGATGGCTGAGGGTGTTCAACATTTACCAAGTGATTCTTTGCTACTACTGTTTCTTTTTTCGAGTACTCTCTCAAATAGAATTGTCGTTCTATACCATGCTTTTTATTAGGACTATTTATTTCCTTGATGTTTATTTTTTTAGTTCTTTATATATTCTACATCTAATCCTTTATCTGATATATATTGGTAAAAATCTTTTTCCCATTCTTAGAGGTTAGACCTTCTGATTTGTCTGAATGTTGTTCTTTGCTCTACAGAAAAATTTTAACATCACGAGGTCTCAGTTTTTAGTTGTTGGTTTTAATAACTATGCTATTGTTGTCCTGTTGCGAAGATCCTTTCCCATGCCAATAAATTTAAGCAGATCCCCTACTTCCTATTTTATCAGGTTCAGGGTATGTGGTCTTATGTTGAGATTCTTTATCCATTTGAAGTTGAGATATGGATGTACTTTCATTCTTTTATAGGCAGCTATACATTTGACTAGCACCATTATTTGAAGATGCCTCCTTTTCTTCAGTGTGTGCCTGTGTGTGTGTGTGTGTGTGTGTGTGTGTTTTGTGTTGCTTTTTTGCCTGTTTTGTCAAAAATCAGGAGTCTGTAGGTATGTGGAATTATGTCTAGGACTTTAGTTTGATTTCATTGATCCATGTATCTGTTTTTATGTCAATACCACATCGTTTTTTTTTTTTTAAAAAAAAAACTATTGCTTTGTAATAGTTTGAAATCTAGTATGGTGATAATCCCAGTAGTTTTTTATTTATCAGGATTCTTAAGCTATACTATGTTTAATGTGTTTCCATATGAAGTTGAAGATTATGTATTTTTAATTTCTGTAAAAAACTGTGTTGGAATTTGAGGAGGATAGCTTTGAGTCTGTAGATTGCTTTTAGTAGGACAGCCATTTTTAGTATATTAATGTTTCTGGTAAACCTTAGCATAGTAGGTTTTTCCATCTTCTGATATCTTCTTCAATTTCTTTCTTCTTATTTTAACATTTTTATTGAACAAAGTTTTCACTGGCTTAGAAAGAGTTACCCCGAGATATATTTCTAAAGACTACTGTGAAAGGCAAGGGTTCCTTGATTTTTTTTTCTCAGTACCTTTACTGTTTGTACATATGAGGACTACTGATTATTTTGTGTTAATTTTCTATTCTAGCACTTTGTTGAAAGTCTTTATCAAAGATAATTTATCAAAAAATTTATCAGATGTGGAACTTTCCTGATGGAGTCTTCAAAGTCTTTTATGTATAAAATTATATTATCTGCAAGAATGGCATTTTGAATTCTTCTCTTCCTGTTTCTAACCCCTTGATATTCTTGTCTTACTGCTCTAGCTAAGACTTCAAGTACTATATTGGATAGATATTAAGTGGACAACCTTACCTTGTTCCTTTTTAGATTGTTGGCTTTGACTTGTTGTAGATTGCTTTTTTATATACTGAGGTATATATAATAAATACCTCATATTTGTAACCATAACTTCTCCATAACTTTTATCGTTAAGTAATGTTGAATTCTGTCAACGGCCTTATCTACATCTACTGAGATAACCTTTCATTTTTGTCTTTCATTTTATTTATAGAGTAGATTGTGTTTATTGGTTTACATATGTTGAACTATCTCTGGTTGAACCAATGGAATGAGGCCTATTTTGCCACGATGAATTACATTTTGGATTTGCTGTTTAAGTTAGTTAGCAAGTATTTTATTAGAAATTTTACATCTGTTCATAAGGGATATTGTTCTATAATTTTCTCTTATTTTCTTATTCTTTGATCTTTGTGTGTTTTGTATCAGGATGATTGTAGACTCATAGAAATTAGGAGATGTTTCTTTAGTTTCTACTTTGTGGATTGATTTGAGGAGTATTTGAATTAGTTCTTCTTTGAATGAGTGGGGGAATTCTGCATTGAATCCATCTGGCCTTGGGTTTTTTTGATTAAGAAATTTTTAATTACTCTTTCTATTTCACTAGGGGTTATATGTCTGTATAAATTGTTTATTCCATCTTCATTTAACTTTGGTGGTTCATTAATAACAAGAAGTTGACACATTTTTTTTTAGATTTCCCTGTTTGATAGAATAGATTTTTTTAAAAAGTGTGTCCTTATCCTTCTCTGAATTTTCCCAGTCTCTATTGTGATGTCATTTTTCTCTTCTAATTTCGCTAATTTGCCTCACCTTTCTCCCTCTTTTGGTTAATTTGGATAAGAGTTTTTTAATCTTGTTGATTCTCTTTAAAACCAAATCTCTGTTTCATTGATTCTCTGTATTGCATTTGTTTGTTTCTATTTCACTGATTTCAGCCTTGATTTGGATTATTTCTTGCCATTTACTCTTTTGGGTACTATTTCATCTTATTTTTCTCGAGTGTTTAGTGTGTCCTTCAGTTAGTAATATGAAATATTCCCAGTGGTTTGATGTAGGCACTTAGTGCTATGGATTTGCCCTTAAGAATTGTCTTCATTGTGTCCCATAGTTTGGGTATGCTGCTTTTTCATTTTCACTCAATTCTAAACTAACTAACTATATAAATAAAAATAAATCTATTTTTAAAAATAAATTTCTTTATTTAACATTTTTGGCTGTAGTCCCCCTCCTGTTGCAGTCCCTCTTCCCTATCCCCCCTTTGTTCCCACTCCCATCCCCTCCTCCACCTCAGTTTCTGCTTAGGAAAGGGCAGGTCTCCCATGAATGTCAACAAAACATGACCCATCAAGTTGCAGTAAGTCTAAGTGCCTCTCTATGTGTTAAGTCTGGGCAGGGCAACCCAGTATGGGGAATAGTGTCCCAAAAGCCAGTAAAAGAGTCGGAAATAGTCCCTGTTCCCACTGTTAGGAGGCCCACAAGAGGAGCAAGCTACCCAACTGTAACATAGATGCAGAGGGCCAAGATCAGTCCATGAAAGCTCCCTGGTTTTCAGTTCAGTCTCTGTGAGCCCCGATGAGTTCATGTTAGTTTCCTCTGCGAGTTTCCTTGTGTCCTTGACCCCTCTGACTTGTACAGTCCTGTCTCATCCTCTTCTGCAGGATTCCCTGAGTTCCATCTAATGTGCCTGTGGGTCTCTGCATCTGTTTCTGATGCCTTTCTGATGACAACTGGGCTAGGCACCAGTCTGGCCACAGGAGATGACCAGGTCAGGCTACCTATTCACTATTTCTAGGAGTGTTAGGTGGAATCATCCTTGTAGATTCATGGGAAATTCCTTTGAGCCAGGTTTTCATCTGATTCTGAAATGCACCTCCTTTCCGGTACTCTTTTTCAGTACTCTCCTCTTCTGCCTCCCCAAACTGATTGCTCATGTTCTCATTTCTTCTATTCCCCCTTCCCAGGGAGATCTGGGCTTCACCCCCATGAACCCTTCTTGTTACCTAGTCTCTCTGGGTCTGTGGACTGTTGCATAATTACTCTTTATTTTACAGCTAATAACTATTTAGGAGTGAGTACACACCATGCATGTCTTTCTGGGTCTGGGATACCTCACTCAGGATGATGGTTTTCTACTTCCATCCATTTGTCTTCAAATATCTTGGTGTCCTTGTTGACCTTGATTATATCTGGGTAATACTCCATTGTGTAAATTTACCATATTTTCCTTATCCATTAGTTGGTTGGGGGCATCTAGGTTGTTTGCAGTTTTTGGCTATTACAAATAAAACTGCTGTGGAGGTAGCTGAACAAGATGGTATGCTCGAGCATCCTTGGGCTTGTTGTGTCACTGTCTGGAATTGTGAGCTGGTCTTGGTGGATCTTTTCCTTTAATGAATATTGAGTTTCTTTGACTATGTCTTCTGATTTGTTTTGGTTTGATTTCTAATGTTGGACATTAAAATAGCTTGTTTCTTGTGTCTCTTTGCTTGTCATATCTTTTTCCATCATTTTACCCTAAGGATATGTCTGTTCTTAATGATGGTATATTTCTTTGATGCAGTAGAAAGTTGGATGGTATTATGTAATCCAATCTGTGAGTCTATGCCTTCTCTTGGAGGACTGAAACTGCTAATATTTAGAGTTCTTAGTGAGGAATGCTTAGCGATTTCTGTTTTATTGTTGAGGTCATGTGCATTGTTTTGTTCTTCTTTGATTTCACTGTTCTGAAATCATTTCTTGCATCTTATTCAGACTGAAGTTTACCCTCTAGTGTCTTATAAATGGCTTGATTGGTGGACAGAAATTGTTTACTTTTTTAAATGTAAAATGCTTTTCTTTTTCCATTGATCATGATAAATAGTTTTGCTATTATCATTGTCTATGTTCCCAATCGTGGTCTCTTAGAGATTGTAGAACTTCTTCCATCCAGGCCTATTGTAGGAGGCTACTAGTTTGTTCCCAGCTACTTAGCCCTGAAATAATCACATGAAACTATATTATTTGGCCAATAGCTTAAGCGTATTGCTAGCTAGCTCTTACATCTAGAATTAACCCATTTTCATTATTTTATATTTTACCACTAGGTTCGTGGCCTACTGGCAAGGTTCCAACTGGCATCTTGTGTCTTTCCCCTCTGGTGAGTACATGGCATCTCCTGCTCTGTCTTCTTTCTCCCAGCATTAAGTTTAGTTTTCCCTGGCTAGCACTATTCTGCCCTGAGCAGGCCCAAAACAGCTTCTTTATTCATTAACCAATAAAAAAAAAACCCACATATACACAAGGACTTCCCATACCACAGGCCCTTAAGACATTCAGTTTCTTTTGAGAAGTCAGGCGTTATTCTTTATTGTTATTGATCTTTATTGAGCTCTACATTTTTCTTTGCTCCCCTCCCTGCTTCTCTCCCCCCTTCAACCCTTTCCCAAGGTCCCCATGCTCCCAATTTACTCGAGAGATCTTGTCTTTTTCTACTACCCATGTAGATTAGAAGTCAGGTGTTATTCTAATGGACTTCCCTTTTTTTTGTGACTTTGCATTCGTCATCTATGTAGGGTATTTGTCTGCAAAAAACTACATATTATTTCTTTATTATTATTGATTAGCTTACAAAGTAGCAGGTTTTCTCATGACAGTTTCAAGAATACCTAGTTTACTATATCACTATACTTAGACCATGCATCCACTAATCTCCTTCATTCTTCTTCTCATGACCACTTAAACCCATTAATTCATAGTAGATCCCCTTTGACTTTCCCATCACACATTCTATTTCTCTCCATTCCTTTCCTTTAAAGCCATTTTTTTCTGCTTCCATAGGTTCCATCATAGGCTCCTGACCTCTATATATACTTATTACCATAAACACAAGTACATAAAAATTAAAGGCTAGGATCTCTATATGAGAGAGAACATGAGGTATTTGTCTATCGAGTAGGGTTAGCTCACTTAACATTTTCCAGTTCAGCCCAATTTTTCTGAAAATTTTATAATTTCCATTTTCTGTTTGTATGAGTATAATTCCTTATTGTATATGTGCGATGTTTTCCATATTAATTAATAGACTGATGTGTATATAGACTGATCTTACTAACAGCAATAAACATTTATATGTAAGTAATTCTGTGGTAGGGTGTGGAATATTTTTGGTGTGTGTTCAGGAATTGCTTAGAAAGATCACATGGTAATTCCACGTTCAGTTTTCTTAGAAGCTTCTGCAGTGATTTCCCTAGTGGCTAGACAGATTCATTCTCTTACTAACGTGGAAAAGAAGTTCCTCTTTCTCACATACTCACTTTGTTGTCATTGATTTTCATGATGACCACCATTTTTATTGGGGTTTGATAGAATTAAAACCAGTTTTAATTTGCATTTCCCTGACGACTAAGGATGTAGAACAATTTAAAAAGTATGTTTATTGGCCATTTGTTTTTTGAGAACACTCTTTAGTTCCTTAGTCCATTACTTGATAATGTTGGTTTATTTACTTTCTTTGAGCTCTTTGTATATTCTAGATGTCACTCCTTTGTCAGTATATAGCTGGCAATGATTTTCTCCCATTGTGTAGACTGTGTCTCTGTCTCTGCACTCAGTTGACTGCTTTACTGTGCAGAAGCTTTTTAATTTTGTGGGTTCTCATTGACAATTGTTGGCCTCATTTCCTGAGTTGTGGAATCCTATTAGAATTTAGCTGAGAATAGTATCATAAACATACAAAGTTTGTTAATTAGCCTCAATATAGCTAGGAAAAGCTGGTGATTAGTAATCTCCGGCACCGATGATGTTGAGAGGATTAATCATTCTTTTTGATGAATTCTTTTCATAGAGAATCAACCAAGAGCTTATAAAGTTTGCATTAGCTCTTGCCTAACAATCTACTTAAATGCTAAGAAATTTTTATCATCCAGCAAAAATTTGAATTCCAATGCATGTCAGCTGATTTACTTTCCTTTAGACACTCACTCAGGTTTTATTTCAAATGAAGCAGATGGTTGGGTTCTATTTTGTTTTTTAACCATCAGTTGAGGTGACTGAAGGGAAAAGGAGCTGTTTATCCTGGCAGCTCTGGATGGACCATGAACATCTAATGGGATGAAAATATTAGTTACCAAGTCCAGGCCTGAGCTATCTTTATCTCCCCTGTAAAAAGATCCAGGTAAGAATCCACCGTTCAGAAATAATGATTTTTCCATCACTGTTCGTCTTGTTGGAGTCCAAATTGCTTTCCTGGAAGAGATGTTACTTCAAATTATGTATGGCCCTTCCAGTGGTCCCTTTCCTCCAAATCAGGTAGTTTTCCTGCCATTCTGTGTTTGTAGGCTGCAGATTCTGTCTCCAGGAATCTCCTGAGTAAATAACTGTGCTTTCCATTAAGAACATCTTTTACTGATACTTCCAGGAATGTTTTGTTCCTATATCTTTGAGCCTTAGCTTGTTACAGTTACAAAAAAAAAAAAAACATTTTTACTTGTGGGATTTCAATAGGCCTCAATGTTTGCTCATTTGGAAGTTGCATTATTATATTGTAGTTTTCTTATTACTGTAGAAATATTTCTTTTATTTTCATGTTGTATATGTGTGTAATCTTCTCACATGTGCACTCATGTGTGGAGTCTTGAAGCTGATATCATGTGTCTTCCTAGATCCCTCTCCACTTTATTTCCTAGGACAAAGCCTCTCAGTTGAACACAGAGCTCTCTTGTGGGCTAGTCTAGTCTGATTGATCCTAACTCTATCTCCAAGGACTGGGATTACAAGCAGCCACCATTCCTGCCCAGTCTTTATGTGGGTTCTGGTTATATGTACTGTAATCCTCAAATTTGTACAGCAAGTGCTTTATCCACTGAGCCCCTGAAGAGACTTCAGTTAGTTAAGCCATTAGCAGACTTTTAAATTGAGTTTAAGATGAGCATTGCAAATAACCTTATCAGCCTTTTCACATTTATTTATGATGAAAATTACTCATCTAAATTTTTATTAAATCTGCATTCTGTTTATAAGAAATAAATAACCCGTGATACTGTGAACCTGCTCTGAGCCAAAATATGTGGTACACTTGCATGCTTTCCTGAAACGAACATATCAATAGAGCCATTTGTAGGAAGGTGCTTCTGTTGAAGCAAACATATTTTCAACCTTTTAAACCATAAATCCTAAATTTCATCTTATGTTTATTACATGCTACACCTGTTGGCATGTGGTCTCTTTTATAGCATAATTATTAAAGGGGAAATGCAGTTCTGGAAAGTGTTAATATACATTATAAAATTTATTTACTTGGCTTGAAATTGGTTCTATAAGTTTTCTCAGCCACAAAAACGATGAGAGGGAAGGCAATTGATAAATGCAAAATATTAGCCTGGAAAGACTAAACTTAATTCTATCTTATTTCGAGGAGTTGAAAGATACTTTGTTTGCGATAGAAATGATGGTGTGTACCACTGTTCCAGTCTTACTGTTTTGATTTTTTTTTTTGGAGGTAAGATAGGGGCAAGCTATCAGACTTTAAAAATTTATTATTTTTCAGTGTATGTGTGTGTCTGTGTGTGTGTGCGCGCGCGTGCACGTGGTCACACACATGCACATGAGTGCAGGTTCTTGTAGATTTCACTTGATTCCCCCTGGATCTGAAGTTATATATGGTTATGAGACACCCCGATTGAGTACTGGGAACCAAATTTACACCCTCTGCAAGAGTGTTATGCATCATTAAGGGTTAGCCATTTCTCCAGTTCCACTAGATTATTAAATAATATAATGAATGGAACATCTTATAATAGCTTTATTGAAGGAGAATGACTGTACAGTTATGATGGGAAGGAGAATGATATTATAATTATGTTGGTTAGTTTTTCTTATCTTTATTAAAGATAGAGTCACCTAAGAAGAAGGAACTGCAATTGAGGAATTGCTTCCATCAGACCAATTTGAAGTCATTTCTGTGTGTTGCAGAATATTTGTTTGTACTGTAAAGATATGAATTTGCCAAGGTGACTTATCATTTTAATAAAGAGCTGAAAGGCCAATAGTGTGGCAAAAAGAGGTTAGGAGGGACTTCCAGGGACAGAGAGGACTTGGGGCAAGAACAAAGGCAGAGTCATTAGCTAGACTTGGTGGAAGCATGATGGGCAATATGAAACTGACTTAGGGAGCAACATGACTGTTGGAGGGAGCATACTTTTTCATTTCCTGGCTGCCCAGACTTCCGAAATAACCACACAGAAACTGTATTAATTAAATCGCTGCTTAGCCAATCACTTAAGCATATTGCTAGCTAGCTTTTACATCTTAATTTAACCCATTTCCATTATTTTATAGTTTGCCATGAGGCTTGTGGTCTACCGGCAAGGTTCCAGTGTGTCTGTCTCTGGCTGTGGCTCCATGGCTTCTCTCTGACTCTGTTTTCTTTCTTCCAGAATTCAGTTTAGTTTTCCTCACCTATCTCTGTTCTTCCTGCTCTGTTATAGGCTCAAAGCAGTTTCTTTATTAACCAATGCTATTCACAGCATACAGAGGGGAATCCCATATCACACGACAGAATGTAGATTAATACAATGTTGTGGAACAATCATTTTGTACACTGTGAAGGCATGCTGCTCTCATTGGTTTAATAAAGAGTTAAATGGCCAATAGCTGTATAGGAAGAGGTACAGATATGAGAGCCAGCCAGAGACAACTCTGGGAAGAAGAAAAGTAGAGTCACCAGTCAGACAGAGAGGATGCCAGACATACAAGAGGACAGCTAAATGCCACGATCATGTGGCAACATGTAGACTGATAAAAATGGATTAATTTATATTGTAAGAGCTAGTTAGTAACAAGCCCAAGATGATGGCTGAGCTTTTATGACTAATAAGTCTCTGTGTAGTTATTTGGGAGATGAATGGTAGGACAGGAAATTCTGCCTACAAATGAGTTCATTTAAGTTATAAAAAGCTGGTTGAGAACAAGCCTAAGCTAAGGCCAAGCCTTCATAATTAATAATAAGTCTTCATGTCATTATTTGTGAGGTTACAGCCCAAAGAAAAATTATAATATATCTTTGGGGTATTTTCATGATTGCTGATTGATTTGGGAGCTGCCAGAACACTGTGGGCAATGCCATTCCTGGGGAGGTGAGCCTGGACTGTATAAGAAAGGTAGATGAGCAAGATATGAAAGCAAGATATTAAGAAGACTTTCCATGATCTCTGCTTCAGTTTCTGTCTCAAAGTTTATCCCTAGAGTTCCTAACTTGGCTTCCCTGTGTGATAGAGTATAAGGTGTAAGATGAGATAAGCCCTTTCCACTCCTAGTTGCTTTTAGATATCTATCTATCTATCTATCTATCTATCTATCTATCTATCTATCTATCTATCTATCTATCATCTATCTATCTATCTATCATCTATCTATCTATCTATCTATCTATCTATCATCTATCATCTATCTGTCTATCTATCTATCATCTATCCATCTATCTATCATCTATCTATCATCTATCTATCATCTATCTATCATCTATCTATCATGTCTGTGTGTCAATGTGTCTGTATGTCTATCACCTGTCTGTCTATCTATCATCATACACACACACACACACACACACACACACACATATATATATATCCAACTTATATCTCTATCACTTATCATCTATGTATTCATGTATCTCTCTTCTAGGGAGAGTTAGGAAGCAAAATATTTTTTTAAATGACATAAATATAGCTCTATTTTGTCTTTATATTATGAACAAATATTCTACTTCATTAAAATTGTCAACAGACTCTATAAAGATAGAAACAGAGAGCCTGGAAATATTGATGAAATGGTAGGAAGAGTAATAATAAGAACCCTCCTGAGTGATTACATTAGACTTGTTACTACTTTTTGTGGAAGATTCCTGAAAGTGAGTATATTGAAGGGAGGGCTACTTGTTTGTCCCCGCCGCCTGGCTGCTCAGCCCCGAAACAATCACACAGCAACTGTATTAATTAAATCACTGCTTGGCCCTTTAGGTCTAGTTTCTTATTGGCTAACTCTTACATCTTAATTTAACCCATTTCTATTAATCTGTCTATCACCACGAGGTCGTGGCCTACCAGCAAAGTTTCAGCATGTCTGTCTCTGGTGGCTCCATAGTAGTCTCTCTGACTCTGCCTTCTTCCTTCCAGCATTCAGTTCCATCTTCCCTGCCAACCTAAGTTCTGCCCTGCTGTAGGTCCAAAGAAGTTTCTCTATTCAATAACCAATGAAAGCAAAACATAGTCAGAAGGACCTCCCACACCAGTGGGTAGATTTTGGGTTCACTTAGATTTTAAAGGAAAATTCAGTAAGGAACAGATTTGGACATATAAATCAAAAGAAATTAAAAGTGAAGTCATGATATTAAATGAAAACAAGCACATGTGACTTTGGGTAGCAGCTTGTGTTCCCTGAGACTCCTGATGAACAGTGGTGGGCTGAAGTGCAGGAAAGGTGAGGGGATCTTCTAGTTGGCATGGATTGTACAATCTATGTGGATCTTACAGTGACTAAAAGCCAGTTTACTCTCAAAGTTTTAAAAGTCCCCATATATAGGCAATTGTAAACAATGTTAATGATGAAGTGCTCCTTACCTTAAGAGGTGATCATATGAAGCCTACGAGAAGCAGACTATCTTTAACAGGCAATAATTCAGGATTAGATGGTAGACAGAGCAAGACATAAGCATGAAAATTTGAAAACATACCCATCTCTAACATTTTTAAGGTAAATCATATGAAGCCTACGAGAAGCAGACTATCTTTAACAGGCAATAATTCAGGATTAGATGGTAGACAGAGCAAGACATAAGCATGAAAATTTGAAAACATACCCATCTCTAACATTTTTAAGGTAATTGTCTTCTTCATACTTCATTATAGTGGGTTGCAAGGCAGGGCATTCATCATGTTGCTATTTACGAAATAGAAGCTGATTTCTTTCCATATGCATACTTAGAAACTGCACAATAGAATTAATACAACAGCAGGAGTGTTTCTACAAGAATTTGACATTTCTGTCTCTCTCCCCCTGTGGCTGCTCCATCTTGGTCTCTTACCTGCTTCCTACCTGGGACTTTCTGCTCTTGGTTTTTCACCTACTGTTAGGATTTTTTCCTAATGTGAGCTCTCTGCCGATGCTAAAATCCCAATCAAGCCAAAATCACAACAAGTCATATTAAAAATATCCAGGTTTAATGGGATTCCTGTGCTCTCAGGGGAACCGGGAGGCCGCTTAATGGGACCACCTGGAGGAAGGCAAAGAGACCATGAGGAAACTTTTCAGGGAAGCAGTTTAAATAGACTGAGGGCATGGTCAAGATTTTGCTGGGCTCATCTTGACCCTCCTCCAGGAGGGGTCAAGACTTGGCAGGCACAGGGACGGGGTCTCCAAAGATGGAGGCCAGAGACTGGAACTTACACCTACCATGCGGCTCCCTGCCTAGGCTCTGAGTCTGTGGCTGGCTGCCTTCATGGCCTGCTGTGGTCTCATAGCCCACTGCACACTGCCACCACTTGGGGACCTGCAGTGATTCTGCCGCTGCGCCCCTCGGAGAACCAGAGCATTTTATTTTTACCATTAGATTGGTGCTTATGACTCAGTCAGGCTCTTCATGTTCCTCCTGCCTGTGGGTAGGCTGGCTGTGGACACGTTGAACCTTGGGCTTGGAAACCAGGTTTCTTTACAATAGCTCTGCATTCTATCTGTCTGAACTCCGACCTCTACACACACCAGTGGCTTTGTTGGTGAGTTTTCCCTTCCCAGCACCCAACCGCAGCCTTCATGGCGACAGTTGAGACCTTTGCTGATATTCCTCTTTGGTTGCTTTTAGTAGCTAAAAACGTGACCAGACAACCTGGGGTTGGTCTTCCCACCCTAGCCCTGCACACACTGTGCATTGCATTAGATTTGGGGCCCAGGGTCCCCCTAATATTTCTTTTTCTTTCCTTTTCTTTCGAACCACTTGTAAGTGGTCTCTGCCGTGAGAGACCACTTGGAGTGGCCTCTAGCCTCTCTGGCTTCTGAGTCATTCAGACCAGAGTCAGTCAGGCTTTAACACCCGCCTGTAGAGAGAGGATGCTCTTCTCTAGGCGCCGTGGTGTCTTTTTGCAGGTTTCCATGGTTTCAGCTATGGTATAAACCCTCAAACTGTGCTCTGCCTGTGTCCCACTGGCTTCGCTTTTCCTCAAACTATCCCTGCCACCATACTGCTGGTCCCATGGAAACTGACAAGATTGGTTGGATCCACGAGGCAGCTATTTTCAATTCCAGCCTTTGCTCCCTACTGCAGCTTGTGGTGTGGTGGCTCGGCAATAGGGTAGATCATGCCTCTAGGTCTCTCTTGTTAAAACTCCTGCAGCTAAAAAAAAAAAAGAAAGAAGGAAAAAAGAAAGAAACAAAGAAACAAAGAAACAAAGAATGAAAGAAAGAAAAGTGCCTTTTCCATACAACACAACTGCCGCCATTTTGATTGAGGTCAGATGACTTTACTACCATCTTAACTGAGGTCAGGTGACTTCACTGCCATCTTAACTGAGAGTCAGGTCAGGTGACCAAGTCCTGCCATTTTTACTGAGTTATACCCTGCCTGGTCCCCTGGTTTACTTGTTTTTGTCTTTAAATTCCTCTTGCTAACTCTGTTGCATGTGTGTTTTGCACAGTGGCATGCCTTTGGTAGGGCCCACCAAGAGCATCCACTTTACCCAATTCCTGTTCACTCTGTGTGAGTGCATACATGTAACTTAAATGTACCTATGTTTACTGTTCAATGTTATAATTGTCTGCCCGTTGTATCTCATTCCAGACTAACAAAAAAATGAGTCTCATGTTTTAAACTCATATGTACTTTTAAGTCTTTTACAAAAATACTTTATGTTTAATCCAACCCTGTTTTACCTATTAAGTTGAGAGCCAGTACAGTCAAGCTCAGACTCAGCTCTCCAGGCAGATTCTATACTGTAGTTATAACTCACCTATGCCTGGTAAACAGCCCTCAACTGCTCAGAGATCTGAGGAATATGGCATTTAAATATTTAATTATTAAAAAAATTCCATAACAAAAAGAGACAGGTTGGCTCCTAGCAGCAACACTCTATTTCCTCCAAAGAAGGCAAAAGACAAATAGGCACAAAACAATGTCTGTCCACAATTCATTTCAACGGCCAAATGCTGACCACCGGGAAAAACTGCCTTTCATCTAAATTGAAGATCACCAGACAGTGGACAGAATCACTGGAATCAACAGCCTAGCTGCTCAGATCAAGGTAGGCTTGTCTTCCTACAGATTTCTCAGCCCACAGGATCTCCTGGGGCCTGGCAGGCCCTGTGCTAAACAGCAAAAGGCAAATATAACCCTTAGTGGCCATGGAAGACTGTGAGGAGTAGCTCTAGGTGTCAACCAAGTAAATTCTCTGTCATTTTTAATGAATAACTCAAGTAAAATTTTATCCTTCTCAAAGATCTCTAATGCAGTTTGACAGCTGAGAGATTTTGTCAGTTTAAAAGGACAGCCTCACCAAATTTCAGTAAAATACAAATACAAGTTATTAAGGTGTGTACCTGCAAATTATAAAGGTGTGAGGACAAGTGCATGCTATCAAATTCTCTCTCACACTGCCTTTCATAGTCTTAAAGATTCTTTCATTATGCAAGTAATATTTCATTATGCAAGTAATATCTGTCACAGCCATTCTGATAAAATTTATATTTTTACAAACCCAAAGAATTCTTATGAGTTCCAGGGAGCTGAATTGAAGGATTCACCTTAAACAGGTCAGATACAGCCCTCTCAGTTCCCTGGTCCTAAAATTTTGTTTTTCTAAACTTAACTTTGTCCTCTGTTCTATCAATACCTTAAACAGGTGTAAGAAACACCAGATAGTCACACACTACAAACACTGGACGGGAGCAAAGAGACCAGCTATGACAGGATGTGAACAACACTGAGTTTTCTCAGGTTCCCCCTCAAGATGACACCCACAAATAAATAAGAAAGTTTTGAGAATCCGCCATCCCAATTCCCTTAACCTGTTATGCTAACCTTCTGCTTTTTTTATTATAAAAAAGAGATGGGAATATAATGGTCTGTTTTGTCCCTTTAAGAGACAAGCCCTGCCCACTCCTTGCGCCATTCCCTGAGGCAGGCAGATCTTCCTCTGCTCGCAGCCAGAGTCCCAAGTCCCTCCTTTTCTGTCTGTCTTCCAAAGAGGTATCTGCAGCCCTGGCTCCTCTTCTCTCCACCCCATCCTTCCCTCTCTCTGCTCTTCTCCCTTTTGCCCTTCTCACCTTTCCCTTTCCTCCATAACCTACTAAATAAATATCCAACCTCACTTTGCATGTTGTGCCTATCCATCTTGATCTCTCACCTACCACACAACTCCCTGCCTAGGACCTTCTGGCCCTCATGGCCTGTAGGCTACTCAGAGGCTCCCTGCCTGGGACTGGCTGCCCTCATGACCTGCCATGGTCTTGGGAACCGCTGTCCAACACAGCTACTCAGGGAACAGTGCCATTTTATTTAAAAAACCATAACAATGACCATGACAACATATATATGACCAAAAACATTTAATTGGGGTTTTCATATATTCAGAGATTTTGTCCATTATCATGATAGTAGGACATGGTGGTGTGTAGGCAGATAGAGAAGTAGTTGGGTGCCCTATATCTTGACTTTCAGGAAGCAGGAAGTGGTCTGAGACACTGGGTGGTTTATTAAGCATACATGAGACCTCAGAGCTAGCTCCACCAAAAAGATCACACTTAGTCCAACAAGGCCATATCTCCTAATGGTGCCACTCTCTTTCAAGTTATCACACCACCCTTGCATGGTTTCTCCATGCTTTTCACCATGAAACCTTGCCACCATCTTTATTAGAGGCAACCGCCGCCATTTTGTTTGAGTTTAAGATAGGGAAGACTTGTGAGGTTCTGCCCTTTGCCAAATGGTGATGGCAGCAGGTTCCCCACATGACCTGTTTTAAGCCATCAGATATGCTTTTAAAAGTTACTTTTATGCTCTGTTACATTTGGTGTGTTTGTGTGATAGACAGCCTTGGCAGGGCCTGCTGAGGGGTCCATGACATGCAAAGATATACCTGTAACAACTCTGTTTTCTAGTCTACTCACGTCAACTCGGCTTTAAAATACATTCTATATAATTATAAAAATGTAAAGTTATAAGAATCCATTTCAGATTAACAGAAGCTTACCTACAGCCTTTCCTGTAAGCTGTTCTCCTCTATTGTCAGTTCTTCTGTTAAGCTTCTACTGCAAACAGTTTTTCTACTTTGTTTTCACAAGTATAAATCTCACCTGTTAATTTAAAAACCAGTACAATCAAGCTTGGACCCAGCTCTCCAGACAGATCTTATACTGTGGCTTAGCTTATCTATACCTGATAAACAGCTCTCAATTGCTCAGAGATCTGGAGAATATGGCATTTAAATGTTTAATTATCAAAAGGCATTTTGTAACAGAGAGACAGGTTGGCTCCTAGCAGCACCATGCCATTTCCTTCAAAGAAGACAGAAGACAGATGGACACAGAACAACATCCATCTGCAAATCACTTCATCAAGTGAAAGCACTAACCACTGGACTGAACTACCTTTCATCTAAACTCTGGAAGATCTCCAGATGTGGATGAAGGAGAAACTGGAATTGACTGCCTGGCTCATCAGAGCAAGGTAGGTTTGTCTTCCTACAGATTCCTAACTCACAGGATATGAAGCCTGGCAGACCCTGTGCTAACAACAGAAGAAAATTACTGCCCTGACACCCCTACCCACATCTCATCGACCATGGAGGACCCCGAGAAGTGGCTCTAGGTAATCAATTGAGTAAGATCTCTGTCATTTTTTAAATTAATAATTCAAATAAAAATTTATTCTCAGAGATCGCTGATGCCGTTTGATGGCTGACAGGTTTTCCAGTTAAAAAAGAACAACCTCACAAAACAGATTTCAACATAATTTCTAAGTTATAAAGAAAGGAAATTTATCGAAAATTTATCAACTGAAATTTACAAACAAATGAAAATGATCAAATCTCTCTCTTTTTATGCTGTTGTTCATAGTCTTAACATTATCAATAAAATGCCGATGAACTATTAATCTAACTGTAGCAGAGTAGTACCCCTAATATACCACAAGATCAAGATTTTAAATTCTCTTTGGTTGCTTTTTAAAGAACTTTTCATTGTGCAAAAACATCTGTCACAGTCATTCTGGCATAAATATGATGCTGTTTATACACTGTATGTTTCTAAAATTTACGTTTTTAGAAACTCAAAGAATTCTTGTGAGTTCCAGGGAGTCGAATTGAAGAATTCACCTTAAACGGGTCAGATACACCTCTCTCTCAATTACCAGATCCTAAGATACCCAATATTCCTACATTGCCCTGATCTTGACACCTTCCTCTTCAATTACCAGGACCTAAAGAAATTTTTTTTCTTCCAAAATTTAACTCTACCACCACCTAGCCAGATCCAAGAGACACCGGACAGTTCCACACCACAAATTCTGAACAGGAGTTAAGCAACCAGATACCCCAGGATGTGATGAGCACCCCAGTTTTCTCAGGTCCCCAGGATTCTGATGTCCACATATTAGCAGAAAGCAGTCTTGAGAACTCAACATCCTCTTCCTTTTAATCTGCCATGCCTAACTCCTCACTTTTTTATTGTAAGAGAAAGATGGGAATGTTTTAATTCTGCTGACCTGCCCTGTCACCTAGGTGCCTTGTCCATTTAAGAGACAAGCTCTGCCTATTCCCAGTTTTCCCTTCCCAACAAGACAAGCTGATCTTGCACCTTCTTTCTTCCTCTTTCTCTGTCTGCTCATCTTCTGAAGTGGCCTCTGCCTTCTCCCTTTTCCCTTATCCCCCTTTCTCTCTTCCCTCCATATCCCCTTACCCTTACATCCTTCCCAATACCCACTAAATAAACTCTATACCCAAGCTTTCTCTGCATGACCTATCTGTGTGTCTCCCTCCTATTGCGGTCTCCCACCTGCAGTGGGCCCTGTCGGTGTCACCCGTGCCGTAAGTCATAACACTAATACTTAGTCAAGCCTGAAATCATATATACACAGGTTACATTATATGGCATGGTCAAATTGTGGTTATTTATTTAGGATATACATATATAAACAACTAAAGAAACCGAAGTTATGAATTGAATGTGGGAAAGATCAAGGGGGTGGGGAGTATATGGGAAATACAAAGAGAATGATACAATTTTATTTCAATTTCAAAGATAAGAAACATACTAAATTGAAAAATGTTTGTCCAGCTTACATCGTCTTCAGGCATGGGCTCTCATAGTCTTGTCTATTACTATCTGATTTTATATCTTATATTGCTTTCTAATGTTGCTTTTTACTGACTTCACAAGGTTGCTACCTGAGGATGCTTTTTGTATGATATTTTGGTTATTTTCTTGTTTAGCATATTTTTTAATCTTTCAGTCATTATTCTGGGAATGGTTTCATATCTTCTATGCTCCCTTGGAAAGTCGCTTCAATGTGCTATATGTCTAAAGGACTTGTGATAGTTTATGGAATAGTTACAAATCTGTCACTTTCTAAGGTAGTGATAAAATGTTCTCAAAAGATAGGATATAAAGTAATTTAATGGGTTTTTTGTTTTTTGTTGGTTTAATATACTATATAACACATAATAGTCTGGAATTCAGGGTAACTCTCATGCCTCAGCCTTCCAAGTCAATGCTAGAGCTGGAAACACTGGCATGTGCCGCCATAGCTGACTCTAACCTACTTGCTAAACATGATGGATCTGGATGTCAGTTACCAAGAGTAAGGTATTGATGAATTATAATAAATGCCATTTCATGCAATTATATATGAATGGAAAGTCAGCATTGGAATTGGAAGAGAGAGAAAGGTAGTCTGTACTATATATAGAAAAGGAATATTAAGGGAATTGATGGGGAGATAGTGTTACTAACTATATTTCCTTTGATAATTTTATGAGAACACATGATTTGGGGCCCACTGAAGAATATAATAATCTAAACTGCGAGACTTGTCCTTTCTTTTAACATCTATTTGAATTGCAATGGATTAGATGACTATGCACAATGATTAAGTAGTGATTTTATAATGAATATTTTATGTTGGTGAATAATCATTTAAAATTTAATTTTGCATCTTAAAATGTTATACATAATTAAATAGGCTAAATAACTCATCTTGTATTTCCTAAGACTGGTAACCTAGAACCCTGTCCCCTCTCACAATAATGCTTTTTTAAAAATTAGGTTCAGTCGCTTTTAAATATTTAGTCACAACTATTTTAGATGTTCGCAACTGAAAAACTCTCAAATTCCTATGCTCTTAGATTCATGTGAGCCCAATTATTCACAGTTATCAAACAATCAAAATGCATCCCCAGATGAGACAGAGGGAATCACAGCTGCCATTGGGTGTAGAAAAGTGTTGACCTCTTTCGAAGCTATATGTCTCAATGCATAAAACATATATAGAGTGCAAATTTCCAGATCAATTGGGTTATATAATTATTTAATTACTAATTTTGCTAGTATCTGTTAAAGAATGCCTTCTTGGTTATTTTATAACCCAAAGAATAGTAAATGTAATAGTCCCTCTCTTTTAAATACAGTATAAATACATGTATGCATTTTTGTATATGTGGATGTGTTTGCCTATATAGGTAGCACTCATATATGCTTTTATAATCAGTCTACCTAGTTACCATTTTCCACACTTAAGGACAAACAATGAAAGATGAATAAATACTGAGAAAAAAAGGAACGCTGGGCCTCATTGATTCCTCATCTCAGTGTAACTAGATTACTGCAGCTTTCCTGTGAAGGGTCTCTCTTGTCATTGTATATTCCCTCTTTATCTGACCCATTAGCTCACTTTACCCTGAACATGGGTCTGGGAGAAGATGAGCTTAGTCATTCTCCACTGTTTGCAGAGGATGCTTCCTTTACCTTTTTCTTTGGTCTCAAACATTCGGATAGATTCTTGAACTCTGGAAAAGCCCACATTCTGCCTGCACTGGGTGCTTGCATCTGTTTGAGACAAGGATGGCCTGCTTAGAAGCCTCTGGAAGCAGTTTTAATTCCACATTAGCTAATCCGCTTTGCCTTCAGTAATAAAGCTGTTTTTTAAACCTCTATCTATATCCTGTACTTTAATTTTTCATCAGTTCTGGACCTCAGACAGGAAGGAAAGAGTATTATTTACCAGCGCCATCTGGTCCTAAAGGTGGTATTAAAGTCCCTGAAGCATATGTTTCTACGGAAAGCAGAAAATAATGCCACACTTTACAAATTTAAATGAAAGTATGACTAAATTTTAGCCAAGTTAACAACATTTTTAAAACAAAGCTGCTTTAAAAAAATCTCTAACATATGGACTAATTAAATATCATCTTCAAAAAATAACTTTATTTTGTTAGTCTTCAGCAAAATCAGAGATATAGAAACCATTCAGTTCGAACACACAAATCCCACAGATGATCATTTCAGGAGTGGAGAATGCTGTGTGTGTTTGAGTATTTCAGTCATACAGAATAGACACTTTTATTGGTTAAAATCCTGTTCTTTTAGTTCAGTCCTTTTCTCTTCCTCCAGGGTCATGCTGGAAATCGCCACTTGAGGAATATTTGTAATAATAATCTCAAGGGCCTTACGTTGCTTCAGTTTTAGGTCCAAGAGTTTCCTGAAGGTTGGATGTGTTCTATGACCCACGTTCCACATGCTGTAGAATAGAGAGAGCCTGAACAGCCTTACTAGTGCTCCTCATTCCGCTGATGTCACTAGTTCAGTGACACCTATTTTTAAACTTCTAGAAAGAAATTTAAAAATCTCTTACTTTCGAAAATTTGACAAACTTTGGATAAGATTGCTTCGCCTTTAAATTTTTAAATAATATATTCAGTATTTTCCTCAGTAAAGAAAATATTTAAAATGCCATATTTCCCCCTTTGTTTTGCAAGATGACATACCACAAACAATCTGTGCCACAGAAATCCATAGTTAAAATCTGGGGGGGAAGTAAATCTTCTTTTGCAACATGAGTTTGGGATTATGATAATTCAATAGAAATATCCTTTGGGTCATTGTCTACACCTCTTTCAGCACTCATTTCACTGTTCTTCCTGTTTTTCTTTCTCCTCCTCATCCTCCTCTTCCTCTTCCCTATGTGCCCCTGTGCACATGCACTCACTTTTGTGGAGACCAGAGGCTGATGTCAGATGTCTTTCTCTATTGTTCTCATTGTACTGTTTGAGACAGAGTCTCTCCTTGAGCCTGGACCTGCTGTGGGAAGTCCTTCTGTATATGTGTTGCTTTTATTGGTTAATGAATAAGGCTGTTTCCACCAGTGGCTTAGCAGAATAAGGCAAAACAGAAATTCCAAGCAGATGGAGGAGGTGTTAGAGCTAGGCTGGGAGAGCTATGTATAGAGAGAGTAGGTGGAGTCAGGGAGAAGCCATGTAGCTGTCACCAGAGACAGATGCCTCTGCTGAGCCCCCTGGAACCTTGCAGATAAGCCACAGCCATGTGGCTATGCACAGATTAATAGAAATGAGTTAATTTAAGATATAAAAGCTAGGTAGCAATATGAATAAGTGATTGGCCAAGCAGTGATTTAAGTTATATAGTTTCTGTTTAATTACTTTGAGTCAGGGTCGTTGGGAAACTAGCGAGCAACCTCCGCCAACATGAACCCACTGATGACTAGCCTGGCTGTACAGTAAGGCCCTATGATGTGCCTCTTGTTTCTACCTCCCAGAGCTGGGTTTACAGCCTATGCCACCATGCCCAGGTTTTCATGTTAAATGCCATGAATTTGAATTTAGATCCTCATTACTGTACAAAAAGGACTTCACTTACCAAATTATCTTCCTATTCCCTTAATAGATATTTTCCTCAGGATAATTTAACTCTCCTACCTCTCCTCAGGCATTTGTATGACAGAAGGAGCAAATACTCTGGAATTAGACTTAGTGAGGATACACTTAGCACTGGGGAGCTATAGGACTTGGGGAAATTCCCTCTTCATTACTCTGAATATACATATTAGCTATAATAGCTGTTAAATACAGTAAACAATAAATATATCAGAGAAATGGTATCCTATTTTGTAATCTTTAGCAAAGTCTCTAGCAGAAATATCCTGATATTTTAATAATGAATAAAAGTCTGTGTTCCTGACAAAGGTGCCTGTCTTAGTTAGGGTTTCAATTGATGTGAAGAGACAGCATGAGACAACTTTAATAAAGGAAAACATTTAATTGGTGTAGCATACAGTTCAGAGGTTTAGTCCATTGTCATCATGGCAGGAAACAGGGTGGCATGCAGGCAGACATGGAGCTGGAGAAGGAGCTGAAATTGTACCTCTTGATCCATAGGCTGCAGGAAATGAACTGACTTAGGCATAGATTGAGCATAGAAGACCTCAAAGCCTGCACCCACAGTGACACATTTCCTCCAAAAAGGCTAGAGCTACTTTAACAAGGCTACACCTCCTTACAGTGCCACTCCCTATGAGTTTATGGAGGCCAATGACATCCAGATTACCACAGTGTCATAGACTCTGGTGAAGGAGCTACCTTGTTGGTTCTTGCAGCACAGGAGGTAGTATCTGCTACTGTTGGTGATAAATGTTCCCTTCAGGATCTCTTCCCTGGCTGAGTCTCTTGCAAGAGTTCCCATCATGCTTCACTGCAAACCTCACTGTGCACTTTCATTTGGTTCCTTTGGTTTGAGATCCCAGGTGCTGGGATTAAAGGTGTGTGCCACTACTGCCTGACCTCTGTGGTTAGCTCCATACTCCAGGCAAGCTTTATTTATTAGAGCACAAACAAAATATGACCACATTTTGCTTTATACCTTGTTATAATACTTGTATCACTTTTATGAATTTGTTATTTTATGTTTCCCCAAATCACCTTGTGACGTTGGCAGAAGCATATTTTTATCTTTATTGAAAAAATTCAAATGAGTGTATCCCTTACCCCACAACCTCTCCAGCAAAGGCTATCATTGGTGTTTTTGATTTTAGCCAATCTGACAGGTGTAAGATGGTATCTCAAAGTTGTTTTGATTTGCATTTTCCTGATAGCTAAGGAGGTTGAGCATGACCTTAGGGTTGTCAAGAGACTTGACTCTAGAGGGGCTCCCAGGTATCCAGGGAGATGCTCCCAGCTAGTTCCGTGCGCAGCTGAGGAGAAGGAGTTGGAAAAGGCCAGATCCTATAGCCATACTGATGATTATCTTTCATATCACCATAGAATCTTCATCTGGCGATGGATGGAGATAGAGACAGAGCCCCACACTGGAGCACCAGACTGAGCTCCCAAGGTCGTGATGAGGAACAGAGGAGGGAGAACATGAGAAAGAAAGTCAGGACTGTGAGGGGTGCATTCACCCACTGAGACGATGGGACAGAACTAATGGGAGATCACCAAGTCCAGTTGGAATGGGACTGATGGGACATGAGACCAAACCGGACTCTCTGAATGTGGCTGACGGTGGAGGAGGACTGAGAAAGCAAGGACAATGGCGATGGGCTTGGACTCTATGGCATGGACGGGCTCTGCGTGAGCCTTGTCAGTCTGGTTGATCACCTTCCTGGGCCTGGGGGGAGTTGAGAGGACCTTGAACTTAACATAGTGAAGGGAACCCTGATGGCTCTTTGGCCTGGAGAGGGAGGGAGTGGGAGTATGGGGGAAGGGAGGGAAGGGAAGGGGGGAAGGAGGGGAGGAGATGGAAATTTTTAATAAAAGGAAAAAAAAGTCACTACATGTGAAATTCTTTGCCTAGATTTCCCAGAAAAATGTAGGTAAAATTGGGACTGTAATGAAAATGGACTGCTGTCTATTCCTGTGCTCATTCTGATGTCATTTATGCTGCATTAGTGGGCTTACTTTAATTCCAGGCAGTAGAAGTCTCAGATGAGAAAAATGACACATCCCTCCAACAAATAGTATGATTAATGAAAACTATATTTCTAAAACTCATTGCAGGAACCATTAAGACCCGAAGCCCGATCTTCTAGATTTGTTTAAACTTCAGTGCCTTTTCCTTACATGTGGCCAAGACTGTGCTACAACTGTTCACTGTCACCAGAATGAGCAACTTCAAAAAAAGCCATCAGACGTCTGGCATGGCCTTTTCACCAACACTGATCCAGTGACTACATGCCAAGCGATTTGCACCATCTGCTGGGCATGAATCACTAGAGAAGGACAAGTGGACAGCTGGAGCTGTCATCTTTGAAATGCCACTGAGGGAAGAAATACCAGAATTGCCATCAAAAGGCACACAAAGTACCCTAGGGGAGCCAGAAGAGACTGGTGGAAATATGGTGGCATTTCTGATGGAGGTCTCTTCCCTGGCACTTTGGAACCT
Source organism: Arvicola amphibius (assembly GCF_903992535.2). NCBI lineage: Eukaryota > Metazoa > Chordata > Mammalia > Rodentia > Cricetidae > Arvicola > Arvicola amphibius. Next base: position 11,023,343 of record NC_052064.1, read on the forward strand.
TTTTCTCTTTCCTAGATTCCTTTTGAGGGATAGTTTTGCTGTGTCCCGTGAAAAACACATAAGCAGAAACATTTCAGGTTAAGTTTTCAGCAAGGGAAATAATGTCTCGTGGTATATTTTCTTAGTTGAGGTGCCTGGAAGCAGACCTAAAACTTTTGCTATTTCGTTTTGCGTTCTTAATCTTAATCCATTACTATGCCATTCATCCATCCATTCATTCACTGAATGTTACTATATTCCAAGTGCTGGTAGATGGAAGAGAATATCTCCATAATTTGTTAGATGTTCACTCTGTGTAGTGTGTATCAACTAAGGTTTTTTTTTTTTTCAGTTTTGACAAGAATCCGGTGGTATAAGACATAGTATCTCACCTTTCCATGAGAAACTGAAGTGAACAGTGATTGGTTCAAATTTGTCAGATAATGAAGGGAGATCCAGGATGAAAACTGTGGTGTGCTTTTAAAACTGTTTCTAGTGCACACTGTTTAAATGACTCTGTTCTCCCCACCTTAGGAAGTGTGCCGAGGTGGTCCTGAACTTTTGTAAGAGGTCCCGTATGTGGAAATAATCAACATAAGTCAAAAGAAGTGGAGAATCTCTTATTTAGAGTCATATAGCAAAAGTCTCAGATCAGTCTCTACTCTTGGTGATATTTGTTCAAATTTCCAATTTTTCCTTTTCTATACTTCAAGGTAACTCTAAACTATAGTAGTTGTAGGAAAGGGGAAAGAAAACCTGAAAATGTTAATGATATTTATTTCTCCCTACTCTATATATTGCTTTCTCTACTTTGTTGTATTTTATTGATGTTTTATTTTGAGACAAAGTCTCATTTTGAAGGCATTGTAGGTCTGAAACTCACTATGTAGGCCACTGGCCTTGAACTCCCAGAGGTCCATCTGCCTCTGCTTAGTAAGTGCTGGCATAAAAGGCATACATCACTACATCTGGCTTTCTCTATTTTCTCTAATATATTTTCTATCAAGTACAAAAGGAGTTTTTTTCTGTATTTGCAGTCTGTAACAATGACTTAAAAGAGCTTATCCTAACTTTAATTCTTCATATGACAAATACTGATAGTTTCTTTTGTAGACCAGGTAAGTATAGCAAAAGCCATTCATAAATTGATGCCAATTCCCTTTGGTTTCTATTATTTTTAGTTTGGAGAAAATCTTAGGCAACTTTTTGAGTTATGATATAAAACTTTTTAAGTGAGGGTGTAGCATAGTGGATTATCTCATTTATTTCTTATGTGGGTAGAAAGCTGCTGTCTTGAAAGGGTCTAAAACTATTTATATTCTATGAACTTTGGCTTTATGAAATTACCTTAAGCATTAGAAATGTTTGCTGTGACTTCAGAATTATTTTGGACACTTAAGATAGGTAAAGGATATTTGTTGTGGGTTGCCTTGATTGCTATCTTGACACAGCTTAGAGTCATCTGAGGGGAAATCCTCAACTGGGAAATTAGCTAGGTCATATTAGCCTGTGAGCATCACTGTGGCAGAATGTCTTGATTATTAACTGATTCAGGAATGCTCAGATCTTCCTGAGAACTGCGTGGGTGGTTTTGGCAGTACAATAAATATATATCTCACATTCGAAGGGGATGGAATTTTTGCTGGACCTCAAAGCCAGAATAAATAATATACCCCAAGATCACATAAAACATAAGGTTGCTAGCATTCTACATACTCAGCCTGTTTGTTTAACCTTCCTTTAAGAAAACAGTGTAATAAACAATATTATAATCTTTTACAACCTAGGCTAATTCATAGCTATAATATTTAATTATTTAATCTTCTATGCCTCAAACCCAGAGTCATGCTTGAGTATTCTAATAATCGTGTAATGTGTAATAATAACCATGTGTAATCACTACTCTGTGTTGGAAACCTTCAGATTTTCCTGGACCACAGTTCTATTATGCTACAGGACACCAGAAGTCATCCCTCCTAACCAGTCATCTCAATACATACACCATCATCTCTCCTTCTTTCCCTCTCTGCACTCTTTCCAGGCTCCGGGAAATAGTTCTAGACTCTACTTACTCAAAGAATATTCATTAGGAGTGAAAATATTTAAAAATATTTAAAATCATTAAGAAATATTTTTAGCATATATGTGTTACCATAATTTAAGAAATACAATGTAAAATTCAGACATTTCTACTATGCCAAATAGCAACTTTCAAAGTATGATTCCCTCAAAACTCCTACTATGGTTCTGCTAAAGGGACATACCATAAAATGACTCCAAGTGACATATTTCTATACACATACGTCAGTATCTCACTTCACTCATATCAGAGAAGTTTCTTCTGGCAGGAGATGGGAGTTAATGCAAAGAATCACAAGTGGACAATGTGAAGAAAGTGAGATTTTGGAGCTTTGAGACCTAAATGGGATGTCGTTGTAAATCTCCTCCCTTCCAGACTCATGGATCTACTCAGAAGAGGAGGCCAAAAGACTGTAAGAGCAAGGAATAGTGGATGCCTCCAGTGAATTAATATTTCAGTTACAATACGATTGGTATACATATGAACTCATAGAGATGGTGGCAGCAAGCATAACATGTGCAAGTTGGATGAGGTCCCAGCATTGAGAGGAGTGAATACAGCATCCTAAAACTAAACAAGAAGCTGCTTGCAATTTGATACCTAATGGGAAAGAAAAAAAAAATCAGTCTTTCTTCAATGGACTGTCCCTGGGTGTTTAAACCACATTGCAGGCAAAGCCACATGCACCAAAGGAGTTGGCTAACACAGAGTTCATGTGGTTTTATTTGTTGGTGGGGGGCTTTTTTGTTTTATTTGGAATCTTTTGTCTTATCGTTTTTTGTTTATTTTAATTTTTTGAGAGAGGGATGGAGGTAGAGGAGGAGGAGAGGAGAGAGAGAAAGGGAGGAAGGGAGGGAGGGAGAGAGAGAGGGAGAGAGACAGAGACAGAGACAGAGAGATGAAGGGAGGGAAGGAGGGAAGAGAGAGAGAGAGCGAGCGAGAGAAATTGGGTGGGTAGGTATCTGGAATGAGTCAGAAAAGGAGAAATGGGATAAAAATGTATGAAATATTTTTAATTAAAATAATACAACGATGTATTCCTTAGTCCAGTAGCATCAGCATCACCTGAGACCTTGTGCTGAGACATGCATGGATCTGCCTCAGCTTACAGCTACCATGCTTGATGAGCAAACAGGTGTCCCGTCTGTTAGCAGTCTTCCGTGCTGCTCTTATTTGGGAGAGATGTGAGATGACTGTTATGAGTTATGAAAAAAGAGACTGGAAAATAATAAACTAAATTATTCACTATGGTACACTTTCGTTATTATTTTAAGAGAAATGTGACTTTTATTTTTGTATGTCTTAAAGGTTTCCATAATAGATATTAATTCCATTATATGAACACTGTATTTTATTTTAGAAAATTCAAATAATTATGAATAAAAAATTGTCATTAAGTCCACTGTGTTGAAAAATTTTAAATATTAGAAATTAAATATTTCAAATTTCACCACTGTCATAACAACTATGTATATATATTATATATTGAGAAAATTTAAGTTTTTATTGTTTGAGATTATAATATAGTTACATCAATTCCCAATTCTCTTTTCCCCCCTCTTAAACCTCCCATCTGCTGCCTTGCCCTTGCTCTCATTCAAATTGCTGGCCTCTTCTTTGAAAATTTTAATTAACATGTGCTCTTACAGACAACACAGGCCTGTTGTTGCTTTAAAAAATGATATGCCATAGACATCTTACCAGGTCAATAGAGCATAGCTTCTCATCCTTTTTTATTGCACACTTGATATTTCATAATAAGGGCATCCCATAATTTTTAGTATCATTTTATTATGATGACCATTTAAACTACTTTCAATTTATTGCTTCTATAAAACAACATTACAATGGAAATTGTGCCATTATGGTATCTCTAGTAATAGTTTGGTGTATAATTGATACAAATCTCAGGTATTTTCATGCATGAGCTTATTTGCTTAATCTACTTTCAGTCGGTGCTGTGAAAGGGCTATCCCTTTGCTTTTCTTTGGTGAGGGTTGTGCCAGTGTCTTATGAAGAACTGAGTTGATCTTCATTGACAGGAGGGTGTTTCTGGTTACAGGGCTCTATTAAAGGTAAATGGGAGGGGCTGGAGAGATGGCTCCTCTGTTATAAGCACTTGTTCTTTCAGAGAACACAAGTTCAGTTTCCAGCACTGACATCACAATCACATTAACCCCTGTTCTAGATCTGATGCTTTGTTTCTGGCTCCCTTGGGCACTAGGCATGCATGCAGACACTTGTACATACGTATTTATTAAAATTAAATTAAGTTAAATTAAATATTTTTCAAAGGATATGATCTGTGTTTAGTAGTTTAAATATATGAAGGCAGATTACCCAATGTTGGTAATTTCACTACCACAGGCATGCGGTAGTGGAACCAGTCATAATGAAAGAATCTTGTCATAATGGAAGAAAGGTAAACAGAAAGATTGTGAGCCTTTGTCAGCATTCTTGTGTTTGATGGTATAACTGAGTAAATCTGATGCGTTGAATCACACAAGAAAAACAAACCATAGATTAAAAACTAAACTCACCAAAGTACTTTGTCTCAGAAGAAATGCTAAAATCAATAAGGAAAATTTTAATTCTATAAATTTGTTTCAAAATTCAAAATGTGGCATTATTTGTTGATCTAATATAAATGTATACCTAGTCAGATCCCCATAATCTCATTTCATTACTTTTTGCCTTTAACATATAATTAATGATGTTGTTTACTAAGCATTTATTCCAGGTTGGCATGATGTACTTCTTGCAACATATAATAAAAGCTTGTCATTTGTAGCTAGTCAGTGTGAAGTCACACAGCAGCACAAAGTCATTTTAAAAATGTGTACAACCGTACTTGTCATTAAAAATCCTTTAAGGTAAATCCTCTTACCACAAGACAGTTGATTGCAATGAAATGCTATTAGAATGTTAAAACAATATTCATTCAATAATTTCATGTGGTATTTAGGTTAATGAAACTCTATGTTCAACAGCAACAAAAAAGCCTCATCTTTGTGTTCTGCTGAAATAAAAGAAATGCTTTAGTCAGAAAAGCTAAACAGATTGAAAATGGCAAAGTGAAGAGAAAACCCGACCTTCTCATTATTGATCTTGCTGCTTTATCCCTCTCTTTGACATATAGATCTTTTTATTCTTACCAATGGACCATGTCTCACTCTATTTTGCTCTTTTATTCTAGAGCGTGGTGCGCTTGGCATGCTGGTTTATTGTACTTACCAGACAATTGTAATCACCGCAAGTGCTCTGTTTGCTGTTCGTCCATCACTAATCTAAAGCCATTTCCTTATGACTGCGCATCTATTTCATATTTCTTTTATCGTCATAAATAATGTTGAGCTGGGGATAATCACATGGATATTGCTTTAGCTTTTTAAGGTATTTTCTTAGTCTACATTATTTGAAGTTAAATTTTTGAGTTACATGGAATGGAAGTAAAACATTTTATTCATTTATATATTTGCCAGAAAAGAATCATTAACACTTACAACTAAAAATAAAACAAAATCCACTTTAGAAAATTATCAAATTCATAAATTCATATATGTATATTAGTATAGACATATATACACACATATATAAACATCCATTTTGACTCTATAGTTTAAGAGTGACACTTGAATAAATGAAATGATAAAGTTAAAGAATTCAAGATATAAGTTAAATATCATCGTAGTTCTTTTTTTTGTTTTGTTTTGTTTTCCTCATTTTTGTGAAAAGTGTGAAGTGGACGATGGGAAGAGCTTGGGGGAATAGGATGGTTGGGATATAGGAAGGGTGGATATGGGAACAAGGAATTATATATCTTACTTAAGGGAGCCATTCTAGGGTTGGCAGAGACTTGACTCTAGAGGGGTTCCCAGGTGTCCAGGAAGACGCCCCCAGCTAGGTCCTTGGGCAGCTGAGGAGAGGGAGCCAGAAATGTCCAGATCCTATTGCCATACTCATGAATATCTTGCATATCACCATAGAACCTTCACCTGGCATTGGATGGAGAAAATGACAGAGCCCCACATAGAAGCACCGGACTGAGCTCCCAAGGTCCCGATAAGGAGCAAAAGGAGGGAGATCATGAGCAAGGAAGTCAGGACCGTGAGTGGGTTTGGCGTAATCACGAGAAAACAGCCTCCTAGCCAAAACTACACTTCTCCAGCCCTTTCGAACCAGGTGGTGGGAACTGTGTGCTGGATCTTGGCCAGTACAGCCCCAGCAGAAGCAAGAATCGTTGTTGTTGTTGTTTTTTTTTTTTTAAATAACTCTTTTGCTTTTTGTGGGCCTGCCACCCAGTTCCTAAATAAATTCACTGAGCTTATTCTTTCTTATGAATGCCTGGCCTTAGCTTGGCTTATTTTTAGCCAGCTTTTCTTAAATTTTCCCATCTACCTTTTGCTTCTGGGATTTTATCTTTCTCTAATCTATATACATTTCATTAGTTCTTACTCTGTGGTTTGCTTTGTAGCTTGGTGTCTGGCTCCTGATGTTTTCTCTCCTCCTTCTCTTGATCCTTGATCTTCTCTTCTCAGATTTCTCCTTCTATTCATTCTCTCTGTCTGGCAGCCCCACCTATTCTTTCTCCTCCCTAGCTTTTGGCCACTCAGCTCTTTATTAGACCAACCAGGTGTAGTAGACAGGCAAAGTAACAAAGCTTGACAGGGTTAAACAAATGTAAGATAAATGAATGCAACACATCTTCAACGAATATTCCACAACATATCCTAACAATTTCCATGCATAAATATGCACACAGGGGCTGGCATGATGGCTTACTGGATAAAGGCAGGTTCTTACACATTTGACAATAATAATTCAATTCCTGGATAAGATTTTGGGGGATGGGGTTAGAGAGGAAATGAGACTGAAGCAGGTGTTCTGCTACAGAGTTGGGGATGAGACTGAGGGATGTTGTCCACCTGGCTTTCTGGCAGGCAAGTCCAGAGGGTTAGCAGGGGGTGCCTGCTGGATTTGAGGGCTGGGATAAAGCGAAGAAGGGGAGTTGGGAGGGGAGTTTGTGTGGGCAGGGGAAGGAGGGCTGTAGCTGGTGTTCTGTTGGGGAGATAGGGGTGAGACTGGGGGGTTGGATTTGGAGCGAAGGAGGGAGAGGTGAAAGCCTTCACTAGGCTTACCCTGTCCTGCTTAGCTGGTGTGTCACCAGTGAACCACCAATCCAAATCTTATCACAACTGTATCAGATGACAAACTTACGTAACTCACATGGATAAGGAAACTGAGGCCAACAAAGTTGGGAGAAGTTACCTGTGGGCACAATGCTATGAACTGATAGAATAGGGAATACAGTGCTGTGAATTCAGGACCAGAGTGCACACAGGCTGGAGAAGCAGGAATAGCACACTTTCGACCAGGTAACACCCAGCCTCTGTGGGATGGGGGCAAGGGGAGATGGGGAGAAAAAAGTGTGAAGGGGAGGATGAGGAGAGCTTGGGGGAATGGGATGGTTGGGATATAGGAAGGGTGGATATGGGAGCAGGGAAGCATATATCTTAATTAAGGGAGCCATTTTAGGGTTGTCAAGAGACTTGACTCTAGAGGGGTTCCCAGGTATCCAGGGAGATGCCCCCAGCTACATCCTTGGGCAGCTGAGGAGAGGGAGCCAGAAAAGGCCAGATCCTATAACCATACTGATGAATATCTTGCATATCACCATAGAACCTTCACCTGGCGATGGATGGAGATAGAGACAGAGCCCCACATTGGAGCACCGGACTGAGCTCCCAATGTCCTGATGAGGATCAGAAGGAGGGAGAACATGAGCAAGAAAGTCAGGACCGTGAGGGGTGGGACAGAACTAATGGGAGATCACCAAGACCAGTTGGAATGGAACTGACAGAACATGCAATCAAACCGGACTCTCTGAAGGTGGCTGACTGTGGAGGCTGACTGAGAAGCCAAGGACAATGGCAATGGGCTTTGATTCTGCGGCATGGATGGGCTCTGTGTGAGCCTTGTTAGTTTGGTGGCTCACCTTCCTGGACCTGGGGGGAGTTGGGAGGACCTTGAACTTAACATAGTGTAGGGAACCCTGATGGCTCTTTGGCCTGGAGAGGGAGTGAGTGGGGGTATGGGTGGAGGGGAGGGAAGGGAAGGGGGAGGAGGGGAGGAGATGGAAATTTTTAATAAAAAAATGAGAAAAAAAGAAAAAAAACACAGAGGGCAACAGAGACCAAGACACAGAACAACCACTAAAATGATAAGATCAGATATCAGCACTTAGAGCTTAAACTCACATGCCTAGAGGACAGAATAAGAACACAGTAACAGCTGGCATATAGAGCCCAACAATCCTACTACCATTGACCAGCATAGCTGAAGCCCAGACAATACCTTAAAGAAATGTGTGGAAACACGAACACAAAGTGGAAGTAAACAAATGAAACAGTTTAAGACCTGAATGTGGAAATAGAATTTTTTTAAAAAAGAAATTCAAACCAAGGGAAGTCTGGAAATGAAAAATTTAGGATGTCAAACGGGAACCTCAGAGGTCAACAGAATACGAGATATAGGAGAGAGAACTTCAGGCAGCGAAGACAAGAAGAAGAAATTACTTTTGAGGTCACAAAAGAATGCATATTTTTTGTGTACTGTAATGAGATGGACAGCTATTTGGAGTGATTTTGAGCACTGGAGGAAAAACTCCAATGTCATCTAATGTAGTAATTTTTCTATGAGCTTTTTTGTTCTCATTTAGTGAAGGTTTTCAATATGTAAGACCAGCTGACACCAGAATGGCTTGATTCTTGAACAAGAAAACAAGATAGCTCAGACGTGGATGCTCCTTCTAAATACCTCCTCCTGAATTCATTGCATGCAAACATGCCCACACCTTAACGTTCAGCATTACTTTTCTGTTGAGCACATGACATAGCTGGACATGGGTCTTTTCCATCCTGTCTTTCAAGCTGTACAGCTACTATAGGTCACTAGCCCAGAGCTATGCAATTAATTTCTCAGCACCGAGAGCATCACACATGATTAGGTGCTTAAATGCCTTTTCATTCTAAGGATGGTACTGGTGAAGTTTTTTTTTTTATGAATTTGATTGATGCTCTAAATACGTGATGCTTGATTTTACACAGATTATACTAATGGCTTTATTTAATACGGTCAAAGGGAGATTTTGCTTCTAAGCTCAAGCTCTAAGCACTAGTAAGAAATCCACGGATGACACACATTGTCCTTTTATTATGTCTGTGGGCCATATGCTCATGAAGGCTCAGTTGTTTCTGGCTAAACTTCTGGGCGATGGAAAGTAGGGGGAGAACCAAATGTGAAGTATGGAAAAACACTATTAGGAATTTTTAAAAAGATATTAATGTTTTAAATTTTACTAAATGTTACAAAGGTATACAAAATCATTTCCTGAGATCTTATGACTATCTGGACAGACATAATGGAGCATTTTTTTCTACAGATTTTCTGTGTAAGATATAAGAAAGCTCTGATCATATTTATGACCCATAGCAATCTCTTAAAGTTGAATCCACACTAACTTGTCAAACATATTCAAAGTTAATTTTTGATTATTTTTTAGAATTTGTTATATTTACACTGGAATTAGAGTCTGTGTGTCCTGAACAAATTATGAATTGATTTCAAAGCCTGAACCATTATCTGGATGCTGTCCCACTCTGCTTTGACTGCCATCATGGTGGTTTTTTGCCTGAGCTATGCTTCAGCATAGGTAGACTCAGGCACAACATACAGTTTTGTTGGTATAGATTTCTAGCATGCATGGTCTCTAGACTTCAGAAGTGAAGTAATACTGAGGTGGTAAGAATTTACAGGATTACATCTTTTATTAGTTATTTTTAAACTTACCATTTAAGATAATGTTTCTATTATATTTCATTAATGTACATCACTGTACTTTGTTCATTTTTATACACACTCTCCCACTCCAATTAGTCTTCTTCCTTGTTCGAAATAATTCTATTTATCTTAACATGATATATATATATATATATATATATATATATTTATGCATATATATTTAATGCTTTTTTGCTTTTTATGTGTGTATGTGTGTGTGTACGAGAGAGAGCGAGAGAGAGAGAAACTTACCCCAGTTTTCCACTATCTTCCCCTTCCTGTTAGTCTTCTCTTGTCTCCAAATATTCTCCCCTTTGATTTAATATCTCCTTTAATATATGTTTAAGTTATATTCTTGTGAAGAAGCTTTTAAAATTTATGCAATTCCCTCTTTCAATTCTTGTTACTCCAGAATGGATGGAGACTTTTCAGAAGGTCCTTGTTTGTGGCTGTATTTTGAAATATTTTCTCCTCACTGTTTCCATGTTTCAGATCTTATATTCAGACCTTTGAACCATTTTAAATTGATTATTTTATAGGTGAAAAAATGAGATTCTTCTGTTTTTCTACATGTACTTATTTCTATTCTGCTTATCTCCATTTGTTGAAGAGAACTTCTTTCATCCAAAGAAATGGTTTTGAAACCTTGCTCAAGAATCAAAGTAGCTCCACGGAAACCAGAAAGAACTCAGGCTATCTCCAAGGCTATTGCTTGCTCTCTATACACTGATGGCAAGGCACTGTTGCTGAAGACAGTAATTACATATAATATTATTGAACATGGAGAAGCCAAACTAGAGTGTTCACCCCTCTTGACTAGTCTTCATGGTGGAACTAGAGTTCATGGGTGAAACTTTGCATCCCATGGGAGGAGAAAGGAATTCATCAAAGTGGCTACCAACCCCACAATCTGCAATGGTGACCAGCCTACATGATACACTAGCAGTGAAATAGTGGCACAAAAGTTGTCACAGTAACCAACCAATATCTTATTAGATTTGAGGTCCTTTTCCTGGACCCATGCCTGCTCACTGCTTGGTAACCATGAACCTGGAACTAGATTGGCAAAGAAACCTGGAACTAGATAGGCAAAGAACCTGGAACCAGATAGGCAAAGAACCTGGAACTAGACAGGCAAAGAAAACACATTTTTTTCCTAAAGGAATATTGGTGTAGGAGGTCCTTCTGTCCATGTGTTGCTTTTATTGGTTAATTAATAAAGAAACTGCTTTGGCTTGTTGATAAGGCAGAACTTAGGCAGACTGGGAAAACTGGACTGAATGCTGGTGTTGAGAGAAACGCAATGGAGCTGCCAGAGTCAGACATGCCGAAACGTTGCCAGTAGGCCACTGCCACGTGGCAATATACAGATTAATAGAAATGGGTTAAATTAATATGTAAGAGTTAGCCAGTACGAAGTTACAGCTAATGGGCCAAGAAGTGTTTTAATTAATATAGTTTCTGTGTGGTTATTTTGGTTCTGGGTGGCCGGGATGAACAAATGGTCACAAAATATAACTGTAAAATGAGCCCTTATGACATTCTGCTGCACCCATGGATCAGTGCCTCACTCAGCACTCACCAAGAAGGTTCCTCCTACAGTAAATAAGAACTAATGTAGAGAACCACAACAAGACACCGTGAGAGACTGGAAATCTCAGTCCTAAATGGGATATTTTCATCAAACCCCTCCCCTCAGGGCTTAGGAAATCTGCAGAAGAGGAGGCATAGGCAGAGTCTTCATGGGTCTTCACCACATGGGGTCCCAACATTGAGAAGAGAAGTTAACACAAGCCCCCATCCCTTACTCAGAGTTATCTCCAATTCATAATTACTTGCAAATGAATTTTTTTTCAAGAGAGCACTCTTAAGGGCAAGTCCCATGTCCAGCATTAGATGGCCAACAGAAATGAACTCAATAATATTTATGAACATTCTTGTCTCAGGGTGTCTTAGGGCTTTTATTGCTGTGAAGAGACACCCTGACCATGGTAACTCATAAAGAAAGCATTTAATTGGGGTAGCTTGCTTACAGTTTCAGAGGTTCACTCCATTATCATCATGATGGAGAGCATGGAAGCATGCAGACAGATGTGGTTCTGGAGAAGTAGCAGAGAGCCCTATATCTTGCAAGCAGCAGGGATTCAACTGATGACAGCCACACTGAGTGAAGACTGAGCAAAAGAGATCTCAAAGCCTGCCTGCAGAGTGACATGCTTCTTCCAACAAGGCCACACCTACTTCAACAAGGCCACACCTACTAATAATGCCAATCTTTTTAGGAGCCATTGTCTTTCAAATCACAGACATTCTTCCCATCTAAGTAGGAATGTCAACTGTTGTTGGAATTTTCCAGGTTTTGCTTATACTAGTGTGATTTTATAGTTATTGTATTTAATCACTTAGTGTTATACATTGTCTTCTTAGAACTACCTTTGCTATATTCCCAAGGTTCTGATAGGACATGTCTTCATTTTCATTTGATTCAAGGCATTTATAAACCTCATTGATTTCTTTAATGGCACAACAATTCAAGTGTCAAATCTCCACATATTTATGTAGATTTTCTTACTATTGCTTGTTTGCTTTATCAGAGGCATTATATTATCATCTGATAATATATAAGAAATTAAGCTTGGTTATTGTTTTTGTTAGGACTCACTTTATGGCTATGCTGAGTAGTCTTATGTAAATTTGGCACAAAACTAGAGCTATCTGAAAGGAAGGAACCTCAACTGAGAAAATGCCTCCATAAGATCTGATTGATGGGGGAGGGCCCAGCCCATTGTGTGTGGTGCCATTACTGGGATTGTGGTTCTTCCTGGCTTCTATAAGAAAGCAAGCTGAACAAACCACAGGGTGATTGCTCTGTTTGGGTTCCTGTCCCACCTTCCTTCAATAACAAATAACTATATGGAAGTGTAAGCCAAATAAACTCTTTCCTTCATAATTTTCTTTTGGTTATGGTGTTTCATCACAGCAATAGCAACCCTAACTATGACGATGGTCTAGTAGATGATATATTTTGATGAAAATTCCAGAAGTTGCTAAGAAGATCTCTAGACGAAGCAGCTGAGTTTCTGTATAGAGTCTTTTATTATTTCTGTTAACTTTATTAATTATGTAGTTTAATGATGCAGTTTAACTCTGAATTTCCTTTGTTTAATATTGTTTGCATCATATATCTATTGATAGGTGTGTGGCATTAAACTCACTATTAATCTACATCTATTGTTTCTTTTTGTCCAGTACTATTTGTTTTATGAAATTGGATGCACCAATGAATGTACATTAATATGTGATTGTAGAGGGCCTAAGGACCTGTACTCATAGAAAAGCCCTAACAGAACCAGGAATGTTAACCATGTAGAGGAGGTGAAAATAAAGTCAAATATTTGCATTCAATTCAGAAAGCTGAGAGTGGAGGTTGTTGATGATCTGGTGACCTTTTTGCTATCTGTCGGGACAGACATCATTTTACTTCCCCAGAATGATTATCCCAGATTCCTCTGTCCCGAGACATTAGCCATCCTTAAGGGAAATGTCACAAGTACTTTATGACCTACTGACCTTACTAGGTTCTAGGCATTTTAGCTATAGAAACCACCCTCATGGTCACATGTACTTTGTAAAAATGTTTTATGTAGTCACACCTTAAGCTTTCATTGTGCACCTGGAATTGGGCTGGTTGTTGCTTGGAAAACTTTCCCCAAATGTGTTTTAAATATGCTGACAACAGACTACCAGACATCATCATATCTGTGAAGATGGCTCCAGGTTGACAAGGTCAATCTGCACCTGGTTTTCATTCTCGTCTCTTTGCATGGTTTGCTTGCGTGTCTGACACCTGCTCCCTCATGTAGTGACCATCTCTGTTTCCTCTGACTAATTTTGACTTGATATTTAGTCTTGGTGTTTGGCTTAAAGTCCACGTTTCCTGACTTGGTCTACCTATTTCCATCATTTTACTTACAACCTATGTATGTCTTTGACAATGTGTCTGTGGTACACAAAATAATTATTCTTTTTAATCCAACTTAAACCCTGGAGATATTACTGCTTACCGATATCAGAGCTCACCTTAGGTGACCTTCCTTGTCATAGAGAGTAGAGTAACTGACCTCGCTGCTCCTACACTTGAGCTTCAGTCTCTAATCTTTTCTTTGCCACTGCTTTCTGCATGGCCTTCCATCCAGAGACCGTGGAAGCATGCCCTTCACTTAGGACTGCCTGGTTTGGGACTCTTTCCTTTTTTTCAGCTCTCCAGGTTAGCCTGAAACAGTATTTTGAGGACATAGTCTCAAACAATCATTTTCTTTACACAGGGCTTATTTATATCTCCCCTAAATGTGGAGAATGACAAAGTAGATTTCTTTTCCAGAGGTGGCCGCCATCATTTCTGCACAGAATCTCCCAGGCACTTGAGAACCCATTTCTAGGACTGGGAGCCTCCTTTTTAACTTGCGTGTATCCTATAGATGAGTCTTTACTTTCCAGACCTCTGCTGAGGAGCTAGGAAGACTGCTTCCATCTTCCTTTCTTTTGAGCTTTTCTGTCTTTGCAGGCTTCAGAGCTACTCTAGTATCTGTCTAGTGATTTCTTATGATCTATCATTCTCTCTTCAAAATAAAATATTCTTTTTTTCTCTACCCAGATTCATTCCATTTCACTGCGTACATGGAGGCAAAATAATTTTTTATGATCATATTGGCGGTGGGACTTAGGGAGCATTGGTTTATATATTATGAATTCCCCCTAAAACTCAGCACATAGTTCTCCACTGTGGCAATTTTTAGAATGCATTCAGGCCACCTTTCACATCCATCTCTTTGAGGTTTGCTACTGCTGGCATTGCATCTAAAAATCGCCCCTTGCAGTTCACATTGCTGACATGAGATGTTGGGGTAACCTTGATAACAGTCTTTGAAGTGAGAAAGATACAGTGCACTGCATCTGGGAATATAGACAAAGACACTAAAATGAGAAAGAAGCAGCCATTTCCCTAGGGAAATAAGCAAAAGTTCTCCTGTGAGTAAGAATTAGGTAATGGAAACGTATCTGAATAATTGAAAGTGTTTTGTTTTGTTGACCGTGTCCTTTGCATTACAGAAGCTTTTCAGTTTCAGGGGGTCCCATTTATTAATTGCTTCTCTCAATGTCTGTGATGCTGGGGTTATTTTTAGGAAGTGATCTCCTGTGCCAATGCATTCAAGTGTATTTCCCACTTTCTCTTTTATAAGGTTCAGTGTGGCTGGCTTTATGTTGAGGTCTTTGATCCATTTGGACTTAGTTTGTGCATGGTGATAGATATGGATCTATTTTCATTCTTTTACATGTCAAAACGACAACCTACAGAATGAGAAAAGATCTTCACTAACCCCACAGCAAACAGAGGTGTGATCTCCAAAATATACAGAGAACTCAAGAAATTGGTCATCAAAAGAACAAATAATCCAATAAAAAAGAACAGAATACAGACCTAAACAGAGAACTCTCAACAGAGGAATCTAAAATGGCTGAAAGACACTTAAGGAAATCCTCAACATCTTTCTTTAGTTATCAGAGAAATACAAATCAAAACAACTCTTGAGATTCCATTTTACACCTGTAAGAATGGCCAAGATCAAAAACACTGATGACAGCTTATGCTGGAGAGGTTGTTGGGTAAAGGGAACATTCCTGCATTGCTGGTGGGAATGCAAACTGGTACAGCCCCTTTGGATGTCAGTGTGGCAATAACTCAAAAAAATGGGAAACAACCTTCCTCAAGATCCAGTAATACCACTTTTGGGTATATATCCAAAGGATGCTCAATTGTGTCACAAGGACATGTGCTCAACTATGTTCATAGCAGCATTGTTTGTCATAGCCAGAACCTGGAAACAACCTAAACACCCCTCGACCGAATAATGGATAAGGAAAATGTGGTACATTTACACAATGGAATACTGCACAATGGGAAAAGATGATGACATCTTGAAATTTGCAGGCAAATGAATAGAGGTAGCGAACATTGATACTGAGTGAGGTAACCCAGACCTAGAAAGACAGATATCACATATATTCACTAATAAGTGGTTTTTAAACATAAAGCAAAGAAAGCCAGCCCACAAATCGCAATCCCAGAGAACCTAGACAACAATAAGGACCCTAAGAGAGACATACATGGATCTAATCTCCATGGGAAGTAGAAAGAGACAAGATCTCCTGAGTAAATTGGGAGCATGGGTACCTTGGGAGAGAGTTGAAGGGGAGGGAAGAGGCAGGGAGAGGAGCAGAGAAAAAAGTTTAGCTCAACAAAAATCAATTAAAAAAACATTTAAGGATTTAAAGTTTTAAAAAAAATGTTCTATAAATCTTACCCCTAGTTAAGTACTGGTTTTATATCTTGTGTAAGAATTATTGATACTCACAACAAGGCTTTCTGAGACTTGAGAAGCCATGCTGAATCACAGTATTGGCTTGACTGTTAGCTGCTAGCATTTTACCATAGTTGGTGGCCAGTTCCTCCTATTCACAGAGGCTAGAAAGGGTGGGGTCGGCAAACCATGTTTGCTGGATTGTAGCAACAGCCATATCAAATGCTACAACCAAAAGTTGTTTTTCTGGCCATAGAGAACATGTGAACTAGCCATCACATTTGCCCCTCCGTTTTTCTTGTATGAAACGTTTCTTTATTTCTCTACGCTTTTAAAGACAGCCTTTATTTGGCACTGCTTCCTGTTAAACCTGGAAAGCACTGTAACACTTCGGTTAGTGCATAAAATATACTTTTGTTCTGTTTATTCCTCAAGAGTGAATCCAGCTCAGCTAAAACATTGTGGATAATGCATTTCCCTTTGGATTTTGTTCACTTCAAACCGGCCCAATCCAGTGCTGGTTTGTCCCTTACTTGCTCTGTGTGTTATCTGATTTTCCATTTACCGACTTCAGACGTATTCACTTTTATGAACTCTTGATTTTTTTTTTTCAGTTCTTTGGCTTTTACACTTTCTACTCTGAATCCTTTTACTGATGTTTGTTTTGTTTAGTAACACTTCTCGATCCCTAGTGCGGTCGTTTTTAAAAGTCATGTTTCCTACAAGTCTAAACCGAATCCAGCAAGCAGAAAACTCTGGCTGCACAGCATGGATGTCTGTGAAAATTTTTCTTTAAAGAAAATAGATTTATGAATTATAAAAGGATGACCTGATAGCTTCTAAAGTCTCTTTCTCACAGTGTAATTAGGAGTCATTACTGAGCACACCTAAACTTATAAGGATATCTAGATATGGGGAATTGCGATCAATCGTGTCAACTTGATAGATTTGGAATCATCTAGAGGCATTCCTCTGAGTCGCACCATCCTGTGTTCTAAAGTTCTAGACTGAATATTTTTATGACCTTGCTGGGATGAAAGGTTAAAGCAAGCTGAACGACAGCTCTGCTTCTCTCTGCTTCCTGATTGACCGCAGACACGTGACCAGGCGCCTCATTCTCCGGCCACTACAGCTTGGTCTGCAGAGCTTTCTTTGCATGTGATGTCTGCATCTCTTGAAACTCAGTCACAATGGATCTTTATTTCTGTAAGCTGCTTTTGTGCAGCACGCTGTGACAACAATGAGAAAGGAAGCAAGCACGGATCCCACCTAGAGTGAGAAAGTGTGTATCTGCATGAAGGGCTGTCAATTACAAGTTTAAATCACATCCATGCACGATGCAGCATTAATATTGTCAGACTTACAAGTTGTTAGTTCTTATAACATGTTTCATTTTGAGAAAAATTTTCAAATGTTAATTATTTCACGGAATAATGCATTCTCCTTATATAAACTTACATATTATATATATGGTTCAATTTTTTTTATTATTGCCAAACACTTTTCTTTACCTGCACTACAGGCAATCTTGATTTTCCACTTGTATTCATCACTCTGTTTCTGGTGTGTTTATTCAAAAATAGATTCAAGCACACTATCTAAAAATCAGATATAAATTACACTAAAATATATATTTCGCAAATTAATTGTTTTCAGACAGCAAAGCTCTGTGTGTCAGTAGATATTGTTAGCTATTGTTTACATTGGCTTATTACTAAACTGTGTTTTTCTTAAGAAGGAAAAGGGCTCCTTTTCTGACTGGATTTTTCACAACCCCAAATCATTGCTTTTCATTTTAGAGAACTGAGACCACTCATTATTCTGTGTTGGGTATTCAGGGCTGTTAAGAGCAGCAGGAAGTCGGACACCTACTTCATGACTAACCCTATCAAATCCTGGGTAAACATCTAATTGTTATTCTCACTTAAACATAATAGATTTTTTTTTCCTAAGTAAATATTTCTAGTAGTCCTGAGTGCATATTTTATGTTTTCCTTTCACTGATTTTTCTATAGCAAAACAAAATAAGGGTAAATGAACACAATAATTAAATGGTGTTATCTGGTGCTCGGAGAATATTTTGGGATGTTAAACAGCTCATATCTCTAGTACAAAATAGAAATACTCATTTTTAAAAAAATTTTGGCCAATAGAGGCAAGTTAAACGACAACAACTGGAAATACACTAACTTTTCTAAGGACAATGAAAAGAGTTAAACAACTTCAGAACCAAAATATAAAAGTTAGTTTCATTTAAACAATTTTAAATTAAATTATAATGTATATTTAGTTTTAATATTGGTATTTAATATTAAATGTTTTAAAAGCAAAATGATATTTTATATCTAGAAATTTTCATTTTATTATCTACATTAATATTAGTGATCTTTAAATGAGCGTGCATTTTTGTTGTAAATATTTAGAAGGAAAAGATACCAATCTTTTTACTACGAACAATACTACACTTCATTTTTAAATTTTTACTAAAGAATAAATAAATTAATAAAATAAGATCGAAGTAAATTAAAACTAAGTAAAGAAGTACAGTTGGAAGGAAGAAGATAAAAATTTTAAGAAGGCAATTTAATGTAATTTGCTAAATTCTAGACATAGTAAAGTGAGAATTTTATGCTGGTAAGTCTAAAGCACACAAAATTTGCAATTATAACAGAGCAGACCTGCTTCTCTGTGAATGTTAACTGCTGATCAAAACAATGAAAGTGAGAGAAAGGAAACTCATCCGATTCAAACCTATAATTTATGCAAAGCAGATAAAATTACTCTAATTTGTATATATTTTACTCTTTAAAATCTTTTAGCTGAACAGGGTAGCTGTCACACGCCTTTAATCCCAGCATTCGGGAGGCAGAGACAGATAGATCTCTGTGAGTTCGAGACCAGCCTGGTCTACAGACTGAGTTCTGAGACAGACAAGGTTACACAGAGAAACCCTGTCTTGGAAAAAAATGAATTCCTGATATAAATTGTGATATTAAAAAGGATTAATTATTGATATTAATTTAGCAAGTCAGAATCAGCAAGTGCCATGATAAGAAAATTACTGCAATAAAATTGGCAAACATCAGACTGATGAGGTGGTTTTCCTCTGGTTCTTGGAAGATATCTTGGGAAATGGCTGTCAAACTTTCTCATAGCATGAGAATATTTATTGATAGAAATAGCCTGAGTCAAGTTAATAGTTACTTATTTATGTTTTTATTTGCTTTCTTTAATCGATACCTAAAAGATAAAAATTAAACTTAATAATGGGATCCCATGTAAACACGTGTCTCCCAAATATTTATTATCTCTTTACAGTGTAGTTTTAAAGCGCTTTCCCTTCCTTCTATCTGTCTGAAACCTGCTGTGTATTGTTGCCTTCCACAGCCAGCCTCCCATGCTCCCCCTCAGAGCGCATCTTCCGGCCAGACTTTAACTCGCCACCCCCCATTGATCCTTCTCTAAAGCCTCTTCAGCTTCCGGTAACTATCACCCTCCTCTCAAGTTAGATTCCACAGAGGAGCGAGCGTATGTAGAACTTGTATGTCTATGCCTGGTTTAATTCACTTAGCAAATCTAGGGATCACCTATATTTTTGCAAATGAGAGGATTTCCTTCTGCTCCGTGGTAGAGATAGGTTCTGTTGCGCACATGCTCCTCCTCTTTATCCACAGGTGTGAAGGACTGTTTATTTCCAGACTGGGGGACTTCCAGAAAAAGCGCTGCAGTGAACAAAGCCATGCAGACATCTCAAAGATTTTTTTGCCTGTATGTGGAGCAAAGGTTCCAGTGGGTTCTGCAACAGGACTATTTAATTTTTAATTTAATTTAATTTATTTATTTATTTTATTTTATTTTATTTATTTATTTATTTATTTTTTTTTTGCAATCCTTATGCGGTTTTCCAGGCTTCAAGTACTTCCTTTTACCAAACACTTTCAATTATTCTATCTTGTCTGTTGGAAAGCAGAAGTAAAGTGTCTCAGTTATTTTGATTTGGGTTCTTCTGGTGATTAAGATGACACTGAGTGTCTTTAGATGGACCTACTAGAAATTAAAAAGAGTATTTTTCTTATTTATTTATTTATGGTTGGGTTCTTATACAGCACACACACATCCTCACACGCACACGCACAAGCACACGCACGCACGCACGCATGCACGCACACACACACACACACACACACACACACACACACACATATATAGTGATTAGAGGATAACTTGGTATTAGGTTCTCTACTTCCCACAAATGGCTTTTGTGGTTCTAAGTCAGGTTACACTAGGCGGTGCTAAGTTGCTTTACCCACTCCCATGTAGAACATCTTGTGTCATTATTAAAGAGATTTTTTTTCCAAGTCCTGTTTCAATTATTAAAATTGCGTTATGTATTATTCTGCTACTGAGTTATATGAGTTTGTAAAATATATAAATCCTGAATATAAGCTCTTACTTTAATATTGTTTGGAAATGCAATAAAATATTATTTAGCCTCTTGAAAGGAAAAGTTCCAGACATTAGCCACAACATATAGTCATCTCTAGTTAGAAAAAAATACTCCATAATTTCACTTATACGTGGAATCTAAAAAAATAAAATAAAATAACATTTATAAAGAGAGAAAGGAAAGAGTGGTTTCCATGACTGAGTTGGGCAGGAATAAGTGAGGATATGCAGGTCTAATGGTACAAAGTAGCAAACATATAAGATGAACAAGTGACAAGATCTGTGTGTAGCATGGGGAATTTAATTAGTTGCAGATGATCTTTGCTAGAGTACACAGTATCTATTCTTTCTGTGGGAGGGGGAGCTGAGCAATAGATATGATGATTTCTTCCACTGTCAATATGTTTTACAATCGCATTTCTTAAATATACACTATTTTTAGAATAGAATATATCACACATCTTGTTTCTCTTATACCAAAGCAGATTGAAGTTTAATATTCTTTTCTGAAATATGATGTTTCTGAAAATGATTTCTACCAGTTCACCCATCTATGCTTATCTCGGTCTATATGTATAGAATGATATCTAGAGGAGAATCTTTTCTATTCAGTGAAAAAAAAAAGCTACTACCTAAGGACGAGTGAGCCCTGATCAAGAGCGTCTGTCACATGTTCCTGAGAGACTGATAAGGAGCATGGTGACATGCTCCTGAGATGTAAGTGTGCATGTAGTAGCTAGCTAAGAACACTGATACTTTTAGAGCCCTAAGTGAATAAAAGATTGATACAGAAAATATAATTTCAAAATATGAAGCTAAGCAGTGCAAACTTGAAGTGTACTAAAATCAAACATATTAAAATGAACCCTTCAGGATGAAAAAAAAAAAAAAAAAACCAGAATGAAACAGCCAATTTCATGGAAAAATCAGGTGAGGAAAGAAAGATATGATATTTATGAGGTACATATTTCATCCATGAGACTATATACAATAAAAAAGTCTCTGGTGAGTGTGTAACTTTTATTGTGCACATAATTTCATTATCAAAGCAGGGAAGTAAAATTAATTGCTATAATTAATTATGCATGTTACAAAAGTATGAGTTTTGACTTGAAATGAAAATTACAAAAGTGTTTTTTGTCTATTAATCATTGGCCTGAAATGTGATGAAGACACCTTTCATAATAATGATGGTCAAGATAAAGTGTAGAAGACATTGATTGTGGTTAAGATACTTAAAAAGCTTTTGGAGACTGTTTGGCAATTCTGTGTAAATTTATTCTTGTGAAATATGGACCCAATTATTACCAAGAATGATGTTCTGCTTTGGACCAAGTTAAAGGTAACATCTGACCTTGGTATTCAAAGGCTGAATGACTTGACAAGTCATGTAACAGATTTGACATGACACTTTCTTTTGGGCGCTTGTAATGTGGGCCAGGCATTATTAAAGATATCATATTTAATTCAGAGTAGGTATAAGGGAAACGTAGTGGAATGGTCTTGTAAAGTAGGAACAACAGACATTTTGAACAAATAAGCCTGAAAGTAAATTTAACTGAGACCACTGTTTTAGGTTTTGAAAAATATCACACAGCAATATGGTGGGTGTGCTGGGTTTGTTCTGTATGGTTCAGCAGGGGCTGATAATCAGGAAGTAGAGCATTTGCTTAGAATGCTCAAGGCCATGGTTCTATCCTCAGTAGCACCAAACAAAACTCATTCTTGGATACCTAATTATGGAATCGAATTAAAATATTTTGTAATAATCTTAGCAACTGTGATAATTTATCATCCATAGTACTGTGTATTACTTTAATAATATATATAAATTTATTATATATTACTACTTTATATGCTATTAATTCTATTGATGACTTTAGTTTGTATTTCTTAGGCATTGAGAAATGACTGCAAATTAAGAAAAATATATTGAACTATAGTAGCTGCCAAAGTCTGTCTAACTGACATAATCTACAGAAGAAACAAGGCTGTCAAGATATGGCTTATAACATATTTCACTTAATCATTTTACTGCAATGGAAGAAATAAAAATTTTAGAGATGAACGGTGTGTTATAATAATTCATAAGCAACTATGCACACTCTATTGTTGATTCAATAACAATAATTAAATTCAAAATTGAAAGATACTCAGACATTGTCAGTGATAACCAAGTCTCTTATTTGTTGATATTTTCCTACTTTCCCTGGTACAAAAGCATACCTTCTGATATGTGTTTAAATTTCGAGATTTTAAAAAATATCCCTCTGTATTTGCTCCATTTCACCCTTTAGAGCACTCTCTCCTATTATCCTTCCCCCAGAGCTCTGTCTACTTCCAACATGGCCCCTCTTATTTTCCTGATTTGGAAGCTAGTCCAGGTGATAAACTTCCAGTATTTGTCTCTCTGGGTTTAGATTACTTCACTCAATGATATTTTCTAGTACCATCAAGATAGCTGTAAATTTCATGGTTTCATTTTCTCTAGCGATGAGCAGAATTTTGCTGTTTTTATTTACTGCATTATTTTCATTAGCCATTCATTTTCTAAGTTTTCATTTATATTGTTTCTGTCTCCTAGCTATTGTGAACAGAGCAACAGTGACCATGTTTGAACGCTATCTGTAGGGCAGGGTATCAAGTCCTTTCTTCTTATTTCAAGGAGTGGAGATGTGGTTTAATCTGCTAAATCTGATTTTGGCTGGTTTCCAGAGTGGCTGGACCAGTTGGCAATCCCAACAACAGCTTGAGTGTTTCTTCCCACTCCATCCCTACCATTTGTTGTCAGGTGTTGTCGTTGTCTTGATCTTTGCCGTTCTTACTGGGGTTAGATGAAATATAAAAGCAGTTTTACTTTACCCTGGTTTCTAGGGATGTTGAACACTTTAAAAGTGTTTCTTAGCCATTGACATTTTTTCTTTTGAGAATTCTCTGTTCATATTCATAATCTACTTATTGATTGGGTTGTATCTTGATTTTTAAAATCTATTCTGGACATTAATTATCCATCAGATGTATAGTTGACAAACATTGTCTCCTGCTTCATGGGCTTGCTATTCATTGACTTGACTTTTCCTTTGCTATACAGGAGGTTTTGAATTTTATGAGGACCCATTTGTCAATTGGTAGCCTAGTCCCTGGCAGAATAGAGTTCTATTCAGAAAGTTCTTTATTCCACTTATATCTAGTAGGGTATTGCCTATATTTTCTTTCAGCAGTTCAACATTTAATTAACTTTTCTGATTCAATTGTAGTTGAATTTTGTTCATGGTATAGATATGGATCTAATTTTATTCTTCTACCTGTGGACATCCAACTTTCCCAACATATATTTGCTGTCTTTTCTCAAGCACATATTTTTTTTAACACATTTGTCAAATATGGCTGTATTTATGTTCATTCGTGTTTAGGGTTTCTTTTTGGTTTCATTAATCTAAATGCATGTTTTTGTGGTAGTTCCTAATGAGACAGAGCTGGTCACTGCCTGTACTAATTTCCAAATACTGCCTTTAAAGTGCTTGATCAAATGAGAAGCCAAAGGAAGGAAATTAAAGAGAGAAATAGACCAGAAGATGGCTGTGAGCCATCATGTGGTTCCTGGGAATTGAACTCAGAACCTTTTAACCTCTGAGCCATCTCTCCAGAGACCCACAGTACAGCACTGGATTGGGCTCCCAAAGTCCAATGAACTGTTGAAAATTGGGAGGAGTGAGAACATGAGCAAAGAGGTCAAGACAATGTTGGGGACACTCACTGAAATAGTTTACCTGAGCTAATGGGAGCTCACCACTCCAGTCAGACAGAGAAGGAACCAGCATAGGACTAAACTAGTCCCTCTGAATGTGGGTGACAGTTATATGGCTGGGGTAGACTGTGGGGACACTGGCAGTGGCACCAGAATTCATCCCTACTGCTTGTACTGGCCTTTTGGGAACCTATTCTCCTTGGGTGGATACCTTGCTCAGCCTAGATATAGTAGGAAAGGCCTTGAACCTTCCCCAAAGCAATGTGCCTTACCCTCTCTGAGGAGTGAATGGGGATGGGATAGGGGGATAGGTGCAGTGAATGGGAGGAGGGGAGAGAGTGGAAACTGGGATTAGTATGTAAAATGAAAAAAGATAGTTTGTTTTATTTGTAAAAACATAAATTTAAAATAGAAACATAAAAGAAATCAAATTATCCCTCTTTACTGTTGATAGGGTATTAAAATTACGTGTAAGTGGTTCCAAAATTTCCTTGAGAAAACTTCTCAAAGTGAACCACATATTCAGTAAAGTGGTAGAATAGGAAATTAACTTAGAAAATCCAATAACCTTTCTCTGGGGAAGAATATTTCTCCCACCCTCAGAATTCCTTCTTTGCCTGTAGTTCTCTGCACAGGGCTATGGACTGATGAGTCTCCCCTCCCCCGCCCATCCACATTAGCGAGTCTATGGATGTTGTTCTTGTTCAGGTCATTTTTAGTCAACTGTGTTGGTAAAACTGCATGGGTGTAGCTTCTGATATTTCTAGGAGATAGAATCTCCCAGCAAATTCCCTAGTCCTTTAGCTCTCACAATTTCTTCCCCTTCCACAGTAGATGTATCAGTTGGGGCTACACACCACAGCTGTATATGTTGATCAGTTGCAGGGTTTTTTTTTTTTTTTTTATTGTCTCCATGGGTTGTTCTGTTTTAAAGAGAAGTTTCCTTGATGTGGGATGGTGATAATATTTATTTATGGGTAAAGACAAGTTTACAGAATGTAGTTATGGATTATGGTGGTTTAGTAAAGTGGTGGTTTTAGTCTTTTCCTCCAAAATCTATGACTTTATTAGCCTCGGAACAAGTTGGCTAGATGAATTAGTTATCCCATACTAAATAGTTAGCTCTGAAAACATATGCATACAAGTAATATTATATAGACTGAATAGGTTGTATTTATGGACGTATAGACACACACACGTGTGTGTGTGTGTGTGTGTGTGTGTGTGTGTGTGTATAACAACAATTAAACAGAGGTCATGGATTAGGATGAGAGCAAGGTGAATACATAGGGTTTGGAGTGAGGAAAGGAAAGAGGGAAACTGTCAGGGTCCAGCCTCCATGAAATTCACACGTTCCAGGGTAGGAGTGTGAGGATTAGAATTACTGAGCAAAAGGAACAGAGATGTGAGAAAAATAAGAGACAGAAACACTGATCAGTACTGGGAGGGATATTCAGTGAATACTGAGCCGCTTGCATTTGTTTTCCACATGTTTATATACTTCACTCCAAAAGGGGAGGGGAGAGACAACAGACATTCATTAACACGATAAAAGGAATAGAACCAAGTATCCTGCAGGCAGCTACTTCCTGGAGCCTCCTGCCAATCTCCTTTGAAGGAGCAGATATAGCAAGGTGGCAGATCCATCTCTATACTCAAAACACTAATTAACCACATCCTGTATCAGGATCTCTTGTTTGTAGCCCCACCTGTTGCCAACAACTTCGAAAGAGTAAAAACAAGCTCAAACACTCTGACCTTTAGTCAAACATCTGTGGACCCCCCAAAGGAAATGATGTAATTATATTACCTCAAACAATATTAAAAACATTAAGAACATAAGATTTTATGAAACAATTTCAGTAGTCTGAATTTTCCCAATAGGAATGATACCTTTTGGATAAATTTGAGTGGCTAAATGAGGCCAGAGGTTTAGATGGCACAGTATTAAACTGTTAATTTTGAAAATTTGATTGTTGCATCATACTTATGTAGAAGACTGTCATTATCTTCAAACAATCCAGTAAATTTATATGTTTTTTGCAGCTATAATGTGGGGCTGACTAATTGTCTCAGCAGGAAAGGATGCTTACTTCCGGGCCTGGCAATTTGAGTTGGATTCTCAGCATCCACATCACAGGAGAGAAGTGACTTCCATAAGTTGTCCTTTGATTTCTTCAGATGTTTCATGGAATACACATCCATACACAAAATAAATTTATAAGCATAAAAATTCTTTAAAATAAAAATTAGGCATGCAAAATTATACTGAGAAATCTAGATATCCATGATAACAGGGTGTAAGGATGCTAACGTTTTCGCAAATGCCTTAGGAAAAATTAAAAAAAAAAAACCTGTTTCTTCTTTACCTGCAATTTTCTATATCTTGGGACTATTTTGATAAAAAGTCCTAGTAATGAATTCATGTATCACAGGTAAGAGCTAATATCTCCTGAATACTCCTCTAAGAGCATATTAAAGCATGCAGTCCTTATTGTAATATGAAGAGGAAGGGTCCATTACTATCTCTACTATACAGATTGAGAAACTGTGGAAAAGAGATTCCATAGCTTCTCATAGTTGTATTTGTATGAAGTGATGGAATGCTGCCTTAAACAAGGGTATGCACCCGATCAGACTCTCCTTTGTAACTACTAAGCTTCCTTGATATTCAGACTTCTAATTAACCTATTGCTCTTCCAAAAAATTCTGCAATTGAGATATAAAGATTTCTCAATGTTCTATACTTTCTAAAATAGTTTGCCTTCCATTTTGAAGTCACACCACTTTAAATCAGAGTTCCCTAATTCATATTCCATGAATGGGTTTGATGGTTAATCTTAACTGTCAATTGGTTGGGTGGAGAAAAGCCAAATTGATTTCAAAGCACCGTCCTGGGGCTTCCTGTGATGACATTTTTTCTTACTTAATAAATTGCTTCCTTCATGAACTCATAATAGGTACATTACTGAGAAATGATAAAAGGAGGAGATATTGTTGAACTAGAGGATGGGTGTCACTGGGGGCGTGTCCTTGTTTCTTCCTCGTGTCCTTCAACCCTTCCTTTATTTACTTCCTGTTTGACTTGACATATACAATTCTCTCCAAGATGTTCTCACTACCCTGAGGTCTGGCACCTATGAAATCACAAAGCACAATAAAATCTACTTTTCCTTTGAGTTGTTCTCTCTGACATTTTTGCCATCTCTGTGCACTGAGTAACAAGTAGTAACTCCTCATGCTTGGTGAGGTGACCAGACACAGCCATCAGTTCATGTGGCTCTTGAGAAAGAGCTGACATCTGTTTTAAGCCCAGCAATCTGAAAAAGGGAAGCTTTTTAGTGTATAATTCTGCTCTTCAGCTCATTTATTATATGACAAAAATAAAATATCCCTTCAGACATAAATCCATGGATTTGTTCATAGATAAATATTCTTTAAAAAGCCTATAAGTGGAAGTGAACATGAAAGACAGAATCTATTTGATTTCTTATTAGATGTTCTGCTCTCCTCTTATCCAATATTTGATGACAAACAAACCGCTCTCACTCATGTTTCTGTGTATGTGTGCAGCATAAAGAGCTATGCAGTCTTTTGTTTACCAAGAGAAGATGTAGTTTTATCATTGCAACAGTTTGATTTATGATGTGATTGCCAGTTGACAGGTAGCAATGTGGAGCACAAGAGAATCACAGAAAGTACTATAAAATACTTTGACATGCACGGTAAATTTGTGTAGGGCTGGGAATGTGTTCTTGTATTACAGTGAAGAAACGATTTCCTTTCAAAGTATAATTTGGTCGATAATAATAATTTCTGCTAAGCAAGTGTTCAGACATTCCTGTATCCCTCAACTTAAATCCATTGTAAAACTTTCTCTTTTCCTAGAATGTAGGGATATAATTGTTATATTTAATACAGAAACTAATGTTGATGTCTCCCCTGATATGAAAGTAAGAGGGATAATTTTAACTAATATTTCTGTCAGGGTTACAAATGACTAATGGAGATCTAATATTGCTGATTTATAATCAATATCACTCAGGGTTGCTGCTGAGTAGGAATGTGATAAGAAAGAACCTTTTGATTGAAACTTAAATGTTAATGTCATCCCTTTTTATCTTGAAATTTCCATGGAAGAAGGCAAGCTGATTAAAAAAGGTATACATTGCAAAAATCATAAAGGCACTTACAATTTGATACAGGCACTGAATCAAGTATTTTATTGATGTCTGTATTTTTATTGATCTGGGAATTGTAATTATTATGTGCCAATAAATAGTCAATTAATAATAAAACTGCTTCCTACAAATAAATCTGTCATTTCTCTCTAATGAAACAAGAGAGGTAAGATTAAATTTATGTATGCACAGTATATATATATATATATATATATATATGTTCAAGGGAAAAGCTAGCTCCTCAACCATTAATTGTGGAGGAATTATCAAGCAGTAAAACATGAGTATGATAAAAGAAATTTATAGATCACCTTTAATTTGTTTCCCAAGTGCATCATACTAATTGTATTTAAAGAACTTCACCGCCGTGCAATTTCCTTTCCCTGTACAGTCTGTATCTTCAATGTGGATAGTGACCAAATGTCAGTTATGCCATTTACTCACACATTATTCCTTAGCCTGCCCCATATATCAGATGCTGGGAAATACTTATGAAGATAATAGACACAGTCATTGTGCTCAGATATCCTGAAGACTGGGGGGGGGGGGAGGACAGAGAAAAATAGTTGTAAAATTGATGCAGGCAGACTAATCCCAGGTCAGGGGGGACAGAAGAGCCCCTGAGATGCCAGTATGAAGTGGTATAAAATACTGACCTGGCAGATGGCCAATGTGTGGAAATAAGGTGACAAAAGTCATCAGGGGGCTAAGTTTTAAGTACCAACAATAACAAGTCAGTTGGCAAGAATACGCGTAAGCAGCATGTGCAGTAGCCATCAGACAAGAATGCGCAGTAAACCCAGGAAGCCAAGACAGCTCGTCATCTCTGTTTTCCTCCCCTGAATACTCTCTACCCTTCTGGTTTCTTTGCTGAAGTATGTGTCTTTCCTCATTGAGTTTGCACCCCATAGAACCACTATCATCACGGAAAATATTTAGTCTCAATAAAATCATGGAAGATTGCTTGGTCTTTTATCAAGAGGTCAAGCTAATTTTCATCATGATGGGAGTTTTAAATTTTCATCATTAAAATTAATTATAGCAATTATTTTAATTGAACTTGTGATTCCCCAGATGTGTAAGGCATTCTTGATATAGCCACAGATCACTTACCTGCACAGGAAGTCACATTGTCAGCCCTGTGCTCACTCCCCCTTCTCTCTTACTCTGAATAAACTGTTGCAGAGTCTGGGTCATTAAGTGATGGGGAATGGTCGCTGCCATAAAAGGGTTGGTCAAATTATAACATTAAATAAACAAACTGTACAAACATCCACTATAATTTAATTATCTGATGAAGTCTTGAGATGGGATGCTATTTCCTAACAGCCTTTTTAGCTAGGCATTGCTGCAACAGGATGCCAGTCAACTGTGGCTCCTAAGAACTGTGGATAATATCAATTAGCATCTCTTATTTTTCACCTGCCCTCTTCTGGGAGTCTTCAGTGGAGGATTCTCCTTCCTCGCAGTGCTTTTAGTACCATATGTCCCATTATCTCCTGGGTGCACTTCTATCCCGTGTTTTTGAGTTTCTATCCTGTTGACAGAGGTGACAAAGATGATTGTTGGATGCTCTTAAACAGTGTCTGTGACATGTGGTGAGACGGGGATTCCAACTACATTTTCTGTAATCATAGATAAAGCTGTAAGGATTTTGTCCCATTGATTATTAGGGAGGAACGAATCACAATGAACTCTTCATTTTATTAGGTATTTTGGGTGCTTCATCAAAGTTTTCACTTCAGCTTGTGAGGTTTTTATCGTTGCTTCTTTATCACTTGGGGACTGTTCTTTATCGATAAGTCTATGATGTACCGTGCTGACAGTTTCTTTTCTAGTTTGATACAGGCTCTTTGGGGTAACTTTATTGTATTTATCTTGCTATGCTTGATTCAAAATTCTAAATCATTTTGATCTTTCATAATTCTGAAAGTAAACTAATATTATTGTTGGCTTTCAACCTGCTATTGTCTAAGAAACTGAGAGTTGTATATTCATCCATTTTTAAGCCAGGTTGTTCGTTAAGATCAGCAGTGCAGTACCGTATGTGGTACCAGACCATGGCATCAATTCAGTTACTAGTGTGGTTTAGTAACTGTGTGGTAGAACCAATGTGGTTCACTTACAGTAAACTATTCAATAAAGGGCTGGAAAATGAATGGGGTGGGGATTTTGGCTTTTCTACTGGTCTAGATGAATATCTCACAACACATTCTTCTTTCAAATTATCCATTCCTCAATTTTTATTTAAGACTCCTAGATTAATAATATCCTTGTTACAAATCTTTTTCCTTGGAAAAGGGGAATCATCAATTATCCCTAACCTTCTCAATGTATTTATCATGGTCAGTGATCTCAAGGTACTTTATGATCTTCTTAAGAAATCTTGTAGGGAATAGGCTGCAAGACAAACCTTGTCATTGAACAAGGTAAAACAAAACTATAAATGTAATGTGTCTTAGTTACATTTTTATTGCTGTGATCAAATTTCATGACAATTGAAACTTACTAAAGAAAGCATTTAATTTGTGGATTAGTGGCTTACATTTTCTGACAGTGAGTCCAAGATCATCATGGAGAGGAAGGAGAATGGCAGCAGGTAGGCAAGAATAGAGCTAAGAACATTTGCTGAGAGCTCATACCTTGAGGCATAATCAGGAGAGAGAGAGAGAGACAGAGAGAGACAGAGACAGAGACAGAGAGACAGAGAGAGATGGAAAGAGAGGGAGAGACAGAGAGAGGCAGAGAGAGGCAGAGAGAGAGGCAGAGAGAGAGAGAGAGAGAGAGAGAGAGAGAGAGAGAGAATTGACAGGGAAACCTTAAAGCTCATCCTTAGTGACATACCTTCTCTAACAAGGCCTTATCTTCTAATCCTTCCTGAATACTTCCACCATCTTGAAACCAAGTATTAAAATAGATAAGCCTATTGGGTCATTTTCATTAAAAACTACCACATAATGTTTTACCATCTTTTGTGGTGAGGGCATCTTGTTCTGTTAGGTATGTTCAATTTAGTATGGTTTCCCACATGTATATATGCTCAACTTTGTTATCATGTAGTGCATTGAATAGATATAGTCCAGATGTAGCACAATTATTTCTCAGAGTGTCCACTTGTTATAATCATCCTAGAAACATTATTTTCTCTTTAAAATTTGTATTTCTGGGATTGGCTTTACTTGCTTATGTATCCCTATTTGATCTAATCTATGATCACAGGAGTATTTCATATATAACAAGTATATGTAAATGGATTTCATACAATAAGATGGAAATGAGGAAATGAAATGGTCTGAATATAAAATGTCCCTCGTAGCCTCATGAGGTCGAACCATTGTTTCCTAGATGGTGGTGCTGCTTCTGGTTGTAGATGCTTTAGGAAACATGGACGAAGTTGGTCAAGGCTGGGCGGATATTTAAGTTGATAGCTTGACCTTGCTTCTACTTCCTCATCTCTAGATGAGCAGTCTCTGCTGCCATAGTTTCCCTGCTATCATGGACCATATTACCTCAAACTCTGAAATAAAGTGAATTCTCCCTCTCCTAAGTTGCTTCTTTTAGGAACTAACATGGGAAAGCATTGTGGAATATTACCATGAGTGTTATTCCTAGAGTTGACACACATTTCCTGATTCCTCTCTACCCCATCTCTGCGGTAAGGTCAACCAGCTCTCTTGGCCTCTCCTTGGCTACGTAAATGGCTCTTTATTGCAAGTTGTATTACATGGGTCTTATCCTAAAACTGACTCTAATGAATGAAAGTCATGCCCTAGAGAATGAGTCTTATTGATGGTGTAGTGCAGCCATGTCTGTGAACTAAAGATTTTCTATTTAATTAGAAGGCTATTTCAGATGAGTTCTGTTCATATATTTGGAGATGTGCTATGGATTGAATCAAAAGCCAGTAGGTTCTGTTCTGTAAACAGCAGCAGTTCCCCTAGGGTTGACAACACTCCCCTGCACAGAGCTCATGTCCCAGTAGTTCAGCATCGCTAGTGTGGAGTTAACCTTTAAAAACGAGAACAATAGTGCCTCTTAGGCTGGTTTTCTTTACCTGTGACTTTTTCTTGGTATGGGTTATATCATGCTGCATTTATCTTTATATTGTTCAGGTCTTCTCAGAGTTCACATAGTTATGCAGAGAAGGGGCTTAATAATTATCCATATTAGCTTAATATTTGTGACAAAAACAGAAAAAAAATGTTTAGTTTATGTCCCCTATACTTTATTAAATTTTATCACATTATTATTATTAATATATTCTTAAATGTTTAAGCTTTAGTTGATACATAATTGTTATATATGTTTGTAAGCTACACTATAATATTTTGATATATTTATTAAGTTGTAACCATCAAATCAAAGCATTTGTTATATTTACCACTTCAAAAGTTTATTATTATTTTGTGTTGGGAACATTTAAGGTACTCTCTTCTAGCTACCTTGAAGTAGACAACAAGTTCCTCTTAGCCACATTTCTGTGCTACAAAACACTAGAACTCACTCCTCTTTTCCAACTACTGTAAATATTTTATGTGTTGGGCTTTTGCATAACCTTTTCTTGAGCTCTCGACTTTTGCAAGCAGAGTGAGAGTCTGTCAGGGGATTGTCTTGGGAAATAGAAGTTAAGAGCAAACTTATTTTTACTTTCTACTCAAGCTTGGATGTAAACACAGCCCTCATGGGATGAAATGATAACTTCCACTGAACGATAGGCCCTTCTTTGATAAAAATTATTAAAGCCCAAGCTTATTTCATTCTTTAGTCTATGTGTTTAGATAGACACCTCTAGTCAGTACCCAAGGAAATGCTTACATTTGCTGGGATCCTGGAGGGATATTATTGGCCACAGGATAGAGCTCAGTGTTTTCTAGATAGCTATTTCCCAAGCATCTTGTCTTTTCTACCAATTCACAATTTCACAGCACAGATCTCAGCGTATGTTGAAGAACATGAAATTTTCTTTTTCAAAGATTTAATTAATGTATACACTGGCAGATTTGTTTACTGTTAATTTTCTATACTCAAACCTTTATTGTTGATTGTAACATATAGTAACTTAAAAAAGCCTTTTGCTGTCTTTAAACTGTTTCATATAACAAATATCTCTGTTCTTTGAGTAGAATAATATAATTTCAAAATATTCTATTAGGATTATTTTACAAATAAATAGAAAGCATTATCAAACAAAGTCTAAATTAGTCCAATAAGTGATAATCAGCATTATATAAATTTATGGAAATGTTCTAATAAAACTCAGTATTTTGTTTAGCTAATATAAATCGATAATCTTTTAAAAATGTACTGCACATTATCATATATATGTTTGCACATTATATAATATGTATTTATGATATGCAAATGAAGCAAATAGATTTATAGCCCAGAATATAAAAAAAGACATATGGCACTATTGTTTCTGTAGGGAAAGTAAGTCAACATTTCTCTCACATCATCCACATGACCACTATTATCTCTATTATCCCTGAAAGGATAGAAGGATTCCACGGTAGCTTGAAAAAGTGGATTATTGTTACCATAACTAATTTTACCGAGAAAAGTTCTGTGTGATCAAGACATTTAACAAATCCCAAACTAGTCGCATGAGAGCATTGCAAAGCTTTCTGGAAATGATGTCCCATTCCTCCTGCTCTTTAAAGAGCCATGCCTCTGTATTTTCAGTTGTTCTTCCTGTATTTTAGACATTAAGAAATACTCTCTTAGTAAGCTATTTGTCTCTTCATGCTTGCTTGTGATAGGACCCCTTAAAATGGCTTTTAAAATAATTATCATTAAGTATAATATTTGGATATATGTTATTTATTTATTCTGATAACACATGATGGAACATAAAACTATTGTAAGTATTGAAACTGATTCTCTTATGCTAGTTCTACAGTTGGGAGGCAGTAAATCTGAAATTTTCTCTGTTTATAGAAAATAAAGAGGGAGGTATCAGGAGGAGAGAGAGGGAGAAAGAAAGAGATATTATGTATTATAATACAATCAAGTAGAATTAACTGATTTGGAGTAAACCCTTACTAGACTAAGCCAGAGTGATTATCTATAATATATCTAGACGACTATATTGCTATACCTAACATAAATTTTTGCATACTACCCCCAAGTAGAAAATGTAAATAAATAGGTATGCATTTGGCATTTTCATTTGTTTCTTTGACACTCATCAGACACTAAAATACCCTTGTGCTGCATTAACTCAAAAATGACAAAATTGTGTCTAGTCATCCCTGCTTCTTTGGATTTGATGATAATAACAAGTACTGTTATTTACACTGCATTAACTTCCCAATTAGAATAGGAGGGATGAAAACTGCCATTATCCAAGAGGAAGAAAAAATAACAAAGTAGCATAATGTAATTTACCATTAAAATTATAATTTTGTGCCACCATGAAATCAATTTCTAAGGTGTCATTATCTTATGAATCACCTGATCTGTGTTATCAGGTGTGATGAGAGTGGAACTTAATTGTCATTTCCTTGCACAGTAGATTTATAAAACAATAGATAGAGTACAGTTTCCTTCACTGTTGCTGCTGTAAGAGGCACCGGTGTTTGGCAGAAGAGCCATGTGCGGAGGGGCTGGTGACTTGATGTACTGCATCCACCAGATGTGATGCTCATTGTGTTCGACTTTTCAGCCAAATCTGGAAGATTACTCACAGGAAATTAGATTGTAAATGCAGATAGGTTTTTTTTTTAAATATTCCTGCTGTCCACATTTTTCTAATTGTATAATGGCATGTTAAGTAAGCTTGGGACAATTCAGCCCTTAGTCATCATCATAAAAACAACCTTGAATATAAGAGATGAAGAAGTCATTTCTGCCCCCTGTGCATCCCTGAGGAGACTAAGGCCAGTGCAAATGGATTTGCAAAATGGTTCGGGCTGCTCCATGCTGGCAGCGTAATTGCTTTGGTAGTATTCTTGTGGAATTGTCTGTCTCCTGCAAGAATGATCTCTAGGAATTATGCTCTGTGTTCTCACATTCCTAGTGCATTTTTAACTGTGTTACAATTCAGGAAGAATAATTTGAACGTGCGATGACGGCTGTGGGGTTGATTTCCAAGTTGTTTCCTTCCTTGGCAATCTTTGCCCCAAGTCTGCCTTGGGTTTCCATGCCATACGATTGCAATTGCAGATACCAGATATTCCCCAGACTCAACACGGTCTTATGTTAATCACGTTGTCATTCTCACCATTCTTATTTGTTTTTTACAAAGCTATAGCTTTACTGAGTTCAACTGTCTTTGTCATAGGGTTAAAATCTGTAATAAATTATAATAATTTTCACATCACATTTATCCTAATACAGTTTTTATATTCACAAACTTCCATGCTTCATGAATTATACATAAAATTTATAACTGCTTTCAGAATGATTATCTCTATTTAATATACTCACTTCCCCTGAACATTGCATTTTGAAGATTCTGTCTTGAAGTTTATTTTTAGTCTCCATGCTTCTACTGTTCTCACTGTATTTCTTCTTGTTGAAGACACTGACTGCAAACGTAACACAGGTCTCTTCTGTAACAGCATTCCTTTGTTCCACAATGTGCACTCTGTGTTTGTCCTAAGGTAGTACCAACTTCTG
The DNA here is from genome assembly GCF_903992535.2 of Arvicola amphibius. Lineage (NCBI taxonomy): Eukaryota > Metazoa > Chordata > Mammalia > Rodentia > Cricetidae > Arvicola > Arvicola amphibius. Next base: position 11,059,595 of record NC_052064.1, read on the forward strand.
CTTATAAAGGCACAAAACAACAGGGAGTAAAGTCTACAGTTCTAGCCTCTTTTAGATTTATGAGCAGGTTGCTTAATTCTTGTAAAACAAAGAAGCAGGAGTGTTGGTTAGTGTTTTTGAAGACTCTATTGAACAGATCACAACACTAACTTTCTTCTCAACTGTTTCCTGTGTGCTGGTGCCCGAGAAGCAGAATTGAGCAGGGTCCAGTTTGGAGGCAGATGGATTAAATCTGTTGAGAAGGGAATTTATAGGAGCATGGTTCCTGGTTTACCCTGTCTATGCCTGAAGCATATTTGTGTGTAGTGCTTCATAGTTTGAGCTGTGTTTATTATAAAGCTGAAATTGAAACTAGAATTTATAATCCTTTTTCTCTAGAGTACAGAGAAAAACATTATTGGAAGGATGTCTTCTAAGATTATTGAATTTGAATTCTACTACTTTACTTTAAAATATCTGTTTTTTTCTATTTTGATGGATTAATCAGTGAACCAGTGTCATCAATTCTAATGCACTCTCATTGGCTGAATATTTTCAAGTGTGTGACATTTCTAAAACCCTGTTTGACAACAATTCAATTTATTCATTCAGAATATACTTACAAAATATCTACAAAATACAGTCACTTTTCCAGATATTTGCTTCTTTCCCTTAAAGAGTTCTCATTCTTGTAATAACAGTGGGTATGAAACAGACATAGGGTGCGAGTAAACCTCTGTGCACTTAAGGTGACTCCATGTTGCTGAGACCTCAATTGTGTTTATAGACACAGACATTTCATGAAATCCTAAATCAAATCATTAAGACATTTTATTAAACATTTACATTTTTCTGTGAAATAAATATAGCATGAATGGTTTGTAAATTAAGATTAAAATGCTAGGCACATTGGCACATGCTTATAATCTCAATTCAGGAGGCAGAGGCAGGAGGCTCATCCCAAGGTTGAGACCATCCTCGTATACATAGCAAATTCTAGGCCAGCAAGAATAAGGTGTATAATCTTATCTTATTCCTTCCTCCAAAAGGATATTGAAAACGATCCAATATTTATTCTTTACTTGACCAGATATTAGTTTATTACTACTTAATTAATTAACAATTTGCATTAATATTTTGTGAGCTAAAATTATGGAAATATAAATAATTTCTCATAAAAACATACTGATCAATGGAAAATTAGTAAATTTTAGTTAGGGATGAAATGTTTTAATGTATTATAAAATAAATATTTTTGCTTCTTTATGCCTTACAGTATTTAATCTGGGCATTTGCCTGAAATGAATCTGTACAGTCATTAGAAGCAATGCTGATTTAGAGAACGTGTCCTGTCTGGTCACCGAGATGGCTGCACGGAGCTGGGGGGATGGAGACATTGTCCCAGCAATGTCTGCACTACCAGAGAAACGATAAAGGCAAAATCCTGCTCTATACTAGCCTGTTTTTGAGTAGTTGTCTGTGTTCTTTCTTAATCTAACAACAGATAAGAACACATAGTAGCAGGGCTAATTAAAAATTCAATAAATTATTAGCTCATTTTAGCTGGCATTTTTTTCATGTATGCCAATGGTGATGGGCATGCAGGTTGTGATTGACAAGTCTGTATGTGCTACCTTTACTCTCTCTCAAATCACCTGTCTTCAGTGCTAAAATCCTGATTGGCCAGCTCTAGGTACAGGCACATTGGGACCATTCATCAATGTCCTCTGACCACTTTTCTCTAAATACCAGGTTGCACCATGCCCTGGTTTTATAAAGTGTGGTGATCATTAAAATGTTTTGAATTCCTTGTATAGGGTTGAGGCCAATTGGTTTTCTTCACGTCCAGTTTCGCACGTTGATCAGTGTCCTCCTTGTTTAGCTTACAGTTGGGTGGTCATGTTGGTTCATGTTGGTAAGACTTTACAGTATAGCTTCTGATATTCCTATGGACTCAACAGGATACACACACACACACACACACACACACACACACACACACACACACAAACAATAACAGTTAATAGAAAAGAGGCCATGGATTTGAGGGGAGCGGGGAGGGCTTGATGGGAGAAAATAGAAGATAGAAATGTTGTAATTAAAAGTTAACCGCACACACTGCTGAACACACCAATCTTGACACAGCATTATGTACTCATTTAGTACATATCCCACACCCTTGCTGATGCCCTTACAAAATGAATTTGGTTGCCTAGATATACTTCTTCAGCGAGCACCGCAGCAGTCACTTATGCTTCCTCCCAGGCATTTCATACGTTTTTATGGCAGTTTGTAACAGTCTTCTAGGGGTCACTAAGTGCTTTCCTATCATTAAAGGTAAAGCCATCTGGGAAGCCTCCTGGCTTGAACGGTGGGGAGTCAGCAGCTTCAGAGTCAGTAAGTCAAGGCTCTGTTTGAGAGCGCCAAGGAGGCTAAATATTTTATTCACAGAGTTATTCTGTGTGTATCTAAGCACTTCTTCCTAGAGGATGCCTACCAGGAAAATGCTGATTATAAAGTTTTAGCAAGAAGGGAGGCAATTTTAGCGGCATGTATCTCTGCCAAAGTGAGTTGGCAAGAGTCCTGTCAGATATTCTTTCAGCATGCCTCTGCCTTTTCTTTTTATAAAGGGAACAATGAACCTCTTCATTTGCAGCTAAAAGCAAAGCACTGTGAATTTTCTATCTTGCAGTACCCACTTTTCTCCAAAATTATAGTGTGAAGAATGTTTAGCCATCCAAGTGATCTGATAGACTAACTGTCTGAAGTAAATTTCAGTGTTCTGCAATAGCTGTGGGTTTCGGGACAAATCATATTCATTTTGAGTTTAAAATATCTTTTTTCCCCACCTACATGAAATTTTGGTTTTGAACAATTAAATGGTGTTATCTCTGCTGCTAGCTAACCTGCTGAAGAATTTGGCTATGATATCTCACAATATCTTCGATAAGAAAATAATTATTCTTCTGTTCTCAAGTTTTCATTTACACTTTTGAGACAAGTATTCAATATTGAGGAGAAAAAAAATTTAAACTTTGTTTTTCCTAAAATCAGTATTGCGTAGTTTGTTGTTGGGTTTTCTTTTTCTCTTTTACTTTTTGCTCTTTGTTCTTTGCTCTTTTGGGGAACCTGACATTCAGCTGCAGAATAAATCACACATGGAGTCTTATTACTACTTATAAATGCCCAACCTTAGCTTGGCTTGTTTCTTTCCAGCTTTCTTTAACTTAAATTATCCCAGCTGCCTCTGGGCTTTTCCTTTCCTTTCTTTCTTTCTTTCTTTCTTTCTTTCTTTCTTTCTTTCTTTCTTTCTTCCTTCCTTCCTTCCTTCCTTCCTTCCTTCCTTCCTTCCTTCCTTTCTTTCTTCCTTTTTTTCTGTATATTTGTATAGCTTACTTTCACTTTTACAACATGGCTGGCTGGGTGGCTGTGCTGCTGGGTAGCTGACATTAGCATCCACCTTTCCTGGTTCTCATGCTCCTTGATCCATTTTTGCGCCCAGATTTGTCCTTCTTTTTATTTTCTTTGCCTGCCAACTGCCCCTATCCTTTGCCCCACCTTGCTATTGGCCATTCAGCTCTTTATTAGCTCATCGGGTGTTTTAGATGGCAAAGTAACACAGCTTCATAGAGTTAAAACAAATGCAACAAAGAAGACTGCAGCATATATTTACATCATTAAACAAATATTCCACAGCATAAACAAATGTAACACATCGTAAAATAATATTCTCCAACAGTACTGTGTTTTAAAGGTCTTCAAGTTTGCTTGTCAGGGTAGTCAGGGTGTAACCAGGGCTCAGTATCAAATTTTGTTGTACACTGAAGTGACCTGAGTTGCTTTTCATTCTGGATCCCAGACCCAGGATCCCTGGTTTATTGTTTTGTGTTATGTCTTGAGCATGTATTGAGTATCCAGCAGAGTGAAGTAAGTAGAATTGAAGAGTAACTTCCAACTCTCATGGTCACATTCTTTATGTTTAGTTTACCAGATATCTCCCCAAGAGGTATGGCATTGGCAGATGGGAAATCAGGAAAATATACTCAAATGTTACAGCTCTTCTATGAAGTCTTAGCCATTATGAAAGACTGAGTAAGAAATCTGACACCAGTGACATTTCCAAAGAGTCCTGATATAATCAAAAAGAGGGAAGGACATAAATCAACATATTTGAGAGATAATCATCCATTCATCTCTTGTGCTTCTGTGTGTCTGTCAAGTGGAGGAACTGTCATTTGCCAGGCTGCCTTTGTCAGGATATGTGTACACTGAATAGCCTTACAAGAGGTGTTACTCCAAGAAACTACCCAGGTAGCAATAGATGGTCTGCGCAGGCACATATTGTCAGCACAAACTGGACTGGGTTCAGAAAATGGGGGCACATTAATTTGGAAGAAAAATGATGAGGAGGATATATGAAGAAGATTTGGAGAGCAGAGACTGGGGCAGGTAGACTGCTTATTTCAGGCCACTAGAGAGAAGTGGATTCTAGTTCCTGAGATTTCAGTGGGGAAAATCAAACAAAAGGGTTGGGAGTCATCACCCTGTTTATAGGACAAAATTAAAACAAAAACAAGGGTACGAAGCTGGTATGTCATTATCCTAAGTTGCAGTAAATTGAAATAGGGTACAAAAAATTTGGTAGTTATATTAAAGAAGGACAAAACAGAGGAAGTGGTGACTGCCACAGTGGGATGAAATGAGAGTAAAAATACACATAAAGATATGAATTATGATATGATGTAGGTGTGTCTTCTATCTATCTGTTGATTTCATTTGTTAATAAAGAAACTGCCTTGGCCAGCCCTTAGGTGGGTGGAGTAGACAGAACAGGAAGAAGGAAGTGAGGTAGATGGCTCAGTCAGACCACCGTGCCTCTCCTGAGAGAGATGCCAGATGCGATGAAGCCAGCCATCAGGTCAGACATGCTGAATCTTTCCTGGTAAGACACCACTTTGTGGTGTTACACAGATTATTTGATATGGGTTAGTCAAAATGTGAGTAAGAGGCTGAAAATAATGGGCTAGGCAGTGTTTAAAAGAATACAGTTTCCGTGTAATTATTTTGGGGCATAGGGCAGCGGGAATGCAGCCCACAGCTCATCACTACAGAATGGCGCCCAACGTGGATAACTGAATCCACAGAAAGCCTGAGAAAGCTTGGGAAAGACTAGAGTAAAGCATGTTTTCTTGATAACAGCAATTTCTCGGGTCTGAGCAAGCGCTTTCATCGAAGAGAGGCTTCCTGACTCAGCTTCAGCTGCAAAACCCTGCGGCTCATTAAGAGGTCCTGCCACGAAACACTTAAACGGTGTTGATGAATAGCTTTTCAGTTTTCAGCTGTAGCAGGAAAAAAGTTGTGCTGTTTTAAAATGCCGGCTTTCTGGGTCATCCTGCCAGGGCAAACTCTGACTCTTTCAAGCAGGCGGTACTGACTATGGAGCTTTTGATTGTTGTTAAACACTGTTGCAGCTTGCTTCCTGGCAGGGACCTTAAAACACTGTAGAATTGTGGCAATGAACATGGCTCTGGCGGGTATCTCAGCCACAAGGCTGGAATAGCAGAAAGCTAAGGAATGGGCTGGATCTAGCTGTCAAAGTAACGGCTTTAGTCCTACTGATATTGTTTCGTAAATTAAAGACTCATGTGGTCCAAAAAGAGAGATATACAGTAAAAGATTCAAAGTCGAAGAAAATGTCTAAATGGTTTACTATGTGTTGGGAATATACGCAGGCTAAAGGTTAAAGTTCTTAAAAGTAAAAAAGATAGAAAGAGTAGTTGGGTGTGGTAGTACACACCTTTAATCCCAACACTTGTGAGGTAGAGGTAGATTGACCTCTGTGACTTCAAGGTGTGGTAGCACACGCCTTTAATCCGAATGCCTGGGAGGCAGAGACGGAAAGATCTCTGTGAGTTCAAGGTGTTGTAGCACACACCTTTAATCCCAGCACTGGGGAGGCAGAGACAGACGGATTTCTGAGAGTTCAAGGACAGCCTGGTCTACAGAGTTATTCCAGGACAAAGATATATAGAGAACCTGTCTCAAAAAGTAAAAGTAAAAATAAACAAAATAGAGGTTAAAATAAAGCCGCACAAAGATGGAAAATACACAGAGAATCTTGATACTGTATGCTATTATGCTCTTTTTGAATTGTTTGAATGCTGAGGAAGGAGCAACAGCTGCTAAAAGATATTTGTTTACAAATGCTGCTGAACTAATCCAAGAAAGATATCTTGAAAATACATACCTTGACTTTAGAATTTGGATCTAAGGATATGATACTTTGGAAAAGAGATTCTTCTTTTATTTTTACAGAAAATGAGACCTGTTGGATTGCTTCTATCCCAATATGGTATGATAGACCACGCCCTCCTGAAAGGTTGCTGTGAACACCTTCAGAAAATTACTTCACCCAACTGATGACTGAGATGAACCTGGCACACAGGTTACACCATGAAAGATCTGATTAACAGCGTCCCCATTCAGCAGGAAGCAGTTTGGAGAGAAATAACTGCGCCCATGTTCCCAAATATTGTTTATAAGTGTTCTTTTACATTTAAAGGGGGATATGATATGGATATGAATAATTTGCATTGATATGGATTTTGCTTTAGTGATTTAAATTTAAGGTCAATTTTGTTATATGTATTTCTAATAGTGATTAAGGTATTGTGAATGTGTAGTTCATTTAAAAATGTAATGTATAATTAAGAAATATAGGTTGTTAATGGATAATCATCAACAATAGCAAAGCTTATAGTCATGTTAGTTAGATTTTCTAGATATATAGAGATATATTTCAGTTAGATAGACATTCTTCATATCTTTCAAAGACTACAGAATATTCCACTTAAATGTTTTAATAACTTAAGGCTTTTCATGACAATGAGACACGTCAGCTCCTGGCAGCACCAATCTACTTCAAGAGGAAGATGGGCATCAAAGAGGATCCTTATGGAGTTTGATAGCCACTTGGGCAAGAAACTGCTCTTGCCTGGACTGTTGGCATAAACTGGACACAAAGAACCCACAGAAAGAGGACTGCTGAACTTGCCTAAAGGTGAGATGATCTTTCAGGGTTCCTCATATATGAAAGAGTCTGTGAGATATTGTGCAGGACACAGCAGATACTGACTGAACTGCCTTTGGAATTTCCTGCATCATGGAAATGTCTGCTGGAAACTATGGGCCTGAAGGCCGAAGATGGATGCCCCAATGGTACAGAGGAACTTTGGGTGACTGTCCAGGCAGCAAGATGTCTCTGTGATTTCTAGAGTTTTGGAAGTAGCTTACTTCTTGTTTACCTAGGTAATATTATATTCTTCTGGAGTCTTTGATGGAGTTGAAGAATAGATAGATAGTTATAGTTTTCCTTAGTTATGATAAAAGAAAGTAGATATAAATATTGTAACTATAATTCTTACTTGATAACTGTTTTGTTATATGTAATTTTACTATGTTAAAGTGAAAGCCTTCTTTTTGTTTAAACAGAAAAAGGGGAAATGATGTAGGTGTGTCTTCTATCTATCTGTTGATTTCATTTGTTAATAAAGAAACTGCCTTGGCCAGCCCTTAGGTGGGTGGAGTAGACAGAACAGGAAGAAGGAAGTGAGGTAGATGGCTCAGTCAGATGCCATGCCTCTCCTAAGTGAGACAGATTGCCATGCCTCTGCTCAGAGAGATGTCAGATGCGATGAAGCCAGCCATCAGGTCAGACATGCTGAATCTTTCCCGGTAAGACACCATTCATGGTGTTACAATTATTAGATATGGGTTAGTCAAGATGTGAGTAAGAGGCTGGAACTAATGAGCCAGGCAGTATTTAAAAGAATACAGTTTCCGTGTAATTATTTCGGGGCATAAGCTAGTCAGGCGGCCGAGAGCTGGGCGGGATGAAAAGCAGGCCTGCCCACAGCTCCCCACTACAATGATATTAAAAGACAAATTTGAAAAATGGTTTAAGTCATTCTAAAATATTTGAATAAAAAGGTAAATACTGGAGGAGGCTAGAGAGATGGTTCAACTGTATATTATTATTATTATTATTATTATTATTAAATTGTTATACACAAATGTGCTTCTAACTCTTCTCAATTGTAAAGTCTCTTCTAAGTAGGTTAAGGAAATAACCACTTAAATATAAATCATCAGGTAGGAATTTCTGTACTATGTAAAATACACATCCGCAATCTATTAGGTATGTAGGTGAACTTTTAAGAGGCGAAGGTAGGAAAATAAAGCAAGTCCTACTAGTTAAGCAAGGAGAGATGATTGCTTTTAACTAGTCTTGAACTTTCAGAGTAGAACCAGTTACATAAGAAAGCGTAAAAGCCTGGATATTTTGCCTCTTAATATCTGAAATAAATTACTTTACTGACATTTTCTGACTTACTGTCATTGTTGTAACTGTTCCTGAGGTGCAGGTCTAGAGTGTTTGGAAACCGTCTGGCAGACAGGGACTACCAACTTCATGCTACAATGCCTGCCTGGAGGCTTGGGAGATTTGCTGCCATACTCTAGCGTGGACAGGCACCTGACCTTTGAAGAACCATCTAAGAACCTTATTCCCAACGGGAGGCCATCTTGTACCCTGCCACATGACTTCTAATGAGTCAAGACGCGAATGACTGTGGAATGAGTCACTGTTGGATTTTCTGTGATTGGTGTCTGTAGTGTCCTTATTGAAAAGAAAACACTACAAACCATACAGTTTTGGTAACTTTATAGGTTTTAGCCAGGGTGCTTGAAGTTTCTCAAAGTAACTTTTCTTTTGCTTTCTGCGGAAGCTGAGGGATGCTCAAAAACCGTCGTGCTAAATTCGACGTCAGCGGGGGGGGGGGGGGGGGGGGGGTGACCTGTTGTTGAACAACCTTTTAATAATCAGCTACTTTCATACAACTGGTTTTTAGTTTAGCAAATACACTGAAATTTCAGTGAGGAAACATTTTGCTACTGTAAGAAATGCCATTTACATGATGGAACCTCTGTCCTTATTACAATCTGATTCTAGGAAGAGTGGAGAGAAAGCACTGTCCAAACCCCAAGTTCTGTTTCCCACAGCGTATGTCCCTTAGGCGTGCCCAGAAAATTTAACTTGGGCCATTCTGCACTACACAGTGCACACTTTATAAACTGCCTCTAATTAAGATGAAACAGACTTGAGAAATTCTCTTCTTCTTTTCTGTTGCGGATCCCTCTGGCGTATTAATACTGGGTTTAAAAGTGTGTATTCTTTTAACACAATATCCACATTGGATTGTAGCTTTAGAAAAGACTGAAAATAGAGATTTGCTCTGCTGTTACAATCTTCTCATATTAAACTAATGAAAATAATTATATAGAATTGATTATTAAATTGAATTTCTTCTATTATATTCAAGATATGGGAAGTAGCTTATTATCGGAGCCAGGCAATTTAACTTCTTACAATATTACATGTTTTTATTCAGTGGATTTTCTTGTGCTCACTGTATGCCAGACAGTACTCAAGATTGAGTGAGTCTTCAAAGGGACTGGGTGAATTTTCCTGTGCTATTAACACAGTTTTTATTGGACTGAAACATAAATTTAAAATGTGTGTGCTGTCATTAAAAATGGAAGAAGGAAAAATGTTGTGTAGAATCAAAATAATCATATCCATTGATGTATATACACAGCATAAAATCTCTGGAGTTTATAGAATGGCTTTGTTGAAGTCTGTTAAATTGTTTATTTGAATAATCAGGTTTAATCACAAAATATTTTATTGATCTTGAGTGCATCAATTAGCTTCCTTGATTTGAAGACCTTATTCATAAAATGAAGTGATTGCTAATGTCCCTTGATCTATGTGTATTGCAGAGTTCTTTGGCCTCAGGTCTAGACTGCTGATTTTGATATGACATCTCTCTGGGAGTGTCTGGATTTTTTTCCTATTTTTTTTTTATTCATTGAGCCTACCCAGACATGGAATCTGTTACTGAAGGGTGTGTGCAAATTATTTTGGAGGAAGACAGTGATTATATGCATATTAACATCTTTATTTAAAAATTCATACAATATATTAATCATATTCTTTCTGCTTTTTCAAGTTTCCCAGATCTTCCAACCTCCATCCCCACACAAATTCTTTTTTTTTGTTTTTTTCGAGACAGGGTTTCCCTGTAGTTTCTAGAGCCTGTCCTGGAACTAGCTCTTGTAGACCAGGCTGGCCTCGAACTCAGAGATCCGCCTGCCTCTGCCTCCCGAGTGCTGGGATTAAAGGCGTGCGCCACCACCGCCCAGCTCCCACACAAATTCTTGTTCTCTTTCTCTCCTCCCTTTCCTTCTTCCTTCCTCTCTCTCTCTTTGCCACAAAAATAGCAAAACAAAACAAAACCAAAAGATAAAAATTGTCCAATAATAAGAAAGGAAATTTTACAAAAAAAGATGGAGTCTGTTTTGTGTTGGTCAGCTGCTTCTGAGCTTGAGGCCATACTAGGAGTGTGATCTGCTCAGTGCTACTCCGTTGGAGGGAACTGATTTCCCCTCTCTCAGCAGGTATCAAGTGCATAGCTTCTTGTTTTGGAGTGGGACTTTGTGCCTACTTCTGTTTCTCCATGCTGGCATTTTTGTCCGACTGGAATTTGTGTGGGTCTTGTGCATTCTCTCATAGTTGGTGTGAGTTCATACGTTCCTCACCACTGCTGTGTCTAGTAAGCAGTGTTTCCTTGGCGTCATCCATCACCTCTGTGTTTACAATGTGTCCAACACTTCTGCATAGACCTCTGAGTCTCGAAGGGAAGACACACGCACGCACGCACGCACGCACGCACGCACACACCCCTCTGTGTTTACAATGTTTCCAACACTTCTTCTGCATAGACCTCTGAGTCTCGAAGGGAAGACACACACACACACACACACACACACACACACACACACGCACACACCCCTCTGTGTTTACAATGTTTCCAACACTTCTTCTGCATAGACCTCTCAGTCTTGAAGGGAAGACACACACACACACACACACACACACACCTCTGTGTTTACAATGTTTCCAACACTTCTTCTGCATAGACCTCTGAGTCTTGAAGGGAAGACACACACACACACACACACACACACACACACACACACACACGCATGCATGCAATCTTATTTAGTGTTGAGTGCTTCAAGGCCTCTCACAGTCTGCACATTGTCTAGTTGTGAGTTTCTGTGTTAACTACCGTGTACTGCAAGAAAGAGCTTCTCTTATTACAGGGATGGGGGCAGTGTATTGTAACATCTAAGCAATATAATAGCTAGTAAATTAATTTGCATACAAAATTGTATAGTTAGACATTAGACAGTTCTCACAATAAAATGTATGTTTGTATGTCCTTATCTAGTCATACAGTAATATTTAAGGTAAAAAAAATGGACATATTCCTATTTAATAGCAACTGAGTGGTGTAAACTCTTCCAATGGTAACACTAAGGATGCTTTAAAAGTAGCTGAAATAGAATTATTTAACATTACCCCCTCCCTTTCTTCTCTCCAGCCCCTACCTGTAACTCTCTCTGAGCCCTTCCCCCCAATTTGATAGCCTCTTTTTTTGATTATCATCGTTACATGCACAGACATCTGTCTGTCTATCTGTACATATGTAATTATGTATGTATGCATTCATGCATATTTGTATGTATGTAAGTATGCATGTATGTATGTATATATGCAATTATATACGTATGTAACTATGTATGCATGTAATGCACACATGCCTCTGACCGCTAGTCCTACCACTCAGGTGGCAGAAACAGGTGGATCTCTCTTAATTCCAGACAACCTGGTTTACATAGCAAGTTCCAGGCCATCTAGGGCTATAGAGTGAGACCCTGTCACAAACAAAATAAAACAAAAGCCCAAAGAAATGAAAACACTAGGGATGCTTTAAACAGGGAGCTCTTGTACGTTTAAGATGACCATTGGTATTTCTGTTTTGCAGAAAAACTAAAACCTGATATTTCAGCAAGCGCCATCAGCAATTTTTACGAACTGTTGATATCAAATGTTTGAACCTTCTATTTGATCTCAAAGTAGAGTCCAGTGCAAAGTGCATCTAAGGTTTGGGGGCCCCTGACTTCTTAATAATTACCCAGTTGGATATTTAACAGCTCCTTAATTTCTAAAACAACCAAAGGAAAGGCTTTGAAGTTTAATAAATTTTTTAAAGTACTAAAGATGGAGATGAATATCTCATCTCGGTCCAGTGAGTTTTCCAGCCAAAAGCAGCACTATTTACAAAATTACAGGGGTCTGGGCTCTTTCACTAGTATCATAATCCACTTGACTATCCAAGGAAGTGTTAGTAGTTTCTTAATGGCTGTCCTCTCTGGGCAAATCATATATATTTATAGTAAATAATAAAGTCCTCAGAATATCTTTATTTTCTTCTGTCAGCTCCTCCTTTAGAAAACTTCTCCACAGGATTGTGCAGACTCAACAATTCATATCTACAGGTTTTTTACATGCAGCTTCAGCCCCCAGAGGTTAGAACTATTTGCCAACAATATATATATATATATATGTATATATATATATATATACATATATATATATATATATGTATATATATATATAAACATGTAGTGATTTTTTCATATTATTAGTTCCTTACCTTAATAATACAACATAGGAACATACTATAAGTTGCATTTCCTATCTTAAGTATTCTAAAGGTGACTACAGTATATACATACTAATTAGTGTAATATACTACACAGTTTCACACAATAGACTTAACCTCATCTGGTCTTTTTATGTCTAAGACGATCTAGGAATCAATACTTCATGGATACCCAAAAAAACACACATGTATTAGGATTTCTAAAGCTAAGTCTGACATTGAAAGTTATCGAATTCCTAAGAAATTATCTAAAAATGGTATTGAGTATGATAACCTAATTTACAAAATAATAATAATAAGAGGAGGTTTTTTTGCTTTCTCTTTTGTATCTTTTATGGAAAAGTTTTATAAATGTAGGTAAGTGTGTTAGCAATAAAACTAACTGGGAGAAGATAAAAAGTTGTGGCAGCTCATCTCTCATAAAATTATAAATCCACATACTTTTTCTTAAAGAGAAGTAAGTAGTTTTTATAGACAAAATTGTAACTAATTGAATTATTATTGTTCTATATTCAGGATATTATTAGTTTCCCTTTAATATTCTGGCTGCCACTGAGGTTCAATCCTCAGTGCTCTAAAATTAATTAATTAACTAGCTAATTAATTAAAACAAGAAAGAAAAGGAAAATAATTGAAATCATAAATCCAACCAAACCCAATTCATGATAATACATTTTAAAGTTTGAGAAAAATTATTTTTCTTAGGCAAGAAAATAATGCTTTTCTTGATGAGTAAAATTTAGAATTAGAAGCAAAATTAATAGGTATAAATCATGTATAGGAGAAGGAACCAGTGTGACTCAGCTCTTGAAGCAAGGAGGGCCATATTTACATGTTCCAACTCCTTTCTTGTGACAATAGACATGAAAGGTGCAAGAACATGTTCTTATGCATAGACTACTCGTCATATAAATTTTGGCAAGAACCATTCTCTCATCCAGAATTTCTGTGAGACATAAAAGCATATTGTGTCACTCATTCTAGTTTCGTAGATTAGCTGTTAACTGGCACATTGCTGTTGACATTAAAGCTTGAGTGTATTTGTATAGGCATATTTCAATGTTTGGTTTATAATTTAAATTTTGATGTAAACAATTCAGTGACCTTTATTATAATCACAAAGTTGTGTAACCAGAACACTATGTAATTATAGAACATTTTAATCTCTCTAAAGAGAAATTTCATTCCTAAAAGTGCCATTTTCCATACCTTTAGTCTCAACCCTAGAAAGTATTAATTTATTCTTTCCATCTGTGTGTTTGGCAATCATAGAATTTCATATAAATGAAAAAATGAAATATGAGGCCCTATATCTGGCTTTCTTCCATTTAGTGGAATGCTTTTAGGGCTTGCTCATTCAATATTGAATATTCTATCGTCTATGAATAGCCATTCTTGCACACTGGAGAAGGAAGATTTAGCTGTCTGATGTTTTAAGAGCTGCTTTTTCTTATGTGTGCTATGTAGTCAGATTTTTCTTTGGGTTTTGAGCTTGCAAATAATGACATGGAGACTTCATTTTAAATATGAAAGCTTAGTCTATATCTTAGACTTGTTCCTAACTAACTCTTATAACTTAAATTAACACATTTATATAAATTTACATTCTATCATGTGGTATTACCTCTCTTCCATTTTATACCCCCTGTATCCATTTCACATCTCCAGCAACTCCTGTGTGCCTAGATTCTCTTTCTCTTTCTTTCCCTTGCCAGAAATCCTTCCTCTATCTCCTGCCTAACTATTAACTGTTCGGCTTTTTGTTACTCTAATTACAGCAATACACCTTCCCTGTGCCCAAATCCCACAACAATGCCGAACTCTGAGAAAAGGGAACCAAAATGAACTAGCTTTGGTATTGTCCTGAAAATAAGAAGTAAATGTTTCCTTCCCTACGACTTGTGAGCAGAGAGTGTGTTGAGTTGTATTCAGGGCCCCAGATAAGGGCCCAGGGGTGGAGGGTAGCAATGAGCATAAAGAAATAATTTTTTTGAGGAATATACTATCTTTATTGGCACTTGGTATTGTAAGAGTTCATTGCAGATCTGTTGACAATAGCTACTTATTCATAATATATGATATATTATTTATCATTTTTAACTTATTTGCCCTCAGCTAGAACTGTGAAATATCGGACTAATCATAATCCCAAACCGCTGCTGTTTTCCTTCAATAATTTTCTATCTACTGAGCTCCACGCTGTTCCCTGACTTTACACTTCAACATATCCCTGCTATATTTAGAATGAACAGTTTTATATAATGGGTTGTATCCTCATAGTGCCACATTTTCTTGGTCATAGATAACTTGAAACTAACTCAATACATATTTGTCAAATGCCATTCATTATATTATTAATCCATAGAATTAAATATTATTAGTGAGCCGGTCTGAATCCTGATCCTGTCACAATGTACTTACCATGTCGTGTTTGCTTTTGAGGATGCTCATGGTCCAAGCATTAATTATCAGGGAAGGAAAGATGTGAAGGTCATTAAGAAGAGGCTCTGGTTCTTTGAGTAAACACTGTTTGGAAATTGGTACATAGATAAATTTTATTGTTTAAACCCAGAGATGTGGAATCACAGTAGCATGGATATGCTTCTTATCAGTTTTCTTTTCCGTGGGTTTGATTCACGAAATCTAGTAAGCCCCATCCATGCTTCTACCTTAGCAGAGGGCAAAATATTCAAAGCCAGAAAGGTCCATGAATTGTCTGGACTCCAAATTGTATAGACAAATGTTCAAGTCCCTTCCTGTTGCCATGGCCAGATCTATAGATCAGGGTCCACAATGATATATAAGTATTTATACAAATACAGACACAGTATTTATTATTGTAGATGGGTTACTGATTAGCAAGCTAGAGAGGTTAGAAATCTAACCTTAGAGTACTTCTGTAAGACAATCTTTTCATGGGCTGTCAAATAAGACCTTACTGCTTGGAGACTGCTTATAGGAATTGGAGAATCAAAGGGTTTTGGCAGAACCCCTGTGATTACCCAGTCATAGTATGAATAAACTATCATAACTTGGTGCAGTGATATGCATTTGTGATTATAGTCTATCTGGAAACAAGAATCAGTAAATACATTTGGAAATGAATCAGGTCATTACTAACTTTCAAATAGATAACTTAAAAATAGTAAAGCAGGGTCTTGGCTGAATGTTGCGGTGCCCCTTACCTGATGAGACCGTGAGTCTAGCAATGCTTCTGAGATTTGGGGATAAGCTGTTACCTTGACCCTTAACCTCTTGCTGTCAGCTGTTCAGGTCATAAAGTGAGGATGTCAGGTGGTACTGTAGGTTATGAGAAGGTATTTTGATTCTTTTTCTGATTTCTGCTTAACACTGAACATCAAATTGGAGCAACTATTGTTACTCCAAATTTATATATATATATATATATATATATATATATATATATATATATATATGGGACTTTACTCATACCTTATAGAAGAACAGGAGAAATATATCAATAGGAGAAAGCAAGTACATTAAAGGCAATACACACACACACACACACACACACACACACACAAAAGAATAAAGTTTCATAAAAAATCACTAGTATCATTAATGTTTTTGGCAGCAATTTAATTTGTCAGCTGTTTTCTTCATTTAAAACACAAGCTGGTATGTAACAGAAGTCTGTCTCCATAGAGGCGATTCACATTTTATTACATAGAGAGCAGCCTTTCTTCTGCTTCTTTAGGACAAAGGGGACCATTTTAAGGTATTACTTATTCCTACTAAGGGAAATAGAATAGTTATTGCAGTTGAGGTGCAATTAAGCTCATCTTTTATATAATAGATATAGCTAAAAGTTTTCTGTTCTAGAAGAAAAATTAAAAGTCTACTCTAAACGTGAAAATGGCCAAAATCAGATTTAAATGTTAATATAAGAAAACAGGAAGCAGTCTATAGTCTATATATACAGAATACTGAAGAAAGTAAGCACACAAAGATGCGTGCCCGTTACACACAGAGTATGGCCTTAGGAAATTGCTGAGGTGTCACTTTTTTGTTGTTTCAGAATTCCATACATACTTACAGTATGTTTTGCTCAAATCCACCTTACATTTTCTTTGCTCCTATTCCTCTCTTAGCCCTGCTATCATTTTACCCCTAACTTCATGGGGGCCCTTTCTTTTTTTCTAACTCACCAAATCCGATTTGTGCTGGCTCTGAGTGCACAGACAAAAAAAAAAAAAAAAAAAAAAAAAAAAAAAAAAAAAAAAAAAAAAAAAAAAAAAAAAAAAAAAACCACCTACAGAGGCATACACAACCTCTCAGAGGCTGCATCCCTAAAGAAAACGGACTATAAACTATCATTCACTGAATAGCTACCAATGACCAATAACTCCTCGAAAAGTGGTGGCTCCCAGTTGGGGTTTTTTTTGTGTCTGGGTTACCTCACTCAGAATGATGTTTTCTAGCTCCATCCATTTTCCTGCAAAATTCAGGATGTTGTTACAGATGCTTTACGTTCCTTCCACATTTTTATTTATTTATTTATTTCCCTCCATCTCTATAATTAGAGTCCCCTTATTGTTTTTTTTTTTAAGATCCATTTCAGGCTGCTGTATTGTAAAAGTTTGCATATTCTGTATCATTTAAGTCTCAAGGACGTAACTTTGAGATCAGGGTCACGTAATGGAAATTTGCAAAACTTGGCATCCTGCAGCTGTGAGAATGAAGAAAAAAGTTTTACTGTAGTAATCTATCAAGGAAATTAATTCACATTTGACCCCTCCACTGTGCTCAGTCACCTTGGGAATTTAATTGCGACTCTTTTGTTAATCCTTGATGTTTCTTTGGCTTTGCTCCTTAGTTCTCTTAGAGCACGGCTGATGGGAAGTCCCTAAGCAAAATATACTGAAGTGGAATATGCTCCTGACCACAGTGTTTTCAGACGTTGGTCACGTTCACCAGAGGTCCTTAGCTGAAAACTGCAGTGACAAGAATTGCCTATGGTAACATTGTAAACCCTTCATCTGACTGCTGTTTCTCTGGTTGAGACCCTCTGGGAGCTCGCTGCACAGTGAATGGTGTCATCCAGCTGTATGTGGCCTCTGTCTATGCCATGATTCCTCACTTCCATTCGCTCACCTCTCCCTCCCACAAACGCCAGCTGTCCTCAGTCCCTTGTAGCCACTGGTGTTATCCTACAGAGATACCCTGCTTCCCCCCCACCCCCAGTCCTCTTTCCCTTCTCCATCACTCCCCGGATCGCCTACTCCTATCTTTGTTCAGAATATTCTTTTCATGTTCTTTCCTAAACAGACAATGTTGTTTCCTAAACAACTTTCGTTGTTTCCTGTTTGAAAAAATTCTTTTCTGTTAATACCTGTAGTTTTACATACATACATTGATAGAACATCAGAGCTTTGATGTGCAACATTTTCTTTTTAATGTGTGTCCTTGTCAGCCAATAGCTGTCTTTTTCTTGAAATAACAGGTGTTGACATAATTGTATCAATAAAAATACTGCTCAACTTAGCACCCACCACAGGGTTTTCCTCAGGGTTTAACAAGGTATGTTCTCTCTGACAGACTTGTTTGTGTCCCGAGTCAGCTGGATCACACACAACAGGCCAACTCCTCTCTTTCTCACACATATATCAAGTGGTATTAAGGACCAAATTATGGTAGCATGAAATCCCACTGCACTGGTTGTCCGAACTTATCAATTTCAGATTCATTCTGATTTGGCATGGGTTATCCCCAGAGGATTGTCTGAGGGATGAATTATGAAAACCAGCATTTATCACTTACCTTTTTCCCCTTTTCGTTTCATTTCCTACTAATCTAAGTGAAACCTCTAAAAAAATTATCTGGCCACCTCCTCCTCCACCTAGAATGTTGATGCTCATTCATAAGTTTAAATTTCAGGCACTTCCAAGTGTCTTGTCTTTGGAAGTGTTCAAATATATCCAATTTTCATCAAGAATAAATAAAACAGGCCCAAAACATGCCCTTGCTTTGCTAGTCCTAGCTCCTGGCTCTGTATGCGACAGAAACTTCTCTGAACTCTGCTCTGTGCTATCATTCTTTGACTAGTAGATCACTTTGTACCATCGATTATAGAAAATGCTATTCCAATCACTCCCAGAAATCCTTCCCTTTGAAACATGGGAGACCAACCTCATACTTCATATAAAAATGAACTTGTATGAAATCCACTGCATCTCCAGCCACTTTCCTCTTGTCTCTCTCCATCCTACTGAGTTTCTGTATCTTTCCCCAGTGACACAACACACATCAAGTATAAAATGCTGGTGTCCATGTTACACAAGAGTGGTAGAAATGGGAACATTGTTTTAAAAGTCTCCTTGGCTTTTCTTCATGTGGCATGTTGTAACACTTATAGGTCACAGAGAAATGTGGAACATTTTAAACTGAAGTAAAATTATATTCTGTTGAGAGTCTTCTGTTTCAGAGTCTTCTCTATAGGAAACCTGTAACCCCAAATCCATGCTCTCAGGGCTTCTCTATAGGAAACCTGTAACCCCAAATCCATTCTCTCATGTTCTTAGTGCTTCCAGATAATTCATGTGGAGAATGGCATACATGTGAAGAATGGTAAAATATTTTTGTTGCCAGTTGCACACTTTGGCAGATGAGGTTAAAGGAAGCAACTTGGCCTTCTTGTTTTAATACTTCCAATACTTTAAGGAATGGTATGGGGAGTCCTTCTGTCTGTGTTGCTTATATTGGTTGATGAATACAGAAACTGCTTTGGCCTGTTGATAGGGCAGAACTTAGGTAGTTGTGTAAGACAGAACTGAATTCTGGGATGAAGAAAGCAGAGAGAGAGAGAGAGAGAGAGAGAGAGAGAGAGAGAGAGAGAGAGAGAGAGAGAGAGAGAGAGAGAGAGAGAGAGACTCCATGGAGCTGCCAGAGACAGAAGCTGGGAATTTTACCCGGTAAGCCATTGCCAAGTGGCGATATACAGATCAATAGAAATGGCTTAAATTAATATAAGTGTTAACCAATAAGAAGCTAGAGCTAATGGGCCAAGCAGTGATTTAATTAATGCAGTTTCTGTGTGGTTATTTTTGGGCTAAGCTAGCCCAGTGGCTGGGACAAACAAGCGGGCCTTCCTCCTACAAAGGAAGTGCTAATGCAGTCTTCTTTCTGTACTGTGCATATACCTTTGTTAAATTTTTGAAATTGAATTTGCTATGACTGCTGGCATTAAGAGTCTGAGGCCAAGCTTTCCACACATTTCTCTATGTTCTAATAGGGAGATTCCAAATTCACCCTAACCATGGATATTCAGGGTATTTTCATTTGAGAGACACCATCAACGACCACTTCAGAAACAGAATAAAATACGCAAGCTTACACATTGAAACTGGCACTGGTGGAAGAGTTTCATCAAAGTAGGCTGTCTCCAGAAAACACACAATTAATAGAGACCTTTCAAGTCCTTTCCGGATACCTACAGCAGACATATACAGATATCCTGCAATTATGAAATCAAGATAACCAGCATTATCACTGTACAGACTGATTATGGAGATGAAAACATTTAAAATCTATCTTTGAGCAGATAGGCAGCATGGTAATAATGAAATACTTTCCATATTATGGTCACCATGTCCAGTAAGAGAGTCCTGAAGCTGTTCTTTCTGACTGATTGAAACTCATGCTATTTGAGTAACATTTTTTGTTCCCTATTAGTTTCTCTCAGCCTCTAACAAGAAATTATTGCTTATTTGTACAAGTTAAAATTTTGTATATTTCAAATATAAGCTGACTTTTGGTGATTGTGGTATTTTTTCAAATACTCCCCACCCCCGAGAAGCTGATATACTCTCACATCTCCCTAAGTTTGAAAAGGCTTTGATGAGATTTATAGAGAAAATATATATTTTAGATATTCTTTCAGATAGAGTGCTAATTGTTGTGGGTTAACTGTTCATGAAACCATACTGCACATTCAATTAAGATTTCTTTGAACAGAAACACATTGAAAACAAAAGTATGTGTTGACTGGCTGATGAAAATATAGCCAGAGACCCTTACATACTAAGTCAGCACTTCTCCTTGAAGGAGTGGTTCAGTATTCCTAACTCATATTTCTAGTGACTTCACAGGGCCTCCCTCCATCCTGACATCCACACATGTCTGATTAAGTTGACTCATGTAATCACTTGTATCGTTTCAAGTAAATTAACCTTCCCTGATGCAGTCCAGTGGCTTAAAATTTTCATCCCGAAGAAGTAGAGGATTGAATGACAATTATACCGCAAGAGGACAATAAATGTCACAAATGATAAGAAGTCGACTCACATATTCGACTGTAGCATGAACTTTTGGTTAGTTCCTTATTAAGATGAGAATAAATTGTAAGTTTCTAAACTTTGATTAGTTTGCTCTTCTACCTCCAACTAAAATCGACAGGACATGCTATTTTATATGTAAATTCAAAATCACTGGGATAAATGTATGATAACTGGCAACCTACATTAATGTGCTACCTTTGGGTATTAGCAAATGATAGCTGTGAAGAGCCATCATTTATAAATCATGCACAAGCATACTGGTAGCAAAAGATTTTTATTAATGGAAGGAGATGATCTGAACTAGTGGGGTATTGTCTTTCAGGGGAAGAAAGAATAAATGTTTTTTTTTTTTTTTTTGGTTTTTCGAGACAGGGTTTCCCTGTAGTTTCTAGAGCCTGTCCTGGAGCTAGCTCTTGTAGACCAGGCTGGCCTCGAACTCAGAGATCCGCCTGCCTCTGCCTCCCGAGTGCTGGGATTAAAGGCGTGCGCCACCACCGCCTGGCCATGAGAATAAATGTTTTAAAATATATATATTTAGAGAACTCATGATACATATTACTTTTAGACCTTAAGTGTATTTGGGAAGTGAAACTCCTGCTCTTCAGGTAACTAAATCTTGAACTCTGGGGATGTTGGTCCTGGTGCTGGTGACAATAGGGTCTTGTAATTCTCCCTCTGCTCCTTTCTGTGTATATTTGTAATAAAGAACAAAGAAGGAATTCAGTTTTCAAATTCTTCGCATGGAACTCACACACTTTTCAAGTCATTGGAGGAAACTGATTGATCCACACAGAACACAAAGTGCTCGATTGACTCAAACCCTGCAAGAATTCATAACTGCCCAGGAGGAGCCTACCAAAACTCTCCATGTACCACATTTACATGGAGTGCTGTGAACTGGATTTTCACTATTTGACCATTTTTGGAAGTGTGCAGAGGATGTGTCCTTTGCCATTGGTCCCTTTTCCCTTATGTCCATACACCCTACCCTACAAGTATCTCATCTCATGTGGAAGTTTGATTGTTTACCAATATGTAAACAGGACATTTAGTGAAACCTCATGTTTAGGACAATTTTAACATATTGAGAGATGGTAATTTCCCTTAATTCACTCCTGTAAGAAAATTTCTTAGAAGTCTAAATCATAATTCTCTCTTTATTCTGATACTCTAAGTCGGTACACTTACTGAGACATCTAATTTATAATTTTCTCTTTTTCCGGATACTCTAAGTACACTTACTGAGGCAAATGAGTAGCTGTTCTGGCTCCAGAATTCCTAGGCTGCAGAGAATTAACTTAGGCCAAGGAAGTGCTGGATTGCTCAGTCATAGAGTTTCATAAAGAGAGAACTCCCGTGGCCTGTGTGGAAGAAAGAGTTTGAACCCTGGGGGTGAGACCACAGGCAGGATTAATTTCTGTGAGACTAAAGGGCCAGGTGGATGGTATTTTTGAAATCAAGGTCCCTTTTCAGTTTCTTGACCTTTTGGGGTTTGGAATGTAAGTTGTGTTGTCTTCTCTCTCTGCTGACACACCACACAAGTATTTAGCTCTTCCCAGACTCCACATTCAACTACTGTCCTGTTCAACTAACGGGAAACTTGTCAGATAGGAAGACTGGAGGACAATGGAGAAAAATCTGCACACTTTTCCTTTTAAGTACTATGCTTTTCCTCCTGTGGTTCTAACTTTCTATCACTCTGGGTAAGAGCACTCAGTCTGTTGTATGACTCTCCTTGGACCCTGTAAAAGTGTTCATTCCTTTTGCTCCTGTAGGTCTGGGATCAGAGTCACTTCTGTCTGGTCTTTTCTCTCTGAACCTCAACTTGGTATAATTGGGAAAACAGAATTTGGTAGAAATAAACAAAACATTAAACAAACAAACCCCCCAAAACCAAAACAACATGCCCTCTGTACTAAATAACTTTATGTCAACTTGACACAAGCTAAGGTCACCCAAGAGGTGGAAATCTCAGTTAAGAAAATGCCCCTTATAAGATAGGGCTATAAGCAAGTCTATAGGGTATTTTCTTAATTAGTGATTGTTGTGGGAGGTACAAGCCCATTGTGGGTGGTTTCCCTCCTATAGCTGTGAACATAGGTTCTATAAGAAAACAGGTTGAGAAAACCATGAGGCGCAAGCCTGGAAACAGTACCCCCTTCATGGCCTCTGCATCAGCTCCTGTTTCCAGGTTCCTATCCTGGCTTTTTTCATTGACAGACTACACTATGGAAGTGCAAGCCAAATAAACGCTTTCCTCCCTAACTTGCTTTTGGTCATGGTGTGTCATCACAGCAACAGGAACCCCATCTAAATAAGCCTCCTTTCCTAATCAAGGTCAGTGGCTTACCATTTTTTAACAGTTAAATCACAAATGAATCATTTAGATAGTTTAATTTCTTTCATATCCCGAAGAGATTAGGTTTCTCAGCAAACTGTTCCCCAAAACAACTTAAAATGAAGAAAGCTTTATTTTTGCTCAAGGTTTCAGAAGTTTCTATTTGTGATCATCTGACTCTGCCTCTTTTAGGTAGCAAGAAGCATACAATGGAGCAAAACTGCTTACTTATCTCATGACAACCAAGAAGCATGCACATGACTGGTCCCATTGCAATAAGGAGGAAACATTAGACACCTGAGAATGTCTGCTAGTAATGTCTAGTTGTCACCTGCTCCCAAACTCTGTTACAATGCACCCTCATCCTCAAAACTCAAACTACTAATTTAGAGTAGGAAATTACTAACAGCCCAGCTTGCCTCTGAGTTCATGCAATCGATAAACTTTAGAACAATGAATAAAAATGTAGGAAATCTCCATGCTCAACACAAACAGAGTGACAGAGGAAGGATGAGACCCAGGGAAAAAATAATATGGCATATAAAATTCTACCCTTTTGATTATTAAGATGGCAAGCATCATGTGTTAGTATTTAAACACTGTTTTCTGTCCTTAGTCAGTGCGCATTGCCATTCTAGGTGGCTCCCGACCTTGCAAAGTTCCAAGTTAAACTGCCTTGCTTTCTCTACTCTGAGACTCTGATGATCTTATTACAAATTGCAAACCATTATATCTGACAGTCGTCAATGATCTGCTTCCTCAAACCACGTAGACCCCATCTTCTAAAGTTTACCAAACCTCCTCCAGCCCATTAACTTATAATTCATGAGCCACTGATGAGATCAGAACTCCCAGGATCTGATCAGGTAAGAGACAGCTCTTTAAACATGCTAACTTTTAGGGAACTTTAAAAATATACAGTATAAAATTGATGGGTGTAGTAAAATTTTAAAGCCTGTGGTAGTATGTAGCTAAAGTCTTTCTTCTCCTTTTCCTTCTCTCTTGCTTTACTCTCATATTGCTCATATCCTTCCTCTCTTCTTTTTCTTTTCTCCCTCCAATCTCTCTCCATATCTTCCTACCCCATATTTTTGCTCAAATCAATTTTATCTGAAAAAAGGGTTTTTTTTTGTTTGTTTTTCAGCTCACTAAAAACAGTGCCCTGGGACTCTTTCTTCCTTTGAGATCTCAGGCAGGATACAGAAGAGCAATCTGAGAAGATACAAGGATCTCTATTGACAGTCTGACCATGAAGCTTTAGAGAAGACTTTGATATTTTAACAATTTTGTACTTACTTATTTGGGTGTTTCATTGTACTACTCTGGTGTGTCAAATCTGAACCACATGTTCACATCAGATAAGAACTGGTGGAAAGGGTCTTCTTTGCCAAGGATCAGGAAATATTTGACTGGAGATATAACCTGTGTACTAAGTGGGGGAGGCATCTGCATGCTAATTCTCTCTACTTATTGCAGTGGTCTCCTGGTATGGCAGTCAAATTCTGGAGCCCTGTGAACTAAATGGCAATTTTTTTTATCTTTAAAAAAGTTGATAATCATATCTCTCAAGGACAATTTAAATATGAATTCCATAATATTTAGCCCTACAAATGGAATTTGCCCTTTATTTTCTGACTTGTTTTCAATTTATAATAAGAATATATAATTGTATGGAATGAAGAACAGTGTTTGGTTCTATGTAAACAATGTCGAGAAATTCAATCAAGTTAATCATCTGCCATCTCACCAACTTATCGCCTTTGGTGAGGATTTTGCAAATATATTTTCTTTGGTAAACTTGAAATGCATGGCAAATTACATATTTATACAAATATGTTTAGAGAAATATGTTTGGATACTTTTTACTTTCTAAGTTTCTGCTGTTGCCTTTTTTGGCTTCATATTTTTCTTTCTTTTTTTTTTTTTTTTTTTTGGTTTTTCGAGACAGGGTTTCTCTGCAGCTTTTTTAGAGCCTGGCCTGGAACTAGCTCTTGTAGACCAGGCTGGCCTCGAACTCACAGAGATCTGCCTGCCTCTGCCTCCCGAGTGCTGGGATTAAAGGCGTGCGCCACCACCGCCCGGCTGGCTTCATATTGTGGGTATTAGTTTTTATGAGATGGATGGTTTTAAATATTTTCTCCCAATTCTCCTTTTATTGAACGTGTCAAGGACATTGCCTTCTTTCTTCACTGAATGCTTCCTTTGATGTGCAGATTTTTAAAAGTTTGGTACTATTGCATTTTGCTTTTCTTATTTGGATATTTGGAATTCTAGCCAAGAGGTCTTCAGACCAGTGTCATAGACTCCTCTATTTTCCTCTAGCTGCTCTATACTTTGGGGTCATTTGTTTGAGTCTTTTGTCCACTTTATTTGACTTCTCTGTACAGTGTGAGATAAGTGTCCAATTTCATTATTTTACCAGTCCATATCTCCTTGCTAACATCATTTATTAAATAAAATATTCGTTCTCCAGGTGCATCTTGGCACTTTGTTGAAAACCAAATGACTATAAATAAGTTCTTTTTTTCAGGCTTTTTATCTTCTTCCATTGGTTTATATGTCTAATTTTAGATCTGCAGCATATTCTTTTTTAAAAAACAAATAATAATTTACAATATATTTAAAAACACAGAGTGTGATGCCTAAAGCTTTTCTCAGGATGCTCAAGTTTGCTTAAAATTGTTATATTTTTTTCTGGTTTCTCCCAATTTTTAGGATAACTATTTCTATATCAGCAAAAAATTATGTTGGGATTTTTATAAAAATTGTATTGGGTTGTATGGACATTTTAACAATATTAATCATTCAGACTATGATCACAGTTTATCTTGTGTGTTTTTCTCTTCAGGGAGAACAGGCTTAATGAGTAGACTGTAAAGGGGAACAGGCTGTGCACTAATAAGATTGCTAATTGCTTTCCATTTATTTGTGTTTTGTTTTAAAATATTTTTGTTAACTTTTTAATTTTTGCTTCTCATACATCCCAAGCACAGTTGCTCCTCCTTTCCTCCATCCCTCCTACTCTCTCACTCCACCTCACCTCTCCCCCAGATCCATTCCTCCCCCTATTTCTCTTAACAAAGAAGAACAGGCCTCCCAGGGATACCCACCAAACACGGCATAACAAGTTATAATAAAACTAGGTATAAACCCTCACACCAGAGACACCCTACTTTCACTCTTAGGACGTCCAGAAGAACACCAAGTTACACAACCATAACATATGACAGATGACCTAGCTGAGACCCAAACAGGATGCCTGATTGTGGCTTCAGTCTTTGTGAGCCCCCATGAGCCCTGCTTAGTTGATTCTGAGGGTAGTGTTATCATGGTGTCCTTGACCCCTCTGGGTCTTACAATCTTTCCTCCCTCTCTTCTGTGTGGTCCCCCTGACTCCTTCTAGTATTTGACTGTGGGTCTCTGCATCTTTTTCTATCAGTTGCTGGATATTGCCCTTCTGATGACAATTAAACCCAGACACCAAGTTATGAATATAGCAGAATATCATTAGGAATTATTTCAATGATGTCTTTTTAATTGCCTGTCTTCTTTGGTTCTATTTCTTTCTTTATCATTTTATGGATTTTTTATTAAATCTCCCCTAAATATTTTATTCTTAAGATGTTATAAATGGACTTGTTTTCTACTGAGACAACCAAATATTGTTTTTCTTTCATGTGTGTTAAAATATAGCAGAGCTCCCTCCTTCATTATAGTAGATACCCCTAGCCATAACCCTGAGTGTGGTTGCTACTGTTTTGTGAAGGATATTTGAACCTATAGCATCAGGAATAATTACTTCTAGTTTCTTCCTTCTTGTAGTATTTTAATCTGGCTTTGGTGTCTGCATAATTTTATCATTCCAAGCTAAATTCAGAAAAAAATCACTTGTCTTCATTATTATTTAAAATCATCTTAGAAAGACTGATGTTTGTTCTTTAAATGTTTGATAGAACTGACTGGCAAAACTAGAATTCCAGAGCTTTCTTTTGAAAGGGAATCTTTCAAAACTGTGCTTCAGTATCTTCTTCATTACTATAACTTTAAACTTTCTATTTTTATGATGCATGAGGTTTGTGATGGGAAATAGGGTAGAATGTGGGTAGGAGGTGTTCCAACATTTGTGGCTTCAATATTCCGTTTCCTATGTTTTCCTTATGACTTGGATGTTTTCTCGCTCTCATTTGAGAGAACAGCTACTGTCCTTTTGATTCCTGCTTCAAAATGTTGTTATTGTAATTTATGTTCAACAAAGAACTTTTCAGTTATGAAGAGCTTCTTTCCTAAGAAGAGCAAGGATCTACAAAGTAAGATAAACTTTACCGGTTGAGTACATTTTTAAAAACTTTTGAACCTAACATTTTTCTCATATCAGGAAAATATTTAGTCAAGATTATCCCTCAAATTTTTAATTATGATTCCTTCCAAGAATATGTATTTTGTAATGCAAATTAAAAAGAGTATAAAAAGCCTGAAGGCAAACCTTTTAAAAATAAGCATTAACTTAATTATATTAGGGCACTGCTTACCTATTATAATTACACGAAATATTCAAGTGTTACCAGCCACACTTAGAATCTTTCTCCTGCCATGGAAATCGTGTTTGAATCAGTTGCACAAAAGTTATTTACTGATTTG
The DNA here is from genome assembly GCF_903992535.2 of Arvicola amphibius. Classification (NCBI taxonomy): domain Eukaryota; kingdom Metazoa; phylum Chordata; class Mammalia; order Rodentia; family Cricetidae; genus Arvicola; species Arvicola amphibius. The sequence goes on from NC_052064.1 coordinate 11,087,479, forward strand.
TCTCCAACATTTTCTACTTGTCAAGACACTAGACTATTCCTGAATCTACACCAGGGCCTACAAAGTGAGTCAGGGAGAATCTGGTTACACAGTTGTCCAAATACCAAGTCCTAAGTATATTTTGATCACACTTTTATGCCATATGATAGTCTAATAACTCACTGTGGTGACTCTTCTACGTCTACAAAACATAAAATTCAAAGAAATTTTCATTGCTTATATGCTCATGTTATCTATATTTTGTTCAAATACATACAACAAAAAGAGGCAAAATACATACATTCATACATAAATACTTCACAGAAGCATCAATTAGTAAAATCAGCTGGGTTCAGGCAATAAAATATTTCCGAATATTGGTTTTGACTACATTTTCATAATGTCCACAGGCCACTGACATTTTTGAACTTCAGGGAGAGAGAATTCTTTCTGGATTCTTCGATGGGGTGACTCCTGGGAGGCTGATCACACACCAGGAAGGTCCCACTCACAAGACTATTGAAGTAACAGGGACTGGACTCTATGATGAAAACAGAAAAAAAGACAGGAAGAAATCTAAGTCGGTGGGGAGAGGATGGAAGTGGGGAAGAGGGATGAACACATTCAAAATAAGATATTGCTAAAATAGTGATGGTATTAAGAATCTTGTATTGAAGAATGCTTTTAAGGAATTAAAAATAAGACAATACAAACAATCAAACAAAATGCTTTTATTTTGTTGTTTCCAGATTTTATGTAATTCCTTTTCCTTAGCTCCTAACTATAGTTGAAATTGCTTTGGAACAGTAGAATAGTGGAACAAAAATTACAAGAGATAGAACTTATTTTGACTCTGCTGTCATATTCTAGAAGTATATCATGAAGTATAATAAAATTCTATTCTAGTAATATTCAGTTTTATTTTATATGCATTCATCATTCTTTTAATCTTATTTTATGTAGTATTTTTGTATCTATTATCTGTTATTTAAATAATTATGGTCCACTCTTCCTATGTCAAACAATATTCAATTCTCTAACTGGGTACAATGTAATTCCAACTTTCAGAAAAGTTTGAACCTTGTGAGGACATAGGTTTATAGAGACAGCCAGTTCACTACTGATTTCAAAAGACTTTTAAAAGCCTCCATAATCTTAGTGGGCACTGTTAAAAATAATCATGAGAATGAGTGTAACTTAGCTTCCTTAAAAAATTACTCAAATTAAAACATTTAAAAAAAACCCAGTCAACCTGTCTCTGATCTTCAGGTTAAAATATGGGACATCTGTATAGATTAAGCCTTTCAGATAATTGCTACTTCCTGATCCTCTCCCTCTTTTGTTGTGTATTATAGCAAGGGACAGTTTGTTGGCTGATCAGAGACATTTATTATAGGTTTGTACCAAGGTGCCTGTGCTGCATTGCACATCATAGTTAGTCCAGAGTGTTCAATAAATTGATTTTTCTGTCCCTTCCATTTTTCATTCTGTTATTTTGCTATGACTGAACGCATGCTGTTCCAGTCTGAGGTGGGAAATCCTGCTTCTTGAGTGAAAGGGGCAGACTTTTGAAGTTTGTAAGATAGTATGCTGATTTCATTTGTCTGCAGTGCAGAGGGGAGGCTGCATCTGGTTCATCTAATTTAGACACTTAAAAGTCAAATTCCAGTTCTACTTTTCAAAACCATCTGGGCTGCTTTTCATTCTCTGAGCCGAGCCGCCTTCAGTGAAATCAATGGTGCTGGCAGAGAATATCTGAAGAAGTAAGGTTAGCTGTTTGGTCACAAGACAAATTTCTTTAGGCCCAGACATACGGAAAACAGATTTTTCTGTGGTAATTTTATAGCTACAAAGAAATACCTGTTGATGGCATCTATGTGAAGCACAGAGTTTATTAAAGGGTTCAAACATGTCAAGTATGCTTTCAAAATTTCATAAAGGTCAGTAGATATGTAAGTACCTTTTCTATCAGTTATAATTTACTTCTAGAAATAAGAGATCATTGGTGGGCAAAATATTGATATACAAATTTCCATTTTTCGGTGTCAGAAAATTTGGACGTTATAGGAGGAGCTCACACACGTAAGTTGAGAGCTCAAACAGGGTGTGAAGATGGCCACAGTGACATGAAACACAGGTTCATATAGGCCAGGGTATAGGTCAATACAATCATACAACTCTATGTGACTCTTGTTTGAACCACTGACAGCTGATATTTCTTTGATGCCAGTCCAACTCTTTTCCAACCGGTGCTATAGAAACGTTTTTAGATATTGCACCATCAGCTAGGTTTTAATAGTCAAAGGTAAAGATCTATTGTTGTTTACTTATGAAAGAGCAGAATAAATCTCATTTTAATCATTAAACACTCTATGTAAACAAATGGTTATTTTATGTGTGTTACATTCTCCTAACTTATGATGCCCAAATGAAGCTCTACTTCACAGTTGGTTTAAATTAGAAAACTCCTAACTCCCTTCCAGACTCAGAGCTTTGTGGCTCTGTAATTTGCTAAGTTCTATTTCAGTTCCTATGTCTAGCTTTGGATTTATAATAAACAGTCCAAGGTTTTTGTAAATTAGAGGCTTCACAAAACCTGAATCTATCTATGGTGAATGCAAATTTCATTTTCAGAGTGTTTTCAAGCAGCATATGCGTGACAAAACTGTTAGAAATGCCATTTCTTAGCCTCTTCTTCTGAATTACTAAATGACACACTCGGTGTGGTTAGGTGGGGAGGAATAGAGATGACAAGCAATCAGAATTCTAAAAGGTCCCCTAGAATATTTGGACTTAGGCTGGGGTAGAAAAAGTTGGAGAAATATGCTGTTTTGAATAGCAATCATCCCCATAGACTCATGTGTTTGAATGCTTAGCCTTATAGTGGAGCTATTAGCTGTGGCCTTGTTGGAGGAGGTGTGTCACTGGGGATTGGATTTAGAGGTCTCAGATGCTCAAGATAAGACAGTGTGACTCAATCTCTTAGTGGTGTCCACTGATCCAGATGTAGAACTCTCAGCTTCTTCTCTAGCACCATGTCTGCTTGCATGCTGCCCTGCTTCTCACCAGGATGATAATAGATTAAACCTCTGAAACTGTAAGCCAGCCCCAGCTAAATTAGAGTCATGGTGTCTCTTCACAGCAATAGAAACCCTAATGAAGACATGAATTAAACTTGCATGAGTTTCTCATTGTCTCTGAAAAAGAACACAACAAACCACCCGCAAAAGGAAACATAGAAATGAAGTCTATCCAGAGACTTTCATTAGCCCCACTAAAGGAATACAGTAAGGGTCGGGCTCAGTTTGTTTTTATGGACAAGCGGTTAGCTTCCTCTTTACCATTTATGTGAAAAAAATCTTATTATTCATCTGTGGAATTGCTAATGATTTGTGTCAGACAATTCGCCTGGCTCTTTCCCAAGTTGCCCTTTTGTTCTCCCAATAGATTAGTGGTCAAAGTTAGACTTTGACAGAAATAGATTAAGAACATGCTTAGCAACACGGTGTGCCTCGGTACTGCCTGTTCTGACCTGGTCAGAATCATAGATGGACTGTGAGTGTCCTTGTTCCCTAAAGGTGATCAAATAGGTACTTCTGAAGATTATTTATTTTAGACTCAATCCCTCTTGAAAGTGGCAGCATTTTGTTTATCCAAATAAATACCCTAGTTATGAGTTCAATAAATTTACCTCTGTGGCTCAGCATGTTTCTGTCAGAACTACTGCCTCTATATTTTCTTCATGTTGTATCCAGTATCATAGTATTTCACTTCATAGCATGGCTTCCTGCCAAGGAACTCTCTTGCCAATCATGATACATAGAGTGCCCATACTCATCCTGTTCATGTTCACCACAATGAGGCAGCTGGTTTGACATACAAGTAAAATGGCCTTTGAGAACTCAGTTACAGCCGAGTGGCAGTGCCTGTAAGACTTATGAAAGGCTCTGCGTGCCTCAAACTAACATCCAAAATAGGGGAACAAAAGAGAAGGGACACCGCCCTTTTTGCCACAATGGCATTAGTTAAGATTTTTCTTTCTGTTCTTAGTTAATTATTATGTTCTTCTTCTTATCGTATTAGTTATTATTATCTTATTATTATTAATTATTGTCTTATTAGTTATTATTATGTTTTTAGTTAGCTATTATGATCTGTTGGACTAGAGTTTTTATTTTAAAGGGAGGAGTGCTTCCCCAGGAGATGCAGCTATGGTTCTATAGAATGCTCTCCAGTGTGAGTGGCTATCAGCACATCCATTATGGATCTGAACAGAGCAAAAGGCTAAAGGATAGGGTAATCTGCTTTCTTTCGCATGCTTAAGCTGAGATATTTATTATTTTCTAGTGCCTAGAATCATAACTGCACCAAGAGACTCTCCATTCTCAAGTGTTTGGGCTCAGACTGTTCTATGCCACTAAATATGCCGGCTCACCAGCTTATTAATCAGCTATTCAGGTTTTAGTATATATTAACTTCTGTCACTGTATCAATTTCTCAACAGAAATAATTATAATCTTCTATCATCTATCTATCTATCTATCTACCTATCTATCTATCATCTATCTATCTATCTATCTATCTATCTATCTATCTATCTATCTATCTATCTATCTATCTATCATCTCTATCTATCTATCTATCTATCTATCTATTTATCTATCTATCTATCTATCTATCTATCTATCTATCTATCTATCATCTATCTATCTATCATCTATCTATCTATCTATCTATCTATCTATCTATCTATCATCCATCTATCTATCTATCTATCCATTCTATCTATGAATCTATCATTCATCTATCACCTTCCAATATATATATATAATAGCCATCTAACATCACTATTTATTAATCTGGTCATCGATCTCTTCTTAGTTCTATTTCTCAAAAAAACTCTCACTGAAATATTCTTGTATTCAAGTATTCCATAAATTTCATGAATTTCATAAATTCAAGTATTTGTGGAAATACTTGCTGCTTCAGCTCTTCTATTTTTTGGCAATGCTTTATGATTGTTTGATTGCTGAAATGTAAAGATGCAAGTTAGCCATGACCCAGTGTCGTGTTGTAAGGCTATTTCTATGATCACATTTCAGGTTCCCTTAATTGTGAATTTTTTTACATTAGTAGTTAATTCTCCAGCACTGCTTTATAATGTTATCTTCATAATATTATTTTATTTGCAAAATCTTTTTTTATCCTGCAAGATATCAGGGTTTTTTTTTTAAATAAGAGGTAGAATCTTTGGGAGATAGAATTTTTCTGCCTACCGCAGAAATATAATGACATTACACTCTGTTCTCCAAGCAAGTCAGCAGAATTTTTAAAATGTCTCATTCTTCACCCCAAATTCATAAAACGTAATACCTTCACTTTTAAAAAATCATCCTTCCTTTGTTGTGAAGTGAAGATAAAAAGATGCCTTAAAATCCCTCTGTTCTGTTTCCACAAGTGTTCTAAAGCCAATATGTTCACAAAAGCCACCTCTGTCCCTAAGAACAAACATTTTCTAGGGCAATCCATGAGAATCATAGCAAACCAATATACACAGTTTGCATTATTTGACAGAATATACCTCATTTCTTAGTCTGAATCCTCTGTAGTTATCAATTTCACGCCCTAATTTCTCTAAAAAACTATTAAGTATTTTCTTATATAAGTATAACCAAAAATGACCAAATGATTGATTCTACCCAAGACAAAGACAGGACCATTCTCTAAATGGGTTAACCTACCCTAGATATGGGGATTATACAGGGCCACTCTTCCATGTCTAATGGAAGTTTTCCCAGAATTAACATTGCAACATCAGGGCCTCACCTCTTGCATTGGAAAAACTCTGCTGAATATGGGTCCAGTCATGTGGTTTGAGCAGTCTATCTATGGGGCCACTGGCAGTGGGGCCAGGATTTATCCCTAGTGCTTGAACTGCCAATTTGGAACCCATTCCCTTTGGAGGGATACTTTCCTCTGCTTAGATATAGGGGGCAGAGCCTTGATCCTGTCTCAGGTCATGTGCCAGACTTCTCTCGATGGGAAGCCTAAGCCTCTCTGAGGAGTGGATGGGAGGTGGAAGAGGTGGAAGGTGGTGGAGGGGGTGCAGGAGCGGAAATGGAGTGGGAGCTAGGATTGGTGAAATGTAAAATGAGAAAAGATTGTTTTAATAAATAAATAAATGAAATCTGATATAAGAATGGGCTGCTATCGCAAAATTCATTTTCTAGATTTCAACTGTTTTTGTAGACTGTACTCCAGAATTTCATGACCATGGGTCATTCTAGAGATGAAGGGACTTTATGGATATGCTCATGTGAATTAGATGAAAAAGCTGAAGCATGATAAACTATTTAAAGCCTGTAAGCGGCAGTTGGGCAGGCAGCTCTAGTCCTAGAATTTCATCTTTTAAAGAATTCCCCCAAATTATTGAAGTATAAATGAAGAGCAAAATTGTGATATTTAAGGTAAGTATAGTATAACATTTGACACAATACATATTAAAATAATTGCTTACTTAGGTAACACATTTATTTCTTCCTATATTTACTTCGTCTTTGCTGGAGGGAGCATTAAGAACCTCTCATTAGGATGGGCAGTGGTGGAAAATGCCTTTAATCCCAGCACTTGGGAAGCAGATGTAGGCATATCTCTGTGAGTTTGAGGCAAGCCTGGTCTACAAGAGCTAGTTCCAGGACAGGCTCCAAAGCTACAGAGAAACCCTGTCTCAAAAAAACAAAACCCTCATCAAATAGGCAATAAGTATTATTAAGTATAGTCAAGATTATTGTAGAAGGTTCCAATAATTGTCTCATTTCATAACTGAGTTAAAACTGTTTGACTATGTGGTTTATTTTTATTTTTATAAATAACATTTATTAATTATTTAGGAGTTTCATTCACTACATCCAGATCACACTTGCTTCCCCTTCCTCCCAGATCCACCCTTCCACCCTTCAACTGCACCACTAAAATTTGTCTTGCCCATATACTTATTGAAGCATGATCTAACTTCCAGGGACCAGTCCATTAAAGATAATTGAATCCTTCCCTATCCCACTGACAGAAGTCAACAACTGTGAAGAAATACATTCCAGCACTTTTATCACAATTTTAAAGGACTTTCCTCAATAGCTTTTTGTTGAGACTATTTCTTTGTTTTTTCTTTTTTCTCTTGGTGGTGGGGGAGGGACAGGTTATTGCAGAAACCTTCAATGCCTCTCATTTTCAATTATGAGTCTGCAGTCATCAATACCATTGCTACAGATGCTTCCTTACCTATAACAGCCAGCGACAGCAGGGATCATGGACAGATCTTGGATTACCCCGTGGTTTTCCATGAGTGCACAGATCAAGTGCAAACATACAATTATCAGCAGTATCACGTATTATGGACCTCATCATGGGTTCAGGCAGCATCTTTGGACATCAGCATTGTTTCCAAGGGCAGGACAGACCACAGACATCATCATGTCCTCCCATGGCATTAGAGTCCATGAACATCTACATGGTCTCCAATGTTAGCATGGATCAGGACAGCAACATGGCCTATAATTATAGGTCCATGCAGCCAGCAGAGGCCATACATGTGATTCTGGAGTATCTGTTTTTATGCCAATAATATGCTGTTTTATTACTCGAGCTCCGTATTATAATTTGAGATGGGGCACTCAAAAGGGAAGTTCTCCAACAGAGTCTCACTTTGTATACCAACCCCTCTTAAAGCCAGGACCTAACCCTGCAGTAGATGGCCAATACAAAACAATCTTAATGGCATTTTTGAATGTTCTTTTTCATATGTTGCTTTGTAAGAATATTTTTAACTTTATTGTTCTTTGTATATATTATGGTTTTCAGTTTATATGGGAATTCTTGTGTGTGAATGTGTGTGTCTTTCTGAGTTTCTTGTGCTTTTTCTTTGGCTCTTTCCCTTTTGTTCTTTTTTTTTCTTATTCCCATTTTTATTTTATGTTATTATTTCCTATCAAAGCAAGGAAGAAGAAGTAAGGATTTGGGTGAGAGGAGAGTTAGGAAAGGTCTGGGTGGAGTTGGGGGTTAGGAATCTGTAGTCAAATATATTTCATGAAAAAAGCTATTTTTAGTAAAAATAGAATACAAAACAAAAATCAAAACAAATAAACAAAAATCTCTTTGACTAACATCTTCCCATTTTTCCTGCTTGCAGCCCCTGTAACTGAAATTTTTCTTTGTTTCCGAGTCAATATTTTGAGGTTCCTCCTGTAACTGACATCATACCCTTGACTATCTCTATAGTTTTTTTCCCAGTATAACATACTGTCCACAAAGATGAGCAATCTCTTCTAAATTTATCTCTTATATAAACATATTTTAGCTATTTGATTTTCTCTTCATTGGAGCTGTTTTTTTATCATATTTTCTTGCTATGTTTCAGAACAGTAAAACTTTAACAGCTCTAACTGTGGTCTAATTTTATTTAATCTTTCTAACCCACTAGATATTTTTATTCTAGAAAGAGGTATTTCAAGATTTGCAAAGACTCATGAAAGACTGCACATAGACTGTGTCAACAGCTCAGTAAATAGGATTTCCCTAAGAGATCGGCGAAGACCCCGTATTATTCTGAACACAGAAGCAAGCAAGCATGATACCATAAATGAAACTTAAGAGACATATTGGATCTCTACTAATGCATGGAGGACAGAGTACTGAATATGATGGGCTTGTGATTTAATAAAGTGACTAAAGTGATTAATGAAAATAAATCTGTTTAGGAGTCGTTGTCTTTTCATGAGCCCCAAACCATTTAGACAGTACTTCTTGATTTTATATACTTTAGATTATGGTATCATAATGCAAATAACCCAGGCAAATAAAATGATAGGGACCTTGAATCCTTAAGTATCTCAAATGTAAGCATAAGATATAAAATGATATGTGAAACTTGTGTGTAGCCCAAGTTTCATGATGCTTCAGTAGAAATATTATTCCCTTTGTGGCAGGTCATGAAGTAAATAACAGCGGGGTTTTAAAGAAAGTGGTATAAATTTAATATGGTCCAAAAACTATACTGTATGCAAAAAAAAAGCCCCGGGGAGAAGGAGCCGCTCATCTTTTTCTATTCCAATTATCTTCATTTCAGTGGATTAGAAAATGGTAAATGTAGAAGTCAAGTTGGAGATAGTTCTCAGCTCAATCGCCTGCCAAGTTAAGTCTGATAAATGGCAAGTGTGTATAATTAATACTGTCTTTTTTCCCTAGACCAAAGGGCGACTGCAGTAACTATAGATTGTAATTGTCATCGTTGTCACATAAAATGTGCTATTATTAAGTTCAGGCTGAATTTTATTGCTGGGAATGCTCATAAATTGAGCGGTCAGTCATTTAAATTACCAAGTAGAGAGCTGTATGGCTTGCTTTAAAACTACTTCCTATGACAATGTGTTTGACTTTGGACCTCCAAAAGCTAATTGCATTTTTTTGAACAGACGTTAGACAGGCTGTAACCTATAAGCGAAGACATTCTGACAGACATGCCGTGTACACTTATAAATGTGCATAGGAATCTCATATTTTTATTTCCATTTTTTTTTGGCTGTACAGGCAAGAGAGAAGTAGTAGGGATTCAGTATAAACTGACACGTGAGTGGGAGAGATCATTCTGAAAACAGGCTTGCTGTTACTGCTTCCCGGCAACGCCCGCTTTCCATACGCTGTTGCTGATGACAAGCTAGAGTGGAAGATAGAAAGTGTGATTGACGACTCCTTGTTAGTGGCCTCGAGCATCACATCGTGAGAGCAGCTTCTGAGGGGTGGGGAGACATGGGGAAGTCAGCTAACAGTATTAAATGACTAACTGTAAACAGCAGGAGAGCTGTGGATCTCCTTTATTAGCTTCTCCTAATATTTGAGATAAGCACAACTGAAACAGCACATAGTAAGTGTGTAATGTTCATGTCACACTGAAAGGAACAGTATTGATGAGATATAGGGGGCTATGTTAGTATTCTTCATTGTATTTGCCTCCCTACCACTTGTGGGCATAAAACAATATAATTTCTTTTCTTTTCTTTCCTTTTCAAGACAGGGTTTCTCTGTAGTTTTGGAGCCTGTCCTGGAACTAGCTCTTGTAGACCAGGCTGGCCTCAAACTCACAGAGATACGCCTGCCTCTGCCTCCCGAGTGCTGGGATTAAAGGCATGCGCCACCACCACTCATCTTCAAAACAATATAATTTATATTAAGACCTAGAATATAGAAAAAGGCAAATTCACACACATATATACCAGTACACCTACACTTGCCAGGCTATTGCATCTTTCTACATATAAAAATTGTATAGTTGTATTGGTGTTTGTAAAATTTTGTGTTCTTTTAAAATTTATTACTGTGTCTTTCTTCTGATTTTTCCAAGTATGTGGTACCCTACAAAATATGAAATTTGGCTGATAATATAAAAATACATAGATTATTAAACCTGATTTAGGTTACTTTTTGAATATGGATATATATTTTCTTCTTCATTCAACTTGCAAAAGTGATTTTGTGTGGATCAAATTGTTAGCAAAACGAGACTATTTTAGTCTTGGTATATGACAATCTGAAGAGTCTACATTAGAAGTCTACAAAACATTTAAAGGTCTATAGAAATATTCTCTGGTCTTATTGTTTGGAAACATTTGTAATGCATAGAGCTTATTTTCACTGGTTTATACTAGATTTTAGTAGATAGTGTGAAAACTATGTGTTGGAGGACATATTGATAATTGAAAGCCTGGCTGAAGAACTCCCACTGGGATTTCTCTGAATATCTTGCATTCTCTTTCGGGATAAATCAATTTAAACACTATATTATCTTCTACAGTTACTCTGGCAGCATGAAATTGCTTAAGCATTTCTGCTATGTGTATTATTAGCATTCTTGTAGCAAACAAATACTAAAGGAAGAGTCCCATGGTAGAATTCTTATATTTTAAGGCATACAATACCGTGTTTGCAGGGTGTAATATAATAGAGAGGATGTAATAGTGTAATAAAGAGGATAAAGTAGAAAAATGCAACCTTAAAAGTGATTGATTGCATAGCCCTCCTTTACACAGATAATAAATGGACTGAGAAAGAAATCAGAGACATATCACCTTTCACAATAACCACAAGTAACATAAAGTATCTTGGAGTAACTATAACCAAACAAGTGAAAGACATCTATGACAAAACCTTTAAGTCTTTTAAGAAAGAAATTGAAGAAGTCACCAGAAAATGGAAAGATCTCCCATGCTCTTGGGAAGGTAGAATTGAAATAGTAAAAATGTTAATCTTGCCAAAAGTATCTATAGATTCAATGGAATGTCCAGCAAAATCCCAGAAAAATTCCTCACAAACCTCAGAAGAACAATATTCAAATTCATATGGAAAAACAAAAAAACCAGGATAGACAAAACAATCCTGTACAATAAAGGAACCTCTGGAGGTACTACAATGCCTGGTTCCAAACTTTACTACAGAGTTACAATACTGAAAACAGCTTGGTATTGGCATAAAAACTGACACGAAGACCAACTGAACAGAATCAAAGATCCAGATCTCAACCCACATGCCTACAAACTGGTGTGGAAGAATTGTCTATATTCTGTCAATTATGTTTTAAATAAAACACTGATTGGCCAGTAGCCAGGCAGGAAGTATAGGAAGGACAAACAGACAGGAAGTAGAGGTGGGGCAACGAGAACAGGAGTATTCTGGGAAGAAGTAAGTTTTTTCTCCAGTCCTGTCCAGATACCAAAGAAGCAGGATGTGACCTCACCCACTAAAAAAGTTGCTGAACCATGAGGCTAACATATACTAGAATAAGTTATAAGAGCTAATACAAAGCCTGAGCTAATAGGCTAATCAGTTTATAACTTATGGAGACCTCAGTGTGATTTCTTTGGGACCTAATGATTGCTGGAACTTGGCAGGACAGAAACCCCAACAAGTAGGCCCCCATGTTACAACAAACACCTGATTTTTGACCAAGTAGCTAAAGATATAAAATGGAAAAAAGAAAGTATATTCAACAAATGGTGCTGGCTTAACTGGATATCAACATGTAGAAGAATAAAAATAGATCCATCTCTATCGCCATGCACAAAACTCAAGTCCAAGTGGATCAAAGACCTCAACATAAAACCAAACACACTGAACCTTATAGAAGAGAAACTGGAAAGTACACTTGAATGCATTGTCACAGGAGACCACTTCCTAAATATAGCCCTAGTAGCACAGACACTGAGAGAAACAATTAATAAATGGGATCTCCGGAAACTGAAAAGCTTCTGTAAAGCAAAGGACATGGTCAACAAGACAAACACCAGCCTCCAGAATGGGAAAGATCTTTACTAACCCCACATTGGACAGAGGGCTGATCTCCAAAAGACTCCCCAAAGAACTCAAGAAATTGGTCACTGAAAGAACAAATAATCCAATAAAAAATGGGGTAGAGACCGAAACAGAGAACTCTCAACAGAGGAATCTAAAATGGCTGAAAGACACTTAAGAAAATGCGTTACACCCTTAGCCATCATAGAAATGCAAATCAAAGCAATTCTGAGATTCTATCTTATATCTGTAAGAATTGCCAAGATCAAAAACTCTGATGACAACTTATGCTGGAGACGTTGTGGGGTAAAGGATACGTACCTCCATTGCTAGAGAGAGTGCAAACTGGTACAGCCACTTTGGAAATCAGTATGGTGATTTCTCAGAAAACTAGGAAACAACATACCTCAAGACCTAGTAATACCACTTTGGGTATATACCCAAAGGATGCAAAATCATATCACAGTGACATGTGCGCAACTATGTTTATAGCATCATTATTTGTCATAGCCAGAACCTGGAAATAACCTAAATGCCCTCAACCAAAGAATGGATACAGAAGATGTGGTACATTTATACAATAAAGTAGTACACAGTAGAAAAAAATAATGACATTTGAAATTTGTGAGCAAATGGATGGATCTAGAAAAGATCATACTGGATGAGATAACTGAGACCCAGGAAGGCAAATATAATATGTACTCACTTATAAGTGGCTTTTAGACATAAATCAAAGAAAAACCATCCTACAATTCACAATCCCAGAGAACCTAGACAACAAAGAGGACCCTAAAAGAGACATACATGTATCTAATCTACTTGGGAAGTAGAAAAAGACAAGATCTCCTGAGTAAATTGGGAGTGTGCAAATCATTGGAGAGAGTAGAAGGGGATAGGATAGGAAGGGAGGAAAGTGAACAAAAATGTATAGCTCAATAAAAACAATTTTTAAAAAGTGATTTATTGCATGCCATGAAAGAAAAACTGTACCCACATGTATGAATGGATCTCTATAAGTGTCTCCTACATCCTTTCATTGATAAAGAGATAAAACAAGGCCCAATATTTTGTTTCCTGCAGAGGAGATAAAGGGAGGATCTCTCAAAGTGACTGAATTGAGCACCTTTGTTACATATTTTCTGTTAAAACTCTCTGAGGTTGGTGGCAGCCTGGGAGCAGCTCCAGTTGACACCCAGGATTGAGTGGCTTCTCACCTCTTTGTTTTCCACATTTCATATAATCTGAGAAGTGGTTTTTACAATGACGCAATAAAGGACATTCTAAAAGTGATAAAAGCTGTAAGTTAGGAAAAGCCTTTTGTGGTACTAATCTCACATTTGGAAGTTGTTTTGAAGGTGAAGCCTTTCTGATGATAATAAGACTAGGACCAATCTATGAGTATAACAGAGTACCATTAGGAATCAGCTCATTGACTTTTCTATTTGCCAGTCATGTTTGGTTCTATCCTAGGTATCTGGGCTATCCAGCCGCTGGGTTCTGTCTTTCAGAGAGACTGTTGTAGGAGGCCGCTTGTTTTGTTCTGGACTGCTCAGTCGTGAAATAATCACACAGAAACTATATTAATTAAATCACTGCTTGGCCTATTAGCTCTATATTCTTATTGGCTAGTTCTTACATATTAATTTAACCCATGTCCATTATTTTATATTTTACCAAGAGGTTTGTGGCCTACCAGCAAGGTTCTATAGGACATTTTCAGCGGGGCTGCATGGCTTCTCTCTAACTCCTTCTTCCAGCATTCAATTTAGTTCTCCCTGCTTACCCCTATTCCCTGCGTAGGCCCAAGACTGTTTCTTTATTAACCAATGATATTCACAGCATACAGAGCAGAATCCCACATCAGCAGCTAGTATCCTCTTATAAGGGAGTACATAACATGTTTATTTCTTGTCATGTAGGTCTTTCACTTTCTTAGTTAGAGTTACCCCAAGATATTTTATATTATTTGCGGCTATTATAAAGTGTGTGTTGTTTCCCTGATTTCTTTCTCACTTCTATATAAGAAGAATACTGTGTTTTCTTAAGAGAGCACTTTAATATAAATATGGAATAATGTGATGGTACCATGAAGCATTGTGATGTTGATGTGGAACATCATAATACTTGGCAGAGCATGTTATCAGGAGGTAGCTTCATGTTGGCACAATTGAGTATTGTGATTTCATGATGGGGTCTGTAATGACACAATTAAGCATTTTGGTGGTGCAATGGAACATCTATGGCAAATTTGAGCATTGCAATGTCACAGTGGAGTTTTTTTTTGTTGTTAGTTAGAACTAGCCAGTTCACAAAAGGTGTCTGTCAACTGTAGGAGTTACCTCTTAGCAGTTTCGGGGATACTTATCTATATTATCATATCATCTGTGAATAATGATATTTGACTTATTCCTTTCTAATTTGTATCCCATTGATCTCCATTGTTCTAGCTAGAAGTTCAAGTACTACTTGGTATAGTAATATTTTATTTGTGTTTTAATAAATAAAACTTGCCTGAATATTAGAGAGCAAAGCTAGCCATACACTATACAGGCCAGGCAGTGATGGCACACACCTTTAATCCCAGCAGTCACACTAATTAGCCATTGGAGCCAGGGAGTGGTGATGTACGCCTTTAATCCTAGCACTAGAAAGGTATGTAAGGTGGGATGAGACAGGAATTCTCTTAGTCTGAAGATTTTGTAGAGGTAAGAGCTCTTTAGTAGTTGCCTTCTTTGCTCCTCTGATCTTTCAGCTTGAACTCCAATATCTGTCTCCAAGTTTTTATTATTTGTGATACATTTAATAGACATGAAGAGAGTGACTAGTCTTATCTCTTATTTTAGTGAAATTGTTTTAATTTTTTCTACATTTAATTTGATGTTGGCCTATAGACTTACTCTATTATGTTTAGATGTGTCCCTTGTACCCATGATCTCACCAAGATTTTTATCATGCAGCTGTATTGGATTTTGTCAAAGGTTTTTTCTCAACATCTAATGAGATGATCATGTAGTTTTTTTCTTTCAGTTGTTTATATAGAGGATTCTTTTGACATATTTTCATATGTTAAACCATCCCTGAATCTCTGAGATGAAGCCTACTTGATCATGGTGGATGACCTTTTTGATCTGTTCTTGAATTCAGTTTGCCAATGTTTTAATGAGTATTTTTGCACCAATGTTCATGAGAGAAAACTGTGTGTAAATTTCTTTCCTTGCTCAATATTTGTGTGGTTTGGCAATGGGTATGGTGGTTTGTTTACATAGTTTTCAGAAAGCTGGTCTGACCTTTGATGGGATGAGAGTCTTCAATCAGAAGTTTGGCAAGGGATATGGTGATAAGGAGTGGGGATAGACAGAATTATGTTCAAAGAGCACAGGCAGGGTAGGAAGCAGTCTCATTTAGGGTTCAGGATGCTGGCTTGGCCCTGGTGGAAGAGGAGGCTTCCCCTCAGATGTATGGGCCTGTATAAGGTGAAAAGAAGCTTAAGATTATGATGGGTGAGCACAAGTAGGTGGAAGGTGGATTACCTGGTTTTCAGGAAGCTGGTCTGTCTCTTGATGGAGTGGAAACCTTCCAGCAGATGTATGGGGTGGAATACGTTGTGACTGATAAGCTTTTAATTGTGAATTTTACTGCTCTACCAGTTCATTCTTATACTTAAATTTTCAATTGTCAGTTCAAATTGTTTGTTTGCCATGTACATGTGCAATTACTTTTAAAATTTTACTTTTGCCATTGACTTTGCTTCTATCAATAGGAAAAGAGCTATAATAGTAGTTCACCTTGATAAAAAATTTCAAGAAATAAAGTATTCTTTTTTTTTTAATTTTTAAATCCTTTTTATTTTTTATTTTTATTTTTTTGGTCTGGCAATCTTTTTTTCCAGTTTATTTATTTTTTATTAAAAATTGCCATCTCCTCCCCTCCTCCTCTCCCTTCCCTCCCCTCCCCTCCACCCATACCTCCACTCCCTCCCTCTCCAGGCCAAAGAGCCATCAGGGTTCTCTACACTATGTTGAGTCCAAGGTCCTCCCAACTCCCTCCAGGTCCAGGAAGGTGAGCAACCAAACTGACAAGGCTCACACAGAGCCCGTCCTTGTCATAGAGACCAAGCCCATCGCCATTGTCCTTGGCTTCTCGGTCAGCCTCCACCATCAGCCACTTTCAGAGAGTCCGATTTGGTAGGATGTTCCATCAGTCCCATTCCAACTGGACTTGGTGATCTCCTGTTAGTTCTGTCCTGCCGTCTCAGAGGGTGAACGCATCCCTCACAGTTCTGACTTTCTTTCTCATGATCTCTCTCCTTCTGCTCCTATACTGTGTGACTAAAACAAATTATTTCAACCAAGCAATGGCATCAATTTCAGAAAATACACATTTTAGCACCAGTTAATTTAATTAACTAGTTCTGTCATTGTGGACAAAGAATTTAACATCTTCAAGTCTCTGCTTCTCTGCTTTGAAAGATATATTTTATATTTGGATATATGAAAGTTACCACAATCTCCCAATTTCTGTGAGTTACTCCTTGTCAAGGCTTTTTGCATGAATACCAGAACTAAAGTTTTGTGAGAAATACTTGCCTTGTATTGTGTTCATCTGTGGCCTTGCACAATTTCACCTTGTATCATCCATATTACAGAGCTGTGATAAGACAAGACAGAAGACACTGGCATAACAATAAGGTACAGAAACCAAGGCTCAAGTGGATTATGTGAACACTCCTTTTTTAATATAAATTTATTTATTTATTTTATATCCCAATCAAAATTTCCCCTTTCAGTACATTCCTACAACCCCCTCTGTTCCTATCTCTAATTCACTTTGCCTCCTTTTCTGTTTAGGAAAGGACAGGTCTCCTATGAATGTCAACACAACATGACCTATCAAATTGTAGTAAGACTAAGCACCTTCCCATGTATTAAGGCTGGACGAGGTAACCCAGTATGAGGAGTAATGTCCTAAAAGCCAGTAAAAGAGTTGGAGAGAGCCCCTGTTCCTATTCTTAGGGTTTCTACAAGAGGACCAAGCTACACAACTGTAATATATATGCAGAGTGCCTAGGTCAGTCTTATGTAGGCTTCCTGGTTGTTAGTTCAGTCTCTGTAAGTCCCAATGAGCCCAGGTTAGTTGATTTTGTGAGTTTTCATGCAGTATCCTTGACACCCCTACATCCTACAATCTTCCCCCCAACTTCTTCAGGATTCCTTGATCTTCAGCTAACGTTTGGCTGTGGGTCTGTATCTCTTTTCATCAGTTGCTAGATGAAGCCTCTCTGGTGGTAATTGGACTAGGCACCAATATTTGAGTATAGCAGAATATCATTGGGCATCATTACATTTACATTTCTCTCTTTCTAGTTGTGTTAGTTTCTGTCCTAGGTTTCTGAATCATCCAACCAGTGGGTCCTAGTACACCAGGCAGTGACAGGGTTTGAGTCAACCACTCCCTCAATCTCCAGGTCATCCTTATCCCAGCACATCTTATAGGCGGGATAAACTGTAGGTTGAAGGTTATGTGACTGGGTTGGTTTCCTACACCCTTCACCCCTTCACTTGGAGTCTTGCTGGTTACAGATGGCCAGTTAAGGCTACGTATCTGCTATTTCCAGGAGTCTTAGCTGAGAACATCTTTATAGATTTCAGGGAGATTCCCTTTCACCAGGTTTCTCCCTGACCCCAAAATGTTCCTCCTTTGCAGTAGTGTCTTTCAGTACTCTCCCTCATGCATCTCTCAGATTGTTCATGTTCCCACCCCCACCTGCCTGCAGTCTACTCATAAACTCTCTTCTACATCCACTGCCCAGGGAGGTCCATGCATACTCCCTACTTTCGTCCTCCTTGTTACCTAGTCAGTCTGGAATGCAGCATAGTTATTCAATATTTTCCAGCTAATATTCATTTATGAATGAGTACAAATGATGTTTGTCTTTCTTTGTCTGTGTTACTCAGGATGATCTTTTCTAGTTCTGTGCATTTGCCTAAAAATTTTCTGATGTCAATTTTTAATAGCTGAGTAATATTACATTATGTAAATATACCACATTTTCTTTTTTCCATTACTTTGTTGAGGGGCATGTAGGTTGTTTCTAGGTTCTGGTTATTATGAATAAGGATGTTATAAACATAGTTGACAAGTTCCTTTGTGATGTGATTGACCATCCTTTGGATATTTGCCCAAGAATAATATTGCTGGATATTGTAGTAGGTGGAATTCCAGTTTTATGAGACACCACCACACTAACTTCCAAAGTGGCTGTACATGTTTACAATTATATGAGCACTAAGATTCCCTGAATGATTTTGAGCTTCAGAAGGAGCTAAAGTCTCTATGAGTGGTAGCTTCTCAGTCTAGAACTGTTAATATAAAGAAAAAATAACAAAATAAACTTTTATTTTAGATATCACTTGGTCTATAAAAATTGGAAAAAGACTTCTAATGTGTTTCAAGTCAGAAGAAATGTTGAATTGAAGGCTAGATTTTCTTAGTATTAATGCTCTCTGTTTGTCTTTGGGCAAATTTCATTCCATCTATAATATTGAAACACTTTATCTATAAGAAGAAAACCAAAAACCAATAAAGTAAAACCTATGTTATATTTGAAGAATTTGGAAGAGAGACGAAATATAAATGAGATATTCCTCTGCAGGTACTGGAATAAGCACACATATTAAGACTGTACATAATTTAAGGTTTTAACTTTTGATACTTTTACTATAAACTTACAATAATGCCAAGGAATAGGAATTTGAGGGGGGTAAAAAAAAAACCCAATGTTAGGCATGATATGTGTGGTAGAGATATTTAGTGGAATTTCCAAAATCTTTATTGAAAAATTTGAACAAGCCCATAGATCCTTTTGCCATAATTAGGGAAAAAGCAATCAAAGGTCAGTATTTCAGTCAAGTTGAGAATTGCTCAATGAGTCCTTATTGCTATGTATGGATTGACTAATAGAGTTTAAAATATGTTTGAAGAAAATTATATGATAAAATGAATTGTAGATTGAAAGAGGAAAGAGACAAAATCTTTTGTCTTTAATGATTCAGACTGTGGTTTATTCAACTAGAATCCAATGTTACAGTTACATTTTCCTGATGCTAAGCCACTGAAGACATTGAGTTGAAGAACCGAGGGGATGTGTGGATAAGATGCTTTTGACCAAAATAAAATAATTCAGGGAAAAATCTCTACAAGAGCTATGCAACATTTGGAAATTTGATTTGGTCTTTTACTGTGTCCTTTCATCAAGGTCAGCCCATCTGATGTTTAGCATTACTAGGAATGTCAGACTTTATTTCTGCTATCTTTTTACATTTACTAGTCAAAATATGGAGTTTACTTCTTTACTTTGCCCGATTTCTTACCTAGACAGCTCCTAAAGTCTCTACAGATGTTTGTAGGGTTGTTCATGATAACTGACACAGATAAAGACTATGAATGCAGCATCACCACTGCAAATGTCAAGCAAAGGTGTTTAATGAAAGTATCACAGCACATTCTGTGAACTCAGAGATAATTCTAGCCTCCATCACCAAGAAATTATTACTCCAACACATCATGAAATCATGATTTTTGCTTAGGTCTTGGGTCTAGCATCGTGATCTTTAAATCACTGATTATACTGTATGGATGGAAGACTTTTTAAAATTATTTCTTTTATTCTTTTGAGATTAGAGTATAATGTTCTCGGTAGTTCCTCTATTCCTATTTGATGGAAATATGAAGGGGACATCTGTGCATTATAACAATTCGGTGCCAAGACTTTACTCTTCAGCATAATTATTATTTGAAATCTGTAAAGTTAAGTTTACTCCTGATGACAGAGGCAGAGGCCATGTTTAAATATTCTGTGTTAACAAAGTCCAGATATCTCAGGGATGTAATGTCAAGTATGCTTTGGTCTTCAGATAGTTGCACTGGGGATTTGCAAGGGCAGAATTTTAATCAAAAGACCAACTAATTGCTTGGAATGGCCTAGCAAATTCTCCCAGAGAGACAGAGAGCCTCTCAGAAGTTCACAGGGATGCAAAGTTGTTTTTATCAAAAAAGGGTAAGGTTGATATTTAGCTAAAACTTCCATCTAATTCTGAAGTTTAATTTTAAGTCCTGTCTGTGTGCACCATGACTCCATTATTTCTTTGTTATCTACAGAATCAGCTATAGCTTTTTTTTTTACATTTCTTAACATTTGAAAGATTTAATCAAAGCTGCATTTAGTAGATTATTTAGACATTAGAATTATGTAAAAGATTATTTAAAGGTATTAAGGACAACTGTGATGGCTAATCTTTGTTATCAACTTGATTGGATCTGGAATTAAACTAGGATGTACCCCTGAGATGGTTTGTCAGGGCATTCTTGTGAAAGCTTAAAAGAGAAAGACTTTCTTCTAGTGCAAACAGTACCTTCTTACGGCGGTTCAGACATAAAGAGTTCCAAGGTAACAGCATGCTGCTGACAGACTCGCCAGTCTTCTTGCTGCTGAGTGAGCGTTTCCCATTATTGCTGCTGCTGCTGCTGCTGCTGCTGTCTTTGCTGCCTTCAGAAGCCAGCTTCTTCAGACTCTCAAGGTGGACTCTCAAGGACTCCTGCAGGCCTTTAGCCCCTGGCTGAGGATGCTGAGGCATCTAGCTCAGGGACTAAGCAGCTATTGTTTCACTCCTCTACCTCTATAGTCCTGTAAAAGCAGTTCAGCCTTTACAATTTCTAATTCGTGGTCCTACCCATTACCAATATCTCCTTGCTCCTTGTCACATAGACTTCTCAGACTAAATCATATGGTGTGGAACTTCTTGCTTCCCCTTAAGAGGACATAAAGCCACACATTTGTCTTTGGGGGAGATTTTTCGTGGGGCTCCTGCAGACTCCATGTCATCCTGTGTACAAACTTTCTCTTTTAATGAAACTCTTCTCCAGGTTTGCAAGGGAAACCTTTCCTTCCTTCCAAGACCCGTTTATCTTCTCACTGACAGAATGTACTTTCTCTTTTGAATGTTCTGGTACCTCAAGGCTTCATCATGGCTCACACAATATTGGGGTCCTTTCTCTCAATACAGGTAATTTTTTCAGCCCCTTTTCCTGAACCAACTTAACTGTCACATCTCTCTTCTCCAGCAATCTTTACCTATAAGTGGTGCTTATAGCTCCTGCTTTTACACCTGCCAAAATTTGATAGAAGGTTCTCTGAAAGCATGGGACAAGTGATTCGTTAATATTCCTGAAACAAGTATGTGCTGGGTCTCATTAGACCCTACAGATGTAGACTCTAGCAGTAGTCCTTTTCAAAGGACAGAGTGGACTAATTATAGAGAAGCAGAAGTCAGGAGAAGCAAGCAAGGTTACACAGATCATCAAGAGACATGGTGATCTTGATCCGTGCTTAAATAAACCAGGAAAGGGTTGATGGAGTTAGAAGAGGATAAATACGAGAAGAAGGGATTAATGAATTAAAGGCTCAAATAGATTAAGTGGTTTCAATGAATACAAAACCCAGGAATGGTAAGGAATTCTACTTTGCTTAATTTCTTTTTAAATAAGCTTTAGGATATTAAACAAAAACCTTGAAGGTTGCCTTGCATTAACCTATTAAATACTCATTAAATGCCTATTGAATTCTAAATTCAGTTAGTCAATAGTAGTTCATTAAAATGTTTGAAACCTGATAGTTGAAGACAGGAGGTTGAAAACTACAGTCCCCTGACCACGCTGCTCTTTTTCCACGAAGTTGTAAGTTGACAATGCTGTTGTGTGGTTTGTGTTTTTTGTTTTTGTTTTATGTTTTGTATTTTGAGACAGGGTTTCTCTGTTTCTCTGTCCTAGCTGTCCTGGAGTTAACTCTTGTAGATGGGGTTGGCCTTGAACTCACAAAGAGCTACCTGCCTCTGCCTCCTGAGTGTTGGGATTAAAGGCGTGTGCCACCACTGTCTAGCAACTGTCATGCGTTTTAAGAATTGGACAACTAACAATGGAGTGTGCCATGGCATATGAAAATTACATGAAATTTAAATTTTGATGACTACCAATCAGTTGTTAAACTTTTAATTGTTACCTCTACTTTTTTTATTTTTCCATTCAAAAATTTACACTTCCTCCCCTCCTCCCATTTCTGTCCCGCTCCCTCATTCACCCTCCTCCCTCCCCCTCTCCTTTTAAGAGTGGGCAGGGTACAGAAATTTATGAAAACTTTAACTCTCCATCCTGACTCGTTGCCTGCTTGACCTTAATCTTATTGGCAAGTTCATTCCTTCACTGGCATTAGAATCTACTTCATGATTCTGATGTCCACTGAAGACACCCAGCTACTCTATCCTTGGACATTCCATTAGGGGAGAGACATTGTTGGAATAATCAGACCATAACCTGTAAGTCACTCTAATAAATCTTAAATATGTGTGTATTTATTCTATTAGTTCTGTTTCTTTAGAAAACCCTAAGTAACACATTTCACAAATAGAACACATTGTATAGTGTATTTGTAGTCACGCAATTTCAAGTTTTAAATCACCATATTCCTGAAATGAAATCTTTTTATTCTTCATGGAATCTCCTTATTTTTTTGCCCCCAGTGCCTTGGCAACTGTAAATGAATCTTTGTAATACTGGGTGACTGGGCAGTGGATGTTGCTGATAGATAGTTTCAGAATAATGCAGCATAACTGAATTATAAAACATTTCAGAAAGTATGATAGTGAGGAAAGTAGGAGCAGTTATCTGCTGGATTCATTAATCCTTCTAAGTAATCAGGAGTTTGCATTTATGTGCAAATGAGTCAGTACAAAAATAAATGTGAAAACCACTATCTATGTATCTATCTCCTTGTCTCTCTGTGTATCCCTCTGCTTGTGTATCTCTACATCTATCTTTTTGTCTCTGTCTATCATCTATTTGTCCATCTATTTATATATTTTCTATTAAAAGTATTGTAGGAGGAATAAAGTAATGAATACATGTAAAAATAAGGAGAATGCAAAATTGTGTAAAGATGTAATATTTCGCTAAGTCAACACACAGTTTAATTTGATACACAATCCTTTTATTTTACAGTTTTAAAATGCATTTCATAGACAAAGCCATTATTTACTCCTCTCCTTGGGGAAATATGCAGAGACATGTAGTTCCACACAGGCCTGTCCCGCTGGAAGGTTTTTATTTCAATGCTATCCACTTCTATTCTCTCCAATCATTTTTCTTTTATTCTCAGCATCCATTGTTTCCAATAATTCACTTGAGTGATCTCAGCACCACTGAGAACAACTGTAAGCAGTCTTTGTGCCTGCTGATATTGAGATTGCCTTTTTATCAAGAAGTTATTTCTGACTCTATGGACAATTAATAAAGAAAGGAACTGAAATTAAATTACCATTATCTCACATAATCAAATGATAAGAAAGTATACATTTATCTTTTTTTGCTATATGAAAATACTCTCAATTCGTATTGATCAGCAGAATGATATGCAGGAACAAGGTTGACTCCTTCAGGGCTGTCGAGCAGGGAAGGTGGCAGAGTAAGCTCCCGCTCCCATTCCTCATAGTCAGCCTTCTGGGTCAGGCATCCCTTGATGGCAGCATTCCTCCTTTGTCTGTCATACTGGATGGGGAACACATTGAACACAATAAGATCACATGAAAAATGCCAGCAAGTTGGAAGGTTCATGTGATTGTCAAATAGTTAAAATGAAATTAAAATTTATGTCCTGGTAATGCTGAAACATGCATGGGCAGTGGTATACGGCTGTTCTGTTGAACTTGTCCATATTGGGATTCATGGTCTAAGCTGACTGATGATCATGTCTCTTCCTCAAGAGGGCACCAGAACTGCCTATGCATTGCATATTTTTATATATTAGACTTAATAAAAATATTAAACACAATACCATAATTTATATTAGCTGGGATTATACACTATTTGAAAATGAATTGAAAAGCATAAAGACATAATATATATTATTATATAGACTCTTTAATTTCTACATATCTATGGTGAAATTACTTACATTAATTGAAAAATTTTAACAGACACAAACCTTAAGGAAAAAATGGAATTTTAAATTTTGGATATATGCCAATATATTTTGAGAATGTTATTTTTTAGTATCGATTCTTAGAGAATTTCATGCCATGTATTTTGATCATATTCATTCATCTCTTTGCCTTGCTCACATATGAGCATGACATCATGGTCATTTTCATTGGTGACAACAGTTTTTATTTTTTTAGTTCTAGCTTAACTCAGTTGTCTTAGATCAAATTTATTTTTTGGAACTATCAAAGATGATGGGATTAGTTAAAGTGTGCTTTAGAAGACAGAAGATTTGATCTTTTGTTGCCTTCCTGGTGGCTTTGTGAACTGGGTGTTTGCTGAGCAACCCTCCATATGTTTCTCAGAGGCTTTGTCAACCTGAGTATTTGCTGAGCGACCCTCCATACGCTTCTGTTACTTATGCCTTTCAACTTCAACAACAAATTATGAAATTTCTGATATCTGAATTTTCCAAAGACAACCGTTGATTTTCAATTTGTTTGATTTAATTGGTCAAGAGAAATACTTAAAGAGAACATGTTTATGTCAGCAGAATATAAAGAGATCAACTATCAACAGTACAGTATACACATTTAGCCTTCTGTAGCAGACATGAAGTTATTTCTATTTACAGCCAATGTTCTATTTTGCTTGTCTCTTAGAAGTTGCTGAGGAAGGCAAACTTGAAGTAAATCACTAAAACTAAATGTTGTAAAGCCAGATTTTGAACTCAAATTGTCATATCAAAGTACGCATATCAATTTCCTTGCACTAGTATTTACGTTTTCCCGTTTTCAAATTCTTCAGAAATAAAATAGGACTTTTTGCCTTCTTAGGGGACAACATTTACATTTTTATTTTACTTAAGATGTTAGTATTCAAAAAAACAATGAGGTTTGCATGAGGGAAGCATTAGATTAGCAGAGAGGTGTTTATTGCTCCATCATTGCCTTATAGGATCTTGAAACAAATTGTATAAGACAGCTGTTAGGCCAGAATTTTCTGTGTGTAAGAAAAAGCACTATAAATGACAAATTAAGGTAAGACAGTGCTATGGCTGGGACATGAATTGTTTTCAAAATGTCAACGTGCGGTCCCCAGGATTGAGGTGGTGAACTCCTTTCAATGAGGGGCTTAGTGTAAGGTAATTAAGTCACTGGGCCTCCTTCTCAGAAGTAGATTTCTCATAGGACTGGCTCAGTTATCCTTTGTGACTGGAATGGGCTTTGCAAGAGGTGGCTGTGGTAGTGAGGTCACCCCAGTGCCTTGGCTTCTTCTGCATGGCACTTGGTCACTGTCTACTTCTCTACCCTGTGATACAGCCAAGGTTGACCTCGTTTAGTTTCTTCTTTCTTTTTGGTTAAAAGTTGATCTTGATTCTAACATTTTTCTTAAGATTGCATACATTTTTGACTTTCAGTTATTTTTGGAAACAAAACTGTGGTATCCTGGGTGAGCCTAAGTACAAAAAGAATTAATTACAAATAGTTTACAACATCACAGCTACTACTGATAATGAACATGACCATAGAGGTCTTCTTTTATTTAGTTTTGTTAATATTCTTAAATTTCTTGTTTTGCTACTATTTAATTTTACCAATGAATAAGACTCCTGTATATATAACAACATAATTAGCTCTTTACAGTATCATTCATTATTGGTGCCAAAATTGAATATACTGATACTCTTACTAAGCCAAGATGATGATGCGGATATAATTTCCTGAAGTGGGATTCCCCTCTGCATGCTGTGAATATGTTTATTATCATACGTTAATAATTTAACAGAATACAGAAAAAGGTGGGAGAACTAAACTGAATGCAGTAATAAAGAAGGGGGAGTCAGAGAGACACCATGTAGCGTCTGAAGCAGAAAGACACCAGAACCTGACCAGTAAGCCACAGCCACATGGCAACATACAGTTTAATAGAAATGATTAATTTAAGTTCTACGAGATAGGTAGGATGCCTAATCTGTTGGCCAAACACTGTTGTAATTAATATTGTTGTGTGTGATGATTTGGGTCTGAACAGCCGGGAAACCAAGGCACAATCTCCGCTTACAATTTTCCTTCTGTTTTCATTCCCTATCTCTCTTCTTCCATTTCTCCATCCCTTTACTTTGTAACAGGTACATGCTGTGTTGTAAGCTTTGTTACAGTGTACTGATTTATTCCTTCAATTTTCATTGTTAAAATATCTTTCATAAAATTTTCCTTAGTGAATAATATTATACAGTAAGTTTTAAAGTCATCTATTATTATTTAGACAATTTTGTAAGGTAAACGTGATTATTACTGTGTCAGAGACTCGAGGAAGTTAAATATCTCACATAAAACAAATTCTTTTTCGATTTCTAAAAGGATGGCTAGAGGAATTTTTCTCCTTTCATTAAGAACATTTGAAAACCTGAATTGAACACATCAAATGATAAAAGAATATTGAAAATAAGTAAAAAAAAAGTCAGACACGGTCAACTTAATAACTCAAGAGCCAACATTGTGGTCAGTAACTTGGGTCTTCTGTTGGCTAGTCCACCAGAGATTTGGAGTTAAAGATGTTACGCAAGTGATAAATCCAACATCTACAGACAAAAATATTGCAAACAAAAATGTACACTTTCAATCCAGACATTCAGGAAAGAGACTACTGGGCAAGAAAAAAATTTAGAGAGCAAGCAAGATAGGAAATCCTGATATCACAGAAACAGCTATGCCCCCATCCCTTCCTGGAACTGTATTGTTCTAATTTGAAAGCTACACTTCAAGTTTTGTCTGGACTGGTGATGTGTTATCATCTCTCCCGAGGCTGGGGTCAGAGAATGGTGAGTATGGAAACTGGCTTTCCTTAATGTCTGCTAAGAACAGGGTCCACACACACTCTCTCCATTCAGTGATGTCATGAGATGTGGAGAGGAAAGTCAGGACTCGGCCTGTTGTGAAGAAATGGCAAGCTCACCATGTTAAAACCTCTCTTGCTAAAGGAGGCCAGGTGCAGAACAAGAACAATGCACTCCAGGAGATAGTGTCAGCGGAGGGACCTGGAAGAGGTGGGATTCCTACACGATTGCAGAGGTAAAAGGGCATATGCTCTTTTGTGACTATAGAGGCCAAATGTGGATTGTGGACCTCTCCTCCACAGCTGGTCATGGGCAATGCTCCCCCATCATGATTTCTCTAAATGGCATCTTCAGTTTGTCTTGCTTCTAAATTTAAAAGTTGGAGACTAATCTAGAGCTCATCGCCTAATTAGAGAATCCTTGCCTTGGAGGCTATGCAAAAATGATTACTGCACCCATCGTAAGTTTCGCAGACAATTGTTTTAACTCATTATCTAAAATCCTTTCTGATTTCAGGGGTGTCCTCTGTATATGGACTGATCTTTTGGAGTGGGAGGTGTACTCAGGAAGGTGAGGGAGGTTTAACCTAAATGGAGATTTTGAAGGTGCAGCAGAGAGGATTTAATCTACCATCAGTCTAAGGAGACACGTTATGCTCTTAATCAACCCACTCTCTATGACCTAATGGCATGGCTCCTGCAATGGTTTTAAATGCTTTCATTGCAAGCCCACTGGTATGTGCAGAAGAGAGTTGAAATTTCTTGAAATAAATGCATCCGAAGTACTAGACAGTGCTACAGGTGAAGTAGGATACTTTCCTGTGAAGTTGGGCAGGATATCAGAATGCACTTGTGCCCTGGTCGCACAGCCACCAGGATACAAAGCAGGCTGTAAGGCACTTCTAAATCTCTGAAAGCCAGAATATTTTAATCACTCCATAACGCTGCCAAGTCACAAGGGATTCATACTTGAATGACATTTTAATTAGTGGTATTGACACATCCAATGAAAGAAGGAGTCAGATGGAGAAAAACATGAAGGGCAGAGAAAAATGAGACTCAGAAAGAGGGTTCGCTGTGAGCACTGTGCCACGGAGGAACTCTCTTAGATTTGGGGAATAAGAACAAACTTGCTCATTCAGTCTTTCTAGAAACTATATGACTATGTAAATAAGGCATATAATGTGTTTTTCTATAGAAGATGTTTTGGGAGTTTTTAACCTCTTCAGGATGTACTCTCTTGTATGTTATATTTTATTTCCTATAGAAATAAAATAAAAATATTTCTTATATAAATAAAAAGAATAGCTTTTTACTAAAGTCTTATCTGGTGCCTCTGGAAACTCAAAGATAACTCATAATACTCTTTAAAGTATAATTCGTCTAAGAATAATTGCAGGGTTTGTTTTGTTTTGCTTGTCTGGAGGAAAGAATACAGTTTCTAAAATAACTTCTTATAAGTTGGTTATTTGGTATATCCCTACTTGTGCTGGGCCTTTTCTCTCTGGGAAGCTACCCCTGGGAGCTGGCTGTGTCAATTCCACAGGCAGACACAGCTGTTCTTCTATTTTTTTCTTGGCATTTACAAAAATAGCTTTCAAACTGTTGCAGTAGTTTTGACAGTTTTTTTTTTTTTTGAGACAGGGTTTCTCTGTGTAACAGCCCTTGCTATCCAAGAGCTAGCTCTTGTGGACCAGGCTGGCCTCGAACTCACAAAGATCCGCCTGTCTCTGTCTCACAAGTGCTGGGACTAAAGGCGTGAACCACCACTGCCCAACCATACTTTGTTTCTTATCCTTTCTCTCGCCAAGTCCTTTATCAGGTAAGTCTGGAAACCATGGCATATGCAGTGTTTCCCTGTAACCTCTCTTCCTTCCAGCCGTACTGACCATTGGATGATCCCATCAGAGGACTAAGGCCAGTCATTGAGACATGGAACCTTCCTGCTCCCAGCTGTTTCTCAGTCATTGAGACATGGAACCTTCCTGCTCCCAGCTGTTTCTCAGTCATTGAGACATGGAACCTTTTTGCTCCAGCCGTTTCTCAGACTCAGTCAACCCATTCAGCCCTCTAGTTAAATTTCCATTTTACATACGTGTCCAGAAAATTTTCTTATGAGAAATAGATCCACTCAATTTGCTTTCTTCTATTCTTAATTATTTTTGATCACTCTGATAATCAGCCATTATTTTCCCTAAACCACATCTTTCTGCTTCTTATGTTATTGACAAGATTACTTACAAGAAACTTCTTGTATCCAAATCAGTAAATACAGTCAAATTTAAAGAATGTTGAAGAGAAAAACAAGATAGGCATCACATATTTGGGATTTTATCAATAACTCATCTACTCTTTAATATTTCTTCTGATATTTTATTTGTAGAGTACAGCAAAAGACTACTTATCAATTATTACCAAAGCAAATAGATTGAATTAAATGCTTTGTTCTACTCTGTAGACTTCGTAGTATGGATTGGCTAGTGCATTAGTTAGGCTCTCTAGGAGGAGAGGGTCAAGAAAATTAACAAACATTATAAAAGGATATTGCTTATGCAATATAGAATGGGTAGTGGAATGATGGTCACCTCACACAGGAGAACCTGAGAACCTCATAGCAGCTTCCTTCACAAAGTTGACTGTCTCTCTAGTCCCTATCTGACATCAAAGGCCGAGAAGGTCACTGGAGAGTAACCAGTCGGCAGTCCTTGTTAATAGCTGAAAACCCTGGACTGTGGCACAAGTGGAGAGAGACCCTTGCATCCGAAAGATCTTCGCACTGACTACCAGGAAGTAACGGCAGGCAGGAAGTGCCGTCATTCTTCCCGGGACTTCTTTCTATCTAAGCCACTGCTCACTCTGAGATAAATTCTTCTGGGATGGTTCTCACAGTCCAGACTAGAGATGTGTCTCTGATTTGATGCCAGACTCAACCAAGTTGCCAGTCAAGATTAGATATCTTAGGTAATATAAGACCTAGCATGTTGATCTTAGGCATTTGCTCTTGGATATTTATCATACCAATATCAACATTAAGAAAATAAAGTATGTTCTTATATGTCTATTTATCCACAGATCCGGACCAACTAATGCATAATAAATTTTCAAAAATTTGCCATTTGTCTTTGATCCTGTAGATGCTACAGGGGCTGCTGAGGTGACATCTAGCCCAGAAATTTCTCAGAGAAGCTATATTTAGACAATATTTATCTTAATATGGAACAAATTCTTTTAGTCCCAAAGCTAGCTATAAGTGGCTAACAGTCCTTTAGAGCATTCGAGATAAGTTTTATGTTGAGTGTATTGCCTAGATATATATTTTGTTTGAGAAGGAGCAAACACTTTTTTTAAAAAAAAACAATTAAATTTGTTCTTAAACATTTTTGCACAAGTACACAATGAATACTGACCATTCCATACTCCACCTCCTGTTACGGTTTGTTAGCTCACATTAAGGTACCAGACATGACTTAATTTCTTTCCACATTGAAATACTCACTATGGCTCTCTTTTATTTGTTAGGTTTGGTTTATTTATTTGCTTTTAGAATGTCATATAGGAATATTTATCTTCACTGTTTTCCACTCCATCACTCCTCCCATATATTCCCCCTCTCAAATTTAAGGCTTATCTTAAAAAATAAGATACATGTTGTATGTTATCTTAAAAAATGAGATACATGTTACATGCTGTATGTGTGCACATTTAACTGTATAAACGCAACCTAGTGTGTCTGGGTAGTGTTGACTTTTAGGCCTGATTTTATTGGACAACCAATTATGGGGCTCCACCCCAGACGTCTGATAGTCTTTGCTTTGACATCCATTTCCCGCAGGTTTTCATCTAGAGGTGGGGTATATTCTTGAGGCAAATAATTCAGGAGCTACTGCTGAAAGACCAGACATCTGTAGTGTATTGAAAGGGGAGGGGGAGAAACAGGAATAAAAGAGCTTTGGGGGATTTTAAAGCAAATGAAATAAATAGCCCATGTAATAAACACACCCATCACTTCAAGAATTTGTGTCCTCTTTTCTCTCGTCTTTATTTTTAATATGGAGTATTTTATATACAATTTTATGTCAATGGAACTGTGAAAAATAAGCCAATTGAGCTTACTACATATGCTCCCTAAACTTTGTCAGGTTAAATGACTTGCTAAGAGTCATAAAAATAGTAACTGACAGAAATTGAACTAACTTCTTTTTTTTTTTAAATATTCATCATGCTATTCTTTGAAAAACTGAGAAATCATGTCATCTAAAAGAAATAATGTATGAAAATATCCAAGAACTATGTCGGATATTGAACAAGAATTCTATGGGGAAAATGGAAACATTTGGGAAGCAATTTACTGTGTAATCATTGGAGTAGAAAATTGGAGTAGAAACAGTGTAGTTTTGGGTAAGATCTGTAGTCTCAGTTATGAGGGTGACTGAGGCAGGAGGATTATGTGAGTCCATTAGTGCCAAGATTAAGGGCAGCTGGGGCAGCATAGGGAGAGACTTACCAAAAACAGCTGCAGCAACAAGGTAATTAATTCTGTTTTGGAATTCTTACTCTAAAATGACATTCTTATTTCCTGTTTCCTTGTAAAAATGGAATAAAAAGGAAAGGAATTACATATGTTCATACCACTGCTTGCATCAACCTTTCCAAATCTTGCTCTGGGTCTTTGTCTCCTTATCTGTCACTCTTGGTAAACAGCTATGATGCTATCTCATACCAAATCCCTTCCTTTTATCTAGTTTTCTACCCCTCTTTGACCTACTTGAGTATCTTAGTAAATTTCTCTTTTTTTGTTGGCAGTATTTTTTCTCTTGCTCTGATGGATTATATATTGACATACAGTAATGTTGTTATTTTTTGAAACTAAGAAAAAAATACGGTGTCCCTCATTTTTTTTTTAATCTCCATAATGTTGTACACTGTTTTTCTTTCTCCTTGATTGGAAAACATCATTGTGGACTTTCTAAAACAAGTGACTTTACTTCTTTGTCATTCTCTCCATAAATCTATTCCACCTTTTGATATTTCTCACCTGAGTCAAGTATTCTTCTAAAAATTAGGAAGGCATTTTAAGCTGAAAAAAAATTAAATTTGAGGCTTTTATAGATGATATAGATGATATCTCCTGCACTTTGGGAAATACCTTTTCTCATCTGGATTGCAGGGAATTCTGTTATCTTCATGATCAGAATCTGCTTTCATAATTTTAAATCATACCTATGCATTGATGAGTCTCCAGGTATATCTTTAGCCTAATATCTCACCCTTATTTTACACTTACCAACCCACCTAGTATTAGAACATACATTTGCACGTCTAGCAGGTATTTTAGACTTAGTAGACTCAAGCAAACCTAGGCTCGTGGAATTGAAATGACCCTCATAGAGTCTTCTCTATGAGCTAACGGCAAATGCCTTCTTGTGACCACCGAGATCTGAAACGATGCAATTATCTATTCATATCAGAGGGACATGCTCTATTCTGCAAATGGTTATGAAAACATCCCCATTTCCATCCCTTTCATTCAAGTCACTGTGATTTTTTTCATAGTTGATTTCAATAGCCTCCTAGTTAACTTTCCTTATTAAGGATAAAGAATACCACAACGAATTAAAGTGTTGAGCCCAAATGTAATCTATTCTTCAGTATGGCTGTTGTAATTTATCTGAGGACCTGGGTCATGGTGAACACACTGAGTTTAAAATCAGAATGTGTGCATTCAAATTCCTGTTCTGTTCTTACTGTCAGTAAGGGTGTGTACAACACATGATAAATCAGCCTTGGTCCCTTATAAGTAACAGGGATGTCATTTACTCTTGCCACTTTTCAGAAATTTTGAGAGAAATTGCACATCAAAGCCCTATCCTTGTGCTTGTAGAATGTGTGAATTGTCACTTCAGGGAAAATTGACACCTACAATATAAGTAAATTTTAATAATATAGTTAATATTAGAATGTTAAAATGGATATATAGGTTATATTATTTTTCAAGTATGAACAAAATGTTTAAGTTAACAGAAACTATGCTCTACGAATCATGCTGTAGAATTTCCTGTATAAAGAAGATGAGAGAAGGGAAGAAGAGGGGAGTGCAACCACTTGAGATGGGTTTGCAAAGATTTATTGGGTTCAGAGAGCAATCTGTAGTTCAGTAAATTGGCATTTGAGGGGTGTCACAAATAATAATGCTCTGTGTCTTGTACGCCAATGCACAGGTGTCCAAAAGCTATTACAATCTGAGCATTGGACTAAAATCGTATGGAGGTAATAGCTTGGCCACTCCGAGGAAGGTGTTCAGAAAAGAGCTTTTAAAAAATCTTATTTAGCAAATCACTTCTGTCCTCTGTCCAATAAAACCACAGCAACTCAAGAAATTAAATTTTCTGCTTCCAATTCAACCAACAGCACTTTAAGTAATAACTGTGGGATGAAATAATTGTGTATCACAAAGGTGTCCAAAACACTGGGTGCTTTAAGCCAATGTATCGTTGAAACTTGCCTGAGGATCTGAGATATCCTGGGTCACTCCATGTTTGATCACTCAAACTGAGCTCAAGAAGTCCCCTTCAGTAAGAATCTTGTTACAATTTGTTTGTGTGTGTGTGTGTGTGTGAGTGTGTGTGTGTGTGTGTATGTGTGTATGTGTGTGTGTGTGTGTATTCAGGTTAGGATATTTCTTAAATTAATGAGTATTTTTATAAACTGCATTCTTGCATATTTTCTGAAGGAATAGTTAAATCTATTGTGTCCAACTTATACTAGTATGAGAGTTGAAAATTCATATGGACACAGGTTCAGTTATTATCACAAAAGAAATAATAAATTTTGGATATGTTTATGTTTAACAGTAATATTCAGAATAATATTAAGATAATGTCATAGACCATAGGTTGTTTTTATAGTTTTTTGGATACGTACATTATTATTTCATGGCAAAAAAAAATAAGAATTCTAAAGTAGTTTAGAGAGGACAAAAAGGACTTCATCTGGGGTTTTGTGAAATGTTTCCCCACATATCAGCCTGTTGACTGGTGATCTCATTTCTTTGCTCTTCCTTGGGCAAGCATGTTGTTTAGTTCTCACTGGTGCCGGTTCATTGTTATATCCAGAAGATGCTTTCTTACTGCCGGTGACCCGGTCCTCTGTCTCTTACTGAACTCTGTCTTGCAACCCTTCCTTGATAGTCTCTGAGTCTTAGACATAGAGTTTGTGCTGTAAATGTACCAGGCAGGTTCAGGCTCCTCATTTTCGTTTTCTGCATTTTGATCAGTTATGGATTTCTGGGATTATCTCCACCTACTATAAAAGAAGCTTCTGTGATGAGGCTTAGTAAGGCCTTCACTTATGAGAATAAGTATCTAGAATATTGGTAGAAATTTTATAGGTCTATAGCTTCTCTAGCCATTGGTAGTTGGCTAACTTTTCAGTATTAGGCATGTCTTCCATCCTATTGAGCAGGCCCTAAGTTCAGGTACTTGGCAGGAGGTAACCCCCCAAGATAAAAGTACCCCATTAGGTTGTATCATGCTAGGGTAGTCATTATATCCCGTAGGCTTTACAGGCTGTTAATGACCATAATATATATGGCATATATACATAATACAACCACATATATAATATATACATATATGTACACCCACATATATGTGTATATATATCATATAAAATAAAACTAGAAGAGGCTGTAAATTTAAGCGGAAAAATCAGGAGACCTGGAAGAATTTGGAGAGAAGGTAGAAATTAGGTAAATATAGTTCTCACGTAGCAATTTCAAAGAAAGAATATCAAGTAAAGAAATAGAGTCAAGGGAGATAATTGTCATCCCCATAAAGGCTTTTGGTTCTATATAATTTCAGCATCTCTAGAAGTTATGTATGGAATGGAATCACAAGCATAAGCAGAAACAATGTGGCCCCTCATCTGCTTTGCTACTGAGGTGTTCAGAAATGTGGCTGATTTCTTTCTGAGATCTGAGATTCCATGTTCCTTTCTGGATTCTTCGAACCGTGTCACTCTCTTATCAGTCCTGTTCAAATAGATTTCTATTTCAAGCTGACACCTTTTAATATGAGGATCTAATCTAGAGGGAATTTGGAAGTGATCAGTTTGAAAGCTCCTGACATTCTATATTCTGATGGCTCAAATCACTTAGATTTTATATATATATATATATATATATATATATATATATATATATATGTGTGTGTGTGTGTGTGTGTGTGTGTGTGTGTGTGTGTGTGTGTATACATATATATATACATACACATATATGTGTATGTATGTGTATATATAAATTTAAGT
The DNA here is from genome assembly GCF_903992535.2 of Arvicola amphibius. Lineage (NCBI taxonomy): Eukaryota > Metazoa > Chordata > Mammalia > Rodentia > Cricetidae > Arvicola > Arvicola amphibius. The sequence continues at coordinate 11,122,963 of NC_052064.1, forward strand.
TTTTGTGTTCTCTAGTTTTATTGGATAGAATTGACTAAAATGTATGTCAGTTAAAGCAAACATTTTTTTATTATTTCCTATGTTCCTACACTGTGAAATGCTTGCCACATAGTGAGTGTGTGATGGGTCTTGTATCAAGCATTCAAAAACTACTGAGAATTGATTTTAGCTGTCTTCATTTTACAGGGCGACTCTTGCTCTGGAGATTTATCTGGGATCAATAACCCAAGATTGCACATATTCTCAATATCAAGTGCCTGCTGCAGGGGGAGTCCTTCTGCTTTCCCCTTGCTTTCCTGTAGTTCCTGCTGCATAGTGATGGCTGCCACACAGGTCCTTTAGAAGGCATGGCTGTCATAGAGGTCCTTTAAAAGTCGTGGTTTGTGCAAACCTGTTCCTATTTGGAGTTGTGGGGTCACAGATGCTACTTCACCTCTTTCTCATTGATAGTGTCTGTAGGTTTTATTTTCTATTCTAGTTGCTTTCTGTCTTTTCATGGGGGACTCAGGGAGATTCAAGAACTACTGCCATCTTTTCAGAATTTAAAACATGTATTCTTGAACTTGTCTGGACAAGTAGTGAATCTCCTGGGATAGAATAAAGCTAAGATTTATACACAAGCCAGAAGTTATGACTAACCGCACAGCTGGCCTGCACACAGTTCTGAAAACTGTGACCCAGGCAGCTGTTTATCACTATCAGGATGTTTTTATTCTTGGAAAGCTTTCTTTCGGGCTGTTAAATCTACACTCCATGAACACACACACACACACACACACACACAGAGAGAGAGAGAGAGAGAGAGAGAGAGAGAGAGAGAGAGAGAATGAGAATTTTGGAACTGAGAACAAACCAGGAAGACTACATTACAAGCCCTGCCTATTTAAATATTTCTGTAATGTAATTACAAATTAAGCAACCACTTAACATAGACTAAGATTTCCTATATCAATTGACTACATCAATATTTTCTTTTATTGAGCATTTCTGCTTGAATTTGATGTTAACAACATCAGCTATTGCTTGTCCTAATTTGAGTTGTCAACCACATGTGCCCTCTGTTTGCATTTCTATGTTTTCTCTCCATCTCACTAATATTGTCTCTTCCTAAGACAGTAACTACCTTTAATGTCATTCTGTTTTCCCAAAATGCCCTTCTTGATAATTACATAGTCCACAATTGACCACATTATCTACAATTGACCACATTATCGTTTTCTCATAGTACTAAATTATCTCTTGTAGAGCACCTAGCTAGTGTCAATGATTCAATAAAAGTATGAGTAATGAGGTTTTGATATTCATGTGTTTGAGTATCATTTTAAACTGTATTAATTTAAAGAAAAAATAGAATCAACCATTTACAAGGAAAACACTGAGTTATACAATATAACTCTAATATATTGTGTTATATAAATTTAATAATAGCTTCAACTACTGTTTGAGGCCTGAAACTGATGTGTGGCTCAGTTCATGAGTTTGTTATGGAAGTAGGAATCAGAGTCCACATCTCTTTTAAAGGCCCACCAACATATATTAGGAAACACTTGTTACTTTTACTGTTATCATTTCCTCCCAAGTTCTTTGCTCTCATGCTGGGAGCACATCCATCAAAATAGTTACATAATATATATCACTCTAAGCTTGCATTTGAGCTGTTAAAGTCAAGCTTACCAAACCTGGGCTCTCTTGCAGAGATATAAAGTCAGGTAGTACTTATTTATTACTTATTCAATAACTACAGCCTCATAAGTATGGCAGCACATGCTCTTACAATGTAGACCTATAAAAAAGAGCATTGCTCTGCTATGAACTGAAATTGTGACCATGGCTTGTGAAATGGCAGAGATGAGGTATGAGAATATACTTTCTGACTCTGTTCTTCTTGCCTTTTATTTCTCAGTCCTTGGGCTTTATAAGACACCTCTAGATTTAAAAGTGTTTCTTCTCCCCTGACATTGTATTAGTGAACTTTGTTGTTTGTAATCAGTATAAAAATTGTGCAAGCTCTAATAATTAGTTGCTGAAAAAGCATCTGACCACACCCCTTAGGCATCTATATTAATGTGAATTTCAGTTGACGGCCAAATATAGACATAGGGATATGAGAAGAATGTGTGCATGGTCATAAATACCATTTGACAGTGTTGTATATGAACTACTTAGCTAAATCATTAGAATATTCCAAACACATCATCTTTTTTAGTGTAAGCCAGCTAAATCTAATAATAACTGTGCTGCTCAACTGAAACAATCGTAGTAATGTTATTGTGACTACTGAGTCCAACTCTCAGTAATGATTGCAGCTCCATCACTTTCTCATGATCTTTCGTAATTTAAATATGGGTGAATCATGAAAGAATGGGGCTAAATATCAAATACTTATTTCTGCCTCTGGCCACAGAAACTAACTGGGTCAAGAGATAAACCAAACGTCAGCTTCAAGGAAGTCTTTTTCTCTTGCTGTTTTCATAGAAGCTCCCTGTAGATGTTTTCTCAAGTCATAAACACTGATACAAAAGTGGAGGATGACTCTGCTGTTGAATCAATGCCCCTAAATGTCAAAAGGCTAATTTTCCTACACCATGCTTAGAACCTAAAAAATCTTAGGCAAAGACATAACAATCTGTAAACCAAAGTGTGCTTTATGAAACTGAGGGATTATCTTCCTCACTGATTCAGTCTCAGTGGAATCAGGGTGAGAAATACAGACAAAGATTAGTGTCTTTGTAGGTTACATCTCCTAAGGCAATGGAACGGTAGATAATTCTGCTTTCTAGATTCCAAAGAGTGAGGAAAATGATACCAAGGAAACAGGTTTTTTTTTTTAAATGTAATTTTCACCTATCTCTTTGTGCTGATCCAAATCAATTCACAAATTCACAGACCCGAATCAACACTTTCAACTTGAATTGCTTGATTCCCTTGTGTGCCTGTGTTACTATGACATCAATACTAAATGGAATAAGGAAAATACTTGGGTTTAAAACTTATTAAATGGCTAGTTTCAAACAGGACTGAAAATTATATTGACCCATTCCTGGTTTTCTCAGCTTTGCATTTGTATGTTCAAATGTATGAAAGAGTAAATGTCATCAAACAGTATGTCAATTATTTAAAATCATTTTTTATTTTTACATTGTATGTATTTTATATATTGTGTATTTTTTTCTGGTTCTGTTTAGAATTACTAGGATGTTTTTAGTTCCATCTCTAGTTGCTATCACAATGGCTATGGATACTACGGAGACAATGGTAATCATACAATCAAGAACAAACTGGAAATTATACCTGAATAGAACAACTTAAAAAGGGCTGAAAAGACTCATGAGGGAGACCTAAATTTAAATAAGTTCACCTCCTTTTCCCTCCTAGAAATAAGTTTTCCCTGTGAAGGTGCTGTTGGCCTGTGGCTGTCTCCAATAGAGTATGATTGGTACGGCATGGCCTTCACCATACCATGGGAGTATTCGGTGACTTTGTTATAATAAAATTTCATTTCATCCTACAAGACTGCATCTGAGTCAGGATATAATGAAGCTGATACCATCATGCTGTCCCTTACTCCTGAAATTAAATGTTTTATTGATTTTTGCCCATGACAAAGACAGCACTTTATTATAATTTTTTATGGATTTTCCTCTAGTCATTGAAATAAAACTATTACTTCTTGTCTTGATATTTAGCTTTTGCTTTGGCTTGACTGAATCTGTATTAAACTTAGGTTTTGTTGCTGTTTTGTCTCCATTTTGACAGTCTGTAATTTTAAATCCATTTCCATACTTCATGACTCTTATTGGTTTAGGTAACTCCAATTAGGGTAAGATTAAACTTATCATGCATGTGTAGAGTTTGAAAACTTTATTCTTATGAAGCTTCATTTTAGTGAAGATTGGGAACAACATGATACTATGCTGTCTAGCACAAGGTACGCAGTTTGATAATCTAGAATTTGTTTCTTCAGATCACCTTGTTGTGTGTATCATGAAGGGGGCCTGTTTGTTTGGGTTTCTGTCCTGCCCAGTACCCCACAGCCTGCAAGCCCTAAAGAAATAATACAGAGATCTCTATAAGTTATAAAGCTGATTGGCCAATTAGGTCAGGCTACTTATTAGCTCTTGTAGCTTATATTAACCCATTATTCTAATCTATGTTAGCCATGTGGCTCAGTACCTTTTTCAGTGGGGTAGATCACATCCTGCTGCTTTGGTGATCTGGGCAAGAATGGGAAGAATTGGCTTCCTCCTTCCCAGAATTCTCCTGTTCTCATTGCATCATTTCTACTTTCTGTCTGGTTTTCCAGCCTATACTTCCTGCCTGGCCAATCAGCGTTTGTTTAAAACATGATTGACAGAATACAAACAATTCTCCTGCACCAGTTGTGAACCATTTGAGTATGAAAGAATAACTATTTTGAACTTCTGCCTGTCAATGTAGAAAATTTATGTAATGAATAGACTTGGAAAACCTATTTCTCTGAGGATATGATGAGAAAGTAGAATGTTCATAAAAAAGAGCTTTATTAGTCATATAAAGTGAAACAGAAGTCAGAGAGTCATTGTCAAATCATCAATAATTAATGTTTACCTATTCATTTAACTTCAACTTTCAACTTCCTTCCTTCCTTCCTTCCTTCCTTCCTTCCTTCCTTCCTTCCTTCCTTCTTTCCTTCCTTCCTCCCTTTCTTCCTTTCTGTCTTCAGTACAAGTGGTTTATTGCCCTGTTTATCTGGAAGTATTCATATATACCACTTAGGTCTATATCTCAGACTTCACAGTAATGGGAGATGCCAAAATGCCTGAAACTTGTGGATACTCAAGGAATAAAGACAGTTTACAAATAGTTGAACGTTTTTTGTGTTTGCGTGTGTGTTGCAATATGGGGGACATGTGCATATTTATGTGGGTGTGTACATACAAGTACTCAAGTAATTGTGGGTTTTTTGCCTAGCTATAGAGACCAGAAGTAGACGTAGGGTGTCTTCTACTGCTTTGCACCAAATTTTTCAAGACAGGATACCTCATTATACCTGAAAATCACTAAGTATAAATGGTTAGACTGACTGTGTCTCAGGAATCATTTTGTCTCTGCCTCTTTAGCACTGGGATTACAGGAATTATACCTTCAAGCCCAACATTTCACTTGGGTTTAGGGATGAACTCAGATTCTCATGTTTGCCTCAAAGTCACTTAACCAAACGAGACCTCTTTCCACCTTCAGAGATGACCATTTTATATGCTGTGGAGTATTTGTACACTGTGTGAGGATGTGTTTGCTGTGACTGGTGTAATAAAAAGTTAAATGGCCAATAGCTACGGAGGTGGTATAGGTAGGATTTCTGGGGAGTTAAAGGAAGAGGAGGAGAAATATAGCTGCATGGGAGATGTCAGGAGACACAGAGAGGAAATAGAAGGTGCAAGATAATGGAGATGTATGCCACATGATAGAACATAGGTTAACATAAATTGTCCAATTTAAGTTATAAGAGCTAGTTAGGAACAAGCTTAAGCTATAGGGCAAGCTTTCATAATTAGTAAAATGTCTTGTGTCATTTGGGAGCTGGCTAACAGGACAGAAAAAGACTCATTAAAAATGGTGGTCATTGTGGAGGCTTGACTGTCCATATAGGGCCTGAGAAAGCAGTCTCTCAGGGAAGTTCTGTGCACAGAGGCACAGCTCATTGAAGAGGCCCTGCTGTAGAGATGAGCACTTGGACAGTAGGCACTGGGGACAAACCCCTGTTTCAGACAGACACAACAAATTCTCAGAGCAGGGTGAGTAAATTTGGCTCTGGACCAGTACCTGCTGACGTGGGACTAGGCTCTCACTGAACTGAGGGCCCTGGAACTAGCCACCAGCAGGCATTATACTAAGTAGAGCAGCAGAGTGGTGGCCTAGCAGTTTAAGATTTGGCTCATGTGGACAGAGGAAGCTGCAGATGCACGAAAAAGGCCATATCCAAGCTAACAAAACCTCTGAACAGGTTACAGCGTGTTTTAAAATGTACTGAGATGCTAAATAGAGAATAGACAGCCATAGGAAAAAATAGTTTAAGATAATAAAGTGAAGCCTTTAAAGAAAGAATAAAGTAATATAAAAAGATTAAGCCATGTAAAGATAGAAAATATACAGGGCATCTGGATCCTGTATGGTGCTTTTTTGACTTTGAATTTCTTAAATGTTAATGTACAAAGAAACAAAAGCTGTTGAGAGAAATTAGATTATGAAAATAGCTAAATTAAACCAACCTATATATTTTAACTTAACTTCAAAATGGGAGGCAGGAAATAAGTTGCATTGGGGGAGAGGTTATGCCTTGTTTCCCCAGGAAATTTACAGTTCTCTTCAAAATTAATGAAAATAAGATTTGATTTAGGGAGACCTCCTGAAAATCTTGGCTAAAGACGTAAAAAGAAACCAAGAAAGACTACAGGACAGAAGATGCATATGGCGATCCCTTTACATGGGAACAGCTATGAGACTGGATGAGACATGATAAATCTTTTGACTACAGAATCCTCATAACTTATTATTACATGCCATTCTTTCTCATGTCATGGATAGAGATTTATTACAGTTTGGTTATGCAGTCAAATGGACTTATAAAATCGACAGATGCCTTTTACCTGCTCAAGCATAAAACAAAAGTCATTTTTAACTGACTTGTACACACCATGCATTCTATACCTGTATAAATACAGATATGTATGTGTAAAAGCTTATTGTTTTCACAAAAAATAAGGAGCAGGAACCAATGAAAACAAGTACCCTGGGTGATCCGTACTCTCAGAATGCCTCTGTTGCAGTTTCTTCAAAATTCTGCATCCAGAAAAGCTTCCAATGACTCGCTGAGATGGTCCAACCTCCCAGATTATCCAGCCAAGACTTCAGATAAGCTCTATACTTTCCCATCACACAAAAACTATACAAAAGTAATACAACTAGCTCTTCCAAGACTTGATCATTATTTAAGTTTTCTCAGAAACCTGCTGTCATGCACAGAGAACAGGAAGTAGTCTAGAGAACATGATGCTCACATTCCCAAGAGGCAGAGTGTGTGATTTTTGGTCATTAGTGGATTATGAATGTTTGCGATCATTTAGAGGGATTGCTTATAAGTTGTTACTGGTCATGGTAAGAAAGGAAACTAAGCAAGTGAGGTTGGATTTAAGGATCTCCTTTTGAAAAGAAAAAGGGGGCATTTATGAAAGATAGGGTAAAAGGGTAGGTTATTAAATCTACTTTTAACTGAAAAGCAAGCATTAATTTCAAATATTTTACATTGGTATGGATTTTTCTATATTGATATAAATTTAAGGTTATCTTTGTTAGAACATTAGCATATTTCTAATCTTATTTATTATATTTTTGTATATTGATAGAAATTTAAGGTTATTTTTGACTTAATGTATATATGTTTCTATTCTTATTTAAGGTATTGTACATAAGCAGTTCATTAAAAAATGTAATGTAGAGTTCTAGTCCTTGATTGCTATCTAGGGAAATTAGGAATTACAGGTTAGTAGTTATTCATCTATAATAATCAAGCTTGTAGTCATTTTAGATATGTTTTTCAATGCCATACTGAGCTATATTTTAGATAGATAGATGGTCTTCAAACACTTCACAAATCTACAGAATATTGCATTTAAAAAGTTTTAATATCATAGAGCTTTTCAAGATAGTGAGACACATGCTCCTGGCAACACCAATCTACTTAAAAAAAAAGGATAATGGGTATTGAAGAACCTCCATATGGAGTTCATTTTTATTGTGGCAAACTGACCTTGCCTTCACTGCAGACAGTATGCTCTCCAAACTGAATAAGTACATACAAAAATTGACTGCCAAAAATTGACAAATCAAGGTAGGATAACTCTTCAAATTCATGGTTCACAGAAAAGTCTGTTAGATATTCTAGGCCTGAAAGCTGAAGACGGATGCCCCAGCATTGCAGAAGAACCTTGGGTGACTGTACATGCATCCAACTGTCTCTATCATTTCTATAATTTTTTGAAGGTTGCTTGCTCTGCACTTCCTGTTATTCAGGTAGTTATATTCTTCTTGGGGATTAAAATCTCTGATGAGTCTGAAGACTAGATAGTATGTAGTTTTCCTAGTTATCAACTTCTGAAAAAGCAAAGGAGATATAAAGTATATAAGGTTGAGGAATATCTTTCATTGTTTATCTAAGATGTTAATAGGTCTAAAAAGACATTTTTAGGATGGTAATAAAAGTTATGATAGAAATGGTTTACATATAAAACTTTGGACTCACTAAGATAGGATAGATAACATAGTACTTTCTCTTAATTTGCCAAATACATATGGGCTAAAAATTTGAACACTTAATAATTGTCCTTATTGTATATAGTTTTACTTTGTTAGACTTAAAACCTCTCCTTTTTATTTAGACAAAAGGAGAGAAATTAAGGGATATTTGTACATTATGTGAAGGTTCATTGCTGTGATTGTTTAAGTAAAAAAGCTGAATGGCCAATAGCTAGGCAGGAGATATGGGTGGGATTCCTGTGGAAAGAAAAGAAGTGGGGGAGCAATCTAGGCATGTGGGAGATGGCAGGGGACATGCAGAGGAAACAGGAGGTTAAAGATAAAAGTGAGGCAATTCCACATGATAGAACATAGATTAATATAAATGGGTTAATTTAAGTGATAAGAGCTAATTAGAAACAAACCTAAGATATAGGCTGAGACTCTATAGTTAATAAGAAGTGTCGAATCATTATTTGGGAGCTTGCTGGTGGGAAAGAAAAAGACTCATTCTGTTTATATAACTGCTTACTGGCCTTGGAAATAATGACTGCTCAAATTTACAACATTGCTATAGAAACAGTTTAAATATTTCAATGGTATTATTAAAGATATAACAGTAATAAAAGAAAGTGTCTCTTATAAATGAATCATAATAATAAAAGTCATGTTCTTCCATTCAAAGCTTTGAATTTCATGCACAAAGTCTGTAAACAAAACCAACAAACAATTGGTTTGTAACCAATAAAGCTGGTGAGATTGGTTTTTATATTATTTAACAATCTACTTTGTATCCACCATGTAGATACACATTATATACTGTAATAAAGTTTCTTGAGGTTTTACAGTTCTGTAGATTACCTGGTATTTTTCATCTGATTCTAAATATATATTTATATTAAGTCACACTTACATCAGATATAAACAAACTTAATTATAAAGCCTAAGTCCAAGTTATACATCATGCACTGTACCTGGTATGTGAAGTGTTTTGAACAAAATGTATCCAATTCTGTGGTTGTCATCACCTTAAGCAGAAGCAAAAGACATAGTTGTTTTTCTAGAGATATAGATTAAGACTACTGACCTAACAGCAGTTCCCTGGTGAGTAACAGTAGTTCCTTTGGTTATTTTGTTTCCTCATTTTAATTGTTCCTGATAACTTTCCTATCAGTGCAGTTTTTCTTAGAATACCAATACATCTTAGTCTGGATACTTTGTGAATAGAAGAGGCTTAATTTCTCCACAGTTCTATGCTTTCAAGGGCATAGGACTAGAATCTGCTCTGCTTTGCTGAGGGCTCCTTTGACTATGCTGCTGGTAGGTGGCATCATGGCAGTAAGAGATGTATAAGTGAGAGTTGACTTGGTAAAACAGAAAGCTAGGGACAAACAGGGACTAGGCTTACTCTTTTTATAACATCCCATTCGTTTAAAAATTCACTGAAGATCATATAATAGCAAGTGCCATGGAACTCCAAGGACCTACTTTTAGCTTGAGTGTTCCAACACTGCCACATGGAGATGAAGATTTCCACACTTTAAGCTATGGGAGAAGGACTACATACAAGCCATTCAGCTGTGAAAATAAAACTCTCTAATCATAAAATTGAGCACTGTCAATGACCATGTGAAATCTTAAGTAGATTTTATTAACTAATTATTCAAAATTTGATCTTATCAAAGTTCTTAGGGCCAATGAAAGAAGATATTGTGTCAACTAGACAATCTCTTGCAGTTTCTCATGGTTCCTTGGTTATGCACTATGGTGCTCACAGTTGAACCCATGATCCCTTCTCAAAACTTTGCTTTCTCTTCCAGTTTGCATCTGTAGGTGACATTAAATTAACAAGATAGGAGAGGGTTTTTTTTGATTTTGTGTTTTTTAGGATGATACATGGGGTGGGTTGACTTCAGAAAATACCTTATTTTCTTGTGCTTTAAAAGTAGAATGTTCCTTGGTCTTTCCATTTGCATAGAATTTAGGAGGACTCTGCCCAAACCTGGTTCCTGATCATCTGTATTTGAATTAGACTACTAATATTTACTAGCAAAACCTTCTCAGCAGCACCAACTTCTAATCTGTAAGAAAGGAGCTGCCATTTCAGAACCATGGTATTTAAATTTAGCTCTGCAAGAGATTATCTGAGAAGTCTAAACTGACAGATGCAAGGCGACCTAGCAGGGCAATGCTGAGGATGAAAGGCAGCTACCCGCAGCAGAAGCACAAACCAGCGACTTGGGTTTCATAAACCCTGCTAGAAAGAACAGTTCTGTTAAAACCCACATTCATAGACTTTTTCTGCACAACATGGACTTTCTTCAGTAGAGGATGTGCTGATGATTATGGGGATTCATTGAAACAGAGCCGAGAGAGTTATAAAATAAAATAAAAATCCCATGAAATGTATATGATATGACTGAATTTTTAAAATTAAAGTCTGCTGTGCTGTGGGAGAACCTTCTGCTCCTTCAGCCAATAGCCTTTAAGATACCAGCTCACTTGGGCATGGTCTCTTTTGCTTTAAAAAGCAGCAGTAGCCCTGCTTGCTCTCTCTTGCTCTCAGCTTCTGGCTGTTAGACTTCTTTCCTGATTGTGCAGAAGGCTGTTGTCTGGGATGGTGATCTGTAAGTCTTTTCCCCTTAAATAAATAACCCTTTTATTAATCATAATTCCAAACTGGTGTGGGATTGTTTTGTGACTTATGCCTTCATTGGCTGTGGAATCATTCTCAGTTAAGAAAGATCAGATTTGATCAAGGAAGATCAACCTGAGAGATCTCTGACGGAAACAGATGGCCCAGATTTCAGAGTCTTACATCCAGAACAGATTCAAGATGCTGCCTGAGATGATCAAGCCTTACAGGATACTCCAGTCAGGACTTGAATATAATTCTAAATTTTCTTTAGGTCCCTATAAGATTATCGGCACCCCCAAACAGCAGGAAGTAGCCTGCAATACTATGCCCACATTCCCAAATAATGGACTATGGATATTTTTCTTTGTTTAAAAAAAAGAGGGGAAAGTGGTGTGGGGCAATTCTGTATTCTGTCAATTATGTTTTAAATAAAGGCTGCTTGGCTAGTATAGGCAGGGCAACCAGACAGGAAGTAGAGGTGGGGCAATGAGAACAGGAGAATTCTGGGAAGGAGGAAGCCCATTGCTCCCCAGTCTGTCCAGACACCAAAGAAGGAAAATGAGACCCATCCTGCTGAAAAAGATGCTGAACCATGTGGCTAGCATAGACAAGAATAATGGGCTAATATAAGTTATGAGTTAATAAGAAGCTTGAGCTAATGGGCCAATCAGTTTATAATTTATGTAGACCTCTCTGTGTGATTTTCCTTGGGAGTTAACGAATGCGGGAACCAGGCAGGACAGGAACCCCAACAAGCAGGTCCTCATGTTACATTGCTGTGCTTAGAATTTCTCATCCAAAAGTATATATTCATGCTTTTGATGATTTCTATATAAAACCATAAATTTATCTCAACATTTTGAGGGCATTTTGCATATGAGTCTATGGAACTAAAATTCTGTCATTTCTCAACCATCAGTGATTTTATTTTAATCCTGCTTATGTGGGGTACTGGTTATTTGTATTCTGACCTGAAAAACAAATTCATGTTTTAGTTAATGTTGCTGTTATTAACATGTTGCTTTAATCCTAACAAGAGAAATATCAAATAATTGTATTCGATAATTTAAACTCTATTGAGAACTTAAATAACAGGGTGAAGTTTTAAAGAAATTTTTTTGTTTTATATGTATAAGTTCTTTTTTTAAATATTTATTTATTTATTATGTATACAATATTCTGTCTGTGTGTATGCCTGCAGGCCAGAAGAGGGCAGCAGACCTCATTTACAGATGGTTGTGAGCCACCATGTGGTTGCCGGGAATTGAACTCAGGACCTTTGGAAGAGCAGGCAGTGCTCTTAACCACTGAGCCATGTCTCCAGCCCCTATATGTATAAGTTCTTTGTGTTCCTCGTGTCCATGGAAGTTATAAGAGAGCATCTGATCCTCTGAAACTAGAGTTGACAGATGGTTGTGCACTGTCTTGTGTGTCCAAGAGGACTGAAAGTGAATACCAACCAGCCCAAAGTTTATTTCCAAGCCTGTTAATATACACAAGCAGGACAAAGCACAGCACAGACAGTCAGTCAGTACCTAAACACAAGATCATTCCTGTCCTTGAGTAAGCAGTTTCAATTTCTATGTCATGTTCCTAAGATTTGGCATCAGCAATATTCTTTCTAGTAGATACTGTGTTGTTTTTCATAGGAAAAATGATCTTTCCCATTAGCTTAATTAGAACTTTCTCACAGACCTCAGGGATGCAGGCAGAGCAGGCAATCTTGTACTCAAATGACTTCAAATCAGAAATGACTCCAGATGGAAATTGAGTAACATGTGGGCTCCCACATATTCCCCCTTTTTAATTTCATTTTTAAGACTCCTTACAGTTCTTCAGATGACTATGTCTGTGTTAGGGTTTTTTTTTCCTCCAGTCTAACCTATAACGGGAGCATGAATTCCATCACTTATGACCTATCTTAGATTGAAAGGAGGCAAAGAAAATTTACCCATCTTTGTCTGCCTGCCTCTGGTATCAAAAGTTGAAGGAAGTGTGTAGAGTTTTACTCTGCAAAATTTAATGCCCACTTTCCACAGTGAGTTCAAAATGAGCTTGAAAACTATAGGTAAACAAGTTATGTCCAATAAAACACAAGGTCGGATAACTGCAATACTACTAAGAAGTGAAGTAAATGCTGACCATGATAGAGAAGCCTTTTTTCTTATTCATAATCTCTTAATGTATTTTAGCCAAATCTAAGGATTCATTAGAATTTTGCCAAATTCCCTTAAGGTGTCTATTAACTCTTTCCCATCCAATAAAGCTTTCATTATACACAGAAGATATAACACGAATCCATTTATAATTAGCATGACATTTCAATTGTACTCTGGTATTTAGGCTTTGGAGCTCATCCCATAAAGACTGTACCACATCATACAAGGCATTCAACTTAATGTTCCATTTTTACATCTATATCTTCTTGTCATAGAAACATTCTTAGATAATTGATTAACAAACCCTGCATTTTAAATAGACTGAGACAAAGCCATTGAATCAACCACAATAGTAAACCTAACAAGAGCTGGAATTACTGCTATAACGAATCCAGCAAGAAGTTTCTGTCTACTTAAAGCTTTCTTGATTGCTTCAATTACTTGCAACCCTTTGCCATCAAACCATGGATCATTTACATGCACGGGCAGCATTACAAAATAAGGTTATTTTAACACTTATACACGGGTATGATCATCTCCTTGAGAAATACAATTAGTCAAAATATAATCAGGACATAATACATTCCCTGTTTGGGCACCAAAATATTGGGGACCTCTGAATGCCAGCTTCGGGGTCCCCTCAGGGTTCGGAAGAAGAGTCACAGCAAGCGCGAGACTTAGAAAGATCTGAGGGTAAAAATGAACTCTCCACTTTGTGCTGTTCTGTGTCAGCTTCTTTCTTCTGCTGTTCTCTTCCGTTGTGTAAAGACTCCAGTTTATATACACACCCCAAACAAAGACAATTCTCAGAGATTAAACGTCCCTTTATCTTTGAAGGTTCTAAATGTGATCTAAATGAAATCCTCCTTTCCTGACTGCATGTCCTGCAAAATGGAAGATAGTTGCTCGGAGGTGGCTTCTAATGTATCTCAGGGAACAGAACAGAGATATGGCTGTAGGAACCATGGTTATTGATTGTGTGACTAAATTTCCCACTAGAGGTCTCACAGAGTGTATGTGTGGGGGGGGTGACCCAATATACCAGTACATGGAAAGAATTGTGCCAATAATTCATACTCTGCTGAATCTTGTACCAAGGGAGAGTGCTTATGGCTTCACAAGAGATCTACTGTAAGAACAGCAAATATGTGAAAGGTAGCAGGTCCAGCATGTTGCATGGTTTATCTTCATCAGAACACATTCTGGTGGGTCAGCCTTCTACTCTGTCAGCTGAAGTCTCACTGCATGATTTCTGCAGACTTCAGCAGTTTTCTCTACTTTTTATTCTAGCAGTTTTTGAATTTGAGACTTTATACTAAGATCTTTGATCCATTTGGAGTTGAATTATGCATAGGGCAATTAATAAGCTTCCAGTAAATTTTTATATGTGTTGCTATCCAGTTTTCTCCAGTACTGAGAACAAGTGCATTTCTATAACGACATATTTTGGACATTTATATAAAATATAGGAAGACTGGCTCTAAGGGCTTCTTTCTGTTTTAACCATACACACACAACACACACACACACACACACACACACACACACACATATTGTGCTACTACTGTGCTTTTTTTTACTATTACTTTGTAATGTAAGTGACCCTTTCTGTATTATTAATTTTTCTTTAGAATTGCATTGGCTCTCTGTTTTTGTTTGTTTGCTTGTTTTTCTCTTCCAAATAAGTTTTTAAGATTATTTTTACCTATTTGTGTGAAGAACAGCATTGGAATTTTCCTTGAAACTACATTGAATCTGTACATTGCTTTTGGCAAAATAATTATTTTGATAACATTGGTTTCTCCAATTCATGAGCATATGAGGCACTGCAATCCTCTCATGATGGGGAACCACCTTCAGCTAATGACCTTTAAGAGGCTGGACCAGGTTAGAGCATGACCATTTTGGTACCCAGAGAAAACTGCTGGCCGGCCCAGCTCTCTCTCTCATGTTCCCACATTACACACCTTGAGGTTGGACTTCTCATTACTGTTCCATGAGTTTTCCCCATTGCAATAAAGAATAATAACTGGAATCTTTTTTTTTTTTTTTTTTTTTTGGTTTTTCGAGACAGGGTTTCTCTGTGGCTTTGGAGCCTGTCCTGGAACTAGCTCTTATAGACCAGGCTGGTCTCGAACTCACAGAGATCCGCCTGCCTCTGCCTCCCGAGTGCTGGGATTAAAGGCGTGCGCCACCACCGCCAGGCTAACTGGAATCTTTTGAAGTTAGCTTGGGATTATTTGACTTGCATCTTCACCCCATTTTATGCATTCAGCCACATCTGGCACCCTCGTGGGGGCTAGTTTATCCTTTTTTCAGCACCCCACAGTGCTCCCAGTTTACCGGCTCAGTGGCGTGTTCCCTGCCTGGTGGCTGGCAAACCACATGCTACCCCTCTCATCTGTACCTTTTAATCAGTAACGTCTCAAATGTGCTGCTGACTCTTTAGCCAGGGATCCCTGTTGTGTGAACAGTCTGAGACTTGCATGGACAGAAAGCTCTGGGTTTTCTCTTTATCCTGGTCAACAACTCTCGGAATCACTTTGATAGCTTTAACGGCCACTCTTAATTTGTTAAATAAAACATATTTTTCAGTATCTAATGCGTGAAAACCGATTCGGACTGTTCCCAGCTTGCATCTCTTGGCCACATGGCTGCAACTGCGATACCTGCTGGACAGTAACGGTTACTGCATCTACTCCAATTCACTCTCATCACTTTACAACGGGTGGGATTTATAAAGCTACAACAATGACTGATAATTTAACAATCCAGGGATTCAATAACTTTTTTACTTATGCTATGGATAGTATTCTGCAAGGCTTATGCGATCTTCCTTCTACATCCCGTTATTTGATTCTAGAGACTAGCTTTGTTTTTCACATTATCTCATTAAAAACGGTTTGATGATAGAGCCAAGAATGAGGCACTTTTGGAAATGATACAGTCTTACAGACTAATAATGGACAATTTAAAGGGAAAATCAGCACTCTGGAGAGGGATATGACCAATTTGATGGACAAAATCCAGTCAGTGATGGAGGGTGCTGAGAAACTACCTGAGAGAATTCCTGCTGCTGAATTTAACGATTGGAATCTCTTGTTTCTAAAGCTAGTAAAACCTCATTTGCAAACTATTCATCAATTTATTTTTTAGTTTAACTTTTATGTGCATGTTATACTATTTTAGTGACCACATAGTGGTCTGTTTTGTAAACACATGTCTAAATGGTTTGATCTTAATATTGCATTATACTTGATTATTAATGATGCCTCCTGAGAATACATGCCTGCCTAGAACTATTGCAGTAATTTTGCTTAGACATATTGATGGCTTTTCCTGGTGTACTCAGTTTATATTGCTATATTTAAAAGCACCTTAACTTAGCGAACTAAAGCAAAAACTTGATTTTGTTTATAGATTCAGAGAAAGAATGATGTTTAGGGACTCTTTGGGGAACACTGAAGGTCCTGGTGTCTAGAATCAGCAGGAGGCTTCTTCTCCACTCACATCATGGCAACTGACCTGTAATGACTCAGAGGCAAGGCTCAGGTAGGACTGTTTCTTGGAGCGCCTACACACAACCTTTGCACACTGTGGCTTGGGCTTCCTACAGTCCAGCCTATGGGCTCTGAAAAGGACTAGTTTACTGGGGGATTTCCAAGAGTCTAAGCTGATCAAGAGGACCTATATAGAACAGGATCTGGCAGGGATGTATTTGGAATTAGCATCTTTGACCTCTCATGAGGAATAGTACAGAGGTGCCTGAATTGTCTTTCCATGACAGTCGAGCTAGATGAGTATGAAAGAAATTACACTTCATTTTTTTTCTATAGGAATGATATGGCCACATTGCAGAAGACTAGTTGAGTAATACCTACTATAGAAGATACCTTTGCAAAATCTAATATGACATGTTGGAGTATTATTTCTGGTAGAACAAGATTTAGCTACATATGTTTTTTTTTGTCTCAATAAAATATAGGAATGAAACCAATGTTCCTACCCAGAAAAATATATAGCTCTAATTCTACTTATTAACAGAAACAGGCTGGAGCTTCAGCATCACTTGGTGTTTAAATCCCAGTATGTTTCTGATTTACATTTCTCATATTTCCCCGGATACAGACCCCCACTCAATCTAAAGTTCTTGTTGTTCTAATTATCAAATCAAATAAGCATGAAGGCAAGGCTTATTGTATGCTTTTCTCTCTGAAAACTGGTAGCAAGGATGATGCACAATGCTCAATTTACTTGATTAAGGAAGTAGTCATTTCATAATTTTCTCTTGCATTTGGGCATGGGTGCTTGTATTTATTTTTAATGAACTATTTATCAGGATGTTAATTTTTTGTTAAGTAAATATATTGTGAATAAATTGTAAAATTTCTACCATCATAAGGCTCAATGTATTGTGGTGATAAGAAGGGTTATTAAAAATGTATATAATGTCATCTATTCCGTGGTCTGTACTGTGATAAGCAAGAAAGCTGTGTGTGAGGAATGACAGGGAACCAGGAAGAAGAGGTTAGAAATGAGCCATGTGAGAGTGAGGAGCTACCATTCAAAGAAGAAATTTGTGGTTGTTGAACTGAAGAAGGGTGGTTTTTGCTAATATACAGAGGGAGGAAAGCCCTGTAGGGAAGCATGATTGCATTCTCTGTGTAAAGTGAAATTATTAAATGGTCTCAACAGAGAAGTGAATGATTAAACTCACAATTCAAGAATTTTTGTTTACAAAACAGCTTGAGAGAGGTTGATGGGATTACATCAGGATCAGCCAGATAACAAGCAATTGCGGTAAGAGAGAATCATGAATATCAGGGTGGCTAAAGGAAATGACCAAGATTAAAAGTTTAAGGAAATAATAAATGAATCATGAGAAATGTAGGCAAAAAGCACCCAAAATGGCTTCTTACTTATTGACCATTAATTACAAGCTAGGTCATAGACTGATGAGTCACACTTTGTACTTGTCAAAAGGCTGGTGACAGGGAGTGGATTAGAAGTTGGCTTCAGTATTTGGAGGAAGAGGCTGGATTCTAAATATTCTGACTCTTCCAGTTAATCAAGTGCTGCCCAGGCACAAAGGCCATGGTGGTTGTAGGAAATCAAGCATGGGTGTTTAGTGGAAGTAGACATGACAGGACAACAGGGAGCTACACTCTTAGAAGATATAAATCACAAGAAGGGTTTTCTAATATATCATGAATGATATGGGGAACATTGTGATTTTGTGTGGTAAAAACTTAAGGTCTTATAGGCACTATTAGAACTTTAAAAATTCAAATTGTTGGAGGACAAGTTAGATACAGGGATGCAGATTAAGAGCTTATGGCAGCAATCACATATTGAAAACCTGTGCTGAAATGTCATAATGTTTGTCTTGGAGGCAGGAAGTAGGGTATTATTCCTCTACAATATTTGTAAGTAATTGGAAAAAGGAAATGGTTCAAAAATTTTAATCCCTTTTATTCCTGAAGAGAAAAAGCTTAAGATGGCATTTTGTGTTTTATTAAAGTAGAACACATTCGTATTAAAGGGAGTTGTCACACTTTGAGTAACATGAATGACAGTACTAAATCTATTTTAGTTGTAAAACTTCTGGAAAGCACAAAACATATCAAAGTAAAAGCATCCACTTATATCACTCATTTTGCAACACAAATGTCATATTCCAGTTATACACTTCCTCCAAAAAGAATGATAAATGTATTAGTATGGTGTTCTATTGCTGTGAGGAGACACCATGACCATGGTAACTCTTACAGAGGAAAACATTTAATTGGGGCATACTTAGAGTTTCAGAGGTTTAGTCCATTATTGTCATGATAGGAAGCATGGAAGCACGCAGGCAGACTTGGTGCTGGAGAAGTAGCTGAGAGTTCTACATCTTGATTCACAGGCAGTAGGAGTCTGTCTACTACTCTGATCATAGCTTGAGCATCTGAGACCACAAAGCCCAACACTACAGTGACACTAACATTATTAACTCTTGAAACTTAAATGAACCCATTTATATAAATAAATTTTCTACCATGTGTTTTGCTACCTTTCCTCAATATAATGTATGTCCAATTTCCTGCATGTGTTGCAGGCTAATCTCCGCCTTTTAGATTCTTACCCCAAGTTCTCTCTCTCTCTCTCTCTCTCTCTCTCTCTCGGCACATGTATGGACACACAGACACACAGACACACACACACACGTACATACACACAGAGACACACACACACCATGATCTGAGGTTACATCTGTTGCATGATATTTGGTCACACTGTGTGAAGATGTGTCTCTGTTTTATCTCACTTGTCTAGGTACTTTCTGATTGGTTCCATTAGCATATAAACAGCCAATAGCTAGGCAGGAAAGGATAACTGGGACGAGAGAGAGAGAGAGAGAGAGAGAAGGGGGGGAATGTGGGGAGATCTTGGGGAAACAATATGAAAGGCAGAGATTAGCCTGCAACACATGGAGGAAGAAGGACATACATTATATTGAGGAAAGGTAGCAAGACACATGGCAGAAAATTTATTAATATAAATAGGTTAATTTTAGTTTCAAGAGCTAGTTGGGAACAAGCCTAAGCTAAGGCCAATCTTTCATAATTAATAAGATATCTTTTTGCCATTATTTAGGAGCTGGTGGTTCGAGAAAGTTTGACTACCTATATCACTGTACAAAAATACATCATTTCAAGGTCGTCAATGTGGATCAGAAGGTAAAAGTACTTGATTTGTAAACTTTATAGCCTGAGTTCAAATCCTAGAAGCTCACAGTTGAAGAAACAGAGACAACTCCTAAAATTAGTTCTCTGAGTCTACATATATACCCACACCCAATCACACATACACACGATAATAATAAACACAAATTTCAAGCAGCTTTTTAGATAGCTATGAAATCAATAAAAACTTTAATTTATTGAAATAACCAAGTAACCAAAAAAATCTCAATTCAAATTAATTCTCTTCTACGTGCACACTTGTGTGTTAAAAGTGTTGGTTTCAGTGTCACCATTGTTGTAGATACTTTTCCCAGGAGTTGTGGTCCAGCGGAGTATGTCTTCACTGCAATAAAGGTGATGTTTAAGATGTTAACATTTTATTCTCTCCGTGTTGTAGCATGAATAAATAAAAACCTAGATACAGAAATTAGGGTTACACCTGAAGGTCAGAAAAGCAAAACAGAGAGCGAGGTTCTTACCTCTACCACAGTCTGAAATGGCAATCATGCCTCCAGGAATCTTAGAATGAGACTGAGAGCTGTCTCCTCCCATTTTACATTCCTATCTAGTGCTGGGATTAAAGGTGTGCACCTCTAGGATCAAAGGTCAGAACTGCCTGGTTTCTATGGCAAACTAGTGTGGTTGCTGGGATTTAAGGTGTGTGTCACCACAGCAGACTAAGGCAGCTGTTTAACTCTCTGATCTTTAGGCAAGCTTTATTCATTAAAATACAAATGAAATATCACTAGACTATAGAGTATGTGCTTTCTTGATTATATATATTTTGTATGTCAAGATTATGAAGTTAGAATTTTGTAGAAATACTTACTTTGAGTAATGCAAATATCTGATCTAATAATTAGTCCTATAACCTAACAATCATTCAATTTTATTTATTGTTTAATCAGTAGAATGTTGGATAGTAGAAAATATGGGAGTCATAGTGACCAGAAAATAAAACTAGTCTTAGAATATAGTAGGAAGATTATGGGCTAAGATAAGTTCACACATCTTGACCATAACTGACCTAGATTACTTTCTCTTTCACTTGGAACACTGTACTCATGGTCATTTTTAGTGCTCGGGGTGAAGTTTAACTCCCAGAGAAGGCTCAAGACTGTGAAGAAAATTGGAGGTAGTGGTATATTGTGTGATTATTTACAGTATTAATAATTATAGGAAAGAGGACATGTCATATATACATAGAACCCTTACTAATAGTTAGAAGAGAGTAGAAGAAAGATTTTGAATCAATAACCAGAAGTGAATTGATTTATTAGAGTACTAAAAATGAAAACATTCTGCTAAGAAGTCCATAAATATGAGTCTATTTAACTAAACTTTGATGAACCCTAAAAAAAAAAATTGGTCTATGTCTGCTTATTAAAGTTCTCCTAAACACAAGGTCCTTTAATTCCAAAATAGGGTAAGATGTTTATGCTATGTCCCAATTTACATTAAGCATAACTGTCATTGGAATCTAAAAGCAGCTTCACTAGCCATAATCCAAGACTGCTAATTAAATGAACCAATTTCATTTTATGGTGTATTCTGGTTTCTTTAGTGTTGAGTTCTGACCACTCCCTTTTAAAGAGTCAGTTGTGCTGAAACGGTCTTTAGGAATCTTCATTTCCCCCCAAACTTTATCATTTTTTTTTGTTCAACTACACGCTATCAGCATTGTGCAATTCAAATATTTTTCTCAACATAATATAATTTTACTTTTGCATGGACATTGTAAGGGAACAAGCCAAATTTGAATGTATTCAAGAACTAATAATGAATTTGATGGTTATAGGGATATCAGTGATGTTATATTAATATTTTGCATCCTGAAATACACACTTCTCTTGGCTCTCATAGGCCTTTTTGCACCTTATTTTCTCCATTATAGCACATTTTCATCATTCTCTTACGAATCATCCCTGTCACAGCTTAGACAGATCATTGTCTTGATTTACTGAGAACTGATGATGTCTGTACAATGTCTTCCTTTCGCAGAGGAAGTGACACATTCCTCTTGAATGACAGATGCGTCTTGTCTGGTAGTATTTCATATTTTGATCCTCGTTGTGACACTGAGAAAGAATCTTTATGGAGCCGTTGCTGTGCTGAGTCTTTTTGTTGAACCACTAATTGTATTTTGCCATTTATCTTCAGTACTGGAATATCTTTGCCTATAATATGGGTAAACTTGGCGAATGCATTGTGTGTCTACTCCTTAGGTAAAAATATGAAGTTTACATACAAGGCTAGGGACTTTTATATATATATATCTTATACATTCAGTTATTATGAAACAGAGATTGTATCTTATATTTATATTGTTCTTATAACCAAAAATAATCTGTCAAAAAAGGAGGAATCATTAGCACTTATTTGTTGACAAGTTTTATTGTGTTAGATGATTCAAGCCTTCTAGAGAGATAGGTTATATAGAGAGTTTGCCACTGTATGAGTAATTCACAAAACCATGCCAGGGATATGCTAAGACATTCTCATTTTAAAGACTGGATAAAGACTGGGTAAAGGTAACGCTTTTGAGACTGGGAATTCTGGTAAAATGAGCCCATGCTGATAAAGAAATTTAATAAGCCAGCCATAAACTCTGCCCTATTGCCCACTCCAAACTTAGATGTCAGGTTTTCAGCTTCAGTGCTCTGTTTCTTCTCTGTTTCAGCCATTAGAAAAGTCATTTAACTGATTTATCAAAAAAATAAAAATGTTCCATTGACAAGATTAAAATTTAAAAGAAGTTGTCTGTGTGAAGTATAAAGTACATAGAATGTGTCAAACATAATGCAAATGAGAATGCTTTTCTTTTAAGATACCTGAGTCTGGAGTGTTTGTCTCTGGCTCATTCATCCTAAGTACTAACACAGGTATTTTGGGTTCTGATATATTTTTGAATCTCTGTCAACTCATATGTACTTTTTTTTCTCATGTGTCTTATTTCAGGTTATTGAGATTTAGAGAGAATTTGAAAAACATGACCACAATAAATACGATCAACTGTTCTACAGGAATATTTTCAATTTCTTGAAAAATCTGATGGAATACATCTTCAGCAATTAACAATAGTATTTTGACAATATTATGGTAGTCTCATAAATTTGGGGTTATTTTGCCCTATGCAAGAAGTATTCATTAAGACAGTAAAATAACTGCATATGTTGCAATAGCTTCATGATTATTTTGTTTTATCTTTTTTTATTTCTCTGTGGCAGAAGAGCAATAGCTTAACCAGGTGAAGCTGGGAGTGTTGGACTTGAGATTTTATGTGGAAGAAAGTCCTTATTTGTGTAGCACTGCTTTCATAAACTGAAGTTATAGTCTTTAAACTTGAACTCAACTGTAGATAAATGTATTTTACAAATCAAGAAATACATAACACATTCAGTAAAGCATTAAACGAAGGATCCTGAATATTAAATAGGTTTCTTTAAGGCATAGGGGACTTATGAAAGCTGTAAAAAGTTATTAGATAAAGTAATTTTTATACCATTTCATAGCCTATAAGTCATTCTCTGCTTTCATGCATTTCATACATATTCAATGATTATCTGACTAAGGAAACTTTATTTTTATTACTCATTAGTTCAGTTATTATTACCATACGTTGTGTGCATTGCCTAAAATATTCAAGAATGTTAGACATTTAAAATATAGCATATTTTCAAAATTTGAGAATAAAAATATAGTGAGTTAAATGATCAGTGCCGTATTCTGCATATTAGATTCTCATGCAAGGGGTTATAGATAAAATCTATGGTATCCACATTTCCAAGTGAGTGATATTTAGTAGAGATCCTAATAAAATATGATGCAAAATTTTTACTTTTTAGAATTTATAATTATCTAATTTGTAAGGCCAGTGTTATTAAAGATCTCCAAAATTCACCCTATTCTAAGCATACCCACCTCAAATGCCTTACCACTTTATTGCTTTGCTTATGAACTCACAATTAACTATACTATTATCACCCTTAAACTTTGTGTTTACAACAAGAGCATCAGTATGATTAATTGGTCTCTGACAGTCTCATGATGACTCAAAACTACCAGTTGTCCGAATGTAAAATACAAGCCTATTCAATTATTGACTAATAATATGGGAGGAAATAGCTGAACAGGTCTGGCCTGGCTTGGGCTCCCACAGGCAGCTCCAGTCAGCTGGAACTGAATAGCCTGAAGTAGTTTAAGCTCAATGACTCATTACTGCAGGCTACCTCAATATCAGTCACACAGAGCATTATTCTAAGGACATTAAGAATATAAGCACCTAAGAACATGCATTTAAAAACATCTTTGCTTGAACTTGGTTTGATATTTTATCCTATTTGTTAAATCCTTCTAATCACTGTGGTAAGACATCAGTCAAAAATGAGGAATCAGGTGTCTGGCATGCATAAGTTTAAGTTGATAATAGTATACTGAAATGTGGTTTTTAAAAATCATTTCCTTTGAGTATTTCTTGCAATATAGTAAATGAATTAAAATGAAAATTGAAAATGCTTACTTCAACTTGAATTTTATTTTATCTATGTCATAAAATTTATTTGCTTGGTAGCAGGCCGATGTAGCGATAAGTGTTTCCCATTGACAAACATGTTTGAAAACTGGACCTTCTTCCCTCTGTCCTGATAATGCTGTTCTAACCTTTGAACACCATATGCAGTGTATTCTTAACAGAAAATGAACTTCACAGAACAAGCAGAACAAGAAATCAAGATTCTCAAAATTGGAAAAGTAAATGCTTTTAGAGACAGTTTATGTATACTACATGTAGTTGAAATTAAGATTTATGATGTGGTATTAAGATATGTAAAAACTCAGAATTTACATAATTTGTCATGTGTAGTGAATGGCTCTGGAGTGGTGAAGGTTCAGATTGATAATGGATAATGTTTTGGTGAAAGGTGGATCTCAAGTACTGTGCTATTTTATTATATGAATCTAAATCAGCCTTGCCATAATTTCCATTCTACCCATTCTTCACTCATTCACCAAATTCTGATTATTTACTGACCAGATTTATATGAGAAAGTAAACAATTAAAAAAAGAACAATAATTTATAATTCAGGGGTAAAATACAGATGAAAATAGAGCGAATAAACTGTATATATATTTAAAACAAAGGAGTAGGTCAATGACTTTGGAACAAAAGCTCATTTAAAAATTGTCAGCCTTAAATCATATATATGCAACATTTACATAGACTGATATGTCATATGTCATATCTATGCATTTAAAAATATTCATACTGTTAAGTAAAAGGAGAAGGCAAGACTGGGCTGGTTGCATACTAAAGAACAAGGTTCTTATAGGAAACTTATTTCCCCAGTTCCAAGCAGGATACCTAAGCATCTTATAATCTCATTTTTACTTCTTTTATTTTTTTGAGATTACATCTTTTTCATTTTATTCTTCCCTTCATACTCCCATATCCCTCATTGCTCTCTTTCAAATTTGTGGCCTATTTTTCATTAGTTGCTGTTACAAGCATATACATATATGAAATATACATGAGTATCTAAATGAAAGACTAATCCATAAATCCAGTCTAATTTTTATAAGAGAAACTTAAAGTAACATATCTTGATCTTAAAGAATGAATAAATTTTAACCAAGGGAATACAGAGAAAAAATCCAAGGTGAGGGATATTGGTTTGGCAAATCATCTAGACTAATATTAATTGGAGTTGTCGGAAGACTCTATATTCTTACCGAGGACCTTCCAAACTGGCTGCCTAATTATAATTCTGTCCTTATGAAAGATGGAATGTTACAGTCAGAGTCACCCAATATGTATTTGCTGCTAGCCTCTGCACTAGACCTAACAGCATTATGACTATGAGATAAAAGTTTGGGGTATAGCAGAACATAACCTTTAGCTAACTCTAAAATTAAGAGTGTTTGAAGAAAATATCTAAATTTTTTGACAAGACTTTTCTAATTGTGATATAACCTAACTATTAAATGTTCTCACTAATGAATTTGATAAATGCTTTGATTTATGACTCCTTTTGTTGTTGTGTGGATGTAAGTTTAATACGTTATCCACAGAAGTGGAGGATTAGGTGTAACTTACTGCATGTTTCCACCTCATAATTGCTCACAATTTGCTTAAAGTAAAATATTATTCATTCTGGAGCATCAAGAATATGGAAATAAATTTTGAATATTGATAGTTTTTCCCCAACTTATTTTGACTTAGTACTCTTTTGTTTTTTGTGTTGTTTTGTTTTGATTTTGGTTTGGTTTGATTTTTCAAGTCAGGGTTTCTCTTTGTAACAATCCTGAAGTCTTGACTATTCTGGAACTTGCTTTGTAGACTACGATGGTTCTGAACTTAGTTGAGATCCACCTGCTTCTGCCTGCCAAGTCCTAAGATTAAATGTGCCACCAACACCCAGCTGATCTACTACTTTTCTGATGAACAATGTTACTAATCTTACTCTGAGCTACTGAATTAACTCCCACCAAGCTGCTTATTATGAAGCCCTGTGTTTCTTATTGATGATAAGAGTTGACTCTGCATTAGTGAACCAACTTAGCATTCAGAATTGCGTTTAGTCTTTCTCTTGGAATTCTTCATCAGGGGCTTATTCTTATGAAACTCCAAATACGAGAGTATGAACAGAAAGAAAGCTACAATAAGATTAACATGGTCTCAGCTTTTTGCTCATCAGTATCTGACAACTGGAATATGCTTGTGAGAAAAAGATAATCAAAATAAATTGTATAACTTTTTCTACCAATTGATTTCCAAAATATAGAACTTACATTTTTCAGGATCCATATTTTATGGAACCCTATTTCTATTGATGTTATAGAAATATGTATTTAAGTAAATTTCATCAAGTATTGAATGAACATTTGTCTGTCAAGTAAACCAAGCAGATTTAGTTGAGATCATATTACCTATGTGTGCATGGTTGTGGCTCCATCCACTAAGCATGGATAGCCTCTCAAGGGGCCACATATCTATTAAACATTGACTATTCTTTTGCAGAAGCCATCCATAACTAGGAAGTTATTTTTTATTTTTGTTCTAGAATTTTTAGTTGTGCTGTTGTTAATAATATGAGAAATAATTGGAGAAGCAACATATTACATCATTACCAACTAAATAGACACAACAACATAAAATGAAAACTGCATTATGATTCTTTCCTCCAAGCCATGTTGAGAATGTACTTCAAGTATTTAGATATTTTCTATACAAACATTAGTATATCTGTCAAAATATATTAGAAACAATTTTCCAATATTCAAAGTGAAATTGAGCATATGAAAAATGGCTAAAGGGGAAAGCACAACTTGCAAGAATTCCTCCCACAGCCTAAAAAGCAACATGGTAACACCAGAACCCAGTGGTCACAAAACAGGAAGACTTGATCATCCTAACCCAGAAGAAGTAGAAGAACATGACTTTAAATGTAACTTTATGAAAATGATGGAGACAGTTAAAGAGAAAATGAAAAACTCCATTAAAGAAATAGAAGAGAAGACAAAGTGAAAATTGGAAGAAATTAATAAATCCCTCAAAGAAAACCAAGAAAAAAAAACAATCAAACAGGTGAAGGAAAAAGTTCAAGGTTTGAAGACTGAAATAGAGGTAATAAAGAAAACACAAACCAAGGTAAGTCTGGATATCGAAAATCTGGGTAAACAAATAGGAACTGCAGAGACAAGTATAATCAACAGAATAAAAGAGATAGAAGAATAATATCAGTTGCTGAAGATACTATAGAGGAAATAGACTCATTGGTCAAAGAAAACATTAAATCCAACAAATTCTAACACAAAACATTCAGGAAACCTGGACACCATGAAAAGACTAAACTTAAGAATAATAGGGGTAAAGCTGGGTGGTGATGGAACATGCCTTTAATCCCAGCACTCAGGAGGCAGAGGCAGGCGGATCTCTGTGAGTTTGAGACCAGCCTGGTCTACAAGAGCTAGCTCCAGGACAGGCTCTAAAGCTGCAAAGAAACCCTGTCTCTAAAAACCAAAAAAAAAAAAAAAAAAAAAGAATAATAGAGGTAGAAGAACTCCAGCTCAAAGGCAGAGAAAATATATTCAACAAAAAAAGAAAAACTTCCCAAAGAAGGATATCCCTATGAAGGTCCAAGAAGCTTACAGAACACCAAATAGACTAAATCAAAAAACCTATCCCCTTGCCATATAATAATCAAACCACAAAACATACAGCATAAAGAAAGAATATTAACAGCTGCAAAGGAAAATAGTCAAGTAACATTTAAAGGTAAAGCTCTCAGAATTACACCCCACTTCTCAATGGAAACCGTGAAAGCCAGAAGGTCCTGGGTTGATGTGCTACAGACACTAAGAGACGACAGAGCCCAGACTACTATACCCAGCAAAGTTTTCTTCCACCATTGATAGAGAAACCAAATTATTCCATGACAAAAACAGATTATACAATACATATCCACAGACCCAGCCTTACAGAAAGTACTAGCAGGAAAACCTCAACCCAAGGAAGCTGACTACACTCACAAAAACACAGACATCTGATAACCCCCCACCAGCATAACCCAAAGGAGGGAAACACACAAATATTACTACCAAAAAATAACTGGAGTTAACAACTACTGGTCGTTAATATTGCTGAAAATCAATGGACTCAATAGACCTATAAAAAGATACAGGCTAAGAGAATGAATACAAAAACAGGATCCAGACTTCTGCTGTTTATAAGAAATACACCTCAACCTCAAAGACAGACACTATCTCAGAGTAAAGGATTGGGAAAAGTTTTTCCAGTCTAATGGACCTATGAAACAAGCAGGTGTAGCTATCCTACTATCTAACAAAATTGATTTCAACCTAAAATCAATCAGAAGAGATGAAGGACACTTTATAATCACACCAGGAACAATTCATGAAGATGAAGTCTCAATTTTGAACATCTATGCCCCTAATACAAGAGCACGCATATATGTAAAAGAAACATTACTAAATCTTAAATTGCACATCAAACCCCACACAATAATAATAGGAGAGTTCAACACTTCACTTTCCCCAATGGACAGGTCAATCAGACAGAAGTTTAACAGAGAAATAAGGGAACTAACAGATGTAATGAATAAAATGGACTTAACAGACATTTATAGAACATTCCATCCAAACAGAGTATACCTTCTTCTCAGCACCTCATAGAACCTTCTCTAAAATTGATCACATACTCAGTAACAAAGCAAGCCTCCACAGATAATTTGAGTAACCCCGTATGTTATCAGATCACTAAGGATTGCAGTTAGAATTTAACAATGATACTGCTCTCAGAAAGCCTACAAACTCATGAAAATTGAACAGTCAACTACTGAACTGCCCCTGGGTCAAAGAAGAAATAAAAAAGAAATTAAAGTCTTCCTTGAATTCAATGAATATGAAGGCACAACATATCCAAACCTATGGTAGACATTGAATGCAGTGCTAAGAGGAAAGTTCATAGCACTAAGTGACCACATAAAGAAAACAGAGAAAGCTCACATTAGTGACTTAACAGCACACCTGAAAGCTCTAGAACAAAAAGGTGCAGACTCATACGGGAAGTGTAGAAGACAGGAAATAATCAAATTGAGGGCTGAAATTAACAAAATAGAAACAAAACAATAAAAAGAGTCAATGAAACAAAGAGCTGGTTCTTTGAAAAAATCAACAAGATTGACAAACCCTAATACAAACTAATCAAAAGGTAGAGAGAGAACATCCAAATTATCAAACTCAGAAATGAAAAGGGGGACATAACAAAGGACATTGAAGAAATTCAGAAAATCACTAGGTCTTACTACAAAAATCTGTACTCCACAAAATTGGAAAATATAAAGGAAATGGACAATTTTTTAGGTAGATACCATATATCAAAATTAAAATCAAGACCAGGTGAGCAATTTTAATATACCTATAAGCTGCGAGGAAATTGAAGCTGTCATCAAAGACCTACCAACCAAAAACAGCCCATGGCCACATGGTTTACCGGCAAGGGTACCAGTGGTTATAGGGGTTAGGGAATAACCACGATAGTCCTTTTAATAAATCAGTTTTAATACAAGGGAAAATAAGGGAACTTACAGAACCAAGGGTCCAGCGGAGCAGAAGGTACGCAGGGGAGAACCAAATGGGCCTCCTTCTGGCGCCCCGATCCTATTTAAGGGGTATCCTACTCCGCTGGGGCAGCCACACCCCTGAACGCAGGGATTGGGCCAGCTGCCCCAACATCTCCCCCCTTTTGTCTAAATAAGACAGATTTAGAAACCAAATACAATTATATACAATGGGAACAGATCATATAAAATTATAAGAAGTAAACAATATCAGGCAAGGAGTATAAAACAAAAAATTTTTTTAATCACTCTACTTTGGGAAGTCTAAATAATCTAGAAGGTAGCTACCATTATCTAATCTTTAACACCATCAAAGATCTGAGAAGGAGAAAAATTACCAAAGCAACCAGGAAGCACAAACGAGAAACTTCCAAAATGTGCAACAGAAGACAGAGACAATTGACTACCTGGGCAACCACACGAAGTCTTGATAGCAATGTTGAGGCAACCAATTTTGGCTGAGGCCTGAACAAAACTGACATACCATTATACAATGGCAAGGAACCTTTAGTAGAACTATCCTATCCTGTCTTGGCAAGATAAGACAATTTTGTTTTATCCACTTATGGATATTTCGTACTTTAGCCAGTAATGGAGGTATGGGCTTTTTTTTTGCCCCAAGGCCAGTTCTGCCAAGTAGAAGACAAACTCCCAGTGGAGTGTCTTAGGTGCTCAACGTTTTCTCGGGAGTAGAGCATTGTTGCCAGGAGTGATTGTGTCTCATAAATACAAAACTCTAGGTTAGATTAAAGGCCATGTTCTACAGCTCTTCAAAGAGGTCGAAGATTATGTTATCTATACTAAATACAACCTCTATGTGTCTAAAAAACCTGATTGTCCTAAATATAAATATGACCAACATATGATTCTCAACACTTATGTAACTGTATGACTAATAGAATAGACAACTGTACAATAAATGAAGACAATGATTTCCAAATGTAAACAGGGTCATTACATAAATAATATCTGAGGTAGAAATGTACATTGCAATATAGTAAACAATGTCAATATAACAATTGTTTCAAACAGAGGTAGGATCATACTCTCATACAATGTTTAATATATCAATATACAAGAATCAACACTCATATAGTTTTTCAAAAAACAATAACACAAAAATCAATTATTTCTTCAGATCACCAGTTAATCCCTCCCCCCCATTTATTTTTTTTATATACATAATTTATACCCCTGAGTCCATATAAAGCCTTTTACAACCCAACCACCCTATACCAGCCACCAATTAGTGTCCCTAAACCTGAGGGTAAACTTTGTTGGGAGTGGGGGGGTCGTCCTAAGATTGAATTTTGCCTGCAAATAGATGGAAATAGAAAACACTGTCCTGAGTGAGGTAACCCAGACCCCCAAAATGAATATGGCATGTACTCATAAGGGAATATTAGCTATAAACAAAGGACATTGAGCCTATAGTTCATGATTCTAGAGAAGCTAAGTAATAAGTTGAACTCAAAGGAAAACATATAGACCCACCTGGAAATTGGAAACAGACAAGATTGCCTGACAAAATAGGAGCATGGAGCCTGGGGGGATAGAAGGAAGGGAGAAGGGGAAGGGGAGGGAAGAAGAGGAGGGTTGAGGAGAATTTGAAGGAATGGGATAGTTGATATGGAAGGAAGGACAGATATGAGAGCAAGGAAAGTGATATCTTGATTGAGGAAGCTATCTATTATGGGGTTAGCAAGAAACATGGCTCTTGAAAAATTCCCAGGAATCCACAAGGATGACCCCAGCTAAGGCCCTAAGCAATAGAGGAGAGGGTGCCCGAACTGGCCTTGCCCTGTAGTCAGACTGATAATTATCTTAGATATCACCATAAAACTTTCGTTCAACAACAGATGGTAACAGAGGCAGAGCCCCACATCAGAGCACTGGACTGAGCTCCCAAGGTTCAGTTGAAGAATAGAAGGAATGAGAATATGAGGAAGAGACAGGTCAATACCATGAAGGGTTCATCCATTGAAACAGTTTACTTGAGCTAATGGGAGCTCACCAACTCCAGAGGGACTGGGAAGGAAAAAAGTATAAGACCAAACTAGTCCCTCTGAATGTGGTTGACAGTTGTATGGCTGGGACAGACTGAGGGGTCTCTGGCAGTGGCACTGGGATTTATCTCTACTGCATGTGCTGGTTTTCCTGGATTCTATTCTTTTTGTATGTATACTTTGCTCAGCCTAGATATACTAAAGAGGGCCTTG
The DNA here is from genome assembly GCF_903992535.2 of Arvicola amphibius. Classification (NCBI taxonomy): domain Eukaryota; kingdom Metazoa; phylum Chordata; class Mammalia; order Rodentia; family Cricetidae; genus Arvicola; species Arvicola amphibius. The sequence goes on from NC_052064.1 coordinate 11,155,112, forward strand.
GACCTTCCACAAAGCAATGTGCCTTACCCTCTCTGAGGATTAGAGGGCTTGGGGTGGGAGGGTGTGTGGAGGAAATGGGAGGAGGGAATGAGTGGGAATTTGGATTGGTATTTTGTAAAAAAAATATCTAATAAATTAAAAAAGCACACACATTTAACAAGGACAAAAAAGGAGAAAAGAAAGAAAAATGGCTATTGAAGGTCTTGTCAGGCAAATTGTAGTGGTTTAGGAACTTGGGTTATAAATCACATACATGGTCAGGGAACTTTGCCCTATTTCTTTTGAATTTTGACTTTGGACTTTCCAGAGATTTAATGGTGTTGAGTGAGGCATTAGGACACATTTTAGAGCTTGGATGCAGCTTCATTTATTTGCTGGTCTGCTTCACAGTGCTTATCTTTGGTTACCTAGCAACTAGTAACGTGGGCCTAATAGTAGGTGGCATCATCAAGGCCCTTCCTTGTGCTATAATGTTGAATGAATGTGCATCAACCACAATCTTTAATGGTAATGTAGGTAATGTATTATTGTGAAAACAGATAACCTGTGATTTGGCTAATGAAACAGTCATCCATTATCTGTGTCTCTAATAATACAGATTGAATTTATTTTTAAAATGCACTGAGTAATCTTCTGTGGTAATCTGAGGAGAAATAATTTGGTGGTGACTTGTTTAAACTAAAATAACTGCAACTTATTTCTGAATAGACAGCTTCTTTCACATAGCAAATTTAAAGGAGCATGTTCTCAGCAAGAAAGTTAACTGTCTGGTCTCAGTAGACAGGCTGATGTTTAAGATTTTGGAAACTTCTCTTCTCTTGGAGTTGTATTTTAATGTTTTCTTACTTCTCTTTTTGGTATTGGACCTTATTATGTTGGAGGATATGAATTGTATTACTTTAAGAAAAGAAGTGTTATTTCTAAAAAGTTAAGAGTTGCTGACATGTAGTTTTCATATTTAAAATTTTAATTCTGAGTAGTAGACTTGTTTTGTTACTTTTGTAAATGTCTAATGACATTTGTAACATTAGCCACCTACTGAATATCTCTGTGATGTTTGCCATTTTTATCACTAGAAGAATGTAATTAGAGTATTTTTCTATGACTCTATTGATGAAAAGCTGCAAAACCTCAAGTGTATGTCATCAGAACTTCATTGTTAACTGTAAAGTGTTTTATAACTAGGTATGAAACATAACTGCAAATTCATTTTAGAAAGAAAAATCAATTTGAATTTTAATACCTTGTTAGGTAACTCAATTTGATCATATTAATACCCCAAATCTGTTTATCATCTTAACATGACTATGAAAGATGTTGAAGTCTTATGAGTAAGATTCAGAGTTCATAAGCAATTTAGGATTTTTCTGAGAAGTATAAGAAACATAAGAGTAAATATAAAGCGAAGAATAATGGAACTGCAGGCAGACCTAGCAGGGATGATCTTATGCACATCATACATTTTACTCAAGGGAAAACATGATTTTGACTTCTCCAGAGCAACAACTCCCAAACTTGTTCCATGGGTTAATCAAGAACATCAGCATCATTTGACAACATTAAGAAAAAAAAGCAAATGATTGACTCTAACGCCAATTTATTATCATACCAAAAAACACTAGGATGAGATCTGTATTTTCACAGATCTACGGGTAATTTTGGCTCATGAAGAAGCTTGAGAAAAACTCATTATGTCGGAGCTGAACTGCCCAGTGTGTGGTTATTTTGAGTGTAAGATAGCCCGGTGGCCGGGACAAACAAAGGGCCACCCTCTTCATGTGACAATAGAGCTTTTCAGGGATTAGGACAAGGGAAGGGGAAGAAAACTGTGTATTTAAAAGCCTGAAGATATGCATCTATAACACTGTTTTTTGAATGGGAGGAAATAGGGGAAACAGAAACTTTGAATAAGATTGACTCTTGAAGGAGGGAGACAAAAAGAATGTCATTATCAATGACAAGAAAATGAGAGCTTTAATAGTCAGATTATGGAAAAGCATATGGGTTTATATAAAGTTTTATTAAACTAGTTGCTTTAAAACTCTTCCAGAAACTTCTCTTTACCATACAGGCTTTACCCTTTTATTCTCCACGACTATCTACAAATTGTTAAAATAACTACTTTTAATGAAGAGATGGAACAGTCTCCCACTATTTTTTTTTATAAATGCTTTTCAAAGACTAAAGAAAGGAGAGAAGAAATTTTACCCATCGATTCATCTAGTGGGATGTGACAAAAAAAACTTTCCCATTTTTTTGCTATAGAATTATTTTTTCTGGTTTTAAGGTTTACAATGGAAGAAAGCAGGCTGTAATGTCACTGAAAATTATAGTTTTCTCTCCTGCAATTTGAACATGAGAGTTTGATTTTTGTGATAAGACTGAAAAATCCATTATTTTTTAAGTCAATTGGAAAATAATTTCCAGTTTTTTATAAAATCAAATATTTGGGGGGGAATCCATTGATGCTTAGAGAGTGAAGCATTGGTCTAGTTTTTATAATCTTACAATTTTCACAGCAGAGTATGCATAGCTTTTCATATTAGTTTGGTCATATCCTTGTAGATTAATTTTCTTCCCATTAGAATACTTTATTAAACAATATTTAAAAATCACATGAGACTGACTTATATGTTTGAGATTAATTCTTTGCAGGACTTCAATCAACACCACGTGAGACATTATAATAAAGGAAGCAGCATTTTGTCAGGCATCTAACATCCAGAGTTGTATTAGTTTAAAATACCATTTTGAATGTCATATAAATAAGGAACGTTGGTGGGTTAAAATTTCCTCACTTATATACTTTGATATTTTTTTTCTTCTGGATTTAGGAAAAACTCCAGCACAGATTTTCTTGGGTTTGCTTTTTTAGTTGTTGCTTAACAAACAGCATTTCTTGTTGGTGGGGAAGTCATATAGCACATAAGTTATTAAATAAGTAAAATAAAACATATGACACACAATTAAATGTCTGTTTAATTTGCAGTGTTCCACTAGATACTTTTCTTGAGATCTTGCGACCTTGGGTCATGTTTCAATGAAGAATTGTCATATTGATAAAGACTATAATTTAACTGGGAATGGTTGGCATGATGTATACAAAAGTACATGCTACTCAGTTATGATTGTTAGGGAGCAGAGTAGAAGGGAGGAACATATATCAATATAAACAGAAATCAGAGACAGAGCAGAAGTGTGTATTGTGCAAGACTTATACACACACATATATATAATTCATATATAGTTTATATACTGCATACAATATATAGTACCTTATATATGAATATATATTAGTATATAAACAATATGCTATATATTGTATACTCCACACATATATATACACATATACACAGAATATATTCTGAATTTCTACACTGTGGAACTGATTTTGACAGACACATCCATAGGTGAAGGCCTAGCAAGGTGACAAGGGCACTGTGTCAAGAGAATCATAAGGACTTATTTAAGAATGAGTTGTTACACTAACTGTGCCACTTTATATTGGCAGCTAGTTCCATTGCAAATACTGATCATGGAAGCATAATGCTCCTAGGCATTTCTGTGCATTAGGGAGGCCCTCTAAACAGTAAGTGGTTAATTGCTCTCATTTCCACCAGTCTTACTAGTTTTCTAGTTTAATGAAACTGGCTGTTCCTTAGGTACATTGTGTGTGTGTGTGTGTGTGTGTGTGTGTGTGTGTGTGTGTGTGTCCTAACCATAGGACCAGTGCCAGACACATGGATTAGGGTTCATTCAAAGTACTGATATTGTATACAAACTGTAGGATAAATGATGGCTGTGTCTGGCAGAGAAGAGCTAAATCCCCTGGAATCCATTAGATGTCATGTTTAGCACCCGAGTGCTTTGTCAGCAGCATCCGCCTTTACATTTCTCTTTAGACTTTCAGATGGGGCATCCTAGCATCCTAGCTGTTCTCGCCTATATTCCTAACGATACTGACTTCACGAGAACATGGAAAAGTTTCCTGCTGGAAAGGGAGTCAGAGCCTACTTGAGTTCTTTGCTTCACTCCACCGATTGCCACAAATTATACTCACAGTACATTGGCTGCATTTATCACATTTATTTACTTAAGATAAACTTTATTGTTTCAAAGGAGAGTTGAAGATAAAATTTCAAAATCATTTACAAAGTTTTCTATAAAAAATCTGTTTTAATTTCTATCGATATGCATATAGGTACATGTATGAGTTGTGTGCACGCTATTTACATGCACGTGAAGATAGAGGACACCTCAGGTATTTTTCCCTCAAGTTCTGCCCTTTATTTATTTGTTTGTTTTTTATTACTTTATTGAAAAACATTTTTCCCATGCAGCATATTCTGATTAAGATTTTCTTTCCCCACTCCCACCAGTTTCTCATCCTATTTCTTTACCACCAGGACTCACACCCTTTTTTGTGTCTTCTTAGGAAACAAGCAGGCATCTAAGGAATAAAAATAAATTAAAATCAAATTAGGTAAGACAAAATCAAACAAACCAGAATAGTACAAAACAAATAAACAGAAGAAAAAGAACCAAAGGAAAAGCACAAGAAACACATCAGACAGAGACACACGTTTGCACACATAGGACTCTCATAAAAACATAAAACATAATATGTATGTGAAGGACCTGTAAGGTGGAAAATAAGTGCACTCACACATTATGAGACAAAGAACCTTCAAAGTGTTTCAAGGTCTCTCGTTCTCTTCATCTTCTCTGGCTGTGGGTTTCTGAATTTGTTCCCATCTGCTTCAGGAGGAAGCTTATCTGGTGATGGCTGGGCAAGGCATGGGTCTTTTCGTATAGCAGAGTGTGGTTAGGGATCATTTTATTCTATGTTCATTTAGCGGAGCAGCAGTGTATTGCTTTCCCCTGGGTTCCTGGTCTATCTAGTATCAGGTCCTTGGCCACTAAAGCAATGCTGGAGGTTAATTCACATCAGCTACTGACTGGTTACCCCCACAAGCTTTGTGCCACCAATGCACCTGCATATCCTGTAGGCAGGCCACCGCTGTAGAATGAAGGGTTTATAGCTGGGTTGGTGTTTGTCTTTTACCTTTGGTTGTGTGCAGTGTACAGTCCAGTCTGTAGAGGTAAAGGGTCTAGGTAGGCAGCAAATAAACTTTGCAGTGTTTAATGGGTAGTGTATGTGTTGTCTTTGACCTTATGACTTTACAGTTTATTGTAGGATAGCAACCCATAGCCTTAGATATAGCCTGGGTTATTTGGGGGATCCCATGGGACCTTTTTGAATAACAACTTGATTAAATGTAACCCATTTTCAGGACTGGAAACCTCATTTGGTGTCAAAAGATTCCAATTAGGGCCCTGTCTCCTGAGTTAATTGGTAATTTCAATTAGATCACCTTCATATATGTATATATTTTAGAAGTTTTAACTGTATTAGATTTCCATATGATTCCTCAATAGGCCCTTAGTTTTAGCAATCCTTCCATGTTTTCTTACCCTGCCCCCTTCATTCTCTCTCTGCATCTGAAGCTCCCATCCAATCCCCAACCCCCATTCATCTATAACTATCTATTCTCTTTCCTCTTTCTAGTGAAGACCATCCTTCTTCCCTTGTACATTGCTCTATACTTCTGGGGTTATATGGATTGTAGTTTCCTTATCAATGACTTAATAGCTAACATCCACATATATGAAAATATACACAACATGTGCATTTCTAGGTCTGTATTACCTTACTCAGGATAATATCTTTCTAGGTCTATATATTTACCAGTGAATTTCATGAATTAATTTCTAATAGCAAGATAATATTCTATTGTATAAATATGCTACATTTTATTTCTCCATTCATCCATGAGCAGACATTAGACTATTAGACTGTTTTCAACTTCTGCCTATTATGAACAGAACAGCAATGAACATGGCTGAATAAATGTCTCTGTAGAAGGTTAAATCCTCTTTAGGGTATATGCGCAAGAGTGATATAGCTGGATTTTGAAGTAGATTGATTCCGATCCTCTTGAGGAACAGCCACATTGCATTCCATAGTAACTACGCAAGTTTTTACTCCCACCAACAATGGATGAATGTTCCCCTTATTCCACATCCTCACCTGCATGAGACATCACTTGTTTATTGATCTTAACTATTCTAATGATTTAAGATGAAGTCTCAAAGTAGTTTTGATTTGCATTTCCATTATAACTAATGATGCTGAATATTTCTTTAAAATTTTCTCAGTCAATTGAGTTTCCTCTTTTGAAATTCTCTGTTTAGATCTATAACCAATTTTAATTGGGTTGTTTTCTTGATGCTTAGTTTTTAAAGTTCTTTATATATTTAGAATAGTAGGATTCTATTGGGTTGGTAGCTGCTAAAAAATACTTTCTCATTGTGTTGCCTACTGCATTGTTTGAAGGATGATGGGCTTTGCCATAGAGAATCTTCTAAGTTTCATGAGGTCTCGTTTGTTAATTGTTGTTCTTAATTTCTGCGCTATTGGTGTTCTGTTCAGAAAGTCTTTTCTCTGTACCAATGAGTTCAAGATTATCGTTTATGTTTTTTTCTATCAACTTCAACATATCTGGTTTTATGTTGAGTTTTTTGATCCAATTGGAGTTGAATTTTCTCTGGGTGATAAGTATAGATCTATTTGCATTATTCTACATGCAGACATTCAGTTTGAATAGGAACATTTATTGAATATGCTGCCTTTTATTAAGTGTGTATTTTTGGCTTCCTTATAAAAAATCAGGTGTACATAGTGCACCTTATTTCTGGTATTCAATGTTGTTTCATTGATCAATGTTTCTGTTTGTGCTTCTATTGCTTCATCTTTTTAGTACAACTTGAAATCGATGACTTTGATGACATCAGCAGCTCTTTTATTACTTAGGAGTGTTTTAGCTATCCTGAAGTTTCTGTTTTCATAAGAAGTTGAAAGTTGTCCTTTGTTCTGTGAAGAATTATATTGGAATTTTGATGGGAATAGAGTTGACTCAATAGATTGCTTTGGGTAGAATGGTCGTAATTAATCCTAGTAGTCCATGAGCATTTGACATCTTTCTAACTTTTGATAGTTTCTTCAGTTTCTTTCTTCAAAGTCTTAAAGTTTTTAATCATCTAAATCTTTCACTTGCTTGGTTTTAGGTACCCAATATATTTTATGTTTTTGAGGCTATTAATAAAAAATATTATTTCCCTAATTTCTTTCTCAGTCTGTTATTCATTTGTATAATGGAATGGTACTGATTTTTGTGTATTAATTTTGTATCTTGCTACTTTACTGAAGGTGTTTATTAGCTGTAGGAGTTTCCTATAGAAATATTAAGAATTGTTCATATATATTATAATATCATATATAAATAAAAATACTTTGACATCTTTCTATCCTTTTACTGTACCCTTGATCTCCTTCAGTTGTTTTATTTCTCTAGCTAAGATTTTAAGGTTCTATATTTAGTAGGTATGGAGACAGTGGGCAACCATGTCTTATTCCTGGTTTTAATAAAAATGCTTTGGATTTCTGTCCATTCATATTGATATTCATGCTGAATAACTTTATGCCAACTTGGAACAGGCTAAAGTCATCTTAGAGGAGGGAACCTCAAGTAAGAAAATGCCTCCATAAGATCAGGTTGTGAGCAGGCCTATAAGGCATTATCTTAGCTAGTGATTGATGGGGAGGGTCTTAAACCATTATGGGTGGTGCCACCCCTGGGCTGGTGATCCTGGGTTCTATAAGAAAATAGACAATGTTGTTATGGCCTTAGTATAAGGTGTCTTTATTATGTTGATACACATCTGTTATATCCCTAATCTCTCCAGGGATTTTTATAATGAAGGAGTGTTGGAGTGTGAAAAGGCATTTAAAGAGATGATCCTGCGGGTTTTGTCTTTGCAGTTTGTTTATATGGCAATTTTATGTATATTCAGCCTTTCCTGCATCTCTGGAATGGCACTTATTTTATTGTGGTGGATGACCTTTACATTGTTTTCTTGGATTCACTTTGAAATTATTTTTATTGAGTATTTTTGCATTTGTGTTCATAAGGGAAATTGTCTGTAAATTTTTTTGGGGGGGAGCAGACACTAAAGAATGGGGTTGGGATGGAGAGGGGAGCTAAGTTGGTCCACATAAGAGCGGGAAAGCATGGTTGCCACTAGGATCTACATAGACGGCTGGGAATGGGAACAAGGAGCAGGGCAACGCTGCAGTTGATAGTCTGCTACAGAGCTGGGGGGTTGGACTTGGAGGAGAGGAGGGAGACTAAAGCTGCCCGACTCCCTGTCTGGTCTGGACAGCATATCTCTAGGGAATCTATTTGTTTATGTTTAAAACATGGTCTCTAACTAACCTGGAATCCAGTAGGTTAGTTACCTGGCTAGTAAGTTCCAGGGACCGCAATCCCACTAAGTAGGCTACGTGGTCAGTGAGCCCAGGGATCTGCCTATCTCTGCCTCTGCAAGGTTGGGTTACAAGGATTTATCACCACACCTGGCTTTTTAAATTTGGTTTCTGGGGTATCAACTCAAGTTCTCAAGCTGGCAAAGCCAAGCACTACCCCACGTAGTTAGCTGTCTCTACTTCCTTTAATTATAATCAATCAAGCTATTAACACACTGTTATATCTTTCCTTAATAAAAACATTATTTGAATGTTATATAATAAGGTATCATATATCATAATAGCCCTTCTTTAGTTCTTTCTTCTTCTAGTAATTTAATGTCTCTAGGCTTGTTTTCTTACTCTTCAAATAGAAGAATTTGCATTCAATGAGATACAAAGTTCTTACAGTTCTGAGACAAATCTTGAAAGTTAAAGATAACTGGAGTACTTTTCTGTTTTATTTTTTTCTGAAACTGAAGTCATGAAAAGTAGCTAACCCATGTTGCTTTTTTAAAACATCCAGCCAACTCAGTGGGGGTGAATAGACCATGCAATAGTCTTGAATACAATGCAATTTATCTTCTGATATTTTCTCAAGTGGCTGCCTCTCATTCTTGCATGCAGTGATTTTGCAGGCATATAGTCTTTGAAGCAAGTGACGTTGTTTCTAATTTTCAATAAGGTTAATCAGTTCAAGTGAGTATTGATGAACAAGCATTACTATAACCATGTTCAGGGAAAGCCAATCTGTATTGAACATGTGTCATGCCTAAGAGAATCTTAATTAACCTGCTGCCACTTGTCAATATGAGAGTTCAATTGTTGTTCCAAGAATGTCCCAGAAGCAAAAGCACATGACTTTTTTCTATACTCACTGTTTGCACTGGTATTCCAGGAAAACACTGTCTTTTAATCTTTTATTTATCTTATCAAACTGTATAACTGATGAATAGCATTTAAATGTTTGCTTTCAATTGTTTGAAATGTTATAACTATAATGTTAAATACTTTGCCATTAATATGTTAGAATATCAGAAGATGAAGCATAGAAGGAAGGGTAGACGACCTGATTTTGCTACTTTGTAGTGTGGCTGTAGCTATGCTGCAGCTTTCATTCTGAACACACTAGCTTTATACATATTTTATTTTGTGTCCATTTTTTTAGTTTATTTGAAAAAATCTGTCAGATGTAATATATTTTATTTAAACATCACATTTGTTATGAGTTGATCATTCTTAATATGACAGTATTTTAAAAATTAAAGAATAATAAAGACAGAAAATTAACAAATTATACTAATATTAAGTACAAGGCTTACTAAGTTATACTACCCAGAACCTAAGTTATGAATCATTTCTTAGATTCATGAAGTTTCTTCAGTCTTGAACTATCTGCTTGGAGCATGGGGTGATCACCACCACTATGATTCCATACCTAATTAATTCTACAGAATTTTAAAACAATCAGATTCAAAGATAAAATAGAAGTTTCCTCTTTGCAGGACTCTTGTTCAAAAAAAAGGGGAAGAATTTGAAAGAAGAAAGAACATGAATAAATTGCCATAGTTCAAACGCAATTTTTTAAGGTTCCATACAGCAGTGAGTTTGTATAATAGTATCTTGAATTTGTTTTTTGTTTTTTTTATATTTAATTTTTTTTAAACCAATGATATTTACAACATACCGAGGGGGAATCCTATATCACCTCCCCTTTTCTGTTTAAATAAAAAGGAAGGTTTTTCCTCTTTTTTATTACTTTATAAATAATAGTATCTTGAATTTGAAGTATTCGCTCTTTACTGTATGAATACACTTGTAGTCATAATTTCCCTGCAACTTTGCTGTAAATTAAATGCTATTATCTTCATTGTACAAGTTGCCCTACTCCAGACCATGACTGTTAAAGAATAAGTCTGTGTTATGCTAATTTCTGTTAGTAGATAGTTAAGTTAAAACAAATTCAACAACCTTAAACCCAACAAACTTGTAATATTAACATTCCAGGCGGCAGGGAACCTTGAAATAACACAATATAATCTTCTGATCTGATTTTTTTTTTTTAGGTTGAAAAGTAAATGGCCTGAGAATTCCCTAAGCTAATCTCTTTGACTTTTAGCAGAACTCAAGTTGGAGTGCTGGGGAAGCTCACTTTCTGAATAAACTCACAATCAGCTGATTAGAAATCTTGGGATCCCTGCAAAATCTCTTCAAACAAAGTGGTGCCAAACTGTTGCAGGAGTAACATCTCATGACACTCAAATTCGCCATTGTCTTCAAGAGTTAGAGATTATACAAGGGATGTATGTTCCCTCCCATCACAGGTTCAGGAGCATCAGGCTAGATTATAAAAGATGTAAACGGACCTCTCTCCCACACTTTCTTTTCATTCTTTCATTGTACCTTTGTCCCTTTGCAAATAGATGAAGAATTAATTATATGAAATACTGACCTATATTAGCTAGCTTGAAACTTTTACTTCTTGACTGCTTGTATATTGCATTTTGCCTTAAAAACCACAGCCATATCATGAGTTAAGGGTCACCTTAAAATTTCTAATCCTATACTTGGGAGGCAAGAGGCAGGAAGATCTCTGTGAGTTGAAGACAGCCTGGTCTACAAGAGAGAGTTACAGCCACACCTGGGACAACACAGAGAAACCCTGTCTCAAATAAAATAAAAACACACACACACACTGAGAGAGGAGAGAGAGAGAGAGAGAGAGAGAGAGGAGAGAGGAGAGAGAGAGAGAGGCGAGAGAGAGAGAGAGGGGAGAGAGAGGAGGGAGAGAGAGAGGAAAGAGAGAGAGAGAGAGAGAGGGGAGAGAGAGAGAGAAAGAGAGAGAGGAGAGAGAGAGGAGAGAGAGAGAGAGAGGAGGGAGAGAGAGAGAGAGAGAGAGAGAGGTCCCATTTTGTAGACATGAAAGCTGAGGCTTGCAGAAATAAAGTAAGTGTGTATAAAACAATAAACCACTCTGTTTAGGTCTCATATATTTATGTTTTTATAGACTGTATTACATACCTAAAAGTAATTTGAACTAGATTTTAGGGATATGTAGAGTTCAAAAGTAAGATAATCAGAATTACAGTAACAAACAAATAAATAACAAAAGCACAAAAGCAGAGGAACTGACTTGGCAAAGAGTCAGTCAGAAGTATTGTTTGACTAGTAGCAGTCCTCATAGCTGAGCTCTACCTAGTGAATTTGGACCCTGTCTTGGAATATTACTATTGGCTGGTAATTTATTTTGCTAGCAAAGACTTATATTTCTAATCACTGTTCGTGCCCATATGGAAGCCTGTTCTGTGTCATGTTAGGGATATACACATTCCCTACACAGGACTTTTTTTCTTCTGGGCATTTGGGAGTGACTGCTTTGCAATTTTCTGAAGAAGGAAAGTCAATTTCACCAGAACACATCACAGTGGATTTTAATCCCTTTGCTCGCTGGAACTCTTAGTGTTGAATTTGTGGCCCACGAATTTAATATATTCCTGACTTTACGATTAATATGAATTTCTTTAGGCAAGGACTCACCTTCTTTTAATGTATTTTATCTTGTGTGAGCTGCCTTTAATTCTCTTTGCAAACCAGTCCAGAGTATGAATACGCAAATACATGTATATAAATGTAGGCAGGCGGTTTACAAGAAACACTGATGAATTTGCTGATAGGCTGGGAGCTCTGAAATATGATTTCTTGATACTCACCTATCAGTCTCTCCTAAGCAAAAGGGAGCTGGGAACTCTCAATCATTAACTTGGCTTTTGCCGTTGTCAATAGATCCCTCTGACATGGCATTATAAAAGCATCCAATCTGAGCCTACTGATACAGTATTCGACTCTGCTCATCCCGTATCTTTCACTTTAAAAAAGCAATTGAATGCAAATAAGGTAAAAATAGAGTTTTGAGAAATTAAGATCTTCCAAATTCCTTCCAAAGCCGGTTCAGCTCCAATGCAGATGAGGGTTGGCCTCCAGAGACGCAGGAAATGGTTTTGTCTCAGTAGCAGCAATGACAAATAAAAGCAGAGCACGTTGTACATGATCAACGGATGTAAACACTCCAGAAAAATGATGCTTTACTACTCGTCTCTTGTATGATGAATATAATGTGAGAATCTTTTGTGTGTGATGAGGTTGTCTTTGAAAAAATTTGCCAGCAACAAGCAAACAAAGACTTAAGAGTATAACTTGGCAAAGAAGTAAATTAAAACATCCAAGGGTATTAAAGTTCCAGGAGAAATATAAAGAGGTGGTATAGAAGCTAACTAAAGGATAGTCTGATTTTAATCAATGGAAGAATAGTACTCTGCACTGTGAGAATTTGGAAGGGGCAAATGTGCTAGGTGCAATGACGACTCCAGTATCTTTGAAGGGAGTGGCCAATGGTACACACATCAGATGCAGAATGAGGAAGAAAGCAAGGCAAAAATACATTAATCTAGAGGTACAAGACTTGCTGAGAGTTACCAACCATTTGCATATTTCATAATGTGATGAGAAGGTGAATTTTGGTGTAGCAGAATATTAAATTGGAATAGTAACAAGATGCTATTATGCAAAATCAAAGAAACAGTGAAACTAACAATTTCTAATTTTTATAGATTTAAAATTGTTCATTGTTTATAAAAAAGACCACTTGTTCGATCATCTTCATGATGCTGATCAATCTGGGTACCATTTGTATTTCAGGAAGTACTTGTATTAGTTTTTTTCTTCTCAGTACACTATTAAATTGATAAAAGTTTAGTGAATTTAGACAATTTTTCCTTATGTCAAACAGTCACAATTCTAATTTGTTTTATTCATCTGCAATAAAAAGGTGTCTTCCTTGCCTAGTCACCTCCTTTTAGATTTTAGCATTCTTCTGCGTGGCTGTACAGAATCCTAAACCTCAGACCAGATCTTACAAAACTCTGCCATATATATATATATATATATATATATATATATATATATATAGAGAGAGAGAGAGAGAGAGAGAGAGTGTGTATGTGTATCTCTGATTCTTTCATGTATATCTGTGTGTGCAGCTATATGAATATTTGTATATATGAATGTATATGTATATATACATATATTTTATGGTATTTAGGGCTACCCTTGGAATGACTAGCTGTGTTCATCCTGTGATCTGTAGGCTGCATGTATCCTAAGACAGCTCTGAATTTGGCCCAACACATTTGAGAGCTAACGCAGAAAGTGGAGTGACGATCTGAAAAATGGGACACTTCCTTCAAGCCAAGACTTCATTGCCCTCAAGGTCCTGAAGCCTTGTCAAATAGCAACCACTAACTAGGGAGCAAGCGCTCAAATATTTGAGCCAGTAGAGGTAATTTCTCATCAAACCAAAGCACTTCCTGTCTGCAAACTAGGAGGCACAGCATGACTGAGTGTAAACTTGCTGATTCCTGCTTCCTTTTCGTCTAGCCTGTGTTATCTCTACCCAGAAATTGGAACTGAAAGATTGAGATTTTGTTCCTGGTTTGTCTCACCACACTTCCTATGTTATAGCAAGGCAGGTCGGTCATTAACTGGAAGTTTGCTTTAATATATAAACTAAGTTCATTTAATTATTAATTAACCTCTTGTAGGTTTTCTAGATGTTTAACATGATTAATGAAAACCCAGAGACAAATATTGGAGTTCAACTTGAAAGTCAGAAAAGCCAAACAGTCAGTCCCTGGCTCTTACTCTACCACAGTCTGAAATGATGATCCCGCCTCCAGGATCCTCAGAATGAGACTGTGTCTGAAACCTGTTCTGCTCCCGTTTTAGATTCCTCACTAGTGCTGGGATTAAAGGCATACACCCACTACTGCCCTCGTTTCTAAGGCAACTAGTGTGGCTACTGGATTAAAGGGTGTGTGCCACCACTTGCCTGGCCTGTAAGGTTGACCGAGGTGTTTTACTCTCTCTGGCCTTCAGCCAAGTTTTATTTATTAAAATACAAATTAAAACTCACTACATAGATGCAATCGTTTTTTATGGCAAAAGATCAAAACATCTTTTAACCATAATAAGATTGGAGAAGCAGTTTTTCAATTTATAACAAGGACTAGAGCATCATAGATATGTTGTGTATACATTTCCCTCAATGACATTCGCAGTTTTATTCATCAGAGCAGTCCTGTAGCCTTGTAATTATTTCTAGACTGGGCAAAATAAATGGAAACACTTATTCATGCCTACCCAGAACCTTTGACATTACCTGCCATAGATTGTGAATTGAGTGGAAAGTTCTTACACGTAATTACCATCTCTAATTTTAAGACCCATGGCTGTTAGACCAATTAAGTAACAATTTTATGATTAGTAATATTCTAAGTCAAGAGAAGAATGTTGAGCAACTTAAAAATGAAAGTGGAAAAATCAATGTGTTTTGAGCAAAGATTTCTTTCAGTACAAACTGGAAATAATGGTGATCTGCCTAATTAAGGTGTTTCAGAACAGATTCAGTATACAATAGAAAACACAAATTTGTTACCAAGCTCTACCTTACAGATAAAAAGTACATTTTAAATATTTCCATATGTTTGAAAAGCGACAGGCTTTAAAAATAGTCATATCTGTATTGGTAATTATAGAGTATTTATGTTCTGTTAAAGACAAGTATATTTAACAATATGTCAGTGTCAACTCCAGAGACATACTAAAACCAAGTTTGGGATATAAAACCATCTTTCATCAGAGACTAAATGATAGAATAAAGGTTATAATCATTAGTTTACAGAATTTCTTCAACTGGTAAGGGTGAATACATTGCATTGTAGCAACTAATTATAAGGTGGTCATAAACTGAAGAATTATCACTGTTAAGCAGAACCAAAGTTCTTTCAATTTAAACTTACCTCTGACACATGAAATGGACAGCTTGTTTTAAAAGTATAATTAAAAATCATTTAGTTTGTGTTTTATGTATGATTTACATGCTTCTCGGTTAGGCTACAGGATGGAGGGCAATTCAGTCACTGCAGAATGATTTTTTGAGACAGTAATGGATTCAGAGGTTCTCTAACCTTCCTGATGCTGTGACCCTTTGATATAGTTCCCCATGTTGTGGTAATCCTAAACAAAAATTATTTTCATTGCTACTTTGTAACTGCAACGTTTCTCTACGTTTTAAAAGCAGTACTATAAATATCTGTGTTTTCTGATGGTCTTAGGCAGCTCCTGAGAAAGCAACCATTTGGTCGTGAGCTCAGGTTGAGAAACGCTGGTCTAAAGGAAGCAGTTGATTTAGAATTATTGGTTACAGATCTTCAAAACAATCCCACTCTTTGCGTTTCTAAAATCGGTAAGTGCTTCAACTAGAATTCAACAAGCAAGGTATGAAATATATTACATATATACAGATATATGTGTATAATATAGTGCTTACAAAGGCAAATTTCCTTACTTTTATTCGAATTATATTTATTCTTGAAGTAGAAAGTAAGAAAGCAATAGAGAGCCAATCATGCCAATAGCTGCACGCGTTGACTCACAGAATTCTTATGCCGTGAATAGACCATAGTCCATGATTTTTTTTAACTATGTAATGTGTATTTATTATTCTTTTGTCATTTAATTGTAGCAGAGTGAAGTGTATCAGATGGTATATAGTTCAAATATCACAGCTGTTGTCAAATGGCATGAGGGAGATCTTGGTGGGTCCCATGGTGGGTGAGGACCATAGGCAGGAGATAAATACACCACGCAGACAGAGCTTGACTCTGGGGTTTATTGAGATGAGTGTAGAAGGGAGGGAAGGTAGGGAGGGAGGGAGTAAGAAGGGAGGTAAGGGAGGGAAGGGGAGAGGAGAGGAGAGTAGAAGAGAAGCAGGAAAAGTCCTGCCTTCCCTTTCAGAAGAGCGGTAGGAGGAAGAAGAGATGGGGTGGAGCTTGTCTGTTAAAAGGACCTTTGCACCTCCGTACAGATTAGGAACCCGGGATGGCCAGGGCAGCAGTCATAATGCCTAAATCCTAACAACAGTGTCTTATTACTTCCTAAGACACTATTTATTATACCACCAAAACAGATATTTATTTTGAATATTTGCAATATTTATGCATTTGAAATCCAATTTTGATGAGAAATCTATAAATATTTAAGAGATGCTTTTGGACAAATAGAAAAGTTTCGCTGATTTCAGCGCTTGCCAAGCATGATAAAAACACTCATAGTCTATAATCTCTAGCAGCGGAAATGCCACCCTTCTAAAGCATGTGACGCAACAAAAGCCCACTCACCAGCACCGTGTTTACTGTAAAAATCAGATCCACCTAACACTACACTGACAATATATACACTGGGAGCAAAACTCCTAAAACCAGACAATTCACTGAGAGTAACAGTTTTTACAGAAGGAACCTGAAGACAATATATCATCGAGTTGCATATTACTGACAGCAGCACTACAGACTAAAGTGAACAAATTGAAGCGATAAAACTCAGTTGGATTAGTGATGGAATTTTTGAGTGAGAGTATCTGGTAATCCAATGGTATGGACGATAATGAAACTAATATGAATTGAAATGCAATTATACTTTATTTCAACTGATAATAGAAGATTAGAGGTACATTCAACTCTTCTCCATTTCTTCAAATCATTGTTAAAAGCTCAATGCTGAAGTTAATTTTTACACATTTTCACATAAATGTAGAGGTAATGAATGAACCATATGTTCTTCTTTTGAAATCTCTTCTCTTAGCTTTGCAGTAACCACATGTAGGAGAGTGTCCTTTTTCACCTCTACCTTATTATCTGCTATGGATGCCTGAGGCTCAAACCAAGGCTATTTGACGGGTGGGATGAATGTACTAATACATAGTGTTGACCAGTATGACACATTGTCAGCAATCAGTTTTGGGATTTAACTGGGCTTGGTTTTAGGATTTCATAGCTTAAATGAGATTGACATTCAGATTTTAGGGATTTCAGATCTATTGGGATAGGCAGACTTGAAAATAAATCAAATTAATATGATGCAATAAAATTTGGATGAGTGATAAACAGCATCCATTGCCCAAGCTGTTCAGGTTGAGGAAGAGTTTGTAGGGAGCCTTTTCTTAATTACCTGTGTTATAAGTTGTGAATGTCTTGAATTTCCATAATTTTTAAAAGTTATTTTGTGAGATTATAATATAATTACATCATACCACGTGTGTTATTTTAAATACACCTGGCGTCCATAAGCTCACAGGTAGCAACACTATCGGGAGGTGTGGTTTGTTTGAGTAGGTTTGGCTTGGTTGGAGGAAGTCTGTCACTGTTTGGGTGGGTCTTGAGGTCTCATGTATGCATGAGCCGGGGATGGTGTCTCAGTTCACTTCTTGTTGCCTGTAGATCAAAAGGTAGGACTCTAACTTCTCTAGCAACATGTCTGCCAATACACTGCCATGTCCTGCCATCATGATAATGGACTAAATCTCTGAATTATTATTTTTTTTTTTTTGGTTTTTCGAGACAGGGTTTCTCTGTAGCTTTGGAGCCTGTCCTGGAACTAGCTCTTGTAGACCAGGCTGGTCTCGAACTCACAGAGATCCGCCTGCCTCTGCCTCCCGAGTGCTGGGATTAAAGGCGTGCGCCACCACCGCCTGGCCTCTCTGAACTATTTGACACCTCGATTAAATGTTTCTCTTTGTAAGATTTGCTGTGGTCTTTGTGTCTCTTTGCAGCAATAGAAACCCTAAGACTCAATTCTTATTTCTCTCACGAAATCCTATCATATACTACCTCCCATTATCTTTCAAATTCATAGGCTTTTTTCTTTAATTTTTGAGATACACACACACACACACACACACACACACACACACACACACACTCCTAAATATATTAATACAGCCTGCTTGGTCTCTATGATGTTACTAGTATGTATGTTTCAGGATTGACCATATGGTACTGGGTAAGAACTTTGTGTGTTCTTCCCTGTGTAAGACTATTTCTCCCGCTGTAACTTTCCCTAGTGCTTGAATGAACTAGGAATTTTATTTTGTCTATGTTATCTACCCCTATCTATTTATCCAAATTTGTTTTCTTTCACATTTACTCTAAGTACCTCAAAAATATTTACTACTTGTGTGTAGATGCTTGAAATACAGTGATAAATAAAATTACTGCTTTAAATATTTTCTATATATCTTTTTCTACATTGTATATAAAATCTCTAAAGCAGAGGTTAGAGACCTAATAATATTATACAAATATATCATATACACCACAGTATAGATGTACATACAAGTTCTCCACAAAGAGTTAACTTTGTTCAATTTTATAGAGAATGTAGAAAATGATCAAAATGATCCCCACAGATAAATTGAGAGTAGAGGGATCCACATAAATGTAATTAGGTCATAGAAATAGGTATGAGAGTTTTCTATTGGAAGAGAACTATTAAAAGATACATGAGATGGGTGGTGGTGTACTCCTTTAATCGCAGCACTTGGGAGGCAGAGGCAGAGGCAGAGAGGCAGAGAGGCAGAGGCAGAGGCAGAGGCAGAGGCAGAGGCAGAGGCAGAGGCAGAGGCAGAGGCAGAGGCAGAGGCAGAGGCAGAGGGATCTCTGTGAGTTTAAGCCAGTCTGGTCTACAGAGCTAGTTCCAGGGGAGCCAAGGCTACACAGAGAAACCCTGTCTCAAAATTACCTCACCCAAATACCTTAAAAGGCAGAATTTCTATGTTGACATATCTACTATATGATAGGTTGTATCTACATGTCCTTCGGTTTTATCTATTCTGAAAGTAGCTACCCGAAAAGAAATGTAAGTAGATCAAAGTTTAAATCGAATAGTACACTGTAAGAGAGGGGTGGGAAGCAACACAGGCAGGGAAAGTGGGAAACCAAGTGCATACTCTTCCACACACGGAATGATGATGACCGTAAGCTATTGCAGTAGATAAGTGGGTGGACCTGAGAGCAAATAATTTAGACCTAGTGAGAAAAAATAACATTAATCATTAAAGTATATCTTTATCTTCTATTGTGACGCTCGATAAAATTTTATATGCATGGGTGTTTTGCTTGCACATGTGCCTGTGTACCACGTGTGTGTTTGGTGACCTTGGGGTCCTGAAAAGGCTTAGGGTCATCTGGAACTAGAGTTACAAGTGACTATGAGTCACCATGTGATATTTCTGGATGCAGTTTGGGTGCTCTGGAAGAATAGTCGGTGGTCTTAAACACTGAGTCTTCTCTCCAGTTAAACTTCAGTAAAAATTTTTTAAAGCAGTTTATAGGAATATAAAAATGTCGCATTGTATCTATGTATGTGTGTATGCGTATTTATGACATTATTGGCTGTTGAAGATTTTGAAGACTGATTAATTAGAAACTGGATTGAAGAGAAGGAAAAAAGAAAGGAAAAACAAGACAGTATTTGGGCTTTTCTTTTTGACAAATAAGATTCAATTTCTTTTTATTGAGTTTGGGAACAACGTATGAGAGTGAGCTCTCCCAGGAAGAATTTAGGGTTTTTTGTGTATATTGAATTCGTGATACTTATGATTTATCTGGATGACGTGCTCGGATAAGCTGGATGTTTTGTTTAAAAGTCAAGAAGGGTTTTGAGCATTTGTAACAGTATAGTAGGGTCAATGAAATAGGTCAGGGATTAAAACACTAGGTATGTAGTGACCTTGAGCAGTTGTCTTCTCAGTTCTTACACGTGGTATATGGCATAGATGTATACTCTTCATACTGACCACACACACAAATCCATAATAGTCATACAAAAATGAAATAACTTAAAGATATAGTAGCACAGTATCAAATATGTTCTTGAAAATTACTCCATGAAACGCCCTCCATGGCTCAATACTTGGTGCTTATTTACAGTTAGTTCTTGCTTCTGGTCCTGTGGATTGTATGCGGCTCTGATAGTCAAGGCTGACTTTGTCTTCAGGATGTTGTGGTGCCATACGCCTTTAATCCCAGCACTTGGGAGGCAGAGGCAGGAGGATTCCTGTGAGCTTGGGGCCAGCCTGGTCTACAAGATCTAGTTCCAGGTCAGGCAACAAAGTGACATAGAGAAACCGTGTCTCAACAAACAAAAAAACAACATACAAACAAAAAAGATGTAGATGCATCAACCAAGAAGAAAAACTGTTCCATTTGGTATGAGAGAATATTATAAAGGAAGCCGTCAAAAGATGCACAGAAAAAGAAGAAATCATAAAAAAGTTGAAAATATGAAAACAATAAAATTGAAAACAATTGCTTGTGCATAAACTTAAAATGTCAAGACATTTGAAACCACTTTATAGTTGAGAAAATAACATATTATGGTAAGTTTTAAATCTTTTGTCTTCCCACTTAGTACTCTGCAGGAATACTCAATCAGCCCCCTTTGTTTCTATGCTTCTATTCAGTGTTACCTACAATCTTTACTCATCAGATTATTATGGGGTGACAGATAGAAGTTGCTTAAATAATCTTAGGGTATCTTTAACTTAATCTGTGCTTTTTTTGACAAATGAATTTCAGATCACAGCAATAAATTTTATGATAGAATGAGGTATTAGTTTGTTCTTCTTTAAATGCTTCTGAGCAGGAAATGTCAGAATATCTGCTGATTTTTATCTCTGAGGGAGAACATTCCCAAACAAAGAAAAAACATAAACAATCTCAAGAATCCAATCCAATTAGGTTTCCATTACAGATTCAAGAAAAACTGTCAACTGACATTTTTGTTTGACTGATTATAGCAACTGAAATTAAGTTTGTGAGGACATAGAGAAGTGGCACTGGGATTACAGAAATAGAGAGACCAGAACAATTTCGAAATAGCTTATAATCATTAAAAAACTTGCCTTTCAAAAGAAGTCTCAGATTTGATTAAAAAATAACTCTTTCTTAGCATAATATATCTCGTAAAGTGACTTTGTAAATCATAAGAAATATTTGCTAGTTCTCAAAGCAGTACCCTATCACATCTGAAATAAACTTCCAGCAATTAAGTATACTAGTGTGAATATATTGGCAGGATAAATATCAGGTGTAAAGGAAACAGAAAGAATGAAAAAAAAACAACTAACAAAGGTGAAATATTCACTAAGGAAAAAAGAAGAGCAACAGATGAAAATTGTACCCAAATTTACAGTTTGAGAGAAACAGGTGGTATCACCTTCAGAATGATAGCTGATAAGTTTTCAGGAGAAAATTATTCTGCTAATTGGGAAAAGCAATAAGTTTTGTAGAAACAATAACACATTTTCCAATAGATTGAGTTATAGACCAAGGTTAAGAGATAAGTGATAAATGGAATGGTCGAAGAATTTTGTGTTCAGAACAAAGCAATTCGCAAAAATCATAAAAGATGACAATATGCTAATGAACTGAGAATTGGCAAAAGTAAAACAGAAAGTAGAAAGGAAAGGTTACTGTTCAGGTTTCCCTGCCTTTAAAAGCATCTGTCAAAAAAAACCCTAATATATGATTAATGAAATGGTCTGTAGACCTTATTATGTATTGTAGAGTGTCAGAAGGCAACACTAGCAGTACTAACAGACAACCCAAGATGCACTTCACTGAGGGCACTCAGTTCTTGAAGAGTGGAGAAAATGAAAGGTGTAAGCACAAGGCAGTCCCAGGAGCACTGCTGTGCCTGGCTTCGTGTGCTTTTCTCACATCAATTTTCTTCATATTATCCTGCTTTCCTCTATGTCAGAAACTGCACTCTGCAAATGTAGTGTTCTTAGCATCTGCCTCCTTCCATGGTAACCTTCAGCCGCTCTTGCTTCCACGTATTTGATGTGCCAATAGAAAAACCCAGGAATGTGTTATTGTTCAGAGAGGGTTATGGTAGCCGACTTCCCTGGGCCAGTTGTATACCTTGTATTCTTCATTGAAGTGAAGTGTTCACTCTCATAGTGAAAGTACACACATTCTATGCACATAATTACATGGTGATTCCTCCATCACCACCACTATGGAAATTACAAAATGCTCAGTATCCCAAATTCTTCTACACAATGTCATAGAAACCAGACTGCTGATAATGAAAGAAACAGTCTTCTCCAGGGACTAGCATACCAATTGCTTATACAACAGTAATTCATCTGCCCTGAAAACATATATACGAGTAACATAGTACAGACTGAACAGGTTTTACTTATATATTTGGGAATACATGCACATGTATACACACACATGTATAAATACATGTGTATAAAAACAAAGAAAAGGAGGATGACTATGAAAAGAGTGAAGAGGGGGATGTGAGAAGGTTTGGAGGGAGAAAAGAACAGGAAAACATTATGTAATTGTTCTAGATCTTTAAAAATATAATTTTAAAAAAAAGACATTTACAATGAAGCATTTTAAAAAGATGAAAGGTGTAAGAATAGGTCTGAAATTGAATTGACAGTCCCACTGAAGGACTCTTAGCGTGCTATTGAGTAACACAAAAGATGAAAAAAACAAATAATGAATACTCTTGGATAGAAAATCCATTATCAGAATGAATAGTTCATAAACTAAAATATAATTTATCAAAAACTAGGACATTTCACTATAAGTAACAATAGGACTTTTTATGAATTAGAGTAGATGACTTTAATGTTAATATGTTAAGTAAGAAAGTTAGAATACCCAGAAAATACTAATAAGAAGCATTAAAATATAAAACAAAGGCAGAAATAAAATCAGTTAGACAGTAAAGCTGTTAGAGATTAATTAAAGTTCACAGGTACTCAATACAAATACAGATTCAGTAAATGGCATATTATGATGGAGAAGGAACATTATTCTATTCAGTTTGGTAAAATGCATTCATTGAAAACCTAAGAGTTGGGTTACAAAGTACTCCTAAAATTGGGGGGAAGGTGAGTGTTACCTCGTCTCACTCTACCACATTTTATTTTGGTCCTAGTCAGCCCAGGATGTGATGAAAAAAATTAAAGGCCATAAATCTTAAAAATAAAAAAGGCAGACCTATAGTCATAATCTGCAAGAATAGAGGAAATCCCTAGCAACTGAAGTTACCTTACTTGCTCTTTCTGTCTGCTATCGGCATGCTACAGAACAAATAAGTGCCATAGCATCGGAGCACATGAAACATCTTGATAATGATTCAGCAAAATGGACAAGACTTGTTCAAGGATAAGAAAATATTGCTGTTAACAGCGTCTATCAATACATTCAACTTACTGAACTGCACTCTCAATATTGTAGATGTTTTTTATTAATACTAGATTTATCCATAAATTAGAGAAAATTTTATACAGAATGTCATAGTACATAGAATTTGCATTTCAGAACAGAGGTAAAAGGCAAACTGTATGGGGAAATATTTAGTTCCTGTCCTGGAGGAAATACAAATTTACTCTTATAACAATGGGAAGACTATTAAGAAAAAGATAAAAAGTTCTAATATATAGAGAAAAACAGAAAAATCTTGTGCTTAACAAGAAAACAAATATGTTAAATGGTGCTTACTTCAACTATAAAGCAAATTTTAATTAAGATTATGAGGAGATGATATCTTTGGCTAGATACTTAGCAGACATCAAACGCTTGATAATGATGTTGCTGAGAGTTGAAATAATTTGTATCTATTTTTGGGTAACATTTTGACGAATTCTATCCAAAGAACTGCATCTTTGATTTACAAGTCCTCTATTCATGATTGCTGTCATGAATAAACTTGAATTTACCTAAGTTGACATTTATATATCAGTGTGCACTGTAGCCTTGTGTGTAATCACAAACCACCTGAAACAGCATGTGTACAAATACACCAAGTTAAAAATGTTTTCCTACATCTAAGCTGTGTACTACAACAGAGTTGTTAGAAGCAAACAGTTGTACATGAGCCAAGGGAAACACACCGAGGCATATAGATAAACAACAAGCCAAGGACCACACAACACCTATTTATTAATGCATGCAGGTACAAATGACAGGACATTCTACATGGTGAGGGTGCTTTGTTATATAAATCAAAATATTGCTTTTCAAATGTTGGGCCTACTTCCTTGGTGTCCTTGTGTCACCATTTTGATTTTTCAATAACAAAGAAGAAATTATTATTACGAAAGTACAACATTTAGTATTCCCTTGGACTTCATAATATAGTGACTTAACAAGATCTATAGATACAGTAAGAAAGAACAAGAAAATTATAAATTTGGCTTTAATGTGTATATATGGAGAGGGCAAGTTGGCACAAGACAGACATAGACAAAATAAACACTCAGGCAAAAACACTGGAAGCATGTTGCTAGAATTAAAGACTATGAATGTAGGCAAGTAGAGAAGTGGAGGTCAGGGAAGGTGAGAGAGATCAGCATTACACAGACTCCAGAGGTTGCAAAGTGTTAGGGAAATTACTTTTCTCAAATGCTCCCTGAAAGACTGGCTTCAGGGTGTCATTATCTCTTACTGTTGCTGTTCCTTCAGAAGCTGTAAACTGTGTTTGCTCTTTATCTCAAGTGTTTCCCCAGTGCAATGTTTACTCCTCATCTGGGCTTGGAGGGATGCCTAGATCTGACCCCCAGACCCAGCTTTCTGCTTCTGAATTTATTTTGTTTGTGTATATATATACACACACACACACACAAATATATATATTTATTTATTTTACATTGTTGAGGGTTTTCTCCCTCTTTTTCAGTACAAAATAAATCATTCCTAGAAAGGACGTTTTGGATTTTAATAGACAAAGTTTGATGATTTATTGCTCAAGATCTTTAGAGATCAGTGAAAAAATAATAATCCTCTTTTATAGATTTTTAATAAAATTGTTTGTTGAGGGGGAGCATATTAGTAAGATGTTGACATTAGAACATAAGCAGGTATAGCATCCACTTACTGTGGAAATAAGCTTTTACAATGTTTCCCATTATTCTTTGTATAAGTGTTACATATTAAGATATATTATAATTAAAATTAGATAATTAGCTTTGCACTACAAGATAAATCCACAGGATGTCGAGTAAGAACATATGAGCTTCCTGGGAATTTCATGCACCAGGAGTCCAGCTATCATGGTGTCCTGCTTCCAATGCTTAGGCCCACCTACACTGTCAGGAACCAGGTTCCAGACACCAGGGCTGCCTTCATTCCCAGGGATTTTGCTCCAGGTTTCCAGAACCTGTAGAATCATGACAACAATTAGTTTTCCCCTGGCTTTCCTTGCTTATACCCTCCAAAAACCATTGTGGAATTTCCCACACCGTTTCCACTGAGGAAAAAGGTATTTGAACCTTATTCAGAATTAAGTGTTTGATGAAGTTTTTTTTATTGTTGTTGTTTGTTTGTTTGTTTTTTAAATCATAACAGTAGAAACCATAAACATCTGATTTAGGTATCAGTGTAATGTTGACTTTGCTTTTTTTTAAAGGATATTTTTCTTATTCTACTTTCTGGAATGATTTGAGAAACATTCATTTTTGTTTTTCCTTAAAGGTCTGGTAGAGTTCTGCAGTACATCCACCTGAATCTCTGTTATTTTGCTATAAGTGATGTTCTTCCTGCTTGTGATGAATATCTTTAAATTTTTTAAAAAAACTTTCTTTGGGCTAACTTTGGTATGTCGCATGCATTAAGAAATCACTAATTTCAAGGCCAAGGAGCCATCAGGGTTCCCCACTCTATGCTAAGTCCAAGGTCCTCCCAACTCCCCCCAGGTCCAGGAAGGTGATCGATCAAGCTGAGAAGGCTCCCACAGAGCCCGTCCATGCATAAGAATCAGAGCCCAGAGCCATTGTCCTTTGCTTCTCAAAGGAAGGAGGGGAGGTATGGGTGGAGGGGAGGGGAGGGAAGGGGGAGAAGGAGGGGAGGGAAGGGGGAGGAGGAGGGGAGGGAGGGGGAAGGAGGAGGGAAGGAGATGGAAATTTTTAAATATATATAAAAAAAAAAACCATGAAAAAAAAATCAAAGACAACACAATAAAGTACAGTATCCAGAAAAAAAAAAAAAAAAAAAAAAAAAAGAAATCACTAATTTCTTTTAGATTTTGCAATGTGGTGGAATAAAGATTTTAGAAGTATGTTCTCGTAACAAACCTTTTGCAGTTTATTGGTGTCTGTTGTATTACCTTTTCCTTATTCATTTCTAATTTTATTAACTTAGTTCTACTCTCTGTTTTAATTTGACGAATAGTTTTCACTCCTATTAATATTGTTTAAAGAATTAGCTCTGTTTTTAATTGCCTGTTTGTATTATAATTTTTTTGTTTTCTTGTTTCTGTCTCATCAACTTCTGCCCTGGTGTTATGTGTACTTCTCTACTGTTTGGAGATATTGTTTGTTTTTATTGTTTAAAAGATATTTGGGTTTATTAAATCATAATTTGCAACCCCTCAAATTATTTTATGTGAAACTATAAGCTTTCTTCTTGGTGGTCCTTTCATTGTGTCTCACAGATTACCTTACGCTGTGTTTTCATTTTCATCTAATTCTAGGATTTTTAAATTTTTCCTTTTTTATTTCTCCATTGGTCCAATTATCTTTCAGTATGGCATTTTTAGTTTCTATGAATTTCTGTGTTTTCTGTAGTTTCTACTACAGTTGATAGACAACTTTAATCCATGTGATTAGATACAACATAGGATTCTATAATTTTCTATACTCATATGTGTGCATATATGAGTGTTTGTGTGTGCATGTGTGTGTGTGTGTGTGTGTATTTATCCACTGTATTCATGTGTACATGCATGCTCATGGAGGCCAGCGGTTAATGTCTTGTGTCTTCATTATTCACTCCATACCTTAGTTTTTGAGATTAGGGCTCTCATTGAAACTGGTAGCTCACTACTTCAACTATGCTAGCTGGTTAGTGAATTCTAGTTATCCTCGTGACTCTGTTTCCACAGTCTTGGAACTACGGGTGTGGATCACTTTGCCCTGATCGCTTTTTTTTTTTTTTTTACATTTTGGTCCCTTTATTAAATGACATTAAATAGTTTAAGTTTCAACTACTAAACAGCACTTTGAATGGTGAAAACACAGATAGTATATTGTCATACTTGGATGCTTTTCTTTAAAAACACAATTCCAGTCCTTATATATATTACAAAACAGCCTTAAAGGAAGAAGTGACATCTTTTCTACAGTACTTAAGATACTCAATACAGAAAAAAGCAGTCTAACAGAAACTGAGGCAAGTCTTCACAGCTGTATGATTTCAGCAGCCAAAGCTGGATGATGGACTGAAACATTACTATACAACTGGGACAAAACATATACAATATCACAATTCTAGGCCAAAACGCTTTACACCCAAAGAAATAAAACAGGTTACAAGATGGTCTAATTATTTACTCAAAGACATAGATGTGAAAATTTTAGGCAACCTTCTAATCTGTTTTCACAGTGGATGAAGCTATAACTTGAACAGTAATTAGAAGGACTAATTGGAAATCAGAGAGTTTGAAATAAATCTTGGACCACTTTGCATACACTCTTCTCACTTGACATTTTAGCAACATGATATATGTACTTTGAGTATAACATCAACTTTTAACAAATATTTAAAGACAAAAATCACGTAAGATACTAAAACGCTCATTTTTATATTTGTTTTAGATGTTTTAAATAGTTGCAATGCTTAAAATGACGATTTAAAAATGTTGTTTGTAATACAGTTTTGCCTGCTGAATTCTCCACATTTTGTAACCTGTTTTATTTCTTTGGGTGTAAAGCGTTTTGCCCTGATCGCTTTTATGTAAGATCTTGGGATCTGAACTAAGGTTTCTATGCATGTGTGGCAAACATTTTATTAACTAAATCATCTCCCCAGCCTACATTCTTTCTGAACTATACAAAGAGAATATCTTTTTCCTTACCTTTTATAGCTTCTCAGAGACACCTGCATAGGTCAGCTTGAGGCTTCTTCCTCAATATTCAAAGCTCATACCTCAAATTCTGGCTCCAGAATTACATTTCCTTTCTCTGACTTGGATCACTTCTGATACTTTGTCCTACTTACATGTAGGAGATAATTTGCTCATCTCGAGATCTTTAATCTAATTACATCTGTGGCATCCTTTTTACCATTTCAGGCTACGAGTTGCCAAAATCAGGTTACTACAGTTCTATAAATAATGTCAATTCTGGACTCTTCGACTCATGATGATTAAACAGTTGTATTTTCTCAGCAAAGGGGATGTACGAAAAAGCATTAGAGGTTCTGAACAGGAGATAAAAAGTTGCAAGGTTTCTCTATACTTTTATCTACTTAGATGCATGTCACAAAGTAAGAGTGCCTGACTTAAGAAAATGCAGGAAACTTTGAAAGGCTGCATGTGTGGCACCCTGTGAGGCAGAGAACCAGAGGAGCTTCAGTGCCCTTCTTCCTCAGAAGGGAGTCTGTCTCTCAGCAGGACGTCTCTTTGAAGCTGCCACAGCCATAGGTTGCTGAGTAAGGGACTTCTCAAAGAAAACACTGCTCCTTTCATTTCCTGTCAATGAAGAGTTCAAGTTCAAAAGAATGTTCTATCTGCTGTTGTGGCTTGTCACATGTGTATTAATAGGACATTGCCATCCCTCTACCAAGAGTTTAGTGTGGAATAAGGAAGCTGATGTGGAATAGAGTTAACTTACCAGCTTTTAGAACTCATTTGTGTAATTATCAAATAACTCACGGAAGGTGTGATGAACCTATGCATTTTAGTAGGCTCTGATTGTTGAGGACATCAAAAAGCTTTAAAAAGCATTGTCTCCAATAGTCAAATTTTAATTGGTAAAGCGAGCCACCATTATTTTATTTGCAAAATAAACACATTGTTTATACATGTTACTAAACCAACTAGCCTGAAGAGTTAATTTTATTTTAGATAAATAATCAGTAATTGTGGAGGTTGGAATAAGAATGTCATCTACCAGCTTATATATTTGACGGCTTATTTACTAGAGAACAGCATTATTTGAGGAGAATCGGGAAGAAGGGCCTTGTTAGAGTAGGTGTGGCCTTGGTGGAGGAAGTATATGACTGGGGGTGAGCTTTGGGATTTTAAAAGGCCAGTCAGGCCCAGTCTCTCTGCCTTTCTTCCTATAAATCAGGAAGTAACTTTAGTTACTGCTTCAGTTTCTGCCTGCCACTGTACCATGATGCTCCCCACTGTGAAGATAAAAGACTAAACCTCTGAGACTGTAAGCAAGTCCCCAATTGCCTTGATCATGGTGCCTATTTGTAGGAATAGAACAATGACTTTAATGGGTTAATTATTAAATCTGAATATGTTTGCAACAAAAATTCCTTTAGTAAACTTCTTTTTAATTTCCATGTACCATGCCATGATTTGTGGGACCCTGTGAACTTGAGAGCAAAGTTGCCAATGAATGTGAAATAAAGGGGTCTGTAAAGGCTAAGGGCTAGTACCAAGAGTTTAGGTTCATTTACCAAAACATTGGGAAAAGAAGCAAAGGTTTAGGAATAGTGACAAACTTGGCTTGCAGCCTGGGCATTTGTTGGACTGAATTTTCTGATAAATGGGTGATTTGGGATTTAGCTGCTAATGACTGATAATCAGAAATTGTAAGCATTTTTTAAGTTTATTATGGAGGTTTTTATTTGATTATCAACTTGTTACCATTTGTGGCTCACTGTTTCTTTTTCCTACTTGCTTTAATTTTTTTTCAGTTTTTGATAATTTTGGCCCGTGTCTGAACACATATAGTTCAGCGAGTTACTCTAGTAACATTGAAGATGTTATTATTAAACTATTGGTTTAAATGTGTCACCTACTGAGTATCCTATATTTTCCAATTAACATGAACAAACCAAAAATACGGACATGGAGTCTTTCCTTCTAGCCAACTTCCATTCCCGTGTGACTCTCCTAACCCACAGAACTACTTTTTACCAGGCAGCCACAGACACCACACCAAAGCTGGGACTCAGGCAGGAGACTTTTAACCTCTATTCCAGTCTCTGAATAAATCCATAGCACTGCTTCAGCATGCTCATAAGAGCCTCTCCTCATAGCCAACCTTGGGACTCAGTCTCTTGGTTCAAACTCAGGGTCCTTCTAGTTCTTACCCACTGCCCCTTTAAGCCTGCCTCCAGGACATCTGCATTTCTTTGTGACTTCCAGGGCTCTTGCAGAAGAGCCCTCTCTGAGGAACTTCAGAGCCACTGCACTTGCCTGGGACAGGAACCCCATGGCTCCCATATTGTTTAAGACCCAGATAGGCAACAGCAAGCAAAGAAGAAAACACCCACCCAACAAGGAAGAGACCACTTAACTATACAAGAAAAACTTCCAAATTTATAATCCCAGATACCTGGATATCAATGCAAAAACACAACTTTAAACAACCAAAACAATATATTACCTCCTGAAACCAGCAACTATACTGCAATACACCTTCAGAAAATCAGTTTTATTAATTTATGAGACAAAAAGCACTTATGAATATGCTCAAGGACATTGAAAATTTTATGAATAAGCACCTTAGTGAAGACTGGAAGCAGAAGTCGTTGGATAAA
This sequence comes from Arvicola amphibius, assembly GCF_903992535.2. Classification (NCBI taxonomy): domain Eukaryota; kingdom Metazoa; phylum Chordata; class Mammalia; order Rodentia; family Cricetidae; genus Arvicola; species Arvicola amphibius. Next base: position 11,185,895 of record NC_052064.1, read on the forward strand.
ATAATGAAAGCAATTCAAAGATGAAAGTAAAATTTAATAAAGAGAACAGGTAAAGAAAATACAAACGGAAATGAAACTGGAAGTGAAAAACACGATGTCAAACCAATATCAGATATCTGATATCAAATATCAGAGCAGCACTCAGTGCTTCTCAGATAAGCCTCCACTTGCAGTAGACGGTAATTAACACAGGTAGCCAGAACTAGACAACGTGCAGACTGTGCCACACCTTGAAGCACTCAGTCTAATTGTGATGTCTTTATCCAATCCCTCCGTTTAAGGTTCAGAAAAAATATATATATATGTAAGAAGAGATGGAAATATTCTAAAAGCAGTGATGGTTGGCTCTGAGGAATTAGTGTCTTCTAGACACAACAGAACTGATACAGATACGAACTCCCAGAGATGGTGCTGAAAAGCACAAGACCGACACAGGTTCAACCCAGACAAAATTCCAGCACTGAGAAGGAGATGTGGACAAAACATCCCACACCCTAACAAAGAACTTACTTCACTTGAACCTACTGGGAAGGAGAGAATAAGTTTCCTCCAATGGAGTCTAACTGAGTATATCAACCACATCCACGGAAGGATCTCAGACCAAGAATAGCTGACTGACATAGAACAGATTCTATTCTTTGTGTGTGTGTGTGTGCATACATATGTGTGTGTTTACGTGTGAGTATGTATGTGTGCTTTGGTTTTGGTATTTTATGTCTTATTGTTTGATTTTATTTTGATTTGAGTTGTTTTTTTATTAAAGAGAGTGAAAAATATGAAGTTGTGTTGGTAGCGAGGTAGGGAGGCTCTGTGACGAGTTTGAAGCAGGGAAAAGAATATGATCAAAATATATTGTATGAAAAATTAAATAAATAATAGCAGAAAATACAGAAATAGCAGAAAATGTATTTTTTAGATTATATTTTCATTAAAATGTTTTTCTAATATATATTCAATTAAGGGATGCAACACCTGTAGATAGATGAGAAAAGCAGACCCTTAGTTTTCAGAATTGTTCGGACTGAGAAGTCATATGCTGAAACGGAAGAGATAGCTGACAAGCTGGTCAAGAATTAAGCTCCTCGCAGCACTGTTGATGTAAAAGTTATAACTTTTTAAATTAACCCCACAGTACCATTGGAATGGGACTTCAGTGGATTGAATGGATGAATTATAAGTAAATTACATTTTTGTATACATCCCAGTTTAGTTAAGAAATACATATCAGGCTAAAATCTAACAAATAAATCATCCCAGTTGCAGCAAGTATATTACGATAGTCTCAAATAATATGGTTCCCAGCCATATGGCAGAAGTAAAGATGAAATTTTCCCTAGAGAAATGTAATAAAAGACTTTTACTAAAGGAAAGATTATCAGATACGTGGGGAGATGAGGCAGTCTTAGAGAAAACCAGCAGAAATCTCATGCCAAACAGAAAAACTAAATATTAAGCATCTTTAAATATTTGAATTATAGAAAAAGATTTTGAGTGAATATATTTATTTTATTTCAAGATGTTGAAAATATGGGCAAAGAAACAACAGATACAAAAAAAATGCACTCCTGATTTAGGAAAGATCCAGCTATAAATTTTAGTGCTGAAAATTGCATTTCAGTATTTCCCATTAAATATTATTAAATATGTCTACATTAAATGTAAATGTATCTACATTAAAAGTAAAAGCACTTTTCATAAAAATATCTGAGAAGAGTTAAAATTAAGCTGGATAATAATATGGATTTATTTGCATTCTTAATTTATAAAGAGCTCCTAAGCATCAATGTGAGGATGATTCAGTAAACTCTGAACACAATTCTTGAACATGATTTCATGAAACAAACTCTCCAACTAGCCTATTAACACTGCTGAAAATGCTCAGCTTCATAATTAGAGAATTACAAACGAACACCTCAATGGAATACAATCATTATCTATTTTAACTACTATCACTGAATAGTTGAACAAAGAAAACTGTACAATAAAGAGCTGGTAAGAATCTATAATAAAACAAGACCACTGGTAGTAATGTATACATTTAAAAAATATATAAAGATCACTTTAGATGACTTCAGCAGTAGTGCTGCAAACTTATGAATTCTAAATCTTGTTCCATTCTGGCATCTACACCTAACAATGATATGTATAGACACACCCTAGTAAACATGTACAAAAGGTTTACAGCAATACAATATATAAAATACAGATACTAGAAATAACATAAATGTCCAAGAGCAATTAAATAGACAAATAGAATGAAATGTTGATATGGAGTACCTGAAGAGCAACAATTCCTGAGAGGCCTGAATAAATTACATGGAATGTTTATTAATTTTTACTGCCAGTGGAGTTGTCCCAAGCACAATAGTGGGAAGCAGCCTCAGTTTCCAGTTTGTGTGAGTTTAAAAAGGCAAAAACTATGTTGTGACATATTGTAAACCACACTTTTAGGATGACTTCTGCGGTGGTCCTGCTGCAATGGGTTTGTACGCTCCAGGGTAGGGGTGTGGATTAGAAACGTTAGGTACAAGGAACAGAGGTTAAAACAAAAATAAAAATAAAAAAATAAAACAGAGGTAGGAAAGAAACACAGAGACATAGGATAGAACTGGGAAGGCAGCTGGGTGAATACTGAATTTGCCTGCATTTATTTTTTATATACTTTTAAACCCCAGTACAGAAGCAGTGGTGGGGAACAAGGCCAAAAGATGCTTTAACATAATACAAAGGACAACCAGAAGAACTACTTGCTTCAATACTTGAGCAAATTAATTGCTTCAATAATCAAGCCATTATTTCCTCTTGAAGGAGCCATACCTGGAAACTGATTCAAATCAAGCAAATGATAGATAGGTAGAACAAAATGAAGGACACGATCAGACAATATTGAGAAAACACATCAAACATAATACTCTCAGGCCACTGTATCATTTTATCCCTATGCTGGTTTTAGCTTATGAAAACTCATACTCTCAAGACACACATTAACAATTCTACATCAAAGAAAAAAAGAAGTAAAACATGCAATAATATATAATGTTGCACTTTTAGGTGATGGAGTATAGAGAAGTTATGGCTATGAGGAATGTCACAGAGGAAAGAGTAAAGATTTTAGGCGTCTTTTGGCCTGCATTTGTGTTTTCTTTTCAATGATTTGTTAGTTATACATGTCTAATTTATCTTTGTGTATGTGATATTTCGTAATAAAACTGTTTTAACAGTAGTGAGTGCCTTTTTTGTTTTGTTTTGTTTTTCAAAATAGGATTTCTCTGTGCAAGCATCGTTGTCCTAGAACCGACTTTGTAGACCAGGCTAGCCTCAAACTCACAGAAATCTGCCTGCTGCTGCCTCCCAAGTGCTGGCATTAAAGGCATACGCCACCACCACCGAGCTGTTAGTGCCTTTTTAATGAAAAATGACCTTGAGGTGAGTCTTTGACTATATTTGTTTTATTCGCTGCGGTTGTTACTTCACTAAAAATTGTATTTTACTTCAGGGTTGGCTGTATATGTGTTGGGGCAGCTGGCCCAATCCCTGCGTTCAGGGGCGTGGCTGCCCCAGCGGAGTAGGATACCCCTTAAATAGGGTCGGGGCGCCGGAAGGAGCCCCGTTCTGCGCTCCCCTGCGTACCTTCTGCTCCGCTGGACCCTTGGTTCTGTAAGTTCCCTTATTTCCCCTTGTATTAAAACTGATTTATTGTAAAGGACTATCGTGGTTATTCCCTAACCTCTATAACCGCCGGTACCTTTGCCGGTACATAACCGCCGGTATCTTTGCCGATACATATATGGTATTATATTGGCTGCTGTAATAGAATAAGTGAATCAGGACAGAAGGATGAGTGTAGTTTAATGCCATTAATAACTAAAAATATGAGGCATAAACATTTCTACATATGTGTTATCATATTCAATTTTATAAATATTTATTTTATGTGTATGACTACTTTTCATGCATGAATATATGTGTATAATTTGTGTTCGGTCCCTGAGCAGTAAGAAGTGGGTGTCACATCTTCTAGAACTGAGTTACAATGGTCGTAAGCCACGGCGAGTTGCTGGGAACTGAACCCAGATCCTCTGCAAAGGTAACCAGTGTCTAAGCACTAAGATTCAGTGCATCCATTTATGTATATAATAAAATATGCAATTTTGAAGCTGCTCTTCATGAATGGCTTGCTATCGCTGTCTATCCTTTTTGGTAAGAAAAAGGTGGGATACTGGATTTGATTCTAAAAGTCTATTTCCTTTTTTATTAAATATGAATGGAAACAATTCTGTATGTTGTGCGGATTTGGATTTATTTCATGAGTACAATGGATTTATTATAATGAGACCTGCACAAAATGGGTTGTGTGTGGAGAAAGGCCAACTGTGTGCAATGGCTGTTGTGGAATTCAAGAGTGCAGATAGATGACCAATAAGCAAAAATTTTGGGTTAGTGTGTGGTTTGAGCGTCTTATTCCTCATAAGTTAAAAACAGTATAGGTATAAACTGATACATTCATTGCCTGAGGGTATTATGCTTGATGTGTTTTCTCAGTATTGTCTGATCGTGTCCTTCCTTTTGTTCTATCTATCTATCATTTGCTTGATTTGAATCAATTTCCAGATATGACTCCTTCAAGAGGCAGAAACCCTGAAAGTTTCTAAATGTGTTAAAGGTACAGTCAAATTGTACTACTCTCTTATAATTTATAAACTTGTAAGTAAAAATTGAGTCTGAAGTGTTGATTTTTTTCTTTAAAATATGAATTAAATATTTTTTTTTTACCTTTTGGCATATTTGCTTCAATCCTAATTGCATTTAAAGGCATGGATACTGAGTGAGAAAGCTAAAATCACATCCTCCATTTGGAGGCGCTGTGCTCTGCTCCTGGTAAGTCTATGGGAGTGTCTGACATGCATGCACGCAGCAAAATTACTCTTACATTGAGCTGTTGCCAGGGAGCAAAAGCATGTCAATCTGAGCGTGCCTGCAGGGTGTCATCACAAATGACTTTACTAGAGTTAATTGCTTTTTCCTGCCAGAAAGAAAAGGGTAGAAGCATGAAGTCATGATCATTTAAAACTGTCATAATCATTGATGCAGCATTGCTCATTCTGGAAAGAAAAGGACAAACATTAAGTCCTGTATTTGTTAAAACCAGTGGATGGGGAGAGGGGAGGTGGAAGAGAATGGGAGGAGAGAAGGAGGGGAATCTGCCTGCAGTCAGGATGTAAAATAAATGAATGAATTTAACTAGTAATAATGATATGAAAGTATTGGGTCAAAGAAGATGCAATGAAATATGCCATTTGTTAGTTTGTTACTTAATTTTTGAGAGACTATTTCAATCTTTAGGGTAGACTGGCCTCACCTTGTAGCCCGTGTTAATGCCAAACTCAAGGCAATCTTTTGGCCGTAGCTTCTCAAATTCTGAAATTATAAGTGTAAAGCACCATTTCGAGCCTCAGTTATATACTTCATGTTCCTGAAAAATAGGACTTGGTTCATAGTTGCTTTTAATTTTTCCATGATCCTTTTCCATCTAAGTATCCGGGAACCTCTGATTTAGAAACTAATAAATCAGGAAAGGGTCAAATTTCAAGGCCTGTCTAAGGAAAAACAGATCCAGAATATATTCACAAACACCCAGAAAGCTTAAAAACAAGTCTATAATTTATAGTTGCCCTGAGGCAACAATAACTAATCTGCTGAAAATTTGCTTATTTTATGCATCTATTTTGCCTGTTTTACTACTTTGCTTTTCATAAAAAACACATTTATTTTCAGCAACTGTCATTTCTCTTGGCATTTATGTGATCTCTGAGCTATGTGAGAAAATACACATATTTCTGCTTTACAATTTTTATTGAAAAATGATTTCCTTAAGAAATTTATTTCTTTTTGGCTCCATACTAGAATCATTTTCATTTTTCTTTCCGGCCCCCATCAGTCACTTCAGAAAATGAGCATTATAGTTTCTTTAGTTCAGCATCTGCTTTAAATCTTCTCCAGTTGTGGGGGTGAATGACATTTTATTATTAACTGTAAAGGAGAACAAGTGGAAGCTTTCAGAACACAGGTCACACCAAAAATTATTCAATGATAATAACCCAGTAGATTATATTTAAATGACATCCCCCCTCATAAATACTTCACATGATTCATGACTAGAACCTAATCAGCTCTCCTATTGTTCCTAGGAGTCAGTCGAGTGGTATGAACAAATGATTATTTCAGATATATGGTAAACATGGGCAGAGTAGTGACGGTGGGTGGCCTTTAGGGTCATACTTCAGAAGAGAATCGGAGTGAATACCCTGTTTCATAAAAGAATCACTACAGACTGAAGTATCAGCCAGTAGTGCCAATGACTGATAGTGGACATCTCTTGCTCTCAGTTGCTTGACTTTAGTTCCAGTGTTTTCTTTTTAATTTACACATTTTATTTCAGCTTTGAAGAGTGCATTTCATAGATGACTTCGGGATCCCAAGTATCATGGCAGGCCCCTTTTGTAAGCCTATCCAGCTTCAGGAAGTGGGTGCAATAAGTAATCAAACAACTAACCAACAAATGAATCGTTCTTGCACATATTCACCTGTGGTAGATCCCCTGTTCGAAGAGCTTGGATATGGCTGTTGGGAACAGTTCTCCAAAGAAATGTACCGCTAGAGCAAGGGAGAGAGTTTAACAACCGGTTACAGTGTCTTCTGCTTTCTACTTAGATGCCAGCATGGACAGTGTGAGGATGAGGCCCTGGTTATAAAGTGATAGAGTGTGGCTTGTCAAGAAAATCAAAGACTGCAGGTGAAAATACAATCTCTGGACCGAGATGTAGATGTTAAAACTGTGCACCAAGCTCTGTTAAATAATGGAGCAATTTATACTGACAGGGAAACAGATCTTCTAAAGCAGCGGTTTTCCATCTCCCGTGACTATCCCTTCATGAACACCAGAGCCAAAGACATAGCAGGTAGCATAGCTAGGCTTCAGAACAGCATTATATTTGGAGGAATGCTTCCTAAGATTCCAGATCACGCTAGGCCACCCAGGATGGAAGGAAGGCTTTAGTTCTTCTACAGGCTAATGAAACATGACGTGCTCCAGACAACACCGACATCCTGAGCTTAGATTTGTATTCAACTGCGAGCAATACGTTAGCGTTTTATCTTTCAGAAGTGAAGTGATTGTTCCACTAGAGTAGCACATCCATATCACCAACATTCTAGAACTATGTGCTAACAAGGCCCAGACAATAAAAAAAAATGTATACTGAAGAGTGTGGCATCACAGAAAGGTTATAAAAAATAATAGTTACAGACACAGCTTCCTGCTGGGGGCCCTACTGGAGCAACAGCAAGAAACTTTGGAACATTTGGAATTACCTTTTAGCCCAAACATGTTGCATGAGCTTGGAGAGGCGGAGCCCTGAGAATTACATGTTCCGAGGACCTCATGCTGTGATCAAGCATAACTCTGCTTATTGCTCTCAATGTCAACATATCCCTCATAATCTGAGTTGTATGAAAACTCTCATGGAGTTTCCAGCCCTTCACTAGGCAATGCTACTGGTACTTAGAATAATAATTATTGGATTTTTCCCAAGCATTGCTACTGGAACAGATTAATAATTCCACCACCACCCTTAGAAGGAATTTTAGACATGTTGATTGTTAGTAAAGTTAGCTTAAGATGCTTTTGTTAATGCATTTAATGGAGAAAACCTTGGGGGAATGCTTTAAAGTTTAGAAAGAAACATTTATAGCTGTGGAGTGAGGGACTCTTCAAGGTCAGGGAAGAAAAACAATGGCAGCGCTGGCTATTATTGGCTGACAGGTATTTTTTTTGCTAGGATGGGTTGGTGATCAAAGGTGATAGTTAATTCCTTGTACTCATTTCTGCCCTCAACTTCCCGATATGATTCAATAAAAACTGTTGATGAGTGGGTATGAACCCTGAGGACTTAAAGTAGAGAGGACTCATTGTTTTTCATACATAAAAGTTTAGATTTGTGATTCTTTTAAGATTTACTTATAAGATTACCTTTTGAAATAAATAATAATACAATTGATTCTTTCTTTGTAACTGCAGAATGCAGCCTGCCAGTAAAAGAATTGGCTGATAAAAATATCTCGTTTACTTACTCTTAATTATACTTTTTATATATAATATTTAATTATAATTAAAAGTTATAATTAACTTTTAATTATAAAAAGTTGCTTAGACATGAATGTACATGGGTCCTTGGGAATAACTTGTTTTTTTTTTAACCTGTTATATGTAAAATGTTTCATCATGTAAGAAAAATGAGAAACATACTTCTTTTTCATTTGTATTCATTCTCTTGAAAAATAGAATGGAACCACATTGTAAATTTTATAATACATGCAAGATGGAAGGGGAAAATATGAAGCTAGTTAGAAGGAAGACAACAGGAAAGGGACAGAAGGGATACACCAGGAAAGAGGCAAAAAAAATAAAGAGGAAAGAGAGAACCTAAAGATATGTGTGTGTGTGTGTGTGTGGGGGGGGGGGGGGTGTTTCCCTCTTTTGCCTGCCCCAGAGAATTGTTTTCCTCCCTCAGAGAAAAAAGTAAATTGAGTGATTAGCTCTCCAACTGCTCACCTTCCCTTCAGTCCCCGAGATGCCGAAGGCTGTTCCTTACAGCAGCAGGTTCCCTTAGTAATCAGATCTTACATCAACATGGCACGTTGGCCTCAAACAATTAACCAACATTTAGACATTATTGTAAGCCAAAACCTTGTGACTGTTCTATGATTCTGTCTAGTATATCACATTACATTTTGTCATCCTGCCTCCTGAGGCTTCATTTGAGCTGTACAACTTCTCAGACTTTGTCCAATTTTAGTCACCTTGACAGTTTGATGAGTGCTGGTCAGCTATTTTGTAGATTGTCTCACAGATGAGATTTGATGTGTTTTTTTTTTATCATGATTATTTTTGGCTTGTGTGTTTGGGGACAGAAGATCACAGAGTTTAAGTACCCTTCTCATTATATCACAGGCAAGATAGAGATCATCATCATGTTTTATTATTCCTGATACTGAACTTTCTCCCAAGGCGAGTCGTATTTTTTTAGTGTTCTCCACTGTAACACTGAATTCTTCACTTCCCCATACTTGGGGGAAAAAATCACTCTTTGTAGTACAAACTTAAGACATGGAGAACTGCCACTCCTATCCTTAATAGTGGTAAACTTTCTTAAACTATGTGTAGATAATTATCTATTTTCCATTTACACATGTATTCAATCAATTAATTGATGTATACATGTATAATTTATAGGTATATATTTTACACATTGCCTTAGAGTCTACTGTCTTTCTTCAGTTTCTCAGATTATTCCAGCTTTTGCCATTGTAAGTCTTTTAGATAACTTTCTGACTCTGACAAATTCTCATACTTCTTACCAATCACGCCTTTCCTTCCTTACATGACAAGAAAATCAATGCTTATGTGTGTGCTACTCCTCAAGAACGAGAATCAGCCATTTCTTCAACCAGACCTTGTTCTTTAGTTACATGAGTAAAAGAAAAGACCACAAATTGCGCTGTTCCTTACAGTGGTGGGGTTATTCCTATGATATCCCCGCTGATGGTGTCTAGGAAATGTTTGGAGACAGAATCTATGTGCAAATATCTGCACATATTTTTGGACAGTATGTACCTATATCTATATTAGCACAAGCATGATTCAGTATCAACACCTCCAATTGTAATCTGCCAACATATGGTTTGTTCTAGCTTTCTTCGTTTTTGTCTAAGTTTGAACCCAATGAGATCCAAGCTTGTATTATACATGATTTATTTTTAAACTTGCTTGTTTCCAGATAAAATATATGTGTTTCATAATTATTAATTTATATCACTGTGGGAAATCTTTTTTAATCAACAAGAGTACAGCGTTTATGTCTAGTTATTTTTGTCTTTCTTCTCACAGAATCTAGGCATTTTCACAGACACTTAGATTACCAATTCCTTTCAGTAATTTTGTTTTTTGCAGTTTTACTAGAATTATTTTTCATCTCAGTTAATATTTTATCTTGGTTATCGCAAATTCCTAATAATTTATCTAAGTTTAATTCTTTATTCTAGAAAGATTCGATAGCTTAACAACTCATCACATCTATCACTGAATTTCCATATAGAATCATTGAACCACACCTTCTTCTGAAAAATCTCATTTTATTTTCAGCTCTCCATTTATATTATTTCTGAACTTCTTATAGCTACTGATGTATTGTCTTAATAGATGTTTTAAAAAATAGCTTTCAAAATACCACATAGAACTATTATAAACCAGTATGTTGTAGTATCTCAAGTTGTTTGTAGTTAGTGATGTTAAGTGATTTGCACAATTATTTCTCATTTCTGTTGCTACATCTTCTATTACTGGGATCTGTGTCCTGTTCCATCAATTGATGTTTGTATTTCTCAGTCAGTGGCAAACTGTGCTGATTACTTTTGTCTTAAAAGTAGTCCTCAATGTTAGACTCAGTCACTGAGCAGCATGAATCCTCTTTTTTCTTCCTTCAAATATATACATGCTAGAATACTACTCAGCGGTAAAAAACAATGACATCTTGAATTTTGCATGCAAATGGATGGAAATAGAAAACACTATTCTGAGTGAGGTAACCCAGACCCAAAAAGATGGACATGGGATGTACTCACTCATAATCGGTTTCTAGCCATAATTAAAGAACATCGAGCCTATAATTTGGGATCCTTGAGAAGATAATAAGAAGGTGAACCCCCCCCCCCAAAAAAAAGATATAGTAATCCTCCTGGATATTGGAAGTAGACACGATCGCCAGGCAAAAATTGGGAACTTGAGGGTTGGGCGAGACGCGGCCAAGGGAAGATGGGGAGAGAAAAGCGTGAAGGGGAGAATGGGGGGAGCTCGGAGGAATGGGATGCTTGGGATACAGGAAGGGTGGATATGGGAGCAGGGAAGCATATATCTTAACTTAGGGAGCCATCTGAGGGTTGTCAAGAGACTTGACCCTAGAGGGGTTCCCAGGTTTTCAGGGAGACGCCCCCAGTTAGTTCCTTGGGCAGCTGAGTAGAGGGAGCCTGAAAAGGCCAGTTCCTATAGCCATACTGATGAATTTCTTGCATATCACCATAGAACCTCCACCTGGCGATAGATGAAGAAAATGACTGAGCCCCACACTGGAGCACCGGACTGAGCTCCCAAGGTCCTGATGAGGAGCAGAAGGAGAGAGAACATGAGAAAGAAAGTCAGGACCGTGAGGGGTGCGTTCACCCATGGAGACGGTGGGACAGAACTAACGGGAGATCACCAACTCCAGTTGGATTGGGACTGATGGAACATGAGACCAAACCAGACTCTCTGAATGTGGCCGATGGTGGAGGCTGACAGAGAAGCCAAGGACAAAGGCGCTGATCTTTGACTCTTCTGCATGGACAGGCTCTGTGGGAGCCGTCTCAGCTTGGTTGATCACCTTCCTGGACCTGGGGGGAGTTGGGAGGACCTTGGTCTTAACATAGAGTTGGTAACCCCGATGGCTCCTTGGCCTGAAAAGGGAGGGAAGGAGGGTATGGGGGAGGGGAGGGGAGAGAAGGGGGAGGAAGAGGGGAGGAGATGGAAATTTTTTAAATAAAAAAAGCCAAAAAAATACAAGATTAAAAAAAAAAGATGGAGTCCATCTTAAAGTGATCCAACATGTAACTTTTAAAATATGTTTATTTATTCTCTCTTCCTCTTTCTTTCTTTCTTTCTTTCTTTTTTCCTTCTCTCTCTCTCAATCTCTCTCTTTGTGTGTGTGTGTGTGTGTGTGTGTGTACTCTCTGTGTGTTCATGTACCTACTGAGCCTAGAAAAGATTGTCTAATCTGGAGATGGATTTGTGAGCTGCTAGTGTACACAGCTACTGAGCCACTTCTCCAGTCTATGGATGGCTATGTTTAAAATTGACAATGTTGTAAAAGCAATATGCAGTTGGTAGAAAGGAATATTTTTAAAAGAACATAAAGATATAGCTATTACTCATTTTGCAATAAAGAATATAGCAGAATATCTTGAACTAACATCTATTTAATGATACAAAGAACTATATGTTTTCTCCTTGTTAAGCCAGCCAATTATAGATGACCAAACTTTAATTTGCCATGGCATCCAATTTAATTGATAAATTATTAGATTTTATTTGTTAACATGTTGTGGAAATTTTTACATGTTTGTTTATAAAATATATTACTTTAAAACATTTTAAATTATTTTATTAATTTTCATTTAAATAAGTGTGGGGGGTGGTATGTGTCTTCAAAGTAAAAAAAAAAAAAACACTTCAAAACCCTTGAAACTGGAGTTACAGGTTGTTGGGAGCCTCCTGACATGGAGTGAATGCTGGGGTCAGAACTCAAGTCTTCTGGAAAGGCAGAAAGCACTCTCCCGCTTTGCCATCTATCCAGTCCTTTTGTGTCATTTTTTATAAATTAGCTCACTTTGTAGGAGAGATGGACCTACAACTCTGGTTCTTCTGCCTCAGTCTACTGTGTGCTAGGATTAAAGGCGTGATTAGCTAAATGCAACTTTGCATTCTTATATCATCATTAATGCTTTTCTCCAGTGGTTATGGTAGACCCACTGAATGAGTGGAAGTTCTAACAGAGAATAAAAGAAGTAGTGGAAAGAAACTCTTTACTCGAATGAGAAAATGCGCTGTTAAAATCTCTTTTAAACAATGATCAGTTGTCCCAACTCCCAGCCCAACAAGCCAATCCTGTTAGCACTTCTCAACAACAAGAAATGATAGCACAGCCTGCTCAGCCAACGTAACCGCCACAGCAGCCGAATGGCTCCTGAGCATAATGCTTTCTTAAGCCTCATTAAGGAAAAACTGGATCCACGGAATGAGTTATGAAGTACTTCTGCTTCTAGTAAGTTCTAAGACAGACCATGGCTCTTTTTTCATCTTCTTTCTTTGCTGTTAACAGCCAATACAAGGGTGTCATCTGACCCTGGCACTTCCTTGTTTAGAAATTTATCTAAAATGGATTTGATGTTTTGGGTAAGTGTATAACAATCTGCTTATTTTGCTTTCTTGGGGTATGTTTTGATAATTTATATTTCCAAAAATTAGTTCATTTAATCTGGTTTATCAATTTTGTTGGCATAAACTTGTCCATATATTGCTTCATTGTGTTCTTAATGTTTAGAGGATGAGCACTGACATGTTTTTCATTTCAGATATTTGCCCTTTGTATCTTTTCCTGAGCAGATATTTATAGCTTTGTTCTTTTCTTCCAAAAAGAATAACAGCTTGATATTTTCACCTCCAATATGTTTTTTTTTTTTTTACAATTTTCATTTTTGTTTTCTTCTGACTGCTCTAGGCACACATTTTGTCCCATATCTAGTTTATTTCGTGTGGTGTTATATTTTTACTCTACATGTTTTTTGTTGTTCTGTGGATAAAACCCAAGGCTCCATGTATATCAGGCAAGAGTAATACACCTGATATATATATATATATATATATATATATCTTTTCCTCCTCTTACTGCTAGTGTTTAAAGCTGCAATTATCTCTCTAAACACTGTTTTCATTGCTTCTTACAAATTATATATCATACATATACAAACACTGATAAATATTGTGTATAATTTTAGGTAAATACAAAATGATGCCTTGAGGCTTTATCAAGCAACCTTGATGTTATGTTATATGGACCTCTTTTGTTCTTCCTTCTTCTACATGACCTCACTCCCTACTTGCTAGTTGGAGCCCTCGCCCATTCATTCCATTTCCTGCTTCAAATCACTTGCATCTTGCAATCCTCACCTATGGTCCTTTTTATAATGTCCTGGTTTCTATAGTTATTCAATGTAATATGCTCGCATCTATGAAATTGAAGCTAGGAACTACAGATGAGAGAGAATATGCAGTGTTTGTCTTCCTGGGTTGGGTTACCTTAGTAAATATGATCTTTCCTTATAATTGAGTTCAAAAGCCTCAATTATTATCCCCTACATAAAACAAATTAGCTTTGAGTAGGACTTTCATTGCAGCCTATCCAAACACTGTTCAAGAATGGACTCATATGAGGGGAATTCTGAGTACTTGTGAGAAAACTTCAAGAAAACAAGACGTGAGCTCAGTTTCTTCAAAACAAGCAATTGTCCCTGGATTATGTTGTCCTGCTCCTCTACAGTATAGCAGTTAAGAGTGAATTCACTTTTGATTATTCATTACAACTGGCTATTGCTATTTCTTTCTATGCTTATATTGTAGAGCAAGTTTTGTCATGTGTGACTTGTCCTTGTGATTGAACACTTTACTTTGGTGATTCTTCTTAGTGCTCATAGTATAAATTCTCTGATTCTCTGAATAAAGTTGGCTATTACATAAGACTTTAGCCTGGCTCATTTTCAGGCTCAACTCTCCCAGGTCCACGTAAAATAGTAAACAATAACAGTAGCCCATCTCGGGGTATAATTTCTCTGCATCTGTGGACCTGTAAAACTCAAAAATCAAGTTGTGTATACAAAAAGATAATAGTGAGACAGGTAAAGTTTCAGTAATATTCATGTAACATTCATTCTTTTTTATAAAAGTAAAATATATGTAATTGAGCAGCTTTATTAGCATGTTTCATGGTTATAAAAGTTGCAGGTATAATGCCCATTTTGTCCATTCTGCATCAAATTTGGGACAGACATCCCTTGTATCTACTCTTATAGAAATCCCAAGTAATATGTGTCTCTATACATGTATGTAGCTTAAGGATTTGCTTCAATGAACAGTGTGTTTTTCTACAGCTCTTTCTGTGACAATTCCCTCTATTTTCTTGTTTTCTGTTGATAATGGCCAAGGAGGTCAATGGGTCATTTTATAGTTAAGAACACATTGTGTGGCTGAATAGTGTGAAGTTGAGATCCAAAATATTAGGCAAAGGTTGAAAAGCTCCTCTTGTTTTTTTTTTCTTTAGAAATACTTCTCACTCTAGATCTCTTAATTTTATCATCCTTTGTTATCCTCGTGTCCTAGGATTTACATTTTGACTAGTAATTTCTCTTCAGTCTTAATTTCTACCTTACTAGCTGCAGGAAAAGGAAACAATAGGCAATAACTTTCACACTTCATTTAGAAATCTGCTTGGATTTTAAATATAGAATTTCTCTTTGGCTTCTCTTTGTCTTTTTCTGTGCCTAGATTTCATATAGATTTTAGGTTGCGTCTCTCTCTTTTTTTCCTTTTACTATATTCAGTTAAAGCATGCTAATAGTCATTATCAAGCACTTAAATAATACCTGTTTTAAACCTTCTTCAGATAACTGACATCTTACTCACCTCAGTGTAGAAACATCTGTCACTTCAGACTCTCTATTGGTTTAACATTTACAATTTTATTTGATATCTTCCTTTTTCTTGATAAAATGAGTGATTTTAAAATTTGAAACCCGGGCATAATACTCTTTCCTGAGAATACTGATCTTCTTTAGTGCCTGGTTTTATAGTTGGCTGAAAATGGAGACTACTCTTTTGTTCCCGGTTGTCCAGACCCAAATAATCACACAGAAACTATATTAATTACAACATTATTCAGCCAATAGTTTTGAAATGCTTGATCACCTAGGTTATCCTTTTTCAGTGGTGTCTGATTCTGTTATTCATGCGTTTGATCCCATCACTAGAGAGGAATATAAGACAGGAGGAGACAGCTCTCACAGTCTCATTCTGAGATTCCTGGAGGAAGGATCACCATTTTGGAACAAGGTAGAGGTAAGAGCTAGTGGCTGGCCGTTTTGCTTTTCTGACCTTCAGATTGAACCCCAAATTCTGTTTCTGGGTTTTTATTAATCATGCTACAATAGGGAACATGCCGTGAGGATATAAATGAATATTTGGCAGGGAACAGAATATGAAACTTTGGCATTTTGGCAACTCCTTCATGGAACTTACTGATTTCCAGTATACACTGGGATCCAGAAGAATCAGACTCTAGTGAAGGAATGAACTTACTAGTGAGAGGGAGAGCAAGTAGGCAAAGAACAATTTTCCCTCTTCCATATCCATTATACAACTTAGTAGAAGTATGTGTGTCCCATATTAAAGGCAAATCTTACCACCCCAAAAGATCCAGATTATAAGTGGGTCTTTCCACTTCAAATGATTTAATTAAGAAAAAAAAAAGAGTCTCTCACAAGTGAACCTAGCCATTTGAGTTTTAGTTAATTCCAGAATTAGTCAAGTTCACAGTCAAGAAGATCCATCACAGACCTGGTTGCTGAAGAGACCACACATTTGGCTCACAGGGCAAGGAGAAATTAACTTAGAGTTAACCATAAAATTTCCTCTGTGCTAGCTCACTTTCCTAGTACTAGAAGATGTTATGTAGGCTCCTGAGTTAAAAATATTATTGAAGGCTGTGCCCAACTGTGAATTTTATAATTATGGGCAAGAGAAGATTTTTTTTTCCATGAGAATGACCAACTGGTTTCTGACTGAATTTGAAGATATACAAGAGAAAGTACATTCTTGGTACTTTAAATATGACAAGAGCCTAGGACTTGGATGTTCATGGGCTGTTGGGGTAAAGTTACTAATTTTAAGTTGCTGAATGAACATAGCATTGCAGGTAGAGTTTTTATGTCCTGGCAGCTGTTTCCCAAATAACTGCTCTGAGTCTTAATATAAATAATAAATGCTCAGTCAATAGCTCAGGCTTATTACTAACTATCTCTAACATTTTAAGTCAATCCATATTCCTTATTGATGCTCTGTCACATGATGACACCTTCATCTCCTGCTCCCTCTGTGTCTGACTGGATACACTCTGACTCTGCTCTTCCTCCTCCCGTCCTTCTCAGCTTAGCTTTCCTGCTTAACTTTATCCTGGTCAGCTATTGACCAGTCAGCTTGTTTATTAAGCTAATTCTAGTATAGAATTATACTAGTATAGAATTAACATAGTATAAAGAAATATTCCACGGCATAACAACTAAGGGTCTCTCTTTACATTTTTAACAATTTATACCCATAGATTATTACTACACACAGACCTTATGGGAGAGGTTTCTTGTTTCAGTGGAAGGAAATTACTGTGAATTTCACAACTTGTAGGCTATGATTTAGCCAAGATTAGGATAGAACTTATCGAGAACATATCTAGCTCTAGGTGTTCATGAAAATATCTCAAGCAATTTAAAACTTTATAAGAGAAAAATAGAGCTAATAATATATGTTGTGGAGCAAGAGTAACAAATAAATAAAAGGGTAAAGTAAGCTTGCTCATCAAAATTTAAAACCATTTGTAGTGTCCTTAAAATATGATGTAATAGTCTGAGGTGAGGTCTTAAAATAAACACTCTTGATGAATGCCAATGTAATGTTAATTTTAATGATTTTAGAGGCAAACTTTGAGTTGAGAACCAAGAGTAGTGATACTGTAGAATTAGAAAATAAAAGAGCCATGATACAGACAAAATATAAATGTAATTCATTTGTAGTTATTACTCTACTACTATTTTAGTGTATTTTGGGTTGGTCTTCAGGAATGTGAAGTCTACTTTTTTCTAACAGTCTAGTTACATAATTTGACAGAGGGAGCTAAACTTGGATGCAAAGAGTATTAGGGTTTCATTCTGTACAACCTTATGAAGGGCACAATGCTACTGTTCTTCCATTCTAGCATTATCAGCGTGTTGCCAGCAGCCTAGCATTCTGTACTGTAGTCTGTATACCCTGGTGTACTCCCTTCTCCACCTTAGCTAAATCTAACATTGTTGCATGTTTGAGGAGAACTCATCTGGCATTAGAGAAAGAGTCTAATTTAGCAAATTCTTATGAGTTCTTAGTGATATGTGTTTGATCCTTTGAAGGCATTTGACTTTGGGGGGCACTATTCCTTATCTCTAACAGTGCATGACTATTTGAATGTGGTTAGCTTTCCTAATCTCCACAGGCAATTTCATAGCTCGCCTCCTACATGAATGGCAGGTATAATATTTATTCTCCTTCTGTTCTATGTATATTCCACAGAAGAAATTAGAAAAACATTCTTACTTTTGCTTTCTTATATTAATAGTGTGGTGGAAGTTAATGTTTTATAATCTTTTATTCTTCATACATAGAATGTATACTTAGCGACATAGTTTTTAAAAATCCATAGTCAGGTTTTTTTGTGGAAAATTACATATATTTTTGTATTTTTCCAAGTTTTTCCATAATATATTTTCATGAGGTAGAGAATATATTTTTCATTATTCACTACTTTTTTATGGTTTTCATGCTTCATGTTTCTCTGTCTCTCTCTCTCTCTGTGTGTGTGTGTGTATGTGATGTTTTGTTCATGTGGTTCAGTGCATGTATATTTATATGTGCATATGTGAATATCTGTATGTGGAAGCTAGAGGCTGGCACAGAGTGTCTCATTACATCACCGTGTACCTTATTATTTATTATTTGAGGCAAGGTTCTCCCAGAAGGTCACAGATTTATCTAGGCTGACTGTGTAATGAGATCCATAAAACTGCTGTCTTTACCTTCCCAGCACTGGGATTATGTGCACTCACCTACTCAGTCTGTATTCTTGTTTTTAAATTTCTAGGAATGGTGCTGAGTATTCAAAATCAGGCCATCACCCTTGTGTGCCAAGAACTTGAGTGACTGAATGGACCACATCCACAGTCCCTGATGCTCCTCTTTTCATTCCCAGCATTTCTACAAAGCTCCAGAGAGAAGCTGAGGATTCTTAGGTGCTGCACAGGCTTTCACTCTGCCATATAAACAGTGTGCCTAGTGCAGCTCTGTGTCAGGAATCTTCCAAATAAACAGAAACGGTATCACCTTTGCTTCTGCTCTGGGAGAATCTTAGTTGCTGACCTGTGACAAAGCCTCAGCAAAATCTCAAAAGTTTGCTTTAACTTATAAAGCAACCAGGAGGATTTATTTTGCATTTACATAACTGTTTTATGTGCATCAAAGAGGTTCTCTCTTTGCCCTCTGAGAGATGACTTTGCTTGTCTGGTGAGAATTGGCTAATTGTTTATGGGTGTAGATTCACTGAGCCTTTTAAGAAAGTACTTCTCATTATTTTCAATTTTGGCATTTCCAAGAATATTATCATATTGTATTTCTTTGAAAGAAATTGAGCTTCTTCCAAGCTTCCTAGCCAGGACTCTATATCAAAACAGATAAGGGAGGAAATGAAAACTGAGGTTTTATCATGCATGGCATTGAAAATAGAGAATGTTTACTGTAGGCACCCTGCATGAACACATGAGCATATCGTGCCCACTCCCATTTGGAGATGTTAGATACTGATTTTGTAAACCATAACTGCAATATTATCCGAAAGAAGATAATTTGTTTTTAACATTATACCTCTCCAATTAATATATTATTATTCATGGTCCTATAAGGTGAGTTATTACCAAATCCTTTTTACTTGACAATTATTTTGAAAACATGTGGCATACAAAAATGCCATAGCATCCTAGGCAGTTGTCTTTAAGAAAAAGTGAATTCTTTCACAAGATTCCTAATTTACATAGTTAAACAGCTTATCTAATAATTTATTTTTAAAATAACCATCAAGTTTTCTGGCTTTATGCTTTCTATCTTGTTCTTCTGCTGCAAAATTACTTGCTTGTTTTTTTCCTAACATTTCAACCCTTTCATTTTTACTAGATTGAGAGTTATAGTTTTTAAAATGAATTATTATTTTATAATCACTTATGTTTCTTAGAAGGAAACCTGAGGCAAGGCATATTAGCTCATTTTTCTCAATGCATATGTGAGTGTCAGAAGTGGAATCTATAAAAACCCAGGTATATGTGAGAGTCGAAGCAGGCAGAGAAACAGCGGAAGAGGAACATTGCAGAACTGCCACCGATAAGCCAGGAAGTAGCTGGCTACATGGATGATGCATGACTTGGAAGAGGACAAAAAATATTATGTATTTGTGGTCTCTCCCATTTATTATTGCACAAAGTTAACAACAAACGGCACCGACGTCTTTATGCGATGTTACCTGACCACTGAATGCTGCCTTTGGAAAAGCCAGATTCCGCATCTGTGGGGCCAGAAGTTGCTAGCTAGCAGCCTTCTGTTTGCCTGTAGATTGTTTGGCTGCGATCTTGCAAGTCTCTTTCAACAGAAGATGGTCCAGTTTGGAAGTTGTACGTTTTCAGTGTAAGCAGAGTGACAAAGGCTGTCGTCTGATGGTCCTGGAAGTCTGAGGCCGCCAGGATGCTACGGGTCTTTTTCCAGTAATAGAATTATCTTCCTTTCTCTAAGTTTCAAGACTCCCTTTTCCTGATCATTCCATCTGCTCCAACTTTTCAGGAGGTTATTAACATCTAAGATTCACTTTGTGTTTTATATCATGGAATAACCAAAGCACACACTTGATGGGCTGATGGGGTTTTCTAAATCTGTCTGGAAGTCTTTCTCTTGTTGTCTTGATAAGCATTTATTAATCTAAATTCTTTGGCATACCTCCCTTCTCTTTTAAAAATCTCTTTAAATTGCAGAATTTAGGTAGAGTTCCTATCAGGGTCAAATGGATACAAAGCAACGTTCTTGAGCTAACTGATGTTTTTCTAGGTATAACAGTTGAAAGGGTGAAGATTTAAACCCACCCCAGCATATCCACACTGAATGATAGAAAGATTAGGAAACCCAAGAGTCTGAACAGAGTTTCAAATGCATATTTTGATTAAATTAACTTTTACTTTATTCAAAAGTAAAAAGGAATGTATTTTTATTATAGAAATTTAAACATCAAGACACAGCACTTATCTCTTTTTCTTTTGCTTTACCTTTTTTTTTTATCACATGTGAGAATTCATGAATTTTAGACTTTTCTTAAATCTTGTCTTAAGGCTAATGAAAGTTCATCTGTGGCTTTGCATGGAGTAGACTGGAAAATATACTGATAATCTAACCACTGGTTCTTTTGGACTGTCAGAACACAAAATCTATGAAGCAAATGGTTTTAGGTGCTTCTGTGATCCGTGTTTGCAGGCAGTTAGTTTAGCTCTTGCTTTCCTTACTGCCTTGTCACCTGGCGGTCTCCTTTGGCATGATCTGATGACAGTTCTGCTGACAGAGGCGCCAATCACAGTACGCTCAATATTCCACCTGCTGACACTGGCCAGATCCTCTCCCTCTTGCTGAACAGGCCGCTGTCAGTGTCAAAGGAAGGAGGTGGGTGTCTCTGCCTGTTGAGCAAGTTCAATTTCAAGTCTTGAGGGGAGAATGTCACAGCAGGCAAGTGAAGCAATTTTATTGCCTCTATTTTCAGAATCTCTTTTTAAATTACAATAATACAGCCATGAAGCATGTAAGGAAAGACAATCTTTATGGAGGAAAATGGAGCTTTTATCTACTATACCAAAAATACAGGTAAAAGAGACACTTGGTTCTTAAGGTTCATTTTTCAATTCTAAATTCAACACTTCAGCAAAAGCTGCATTCTTCTAGAATAGAAAGAAATGCTTTTATAAAATAACTCTATAAATGTTAGACTCATTCGGAGCTATAGTCTCCTACAATTCATCATTTTTTGGAGCCATGTGATGAATCAACCCTTCATTTGCCCAAACACACTTTGAAGGTATTAGGGAAAAAATGACTTTTTGTTTGCAATAAAAATTTTTATTTGCAGAATTATTATGTTCTTCTTATTGTTTATCAAGCTTAAAAGTGTTGTAGTTAAGCTTCTTTGTCCTTTGTGTATAGGAGGGCTCCTGATTTTTTTTTAGTTGATCTTGTATCCTGCCACTTCACTGAAGGTATTTATCTGCTGTAGGAGTTCTCTGGTAGAGTTGTTGGGGTCACTTATATACACTATCATATCATCTGCAAATAACAGAAGTTTGACTTCTTCCTTTCCAATTTGAATCCCCTTGATCTCTTTATGTTGTCTTATTGCTATTGCTAGAACTTCAAGAACTATGTTGAAGAGATATGGAGAGAGCAGACAGCCTTGTCTTGTTCCTGATTTTAGTGGAATTGCTTTGAGTTTCTCTCCATTTAATTTGATGTTAGCTGTCAGCTTGCTACATATTGCTTTTAATATATTTAGATATGATCCTTGTATCCCTAATCTCTCCAAGACCTTTATCATAAAGGGGTGTTGAATTTTGTCAAGTGCTTTTTCAACATTTAATGAAGTGATCATACTTTTTTTCTTTCAGTTTATTTATATGATGGATTACATTGATAGATTTTCATATGTTGAACCAGTCCTGCATCTCTCGGATGAAGCATACTTGATCATAATGGATAATTTTTTATGTGTTCTTGGATTCTATTTGCCAGTATTTTAATTGTGTTGGGATAAGTGCTATAGGAATTTTCAAACCGGTCCCCCAATGTTTGTGAGCTAAATATCAGACAAAAAATAAAACCTTGTATTTGAAAAAAAAAAACAACAGGACAGTTGAGACTAAATAGGTTTTCCTTTCCTTTGCACCTCTTTCTCATATACTAAGCTACCTCTTAAGGTGTCTGCTTCCATCTGAGGGGTTTCCTGTCATTTCCATTCAGTGGTAAAAGGATAAATATCAAAGTACATAGATCGACTCAGCTTTGGACATATTTGGAAAGTCTGCACAAAACTGTTTTCATATTTCCCTAGGCAGATTTTAGTTATATATTCACTTAAGTCGGGAAAAGCACCCATAAAATCCTCTACTGTAAGATTCGGAACAATTTATGTATCTCTTCTAAAATCTCTCCATTTTCCTATAGCTCTAATTACTGTAAAGGTATGACCCTTGACTCACGCTCCAAAGCACGTGTCATTGTCTGCCATAGTCACAGAACACGGGGAAGTCCTCTCGGCTCTGTGAACTGTGGATGCTCCCTTTCTCTTCCTTTCTTCCTTGGTTGTTTTGTATTTTTCTTCTGCTTCAGTTGTAAACTACTGTTTTGTACAAGGCAATAAATATTTCTTACACAATTTTTTTTTCTTGTACAAAACAATTTCTTAGTTTGAAAACCAAATAACTTAGTTAAGGACCATACAGTGCTTCTTCACCCTACATTTTCTTGTTTCAGCAGTGAGATTTTAACATTCAGGAATTGGTCATTACCATTCTCCTAATTGGCCCCTCATTATTTGAGTCCTATTTATATGGGTCCCCATTTCCTGGGAACTAAAATTAAAACCCCATTAGAGCATTCAATGCCTCTAATAATAAAATCTATGACCTCCCACAGTTCTCTTCTTCTCTCTGCCCCTCAAGGCTCTACATATAGACTGCTATTTCCAATCCTTGAATAAAACATGCAATTTTAGGTTTTAGATTTCTTCCCTTCCTCTCCCAAAAATATCCTTTCCCCTCACTCTTCTTTTATTTTCTTTCCCTGGTTTCTTGCTGTAACTATCCTCCAAGGCACAACTCAAATGTCACATCCTTCGAAAAGCTTTCCTTCATAATATCCCCAGTCTCAATTGATCAAATACTTTTTCCTTATTGTTCTCGCAGAGATGTTTATAGGGTTTTTTTCCAGCCTTTGTCAGTACACATTTGTATTGTAGATATTTGGATATGAGTCTCTGTCTCTTGATACACTATAGACTCTGAGCTCCTTCATAAGATGCTGTACCATCTTCTACATCTGTTTCCAGTGTGTGCACACAGAACCCCTGCCTGTGGGGCTGAATT
Organism: Arvicola amphibius; assembly: GCF_903992535.2. Taxonomy (NCBI): domain Eukaryota; kingdom Metazoa; phylum Chordata; class Mammalia; order Rodentia; family Cricetidae; genus Arvicola; species Arvicola amphibius. Next base: position 11,209,550 of record NC_052064.1, read on the forward strand.
TTATTAGCCCAGAGACCTGCTTATAAATGTCCATAGAAAAACAAAACAAAGCCTTTGTGTGTTTCTCTTTGATTCTTAGGATAGTGAGATTGGAGATAATTCTTCAGGGGCTAGAGAGATGACTCAGCAGTCAAGTGTGTCCAGTTCTCTCAAAAGTTCTGGGTTCTGTTCCTATCACTCCTGGAGGCTTGCCACAACATCTAGCCCCACCTTCAGCAGATCCAATGCTTCTGACTTCTGCACATTAGTGCATGTATGCACACAAAAGCACACACGAAATCTAAAAATTAAAAAACGTTGTTATTAAATGACTTACATGAGAAAGACCGGTAAGGCAATTTACCAGTGACTAACAAGTATTCTGTAAATCAGTAAGTAAGTCTGGTGATGACACACTGGAGGTCCTAGTTCATATAAAATTCCTGGTTTGCTTTTCCTATGCCATTTTGACCTTCAGAAAAGAGGCCAACTTAGCTAGCCCCTACCTTTGTCAAAGAATGCATCTCAGCCCCAAGTTGTCCAGTTGTTCAGAACAAGGCACATTCTACCACCGAGGACATTGCTTCAGGCTTATACCGTGGATCTCCCAGTCACTTTTCCCCTGATGGTCAGAACCTTTAATCTTGCAGCCCTAGTCATTCTCCTTGATGTTGTAGCTTTCTACCATGGCTGAAGACATACCTAGAACTTAGATTCTCCTTTGCAAATATGATACTCTTGGCAACTCCCGAGGTCTTAGATCCTGAGCACTGAAGCCCTTCTTATGCTGCTTCCTATTTTATATTAGCTAGCATCTTTCAGTAGTAAGTTTGCTGTCTCTAACCTAATTTTGCCTCTATCTGTGTTTGTGTTGTAGAAGATTGTTTGAATGCCAGATGACTTGACTACATCAGGGAAGCAAAATTTCTTTGCTCATTGAATATTGAATTGACTGGTTCTCCTGCCAATTTCTTAAAAGAGTGATTCCATATTTTGGTCTCTTTTATTTGGCAAGTTTTCATAGCATCTGCCTGACTGTTTTCCAGTGGAGAGAATCTTGGATATTTTAAAATCCGATTTGATCTTAGTTATTACAGACATTGTGATTTCTATTTGTAGTGATGGAAAGCCCCGTCTTCAAGTTGACATAAATGATCCTTTAAACGTTTTAAGCAGTGGCCTTTGTTATTAGTGTGTTTAGCATCACAAGAACTTTTGTGAGTCTCCACACAATACATGCAAGAATATTCTCCGGATTCTGTTTTCATCCAATAGCAAACTTGCTCATATTTCTTATCAGGATTCATATAGTGTAAAAGTTGTACTGACTTTCTTTTCTCCTTGCATTCCTTCTTCACAGATTTAAGTAATGGTAGTGCTAATCCCACAGATACAAGGAGAAAGCCCAGTGACTCAAATAAAATTAATTAAAGTAAGTAATTAATTAAAGCATGTTTTTATTCATATATGTTGGGAGCAGTGAGACCGCAGATCCTGAATCTCTTGTAATCCCCTGATCTGAGTGCTTACAGCTGCTCTGAGCACGAGACATTCAAGAGTTCCTGATGGCAGGAGAGTGGTTTCTGGTGGGTTTGGCTGGGGTGTGGCTATCTCTATATAATCTGCCCCTGAACACAATAAAAGGGGCATTCTTGGGGAATTCAAGGATGACCCGTGTCATTGTCTCTCTATCTGTGTGAGTCTTTGTGTATTTTAACCTCCTGCCCCTTGCCCGAAACTCAATAACTGGGTTCAAGCGCACCGAGTGCAGACAAGGGGTTGTCCCTATGGGGCAAATGAATCTCGTTTGCCTTGAGAACTTGGCCTTGGGGATTTTTATAGTACAGAAATAGGGGATTTCCAAATGGGGGTATATTAAGCAAATAGGTAGGGTTACAGAAACAGAACAAAGCATAAAAGTTGTTCATAACAACTAAAGATGAAATGCTACAATATGGGAGCAGCCTATGGGGTTTTTTCCAAAAGTCACAAATCCAAAAGTTTGCTTAGTTCCCTCAGTTAAACTGTCTGTCCTTTCTAAGATTCTTTATCTTTAAAACAAAGATGATAGTATCTTTTATTTTGCTGTGAGAATTTAAAAAGAAGTCAAAAACTTATAACACTTGGCATGCACCAAATTCTTTGTAAACATTTATAAGAAGCCTTCAGATATTTATTAAATAAAAATCAAGACTGAGTCATTAGACTGGAAACTAATTCAAGAGAATTTTTGCCTAAAGAACACAAAACACAAACTTAATAGTGGGATTAATCTACTATCACAAATTCCAGAAAGGTACGTTAATACTTGAGGAATAAAGAGGAGTTATCAAGAGCAATTGTATGAATTGATTGCTTCTATTTAGCAAGATATAAAAAACATGGCTGTATCACAAGATGTGTAGGAGAAAGCTGCAGAAGGAAAAAGCTACTCTAATGACCAGCAGTGGAAGAACATGAATTACACCCCTCCCAATCCTGTCTGATTTCTCTTTCTGTGCTATTAATATTCATATTTTGTAAGCCTTGCTGGAGGCTTAAAGACCTGAATGTCCCAGGTGAAATGAGAAACGTTGACATGCTGATAGCATCAGCAGGCAAGTAGGATCCAAGAAGCTCTTGATAAGGTTAATACCCCAACATCCATGGGTAGCTACAGCTTTGAGAGTGCAAGGGAACAGATCTGCATATGGAATCTTTCACTTCAAGAGTTCTGCTCTACAGAACCCCCTGCACATGGGCACAAAGACTTCATTCCGTGGAAAGATTGCTGATTCCATTGCTCTGTTTAAGAGATGGTGTATTTCTGTAGATGTTGGGTTCCTCTTTTGTCACCTCGATAAGTCCTGATTTAACATTTAGTGACTCCCAATAGGATGGGATTTAAGACACCGTGTCCCAGACTTCCCAGCTTTGACTACTTTTACTCTCTCCCCTTACCCGTTTCCTTTCTTTTATTTGAGACCCATCCCGTTCTATCAAGGGCTTGGCTGCTCACTCTCCAGGCTTACTCGGAACTTAGAAGCCAGCCTCCAGTCCTGACCTGGAACCTCTGGGGTTTTATTATCATTGTCTACTTAACTGGTGCAAGCCTTGTCGTGCAGCTTTATTGGTGTGCCAAACAAATTCAGTTTTGGTCCTATTTTTTCATCTGCTTCAACCTATTATCTATCTCTCTGTCTATCTATGGGTTGAGAAAGATACCTAGCAACCTCCAAAGCTGAAGCCTTTTTCCATTGACCACACAAGCTTATCTAACATTCACACACTGAAGGTCCAGGTTAAAATACAGAGATCCTAGATCCCCAAGGGTCTTCTGAGTTTCTGCCTTCAGCTTTCTGCTTCTAGCTTAGCCTGCAAGGTTGTGGGAATTTTGAGCCTTGAGGATTTAAGAGAAGACTAAGGTGTGCAGGAAAGGGATCTCAGATCCCACCAATGTAAGGGCAGGGCTCATTTCTGACAGTAGGTTCTCATGAGAACCTGAAAGAGTCAGGAGATGCAACAGGTGTCCCCAATTCCAGTAACATATTACCTCAAGTTGCTCATTTTCTAATGTGTGTGTGTGTGTGTGTGTGTGTGTGTGTCTGTTTAATTTTGACAGTTTTTACATGGTACAGTTACTGGCTTCTAAGGAGGACATGACCTATTTCCCATTTATGTGTCTCTGACAGTAACATACTAAAAAAGGTATGCTAACACTTTGAGATTCACAGTTGCCAACAGAGACTCAAAGGACAGAGTGCCAAGGTAGTCATGCTGCTCCCAGTGAGGAGCCAGTCCATAAGGCTCTTCTGGGTCTTTCTTAATGGCTACTATTTCTGCCTGGTATCTTCAGGTTCATTTTTCTCTGAGATAAATTGTTCTTACCCTTCTCAATATATCTGCTTTTATTTGCTGTCTGATCTAACAATGTGCTGACTACAGATCTCTATGTTAAATTTCCTCTTAACATTGCAGATTATCAAAAACGCAATCCCAACAAACAATAGCATGCAAAATATTGGTTTATTAAAATATCTTTTATGAATGATTATGCATTTATGGGCAATCTCATTACACATAACTATGTTTTTGTTTTAGTTTCTTCTTTGCATTATATACGTAGTAAGAAATTGACTCATAATCAAGTGCTCAAGTAAACTAAAGTTTTTAACTTAGTCCAAGTTCATTTTGGTCATAATAAAACCAAAATTTTAAAAAAATAACCTAATGATGAAAGACAAAAATCTATTTAGCCAATGTGACCATATAAGTAAATGAATAGAGATGGCTCGTGGTACTAAATTTTTCTTTGGGCTAACTAACATGGGCTTTTAAATTCTAAATCTACTTTTAAGAACAAGGTATACATAGTCATGGAATTTTGATCCAGTTGTCATGTCTTTGATTCTTAGCCCAATTTTGCTTCTGCAGCATGTTTCTGATTGCTTGAATGTAGAAGCTAGCTTTGAAAGATGATTGCTCTTACCCTGGGATGCATTTTTTTATTGGATAGTTGCCCTCCCTTCAGAAAAAAATAACTTATGTTTGTGTCCTTGAATGTATTTTATATGAAACTTCTTAATATTTTTAACATTTTTATCACTAAAGCTACTGTAAAAACAAATGAATGAATAAATGGGGTTTTCAAGATCTTTAGCCAGGTCTTGTAAAAGAAAAAAATATTTCCAAACTAGTATCTGTCTATAGAAATACAGGCTTTCTGTTTTTCCTTCTTAGTTAAACAACCACATCCTTATCCTCTCTGCTGTGGTGGCCTAAAATGTCACAGTGGAACTGTTAGCTTTTAGTAAGTCTTCACAAAAGAGGAGATGACCAGGACACCCCAAACAATTTTATATTAAATTTTAAAGAGGGCTAAAGAAGGGGAAGTTTATCTATGTGAGTTATCAAAAAGCACTCATAAACACTGAGTAAAGATTTCTCAGTATGGCTTCTTAAGGGTCAACCACAGTCCAAGTAGACCCTTATTATTTTCTGTAGGTAAGCCCAGTGAACTCACTGGTTCTCCAGGTTGAACTTGATTAAAGTGAGCTTTGTTTAGGATTTGGGACCTTATGATAAAGGGATAGACATTACCTATTCTCCCTTTATTCCAGGGAGAAAACTCTCACAATAGGAGTAGATTCATTTGATTCATGACACTAAAAAAATTAAAAATTATGTTGTAATAATTTAAGACGGGAATTGTTTTAGTAAAGAAGGATTTATGTATAAGGATTAAGATGGTGAATAGTTCCAGAATGGAAAAAGGAACTAGAAAACCTATGCAGGTTATGAAGGTCTGAGTTAGTTGTTTAAGGTATCTAAACGATAAGACTTGATGATGTGTATGTTATTAATGTTTCTAAAGTCAAATATCAGTAGTTACTAGTCTGGCCAAAATGTATGTCTAATCAAAGTTTACTTAGACATACGTTGTTATTGAAATATTATATAGTAGTTTTAATAACCTGTCGGGTGTACATAAACTTCTGAGTGTTAATAGCTATACTTGGGGGATGTCTTAATGTAGTCAGATGGCTTAAAGAGAGAATTCCCCCCACCCCCGCCAACATTGCCTCCAACATCAATGAGGTTCCAGGGCATGGTATGTCATCTCCAGATACATTGTGTAACTCTGGAAAGGCATTGGCTCTTTTGCTCAGGGAGGCTGTGACAACCCCTTTCAATTATAAACACTATCCAGTCTGCAAAGAAGAGGTGAGATTCCCTGAGTGCTTCCAGGGGAAACCACACTTAGGTCAGCCAAGGCCTCAACTTACCGTCACAGAGATGGATACCTGGTAGAAAAAAAGGTTAGAGTATTCTGTGGCTCTTCAGAAGCCCAAATGACCCTTGAGGACCAGATCTTCAATTGGTCTTGACAGTATAAAATAATTTGGCTACCGACCTGGTCCTAAACACTCAGCATAAAGGTATAACCAAGATTGAAATGATCAGTACATTTCTTTAAGAGAGGCTAAAATTATCAGACGTTATACTTAACCGTATGAAATTATTTGAACAACTCTTCCTTACTCATGACTTCTTTTCCTGACACGCATATCTTACTCAGATAGAAGATGAGACTTTGGCTTATGTCACAACTAAAATATTTTTCTACACTTGAAAGAAAAAAACACGACTATCTTCTTAACTTTTAAGGCCAAACCTAAAGGTTGTACTGATCAACTATGGAAGACGATCTCTTTTTGGAAGAGTACTTCTCATAGCTGTAATGGGCTCTGCTGTACCCTCACCCTCACCAACACCTCTGTTCCCTTATTAAAGTAGGCTGCTGGATACTCTGTCATTAAACCACAGGCTTGGGAAATTATTCAGGATACCCAAGTGGTATCTTTGAGATGTTGCTAGGCAATCCTATAAAAGGACCCTCTAGGATTCTGTTTCTCTTTTAAATTGTCAATTAGATGCTGACTTTAACTGACTTCTCTTACAAAGTTTGCAGGGCCTTTTTCTTTTTGAAGGAGTCTGATATAACAAACAACTGATTACAGTTACTGCCTATAAAACTCTACTACATGGTATAGCCAGGTGTATGGTTATAGTTAACCTTAATAAGCAAAACATGTTAACAATGATATTAAAACATGTTCCTCATTAATTTTGTATCTTAGTGTTAATAGTTAGGAAAATAGAATGGGCCTCTTTAGACTTGAATGTAAACTATGAACAAAGTATTAGACTGGGTCTTTTTTCTTACTCTCAAAAATAAAGAATTAAATTAGAACTGATGATAAACTATTTTAAAAAGTAAGCATATCATTATCTAATTTTGTTATGTAGTAAATTATAAGTATAAATTTCATGGTTTAGCTATTCCAAGAGCATTTCAGTGTGGTACTTCCCAACCTTTCTTCCTTCTGGGTGAGCCCTGAGTAGATAACATTTTAATCACTATGAAAGAAAATGTAATGTGAATAATATTCTTGCATCTTTTTCTTAGAAATAAATTGCTTTATTTCAACATCCTTGTTTCTTACTGGGAACTAGGATGCACCCATGCTGTTGAAGTCAAGTTGATCTTGTTTTCTTGGTTCTTTCTTGAAAGTATAAACTAACTTTAAAAGAAGCAAAAACACAATTTGAGTTCTTGGATTGCCCCCACAGTCTTCTGTTTACAGGATTACATGCAGTTTTCAAAAGAAAAGTGAGCATCATTTATTGTTTCTTGTGCTAGGATTTTTCTCCTCTCTTCCTTGTAGATCATCTGCCCTCTCCCTTAGCTGCCTTTCCCCCCTCACCCCTCTCTCTGACAAATTTTCTTTTTGTTATTCCTTTATAAATAATACCAATCAAAATGTCCACTTCCTCCCCTCCTCCCACTTCCCTGCTGCTCCCCCCCTCACTCTCCCCCCTCCAGTCCTAAGAGAGGGCAAGGTATCCTGCCCTGTGGGAATTTCAAGACCCTCTCCTCTCCATTCAGGCTTAGGAAGGTATGCATCCAAAAAGAATAGGATCCCCAAAAGCCAATGCATGCAGTAGAGACAAATCCCAGTGCCATTATCATTGGCCCCTCAGTCCGCCCCAATTGGTAGCTACATTCAGAGGGTCCAGTTTGATCCAATGCTTGTTTGATCCCATGCTTGTTCAGTCCCAGTCCAGCTGGATTTGATGAGCTCCCATTAGCTCAGGCACACTGTCTCAGTGGGTGGACAAACCCCTCATGGTCCTGACTTCCTTGCTCATATTCTCACTCCTTCTGCTCATCAACTGGACCTTGGAAACTCAGCCAAGTGCTCCGATGTGGGTCTCTGTCTCTATCTCCATTCGTCGCCAGATGAAGGTTCTATGGTGATATTCAAGATAGTTTGACTACGGGACAAGGCCAGTTCAGGCACCCTCTCCTCCACTGCCCAGAAAATTGGGAGTTAACCTACCTCAGGATCCAGCAATACCACTCTTGGGAATATACCCAAGAGATGCCCAATCATACTACAAAAACATTTGTTCAACTATGTTCATAGCAACATTATTTGTAATAGCCATAACCTGGAAACAACTTAGATGCCCCTTATGGAAGAATGGATAAAGAAAGTGTGGCACATCTACACATTAGAGTACTACTCAGTGGTAAAAAAAAATCAATGACATCTTGAATTTTGCATGCAAATGGATGGAAATAGAAAACACTATCCTGAGTAAGGTAACCCAGACCCAAAAAGATGAATATGGTATGTACTCACTCATTAGTGAATTCTAGCTATAAACAAAGGACATTGAGCCTATAGTTCGTGATCCTAGAGAAGCTAAGTAATAAGGTGAACTGAAAGAAAATCATATATAGATCCTCCTGGAAATTGGAAGCAGACAAGATCACCAGGCAAAAGTTGGGAGCATGGGGGCGAGGGGAGGTGGAAAAAGGGAGAAGGGTAAAGAGACAGGAGAAGGGAAGAGAGACGGGAGAAGGGAAGGGTTGGGGAGAGCTTGGGGGAGTGGGATGATTGAGATGGAGGAAGGACGAATATGGGAGCAAGGAAGGAGAGATCTTAATTGAGGAAGCCATTTTGGGGTTGGCAAGAGGCTTGGCTCTGGAAGGGTTCTCAGGAGTCCATGGGGATGACCCCAGCTAGGACAAAGTTTCCCTAGTAGAGTGTAGAAAATGGAGAGCTGCAGACAGTGACAATGACTTAGTTCTGTGGTTATATAACTAAAAGTTAAAAATGAAAATAAATGACATCTGAAGATAGCATAAAATGGATATTCTATTGCTTTTAAAGTGTTAATGAAGCATGATAAAAGAGGCAAATTAATTTACATTCTGTTTAAACTTTTGTAACAAATGCTATAAAGTTTACAAGTCTTAACATTTTATCAGTAACCTAGAGTTGAAGGGTATTTGCATACCCAACAAATGGCACTCTTCTTCTTCTTCTTCTTCTTCTTCTTCTTCTTCTTCTTCTTCTTCTTCTTCTTCTTCTTCTTCTTCTTCTTCTTCTTCTTCTTCTTTCTTCTTTCTCTGGTCATGTTCAGATGACACATGTGAGTTATTTTCTTAAGACTGAAAATCATTAATTCTGTCTATAACCTCATTAACATTTTTAATTCTATACTGGATTCCAACCATTCATCCTCAAAATAGTCTTTTATTTTTTTCTGTCTTTATGCTTTGTACTATATTTTGTATTTTATTAACAAATAAATGATTTAAATAACATCTGTATTCGGATAATCTGTGAACATTAAAAGGGATTATGTATTCTCTTGAGGAAAATAATATTCCCAGGATGATTACAGAACCCCACCATAGTATTGGATTATTAAGTGCATTTGATGTAACACAAAAATTGCTTTACCAGGAGCTTACAATTGTTTTATCAAAATTTTGTATTTCCACAGATTTTCCTTCATAAACCAACACACTTAAGGTTATTGTAAATCTATTAAAAATTATAATGAGCATCCTATTTTTGTTCTCTCTTGACTCTGAGGCACAAAAATGTTTTACTTATCTTTGTAAGTACAACTTGATTTTCTTTTGTATAAGAATACTGATTTGAGCCGGGCGGTGGTGGCGCACGCCTTTAATCCCAGCACTTGGGAGGCAGAGGCAGGCGGATCTCTGTGAGTTCGAGGCCAGCCTGGTCTACAAGAGCTAGTTCCAGGACAGGCTCTAAAACTACAGTGAAACCCTGTCTCGAAAAACCAAAAAAAAAAAAAAAAAAAAAAAAAAAAAAAAAAAAAAAAAAGAATACTGATTTGATACTTAGATTGTGTCAATAGCATTGAAAATACTGTAATCTATCATACACATCTGGTTGATGACATTTATCTAATTTGTTTCTTCCATTTAATGACTTTTTATTTCTGTGGCAGTCTTTGGTTGGCATCCAAAAGATAGTAGGGAGTGGCACTATTAGGTGTGACTTTGTTGGAGTGGGTATAGCATTGTTGGAGGAAGTGTGTCACTGTAAGGGCAGGCTTTTAGGTCTCCTATGCTCAGAATACCACCCAGTGTTTCAATTGACTTCTTGTTTCCAGCAAGATGTAGGACAACATCTGCCTGCATGCTGCTATGCTCCCCACCATGATGATAATGAATTAAACCTCTGAAACTGTACATGAGCTACTTTCAAATAAGTGTTTTCCTTTATAAGAGTTGGTGTGGTCATGGTGTCTCTTCACAGCAATTAAAGCTCTAAGACAGTTTCTTCGCTTTAATTATATTAACAAGAGAATATATCATTTTTACATTTTATTCAGAGTTCAGAACACAAAGGTCACTTGAATGTTTCAACCTCATGTACCTGTAATTCTTCTCAAACTGTCTAATTAGCAGTGCATTTTAATTAGATTAAAAGAAAACTGGCAATTATGATATATTTCACATCTGCGTTAAGTATAATATTTTAATATCAAAAGTATGGTTTGAATTTTTATTGTATTTCTCATGAAGTAAACAATATTCTCTGGTGTGTTTATATCTTTTAATATTTAGAGACAGATAGTTTCCTTGAAGGAAGTACTGTGAATGTAGAGGCGCTTGCCCCTTTCCTCTACAGAATGCAAACTCGGACAATCCAGAGAGGCACAAAGGAAGTAGGCCCAAGATTGACTAAGATCTGCTGAATCTCATTTTCAAGGGATGGTGATTTAGAAAACGTGGGACAGTGAATTATCCTAGCAAATCATGTTGTGTCACTTCCTCTACGACTTTGATATCTAGGGACCAATTGGTTGGTCAGAATTAATCTTTTGTGAATGCATCTGAACAGCAGTGGCAGTGGCCTCCTCTGAAACACACATGCACTTGAGTAGTAGTATGTGGCCCAGTAGGCCCATCTCTCCAGGAATTATTATGCTCATAAGAAGATAACAAGAGAAAGTACCCCAAATATTCCAACATAGTGAGATACATGAGAACATATGGAAACACAGGCACTGAGGGTTTCTTGACTGTGCCATACAACACAACACATTAATTGTAAAATGAAAATTGTATTATATCAGGAACCCAGAACTAAAGCTTATTTAAAATTCTGTGTCAAGCGACTCTACATTTTATCTTTAAATATTATAACTTTATACTTTAATTACTGTAAATGTAATAGTTAAGGAAGTATTATGTTGACGCATTAAGCAGAAAATAGTTTTTTGAAATATGAATAGAAGAAGTGCATACAGCTATCACAAAACCAATAGCGCATGTAGTGTTGAGGTCACAGTTCTATTATACTTTGCTGTAGAGTAATGCATGGGATTTCTGCCAAGATGCAAAAAGAAAAGAAAAGGCATAGTATTTTATCAGCATGGATCTCCTTTCAGTCATTAGAAATCTTCGCTTGACAAAAGGAATTTAACTCTTAAGAAAAGTGTTTGAGAAAGTGTTAGGAAATTTTACAAATCTTTTACCTAAATTCATCATTTGTGAAATCTTTTCTGCATTCTTCAGGCTTCTCTTCTATTTTTCATAATTATCTTCACTTTGAAGGATATAGATTTTTTTTTATAAAAAGCACACCACAGTGTCTTGGAGAGTTTAATAGTGCTAATTCATAAGATTCCGGTGACTCATATTTTGTAGAATTTCTGCAGAGATGCTGTTGTGAGGGTAAGATGTCTTAATTCTTCATCTTTCAATCCTCCTCATGAGAGTTTTGGTCAGGTCATTATACTGGTCTGTGAACTGTGAGAATTTTTGCTTCTGCAGTTTGAAAACACTTATTAGTAGATATTTTCAAACAAACTCTGTATCTAATTCTCACCAAACTTTACCCATTAGATTTTGTAATAATATGTGATCCTTTCTTCAAACGCACAGAATGTACGAGTAAATATTTGTTTACTTACACGCACCTTCACATGTGTTATCCGGATAACATGAGCAGTAACAAAAATGAAGAGTATTTAGTAAGAGTAAGCGAAATAAATTTCAGAGAAGTAAGACGTTAGAAGGAGAAACAGAGCAAGAACACTATGCCTGCAATACACAGTTCCTGAGAGAAGAGTGACAGGTGTAAAAGCAAATAGGAACACACTAGTGAAAACACAATAAATTCTTAAATGGCTGTGTGAGTTTTCCCGGTTAAAAAAAAAAGAGTCACAGGGTGTCCCTGACCAACTGGACTCAGAACATATTGGACAGATTTGGGGATGGAGAAGCGTCATGTGGAGGGTTGGGAAGGGAAAACAGAGAAGTTGCATATCTCTGTGACTCTGTTGTAGAAATGGTTGGGTGCCATTTGTGATGATAGGAGTCATTGATCTGGTAGCTTACTCTTTTGTTTTCAGATAAAGAGAGGTGTAATTGTTACTGGGAGAGTGCTAGTAAGTCCCCCTTTCTCTTCACCTTTGCTATGCATCTCAAAGCTTCAGGATACATAGAAGCTAAGGACTTTGACACTGTAAGACGTTCAGTATCCTACCTTCTTTTCCTGTAGGATTCTCTGGTGATACAATACAGAATTTACTTACCACAGAAAAAAGGGAAGGAAACATATCCACATTCTTAGGGCTTAGATGCCCAGAGTATAAGGAAGCATGGGGTTATTATAAGACTCAATGAGATGTTTTCTGTCATAGATTAAGATTGTTTATGACTTTCCTCAACAGTGGTGAGTTTGTAAAATGGAATCCAAATATCATCTTGAATATCTTTGGTTTCAGTTTGAATAAAGACAGAATACAAATTTTCAAAGCTTTTGCTTTGCAAATCTTTGTAACTTTCCAATGATGTCTAGAGAAGAGAAATTGTGGTAAGTATGTAATAATTGCAAATTCAGAGAAGTCAGGACATCAGACAGCAGGGTCATCGCTGTTAATCTGAAGAAACTGTTTCTAAACTACTTTAAATTTGAATTTTCTACTTATAAGTGGGGTAGAGTGGAAGCTGTTAAGAAACATATCTATTATGAAAATATAAGAAGAGATAATTATCAGGGCCAAACAGAGATAGAAAAAAAAGTTGCACCATTTAGACTAAAGTCAGAGATTGCTCATTTTATTTCTTGGGGGAATAATCCTTAAATGGATATACAGAGACCACATTACCAATCAATATATTCATGTATTTATATAACTTTTTCTGTAAATGCTTTTCAAATTCCTACATAACCTCCACAAACCATTTTATTACAAGTAGTTATTTAATTATGACATAACAGCAGCACTCAGGCCCTTACATAAATCATGGCAATGTGCTTTACACTCATGACTATTTCGAAGTGTCCTCATTCATTTGTCTGAGAATCTAAGAAAAGGCCAACCACTGGAGTTTCCAGGTACAGCTGCTGCTTTTTAACTTCCAAAATCGGTTAAGCTTTTTGCCTTCTTCATTTTGGAAGCATGAATAAAGAAATTCAAAATTGGTAGCCAGTTTTCTCAGGGTGTTTCCACCCTCAATTATTGAGCTAGTATATTTTATATGAGTCTTTACAAAATAATACATGTCAAGTCAAGTGTTAGGCAAAGGCATGCAAATTAGCAATCTAGATGGCACAACATTGCCCTGCCCAATATTATGCTCAATGCCTTTTACTGTCTCATAATGAATCTTCATTTTTTAGCCTCTTCATTGGTCCAATATAACTGATCAATCCTTATATTCTCTCAAATGGGCAATTGTATTGAATTGAGAAGAAAAAATGGTGAAAGCCTTTAGCAATATATCCAAGAGCCAAGGCAATAGCTTTGGAAATCATTGCTCAAATGATGAACTGCATAGACATGAATTTACCTAGTACAATTCTTTTGCAAAATAATATCTAGAATAATTTTGTTCCATTTTGAGTGTGCCAGTGTATGCCAGGTTCACTTAACTTAATCCTATGTATCTAAAATATTATTTTAACAAGTGATCAATATGAATTTATTAATGAAATATGAATGTGATGGTTAATTTTTATCAACCTGGTACAAATCTAGTCATATCTCAGGAGAGAAAAAAAATCTCAATTGTGGAATTTCCTCTAAAAGATTTTACTGGGTAGGAATATATATAATATTATATTGTCACAGTTTGAATGTAATTGCTCCCATAAGCTTATAGGGTGTGGCTCTAGTTGGAGTAGGTGTGGCCTTATTGGAGGGACTGTGTCACTGGGGCAGTGGGCTTTGAGGTCTCCTTTGCTCAAGTTTCACTCGGTGTGATACTCAGTGCACTTCCTGTTGCCTTTGGATCAAGATATAGTTCCTTCTCTACTCTTAGCTTTTTCTTCGGCACCATGTCTCCCTGTATGCCACCGCTTCTGGCCATGACAAAAATGAACTAGGCCTCTGACTGTAAACCAATCAATTAAATGTTTGCCTTTATAAGAGGTGCCTTGTTCATGGTGTTTCTTCCCAGAAATAGAAGTTGGTATCAAGGACCAGGGTATTGTTTTTTTTCTTAATTTATTAGATTTTTAAAAATACCAATCCATGATCCCACTTCCTCCCCTCCTCCCATTCTCTCCACACACCTTCCCACCCTATCCCTATACACCCATACAATCCTCAGAGAGGAGAAGGCACATTGCTTTGTGGAAGGTCCCAGGCCCTCCCTACTATATCTAGACTGAGCAAGGTATACATTCAAAGAGAATAGGATCCCCAAAAGCCAGTACATATAGTAGGGATAAATCCTGGTGCGACTGCCAGTAACCCCTCAGTCTGTCCAGCAATTCAACTGTCAACCACAATTCAGAGGGACTAGTTTAATCCTATACTTGTTCCTTCCCAGTCCAGCTGGAGTTGGTGAGCTCCCATTAGCTCAGGTAGACTGTTTCAGTGGGTGAACCCATCATGGTCTTGACCTCTTTGCTCATATTCTCATTCCTCCCACTCTTTTTTTTTTTTTTTTTTTTTTTTTTTTTGGTTTTTGAGACAGGGTTTCTCTGCAGCTTTTTTAGAGCCTGTCCTGGAACTAGCTCTTGTAGACCAGGCTGGCCTCGAACTCACAGAGATCCGCCTGCCTCTGCCTCCCGAGTGCTGGGATTAAAGGTGTGAGCCACCACCGCCCGGCCATTCCTCCCACTCTTCAACTGAACTTTGGGAGCTCAGTCCAGTGGTCTGATGTGGGTCTCTGCCTCTGTTTCCCTCAGTTGCTGGATGAAGTTTCTATGGTGATATTTAAGTTATTCATCAGTCTGACCACATGGCAAGTCAAGTTCGGGCCTCCTCTCCTCTATTGCTTAGGGTCTTAGCTGGAGTCATCCTTGTAGATTCCTGGAAATTTCTCTAGAGCCAGGTTTCAGACCAAAAGAGGCCTGAACATAGACTCTTGATTTTGGGACTATGGTTTAGAAAAGCACTTGAAATCTTGAAGCACTGTTTAATGGGCTATACTAATAGGAGCAGGAAAGACAATGGTGCTGAGAATGATTTGAAGTGTGGTGAATGGCTCAAGAGGTTTTAGAGGAGAACTTAGTATGTTTCCTAGAGACCTTTTTTGTTTTCTTGAGGAACGCAGCTGCTTTTTGCCCTTGTCTGAAGAGTCTGCCTGAGGCTAACGTGATGAGATGAAGATTATTTCCATTGGCAAAGCAAATATCAAAGCTGCTGAGCATAGACTTGTGTGGTTCCTAGTGTTGATGTTTGCAAAGACTTATAATTAAGAAAAGAGCAAACTGAGGAAGGAAAAATACAAAATATACAAAATAAACAATTTGAAGAGAAACTGAGCACCAGAAAGAGCACTTAGAATGGAGTTAAGTTCTGTGTTCAACAAGATAAACTGACCAAGATATAGATTAAAGAGAGTGGTTATGGAAAGGAATTAAAGAAAATCTTAGAGCTGGGTGTGGTGTTGCACATCTGGGAAGACAGAGGCTGGTGGATCTCTGAGTTTGAGATCATCCTGGTCTACTGAAAATGTTTAAGGTTAGCCATGCTTAGGCAGTGAAAAAAACCATGGAAAACAGAAAGCTGGTGAAGATGAAATTGAACAAGGGGGGAAGGGGGCATGTTCCAGCCCTAACAAGCAGCAGAAGAACTTGGCAGTTTTGGCCATGTGGTTCTGGATTTATACTTAAGGATAAAAGAAAGGGATTATGAAATTTCCCTCCAGGACTAAAGAAAGTCACTGAAGCCAGGCCTGTGTCAGTAGTTTCTCTAAACAGAGTCCTAGAGAGGCTATTTGGTGAGCTATGAAGTTAATTTGCATGAAGCTGTTATACTGAAGCCTGGTTTGCCTTGGAGACCCTGAGATGTTGGGGTTATCAGAGCCCTGGGTTACCTGCTGATGAGAGCTTCTAAGAGGGAGAGGAATCAGCCCAAGAGAAAGAAGTGAGCTGCGGTCCAAAATGCCAAAAGTAGTTGGAGATCTGCTTTGACATCAGACAGATATACAGAGTTTGGAGTTTGCTCAGCTGGTTTTCTTTTTCTTTTTTTTTTTTTTTTTTTTTGGTTTTTCGAGACAGGGTTTCCCTGTAGTTTCTAGAGCCTGTCCTGGAACTAGCTCTTGTAGACCAGGCTGGCCTCCAACTCAGAGATCCGCCTGCCTCTGCCTCCCAAGTGCTGGGATTAAAGGCGTGCGCCACCACCGCCCGGCTAGCTCAGCTGGTTTTTAGTCTTGCTTTTATCCAGTATTTCCTCACTATGCTCCATTTTCTTTCTTTTTGAGTGGCAATGTATATCCTCTGCCATTATGTGTTGAAAGTATGTGATCTTTTTTTTTTTTATTTTGATTTCATAGGGGATTATAGTTAAGAGATTTTATGAATCTCAGGAGAGATTTTAAACTTTGGACTTGAAGACATTGTTGAGAATGTAATAGCCTATGGGGACTAGATGCATTTTACCTTTTGATATTGTTACATGCTTATGGGGGCCATGGAGTGGAATGTCATAGTTTCAATTTAATTGGCCCCCATATGCTCATAGGGAATGACACTGTTGGGAAGTGTGACTTTGTTGGTGTAGCTTAGCCTTGTTGGTGGAAATGTTTCACTCTGGATGTGGACTTTGAGGTCTCATATATTCTCAAACCAGGCCCAGTGTCTCAGAACACTTCCTGTTGCCTGTGGGTCAAAATGTAAGAAGTCTCGACTCCTTTGCCAGCACCATGACTGCCTCCCTGCTACAATAGTCCACCCTGATGCTAATGGACTGAACCTCAGTAAATGTAAGCCAACCAGTTAAATGTTTTTCTTTGCAAGTATTGCTGTGGTCATGCTGTCTCTTTATAGCAATAGAAACCCTAAGGCATATAGTTTTAATTAAAACATATGTAAAAGGATTAATGTTCTTTAGTTATCTCTCTCACATACATACGCACACAAGCACACACACACAAGTTATAGCTTACTATGAGAGTGTCTGCTCTCAGCAGAGGGGTTCTAATATGTGCAGGAGAGGTAACTGAATATTATCCTTGGATCCAGCCAGTAAGTAGCATCCCTTTGTGATTTTTTTTCTCGTTTTTTTTTTCAATACATCCCTACTGAAGTTTCCCCTTTTCCACTTCTTCCAGTTTCCTCCTCCCTTCTTCTCCAGATCCACTCTTCCTCTGTTTCCCTTTAAAAAGATCAGTCCTCCCAGAGGTATCAACTGAACATGGCATAGCGAGTTACAGTAAGTCTCTCATATTAAGTCAGGGCTAACCAACCTAGTGGAAGGAAAAGGGTCACAAGAGCACGCTAAAGAATCAGAGACACACGAGTTCCCACTGTCAGGAGTCCTACAAAAACACCAGACTAACAACCATCACATATGCATGGAGGACCTAGCTCAGACTCACATAGGCTCCATGATTGTCATTTCTGTCGCTATGAGCCCCAATGAGCCATACTTAATTGATTCTGTGGGACTTGTTCTCCTGGCTTTCTCAACCCATTTTTCTCTTTGAATTCTTCCACATACTCTTCTGTGGGGTTCTCTGAGCACTGCCTAATGTTTGGCTTTGGGTTTCTGCTTCTACTCCCATCAGCTGCCTACACAGGTCTCTCTGAGGATTACTGAGCTAGGTACCAACCTATGAGTATAACAGAACATCATTAGCAATTATTGTATCCCCCCACCATCCTAGGTATCTGGTCTATCCACCTGGTCATCCAGGCAGTGTTGGATGGGTTCCCTATCCTGGGTTAGCTCTCAAGTTAGACTGGTCATTGTCTGACCACTCCCACAAGCTCTATACCACCATTGCTCCAGAGCATCTTGCAAGCAGGCTAGATTGTAGGTTGAAGATTTTGCAGCTTGGTTCATATAATGTTTCAGGTGGCATTATAGTCTAGATGTGATGTTTTAACTGGCATTTCTTGAATAAAGTTTGCACAGACCATTTTAAGTATTCAGCTAAAAGAATAAAGCAGTTCCAATTTGGCTGGTGTGATATTTGATGATTTAAATTTACTTGCCAGCTTAAAACAAATTTCTAGGTAAATAAGGTATATGAGAGGTCTCTTGGCTTCCTGCTTTCTTAAGTACTTGGTAAGACATGATATTAAATACCAACTGAAATATTACATATAATTTAACTAATTGTTGGTTTTCTGTTCCAAATCAGGTGTTGGTTTACTGTTCAAATCAAGTGTAAGTGATAACATTGCCCACAGTAGTTGTTAGAATAAGTTTAAGAATTTGTAATAGAATGTTTATAGATTTATAATGAGAGAATTTCCATAACCTGCACTTTATCATATAAAATCTTCCAGATAAATCAAAACCTGTTAAAAATGCTTTGAAGGTAAATAGTTACGGATAGCCGCTGGAAAAACTGGATGCTATTTTACAGAGCAGCACGTGACTCTTTTGTAAGTAGTCATTCAAGGCAGTGAAAGAGTTACCTGTGTTGGAGCAAGTGTGTGTATGAAATGAGGTGTTGAATGTTTTCCACTAAAAGCTATGCCTAAGAGGAGTAATGAAGATGTGAACGCTGAATGGAAAGCAATAGGGGAAGCAAAGCATATCAGACAGCTCATTACGAACACAGGTCAGGAAACTGCAAAGCGGCACTTGGAAGTAGTACTAGAGGAAATTTCCCACATCAACGTTGGCTCAGATGTAGCCAGAATCATACACACATCTATTTTTTTATTAAAAATTTCTGCCTCCTTCCCGCCTCCCATTTACCTCCCTCTTCCCCCCTCCAAAGAGCAGTAAGGGTTCCCTGCGCTGTGGGAAGTCCAAGGTCCTCCCCGCTCCATCCAGGTTTAGGAAGGTGAGCATCCAAACACTCTAGGCTCCCCCAAAGCCAGTGTATATAGTAGGATCAAAATCCAGTGCCATTGTCCTTGCCTTCTCAGCAGCCCTCATTGTCCGCCATGTTCAGGGAGTCCAGTTTTATCCCGTGCTTTTTCAGTCCCAGTCCAGCTGGCCTTGGTGAGCTCCCATTAGATCAGTCCCACCATCTCGGTGGGTGGGTGCACCCCTCGCGGTCCTGATTTCCTTGCTCATGTTCTCCCTCCTTCTGCTCCTCATCAGGACCTTGGGAGCTCAGTCCGGTGCTCCAATGTGGGGCTCTGTCTCTAACTTCATCTAGGAACTCAAATTCAAGTCTTCATGTTTTCATTTCCAACACTTTTATCTTCCTGGCCCAGTTCTCATATTTTTTAAAAGTTGATATTTATGGTATGTTTTGCAAAACAGATTTAATAGCGTCATTGCCAAATTCCTTTTATGAAGCTACGGTTACCCTGATACCAAGACCACACAAAGACTCAACCAAGAAAGAGAATTACAGGCCAGTCTCACTCATGAACATCGACACACACACATCTATTTCTGTTGCAAAAGATCGACCAGCTGTAAATACACTTTTACTGTGGAGGACTCGGGCCGCCTATCCAGAATAGAGCGCCTGTGCTTCGGGTGCGGCAGAGGGCAGAGCCACTGTGAACGAACATGGATGGCCTCCCTCAGATTCTCCCAAGAAGATTCTGTGACATGATATTGTTTTTCATTGGCATGAAATAAATAAAAGAAAACCTTGAGCCAGGCGGTGGTGGCGCACGCCTTTAATCCCCAGCTCTTGGGAGGCAGAGGCAGGCGGATCTCTGTGAGTTCGAGGCCAGCCTGGTCTACAAAGAGCTAGTTCCAGGCCAGGCTCCAAAAAGCTACACAGAGAAATCCTGTCTCAAAAAGCCCCCCAAAAAGCATGCAAAAAGAAAAAAAATTAATAACAGTGCCTCCTCATCAACTATATTTACTCTTTGTCTCACTGACTCCAGGTAAAACAAGATTAATGATCTTTTTTCTGTTTGAATTGTCTTTTTATAGATCTGAGGTTTAACAATGGATGAATTCTTTGTGTCAGAGGGAGTTTATGTTTAATAAAAGGTTATAGACTCGAAAATAGAAAGAAAAGTAACTTATTTAGATTAGAAATCAAAAGTAAAATTGTCTGTCTTCAGTGCCGTTTGCACCAGTATCTACATATGTTTCATTTTTATTGAACCTAACATTAAGAACTCCCTTCAGTAGTTCAAAATTTTTTTCCTGAAAAGAAAGAATACATTTTTATTACCATAGAAATTATTTTTGATGTCTATTGTCATAAGAGTGGAATTCCTGACAGGATACTGTTTGAATGACATTTCCTCCCACATATCATATGAATTAGATATTTATAAATTATTAAGATGCAAAGGAATTATTCCAGCATATGACACCTGAAGTCACCCTGCCCCCATCTTTGATAATGCACTTTGGATTTCTCCTGTTATGTCCTCCCTTCTTTTGCTATCTCAGGTTGTTTGGGATGGAATCATTTTCTGCTTCAAGCTGGGAATTGGTTCTTGTCTTTATAAAGTTATAAAGTGTTCCAAAATGATGAAGTTTTGATAGAATGTCAGTAAGGTAGAATCCTGACTTAAGACATATCTAATATGATGATCCCCAGTTGTAGAAGGCTGAAGGCTCAATATGTGTACTTGTTGTCCCAGTCTGTAATTCTTGACAAGACAATTTGCTTTTGCTTGATAATTTGGAATATTTAATCAAGGTAGAGTTTCCAGGTTTAAAGCAGTATTTGGTGGTTCGCTTCAAAATAAAATTCTGTCATTTTATAAAAATTCACAGATGAAAACAAATATTTCACTACAAATTGTAAACTGAGGAAGTGGTCATTGACTCAGTCATTGACTGAGATTCTGAAAATAGAGGATTTATCCTACATCGGTTTGCCCAGTGTTAGCTCAGTTGGTGTTGATGATGCACAGGAAGTATACAGGATTTACACTCACTCAGCCTCTACCCTATAAATCCTGGTCTACAATGAAAACGCTCATCTGAGTAATAGAAAAACAGTATGAAATATTTTGTAGCTAAGTATGTATTCATGCGCATCATTTTTTATTTTTTTTATGAACAACCTGGAGATACAAAAATTGCTATTCTCATATCAAATCTGGGAGTGGAAACTTAGAGTTTAAGAGATTAAGCCATGGTCATAAAGACCCCAGGCACCAATTGGTAGGTGTCAAATCTGAATAAAAATGGATTCCGTAACTCATATATTTGAATTATTGGTTCCGCACTGGTAGAATTATTTTGCAAGGATTAGAAGTGTGGCTTTATCGATGGAGGTGTGTCCCTGGGGTTGGCTTCTGAGACTTATTCCCAGTTAGCTTTCTCTACCTTGTGCTGTAGCTAAAGGAATAACCTCTCCACTACTGGTCCAATGTCATGCCTTCCTGCCTGCTGCCATGCTCCTTGCAGTGTTGGTCTGGGACTCCAGCACTCAATCTGTAAGCTAATCCTCAATAAGCTCTTTCTTCTAGAAGTTGCTTTGGTAATGGTGTCTCTTCACAACAATAGAAAAGTAGCTGAGATTGTAGGGTGTCATCTTCTACTTTGAATTCTTACTTTTCTTTTGTTTGCCTCTCTCTACCTTTGGCTAGTTCACTGCTTTGTTTCAAAGATACATTTAACCTTTTAAGAGTGGCACCTCTGGAAGTTTCCATTTTTTTTTGAGGAGAAAAAAATTAACAAAGTGATCATATCATTTAATTTACATTAAAATGATTATATAGGTTTTAGGGATAGCTCACTCAGTAAAATGCTTATTGTTAAGCATGAAGACCTAAGTTCAGTTCTCAGAACACATATTTAAAAAAGTGTAGTGTTGCATGTCTTTAGTTCCAGTACTATGGAGACTGAGACAGGAGAATGCTTGGGACTCCCTGACCACTCAGACTTACTGAACTGGTGAGTCCTGTGTTCCCACTGAGAGAACCCTTAAAACAAATAAGGTAGATGGCTATTGAGGAACAACTCCTGATGTTTGCCTCTGTCCAACCCCAGGTGCATTTAAACATACATGCACCTTTAAGTGTGTCCCCCATGTACCCCGAACATGCACAGGCATTTACATGTGTCTCCCATATACATCTGAACACAGACACACAAACATTTATATGTATCTCCCTTATTTACCTGAATATATACACATATTCGCATGTATCCCATAAATGTACCTGAACAGACACACATTTACCTGTATCCCCATGTGTACCTAAATATACAAACATATTTACATGTGTCCCTCACATGCACCTGGACATACACAGGCATTTACATGTCCCACATGTGCACCAGAACCTACAAACACATTTACATATATCTTCCATGAGAACCTAAGTATACACACACCTGAACATACATACATACATATTAACTTGTGTGTACAGAGAAGATTACATTAAGTCAGAATTTTCAGTGAATGCCTGTTATTATAGCATGAAGGAGACTGAGAAAGGACAGCAAGTTCCTAAAAGCAAAAGGATTAGTGTGTGTGTGTGTGTGTGTGTGTGTGTATGTGCGTGCGCACATGTGCACATGTGTGCCTTCTCATCAGAAGACAACTTCAAATATTGGTCTTTCTCTTCCATTTCCTTTGAGGTAGGTTCTCCTTTTCATCTGACTGCACCGGCAAATTGACCCATGAGATCCTGTGTTTTCTCCAGCTCCAGTCTCTCTTCAGGAGTTTGGAGACTACAGGTGCTCACACTGTACATCCTGAGTTTTTTATTGATTTTTATTGAGCTCTACATTTTTCTTTGCTCCCCTTCCTGCCTCTCCCCTCCCCTTCAACCCTCTCCCAAGGTCCCCATGCTCCCAATTTACTCAGAAGATCTTGTCTTTTTCTATTTCCAATGTAGAATTTATCTAAGTATGTCTCCTACACAGCAGAAAAAAAATAACAGCATCTTGAATTTTGCAGGCAAATGGGTGGAGCTAGAAAACATCATTTTGAGTGAGGTGACCCAGACCCAGAAAGACAACTATCACATATACCCACTCCTACGTGGTTTTTAAACATAAAGCAAAGAAAACCAGCCCACAAATCACAATCCCAGAGAACCTAGACAACAATGAGTACATCCTGTTTTTATAAGGATTTTAGGAACTCAAATTCAAGTCTTCATGTTTTTTTCATTTCTAACTCTTTTATCCGCAGAACCATCTCCCTGGCCCAGCTGGCATTTTTTTAAAGTTAATATTTATGGTATGTTTCGCAAAACATACCATTGTCTCATAGAAAGTAAAGTGTGTTTTGTGGGGCATTGCTACCATATGGAGTAGAAAAATCCATTTTTTCTTTCTTTCCTTTTTTCATTTAGAAAAAGATGAGTAAAATCCACAATCCAGAGGGGAAATAGATAACAATATGTTGATCTCCAATAGACAATAATGTCAGACAAACTCCACAGGCAAAGAAAACAGGCTGAGATCTGACTAATCATGAAATTTAGATGCTGATTATTTATTTATGTTAAGTGTTGTTTTGGCTTCTGTTTGTCAAACAGTCATGAGGTTTGCAGTGAGGAAACAATGGGAAACTCAAGAACTGCATTCGTATTGGAATATGTAAGCAGATCATACGGAATAATACTTTATCAAGCAACAAGGGAGAATAAAATGTCTGCCACTTTGGGTGTGTTAAACTTCAAGGGACAAGCAAACCTTTATCCTCCTGTCTCAGTCAACAGCCCCATAGAGCTCCCAAGTGCTTGGGAAGCAGAAAGATCCATTTTCAGAATTCTCTCTCTCCCCAAATTGTATTTCCTACAGAAACAAGGCAAATGAAAGCCACGTCTCCTTAACTGCCTTGTGCTGCTTAGAGCACCACTGTTTAAATTTTCAAGTGGAAATGGAAATTGTGTTTATTTCCCTGATTTTTATTTGCAACTTTCATGCCCCCAAACCTGTGTGTCTCCTGATCAAAAGTGACAGCTAGAAGCAGGAGCCAGTTTAAGAGTGACATACTGTGTTACATTCAGCACATCGCAGGTTTAGAGAATTAGAGAACACAAATATGCAAACTGCAGAGGGAAGAAAACCATTTATCTATGAGTTATCTACAACCATGCAAAATAAAAGTAAACCTGCATCTTATGACTTTAATACATTTCAAAAATAGATTACCAGGGTGAAGGAGATTATCCACCTTTTTCTCCTCTCCTGAACACTTTTAATTTGCCATTCTCCTATGAAAAAATAAAGAGAAAGAACATGCATAAAAGTTAAGAAGAATTAGAACAATTCTCATCAAAAGAATATCTGATTTGTGTTTTCATCTGTAAAAAGAAAATTGCCTTTGAATTTAATTTCTTCACACAGATCGTCAGAGGCATCGTTTAAGTGCTTGAAATCATAGCAAATACTGCTGACCAGCTCATTTCACTGGCTGCTTTGATTACATTTGACTCCTAAATCCATATTCAGATATGTCATCTTCATTATATGTGAAAGAAGATTCATTGCTCTCTGTTCTTTGCTTTATTTTCAATTGGGTTTTGGAGAGATGTTTCTTTGTAAATAAAATCATGCAGAATTAAACCTCTTTCTTCTGTCTTTGGAACTTGAGAAAAAAAATTGGTGCTATTCATTTAAAATATATTTTTACAGATTCTTACACTGCCCTGCAACAATTGCCCAAGGCAAACATTTGCGTGCAGGTGGTGTTTAGGGAAGGTGATCATAGAAAGATGAATTGAGAGATGAGGACAGTAAAGGTCAGTAATGAACCAAGCGCAAGGCTGAATGGCCAAGTTGGCCTTTGATGGGGATTATCTAGGACTCTCCTTCGGTGACATCACTGAACTCTTATGAATATGTGTTTTGGAGTCCCATGTAGTGTGTGTGTGTGTGTGTGTGTGTGTGTGTGTGTGTGTGTATAAAGAACAATTCAACTGGAAAATAAAAAGTCGAAGACAATACCCTAAAGTTGCTATACGTCATGGATTACAGTTAACACTGGAAGTGTTAACTACTTTGGACCCTCTAGCTGCCTAGGTTTGAGGACTTCTTAAACTGTACAGGAGTGTCAGAGGCATAAATAGCAGAAATCAAAGGGGGTCCAGTGTGAGATGAGAATCATCCATCTGTGCAATGCATCCCGACTTACTATGACTGCTCTGCCTGAGAGGAGGTGTGAGTAGGGCTAGTACCACCCCATTCACTGGCTATATTAGCAAAATAGAGAGAAACTCACCAGTCTGTACCTGAGGCCTAAACCTGGATCTGAACGTGTAAAGTAGAATCTAGCTCTGGGTGCTGTTTTAGAATAGTAGAGTCCAAGATCTATCATCAATAGAGGAGTGGGTGAACTGGCCCATGGGCCAAATTCAGAACAGTGTGTCACATTTTTAAATAAAAATTGTTGTCACGTAGCTAGATCGATTTGTAACAGAACACGTAAAAGTGTCATTCCTGCCTATCTGTTTTCTGTTCTTCCTCCTCCTCTTCTTCTGTCCTCTCCCTACTTTTGCTACCAGTAGAAGTGGACTAACTGACTGCTTTGTTTTTCATTACATATCATTAATTTCAACTTCCGAACTAATATTTAGGTTCAGTTCTTATGTTTTATCTTTAAAATATTTACTTGCAAGCAGTAATAATAAAAACAAACAAACAAGCATACACACATATCCCTCATGTCAAGACATTATTCTTGTCTTATTCACGTGGATGAAGGGCGAATCTAACTAGCTGAAAACATTTCACATTATGTTACCTTATAGGAAACTGAATATATCTGCTAAAAATGTATGCAATAGTGCCAAATAAAGTAACTTCAATATATCCCATGTCAACAGGACATTCATTCATTCAGTAGTACTTAGACAAT
Organism: Arvicola amphibius; assembly: GCF_903992535.2. Lineage (NCBI taxonomy): Eukaryota > Metazoa > Chordata > Mammalia > Rodentia > Cricetidae > Arvicola > Arvicola amphibius. The sequence goes on from NC_052064.1 coordinate 11,235,522, forward strand.
TCTATTAAATTTCCCTAATAAATGAGCATTCCCATTTCTTTACCTACTCACATTTTTTCTCTGTTCAACCCTCCATGTCTCAAGGGATGGCCTCAAGTTTTACTGATTTACTAATACAAAAACAAACAAAAGAGTTTAATCCCACATCAAGCACACTTATGACCACTTCCTCTGAAGCTCTCAATCCTACTTCTCCTCTTGACACTATAAGGCAGTATCCATGGTTCCATGAAGGAACAGTTCTATGCTCAATGGCCACTCCCTCTAGCCTTCCTCTCTTCCAATCCTTATTCACTCTCCCTCTCTTGTCTTCTCATACCAACAATTTCTTCTGCTATGATAAATAGTCACATTTTATAGGACAACCTCCACATTTTAAAATTAAGATGAAAATGGGTTTATTTTTATTTTTAATCATATGTATGTGTGTATACCTATATGTGAGTTTGTACACGTGAAAGTTACGTTCATGGAGGCCAGAAGTAATTGGATCCCCTGGAGCTGGAGATACAGGCAGTTGTAAATGTGACCTGGATACCCAGAATTGAATTAGGGTCATTTGGAAGAGTTGAGCCATCCCTCCAGCATGACCCTCTTCACTTTTATTGAAAACAGAGCCTAGTATGTAGAGTAACTTTGTTGCCTATTTCTCTATTCTCATCCGTTCACAGGGAAACTATAACAGTGCTCTCAATGACTCTCATCTCCTATTTGTCCTAAACTTTCTCTCAGTTCAAAGTTTTGTCCTCTCTACTTTGCTTACATTGTGTCTATTAAATTCACAGTGCTCTAAAAGTTTATTGGATCTGCACAAAGATTTCAGGCCTCTATCTAAATTCTGTCTTGCACTCTGGTTTTACATAATACTATATTTGCCACTTTTTCCTCAGCTTTGGAGATCTTTCCTTCCATCCAGCCTTTGAAAACTGAAGTGACCCAGAAACAGAACTCTTGGTTTGACCTCTATTATATTGCTCCTCTGAAAGGTGTTTTATATCATGTTACCCAGTTGATTGGCTTGAACTACAATGAACTGGATGATGAGTTCCAAACATATGTCCTCATGTCAAACTTCCCCTCATCTCCAAATTCATAATCCAAAGTGTCATAATCCAAATGACTAATGGGCATGTTAAATTAAACATGTCCAAAATAGAACTTTCTGATTTAGCCCACTGCATGATTTTTCCATCAGTCTTCCTCATCCCAGTAAAAGCACCATCGCTAACTCACATGCTAAAGCCAAAAGAACCTGTGTTCGCTCTCCATGCCTTCTTATATTTCTGCTCAGCAAATCACACACACACACAAACACACACACATGTGCGCACGCACGCATGCACTTGCATGCACACACACAGCCCCCCCCCCACATCATTAAACTATGTCATATCTACTAATATGCTATTTTCTGCTGCATAAGTTGTACACATTATCAATATTATCACCCTGGTCTGAAATAGCTTCATCACTCACTAGGAATACCACAGGAATATTGAAAATAAATAAGCGAACTTAATCAAGATAAAATTTCTTTATAATAGCATACAAATAAAGCATTTGAAAGTTGAAGTTAAATAACATCAGCCTGGGCTAAAGCTTTTCTGTTCGTTTTCCAGGACACGCGGGAAGTCCAGGTCTTCTCCATGATCTGTGTATCAGCAAGTCTCCCAGGTACATCACTTTGTTTTAGCTATGCGTTTCCTCCTGGTGTTTCCATCCCTGGATGTTGGGATTCACCGCTCCTCACAAAGATCTTTTTTAGATAATATCCATGTTGCTATTTAGGAAGCAGGGCAACAGACAAGAAAACAGGAAGCTTTCACACCTTACTTTACAAAAGTGCATTATTGCTTTGGACCTCGAGAGAAGCCTCTGGAAGGAGTCTGCTCTAAACTCAGGGCAGTGGCCTTGAGTCTTTGGTAAACAGGAGCTTTTACCCTCACAGCCTGTTTGTGTTGTTCAGACATAGTTCCTTTGTAGGACTTTTCACATTGGAAAGTACTCCTTTTTCAAGACTGTTCTCTGGTGTTTTCCCTACTATCCTCAACCACATTCTTCAAGGTATAAAATTTACAGGATTAAGGTTTGTGCATGTTGGGTGCTATTATGGATTTTAATAAAAAACTAGTTGGGTGAAATTTATAAATTTTTATAAAATATAAAAAGCCAGGAAAAAGGTCTATAGGTAGCTCCTACTGGCATTTATAATAGGCAGGCAGTAATACTTTCAAAATGTTTTAAAACTTTACTTTTGGAAAGCATAATAAACTATTTCTTTTTTATTTTCACTTTCTTTTAAAATAAGACACTTTTATTAGATTTTAAAAAATGCCAATTCAAGTTCCCACTGCCTCCCCTGCTCTATTTCCCCCCCACACACTCCCAGCCTACCCCCATCCAGTCCTCAGAGAGGGTAAGGCACATTGCTCCATGAAGGTCCAAGGTCTTCCCCATTATATCCACACTGACCAAGGTATCCATCCAAAGAGAATAGGTTCCCAAAAGGCCAACACATGCTGTAGGGACAAATCCCGGAGCCACTGCCAGTGATTCCCTAGTCTACCCCAGCCTTGTAATGGTCAACCACATTCAGAGGGAGTAGTTTGGTCCTTTGCTTGTTCCTTTCCAGTCTGACTGAAGTTTGTGAGATCCCATTAGCTCAGGTAGACTATTTCAGTGGGCGAACCCATCATGGTCTTGAACTCTTTGTTTATATTTTCATTCCTCCCACTCTTTAATTGGACTTTGGCAGCTCAGTACAGTGCTCTGATGCGGGTCTCTGTCTCTGTTTCCATCAGTTGCTGGATAAAGGTTCTATGGTGATTTTTAAGACATTCATCAGTCTGACTACAGGGTAAATCAAGATCGGGGCCCCATCTCCTCTTTTGTTTAGGGTCTTTGCTGGAGTCAGCCTTGTGGATTCCTGGAAATTTCTCTAGATCCAGATTTCTACTAACCCTATAATAGCTCCCTCAATCAAGACATCTCTTTCCTTGATCTCATCTCTGTCCTTCACCTTCTAAAATTTTTACCTATTATTGTTGCTTACAGTATCTGATACTGATGCTTACAAATATTTTTCACTTACTATGATAATATTATTGAATCAGTTCCTATTACTATTTACATTTTACACATAAAAAATGTTCTGGAGAACTAAGAGCTTGAATATATTTCCCCCAGCCGAAAGCCACTAGCCAAAGGTTCTAGAGTTCAAATCCAGGCATCCTGTCTGCATGTTGAAGATTCTCTAGTGTGACTCTATCAGGAGATTTAGATAACCTTATGGACAGGAACTAAAGAGAACTGGTTAATGGGAGAAATAGGTTATGGAGTTTCCTAATTCGGAAAATTCTGAAATTACAAAGAAGAGGTGTAATTACATCAGTAGAGATGTAAGAAGTGGAAGATGTGGATTATGAGAGCATGGTGACTGACGGGTGACAATATTGTTGTCCCAGCCTTCATGATGAAGCAGTTGTGAGATACCAAATAATTGACAACATTTCTATTCGGAGGGAAAAGGTTCAAACCTGACTTCACTTGGCTTTCAGAATCATTAAACATTCTAATTAATGTCCTTTAAGAATAAGAGGCTGATTCAGTTCCCTGGGGCTCTACTTCCCTAAATTTGATTATATCATTGAAAATAATATCTACGATAGTCATTGCCACCTAGGTTTGAGGTGAACTAAAACGAAGGGGACACACACAAACATTAAATGGCAAGACATTTTACAGCTGTCATTGTTAGTATGCGGTGGATGCTGTTAGAATGCAAGACCTTAACAATCAATGTGTCACTGCTGAACATGGCATACTTCATCTCCATTAGTTTGCATTTCAATGTGAAGAACCCGCATTGCAGATTCTATTATATGTACTGAACTGTGATGAAGTAATAAATTAAATACTAAGTCATGATCAAATATTTGGTTGCATGGTGTCATTCTTGTCATGTTCCTTGGTTACTTTGAAAGTTCATTTCAATCTCCATATGTGATAATCTCCCCAGCCAGTGCTTCTCCACTGATACTAATATTAGAAGTTAATTCATTTTTACCTTAACTATAATTATGCAGATATATTGAGAAAGGTATTTCTGGTTCATAGCGATCATAGTATCATTAATTTTTTTGTCAAACTTATTTATCTATGGAAATTTAAGTTCTTAAAGTATTTATCAGTACCTTTCATTTTTATCAAAGTTAGATACAATGTATTTCCCTTAAGCAATCTTATTATTCTAAAACCAAGATTCTTTAAAAATAAATTTAATATTTTGCTGTAGAAATCATAGATTTATATGTGCAGTAATTAACTTATCTTCAAATATATCACAACATTATATATTTGAAAAATAAAGGATCAAAAAGTTATTCATGAAACTGAGATGATAAGTATGTGAAGCGAATTTTACTAAACCCTGTAATCCTAATTGCGCTGCTTCATAAATTAGGATCTTAGAGAATTACCTGATTGCGCTATATTTTAATTTTATTACATTCAAGGTAAATATGAGAATAGCCTTAAAAATTTTTAAGTTAAGCCGGGCGGTGATGGCGCATGCCTTTAATCCCAGCACTCGGGAGGCAGAGGCAGGCGGATCTCTTTGAGTTCAAGACCAGCCTGGTCTACAAGAGCTAGCTCCAGGACAGGCTCTAAAGCTGCAGAAAAACCCTGTCTCGAAAAACCAAAAAAAAAAAAAAAAAAAAAATTAAGTTATGTAAGTTAGGGCATATAAACCATGTGGAGTAGTGTTAGGCACATAATGAGTGTTTTCAATGGTTATTGTTTCCATATTATTATAGGATACAGATTGGAGGGCAGTGCGCATCACTGAAAATAGACACAGGGGAATACAAAAGTAGTGAAGATTTTTAAAAGCAAATTAGGAAAAAACAAACATATTAATGCATTTCTTGAAAAAAATCATCTGATGCTATATCACAAGTAGTTTCTAGGGTTTGTGGGCAGAGATTTCTGTAGCTACAAACCCTGGGGCAAGGAAGCGGTGTGGGATAAAACATGACAACTGAACATGATTTGGGGAGATTTTTCTTTTTTTTTTTTTTTTTTTTTTTTTTTTTGGTTTTTCGAGACAGGGTTTCCCTGTAGTTTCTAGAGCCTGTCCTGGAACTAGCTCTTGTAGACCAGGCTGGCCTCGAACTCAGAGATCCGCCTGCCTCTGCCTCCCGAGTGCTGGGATTAAAGGCGTGCGCCACCACCGCCCGGCGGGGAGATTTTTCTAAAGCTGCTTTAGATTATCCAAAAGAACAGAGAGTCCTAAAGTTGACTAGAATCTAGCTCTCATTGTGAGGTGCAGAGAATAAACAGAGAAATGAGAGGATAAGAATGCAAAGAGTCTGGCAAAACACGGCAGAGGAAAATCAGAAAATCAGTCAAGGATCCAGGTGAGCTTTAGCATGAGATAAAAGAAACCAGAGAGATAAGCTTCCGGGAATAAGCAACTCTGTTTAAAAACAACCTGAAGAAAGGAAAACATTCACAATATATACTGTCTAACAAGTATGGAGTTTATAAGGCAGACTCTGCAAGACGAAGAAAGCTTACTTAGGGATTATGGGATATGGCTAAAACCAAGTGATTGGAAAAAAGCCACAGAAGGAAGAAGCAAAGGGGCAGTGTTCTTAAATTAAAACTTTAAAATTTATATCTGATGAAACTATTTCAAAAGTAATTCATTTCATTAAAATTATTCATCATTATTTTATAGTTTATAGAAATCTTTTTTTTTTTTTTTTTTTTTTGGTTTTTCGAGACAGGGTTTCTCTGTAGCTTTGGAGCCTGTCCTGGAACTAGCTCTTGTAGACCAGGCTGGTCTCGAACTCACAGAGATCCGCCTGCCTCTGCCTCCCGAGTGCTGGGATTAAAGGCGTGTGCCACCGCCGCCCGGCTAGTTTATAGAAATCTTAAAGTAAAATTGTACTAGGGAAGTCTTCAGAAATTTAACACCTAGAAATCCACAGGAACAGGAACAGATCAAGACCAGGGACATTTGCAGAAGCAGGACTGGGCTAGTGACCTACAGAGCGGGCCTGAGGTGGAGAGCTCCACGGGAGTGAGACTGAGCTGGCGACCTAGGCTGGAGTGGACTTGAGACAGTGAGCTCCATGGGAGCTGGAGTGGATCCAGACAAGGGAAATGTGTGGAGGCAGGACTGAGCCAGCTACCTGGGTAGAGCAGGCCTGGGATGGTCTGTGAACTCCACAGAAACAGGACTGAACCAGTGACCTGTTCGTTACAGATGATAAGTGAGTTGAGAAAGAAATCAGAGAAACATCACCCTTCACAACAGCTACAAATAGCATAAAATATCTCGGAGTAACTCTAACCAATCAAGTGGGAGACTTGTATAACAAGAACTTTAAATCTTTGAAGAAAGAAATTGGAGAATCCACCAGAAAGTGGAAAGATCTCCCATGCTCTTGGGCAGGCAGAATTAACATAGTAAAAATGACAATCTTACCAAAAGAAATCTACAGATTCAATGCAATGCCCATAAAATTCCCAGCAAATTCTTCCCAAACCTTGAAAGAACAATACTCAACTTCATATGGAAAAGAAAAAATGCAGAATAGCCAAAACAATCCTGTGCATTAAAAGAAAATCTGAAGGCATCACAATCCCTGACTTCAAACTCTACTACAGAGCATCAGTACTGAAAATGGCCTGGTATTAGCATTAAAATAGACAGGAGGACTAATAGAACTGAATCAAAGACCCAGATATTAATCCACACACCTCTGAACACCTGATTTTTGACAAAGAAGCAAAAAGTATCAAATGGAAAAAAGAAAGCATATTTAACAAGTGGTGCTGGCATAACTGGTTATCAACATGTAGAAGAATGAAAATATACTCATATCTATTACCATGCATAAATCTCAAGTCCAACAAGACCTCGACATAAAGTCAGCCACACTGAACTGAGAAAGTGGGAAGTACACTTGAAAGCATTGGCACAAGAGACCACTTCCTAAGTATAACTTCAGTAGTACAGACACTGAGAGAAACAATTAATAAATGGGACCTCCTGAAACTGAAAAGCTTCTGTAAAGCAAAGGACACAGTCAAAAAGACAAAATGACAGCCTACAGAATGGGAAAAGACCTTCACCAACCCCACATCAGACAGATGTCTGATCTCCAAAATATACAAAGAACTTAAGAAATTGGTCATCAAAGAACAAATAATCCAATAAAAATAGATTGCAGACCTAAAAAGAGAACTCTTTACAGAGGAATCTAAAATGGCTGAAAGACACTTGAGGAAATACTCAACATCCTTAGTCATCAGCGAAACGCAAGATTCCATCTTACACCTGTAAGAATGGTCTAGATCAAAATTACTGATGATGACTTATGCTTGAGAGGTTGTGGGGTAAAGGGAACACTTCTATATTGCTGGTGAGAATTCAAACTGGTACAGCCCCTTTGGATGTCAGTGTGACAATTTCTCAGAAAAATTAGGAAACAACTTTCCTCAAGACCCAGTAATACCACTTTTGGGTATATATCCAAAGGATGCTCAACCATGCCACAAGGACATGTGCTCATTTATGTTCATAGAAGCATTGTTTGTCATAATCAGAACCTGGAAAAAACTAAATTCCCCTCGATTGAAGAATGGATAAAGAAAATGTGTTACATTTGCACAATGGAATACTACACAGCAGAAAAAAAATAACATCTTGAAATTTGCAAGATAATGGACAGAGCTAGAAAACATCATATTGAGTGAGGTAATCCCTACCCAGAAAGACAATTATCATATGTACTCACTCATAAATGACTTTTAAACACGAGGCAAAGAAAGCCAGCTTACAAATCACAATCGCAAAGAAGCCAGACAACAATGAGTATCCTAAGAGAGACATACATGGATCTATTCTCCATGGGAAGTATAAAAAGACAAGATCTCCTGAACAAATTGGGAGCATGGGGACCATGGAGAGGGTTGAAGGGGAAGGGAGGGGAGCAGAAAAAATTTAGAGCTCAATAAATCAATTATATCAGTCCCTGGTCTTGATCTGTTCCTGTTCCTGTGGATTTCTAGGTGTTAAATTTGTGAAGACTTCCCTAGTACAATTTTACTTTAAGATTTCTATAAACTATAAAAATGTGATAAGGCAGAGAACTGACAAGGAGAGTCCTCTGTGGATAAGAATGTTAGAACGGACTCTCTAGCATTCTATGCTTAAAGAAAGAGTAGGCAGTATACACTGGAGAAGCACTAGTCATAGCTCGACATCAAGAAAAACCCAAGAGATTTAGCTGATCCCAATCTTACATTATGGCCTTTATAAGAGGACGTCTATCTATCTGTCTGTCTGTCTGTCTGTCTGTCTGTCTGTCTGTCTGCCTACCTACCTATCTATCATCTATCTATCTATCTATCTATCTATCTATCTATCTATCTATCTATCTATCTATCTATCTATCTATCTATCTTTCTATATCTGTCTCTCTCTCTCTCAGATGCCAAAACCTTACTGATAGGCCACAGCCTCATGGTGATAAATTGATTAATAGAAATTGGTTAATTTAAGATGTAAGAGTTAATAAGACGTCTGAGCTAATAGGTAAGCAGTGATGTATTTAATATGTTTTCTGTGTGATTATTTACAGTGGGGTTCCCTGACCTCTGAGGGGAGGGACTTCATGGATATCTGCACCCTTGGGTCTCTTTGTCTAATGTTTAACTGTGAGTCTCTACATCTGTGCCTATCAGTTGCCAGAGGTAGTCTCTCTGATGGGGTTTTTCTAATTATGAGCCATGACAACGAGGCAGAAACAAAATCAGAAAGGAAACAAGCTTTCAAGGGTTAGAAATAAAGGCAACGTAAAGACATGTTTTAGATGAGCATAGCTGAGAGCATTTGTTGCCAAAAAGAGAATTCTACTAAACACTATAGAGGGTATATTATTTCTTAGTTACTATTCTGTTTCTGTGAAGAGGCCCCATAGCCATCACACCTCTTTTAACTGGGGGCAGGCTTACAGTTTCAGAGGTTTAATCCATTATCATCATGGAGGAGAGCCTGGCTACAGGCTTGCAGACATGATGCTGAAGAAATAGTTGGGAGTTGTATACTGATCTGGAGAGAGAGAGAAAGAGAGAGAGAGAGAGAGAGAGAGAGAGAGAGAGAGAGAGAGAGAGAGAGAGAGAGAGAGAGAGAGAGAGAGAGATATTACTTATGGTGGTCATTCTTATTCAAACCACCACTTTATTGAAAACAGAGTGTGAAATGTTTGTATGTATTTTGTGTCACTGAAACCACAAAATTCTAAACAAAACTAACCATCTAATATGGGAACAATATGGAAATTATAAAGTGATTTTTATGTATTTTAAAATAAAGGGAAATGGGGGTAAGAGAAGGAAAGGCAATTAGAAAGTTAATAGTTTCAACTACAATCAAAACACTACTAAAAAAATCTATATAATATTAGATAGTATTAAAGGGACCTAGAGTTTGACAGAGTAGATTATAGGAACAAGAAAAGACATACTACTTACAAGGAATTTACTTTAAGTATATAAATCTTGGTATGTTAAAGTTAATATGATTGAAAAAGTTTGCAATGCAAGCAGCAAGTGGAAGAGTCATCAGCTATACCAATGCTAGTTAAGGCAATTTTATGAGCAGAAAATGTCAGCATAATAAAGAAGGAAAATGAATGATGCTGAACAAGTTAACTCCTTTAGAAGATATTAGGATTTTATGAACATATGAAGCAAAATGAAAGCTGAGAGGAGAAACAGAGAAGTTTATAACCACATGCAGAGACATCCACTGCTCTCTCTTGAAGGCACAGAAACATTAAGAATGGATGAGACTTGAACAATACCATCAATCAACTTGACCTAATTGGACACTCCTCTAAACAAGAACACAATGCAATTCTTTTCAAGCATACATAAAATATTCATCACAAGGCCATATTTTGGACTTTAAACTTAAATGGATTTAAAGAACTAGAAAGGAAAGTAACTAAACTCAAATAAATAATAAAAAATAGGTATGAAAATTCCCCAAATATTTGGAAATTGAAAATGATCTTCTAAATATCATGAAATCGATGAGGTAGTCACAAGGGACATTTTGAACTGAATAAATTTTTTAAAAGAAGCGAGATGCAGGAATGCTATCTGAGTAAAATTTTGTGAATCATATTCTTATATTGCAATACAAAAACATCTCAAAGTGAATTGAACTCTTTATCTTTTAGTTCAGAAAAAGAAAAATAATTAAATCTCATGGAACCAGGGGAGAAGAAATATAAATTATAGCAAATTTAATTGTAGGGAAAAGATATAGAAAGACTTGAAAAGGATATGTTTCTAAAAGACATCTACACCAAAATGCAAAGGTAATTACCAAGTAAATTAAAAGCACAGGAACAACAATGTGAGCAAAGTTTTGGATGAAAACCACATCAAAGACATGCATAGTTGACAGGCCAACACAAAGCTACTCAGTGTTATTGGTTGTCTTGAAATTAGAAGTAAAGCCAGAAGATGATATCACTATCTCTTAGGATATCTTTATAGGATGACTTTATATAAAACCCAAAATGTCAATTTTGAGTCTGGCAGTGACAAAGTCTAATGAAAATGTTCATGTGATGTCTGGGGGAATGTAAACCCTACACTGATGTGGTGAATTTTTCACTAAGACAGGAAGTTACCCATATTCTTATAATGAGGTCTGGTAATTTCAGTCCTATGAATATAATGCTTTTTTCAAGAGAATTTTTTTTTCTGAAAGAAATGAAGCCAGACTTCCACATGAAAATTTATTTACATGTACAGCAGTTTTAATTATGATTGTCAGAAGCTATAATAAAAAACTACTGAACCAGAAAAATCTCAACTGCATTCTTAATTCTTATCTGTATACCAACAGAGCTCCCACAGCACTCACCAAAGAAGCTTCTCTTTGATGAAGAACCAGTTTCTTGGATAAAGAAGGAACAGACAGCAACTACTAAAGAAAACTCCAACTGGTCAAATGTGTAGAGCAACCGATCATGGGCTGTTTAGTTAATACATGTACAATATATTAATAAGGCTAAGGAAACATTGTGGAAGAGAGTTTGGGAAGATTCTAAGAGCAGAAGATCAGAAAATCTGCTCTAATACCCATGATGTCTCAGCAGTATGACTGCTAAAGAAGACCTAAGCAAGTACACTACCAACTGGCATGCTAATATTGAAGAAGCAAATTTCACAGGCCCCACACATGCAAAGAACTACAGCAAGAGAATGCTTAGAGAAGGAGAAATAGCAAAACCAAGATGAGCTTCCCAGTTGATTACCTAACACCAGCTGGTCAGTTCTGAACTCATATACAAACAAGCAACACGTATAGTAGACCGAGATAGTGCTATTAATATGTTTTTGCATATATAATTATAATAATTAAAGTAAAAGAGGCTGTGAATTAAAAAGGAATCCAGTATGTGTAGTGGGTTATGGGTCATGGATTGGGTTAGAGGGAGGAGAAGGAAAGAGAAAAAATGATGTAATTATGTTTTAATATTCAAAATTTAAAATTCATCACTCTGGAAAAGCAACAACTAATCTTAGTCAATTAACGAGTCGAAAATAGGTTGTGTTAGAGTTATACAAATTAGTATAATTATAAAGTACAAGGAAATAGCTTCAAATACACGCAATGACTATCATGAACCTCAGTGACAGGACTGTAAAAGAAAAAATTCAAATTAAAGGCTGAATTCATGCTGTTAGATTCCATTACCCAGTATCTTGGTAAAGACAAGACTAGAGGATTTTATCTAATACAGAAGATATAGTATCTAAAGTATAGGACATATTAGTGTTCTCAGTTCAGCCGTTTGAAAATTTATATCAAAATGTCACCCTAGGGATAGGGAGAGGGCTTAGTGAGCACAAATGCTTGAGGCTGAGACTGTCCAACAGAATTTAATATGTTGGACTCACATAATGGGGGTACATAAAGAATATGCTGGAACAAGTTGTCCTCTGACCTTTATACATCCACTGTGGTGTATACCCTGCCCACATGAACACATACAGCAAATAAATGAAATAAAATAAACCACTTATATATTCAAGCATTATTGGCCAATTATAATATTTTCAAATTAGGAGACAAGACCATATGATCAGAAATCATATCTGTAAGTACCGGAAGCTAGCAATAATGGAAAGAAATGCCCCAGCTAGTGACTGGAAACCATGGGCAGGAGAAGTGTGTCTTTATGGTGATGATCAATGTATTGCCAGAACTCTTTCAGTGGTTCTTAGCCTTCCTAATGCTGTGATCCTTTAATATAGTCCCTCATGTCATGGTGACCCCTACCATACAATTATTTTGTTGTTGCTTCACAACTGTGTTTTTGCTACTGTTAAGAATTGTAATGTAAGCATCCGTGTCTTAAGATGGTCTTAGGCAACCCCTGTGAAAGGGTTATTCAACTACCCCAAAGGGGTCGGTCATGACCCACAGCTTGAGAACCAGTGCTTCTACCAGTAAATTTTACTGTATGCAAAATGTTTCATACATGAAAACTTTAAAAGACAGTAAGGCAATATAGGGAGCAGTTAGAGAAAATACATTGTTACGACTTCAACTTTGCTCCTTGTCAGAGAGCCTTCATACCAAATGTTGAAAACTTTAAACAAATATTTTCAGAAAGTTAAGTTTTTATGCTGACTTGTAGCTAAAAGTAGTTGCAAGAGCAAAATAAAATAAGTAAATTTAGCGTACACAAAACTTATAGTATTTACAATGTTCTGCAAAGGGTTTATCTCTGTGAATGAGCGTACAATGAAACCACTGAACTGGACCACTCCATGGGCAGAAAGGAAGGATAGAGACTGCAAAGGTGTCTCTGGCTCTGCCCATGGTGGGTAGAGAGAAGCAAAGTGGCAGAAAAGGAAGCAGATTTTATATGACAGCCAACAACAGCTGATACAGGCTGTTCAGACTGACAGATGCCTTTGTCTTAGGTAGTTCACTTTAGGGGCAGGTTAAGGGAGCTTCCTGGTAGACAGAAACTCACCTTCAGGTCTCTGTTTACCCTGTAACAATCCTTCTCTTTACCAGTCCAGTTCCTTCTGTTCGGGGCAATGCCACCAAAACTATCAATTTTGTGCTGCTTTGGACCTAACAGTTCTCATGGTGGCACAGTTTAGAAGTGTTGAAATTCGAGGCCAGCCTGGTCTACAAGAGCTAGCTCCAGGACAGGCTCTAGAAACTACAGGGAAACCCTGTCTCGAAAAACCAAAAAAAAAAAAAAAAAAAAAAAAAAAAAAAAAAAAAAAAAAAAAAAAAAATTGAAGTGTGGCTAGAATATTTTCAGAACAACAGCTTTTAAATATATAAAATAAAGTTTATTGAAATATTTAGCTGTGTGGTAGCATATAAAAACCACGGTGTTCCCTTTAAAATAACCAAGTATTGTATAAAAATATAATTTTATTTATACAATATTTATATGCACTTTTTAAAAGATTTTTAGGCTTAGGCAACCCAGTTTAAAAAACCTACATACACAAATATAAAATCAGATTTTAGCCAACTTTTATAAGACTTTAGTAAAACTAAAGTGAGGGGTTATTTCTGTCAATTTTAGCCAAAAATATTGTTATTAAATTTATAAGATTTCATATCATTGGTTACCCAACAAACATACTTCTTAAGCTATGTTGTAAGTGTGGCCCAGCTACCTTTATGATTTTTTTTGACTGGTCTGAACTTAGACACTTTTCTTCCTTCTCCAGAGGCCTGGTCTGCTGGTGCCTGTGAAACACCTGCAATTGTAAATCTTCCTGCATGTCTCTGAGAAACAGTGCTTTCAGGGCTTTGCTTTTAATCCAGAATTGTTTTTCTGAAGGCTCTGGGATTTCCTTAAAGCATGTTCATTCAGAAAGATGGAGCACCAGACTGCATATTCTGTGGAAGTTACAAGGCTCATTTTTAAAAATATTTATTACTTTTAACTGAAAATTGGTGTTTAATTCAATATATTCTGGTCATGGCTTCCCCCTCCCACATCTCTTCCCTGATACTCTACTTCTACACCCAACCAACTACTTTCTTTCTCTCTCTTTCCCTCCCTCCCCCCTCTCTCTTTCCTTCTTTCCTTCCTTTTTCTCCTTCCTTTCTTCCTTCCTTTCTTCCTTCCTTTCTTCCTTCCTTCTTTCCTTTCTTTCTTTCTTTCTTTCTTTCTTTCTTTCTTTCTTTCTTTCTTTCTTTCTTTCACAATCAAACTAATAAAAAAACTAAATCAGGATAAAACAAAACAACAGGGAAACAAAGGCAAATAAAGAGAGAAATCCCTTACATTTGCAGGCATTTACACACACACACACACACACACACACACACACACACACGGAGAGAGAGAGACAGAGACAGAGACAGAGAGACAGACAGAAGAGAAAACACATTAAAAGAACTCACAAACACCATAATATAAGTAAAAGACCAGTAAGATAAACAATCCACAGACCAAGCAAAATGTGATTTAAAAAAAAATTCTCAAGATACAACTGAGTTAGTTTTGTGTTGGCCATCTAGTGCTAGGCAAGGGTCCTAGTCTTAAGTATGGTTTGTATACCCATTGGAGAGATGAAAATTTACTTTTCTAGCAGTTTCCACTTGGAGATAGCTTCTGGTTAAGGGATGGGTGCATGTGTCCATTACACATCTCAGTGCTGGAACTCTGTACAGGCTGTGTGCATTCCGGTGTTCTCTGTGAGCTCATATGTGCATCAGTCCTGATGTGTCTGGAAGGTAGTATTTTACTGGTGTCTTCGATCCCCATTGGCTCATACACTCTTTCTGCTTCCTCTTTTGCAGTGGGTATGACATTGATCTATGAACAATGCACTATATTGCATTTCTTTCGCAGAACACTATCATTTGGTTTTTCTTTTGGCTCCCATGCCTGACACTGCTCAGATGTCCAATAAACAAGCAAATTGTGATAGTTCAGTTACCAAATGGGTATCTGAATAACATTGACCAACCTGCCTCCTCCAAATCTTCCAGTATTCTCAGCTCTCTCCAATGATTAAAATCTGTTCTACATCTTCTTTCAGAAGATTTAAGTTCAAGCTCACACCCTCATTACATTCATTCTAAGACTTTTGTGATCACGTAACTCCAACTTTAGGACTCAACTATTTCACAACTGCTCACTATACATCAAGTATTTGAAGAGAATTATAGAGAGTCGAGAAATTGTGAATCATGGTGTGAAGACAGAGTTAATGATGTTTGAGGAATGTTGAGTTACAGTTGCCTAAACAGCACAATCATGTTGTATGATAAAAGAACTGGGAGCCTAAATGGAGGGTCTGCCACTGACCCTTTTGCGACAATGCCAAGTAATCCTGTTTGCACTTTAGGAATTTGGGATTGAATAGAAGCTCAAGAAAAGTGATACAATGTGTGTTTCATGCTTTGCAAACGGGATCTGCCAGGGGAAATGGGGAGAAGTCCTGATGGATAGAGCTTCCAGGGATCAAATAAGCTGCTGTCCTAGTAACGGTTTCTATTGCTGTGATGAAACACCATGACCAAAAGCAAGTTGAGAAGGAATTTACTTGGCTTATATTTCCATATTGTAGCCCATCACTGAAGAAAGTCAGGGTAGGAACTCGAACAGGGCACTAAATAGAAGTCAGAAAAGGATGCAGAGGACATGGATGAGTGCTGCTTCCTGGCTTGCTCTCATGGCTTGCTCACCCTGCTTCATTATAGATTCTAGGACCACCAGCCTAGCGGTATCAACACCCACAATGGGCTTGACCCTCCCCCAATCAATCAGTAATTAAGAAGATGCTCTACAGCTGCATTTGTCAATTGCGGGTTTTCTCCTTCCAGCTTGTATCAAGTTAACATAGACCGTGCCTGCACAGCTGCCAACAATTTAGCCCCAAATTTAGAATTTCTGATTATCTGTCATGGTATTATCTCCTGAGCAAGCACAGCTAGCTCTAGCAAAATGCTGTTGGTGGTGAAAGAGGAGAGTCTTTCTTAGGTGGAATGGGGGGAGACTCAGACCTGGAAATCAGCCAGGATTGGCTGTCAGGGAGCCAATCCTATCATTGTTAATGTGAGGGTATTATTCATATTATGAGTTGAAGTCTCTCTAAGGTACCTTCAAGTCATCCTAAGTCAAATATTTGCCAGAGACTAAGCAGTGTGTGCATGATCAACCATTATTCACCAGGTGCCTAGATTCAAATCTTGTCTGTCTCATTGCGGAGTCCCACAACATCGGTTACTCAGATCAAGTTTCATCTAGAAAAATGAACCTCTTAAGGCCGTTTTAAAGATTAGAAAGACAATACACTCCTAAGCATCTAGTGCAACATCATGTACCTATGCACATTTATGTAACTGTGGTAATTACATTAAAATTATTACCATTATCTTTGTTTTTACACAGTTGTTATTATATCAGCATGAGTGCTAATACAGTGATGGAAGAGTAAATAAGAAGCTCCCAGACAAAGAAATTTGGAGACTGAATGTCTACAAGGGGCTTGGGAAGGCTCACAGGTTAAGAGGGCTTCTTGCTCTTATAGAGTTCAGTTCCTATCTCCCACTTTTGTGGCTCACAACCACCTACAACTCCAACCTCAGGAACAAACACCCTCTTTAGGTGTCCAAGGATATGATACTCAAGGACACACACAGACTTAAAAATAAAATAAATCTTTTCTTAAAAGCTTACAAATGTGACGAAATTAGAGCATTTAAAACATGCAGGTTTGGTGATAGTTCTTATTTTTTTTTTTTTTTAGTTCTTAGTACCAAATAAGTCTTATGAACAAAATGATGTTACTTGCAATATACCCATCTTTCATATCACCACAGTTATAGATAACCCATTTGGATAATATAATCTCATCAGATTTATCATGGTGAAGCTAAGATACTGGCCCTGTAAATTTTGAAGTATGCTGATAGTGACTAATAATCCTCAACTAACTGAAAAAAAATCTGCTTCCCAAAGTACATTTCATAAGGAAGATTGACACTAGTATTTCCCTGGCTTTGACCACAAATGACTATAAAACTCATAAGGGCATGCTGCATGCCATTGGGTCTTGGCATCTGTGTGGAGTGGGCTGCAGCTACAGGAAGATAAACCTTTTAATCTATACATAGAGCAGGAATCTTTCAGGATCCAGCTTTATAGCCTCTGGTGCTCTGGACCTACAAATAAATCACTCATACGATAGAAAAATTGGCAGAAAATTTTGGACTCTGAAATAAGCTGTAAACTATTTAATTTAAAAATCCAATAACAGCTTTCAAATACACATGATGAAGATGAATGTATCTTCTGCAATTTTCTAAGTTGGCACACCAGAGAATACCTGAAAGACAAGGTCAGTGGAGCTGAGATTGTATTCTTAGTTTTGAGTTTCAGTCCTTGGCAAATAAAATAGCTACACACAAAATTGAAATATACATTCATGAACAAGAATTAACACAAAATACAACATCACTGCTGACTCTAAGCAATTCGTAGAAATAACCAATGCAAGCCAATGCCAAAGAAGGCACACTGCCTTGTTCTACTAGGGAAACTATTTTCTTGTATAATTTAGTTCTTTTTACATCTGATATTTTGTTTAACGTATATTATGATTTGTCACCCCAAGTGTCAGCCTTGATTTATATATTCTCTTGAGGAAGGCAAAGAATGAGTTATATTTTGTTGCTGTTTTCTCCTAATAAAAAAGACATATTATATAGTCTTTATAATGGCATCATACTTGTGTTCAGTGTGTTAGCATGAAAAGAATGCTTGTGAATACCTACGATATTTTAAAGAAAACCTTATTTAAATTATAGTACAAAGAACATGCTGAATTTCTTTAACAACTCAAGTATTTGATGAAAAATATCAGCTACTGGGTCTAGTTTTGGAAGAATTTTTATTATGTTTATGAAAATAAATTTTTGGTGGTAGAATTTTGGGTGACAGCTATTTGGATTTTTTTTAATCCCCCTAATTTCAAATTGAAATTTAATTCCGAGTAAGTTGAAGTCAGTTTTTCCAGGGCTTCAGTAATAGAGCAGATTACCTGCTTACAGGTTCTGAGTCCTGTGTGTCCTTCTTATGGAGTGGATTGCAATAGGAAGAAATGAAAGAGTTGGGGGGAAGAAAACTATGTATAGCATTCCAGAGTATAAGAAATTAATAACCACTGAGCAGTTAGTTTGTTATTAATAGTTTCCAAGAGCTGGGGAGCATTATCCAGACTATATATATATATATATATATATATATATATATATATATATTGCCAGGACTGGTCCTGAGACAGACAGACGTCTATGTAATGCCAGGAACTGGTCATGTAGAAGAAAATGCCAGATGAGAGCCTTGATTGTACATCCAGGGAGAAGGAACAAGTGAGGCAAGATAGTCAGACTCCAGATTTGTTGGTTTCGAGAGTTTCTGGGAGTTTCAGTGAATGGCGGGAACTATTTGTGGTTGTCTGGTTCTTGACCATGGTCCAGAGTTTGTCTAATATATGAGCTGGTTAGACATATGGGTTCTGGGCTGGCTGGTTTGTATTTTGAAAGTGCACTTCCAGAAGGGCCTCTGGAGGTGCTGGGGTGGGGCTAAGAGAAGTACGATGCCAAAGCAAGGTGACAAGCTTGCCAACATGCGTGTAGAAGAAGTGACTGGCATATGCACATAGGGTAAATGTTAAAAGCTTAAGTTTACAGAAGCAGAAAGCATGGTTAGGACAAGAGGAAAGACATCATAATACAACGAAAGAATTCAAGTTCATAGTGCTTACTGTGCTTGGCCCACCCCGCCCTCTACTCAGAGCAAGTGAGCGAGCACCCAGAGTATTAAGATTGGCTGCTAAGGACTCAAGACTCCATCCTTTTGTGGAGCATTGCCTTAGTTCAGTGGTTCTCAAACTTCAAGATGCATCAGAATCACTCAGAGGATTTACCAGACCCCAAACTACCTGGCTCTGACAGCAGAGTTTCTGATTCAGAAGAGTCGGACTGAAATCAGAGGTCCTCTGGTTTTAGCATGTTCTTATGTGAAGCTCATTGTCCTGACAGGGGACCTAACAAGAAAACAACTATCCAGGACTTCCAGGAGGCTCCCCTACTGCCTATCCCAGCACAGGCTCACCTTCAGTAGTTCATGAGGAGCTGACTTGGGATGTAAAAATCTTGCCACTTTATTTGAAGTCAGGGAAGTCCCAGGCCATTCCCATAAACGTGCAAATGGAATTGGGTTGTGACTGCATTTGTGTGGGCTGGGATTCCTCTCCTTCACTGGCTGTTTCCCTTAATTTTCACTGGTTCCACCTTAGTGAGTCATGTAAACAAAATAAATCAATCTTCTTCTTCGTTTTATTATTATTTACCTTAGAAAAAACTTTTTTTTTTTTTTTTTGGTTTTTCGAGACAGGGTTTCTCTGCAGCTTTTTTAGAGCCTGTCCTGGAACTATAGAAAAAAACTTTTTAAGATAACATATTCCTACCAAAGTTATCTTATTCAAAATTTAGATTTTTTTATCATTTTCAAGTTTCTTTGATAATCAGTATTACTGTTCTCAAATACAGCAATCATTTGAAGCATGCTCAGTAGTAATCTAGTGTTCAGAGGATGGAAATAAAAACAATAGCAGATAACAGCAATATATATATATATATATATAATAGTTATATATATATAAATATATAATAGTTATGTGTATTTAGGTAACCAGAGTTAATTTTTTAAGTAAAAGACTAAAGAGGTCTTAATTATCTTTGTTTGGAATGTCCAGTGTTTATTTACTGTGGGCATTTTTCCAAAGCAAATTATAAAGAAACAATTCTGTCCTCCAGCATTTTGTATTACGTGTTATTGTCTAAAAACAAATCCACAGTGTTTAAATGAATGAAATCAGGCAATAAATATCATTGACAATGTTTTGATAACTGAACTAGTGTCCCGCAGCTCATTTGTTTCAATTAATAAAATATAATTAAATCATATGCATGAATAAATAAATGGAAACAGTCTACATTTTGTTATCTAAGTTTGTCAGACAAAAGCTAACCACTTTCCCATATATCAACATATCCTCAATTCCCATGAACATAAGTATTTATCATAAGCTTTAGAGAGAAGCAATGTCCATATTTCTCAAATTTAAGATCTATAAGGATCTAAAACCCATGAAGTTCTGCGTTTTCTTGCGGCATCATTAAGTGATTATAATGAATATTTGAGTGACTGACAAAAAGTTAGTGTTCTGCTTGCTGCTGTTTTTGAGAAAACTTAGTGAGTATGGGCTCACTTCTTCTGTCATATTGCAATATTTGGACAGAGTTTATCATAGTCGTTACTTATTCTGGTAGGGAAAAGGACTAGTGGTTTTGATTTTTTTTTTATCTTAAGCCAAAATGTTCCAAAAATGAGATGGAATAGCATGAAAAAAATCTAAGCGTAGGTTCTTGAAATGCTGTGACAGACAATTTTGACATGAATTGTCAGCAACATTTTAGGCTGTGGTTTAAAAGTAGTTTGTGTTTTAGACTCACTCAATTTTTCTATGCTGCAGAATGTTGTAGTGGAAATAATCCATTTTATACGGGTTCAAATTACAGTTTTCCACTTAATATCTGCTTGAACCGAATAAAGTCGAAGATGCGGTGAGTCTCCATTTCTTCATGCCTGAGTTGATGAAGATCATACAGATTCTGAACTGATCATACGTATAAATAGATCATTTTATATAAACTTTGTGTGCCACAAACAGAAGAAAACACAAATCTTAGCTATTGCTGTTTTAATCTTATATATGTTTTCTTCTTTTCTTAACACATATTAGGTGCACTAGATGAACTGGATTGTTATTATTTCTAACACCTGCTTAGGGCTGGCTTTTCAGCTACTCTTAGCATCTCAGCCAGAAGTGGTTATTTTCTCCTGTAAATATGACCTTGAAAAAACACAAATATGAAAGACTTTACTCCTAATCCTAGTTACTGCAGGAGCAATGCAGTTTATTGAAGAATCTGAGGTCATTTTACAACTTTAGGTAACTCATTTAATCTACAATGGTGATAATGAAGAGTGGCCTTCTCCATAGACTCCGAGGAAGCTGAGAGTCCAGGATCCAGGATCACTTTCTGTCTTCTTAGAGTGCTCAGGAAATTATTTTTGGAACCAATTTATTTGGGGGATTTTGATCTCCATCTGCTGTGTTGAAACCATAGAGAAATATCTTGATAACACATTTGGAGGCATAAAAACAATGGATATGTGTTTTCTGAATCAGTTTTAAAACAGAGCAAAGTAATTTTTTCTCAAGTAATTGAGATTTCTAAAGCCAGAAATACAATCACACATAGATCAACAGTCAGAACAAATAAGCAATAGCATCTCCTTTTTCTCAGAAATGATATGTAAGAGTAGAAAATACACTCAAATAGTGACATTCAGCCTTCCAAGTTTCTCAATATAAACACTGATTCCAAAAGACCTTGTATTGTGTGGTGGAAAATATGCTAGAATTAAAATTTCTCAAGTGTAAATAGAGAATGGAGACATAGAAACAGATAATTCAAGCAACAGAAAAATGAATTATCTTGGATAAAATACATTGACGGGCTAAATTTGTAAGAGTTTGATCAAGATCAAGAATAAGGCTATAAAAAGTGTTAGAGATGGGCAGAAGGCGCAGGCAAGAAATTTTGCATTTGTATTTACAACTAAATAAAATTATCTTTTCTTAGGAAAATCAAGGCATTCCAGGGGAAAAAAATCTCTGGTGTAGGGGTTGAAGAGATGGCTTAGCAGTTAAAAGAGTTTGCTGTATAGTAGAAAAGTCTGGAGTTCTTTTCCCAGCACCCATACAACAAGCTTGTCGTTATATACATGCCTATAACCACAACTTCAAGAAGAGCAGAGACACCCTAGCAGAGCAAATGTGAGGCCCAGATTAGCAAAGAATTTGCCTCATAGGAGTAGACAGAACGTGTTAGAGGATGCTCCGGGCTTTATTCTGGCCACTGTGCTGGTACACAGGCTCATACTACCTCATATACAAGTGCACATCCACTCACACCCACAGACAACAGACAGAAAGACACACACACACACTTTTTAAAAAGAAGTGAAGTGGCCGGGCGGCGGTGGCGCACGCCTTTAATCCCAGCACTCGGGAGGCAGAGGCAGGCGGATCTCTGTGAGTTCGAGGCCAGCCTGGTCTACAAGAGCTAGTTCCAGGACAGGCTCCAAAGCTACAGAGAAACCCTGTCTTGAAAAACCAAAAAAAAAAAAAAAAAAAAAAAAAAGAAGTGAAGTGTACTTGAGTCATATTAACTCTGGTTATCTGTATTGGGCACACACAATAATGATCCACCAATAATCATAAAGGATAGAAAAGGGTCTCACAGAACTCTACCCTTACTACTGGCTATAACTAGATTTGATATGAGGAATAACTGTCTTTTGTTGTCTGTTAAATCACCACAGTCCAGTGGACAGCTTCAAAGTCAGTTGTACAGTGGCTCTGGTTATTTTTGGTAGGTTACAAAATGAAGCAAATTAACATGAATGTTTGAGAAATTTGCTGCTAGTGGGGAGGGAGAACAAGATTGGTAGGTAGGTGGGGCATGCGAGTGGTTGGTATGCAAGGCATACATGCAATTGTAAAACAAAAGTAAATACCTGCTACTTGCACCTAATATAAAACCCATAGACCACACATAGCTTCAAAATGTAATCCACTTCTAATTTTGGATATTGCATATATACATGTATATGATGTATATGTATATGTATATGATGTATATGTGTGTGTGTGTATATGTGTGTATATGTATGTTTGTGTGTGTGTGTATATATATATATATGACCTTAAAGGGTCATTGTTGTCTTCCTGCCATTTATCTGTATCACTTTGTCTGTGAATATAGGTTCTTGAGTCTCATGTGAACTTGCTACTTGTGTTAGTTTGAGTGAGACTGCTCCACCCAATTCCCAATAGGTTAATATATTTTAATATTTGGTCCTCAGTTGGTGAAACTATTTGGTAATGATTAGGAGATGTTTTCTTATTTGAGGAGGTGTGCACTGGGGGTGGGAATTGTTCATTACCCTAGGTTTCAGTTCTCTATCTACCTTCAACTTGTAGATCAAGATATAAGCCCTCAGCTACTGACTAGATTCATGGCTGCATGTCTACTGCCATGATCCCCAGCATTATCATGATCATGAATTCTGACTTTCTGAGACTATAATCTTCAATAAATTTTTTCTAAGTTGCCTAGACCATGATGTCTCCTCGCAGAAATATAAAGTAATAAAGATACTACTATTCTAAGAAAAATAAACATTTCAATCCCAGAAGTGAAAATTACTATCATGATTGCTAGGTGTATTAGTTACTTTTATGTATCTGTGATAAACCTCATTGATCATGGGGACATATGGAAGAAAGAGCTTGTTGGGTTATGGTTCCAGAGGGATGAGATTGCACCATAGAAGGGAAGCATTGCAGCTAGAAGTAGGCATGGAGTCAGGAAGCCTAGCACTCATCTCCTTGACTATAATCTGAAACCAGAAGGAGGGAACTGGAAGTGGTGAGGGGCTTTTAACCTCAAAGTCGACCTCACCAGTGTTATACTTCCCCTAGCAAAGGTACACCACCTAAACCTTGTCAAAACAGTGCTGTCAACTGTAGACTAAGTGTTCAAATAACAAATCACATCGGGGATTGAAAATATCATACTGAGAAGGGCAACTTCCAGATGAGGTTTCTGTCATCTTATTGGTAATAATTATTTTCTCTTTAGATGAAAATATAGGTTGAAAAATAATGTGGTATGTGTTAGTATACATTTTAAGTTGTATTAGCAATTTTAAATCAAAATCATTTTTAAAAGGCATATAAAGCTGCCCAATGCTTTGCTGAAGAACACTAACTTTGCAAAACTGTGGCTGTCGTGGATAAGGCTTGAATAATACATGAAAGCTGGATCTCACCATTTTTTTTAAATTTCAAATCAAGATGCATCTTGCCTTCATTTAAAGCATTAGAAGAAAATGTGAGAAACATCATTTTCTTAATGCTAAAGTCCAACTTCATGGCCAATCAAGGTTGACTGATTAGAAATGTCAAAAAGAATGGCAGCCAATATCCTCCAATTTGTTGACCTTTCATTTAAGGTGACAAATTTAAGCGGGCTTTCTCCTTCTAAATTCAAGGGGATTGAGAGAGAAAAACTCTGTGCCTTGTTCCATTGTGGAGCCTGTGTTAAACTGATCCTTACTCATTACTGCATCAGTGCTGATGAGAGTGTTGCTTAAAGCATGGAAACAGGGATAACTCCTCATCTTTACCTGTTAAAGGGAGCAGCAACTTAATAAACTGATAAAAACAAGTTGTATGAAAATTATAAAATAAATCCAATCAAGCAACTTCCCTCGCATAAGGCAGGTTGTCATCCCTAGCAAGAAGCATTTGCAGAAATTCATTATCCGTAAATATGCACTCATCATATTTTCTGATAATGTTTCAAGATTTGATTTTTTGTGGGATGGCTTAATCATCCCAGGCAGCAGTCTTGAATCTGTTCTGAATGTAGAACTCAGACATCTGAGCCATCTGTTCCTACTGGAGATTTCTCAGGTGGTCTTCCTTGATCAAATCTGATTTTTCTTAACTCAGAATGGATCCACAGCCTCTCATTTCCTGTGAGAACAAAAATCAAATCCTCTTCTCCAAAGTAACATACCCTTTGACTTCAATTTTGAAGTCAAGGTATTTTCAAAATATTTATCTTGGATTAATTCAGCAGCATTTATAAACGAATATCTTTTATCAGCTGTTGCTCCTTCCTCCAGATCAAACAATTCAAAGAGAACATAATAACACACAGTATCCAGACTCTATGTGTATTTTCATATTTATGTGATTTATTTTAACTTCTATTTCTTTTATTTTTAATTTTTGGTTTTTTGAGACAGGGTTTCTCTGTGTATGTTTGGATATCCTGGAATTCATTCTGTAGACTAGGTTGTTCTTGAACCCACAGAGATCTCAAGTGCTGGGATTAAAGTTGATTTCAAAGAAATCTGTCTGCCTCTGCCTTCCAGGTGTTGGGATTAAAGATGTGAGCCACCATGCCTTGAACTCACAGAGGTCTGTCTGCCTCTGTCTCCCAAGTATTGAGTTTAAAGGTGTATGCCACTACACCCAACTACTCTCTTTCTTTTTTATTTTACAGATTTTAACTTTTATCCTGCATATATTTTTAACACACTGTAAACCATTTAGAGGTTTTCTTTGTCTTTGACTCTTTCTTTACTGTATATCTCTCTTTTTCTGACCACATGAGTCTTTAATTTGCTAAGCAATTTGCTAAGTTAAAGCCATGGTTTTGTTGCCTGGATCCAGCCCATTTCTTAGCTTTCTGAGAGTCCAGCCTCATGGTGGAGGTACCGGCTGTAGTCATGTTTATTGCCACAACTTTATGGTGTTTCAAGGTCCCTGCCAGCAAGCAAGCTGCAGCAGTCTGCTCACAAACCACATTCAAATGCTCTGTAGCCAGACCTTCTGCCTGAAAGAGTTTGCACTGGCAGGACTGACTGCCCAGAAAGCCAGCATTTTAAAATGGTGTGGCTTTTTTTCCTACTATGCCTGAAAACCAAAAATCATGCAGTTAGCTTTTCATCAACACCATTTAAGTGTTTTATGTCAGGGCCTCTTAAAAGAACTGCAAGGTTTTACAGCTAAAGCTGAGCCAGGAAGCCTCTCTTAAATGAGACACATTTTCCTCTAGCAAACAGGGCCCACCTGAGAAAATGCTGCTATCAATAAGCTGTGCTTAACTCTATTCCTTTTTGTCTGGAATTACTTCACAAGCTTTCTCAGGCTTTATGTGGATGTAGTTGCTCATGTGGGTGCCATATGTTGTCAGGGTTTCTGTCCTGACTGGTTCCTGCAATAGTTAAGTACCAAAGAAATCATACAGAGGTCTACATTAGTTAGAAACTGATTGGCCTAGTAGCTCAGATGTCTCATTAACTCTTATAACTTATATTAGCCACATATATATATTATATATAACTTATATTATATTATATATATATTCATGTCTATGTTAGCCACATGGCTTGGTACCTTATCTGGTGAGGCAGTCACATCTTGCTTCTTCTGTGGCTGGGTAACGACTGCAGACTCCTCTTCCCAGAATTCTCCTGTTCTGATTGACTCACCTCTCTTTCCTGTCTGGTTGTCCCACCTATACTTCCTGCCTGGTACTGGCCAATCAGGGTTTTATTAAAATACAATTGACAGGGTACAAATCATTGTCCCACAGCAGCCACTGACCTTCTAGTTCTAATGTCAGCAGATATCAACAGCCCTCCATCTATTTAGACTTACTTATTATCCTTTCTCAACTATTTTCTTGAATCTATATTCAGTCTGCTTGGTCTAATTTAAATGTTTTTCCAAGTTAGTAGAGATGCCATTACAATTGCCTCTCTTATCCTGGTCCTAGACTCTTCCAGCTTTTTGTTGTCTTAGGTCCTTAGTTGTTGTTCTTCTATACTTTACCTACCCATTTCTGTAAAGTAATATATAAAGTAATAAAAATACTTTCTCACTCAAATCTCTAACCATTTACAATCAAATCTATAATAATAGAAATTTTATTTTCCATTGTTACCATAGCCTGCCTTATTTTACCCATGGATATATGCTAATATACTTTTCTACAACTCCTCTCTCTCTCTCTCTCTCTCTCTCTCTCTCTCTCTCTTTGTGTGTGTGCATGTGTGTGTCTTTATTCTTCTGTCTCAGTATCTCTCTGTGTTCCTATTTCTGTGTTTCTCCATCTCTCTGTCTCTTTCTCTATATATCTTTTTCTGTGTGTGGGGGACACATGTATTTTTCTGATTCCCCAGATTTGAAATCTGATTTTACAGATTTCATCTGTAAAGGGATTTTTAAATCTTATTTGTTATTCAATAGCCAATAACTGAAACATTTACTGCCGTATACACTCAGTAAATATTGGTCATTAAATAAATGAGTCAAGAAGATGATTTGTAAACACTGACTTGTCCTTTCCTGCCACTACTTTCCTATGATGCTAGTGTTATGGACAGAAGACTTGCATAAACAACCAGTTGCTTTCAGATGATTTTGAAAGTCATTAGTTTCAGAGGTCACACCGGTGTGCTATCTTCCTGCATCCTTGCTGAAGATAGCATCTCAGGCTACAGCCATCTAATCGTGAAAACTGCTTTGCAAAACTTACATATCCCTATCTTGTCTGAAGATAGTTGACTTTCAGTTATCTTCCTTGTGCTGTAGGGGAAGGGTTTTTCTCTCTATTGCTTCTACCTTTTCAGAAAAAATAGTTTTTCATTGTCTTCCTTTATTCACAGTCTTTGCTTTATTGCAGAGAAAAAGATACTTTTTATATCCTCATAATTAAATTGAGAATCAATAAGAATCAACTATTCTGGGAAAAGAAACTGAAAATTGGGAAAAGAAGCTAAACTATACCTTGACCTCTAAAACTTTCCAATCATTTGTTTTCTTTATATTTACAGAATTTAGAAATGCCCAAAACTTACAAGTATCAGAGGCTCATGTCTCAGAAAAGCAAGACACCTGAAATGTGTCTGAAATTGTAGCCTCCCTGGATTGCACCTATCTGATAACTCAATATACAAACCTTGTAACCACAACCTTTAAGAGCTTGCCTTTGCTTTCCATCACTTCCATCTTCATTCTTTTTTTTGGCTTTAAATATTCTTGTTTTTTCTTATCCCTAACAACTGTTACTCTGGTCAATTGGCATTTTCAAGTGCAAGCGCTGAACTTGAATTCACAGTGGCTCCTGGTCTGACAAATATGTCTTGATGTGAATTTGATACCACTGAAAAATTTATGCAGATGAAATTTTTTTTATTTTCTCTTAATCTAGCTTTTGTCTTTTAGTAGACATTTTAGTAAAGAACTTACTTGAGATTGTTATTGTTGATGGATTAATGCTGTTAATGTCTTTAATATCATAGCTATTTGGAACATACATTTATAAAAGCTCCCGTGAAACATTAAAAGCAAAGCACTGAAAATCTCAGGCACTCTTGAACTGGTAGTTTCCCTGGATTGTCAGTCTGACAATTCCGCAGTTAATAATTCTTCACAAATCAGATACCAGACAGCCCGGAAGAAGATTGCTGTCCAGAGTGCTGAACCCGAGGCTAAGAATTTGGTGTCAAAACTTCTAGCTGCTGCCTGAACATCAAGCTTGTGAGCTGCAGAATAACCGCTGTTACTGAAATCCATCATAGAGCCCTCTGTCCAAAACTTACACTGGGGCAGTCACTGAGGCAGTCAGTGAAATTGGTCTCTGTAGACCAAAGTTATCTGTCATTTTGAAAGAAGCTATGCGAGTGTTGAGGCTCTGAAAGGATTTTTTAAAATATGAAACATTTATGTGAGGGTGGGGATTGAACTGGACTTGGGAGCCATGGAGAACATTATGATTCTGGTTTTGATGAACAGCAGAATTGGGTGGCAGAGAGAGCAGCCTGAGATTTAAAATATACTCCTGCCTTTTGATGTTTCTTTCTTCACAGTTCCAACTTAATGTTGCAATGCTATCCTCTTGGTATGAGCCTGGCATCCTCTGGTCTGAGTAGGACACTCATCTAAATGCCGAGTAACTATCATTTCCTCTTGGTAGAAATAATGGATCTTAATAGTTCTGTATTAATTTAGCGACGTTTGCCTTAAAGCTGCAGCCCATTTTTATACCACTCACCATAGGTGAGTCTGGCAAACCTGATGGTTTGAAAATATGAGCAGAAGAATTGGTGGAGACTGAGACCACTCTTTCCTTACTGGCCACCCAGACCCACACAGAAACTATATCAATACAGCATTGCTTGGCTCAGACATATATCTAGCTAACGCTTACATCTTAAATGAACCCATTTCTATTAATCTGTGTTTGGTCATGAGGTTGTGGCTTAATGGTAAAGTTCTGGAGTCTTTCTCTTTCGGCAGCTATATGGCACCTGCCCGACTTTGCCTTCTTTCTCCCTGTATTCAGTTTAGTTTTCCTGCCTACCTACATTCTGCCCTGCCATCGGCCAAAGTAGCTTCCTTATTAAGCAATGGTAATACGACATTCATAGATATAGAAGGAAATCCCACATCATCTTCCTTTTCTGTCTAAATAAAAAGGTTTGAACATTAACATAGCAAAATTACATATAACAAAACAGGCAGGACCCCAGAAAGATCCAGAGCCATTTGTGCCACCAGCATAAATCAGGAAGCTGTCCCTTGCAGTTTTGCCACTGATGCTGAGTCAGGAAGCCTTCTCTTAAAGGAGTCGCACATCTGCTCACCACCAGCAAACATTCTTATCTGAAAACATGTGGTACCAAGAAGCTTCAACTGACTCCATTTTGTGGGCCTAGAAGCCCCCTTTAAGCTATTTTAGGCTTTATGTGGATATTGTTGCCAAATGTTTGGGTAACATTATAAAAGGAGACTCTTCTTTCATTCCCAGCCTCCTAGATACAAATAATAACAGAAACCTTATTAATTACAACACTGATTGGTCTATAGCTCAGGCACATTTGTAGCTTGATCTTACACCTTAAATTTTCTCATTTCTATTAATCCATGTAGCACCATGAGGCTGTGGTTTACCAGTAACTTTCTCGTTTTGTTCTCCTTTTTTCTTGCTTTCAACTTAGTGTCCCACCTACCTATTCTGCCCTGCCACAGACCAAAGCAGCTTTTTAATTAACCAAAGTTAATAAAACATATTCATTGCATACAGAGGGGAATCTCACATCAGGATGATCCTAGCTAGGAGAAACTGAAAATCTCGTTATTTCAGACATATTAATTAAAATAGAAAAAGAAGTATCTCATGAATTTTGAGGAGAGAATCAAACAAAATCAGAGTGCCAAAAATGGCATTATTCATAATCACTTCTAGAACATGTTGAATGTCTAGGCTGAGGCACAAACCCACTGTCATTGGAGAAGGAATTGTGTTAAAATGCTTTCTCATTTGAATCTTGAGCATAATTTGATAATAGTTAATTTTCAAAGTTGTCAAAAATTCAAAAACAAGAACATGCATAAAGATTCCTGACAAATTGTAAATAACAAATAAATATGTATATATTAATTTATGTTGCCTTTATTAAATATAGATAAGCTTCAATTATTGCCATAGCTTTTAGAAGTAAATAAAACATGAATTTAAGAAAAAAATTGGTAATTAATTTTGTACTTATTTATATTTATTTGGTCACACATGACTATTTCCATAACTACATATCTGTCTATCAATTAATCAATATTAATAATTAGTATTCATGACATGTACACATATATACTCTTACTTGTTCAGTTCATGAAAAATAAGATGCATTTTTTGTGATGGCTAATTTTGATTTCCAACTTGATTGAATTAAAAAGATAAGGTGATTAGAAAGATGGCAAAACTTAAGATCACTTAAGATCTGTTCTTGCAGAGCACCCAGGTTCATTGTCCAACACCCACATAGTAGCTAGCAACTGCTTGTAATTCCAGTTCCACAGGATCCAGTGACACTGTCAGACCCCTTGTGACTCTGCAAAAATGTGTTGCACATACATACAAGGAAGAAAAATACATATTAAAATAATTAAATAGTATTAAAATAATTAAATAATCACATTAAAGTAAGAATGAATTTTTAAAAATACCCAAGGGACTTTTAAACCACAGGTTTGAATATGGCTATGAGGGCTTTATCTGAGACATGTAGAGAATGAGGGATCTCACTTGGTTAGATTATTCTATTGATGACTTACACAATTGGAAGGTGGTGAACCATGAGGGGCAGACTTGGAGGCTGTAGGTTACTGGGGCTTGTTTTGGTTCTGTGTTTTGCTCTTGCCTCTTCTTAGTCACCACTCCTGTCCACAAAGGAGTGAAGTACAACCTTTTCCAGATATTCCTGTCTCCATGATGCACAATTGCTAGAGGCCAACTGACAAGACACTGAGCCCCTGAAACAATCAGCCAAAATAAACATCTCCTCATTTTTAAAGATTTTATCATAGCACTGAGAGAACAAACTAATAAATTTGATTTTGAGAAATATAGATGAATGCATATGATGTTATTTACCTGTCCAATCGTAAACTATACTTATGATAATATTTTATCTGTTGATGAATGTCTTGATGGAAACACAAATAACTCATAGGAGTAATTTCTACCTATATTCCTACTGTGAGATGCATGAAAACGACTCATGTACAACCAGAAATCAAGAGAATGTGATTTCACGTATCTGGAAGAAACTGACTGAAGGATGAATGCCATCTAAACCCTGCCTGGAAACTGAGTGGTTGAGAAGCTGACGATACTAAACCACCACCCTGCTTAGAGACCTCTGACTAGACATGTAGGAGAAACTAGAGCAGGCTTCACCTTCCAGCTGAGGAAACCACCAAATATCTCCAAACTTGTTTTCCAGTCTGAATGTCCAGTACCTCCTCCCATGCCCATTTGTAATTCTTCTTGCATTGCAAATAGATAGTGGAAGTGAAAGATGACAATCCAAACATCATGCAATTGCATGCAGCATAATTTGATTCTTCTTTTTTCCTTCCTTAGAGTTTGGATGCAGTTAAATAAGGTGGAGTATGTGCTTAGAAATGATAGGAAGTGGAAAAAACATATTGGATAGGGTGGAAGTGGAGGAAAATGAGCACAATTTTATTAGTACATGTGTTCCTTTAATAGAACATCCAGACGAAATGGAAAATTACTTTTAATAATGAAAGAAAATTAGTTTCCTATAATTAAAACATAAATTCCTGCTTTTATTGTCTTGTCATTGAACATCTAGGTCTTTGAAATTCAATCGAAATTAAACAATGTTAAAATGCTGGGTTCGTTCCTATCTCTCTCTATAAAGGGAACAGCTGCTTAAATTGTTTTTCCTGCCTCATGTGAAAATAAAGTTTTCTAGGGGTGTTGTGTAGCACAACAATAGTGTGCTTTCCTCCGAGTGTGCGGCCAGCAGTTCAATCCTAGCCTCACCACATTAATAAATGAAGAAAACAAAATTTTTCTGAAGACATGAATGGAGCTTATAGATTAAACGCGAAATAGTATCCTATCGATTTTTTCCTGTTAAATGCAGTATTGAAAGCTTTATTTTGGAGACACAAAGTAGATTTCCTAAATAAATGCTGAGTTAATTAAATTCTCTCCATAACTTTATAGCAGACATAACGAAGCAGGAAAAAAAAAAAGAAAATTAACAACAAATCTGCTTAATGTTTCCTCAATGTGTCTTTGCTAACATTCTAAGACTGGGCTGTTGGATGGTTAAGATTCTGATCTCTGTCTTCCCAGGCTGAAGATAAGATCTGCCACATTTGTGCTTTTCTGTTCCCTTAACTAAGTAGGAAAGGTCCTGAGGGCGAATCACTGTACACTTGAAGCTGTTGAGAACAACCTCTGTTCTAACTAGGCAACCTTTTTTTGCCAAGTGACCGTAGAAACAAAACATCGAAAAGAAAATTAAAGTCATGCAAGAATACAGCAGGAAGTGTCGAGAAAGATACCATGAAGCCATTATTTCATGCCTACCATCATGATGACCTACTGTTGCATGAGGAGGGTGGGGTTTTGTTTGTCCCAGCCACTCGGCTAGCTTACACCCGAAATAACCACTCAGAAATTGTATTAATTAAATCACTGCCTGGTCCATTATCTCTAGCCTCTTATTGTCTAACTCTCACATCTTGATTTAACCCATTTCTAGTAATCTGCATATCACCACGAGGTCGTGGCTTACCGGGAAAGATTCAGCATGTCTGATTCTAGCGGCTCCATGGCGGTTCTCTCACTCTGCTTTCTTTTTCCCAGAATTCAGTTCTGTCTTCTCCACCTACCTAAGTTCCGCCCTATCAACTAGGCCAAGGCAGTTTCTTTATTTATTATCCAATGAAAGCAACACAGAAACAGAAGGAACTCCTACACCAACCTACACTTTGATAAATCAGCATGCATTGCCGCTAACATGTAGAAAGACTCTTCAGAGCTAGAGAAAAGAGTTTCACTAATAAAACCAATGGCAAATTAATCACATTATCATTGTGTAAGTTTTATGTTAGCAGCTATTTTAACCTATACAGCTTTGTTATAAATTCTGACAATGGTTAATGCAACTATGTAAAAATGTATTTGAAGGATTTTAAAAATTCTTGAAGTTTTACTGAGCAATGTTAGAATAATGTATATTACATGTAAATATCAGGCATGGCCTTAGATAAATAGCAAAAAGTAAATTGTCATTTTAATCTACTCCAAAGTAAACATTTCACATCCAATAGTAGCAAGGAAGAAAGTCTTCTATTGACATTGAAAGTCTAGGAAGCAAACTGTAAGAACAGACTAGAAAGCCAGTAAGCTGTGTGGGAAGCCGGGTGGTGGCAGTGCACGGCTTTAATCCTAGTACTCAGGAGCCAGAGACAGGTGGATCTCCATGAGTTCGAGGTCAGCCTGGTCTACCAAGTGAGTTTCAGGACAGGCACCAAAA
The DNA here is from genome assembly GCF_903992535.2 of Arvicola amphibius. Lineage (NCBI taxonomy): Eukaryota > Metazoa > Chordata > Mammalia > Rodentia > Cricetidae > Arvicola > Arvicola amphibius. The sequence continues at coordinate 11,269,190 of NC_052064.1, forward strand.
GTTACAGAGAAACCCTATTTCAATAAACCAAACTAAATAAAACCAAAACAAAAAAAGCCGTGTGGGGTGTCAAAGGGTCACTCAGGGATCAACATGATTTTGTTTCCATAACAGGACACAGGACCATCCTTATACCCCATATTATTTTGTTTGCTGAGTCTTGCTCTTGGTTTCCTCAGTCTTGTTTGACTTAAACATTCTTTGTCTTTAGGCTCTATGCTTTAAGGAAATGAACTAGAAAAACATTTGTGACAATTTTTCGACAGTCCTTCATTTTCATTTCTGACTTCTCTGTCTTTTGTAGTTCTATGCAGGGGTAGTGGTAGCTGGCTTGATGTCAAAAATAAGAATATTTGAAAATCAAGAATGAACAAGAGTGGGGCTCAGGGTTGAAAAGTTACAACCAGTCAATATAGAAACCGTGTCCTGGGGATGGTTCACTGAGTAAAAAAATGCATGTCGGAGAGGCTGGACTGCCACCAGACTTGGGTGCCTGGATCCCACATTAGGAGACAAACACAGACTTCAGAAAGTTGTCCTGTGACCTCTCTGTACACATGATGCCATGTACATACCTGCTTAGGCATCCCTACGTGTGGGCTCGTCTGCATGCACAGGCTCCCAGTATGACCCCCATACAAACATGAGCACAGACACAAGCAATCCTATGTGGATTGTCAATAAATAAAATTTTTGAAAGCCTTAAAAAGTAGAAAAATAAACCTGCTTTTTTCTTTTTCTTTCTTTTTTTAATTTCAGACTGTGATTTTTGTCTAGGCAAGTATATACAGGGAGGCTTACTTTTAAGTTTAGCAAAATAGAAAATTCTTTCTTAGAAAGCTAGTGTCCCAAACTGATCAGAGCCTCAGTCGTTGCTTTGTGAATAGGTGTGCTGTCCACGGCTATGGCAGAGATGGTGATAAGCAAACCCAGGCTCCCCAAAGAACCTAATCACATAACTGATTTAGCACAACTTCTGAAGCTGCCAGGGAAAGTGTTTGAAAAAGCTTGCCAGTGAGTCAGCCCCTGCTGCTAGAGCAGGGTTTTTCAAAGGCTGGCGTCTGTCCCTGGGATTGCCATTCAGCGCGGGCTGCCAGCACAGAGAGCTTTAGGTTTGATGATCTGCGCTGGACCCCATTACCAGCCTATCTGGGCTGTGATGACTGTAGTCTTGATTGACGATGAGAGCCCATCTTGTGATTTCACTTCAGAACAGGATTCTTTCAGACTGTCCTTGTATTTATTTACCGTTCTTCGCCGGCTTAGGCGTTTTCTAGTCTGTGTATGAATTGAATGCGTTGTTTTTTTTTCCCCACAGAAAGATAAAGCTGATGGTTTTGTTGTTGCAAAGTTGCGAGCAGCAAATCTCAAAAGTAGTGAACTTTGTGTCTTCTCTTTTAAAACACTTTTAAAAGAAGGCTTTTTTTTTTTTTTAATCAATGATATACCCGCATACTTTAAATCCTGAAATGTGAAATGTTATTAGTTTACCCTCACGGAGACAGTGGTATTGTGTGCCTATTAGGCGTATTTTTTTTCCCATGGAAAGGTTAGCTGTGTCTCCCTTACTCCTGCTTCTACTATGGGACGCCTTACTAATTCCATGGTTGATCTCGTGAAGAGGGAGTGTCAGCAGTGGAAGTCCATGCTGCTGTTTTCTGAATTCATTCTAACTTATATGACTCTGGAAGCTGCTTCCTCCACTCTTTTCTCGGCCACCCCCATCAAGATGGTGGAGATGCCTTGCCTGCGAACCAATCTGTTCTCTTTGGCGTGCATCCCTACCACTCTTCCTTTCTTTGGCCTCTTGTCTACTAATCCCTGCCAGGCAGCCTCCTTCCACCGTTGTGGGCTCCATTAGAACTTCCGTGCACTTAGCATCCCTTCCCAGCAGAGATGCAGCCAGCATCTGTGCCTTGAATGCTCACTCTTTTGATCCCTCCTTCTCTTTTGTCTTTAGCCATTTATTTATTTTTCTTCCCCCCCCCAACTCACTGTCACCCTGGAATTGTATTCCATGGCATTGAAACAGTTATGTCATGGTATTGCTTATTTTGTGATTAGTCTCACCAGCTTAAGGCTCTTATGAGAGTTTTTATTTGCATGCACATAGTTCAATATAATTCAAGCATAACAAAGTTAACAATACTCTACCTGAACACTTCATTTTCCCCAAATCCACAGATTTTATAATTGAGAGTAATTATTGGGCATAGAACCAGAATCACAATGAACATATTTCAGGATTACTGATTTCCAAGGATATTTTTCCATCTAATACCTGAATATATAGAAATAAAGCCACCTGAATTTTAAGCATTATTGGTGTGCATTTTTTTATCTGTTTGAAGTTGTTTGGAGTGGTAATTGAAATTTGTATTTGTATTGAAAGGGTTGTAGATGTGACTATTCAAAGCCTGTTACTAGAAAGCTCTAGAGAAGGGTACTGATTATTACACGTTAGCTATGTAACCTGGCACTTTACTAAAAGTGTTTATCAGTTTAAGGAGTTTTTTTTTTTTTTTTGGTGGAGCTTTTGGCTCTTTTACTTATAGGAGCATATAATCAAGAAATCAAACACTCCAATCAAAATAGAGATGGTCTATGTAGTTTAAAAGACTTCTCTAAAGAAGAATGTGTTCAATGTCATTAACCATGAGAGTAGTGGAAGTAAAAATACTTAGAGGTTCTTTCATTCTCATCACAGTAAGAAATTTTTCTAAGCAACTTTTTTATTTTTAGGTTTTAATTTATTATGTATACAGCATATATGCCTGCAGGCCAGAAGAAGCCATCAAATCTCATTAAAGGTGGTTGTGAGCCACCATATGGTCTTGGGAATTGAACTCAGGACCTCTAACAGAACAGCCAGTGCTCTTAACTGCTGAGCCATCTCTTCATCCCCAAGAACAGTTTTATTTAAAAAAATAAAGGATGCTGATTGATGGAGATGGAGGGAAAGTGAATATTTAAACAGCTGATAGAAATGTAAACTGGAACAGCCAGTATGGGAATTGTGGTTCAGGTTCCTGACAAAGCTAAAAGTAGATCTGCCTTATAACTTGCTCACATGCCTTCAGGGTGTCCATTCTAAGAACTGCATATCCTATGGTAGAGGAGATTGCACATACATATTCATTGTTGCCCTTTTCACAATAACTAGAAAATAGAATCAGCCCAGCTATACATTGAGTATTGAATGAATAAAGAAAACATGGTGCATTTATACAATGAGGAATGCCAGCGTATTCCTTCATTACAGGTTCTACTGTGTACACTGTTAGGTTTTAGATTTTTTTACACAAGAAGAACTGGTACTGTAATGATGACCAAAACTCTATGGCCAGTGGGATCACAGACCCAAGGGTAGGTTTTGATTTGCTAATTTGAAATGATACCAGATTATCTTCCCAATATTTGTGTTTATACACACAGATGCATGGTATTCTCAGCATTGAACAGAGATACTTCTTACAGCGAACAGTGATGAATACAAAGCCTTATGACTGCTTAAGGTACAGACAGTATGAGTGCTGGGTGCTCGGTCCTAAATACAACATTTGTACCAGTACATCTAACAGAGAACATCAAGGAAGAGATGCCAGAAAGAATGTAGTAGTTGGATGACAAGCAAAAGCACTTTGAAATGCTGTCTTCTGGGTGATTCATCTTTTACTATCATGAATTCACAGTCTCTGCAGTTGCCTGTATTGAGCCTACATAAGACTGGGCCTGTCAACATTCATCCATGGATTGGGGCATGGCTTATAGGGGCCTACTTCTCCTTGGGGAGCCCCTGACTTGGGGAGTGCTTGGGGATGGAAGCTAAGGGGGTATCTTATTATTCTCCATGCTTCTATTTTCATTCTGTATGCTTTCTATCACTTTCTCTCTTTGCCTCTTTCCTTTCCCATGATCCCTCTCTACATCCTTGGTGTCTACAGACTTCCCGCATTAACCTCAAATATAAATTTGAAGCTATGATCCACGTATGAGACAGAAGATGGGGCATTTGTATTTCGTTGTTTTTTTCCAGTTTCACCCATTTTTATTTCTGAAAAAATTCACAGTTTCACTTCTCTTTAGTGCTGAGTAGGATTCCAAACCTTTTCAGTCCTTTCAAACTTCTGACTATCACTAACTTAAAGTTCAGATTCTGGACTCGTTATTTCATTATCCAGCCCAAGAAACAAGTCCTTTCTACTCTGACATTGGGAGAGAGATTCTGTTACTGGAAACATTTTCTTCACTTATGCTTTTCCTTATTTGTTTGCCAAGATTCAGTTCCTAGGCATCATAATTTCCCAAGATAAGCATTTAGCCTGCATGAGTACTGATTGACCCACTGTCTGAGTAGTGAACCTTAGCAGTTTGTTTCCTTGGGACAACACCTTTTCTCTGGGACACAGTAGCTGCCTGTGTTTCACAGGGTAGAGAGATTCTAAGAAACAGCTTTGCTGGCAAACGTGCTATTTCCAACTGGAACCCCTCCTGTGTACGTGTCTTCCGATAACCAGGGCTGTGACAGTCTTTCCTTTATCTGAACCTTGGCCAAGAGCAGCCTTGAACTTGCTTATGAACTATCCTTATTCTTGCCCTATGTAAATGAGTCTGCCATATCTATGGGCAGAATTAGAGACCTCCTTGCTTGCCACATAAACCATTTTTCAGGCACCTTAATTATCGTTCAGTTCCTGGTGACAGAATTCAACATTTATTTGCTTGGTGAAACACACTTGCAAATTCCTTCTCTGTAGAGCTTTGGATTAATCATCCTCCTAAAGCTTATCCAGACTCACTCTAGATAGATATAGGGAATTAAACCTTTAAGTAAGAGTAATGGAACAGATAGATTGCCAATGATATGCCAGAGAGTCTACAGAACGTGCAGTAGGTGCTGTGTTTTCAGTGAAAATCCATAGAAATCCATATGTTTTTCCATAGAAAATCCCCATGAAGGATGCGTTCATTTGAGTGGGGCATTGGTAACACCACTGAAGGCTTAGTATAAACAAGGTGCAATTTTGTGTATAACAATTACATTAACTTGTTTAAGCCATACCAAAAAAACTTCTAAATGCATGTTAATTAAGATCTCTTTAGGAAATGTACAGCTCAAATCAAAACAATTCAGAAATTGTGACCAAAGGGCTCATGTACCCAGACCAGGATTTTGGCAAGAAGCTTCATCACGAGTGCTAAATGAATGAAATAAAACATATGACAATGCCACAAATGGTCTGCAGCATGCCTGTGAGCTGAGCCAGGGCAAAGGGACCAATTGTAGATACTGTGTGCTGACGGTGCGTGGTTGATCGGCAGTTATGATTCACCAGACAAGCTTTAATATATATAATTCAGTTTTAATAAAGGAAAGGAAAGGGAACTTACAAATCCAAGGTTCCAGCGAGGAGGGCAGGAAAACAAAGAGCGAGCGGGCGACAGGCCCGCAAGATTTTATAAGTCAATATTAGCCTAAGGGGGACACGCCTAAGAGGGACACGCCTTTAGACCAAGGGGGCCACGCCTTTAAACCAAGGGGGACACGCCTTACAAAACAAGGTTTTGGGCTAGGCTTCCCCTTCATCTCCCCCTTTTGTCTAAATAAGACAGAACCAAACCAAATACAACTATATTCAATAGGAACAAATAATAAATATAAAATTACAAACAATATTAAGAAGAAACATATAACAAAAGTTTTACTAAGCATTCTATTTCAAGGAGTCTAAATAATGTAGAGGGTAACTACAATTATCTAATCTTCAACCCCATCAAAGATCTGAGAAGGGAAGTAATATTACTTAAGCAACCAGGAAGTACAAACAAGAAACTTCCAAAATGTGCAACAAATGACAGAGACAACTAACTACCTGGGCAGTCACCCAAAGTTTCGTTTTGCAATGTTGAGGCAACCAACTTTGGCTAAGGCCTAACACAACTGACATAACATTTTTCAAAGGCAAGGAACTTTTTGTAGAACTGTCCAACCCTGTCTTGGCAAGATAAGACAATCCTGTTTTTATCCATTTACGGATACTCTGAAACTCTGTCAGTGGTCGAGGTATGGGCTTTTTCTTTGCCTAAAGGCCACTTCTGCCAAGAAGAAGACAAGCTCCCAGTGGAGTGTCTTTGGTGCTCAACATTCTCTCGGGAGTAGAGTGGTGTTGCCAGGAGTGATTGTGTCTCATAAGTACCAAACTCTAGGTTAGATTAAAGGCCATGTTCTACAGCTCTTCAAAGAGGTCGAAGATTATACTATCTATACTAAATATAATTTCTATGTATCTAAAAAACCTGAAAAACAACTGTGCAATAAATGAGGACAATATCCCCAAACATAAACAATGTCATTATACAAATAATATCAGAGGTAGAAATGTACATTGCAATATGATAAATATCTCAATATAACAATTATTTTAAACAGAGGTAGAAGCATACTCTCATACAATAGAGGTAGAAGCATACTCGCATACAATGTTCAATATACAAGAATCAACACCAATGCAATTTTCTAATAACAATAATTCACAAATACCAATCATCCCATCAAACCAGGTAATCCCCCCCCCTTTTTTTTTTAAACACCCCTGAGTCCATATAATACCTCCCCCATCCCCTCAACCCTATACCATCTACCAAATGATGTCCCTAAACCAGAGGGCAAACTCTGTTGGGAGAGGGGGGCGTCGTCCTCTAAGATTGCTTCTAGCTGACATGGGGGCGACGTTCTTCTCAGGGGGTTCCATGAAAGCAAATGATGGTAAAATTCCCAGAATAACATTTTGTCGAGGAAATTGTAACTAGCCTCTGAGTGTTTTGAGGAGGTCCGGCCAGAGTGTTGTCAAAATTGTACACCATTTGAAACTGTCTTGTGTAGTTGGTACAAAAAAAAAAAAAAAAAAACAAAAAAAAGGTCTAATTTTAGCGCTATTAAAAACATGACGTCATAGTAACCAGGTGAAATTGATGTTGTGGGGCCCCATCTTCATCCTGGAAACTTCAAAGATTACTGAAGGAAAATTTGTTGTTTGTTACAGGAAAGGTAAACATTATCTACAAAGACATATACAGACATATATATTCGATGGAAGGTATAATAAAGACAGACACAGATATGAGGAAAGGCAAAGAAAGTTTATCAAGTATCATCATCATCATCATCATCATTATCATTATTATTATTATTATTACTATTATTATTCTGTCCCATTTCATGGCTCCTGACCTGAGACAGAAACTCTGAGATATCTCTTATAAACAGGCTTGGAATTGAAGAAGGACTGAGCCATAGTCCAACTCCAAAACCAGCTCTATATACATATAAATAAAGGCACAGTATATATGTAAAAAAATGTTTTATACTTACTAAACATATTCGGGTTCTGTGTCGATCCATATTAGGTTGTAACTAGTGTCCATGCATCAGTATTTAAATATCCAGGGTCCCTTAAGTTCTTTGAAGATGAGTGGTTTCCTGTGGAGATAAGAAAAGAACCCTGCCCCCAACCTATATGCTTTTCTTACCATCAGTATGATCATCATCCTTGTGAATGAATTATTTTTCTTCTCCAAGGGGCTTCTTCTCTTCAAACCGAACCTTTATTAATTTTGACGGTATCCACAATTTTTCCTCTCCTGTGGAGACAAGAGCAAAACCCCTTCCCCAACGCAGCACATCTCCTGGCTTCCATTGCGAGGTCAGCACATCCTTGAAATAAACTGGTTGATTTAATTCAGCAGACTTTTCCATTATCCAGTGTCTTTCTGCAGCCGTTGTCCCCTTCTCATTAGCGTTGAGAAAATTCAAGGTTAATAAAGCACTATGTAACCTATTTCTAGGGGTATTTTCCACCCCTTTCTGTTTGTTTAACATATCCTTTATAGTTCTATTTGATCTTTCTATGACTGCTTGACCTGTAGGATTGTATGGTATACCTGTAACATGCTTAATATTGTAATAAGCAAAAAACTGTTTCATTTTCCTAGAGACATAAGCTGGACCATTATCTGTCTTTATTTGTGTAGGTATACCCATGATGGCCATAACTTCTAATAAATGAGTGATTACTGAATCAGCTTTTTCTGAGCTTAAAGCAGTTGCCCATTGAAAACCTGAATAAGTGTCAATGGTGTGGTGTACATATTTTAATTTGCCAAATTCTGCAAAGTGAAACACATCCATCTGCCAGATTTCATTCCTTTGAGTGCCCTTTGGATTAGCCCCTGCAGGCAGTGGTGTTTGGTTATAAAAAGAGCAAGTAGGGCATTTCTTTACAATTTCCTTAGCTTGTTGCCATGTAATAGAAAACTCTTTCTTCAAGCCTTTGCTATTGACATGATGTTTTTTATGAAATTCAGAGGCCTGCAGCACACTACCAATCAACAATTGATCAATTTCTGCATTACCTTTTGCTAGAGGACCTGGCAGACCCGTATGAGATCGGATGTGTGTTATATACATAGGGCAAAGCCTGTTCCTGATCATGTCTTGTACCTGGATAAACAATGAGGTTAGTTCTGTATCATCAGGTATAAATTCAGCAGTTTCAATATGTAAGATTACTCTTTCTGCATATTGTGAATCAGTAACTATATTAAGCGGTTCTTTAAAATCCCTTACCACCATAAGAATGGCATATAATTCTGCCTTCTGGACAGAATCATAAGGGCTTTGTTCCACCTTACTCAAATCTTCTGATTTGTAACCTGCTTTCCCTGATTTATTAGCATCAGTATAAAATGTACGTGCTCCAGTTATCGGAGCATCACGGATGATTCGAGGGAGAATCCAAGAAGTTCTCTTTATAAAGTTAAGCCTCTTGCTTTTCGGATAGTTGTTATTGATTTCTCCCAAAAAATTAGCGCAAGCTCTTTGCCATGGTTCGTTATCTTCCCACAACTTTTTTAGTTCATCAGCAGTGAAAGGCACTATAATTTCTGCTGGGTCTATGCCTGCTAGTTGACGAAGTCTCAATTTGCCTTTTATAATTAATTCAGAGACTTTTTCCACATAAGTTTTTATTTTCTTACTTGGTTTATGTGGTAAAAAGATCCATTCTAAGATAATATCATCTCTCTGCATTAAAATTCCTGTAGGAGAAATTTTGGAAGGCAATATGACGAGAATACAACTGAGCTCTGGATTCACCCTGTCCACATGTGTCTCTTGTAATTTCTCTTCAATCATTCTCAGCTCCTTTTCTGCTTCAGCTGTTAATTCTCTGGGACTGTTTAAGTCTTTTTCACCATCCAAGGTTTTATTTAAATGAATTATCATATCAGGTGTTATGCCAACAGCTGGTCGTAAGCTGGAAATGTCTCCTAACAACCTTTGAAAGTCATTGAGAGTCCGTAACCAATCTCTCCTAATTTGTGCTTTTTGTGTCTTAATTTTTTGTAAACCTATTTTATAACCTAGATAATTAACAGAATCTCCTCTCTGAATTTTTTCAGGAGCAATCTGCAATCCCCATTTAGGTAAAAGTATTTTTACTTCTTCAAACAGTCTTTCTAAAGTAGCCATGTTTGAATCAGATAACAGAATATCATCCATGTAATGATAAATTATCGACTTGGGAAATTGCTTGCGTATTATTTGCAATGGTTGATTTACAAAATATTGGCACAGGGTGGGAGAGTTCAACATGCCCTGTGGGAGGACGGTCCACTGGTATCTCCTTGTAGGTTGAGAGTTATTATAAGTAGGCACTGTGAAGGCAAACTTTTCTCTGTCCTTTTCTTGTAAAGGTATAGTGAAGAAACAATCCTTTAAATCAATTACTATGAGAGGCCATCCTTTTGGTAATAAAGATGGCAGAGGAATTCCAGATTGCAGAGAGCCCATAGGTTGAATAACCTTATTGATAGCCCTGAGATCTGTCACCATTCTCCACTTACCAGATTTTTTCTTAACAACAAATACAGGAGAATTCCAAGGGCTGGTAGATTCTTCTATATGTCGAGCATCTAATTGCTCTTGTACCAGCTGTTCTAAAGCCTGCAACTTTTCCTCAGCTAAAGGCCATTGCTTTGTCCATATTGGTTTCTCAGTCAACCATTTTAGAGGCAGTGCTGTTCGTATCTCTGAAGGGCCATCAATTGCTTTGCATTCTTGTACAGCCCGAACAGCCGGTTTCCGCCTTCTGTAATATCTTTTAATATTTCCCTCGGTGATATAGGCTCTAGAAGCAGCAGGAATGTTAATTTGGGTATTCCATTGCTGCAACAGGTCACGGCCCCATAAATTCACTGCAATATTGGCTACATATGGCCTTAATTTTCCTATTTGTCCTTCTGGCCCTATGCATTCAACCCATCTCGTGCTCTGCCTTACTTGAGATAGGGTTCCAATTCCCAGGAACTGAACATTTACATCCTGAAGAGGCCAATACGGATGCCAAGATTCTGGAGTAATGATACTTACATCCGCACCTGTGTCCAGTAGGCCAGTAATAAAAACGCCATTTACACATACTCTTAACTTTGGTCTTTGTTCATTTATAAAAGTCTGCCAAAATACACGTAACTCATCTTTCAGGCCATTTTTGCTTTTAACAGCAGGCATGGGGCTTTCTAATTTTCTTGATGAGGCATGTTCTCGGCAGTAACCGGAAATGACTGGACCACATTCGCCATGGGGGCCTGCGAGAGGCCCCCCATTGAGTTTCCCAGTGGCAACAGGTTGCCTTGTCTATCTCTTGTTGACCTGCACTCATTTGTCCAGTGTCTGCCTTTTCCACATCTCCTACATATACCTGAAGGCTGAGTCCTCCTACGTCTGTTATTTCTAGAAGAGGCATTATTATTATTATTATTATTATTATTATTATTTCTGAAAATCCGTTGTCTGCAATTCCTTTTAATATGTCCCATCTTGCCACAGTTAAAACATTTGGTAACTTGATGTCTCCTTTTTGCATTAGAAATTGCTTCTTCTACCCATGCTTCAGTGCCATAGTCAAATGATTCAACATTCATTGTATGTAAGACCCATTCGTCCAAGGGCGCTGATCTCATCTTTAAAGGCCCCAGGATCCTTTTACACTCCACATTGGCATTCTCATAAGCCAAAGATTCAATTATTATACGTCTTGCTTCTGGGTCAGATATCCCTATCTGTACAGCTTTAGTTAGCCTTTGTAAAAAATCACTAAAGGGTTCTCTCTGACCCTGTTTAACTCTGATATATGATTCCAGTCTCTGTCCTGGGTCTTGAACCCTGTCCCAAGCCTTTAAAGCTGCTGTAGTACATATGGATAAGGTGTGTTCATCATAATTCGCTTGTTCCAGAGGATCGGAGAAAAGTCCTTCACCTAGAATTTGATCTAGGGAGATCTCAATTCCCTTTGCTCTTTCCTGCTGTTCTAAAAGTTTAGCCTCTTGTCTGAACATGCATTTCCAATTTAATTGTGACCCACTCTCTAGAACAGCTGATACTAATTGTACCCAATCATGGGGCGTTGCCTTATTGCTTATAGACCAAGTTTTGAGCATCTCTCTAACAAAGGACGAATGTAGCCCAAAGTTCATAATAGCTTGTTTAATTTCTTTGAGATCATTCATACGGACGGGTTCCCATGTATATTCCTTGATGACTTTAGGGTTTTTGGAACCAGTCACCTTTTCTGACGTTACTATTGGAAAGGCAGGTAGAACTTTATGGAAATTATCCCGGAGAGTTTTACTCATTGACGGAGTTAAATTTCGCCTTTGTACCGTTTGCTCCTGTTCTATAATTTCCTCAATCTTTTCTAATCTGCTTACTATTGCCTTCTGTAAGGCCTGGATCTCCTGTCCAGAATTATGCTCCAAGGCCTTCATGGAGGATTCCAAAACATGAAGTTTGTCCAGTAGAGTTAGTGTCTCATCCTTGGATAGAATTTTCATGGCCTGAATTGTGCCTTCTTGTATTGACAATCTGTCAGCCAATCTGTCATATCCTTTAGACAAAGTCCGATTTTCACATTCAGCAGTTTTAATTCTCTCTGATAATGTTTCAGACAGGGACTGAAGTTTACGATCCAAATCAGCTGTTCTCTCCTCCGCAGCAATGAGTCTCTCCTTAATATCAGACTGTAGTTTTTCTAAATTTTGCTCATTTGACCGAGTCATATCAGACAAAGCCTTATTCCCTTCCTTGAGACCTTCAAACTCTTTCTTGGTGTCAGTCTGAATTGTTTTTGCAAATACCTCGACCGACTTAAAGTTGTTACTCAAAACAGTTGTGCCCTTTCTTAAGCATTCAACCTCTGACCTAAGAATCCTGGTTTCATTCTGTAAGGACTTTATCATTTTTCTATTTTCAAACCATGTAAGGGAGAAACCAAATACGAGAAAAATTGCAAGCCCTATAAACATCCAAGTTATGGGAATATCATATGTATCCTGTAATATTTCTACCATAGTACAATTAAATAGACTGCAGAAGCTTTCAACGGTGATATGGTCAGACATTTTTTTTTTTTTTTTTTTTTTTTAATCAAAAGAAATTTTACCTGAAATGACCGTTCCCTGCCAGTAGGTCGCTAGGGCAATAACCGCTCGGCCAAACCGAGTCTGCAGTACCAGCGGAGCTCGAATGTTGGGACTCCGGCAGTAACCGCTAGTCTCCGGCAGGTCAGGGCCCAGGCCGAACTCAGCCGGGACTGGTGCTGCCTGAGGGGTTAGCGAGCTCGGACTGAGTCACCCGCGCACACACACACACACGTCCTTTGCTCCGTACAAGCGGGGCTCGGACAGGCTAGTCTGGGAAACTGCTCTGAAGCAATCAAGAGCCCAAGGCCGAATCCCTGCCACGCAGTGTGGGAACTGGAGCTGAAGGCTCTCAAATGCCCTAGTTGGACGCCAAATGACGGTGCGTGGTTGATCGGCAGTTATGATTCACCAGACAAGCTTTAATATATATAATTCAGTTTTAATAAAGGAAAGGAAAGGGAACTTACAAATCCAAGGTTCCAGCGAGGAGGGCAGGAAAACAAAGAGCGAGCGGGCGACAGGCCCGCAAGATTTTATAAGTCAATATTAGCCTAAGGGGGACACGCCTAAGAGGGACACGCCTTTAGACCAAGGGGGCCACGCCTTTAAACCAAGGGGGACACGCCTTACAAAACAAGGTTTTGGGCTAGGCTTCCCCTTCAGTGTGCAGTGAACCTCAGATGCTACCATACTCAGAAGGATACAATAACTCAATTTTTCTCTTAAATGCAAAATTTTACAGGTACTTTTTGCATATAACATTCATATATATATATGTATATATATATATATATATATGAATATATACCTCATATATATATATATATATACATATATATACCTCATTGATCATTGATCAGAACTTTAGCTTTGTTTACAGTTATGGTTTCAAAGATGGGGAAGTTGAAATTCCACAACGAATTATGGACTGCTATGTACCTAAGTAAAATTTGACACTAGAGTACAAATAGAAGTTTTTTTGGCATGCTATTTGTGTTAGTTAATTTTTGATGCCTAAACAAATCTGAAGGCAACTTAAAGAGAAAAATTGTTTACTTAGGCTCATGGGTTTAAAAATGTCAGCCTATCAGTGTGGCCAAGTAGATCAGCTCGCTTCATGGTGTCCAGGAAGCAGAGATGGGGGGAGGAAGGGAGACACACACACACACACACACACAGAGAGAGAGAGAGAGAGAGAGAGAGAGAGAGAGAGAGAGAGAGAGAGAGAGAGAGAGAGAGAGAGAGAGAGAAAGAGAGAGAGAGAAATGCCTTGCATTTCATCATTCTCAGCCCATGGAATCATGGGCTATTCAGGGTCAGTTTTCTCTACTTCCATGGAAACACCCATATAGACACATCTGGGGTGTACTTAACTGACCTCCTAAGTACTTGTCAATCAATCTCATTGACTATCAAAATTAATAATCATGAGACTTATTGACATAAACCAAATACAGGCTGTGGAACAATTTAGTACTGATTGTCTTAATCAATTCCTGAATCTATGGAATCCTCTGAATATTTGTCCTTTGGGGAAAATAAGTAGTCCCCTTTAAAATGCATGCAATAAAAACTGTTAATTTAATATTCTCTGAGGAAAAGCAGTACAATGTACTGAAATTCCATCTTATCTCTCAAACTGTTAGCTAACATGCCTTTCCTAGGGACAAACACAAATCCTTTGACTCATTATCATTTAGAACATCTGCTGTTCTGGTATGAACACAATTTACTTTTATTTACATTGTAAATACCTGATTAATTAATATCTTCAGACTATTGCCTCTTCCAGCACCAGCACCAGAGCAGAGGCTCTGGTAGTTTGGTCCTCAGACCAGCTCTATCAGCCAACCTTGGGCCTCTTGAATCACACACTGAAAATCCAATATATTTTTCAGGTGACTGTGACCTTTGTTAAACCTTTGCACCGATGTGAAGCTGTCTAGGGTAACGACGGTGGCTAACAGGTGGAAGCGGGAGGGAAGGAAGCCTGGAAGGCATAGGAAAGGAAACGTGCTCAGTGCACAGGACATGTGTGTAGCAAAATTAAAGACATCAAAGGTTGGCTTAATATTTGATATTCTGTAAACGGAGAACGTTGTCTATATTCTTCAGAGTTGCTTGATAATTTAATTTTGTAATTACCAGTGTGGAGTGTGTTTCATGCAAGAATGCATTACAAATGGCAGACATGTATTCAGAGCTATTTTAGAAACTTGGAAATTCTGTCCTAATACCAAGATTCATTTAATTGTTTTTTATCAAACAAATGTCACCAACTGAAACACAAATTCAAAAATCAAACTTGATGGCACAATCCAACCCAAAGATGGGCAGATATGATACTTCAACCCTGAGGAATGATGATTAGGAAAATATTAGAAGTACTCGCTTTCCCTAATTAAACCATGGTGTTTATACTGGAGCAGAAAGCATTGTGTGCACAGTAATACAAACCCAAGTCGAGTCTGAGCTACAAAGTGTCAACAAGCACTCAGCAGTTTTGTGTGGCTCGACACATGTGCAATGCCAAGTGCACACCACTTGTGCAGTGTAAGGTTGCACTACAGGTGTATGACACAGATTAGGCAGGGCTTGGGAGAAGCAGCAGGGGCTCAGAAACACTTGATCTCTGAGTAATTATTTGTTACTCTGTATCCAGAAAGCTTTTGATTTTGCCACATGTTTAAACTTCCACTCAATTATCCAACCCTATAGAGGATTACAGCACTAGCTGGTCTAGATGAAGATCCTTCAGTTCTGGAACTTCAGGTCTATCCACCCTCTGCTGGAAACAGTAACTGTAAAAGTTTGCGATGACAGTCAGAGAGTTAAACACAGTCACACAGGAAACCCCTATATTAGAAAACGTTGGGAAATATAAGGCAAGAAAAAAGTCTCTGCAGCTTATGTTTCCTTGAGAATTAGTAGTCTTTGAAAGCTTAAAAAGGAAAGCAAGCATTTAAGAAAAAAGGACAACGTTGCTTCTATTCCATCTCCAGCTCGGTCCTGACTCTGACAGTGACTATCCTGTGTTTGCTCCCGTTTCTTTCACTGCTGAGGGAGAATGAGGACATCACTTTCTATGTCATAAAGTTGTTAGAAAAGATAGAATTGCTCCTATCACATGCTAATTTTAAATTTAAATCATGTCTTATTATTACCGTGCATTTGTTTGAAAAAAAAAAAGCTTTCATGTTAATACTGTGTTATAATAGATTTTTGCTCCACACTGAACTGGCTGTTTTTTCCTTATACTTATTCCAGTAATTCTGTATTCTTCAGAAGGACAGGACTTTGCACCCCTATGTAAGCAGACCTTCAAACATACACTTTCGTGCCCTTTTACCTTTGAGTTATTGTCAATGTGTAGAATTGAAGTTCTAGAGGATGAACTAGCTGGGCTTAAATGATTAAAATAAAAATGTGCATTTGTGAATTTGTGATCCTTTATGGGCCCAGAAAAATCCTCAATTTAGAAGAAAGTATCTAATTTCCTTTCGCACTTTATGAGTATTTTACAGATACTCAGGATTGTGCTGACAAGAAAAATCAGTGCGCTTGCCTGAACACCATATTTTCTGAACACCGAGAGCCAATTTAGAATTTTATGTAATTTTCAAAGTTGCTCTCACTTCCACAAGAGTCACTCATCTTCTCTGGGATATTTGGTAATTGAGTTTCTCAAGGCATATATGACTTGTAGTCATGTAGTATAAGAGGATTTCAGACTTATCCATTCCCAGACTCTTCATTGTCCCCTAGAAATACATCTCAATGTCCCATGACTGTGCCTCAGGAGGACCTACCCACTTCATATTTATTAAAAGGATTATATTTTCTGATCATCAATTTGATTCCTTAGCATCTGACTGCATTTGGTCTTCTTTGAATAGCATCAAGTCCATAAATCTTTATCTCTATTTTTTTTTCATTTTTTCCTCATAGTCTCTGTTGATATTAACCCTTAAACTTGTAGCTTTATTACAGGAGAGACACACAGAGTGAAGCGCAAAAAGAGACAGAGAGAGAAGTAGAGAGAGAAAGAGAGGGACAAAGAGACAGAGGTGTGGAGAGAGAGACAGAGAGAGGGAGAGAGACCGAGAGACAAAGAGACAGACAGAGAGACACAGAGAGAGACATACACATAGAGAGAAAGATAGAGAGAAAAAGAGAGCCAGATCCAGACCCAGGGGAAGAAAACAAAAAACAAACACAAGGTGGGAAACTTTGAGTTTCACTACCTGTGGTAGCTTGAATGAAAATGGCCTCATAGGCTCATAAAAAAAAAACAGGCATTCTTGGGAGTACTTATCTTGTTGGAGTAGTTGTGGCATTGTTGAAGTGTGCCAGTGCAGGGTGGGCTTTGAGGTCTCAGAAGCTCAAACCGAGCTTAGTGTTTCATTCTCTTCCTGCTGCCTGCAGTATCATAGCTCAGCTACGACAAGTGATAGGTTGTATGTTCCAGGGTATGGGTGAGCAGATTAGAAATGTTAGGTAGGACGAACAAAGATCCAAAGGAAATACAGAGACATAGGCTAGTAGCAGGAGGGCAGCTCAGTGAATACTGAATACTGAATCTGCCCACATTTATTTTCTGTATGGTTTTATACCCCCAAACCAAAAGGGGGGAGGAAGGCAAAGACTGCTTTAACAAGGCACAAAGGACAGCCAGAACAGTTACTTGCTTGAATACTTGAGACATCAAGCCATTATTTCCTGAGTTAAGTATTCTGATGTTTTGGGCAGGATATGCGGTGAATACACCCTAGACCAAGTGTCCTACAGGCAGCCACTCCCTATGACAGACCTCCTATTTTAATATGAAGGAGCAGGAATGGGCTTGAGTTCTCTGACCTTTGGTCAGGGTGGAGTGGATCCACCTCTATGGGCCATCTTAATGTCAAAAGCATCAAGTAACCACACCCTAGGTCAGGGTATGTAGCCACACCTGCTGTCACAACTTTGAAAGAGCAAAAATAAGTTCAGATTGTCTCACCTTTAGTCAAGGTGGACCAGGACTCACATCTGTGAGCCCTCACACTGCAGATGCAGAAGTAGAACTCTCAGTTTCCTCTCGAGAACCTTGTCTGCCTGCATCTCATTATGCCTCCTGCAATAAAGATAATGGGCAAAACCTCTGAATTCTGAGCCAGTCCTAATTAAGCATTTTCTTCTGTAAGAGTTGCCGTCGTCATGGCGTCTTCTTCACTGCAACACAAACCCCAAGACCTTACCTGTATTTTTATCCTTTGAAAGTTCCCTCATTATCTATGTCAAATGAATCAGTGAACGACTCTTTCTTCTTTCAGGAAAAATAGCTAGTTGATCAAAATCCCATAATGAGTCAGTCTAGTAAATTAAATGTTAGACAGTGAATAAAAGTTCATTTGAGGGAAAGAAACCTAAAATTTTTTTATTGCTTGTGAGGATGTGCAGTGTAATAATAGGACAAATGAATCACCTGTTTTTTTCTATTTTGTTCAATTTTCCTTAGATACTTGCAGAAAGAACATAAAGTGATCTTCTAAAAAGGTGACTATTTTTTTGTAAAAAAGTAAAAACAAAAAATTTCTTGCCTAATTCAGTTCATCCCTTTTGAATTACAACATAACCACCCTAAGCGATAGTATCTCAAACAATATTCTTAGACAAACAAAAATGTTTGTTTATAACCAGCTACCCTTTTTTTCACCAGACTCCTCGATAACTCTGTTAGATTTACATTGTTTTCTTCAACATTCATGTAGCAGGCATCCAGAGAGTTTGTGGAATATGCTACAAAAATAAACCACAGACTTTCTTATCTCAGAATTTCCATCCAAAGGAAATACACAAGTGGCTAACTCAGAAACCCTTTAGGGGCGATGGCTATGAAACTCGATTCTATAGCTGTGCTTATTAAAGCCTAAAATTAAAAACACCCAATAACTTATTGTAAATTCTCAACAAAATAAAACCTCCTACATGGTTAACATGTTCTTGAAACCCCAAATATAGATACCAGATTGAAACAATATTGTCAATAAATTTTAAAAGAAAACGTATGTGACAATCCTAGCAAGGAAAAACACCAATAGCTCTCAGATCACTGGAGAAGCTGAAATTTTGATAGGTGATAATCCACGTGACGAGATGCCTCAGAAATCCCCATCTTGTGCTGAAAGCCTGGAGGGTCTCTGAAGAGCCGTCAGGCTTTAGTCCACGATGAAAGGCTGAATAAATCAGCGAATGATGGCAGCATCAACAGCAGCAACAGAGTAGATACTCTGCAGCAAAAGCAAGGTTGACAGCAAAACAAGGTTTGCCTAAGACTGCCTTAAATATGGCCCACTGATAGAAGAACATCTTCTATGTTCCCCATGGTAGGGGAAGTGATCCAGTCAGTACATCGGTCCAGTAAATACCCTTACAAACCTGTTAGAGGTATGACTCTTAGTGGATTCCAGATCCAATCAAGTTGACAACCTAGATTAACTACATTACTGAGAGTTGACCAGTCCAAGGAAGAATAGGCCACTTATGATCACCTAGATTCTAGGTGTCAGACTTGAGTGTTTACCAAGAGACTTTATGTGTATTAGCTGGGCATTTACTAGCTACCATAGCCATAAATACTGTCATGGGAAGGAGCTGTGTTCTTATCCCATGCCTATCCTCCATCTCTGCTTCCATGGCATTTAGAAATGACTCAACTATCTCACTAGTACAGGAGTGAGACCCTGCAGAATCTCCTATTTTACCTTCTCACTCAGAGCACATACTGGAGGCTTGCCCTGTGATACTAATACGAGACATGGCTCTGCAGCTTTACAATGTCATGCTTTTGATTTTTAAATTGTTCTCCCTTCCATGCTTCTAACCAACCAGGCAGGGATTAATAACTTATTAAAATTTAGTATGTATTACTCATATGTGTCGAATAAGTGCCAACAATGCATTTTTCCTTAACTATTATCGTATTAACAGTCAATATGACCCTTCATATAACTTTCTCAAGTCTGTCTTTTGAAAAGAATTCAGCCGGTATTGTTTTCACAAGTCTTAGTTAGCTGGTCCTTAGTATATCAAAGTCCATTTTTGATCTAGCACAAAGAAATCCTATTTATTGACTCACAATATTCCACTATCTGCCAGCACAAGTTGAGAGAAAAATAGCTCATCAGCAGTATGTGTCACTGTGCTTTAATCAACTGTTGAGTGCAGATGGGGATTTAGACTCCTCCTCTCCTAGCTATTTAGATGCAGGGACTGACTTTGTTCAAAATGCTGCATGTTATAAGAGGATGTTCTACAGAGCTGAGAGTTTTTAACAACTCCAGTAATGACTTCTTCTGTCCCTCACCATCATTGTTAGATGGTTTCTCTTCAACTGCATGGAAATGATTTTTCTATGATTTCACTCAGTGACCTTAACTGAACAATTGATATATGTTCAAGCTTGACATATTAAGCCTTCAAGACTAGAAAAAAATATAATGAGCTTACTTTCTGATATAGGTGACAATTAGTAACAAAATTGTTGAGAGAAATTGCATACTATACAATGGTACATGTATGTTAGCTACATTAACTAGACCAGTGCATGGTGGAAACAAAGAGACTCATAGTCAAGCATTAAGCTGAGCTTGGGGAATCCTGTTGAAGAGTGGAAGGGAGGATTATAGGGGCCAGAGGACACCATGAGAAACCTCACAGAATTAACTAGCCTCAGATTATAAAGGGTCACTGAGACTGAACTGATAACCAGGAGCCTGCATGGGAAGAACCTAGGTCCTTTGCATGTATGTGTTATAGTAGCTCAGTCTCCTTGGAGGACTCCTAACAACAGGAGCAGGGGCTGTTGCCAACTATTTGGGACCTTACTCCTCATACTGGATTGCCTTGTCTGGCCTTAATACAAGGGGAAGTGCTTAGTCTTACTACAACTCGATATGCTGTATTTTTGTTGATATCCATGAGAGCCTTGCCTTTTTCTAAATAGAAATGAGGAGAGACTTTGTTGGGGTGAGGGTGGAGGGGGATGGGAGTGGGGTGGAGCAGAGAGGCAGTGGTGCATACGAATTAGAGGAGAGGAATCTGCAGTCAGGATGCAAAATTTGTGAATAAATACTTTAAACGTAGAACAATGCACTAACACAGAAAACGCGATACAGAATTGTGATATAAAATTTGTAAGAGCATCTGGACATGGTGGTATACATCTTTATCCCAGTAATCAGAGGGTAGAGGCAGGTGACTCTGTGAGTTCCAAATCAGCCTGACCTATAGAGTAAGTTTTGGGACAGTCAGGACTGCAAAAGGAGACTTTATCAAAAAAAAAAAACAAAAAAACAAAACAAAACAAAAAAAAACCACAATCAATAAGAGCAGCACTATGAGGGAAAGAGTGTTGCATGGTGTCACCATATGTAAGGGATTTCCTATGACCCAGTATGCATGAGAAATAGTGAATGCTATGTGTTGGATACACTGAACTTGAATCCATTTTTTTACATGCACAAATACATATATGCAAAAGTTTTACTTATATAAATATATAAATATTATATATTTATAAATAATATATACATACATAAATTTATATGTGTATGAATGTTGTATACACACACATGCATGTACATACCCACAGATGGAAAACAAGTATCAAACAGTGGCCCCAGGGTGTCCCTAGTATCAGATAAACATTTAAGAGTTATGACCTATTGTAAAGTCCTCAGGTCACTAGGAATGAACCACTGAATGAGATAATAGGACTTCTGCCCGTTATGCTTTCTCTTTTGCTTTCTAACCAAGAAGAGGCTCTACCTACAATCATCATGAAAAGTCTACATGAAATGGTTTTTCCTAATGATAGACAAAAGCCACTGAAACTGTAAGCTAAAACAAAGCTTTATTCTTTATGCATAGGTTGTCTCAAGTACTTTGTCATAGGTATGGAGAGACGATTAATGCATACTTATTTAACATACTGCTACTATGAAAAACAATTCCATACAAATTGGATCTAGTGTATTCAGGAAAAACTACTTATGTAATTATCCAAAACTTGGTAATCATAAGATAGGAAACACATAATATACATTTATATTACATATCTAAGATATATCATGTCACATATATACATTATCATCCAGAATAATGTGCACTATGATAAAACAGTTAGTTGAACACTGTTTCTTATAACAATTGTATTACAAGCTCTCTGCTTCACTTCACCTCCTAGGACATGTAAGAAGACAAAATACTGTCTTTTTTACATTTTCTGAGCCATCAACACTGGACAGCAAATTTTCATATAGTATTGCATATTTCAGGTACTGAGAAATCACAAGGCCATTACTCTTGCTAAGGTGTTTTGGATGTCAAAAGAAACATTGAGGAAAATGCACTTCAGAATTTAAAAAGCGCATCATTCCATTCAAAGGTCCTGCATGGCATTAGGTTGGTGCTATTTTGGCTGTAGATGCAACACTCTAAAATCAGCACATAACAAAGGTATTATGATGAACTTTCCTTAGTGACCTTTACCTGAACCTCTTTATTACTTACTGATTGACAGAAACAATTTATCACAGAGAATAAGCTTGGGGGAAATTAAGAGACACTATAATAAATACAACAAACTAAGAGTGACTTCTTTTATATGTATAATTTATTTCACATATTCTTTTTTCTTTTTTTTTTGGTTTCTTGAGTCAGATATTTCCCTGTTGTCCTGGTTGACCAGGAACTCACTCTGAGAACCAGGATGATCTTGGACTCAGAGATCTGCCTTCCTCTGCCTTTGGAGTGCTTTGTCAGTTCGGTTGCTCACCTTCCTGGACCTGGGGGGAGTTGGGAGGACCTTGGACTCAACATAGTGTAGAGAACCCTGATGGCTGTTTGGCCTCAAGAGGGAGGGAGTAGGGGTGTGGGTGGAGGGGAGGGGAGGGAAGGGGGAGGAGGAGGGGAAGAGATGGCAATTTTTAATAAAAAATAAATAAACTGGAAAAAAAATAAAAAAAAAAGATTTGTACCACCACTGCCTCTTTCACATCTTCTTAATTCTTGTTTTTGGTTTCATTTATTAGCTCCAAAAACACCACAATAAAAACAAAAGTTCTCATTTCAACAGCTAAAAAGTTACCATTTATTCAAAAGTGGTGTTCAACTTGTAAGAAGAAGAATATTTGTAAATAGTTTAAAATCTTAAAAATAACCTCGACAAGAGAGCCGGCGTGCTTTGAAATGCTGTTCTCTGGACATGACAAGGCAGGTACCCACATGTACTTACAGAAGCTGTGGTTACTTACAAGAGCCCTGCAGAAGAACAAACTTGTCAAATTACAGCTCAGAAGGAAGAGAGGCTCCTAAACCCCACCCCAGCCAAAGAACAGTTATCAGTTGACAGCTTCTGGAGAGCAAGTATCACATTTTTTTCTTTATTTAAATTGATTTTATTGAGCTATACATTTTTCTCTGCTCTCCTCCCTTCCTCTCCCCTCCTCTTCAACCCTCTCCCATTGTCCCCATGTTCACAATTTCCTCAGGAGATCTTTACTTTTTCTACTTCCCATATGGATTATATCCATGTATGTCTCTCTTAGGGTCCTCATTGTTGTCTAGCTTCTCTGGGATTATGATTTGTATGCTGGTTTTTCTTTGATTTATGTTTATAAACCACTTATGCGTGAGTACATATGATAATTGTCTTTCTGGGTCTTGGTCATCTTACTTAATATGATGTTTTCTAGCTCCATCCATTTGCCTGCAAATTTCAAGATGTCATTATTTTTTTCTTCTGTGTAGTACTCCATTGTGTAAATGTACCACATTTTCCTTATCCATTTTTTGGTTGAGAGGCATTTAGGTTGTTTCAAGGTTCTGGATATGACAAATAATGCTGCTATAAACATGATTGAGCAGCATTTCTATTAATCTGTGTCCTACTGATAAGGTTCTGGCAACTTTCTGCTTTGGGAGCTGCATGGAGTCCCCTGACTTTGCCTTCTTTCTGCCAGCATTCAGTTTAGTATTTTTTAACTAGTTCTATTCTGCCCTGCCATAGGCCAAAACAGTTTCTTTATTAACCAAAGGTAATAAAACATATTCACAGCACACAGCACAAAGAGGGGAATCCCACATCAATCATATGAATATGAAGCCATGTAAGATAATATTTATATGACTGACTAGTGTCAGTTATGTTTAAACTTTGAAATAACAAAAGAAAGGTCACACTCACTTTCTGTTGCAAACTTCTTTTTTAAATTAAAAAGAAGTCTTTTAATTAACTTATAGAAAACAATAATAAGACATAAGGGAAATGGAAACACGTTTAGAATGAAACAACAAGAAAATGTTATGTATCCAAAGTTGTTGAAAATAGCTAAAGAAATTTTCTCAAAAATCTTTGGTACTTTGCATGCAATCAGTGAGATGTGGATCCTTGGTGGGAGTGTTAAATATTTCTGTCCATATGATGAAAATATAGGTAAAGATCAGTAAACTAGAAAGATGGCCTGTGTGATTCCAAAATAATTATCTATAGGAAGATGAATGGAAAACACAATAGAGCCATGGAAGAGAGCAATATGGAAAATAATTTACATAATCTCAATTCTCTTAGCAAATATTAAAGCTTTTTGAAAAATCATCCTAGTTGAACTTTAAAAAAAAAAATCAATGAAGCCTAACCTGGTCCCGAAAAAGCAAAGAGAGGGAGGCACAAAGCTGAGTAGAGAATGGTGGGAAGGCAACAGACTACAATGAAACAGGCACATGCACTCCAAGTGAAAGCCTAGTTCTTTGTAAGTAAATTTAAATTTAAGAAAACTTAGATATTAAGTTCTTATATCAGAATAGAATAAATATTGTGAATTAAAGAAATTTCTCCACTGAAGAAATTAGGAAAAAAAGAGACTAAGTATAAAGGTTAAGAATATAAAACTTAGGGGGCTGGAGAGATGGCTCAGTGGTTAAGAGCATTGCCTGCTCTTCCAAAGGTCCTGAGTTCAATTCCCGGCAACCACATGATGGCTCACAACCATCTGTAATGAGGTCTGGTGCCCTCTTCTGGCCTGCAGACATATGCACAGACAGAATATTGTATGCATAATAAATAAATAAATATTTAAAAAAGAATATAAAACTTAGATGAGGAAACATTGAATATGGAATAAAAACTGGATATGAAAATCAGATGTTTTCTTTGAGAAGTAATAAAATTAAAGTATTTTTGAAATTGAGTGAATAAATAGATTTATTACTGATTGAATAGAATTATGATTACAAAAAACAACCGAAAATCTTTCAAGGGAACATAGAGAATGCATGTATGAAATGATAAGATATGACAATGAAATAAATGAAGAGATGAACAATATACATAAAACAACACCATTACTCTTTAAGGCAGTAAGAAAAACCAAACTATAAAAGAGGAAAGCAGTGTAATTATGAATATTCAGTGCAACTGAGGATAGATAAACTAGCTGTCCAACATCCAAAACAGTTCTGGACATTAGCAATTACTATGGAAATGGACATGAAAGGATTAATGCTGCATTAATTGGTAAAGTTTTATATTTAGACAAATGTGGGATGCAGATGATAAAGACTAAGAAATGCCCCTGAGAATTTGGAAACTGTTGATTGCAGAGAATTGTTTCACGTTGGCCAAGTTAACCCATAAAATCACAGGCTCACTGTGAGCCTTGTCAGTTTGGTTGCTCACCTTCCTGGACTTATGGGGAGTTGGGAGGACCTTGGACTTAACATTGTGAAGGGAACCCTGATGGCTCTTTGGCCTGGAGAGGGAGGGAGTTGGGGTATGGGTGGAAGGGAGGGGAGGTAAGGGTGAGGAGGAGGGTAAGAGATGAAAATCTTTAATAAAAAATGAGAAAAAAATCACACTTGTTACAGTACCTTTCTTCAATAAAATAGGTGCAAAAACAACATTGTGTTTTTGGATGTAAAAATGGATAACCAAACTCGCATGTATGACCATAAAATGTGGTAATCAACCCAACCTCACAGAAGAACAATAATTTATTCACTTTCTTTTTCACTTAATACCTATAGTTTTCATAATATTCTTTGTTGCAATAGCTTATACTGCTATATGCAAAACAAAAGACCTGAATGGAAAGAGACATCTTCAATGACAATAAAAAGAAATCGAAAAGACAAAAATCAGCCTCAACCAGAACTCAAATTGATATGTATACCTCTCCAAAATGGTTTCGTCATTTCAAACCTATGGAATACAAAAGCTAAAGAAACATCAATACAATTTAAAGGATCATTGAAAATGGTTTGATTTGATGTAACCTTGAGTGGTAGTTTTAAATAAGTCTTCCTGTTTCCGTCAAATGGCTCAAGCAAAACTCTTTATGTGTCATTTTTCTTAACTGCAGTCTTCTGTGTTGAGGGTTTATGAATACTTCCCGTCCAGGCTGTGCCAATTTCAGACTACTGCTGTTTCAATTTTTTTTCCTTCTTGCAGTCACAAAGGGAAATTGTCTGAGAAATTTTTTGTTGGGATTGATTGGGTTTTCTTCACTTTCTTTTAAACATGTCCCTGTACTAAGTGTGCTGGAAAGCTCCAGTTTCTTCTCAACGGGTCCTGGTACCTATGTGTGCTTGGACATTACAGTCCTTAGAGAAGACTCAGAGGCTCCTCTTTCTTGCTAATGTCTCTCAGGTTGCAACTGTGAGCTGCTAAGATTTAAGTATGATATAGCAACTCCTGTGATGGAAAAATTAGGAGTAAAGGTTTTCCAGAACAATTTGTTGGTTTTGATTCAGTTTTAAAACTTAAGTTCGGAGAGCACCAGCTAGCCAGTATAGCTCATTGAGCTTATTGCAACACTGGCTTTGGTTTTTGTCAGTAGATTTTTTTCAATGTAGTTTCATACTTAACACAAATGTTGCTTTTTCAATTGTATAAACTGCATTACATAATGAATTTTCAAATGAATAATTGCATCACAAACCAAAATTAAACATATTCAAAATATATGACTCAACAGACTTCAACACAGTTAGAATAGGCATTTGGATTAAAACACACATATTGAAAAACTTAAACTTGCAACTACTAGTAAGAGAAAAGATACAGTATCTGTATTTGTGGTTTGGGTTACCTAACTCAAGGTTACTGTTTCTAGCTCCATACATTCATCTACAAATTTCATTTTTTTTTCTTAGCTGAATACTACTCCACTGTATAAATGAACCATATTTTCGCTGTATATTCACCCACAATTCTCTGTATATTTTCCCACAATTCTGTTCTGTCTACTCCGCCTACCTAATTTTCTGTCTCTTAAAGGGCCAAGGCAGTATCTTTATTAATAATGAAAGTAACACATAGACACTCCTCCATCAATCCATGAGAAATGTAGAACTAAAAAACGATCAGTGTCATACCCTCTTTAATATTTAGTATCTTAAAGGGACGAACACTTTTTATATCTTATCTGAGAAGACACAAAGAAAATGAATTAAATAAATCAATACACAATATTCTTGACTACAGCCTCACATTCCTCTGAGGATATGATCTCCAAGAGGCTAATATCTCCATTTCTATAAACATAATACAGAACAGGAATTATAGAGACACATTGAGTGCCTGTGTGGTTGGCCATTTCCCCTATATTTGTCTATTTTCATACTCATTTGTATGCCTACAAATTCATTGCAGTTTTCAGCAACAGATCATCCAGTGCTAATTGTTCAATCCATTTTCAAAATTCAGTGCAAATTAACATGACTGCCTATTTCTAGAGATAGCTTTGTGAAGACCCTTGAGAAATAAGTTAAAATGACATCTTTAGAGAAAATGGAATTGTAGTCAACGTTCTTGTTTCCTTCTTGATGAGGTGGTATGGTGAAAAAGTTTAATTCAGAACATAGAGGAAATCAATTGCTGTATGGATCACACAAGCACATCATTGTTTTCTCTTTGTGCATATATCTGGTGTGGTTTGGTGGTAGTTAATATCCAAACATGTTGGATTTCTTATGAAGAGTGAAACTTAATTATGATAGAGTATTAACGAGCTTAGTGTTCCTAAATATGCTTCCCAGAGAAATGTGGGGCTGTATTTGTTCATGATTGAGAATGAGGTATGGCAGTGTGGCTGCTTTCACTATGCTACCTAAAAAGGACTTTTGTGGATCTCATTTTTCCTAACAAATTTTGAAGCTCTTTTGAAGTTATCTCTGTTGAACATTTTAAATAATTAGTAAGACCCTAATCCTCATCAGAAAACATAAACAATTTGTGTAGTGTAGTGTGTGTGTGTGTGTGTGTGTGTGTGTGTGTGTGTGTGACACGCGTGCACGTGTGTGAAAATTTCTCTTATGGACAAGATCTAATCCAACACTATCAAGGGAAGGGGATTTTTGTGGATGCAGTCCACGACCTTAGCATAAGTTTATGGTACTACTGTGTGTACAACTAACAATTCTGCTGTAAGCAGAGATTGCATTTATGTTTTCCAGCTGCCCCGACCCAAATAATTACACACAAACTATATCAGTTACATCATTGTTTGGCCTATTAGTTCAGGCTTCTTAGTAACTAACACTTACAACTTAAGTTAACCCATTTCTATTAATCTGTGTATCACCACAAGGCTGTGGTAAGATTATTACGAGTCCTTCTTCAGCAGCTACATGGTGTCTTTCTATCTCTCTGACTCCACCTACTCTTTTTATATATCTCTGTTAGGGATTTCCCACCTGGCTTTCTTCTGCTTTGCCATAGGCTGAAGTATCTTCTTTATTAAACAATAGTAATAAAACATATTCACAGCATACAGAGGAGAATCCCACATTATTCTGCTTTGGGAAGGAAAGCAGCATATATATGAGCAAATAATGACTAATAGACATAAATTATTTCTTATTTTTTATTTTATATACTGATAAACATGTCTAAGTTCATTAAAATTTAAAATAGCATTTATAGTTATGCATATATTCAAATTACATATTATTAGGTAATTACCAGTTATCTTTCTAAACATCAATACTTGAAAAATTGCAATACTGATAATTCAATATCAAACAACTTATATGTGTAAATAACCATAAAGAAAACATTTATTTTGAAATTCAAAGATACAGTAAAATATTTTTTAAATTGGGGATCTGATCTTCTATTCTTATGTGATTTCTAGGAAGAGGAAGGTAATACAATTGTGAGTCTGATCAGAAAGCTACACTACCTTCCATGTCATGGAAAAGTCAATGAATTTGAGGATGGAGAAGAAAGGAAATTATCAAAAGAGTGCCAATATAATTGTATCATATTTTGACCTGTTTGGTTGTGGTGTCTTAGAGGAGTGCTCTATTCCGAAAAGGAAATGGGGGGGAGTAGATCTAGGAAGAGAGGAGGTTTGCGGGTGTCTTTTTTCTTCTTTTCTTTTATTGTACAGTTGTAACTATACATGTATTTCTAGGAATCAGCATCAAGTTTCCTATCCCATAAAGAATGAACTCTTTGCTTTTTGGTCTGTCAATTTTTCTTCCTTTAATATTGACATAGTCAAGTTCCTGATTAGCCAAGACTATCATGGTTCTCCGAGGCTAAATATGAATCTGTATCTATGATCATTTCTCTCTTTACGTGAAGTGATGTTCAAGTGTTCTATATAAAAGTATTATAATTGGAAGAATAAGACCAATTTTTGAAAGTTACCCTGTTTAATAAGATTATAGCAAACAAAAGATAAGAGTTCAGAGAGAACACATCATACTAGCCACTCTGCAAACCAAGCCTGGATATATTTTTTTTCACTATGAATAAGCTACATGGAACTTATTTGTGAGGATACAGGTATAAGAAAGAGGGTGTGTCATCAGTATAGCACAAATGTTGGAAGTGTATGAATCACCTATTGTTGATTTCCATTTAGAGTCCTCTAATTTCCAGAGGAATGGTTAGTCTTGTTAAACAGTTACTTAATGCTTTATAAATGTATAGCAATTTTACTAAGATAAAATAGATGCATCTTATATACCCAATGAGTATTTTATCTAAATGAGACATAAAAAAATTGTGAAGTTTTATATTTAATTATAAATGTAAAAAGTACTTTTAAGAGAAAATATAGCTTATTAAATGTTGAAATAATGGACATTTTAAATAGTACTTAATGGAAAAGTTATATCATTAAATGCAAAGCTTAGCGGAAATAGTCTAAACTCTCATATCAAAAACCTAGGTAAATGTGTACAAGGCAAATCAAATTCAAAGAATTAAATAATAAAGATAAGAGTGTAAATCAATGAAATTAATGCAAAAGCTGGGCAAGTGAGAGGACTCAATAGGCAAGCCATGCCAGTAAGCCTGCTGAACTGAGTTCAATCTCTGGGAACCACACACGGTGAAATCAAGGAACCATATTTCTTCGAGTTGTTCTCTGACTTATAAACAACATAGTCCAAAAATTAATAACTAAATAGGAAGTAAATTCAATAAAGCATTTAAAAATGCAACAAAGACCTGTTTCTCTAAAAATTATCAGTAAAATTATCAAACCTTTGCAAGATTAGGAGAATGAAGTAAGAAAACAAATCAGAAAATACCACTCTCAAAAGCTGAGAGAATAAGGGTGTTAATTAAACAGGTGTGATATGAAAGTGTTGAGGGAGGAATATTATCTAAGAAAATGTTTAAACATGGATAAGGACATGGGATGAAAGAAAATTGGGGGTTTAATGGGGAATTAACAAAGACTAAGAGTACTTACAAATTCGTAGGGTTTATCTATGAATTTTTAAGTTAATTAGAAAATATTAAAGATTTTGAAGATTGTAAATGGAAGTATTCTGTATGATTGGATAATGTTGCTCCCTGAAGCCATAGATTTTTAATTCCAATATTTTATTTATTTATTAAACTATCATAGTAGGCTCCCTCTTCAGCCTGTTACCTTTCCAGCAATGAACTTTTGATTTGATTGGAATATTTTATTGATTCTCTGACAATTTCTCACATGTATATAATGTGACTTGATTATACCCTCTCCCTTTGCTTCCTATTCACTTTGTCAAACAGAACCCACTATGTTTCCCTGTTACCTTTGTGTTTGTTTGTTTGTTTGTTTGTTTGAATAATAACACCATGTGTGGGAAAGTATAACTTGCTGAACAGGGAAGACCCAAGTCAGACTATTGTTGTTGCCTTTAGTAGCTCACCAGAACACAATGACAAGACCACATTTCTCAAGAAAGCACACACTTTGGCTACAGGAAACAGAGAAATCGAGCTGAGACTGACCTGGAAACCCACTTCTCGCTAGCTAGTGTTCACAGTTAGAAAAGGTGCAGTCGGGGAAATATACTGGGGCAAAAGCCAATTGATGATTTCATTCAACTGTGGGTCCTGAATTCTATATTAACAATTGCTAAAAAGCATATGCCAGCTGGAACAAGAGTGACAAGGTGAAGCAGACCTGCTTCATGGAAAAGTCTTCTGAATACTCTGAGCCTGGAGGCTGAAAATTTGAAGCCCCAGTGTTACAGAAGAACTTTGGATGATTGTCCAGCTAACTAGATGATCTGTCAATTCTAGAATTTTGAAAGTGGCTTACGGTGTACTTCTTCTTTACTTAGGTAATACTATATCCTTCTGGAGTCTTTGATGGAGTTGAAGAATAGATAGTTATAATTATAGTTTTCCTTAGTTATGATAAAAGATAAAGTAGATATAAATATTATAGTTGTAATTCTTGCTTGACACATGTTTTGTTATATGTAATTTTACTATGATAAAATTAAAATCTTTTTTATTTGAACAGAAAAGGGGAAATGGTGTAGCAAGTCCTTCCGTGTGTGTGTTGCTTTTATTCGTTAATGGATAAAGAAGCTCTTGGCCTGTGATAGGGCAGAATAGAGGTAGGTGGAGAAACTAAACAGAATGCTGGGAGAAAGTAGGCAGAGTCAGTGAGAAGCCATGGAGCTAGTGCAGAGGACAGATGCAGAAAATAGAAGCCAAATGAAATCTTACCAGTAGGACACAACCACGTGGCAATACATAGATTAGTAGAAGTGCATTAATCTAGCTAGAAATATGCTTAAGCTATTGGCAAACAGTAATGCAAATAATATAGTTTCTGTATGATTATTTTGGGTCTGGGTGACCAGGAACGAATGAGTAGCTTCTGCCAACACTGGCTTCTAAGTATTTATATTTATATTCATGAACTATTGTGCTTCAGAGGACAGAGATGCTTCTTGTGTAGAGTGGGTGATGATTAATGCAAAGTCTTCTAAGTGATCAAAAATTGCTGAGAATAAGTGATTACCAAGTGTTCAGTCCTAAGTGGGATATTTGTACCAACCTGTCAAGGGACCATCACAGAAAAGGCATGAGGAAGATTTTTAAAGCCAGAGTATAGGTAAGAGCACTGTAAATGATGATCTTTTGTATATGACAAGATCATTAAGATCATGATTACATATGAGCCAAGGGTACCTGCACAGGTTTACGTGTGTGATGTGCATCCACATTTGTGCCCCCACACAATGCACAAAAGGAGGAAGGAAACAAGTTGGGAAGAAGCAGGGCCTCAGTAGGACAGGACTTCAGATTTCATCTTACATATAAAAAAAACTTTAATTAAATTTCTCACTTGCTCAGTTAATTAGTTAATTTGCTCCAAAAACAAGAAATTCAGGAGATAAGGCAGGAGTATGGTGATAGTGGTCAATGTGTATGACTTTCACTTAAAAGTAATAAGTTCAAGGGCTCTAAGGCATAACACGGTATCTATCACTAGCAAAACATTGCATACTTGAAGACTGTTGGATACTTCTGAGAATCCTCACCACAATAAAGGTATGTGGAGAAATTCATGCTACATGTCATGGCAATTTGAATTTGTGTTATATGTCTTGTAGCATTAAAATGATACAATAATTTGCAGACTAGACAATAAGCGAGGTCAGCATTGACAAGAAGAGTTTTTGATATGAGTAAAGAATAAGCTTATGTGCTCTCCACATCACTTTTTTACCTTTCTAAAAACCTTGAAGCAGACAAGAGAAACTGTTCTTTCTTCAGTTTTCTTTTGGAATTCTGCTGTAACACAGTACAAGGTGAAAGGCAGGCTTGACCATGCCCTCAGGAGATGTGCCAATTATAATTTGGCCACATTAGTAGACTATCTGATCCTTGGCTTCCTTCTGACTAAGGTGAAACACATGCTATTTGCTTTCTCAAGTAGAGTCCCAGGTAACATAACAAAGATATCTCGGCAGAGAAACCCTGTCTTGAAAAACAAAAACAAAACAAAACAAAACCAAAAAGGAAAGCAAAACAAAACCAAACCTCTGGGAAAGTACATTGTAGTAAATCAAAGACAGTCATGAATGATGAATGATTAATTCCTTATTTTCTGCTTTGGGAAAACTATTTAGGGTAGAGTGTGTGTGCCCATGCTTTCTGGAAGGTGTGACCTTCTTGACCTGGACAATTACTGCATTCTGTTTTTCAATGATGAACAAATAGGGAATATATCAAAGTGTATTCTCTTCCCTGAGTCCATTTCATTTCCAGCTTTTTCCTTCACTCTTGCAGCTGAGCAATTTTTCCTAATAGAGCCACTGCTAGCACTGTTCATCTTTTTTTTCCTCATTTTTTTATTAAAGATTTCCATCTCCTCCCCCTTCCCTCCCCTCCCTTCCACCCATACCCCCACTCCACCCCTCTCCAAGACAAAGAGCCATCAGGGTTCCCTTCACTATGTTGAGTCCAAGGTCCTCCCAGCTCCCCCTAAGTCCAGGAAGGTGAGCAACCAAACTGACAAGGCTCACAGTGAGCCCGTCCATGCTGTAGAGTTCATGTTCATTGCCGTTGTCCTTGGTTTCTCAGTCCTCCTCCGCCGTCAGCCACATTCAGAGAGTCCGGTTTGGTTCCCTGTTCCATCAGTCCCATTCCAACTGGACTTGGTGGTCTCCCATTAGATTTGTCCCACCATCTCAATGGGTACACGCACTCCTCATGGTCCTGACTTCCTCGCTCATGATCTCCCTCCTTTTGCTCCTCATCGGGACCTTGGGATCTCAGTCCGGTGCTCCTATGTGGGGCTCTGTCATTTTCTCCATCCAATGCCAGGTGAAGGTTCTATGGTGATATGCAAGATATTCATGAGTATGGCAATAGGATCTGTACATTTCTG
Source organism: Arvicola amphibius (assembly GCF_903992535.2). NCBI lineage: Eukaryota > Metazoa > Chordata > Mammalia > Rodentia > Cricetidae > Arvicola > Arvicola amphibius. The sequence continues at coordinate 11,302,852 of NC_052064.1, forward strand.
GCACCCTCTCCTCAGCTGCCCAAGGTATGGATGAAGAAAGTGTGGAATATATACATATTAGAGTACTACTCGGCGGTAAAAAACAATGACATCTTGAATTTTGCATGCAAATGGATGCAAATAGAAAACACCATCCTAGGTGAGGTAACCCAGGCCCAAAAAGATGAACATGGGATGTACTCACTCATAATTGGTTTCTAGCCATAAATAAAGGACATCGAGCCTATAATTCGTAAAAAATCCTAGAGAAGCTATATAAGAAGGTGAACCCAAAGAAAAACATATAGTTATCCTCCTGGATACTGGAAGTAGACAAGATTGCCGGACAAAAAATGGGAACATGGGGGTGGGGTGGAATGGGGGGAGGGGGGATGGGGCGAGAAAAGTGTGAAGTGGAGGATGGGAGGAGCTTGGGGAAATAGGATGGTTGGGATATAGGAAAAGTGGATATGGGAACAAGGAATTATATATCTTAATTAAGGGAGCCGTTCTAGGGTTGGCAGAGGGGTTCCCAGGTGTCCAGGAAGACACCCCCAGCACTGTTCATCTTGATTTCCAGTTCTAGTATGAAGACTGTCTCGCAAATACATATTATTAAAATATGTTTCAGTATTGAGCTATTTACCTACTCACTGGCAAGTCAGATACACCTGGCAGGCAGTGACACCGTAATTACTAAACATTTGACCTGTAGTTAATAGGGTGTTGTTGTTGGGGTGGGGCAGGATTTGTCTTTTCTGTTGTTGAGACTGAATCTCACTGTGTAACACAGACTGGCCTAGAAAGTGATAAATATTCAAGACCAAGCTCTAACTCAACATTCTTTGGCATCTGTCTTACAAGTACTTGGATTAAGAGTTTGTGCCACTGCACTCAGTGACTTATGATTTATTCTCAGTCCTGGATTTTTTGCTAATTAATATGGGAAGCCAAAGCTATGGAAAGCAGGTGAATGCATAATTTAATTGCTATGGAAACAGTGATTTGAGTTTTTATTTTTTTTAAAGATGATACTGTATTGCAAAACAAAGTGTTGGGACTCATGCACCCAACTTTAGGAACTCAGTGAAAGGCAGAGACCCCTGCAAGGCTACATGTGCTGCAGACACCCACATAGCAGATAGCTTAGAAAACAACACATCTTTAAAGTCTACCTCGGCTTATAATAAAAGTGATATCAGAGCCTCCGCAGATGTGAAATCAGAAGTACTTAGAGGCTGATCTTTTTAAAGCCCATGGCAGGATGATGATAGGATATTTTATTAGATTGGATAGATTAGGGTACATAAGTCCAAGAATATTGAATCTGGAAGTGCCCCTTGCCCTCCTGCATGATAGGGGCAGTCCCTTGAAACAGACCATAAAAAGATCTCATCTAAAGTAGTTATGAAGCTGACCAGGCTGATAAATAGAATCATGTTGTCTGGAAAGCAATTCTCTACATGTCAAATTATGAGGAAGCCTGGAAAATATGAGGTCTCAGACACTTAAAGAATGGGTCTTAAAGATGATAGAACAAGAGACACAAAATATAAAACAAAATAAGAAAGAATTCATTCATATTCAACCAAGACACAAAAATGAAAATACTGACACTGCCAAAAGCTGGAATATTTTTTCATTTTTGTTGAGTGGTCCTTTGAAGTCTGGACATAACAACCATTCAGGGCAAATAAAGTGTTATGCTGTAACTAAAAAATATTATATTAAAATGGGATCAAACGCTTACAGCATTGAGGAATATAGAACACATACTTTGTAAGATCTAAGAATAATTAATTACTCTAGGTTTGCCATTTATTTCCATAACATATTTTTCTTTTGTTAATTAGCATGTCTCAATTCCACAAAATTATAGATTTATTGTGGCATTTTTGAATGCTCATATGAAATCCTTTGATCATGTTCATCCTTACCCCATTACCTGCTTGTCTCCTCCACTCTCCCAAATAGACTCCTTGTGCTTTCATGTAAAAAGGACTTTTTATATTAAGGTCATATGGAATGCGTTGATAAAAGATGCATCTAAACTTTGGGAAATTCAGTGATGAGGAACCTCTTTTCTTGGGAACACAGTAGATATCATCATGGAGTTCAGACGCTTATTAAGGTAACGGAATTCAAGGATCGCATAGCTAAGAGCGCATAGCTAAGAACCAGAACTTCTTTCTGAGAAGCAAGGCAAATGTAATTACAGCAAAGGATCTCACGTGTGTGTGTGTGTGTGTGTGTGTGTGTGTGTGTGTGCATGCGTGTATTCTGTGTGTTTCTGTGTGCGCCTGTGTGCTTATATGTGTGTGCAAGTCGGTGTGTGTGTGTGTGTGTGTGAGTGTGTGTGTGCTTGTGTGTGTATTTCTGAGACTGAAAGGATGACTCTTGATGTTCCTGATCCTTTGACAGAAAGGTATATGGTGAGGACATTTCATCTTTCACATAATAAAGTAGTGAAAGTCTGTCAGGTCGTAGAGAAATTCACAAAATCCTCGTTGTTTGATTGCTTATGTCAGTTGTGAGAAGAGAACCCACATACCAAAGGAAGCCTGAAGCACTTGAAGAAAACTTAAAAGGTAATAGCAAAATAATAAGAATGCAATATTCAAAATTAGAAGAATTGTAGGATGCACATGGGAGTCAATACATAATTAACTGAGCCAAACAAATTAATGTAAACCAACCAATCAAACAGAAGCATTTCTTTTAAGAATACAGTTTGGAAGACAGATACACACTAAATAGAGGTCTGTAGCTCCCTTTGCAGTTTGTCCAACTGTTCCATGCAAAACGTCATACTAGTCCCGTGCTCCTTGGGCATATATCTGAGATATGCATACCATCATCTAATACTTCATACTGATCACCTGAATCTAGTCTAATAAAAATAGAGGGATAAAAGACCCTAAAACTTCCCATGTTATTACACAAAGTAACAGAAATTAGCAACGTCATTAAAGCACTGGAGGAGTTAAAGAAGCTCTTTTGTTTGTTTTCTCTAGTCAGGCAGCAAGGCACACACCTTAAACCCAACACACAGGAGGAAGAGGTAGGCTGATCTCTAAGTTTGAGGCCAGCCTGGTTTACTGACCGAGTTCTAGGAAAGCCATGGTTACACAGAGAAACAAAAAGATAAAGAAAAACCTGAGGAAAAAACAAAAAGGAGTTATTCTCTATCACGTTCTATTTAAAGGTGGATATTTAATATCTGTATGGCAGTGAGATGGATCAAGACTGATACTCTGAGTTCAAATCCTAGCAACCATAAGGCTGAAAGAGGGCGAACCAATTCCTGCAAGTTCTCTGACTTCTCCTTATGCAACATGACATATTCCCCTCAATATTAAATAATTAGATAGATAGCTGATAGATAACAATGTTTAAAAACTTAATATCCTAACATTTAGAAAGTATACTTGAAAATTTCAGAGACACATTCTATGCTGGATATGGATACTTCTTTATTAAAGGATAATTATTTCTTTTTACTAAAAGAGATTGTTGTCTCATAAAACACATCACGACCACAGTTTTCCCTCCCTTCACTTTTCATGAGGTCTTAGCATGAGCGTGGTACGTGCACAGCCAGTGAAACAGTGAGTTGGTGTTGGAGAACTATGTAAAGACTTTCCATTTTAATTTCTCATCTCAGTCACTCCAGAAAATAGCCAAATGCAGGAGAGAAAATTCTGTCAAAGGGTGATGGGAATGTTTATAGATGGTTTCACAGAAAGATGATCATCTATTCTTGTTCTGGGACTTACAGCATAGTAGACTATATCATCATTGTCTGAGATCTAGTGCCAATTTGAAAAGAGGTTGAGTGGTCACTCACTGTGAAGGAGTAATGTACTTTCTTGTTCTCACAAGAGATTAGATATTATGAAAGGTCAAACCAAGATCTGAAAGGCACAAGAAAAAGATTGCACCTGGCTTAGTTTATCTACCTGCTATGAAAGTTTCTTATATATCAGAGAAATGGGAATTCCACTGTCTTTATTTCCCCTCCTGTCTCTCCTGTTCCAGTCAGTTTTGAGGTGAGAATTAGAATTCAGTATAGTTGCTATTGCCATTACTGCAAAACCAACGTCATCATCGGTTAGACCAGAACAACTTCTGTTCCCACTTATCATTTTCTGACAGAAAATAAGAATCTCAGAATACAAACTTCAGCTTTCCCCATGATTGTCTGGACTGGCAAAGAAAGGCAATTCACAAGAAAATGGAAGTTATTGCCCATAGAGTTAATATTTAAAAGCAAGCTATAGAAACTGTCCCCAAACACCAAATATCTTTCCACTACCATTGAATGATGGTAAAGTAGTGAGATTCAAGTTGCTTTTTTTTTTTTAAAAAAAATAAGATATTGCTCAGGACAAACTGTTATTGGATTTTCATATTTCTACAGCTTGGTTTATATCAAACTCCTAAATATGTGTTTTTCCACCTTTTCTATTTCTTTTTCCTTTCTCAATCTGCTGACATGGATTTCTCATGCCAGTAATGCCAGAGCATGCAATATTTCCCTCATATTTTGTTGACTAGATGAAGTTTTCACTTCTTTGTTTACTGTATTAAAATGCCACAGTTGAGGAGAAAGGATTTATTTTGGCTTATGGTTCCAGAGAGAGAAGAGCCCATCATGTTGGGAGGGATGACAACCAGCAGGTATAAGAAGGGTTGGAGAAGGCAGCTAAGAGCTCAGATCTTGAATTCCAAGTATGAACCCAAGAGAGCAAACCATGATAGCTTAAACTCCTTTAACCCACCGCTAGTGACAAACTCTCTCCAGTAAGTATTTTCACCAACTAGGGACCAAGTGTTCACATACCCAATATATATGACGCACTTGTCATTTAAACTAGAGATCCATAAAACAATAGTAAAATAAGATAAGAAAAATAATATAGGATAAAATATAAAGACTAATTTATTACTTAAGGAATATAATTTTATACTTCATACAAACAGTAAATATTTGCATTTTTGTAAGACAATATGGAAAGAAAGCCTTAAAAGTTGTGCAAAGGACAAAATTAAAAGAATTTAATTTAATACAGTAGTACTAACTAATGACTTCTTTATAAAGTGGCCCATCATTTTACTGAGGACTAGATGATAGTACTGGCAAGTTATTGGTAGCCGTACTACATGTTAGGTTCTGCTTTGCTGAAACAAGGTTTATTTTGTCAAGATCTCCTCAGAAACAAGACCTATTTGTCTGTGTCACGTGTATACATGTATGTGCATATGTAAAACTTAGAAGTGTATATAAGTGTATGCACATAGAATATTTAGAAGAGTTTTTAGCATAAATATGAGAGCAGAGAAAGAGTTAATTCTTTATGGGAACAGAAAGAAAAGAATTAAGAAAGGTATAGCCTAATTTGAACGTGTGTAAACCATCTAAGAGTCTTCCCTAAGAAGAAATTATGCATATGTATATCCACATACATGCAGTTACACCTCATCTATCACATCTGTCTAGCCATTTATCTAATAATAAAAAAGTCAATATTATAATACAAGTATATAAAACAAAGAAAATTGAGGATTTGGGTCTGAATTGGGTAAACCGTTAGGTATTGTACTTAATAGACTAAATACAAGGAAAATTGAAAGCCTGTGTAGGCTGCTTACATCATATAATACTTAAAATTTCCTATTAGGGGATGGAAATGGTTATAAAATGTTCAAAGGTTTAAGAGAAAGTAAACTGTATGTATTTTCCTAATAAGCATCATGGAGAGGTTCTTAGTATAAATTTCATTTCAGAAAAGTCAATTATAGCAATACGAGTGGTTAAAGTAGTTTCAAAAAGAAGAATCAAGATCAGCAATTTTAAAATAACTTAGGACTTTATTATGATAATCAGTCCAAGACCTGATAGAAGTTTGAATTGCCTTAAATAATAGTGAGCCGTCTAAAGCAAAAAGCAGGAATTATGGAAAGTGATGTAGCAGCTGGATATCATAAAAATCCAAGTTTATCCTGATAGAAGAGAAAACAGGAAGTAGCCTTGAAAGCATTGGCTCAAGATACGTGAACATAACACCAGTAGCAGAGACACTGAAATTGGCAATTAATAAATGGAACCTTCTGAAACTGAGAAGCTTTTGTAAGGCAAAGGACTAGGTCAACAAGACAAAACAGCAGCCTACAGAATGGGAAAAGATATTTAACTACCCATATCTGACATAGGGCTGATCTCCAAAATATATAAAGAAATCTAGAAACTATATATCAAAATGTAGAATGAAGCGGCGGGCTGTGTTCCGCCACCCGGCTAGCTTTGTCCAAAATAATTACACGGAAACTGTATTCTTTTAAATACTGCCTGGCCCATAGTTTCAGCCTCTTATTGGCTAATTCTCACATCTTCCTTTAACCCATATTTAGTAATCTGTGTAGCACGACGAGGTGTGGCTTGCCAGGAGAGATCTTAACCTGCGTCCATCTTGGAGAGGAGAAGCATGGAGACTCACTATGGCGACTGCCTGAAGCGTCTCCCCAACTCTGCTTCCTTTTTCCCACAATTCTGTTCTGTCTACTCCGCCTACCTAATTTTCTGTCTCTTAAAGGGCCAAGGCAGTTTTCTTTATTAATTAACCAATGAAAGTAACATAGACAGATAACTCTCCTCCATCATCAAAATACAAAATAATCCAATTAAAATCAGGGAACAGGTCTAAAAAGAGAATTATCAATAGAAGAATCTCAAATGCTTGAGATACACTTAAGTAGTTATTCAACATCCTTAGGCATAGGGGAAATGCAAACCAAAATAACCCTGAGATACCATCTTACACCTGTCAGAATGACTATGATCAAGAACACTAATGACAGCTTATGTTGAAGAGGATGTGGGTAAGGGGAATGTTTCTCCACCGCTGGTATAATCACTTTGGATATTGATACAGTGGTTTCTTAGAAATTGGGGAATCAATCTACTTCAAGACTCAGGTTTACCAATCTTGGACATATACCCTAAGGATGCTCAATCATACTGGTCAGCCATGTTCACAGCAGCATTATTTGTCATAGCCAGAACATGGAAACAACCTAGAGGACCCTCCTGAGGAATGGATAAAAAAATGTGGCACATTTACACAATGGAGTATTACTCAGCTGTAACAAACAATGACAACATGAAATTTGTAGGCAAATGGATGGAATTAGAAAACAATCCTCCTGAGTGAGGTTACCCAGACCCAGAAAGACAAATATGGTATGTATGCATTCATAAGTGGTTATTAGGTATAAAATAAAGGATAACCAAACTTCAATCCACAGGCCCAGAGAGGCTAGGTAACAAGGAGAGCCCGAAGAGGAACTCATGGGGAGATAGAAGAGATCTTCCGGGTAAACTGTGGGCAGGGAGGGGTGTGAGGGGGATGGGAACATGAGGTACCTGTTTGGGCATGTGGACAGAGGGGGAGTAATAAAAGAGATGTCTTGATGGAGGGGCATTTTGGTGTTAGGGAGAAACCTGGTGCCAGGGAGTCTTCCAGGAATTTACAAGGATGATCCTGCTAAGACTCCTATGAAAAATGGAAAAGACGCCTCAATTAGTCATCTCCTAATCAGGTTGGCAACTTCCATAATTGTCATCAGTGAGCCTTCATCTAGTAACTGATGGAAGTAGATGCAGAGATTCATAACTAAGCACTGGGCAGAGCTCCAGGAATCTTGTTGAAGAGAGGGAGGATGGATTGTAGGAGCAAGGGGGATCAAGATCATGAAAGGGAAACCCACAGAGACAGCTTACCTGAGCTTGTGGGAGCTCGCTGATTCTGGACGGACAGCTAGGGAGCTGACCTGGGCCCTCTGCATGAGTGTGACATTTGTGTGCCTTGGTATATTTGTGGGGTTTCTTGTACTGGTATCAGAACCTATCACTGGCACTATTAACCTTGCTTTTGAGAACATATTCACCATGCTGGGGTGATGGGAGGTAGGGGAGGAATGGGAGAAAATAAAGGAGAAACTGTGATTGGTACGTAAAATGAATGAAAAATTCTAATTACTAAAAAAAAACCCATCCTACTTCACTTGGTATTTGGTGTGACATCAAACACTTTGCATGAATTAATACACTGGTCTTCTGCCATGGTTTGGTTACTAGACAGATGAGCATCCATTCATCAATATTCAGTACACTCTGGGGAAGAAAGATCATAAGATGAACTTTATTATTTTTACAGCAAAGTCAGGAGACTTGCCAGCCTCAGATTTATCAACCACAATGCTAATTCTTTTCTCCAGAAGTCTCTGTAACATATATTCTAAAGAGCTGAAATACACCACAAAACAATGGGTGCCTGACAGTGAATTAATGATTCCCCTTTTCTCTTAATATATTCTTTGTAAAATATATTAACACTATAAAGCACACTGTAGTAAAATAATCAGACTTTAATAATAATTTTAAAGAGAGTTTGTTATGCTAATATATACTATAGTTTTGAAATTTCAGTTAATGGATGTACTCCTAGACTTTGCTACCTAATATCTTCAAACTATATTTTGATAAAATCTTACTAAAGTTAGAAGTATATGCACAGGGATTTGAATTATTTCTATAATTCCAGATTTTTGACAGTCCAATGTAAAAGGTAGCAAGTTGAAGACTTTCCTTGCCTGTATAGTTGAGTTCAAAGTGAGAACAGGTGAGTTAATGGAACAGTCTCAGAGTCAAAAGTGAAAGCAGAAAGTTAAAATGTTAACAGTGTGTATTATACTAAGCTATGGCAAAGCTACCGCAACGTCAGCCTTTTCTGGGGGAGGGGCTAAAACTCTACATACACCTTTGCTTTTATAGTCATGGTCATGGCATGACTATACTATGGCATTCATTTACTGTGAATATCGTATAAACTTCTTCATTTTCTAAAAGTCAAATCGTAGCTTTTTATTACAGCACTATGCTCCCGCTATCTCCTATTAAAACTGTGATTTGTGTTCAAGTAACTTATGTTTCTTTTTTCTGATTGTATTTTATTTTTTATTTAATATGTTGTTAGCCAGGTCATTTACTGCTGTACTCATTAAACCTTCCATTTAAATCTATCATATAATCAAGTTGTTATGAACATAGGAAACACTGAAGTGTATCCTCACTGGGTAGGGGTGAGTAATTAATTTATTTATTAAGCTTTAATTAGTTAATTACTTACTTAATCCTCACTGGGCAGAGATGTACTGATTAGTTGTACACTTGTGGATCCAGTTTCCTTGAAAGTGCTTCTTCCTAGGTTGCGACAACTTGCTATTACTGCCGAGTAGATTATGCCTATATTCCCCTCGCTCGTGACGATATTAAGAATGCAACATTTTGATTTTTGTGCATTTACTTCGGAAATGCTCATGACCTAGACTTAGAACAAACTGATGGTATTACAAAGTTCTACTACTTTCACCTGCAAGTCTCTGGAGAAAAGCAAGTGTCCCGTTAGTCATTGGCAATTTGAAACTCATCGCTGAGATTTTACTCATGTCCTTGCTCGCTATTGCTCTTCATTAAGGTCCAGATTAAAGTGACAAGTTTTTATGAGATTGCAAGTAGGCACCATTTTGTAGGCTATGTGAATATTCCAAAAAGAATGTGATCAGTGAGCCTCAAGGGACCACTGATGAACTCACACACGCCATATTATTTTTTTTAGAAACTTTTAGCTTCATCTTACTTTATTACTGAATTGAAAGCAATCATAATATGCATGTAATGACAGTTACAATTTTAAGAAAAAATTCTCTTTATACATTTCAGCTGTTATTAATATTTGACTATACTAACTATCTCACTAAACTTTTTGTCTTGACCAAGATTTTTAGTGACAAGAGTTAAAATACTGAAAAGGAAAGAGATTTTAATTGATATTGCGGTACACACCTGTTATCCCAGTACTAGGGAGGAAAAGGTATGGGGATGGTGATCATTAAGGAGGTGGAGGGATGGTTCTGAGGGTAAGAACATCTACTGTTCTTTCAGGTACCCAGTTTCATTTCCCTTGCCTGCCAGAAAAAGTTGCAATTGCCTGTATTTCAGCTCTAGGGTTTGGAAAAAACTCTTAGTCTATGTGGGTTTCATTGCACAGAGTGCACAAAAATTCACACAGACTGACAGAGAGACAGATGCATGTGCGCGTGCACAAACACACACACACACACACACACACACTCACACCACTTATCTTTAAAACTGTGATTAGAATTTATATCAGATACAGAGTGAGGTTTTATTTTAACTGAAGAATTTACCATGATAACAGGAGAAATGAGCAGTTTTTTGAGGTGTCATGTCGTGGGGTTTAATCCTGTACATAGCGTTGGTGTTTGTGTTCTGAATTATAAGATAATAAACTGAATGAATGGGAGCAAAATATTAAAATAAATGAAGGTCTGCTTGTCCTTATGTGAAATATACTCGGAAACAGTTCTAGGAGAAATGCATAAGGTATACACATTTATTAATAATGTCATCTCATAAGATAATATACCAAATCTACTCTTTATCTTAAATAGAGAGTAACAAATACTAAATCTACCTAAAACACACACATTTTCTTGATTGTAGGGAAGATTCTTTGGTTGTGATGACAAGTCTATGACATTTTCTACAATATAACAATATGCAACAATGAGACCTTTAGTCCTGTAGCTATATAGTAAATGAATTTTCATTATATTTCATTCTGATTTCTCAAAGTGCCATTTGAATATATAGCATATAATACAGTTTTAGTTTTCAATATGTCCTCTAATGACTTGAGATGGAGATAAAACTGAGTTATCCATGGAATTTTTATGTATATATGATCTTGAGATACATTTTATAAAATTTGTATATTTAAATATATGATGCTAAGTCCCTAAGGGTAAAGTTAGAGATCACAGGGGTGAACATCTGAACAAAATGCACCCATAAGTAATAGATGATAAATTCAAAGTGACTAGTAATGCTGATTTATTATAATCTATTAATATGTATTATATTTTGATAAAACATTGTTTTTATTTCAAGCTATCTCATTTTTATCAAAACCCTCATTTTTCTAAGCATCTTGGAAGCTCATATTTTTTAAAGAGTTTGAAACCTGCACATTTTTTTTTTAGGCCAGGCAAAGACTTCCTACAAACTTATTTAAAAGAGATTATTATGTAAAACCTATTTCAGAGCTGAGTTATAAAATTCTACAAGATAATGTAAGCCAACTAAATCACAAAGCCTTATAGAGAACCATGCGTACCATTATTATAGCCTTTTAGGGGGTAGAGGAATGTAATAGATAGCACTGCTTCATAATAATCCTTGCTTCACAAGAATCCAGACAGCCACCTCGTCATTCATTAGTGAGTGAGACCTTTTATCCTGTGGTCTATATGCCAGGCAGTCTTTCTGAAATCCTGGCTAATTACTTTCTTCTTTGCTAAAGTTGAGATTGCTGTTGATATCTGCAGCTCTAACTTACTGGTGTATATAAACAAAAATCAGGCAAGTTTTATAACCAAAGGTGTTTTTGCAACTTATTCTTATTCTGGTATGAAGAGTCTTTGCTTGAGGTGTTGTGATATACAATATCCATGCACCAAAAGGCTTGAAAAAGGACTCAGTTGTGGTTCTTTAACTTGTAATGCACTGACTCCTGATGACAGCAATAGGGTATGTTAACATGTATTCTTGTGTTGCTAACAAACCAGAATATAGAGAATTTGAATAAAATAATCTTTAATTTTTTGTCATCAAATTATGTTATGAAAATGATTTGTCAAATAAAGTGATTTATGATTTATAGATAAATTATGAAATTCTAAGTAAATGATAAACCATGCAAATGTATAGGAGCAAATATAGGTTTAAAATTTGTTTAGTTCCTAGAGAGCTTTTTTTATTGTTTGTACCACAATGACTCTGGTAAGAGTAGTTTGAGATGAATTGGATATGAGATGCTAGAGAAATGCCACTGTGCCATAGGGATCATCTCTTTATTTCAATCTACAATATGTTTTAATTAATTGTCTGTTACAGTTCTTATTCTTAGAATGCCTAGGAAGAACTAAAAATTCTATTTTATGAATGAGGAGATGGAAAAGAGGAAAGGCAAAAGACAAAACAAAGCAAAACATGTCAACAAAAGCAAGCACAATCCCTCAGGTCCATATTGGTAGTAAACCCAGAATCTGGTTTTGAACTTGAGAGTGTTTGTGTTCATACATACCCCAGATGTTTAAAATATCCAGAATGTATGTGCATGTAGAACAGAGTATTAGAACTTATATTTTTGGATAATATTAAATATGAAATGTTCCAAAACTCAACTCTGCTTTCACTCATTGTTACCAGAGTGTTAACTGTTATAATAAAATTGGAAATTAAAGAGAAGATTCCTTGATGAGGGTGAGAACTATAGTTATCTCTGTGTATAAGGCCAAGCATTTAGAGTAGAGCTAGGGACTGTGCTAATTTAGTAAAGTGCTCATTTTCAGGCTTCCCCGCAATATCTGTGACTCTACTGGCTCTGAGCAGCTGACTACTTCATAGATTGAGTAAATTCCCAATGAATTGTTGGGCAGGTCTTAAGTCCAACTAGAGAGCTATTGGTTACTATCATGGCATGCATACAAATAGGAAGATCACATTATCTATTACTCAGTTAAGTATACCATCTCATGGGATGATGTTTTTCACAGTCAAAGTGAGTCTTCCAATCTCATTTAACCTAGAGAAGCCCTCAAAGGCATACATAGAAACTTGACTTTTAGGCGTTTCCAAATCTTGTCAAGTTGAAAATATTAACTGCCATAACCCTACTTCTTGTCAATTTGGCACAAAATCACATAATTTTAAAGCTGTAATTTTTCTCCTTTAGCTTCTGTAGGATCACGATTATCTTACAATACAAAGAACATTCAGTCCAACTCCCTAATTCCCAGTAATATTTAACAGTTCAAACAAGGCTCAAACATTCATCATCTGAAATGCAAAGAACTTTCTTAACTGTTAGTTCTTCTAACACAGAAAAACAAGCTACATATTTTAAACATAAAATGCCACACACTAAGCATTCTTATTACTAAAGACAAGAACTGGTATATCAAGGAATGATGGAATTAAAGCAGGGCAAAGTCCCCAGAGGAAAAACACCAGTTCCTATAGGTTTAGGTCTGGCAACTGGAGCCTTTAATAGGTACTCTCAGCTCTGAAGTGTTTCAGTACACTCTCGATCCCTGTTCTGCTACTTGGAGCACACATCAGCTCTCTCTGTATCTGGTTCTATTTCATGCCTGTAGCTTTTCTTCACTGATGCACTTTGGATGTGGCATATCTGACATGACATCCTGCAGTCTGTATTTTAACTTAAGTTTCAACTTCACAACTTCAGATAACAGCATCACATGGCATCCTTGCCAAGACTCCAAATCTGCCCAGCATTATCTGGTTTCAGTTGCCTTCTGAATCTGTATATAATGATTATATGATTTTTTTAAATCTCTTATCTTTTGTGACTACTAACCCAGTATCATAAAGAAACAAATGTCAAATTCTGTCAGAATGGCATGAAGCCTGACCCCCTTGGAACACAGATGTAGCAGTTTCTGGAAGCTTTGGTAACTGATTTACACAGTCACAGCCCCAGGTAGCTGTTTTTGAGCAGGAGATACATTTGGTGACATTCTCCTTTTAGAAGTCTCCTTTGCATAAATTTATTTCTATTAGTTGGGACCTTTGATGAGTAGAATATTGACTTCACCACAACTTTCTGATTGTTTCACTGAAGAAAATGGGATTTCTCTTTAAGACTTACAGACTTTTTCATCTGCTCTTTTTCCACAATTTTAAATGTTCTTATACAGTTTTACTCACAAAAGTTTATATTTATCTTTATTCCTCCCTGAATAGCTAGATAAAGAGCACCAAGGGAAATGGCTACAGACTAAATACTACTCTTCCTTAGAATTTCTTCTGCTAAACAAATTATTCCATTACTTTAAAATTTAGCCTTACTCAGTTCTCAAGATTGTAAATGGACGTCTCTGCTATCAGGGTTTCTGTCCCACTGGTCCTTGTGCTGCCTAGATCCCACAATTGTTAAATCACAAAGAAATCACATAGAGGTCTACATTAGCTATAAACTGATTGACCTATTAGCTCAGGCTTCTTATTAACTCTTATAACTTATATATCCTATTATTATCCCATTATTCTTATCTGTGTTAGCCATGAGGCACAGTACCTTATTCAGTGGGGCAGTTACATCTTGCTTCTTCTGTGGTCAGGTCAGGACTGAAGAAGAATGGGCTTCTTCCTTCCCAGAATTCTCCTATTCTCATTGACATGCCTCTGCTTCCTGTCTGGTTGTCCCACCTATACTTCCTACCTGACTACTGGCCAGCATTCATTTAAAATATAATTGACAGAATACAGACATTTGTCCCACACCACATTTCTGTCCCATCTGGTCCTGTAGCCATTCAGTCCCAAAGAAGCACAGAGACATATTAATTTTAAATTGTTATAATTATAAATTGTTAATAATAATGTATAATTATAAATTGTTAATAATAAGCGTAGGCTTATTTTTAATTAGCTTTTATAAGTTAAATTAACCCATAATTCTTGTCTATATTTAGTCATGTGACTTGGTATATTTTATCAATGAGGCATTCTCATCTTGCTTCCTCTGGCTGGTGACTGACTCTCAGCCTTTTGTCTTCACAAAATTCTCTAAGTCTGTTTGCATCACCTATGCTAACTGTCTTGCTACTGGCCAATCAGTGTTTTTTCAAACTAGTATGTGCGACAAATCTTTACAGTGTACTAAAGTATTGTTCCACAGCACAAGACATGGGTAGAAGGAAGACAGTTTCACATCCTAGATCTTTATACTGTCCTTGATTCCCTTTGACATGTCAAAAGTTGAATGTCTACTATCTATATTTCTATCTTTTCCTCCCAAATCCAACCAGAATGACCAACTGAATTCTGATTGCAGCATACAAATGCCTATATCCCCTGAATTTCCAAACATTTCCACATTGCTTTCCTAAAGTTATTCCCAAAGCCAAAAAACCATGTGATCATGGTTTTAACATGTTATAACAGCAAGGCCCAATTTTTGTAACATTTCCTCATTAGCACCTTTCCCATTGCTATGGTATAAAACCTTGGCAAAAGTAGCTTTTGAATGATGGCTTACAATTTGATAGACAGTCCATTATACCTGGGAAGTAATAATGGGAGGTGCTTGTGATAGCTTGTCAAATTTGTCTGCAGTTAGGAAGCAGAGGGAGATGAATATTCATAATCAGTTCACTTTTTCCTTTTTATTCAGCCAATGACCATAGGTCATGGAATGGTACTACCCACAATTAGGGTGGGCTTTCCAAATTTAACTAACCGAATGTAGATGAGTTCTCACAGTTTCGACTATCAACTAAATATTATCTAGGTGGTGGCATACAAAGAATTCCACAATAGCCTGAAATGGAGTATCACAAAGGGTTATTTATTTGGGGATAAACTCACAGGGGAGTGATCTGCAGTCCTCTACAGGCACTGGAAACTGGAAAATGCCCATGCATGATTTTTGTCTGCATTTATAGTATATGAGACCACTCCAAAGTGGGCTGGTATCTTAAAGGCTGAAGGAGTTCCCACAACATCTAGTTAATTTATTACACAAATATCTGGAAGCTTATTTCCTAGAGAATTCTAAATCCTGTTACATTAACAATAGGAACCATTACAATACTTTTTTCTTTATTTTTATTTGCTTCTAATTCTGGATCATGTATTATTCTATACCCATTCTACACAGAAAAGTTGCATGCATATTTTTTTACCAAACAAAAAGAATTTTTGTTCAAAACTTCAATTAAATCAATTTGAATATAATCAGTGACATTCTAAATATCTGTGATGTGTACACACTAGTTCCCCTAATTCCATATTTTGTAATGGCTTTTGTTAGTTCATACAGGGTAACCAGATTGGATGAAATGATTATTTACTGTCTTAATTGCAACATACATGATGTGATTTGGCTTCATTACCTGTTAATTATCCATTGGATTAATTTTGGAGCTTCTCAGTGAAGTTTTAAAAGACTGTTATGTCATTTTCAAAAAAGTCATTTTTCCAGTGTTAATGGTGGTGAATGAAATTGTTTCACATAGCATTTAAGCCTATGACCTTCCTGTTATGAAACCCTGGAGCAAGTTCCTTAACAGTTCTCCATTTCTCCGTGTATATGATTATTATGGGAGGTGCACATACCCGAACCAATGCCTCAAAACCGAAAGAAAGGCTGGGGGTAGGCTGTAATGGAGAGAAGTCAGTGTTATCCAGTTTATGCTTTTTGAACTTTCTTACCACATGTTTTAAATAACATTCTGCTTCTTCCATATGTATCCAACATTTATAAGAGCTGAGATGTTACAAAATCAGATGTCAGTGCCTTCTAGGTCTTCACACTCAGTGCTTCTGGGAGACAGGTTTGAATTATTATTACTGGAATGAAATTTAGAATAAAATTGAGTTGATTTGGTTTGTGCTTTCAAAAAAAGTGTTTCCCAAAGGAAATGTGACACTTTGCCTATTCCCAGGGGTGTCAGGTTACTGCTGGTTTTCACTGATAATAATCAGTGATAATAAATTTTAGGGCTTTAAAAAAGAGAGAAACTAACAGCTACATTATTTTAAGAGATTTTCATTTTCTCCTTCATTTTCCCACTTTCTCTATACCCTGACATTTAAATATAATATGAGCGAATATAGCTGTGCTCATGTATAATGAACAGAATCCACTTCTAATCCTGAGGCATCATGTGAGTGTAGCATTCAGTAAAAAGACAATTATAATGATTTTTTAAGAACCTAGGCCCTCCTTTAAACTCCAAACACTGAGGTCAAGCAAAAGGAAATAAGTGAATGACATGAGAATATACCCCTCAGAATTCCCATGATTCTTTAACTAGCAGAAACCAAATGGATCCTGTGTTTCATTGAGCTGACAATTTAAATTCTAATCCTGGCTACTCATCTTCAAAGAAACAGGAGACATCCAGCTAGAGCACAGCGTGTAATTAGTCCGAAGCCACAGTTTCTGCTTGTAATTATGTCCCTGATATCAGATGGTTTAAACTGGGAGTAGAGCCATGATCTTTAGCTTTTTATGTTGAGGATTATCTATTTTGTATATAAATTGCATATTTCCTAAAGTCATATATAGTTGTAATCTCTTAAAAAGGTGTGTTGGTTGGCAATAATTAATAAATTAAGAGTAAGGAGCATGGAAAATAAGGGTAGAATAGCAAAAATCAAATCAAGCAACAATAAGTTGGATATTGTTGGATTAAATTACAAGACTTAATTTCTAGAAAATATATACCAGAAAATAGTGTTGCTAATGCACATATGGGCCAGTCAGCTGGAGGGTTTGGAAGATGCTCAATTTTAGCAATTAGGGTAGCTAATCTATTGTGCATTATACTTGGGGGCATGGAGTGACAGGGATTCTCATTTCAGATTTAATCTACTGTTATATGATTATAGAGGCATTGTGATGACAGGAGTTCCAGATTACTCATAAAAATCCAGAAGGAGGAACAAATCATTCAGTAAAGAACTAGAAAGTATGTGAAGCTGGGTCAAACAAAGAGGGGCTGGTAAATCAAATAATGACTATAATGGGCATAGAAAAGGGGGGAAGAGAAAAAGGATTAGAGGAGGGAAGGAGAATCAACAGCCAAGGAAGCACATCATTTTACATTTTAAGTGAGAGATCTGAAAGTTTTAATCTTATGTTTGTGTTGTGTATTTGTCCTTATTTGAATAAACAGTGCATGCATACTACAACAAAAAAATGTTCTTTATCTCTAAAATTTTTAACTCCTGTGAAGGACAAATCTAGGTGAGCAGCTGGCTTTTGAAGACACTCTCTAAGGATAGAATGAAGCTTGAAAATTCACTCTAGAATTAATTATATGCTAGTAATGAGTTCCTATTAGGAGGATCATTCTTATTGAAGTCGATGGAAAACCATGAGAAGAATTACTTAGGGCACTTAGTGGTGTGACAGGGACCACTGTATAAAGAACTGACAGAAGTAGTGATTATGGAGGTCTAAATATTAAAGCTAGGCAGAACCCAACTGTAATATGTTTCTTAAGCTTTACTAAACAGAATCTGGAATGTTGTAAAAGAATTTTGCTTATTTTTTGAGATTAAAATTACACTATTTTCTTATTACCTTTTTTCTATCCAAATACTTCATGTGCTCTTTTTCAAATCCATGGACTCTTATTTCATTGACTGTTTGTCAAATACATGCTTATGTATATAGATATATAGATATATGTTACTAAATACATACATACACACACACACACACACACACACACACACACATATATCCTCTGTCTGTGTAATGTTGCTTGCATGTGTGTTTTCAGGACTAAGCAATTGGTACATTCTTCCTAGAGCAAGACTATTTCTCCTGCTTTCAGCATTCCTGAGTTGGCTGTAACTTTTTGTGTAGGGTTGAGGCTTCATGACATTCCTCAGCCATGTTAGCTTGTCTGTTGGTGTTTTTCTTGTTCAGGTCATGTTTAGACAAGCATGAATTAACATCTTCCAAAGGAGTAGTACTGAGAGTATTTACACTATCATCTCTGTGATATCACAGAATACCCCAGGAGACTGAAAATTAGCAATTAACCAGAAAGTAAAAATTATAGCTAACATTATTGGTTATTCTTGGGCTCATCTAGCTCTGCAGTATTACAGTTAGATTTTACCTCCTTAAAAAAATGGTTCCAAGGGCATGGTGGTTATTCGAAAAATTACTGACTCTCCTCTCCTTCTTACCTTCATACTATGAGATGTAGGAACAGATAGTGACGTGAACTCTTCAGATTCTTTACCCAGTTATAATTTAGCTATCCAAGCCATGAAAAGTCTTTCAGTTTAAAGCATAAAATTTATGAGAGAATACTCTTGAAATTTTCTATTTTTACATGAGTTATTTTCTCTTGTGTGAGTAATGTGATGTCCTCAACAGCAACTTAAACTTTAGACAAAATATTGCATTTGCTGAGTTATATTGAAATTTGAAAGTCAACTAAACAGGATTTAAGGGAAAAAGTCTGGCTAAACTCTTTCTTAGAATTGGGCTAGCTAGTCAAGAAGTCAGAAATTAACAGCGTACGCTGATGGTAGCAATATGATGAATGTGTGCATGGGCTTTCAAGGTAGGCTCCATTATCTACTAATATCTGATACAAGGTAATTAATTTATTTCCTAAACCATAGACAACAAAGTGCAATTCCACCCTAGCACTTATTTTACTGAAAACACTCATATTTTTATCTTGCACAGAAAAGATTTAAGGGGAAAAAAACTTTTTGGTGTTAAAATACTAATAAAAAATTAAATATTCCACATTAGATAAAGCTAAAATGCAACTACAAAATTCAACTAGTGCTGATTCAATAGGGAAAATTAGATGTATGCAGAAGCAAAAGGAAAATTGAAGGTCACAGAGGAGTGGTAAAGAATTAAAATTAAAACCTATTATACAATGTACCGAGTTAAGTAAGAAAGTGTCAGTATGAACACTGACACACAGGATAGGAAAGAGAATCTGAAATCATATCACAAGTCTAGACAGACATAGAAACTAATCAATGATGCATTGCCTTTTCAGTAGTAATAAATTAGACTCACTGTTACAAAATATGTAATGACAGCTCCTTAAGAAAAGCTGTTGATTTAGTTAAATTTAATTTAGTTTAGTTTAGATTTAATTTAGTTTAATTGTTTGATATCGGTTACCCCCCAATAACCATGATTCCACTATCTCTGATTAGTTAATGGACTAAGCCAGCATCAAGCCTAACAACAACCTATAGATGTTTGTCCTTGTATCCGCAGAAATCCTCACCGCCTCATCAAGGAATCTTCTCTTTGCAACAGATGTGGACAACAGCAGAAGATCACAGCCAATCAAAATGCAGAGTTGT
The DNA here is from genome assembly GCF_903992535.2 of Arvicola amphibius. Taxonomy (NCBI): domain Eukaryota; kingdom Metazoa; phylum Chordata; class Mammalia; order Rodentia; family Cricetidae; genus Arvicola; species Arvicola amphibius. The sequence goes on from NC_052064.1 coordinate 11,322,866, forward strand.
GCAGACCTGTTCCAATGGATACATTTACAAAACATTCCTAGAGCTAGGCTCCAGAAACATTGTGGAAGCAGGGCCTAGAAAGATTTTAAGAGTAAGATAATGAAGTAAAGTCTCAACAACATGACTGCGCTAAAGTCAGTGGAGCAAAGATACCTGCAGTGAAGTCAAACTGCTTGGGGGAGAAGCCCATGTGGTTTCAACCCAAGTAAAGCTTGAAACTGGAGAGGTGACCTTCAACACGGAAAAGTACACCAATTGGTTATCCAGTGCAAATGATCTCCCTGAAAACATACATACAAGTAACATCATTTTAACTCAATAGGTTGTTTTGGGAAAAATATATGTATATACAAGTATATAGATATATGCGCAATAACAATCTTTAAAAGAGACCATCAATTTGAAGAGGAGTAAGGAGGAGTAACTGGGAGTGTGATGAGGGAGGGAGGGAAGGAAGAAATGCTGTAATTAAAATACCATCTCAAAAATAAAAGAAAAAACAGACAAACAAAAATTCTGTTGATTATTGAAAGTAGCAGTGGTTAAAAACAGCAGTCTGGATGCCTTTTGGCTTTACTCTGTTAACACACAAAATGTAAATTAAACCCTATAGGATAGATGTTATTTTCATATTTACCATTGTCTATTATCATTAGATGGAGGAACTGAGGAACAGGAAAAAGAACCCAGAAAGCATGCAAAATACCAAAATTAAACAAGTAATTTAAACAGATTCATTACTTGCAAAGTGAGTATAGTACAGAGCCATTATACTAAAAACAGCTTGCCACAATCACACAATCATAATCACCACCACACAACGTATGTGCGTGCGTGCACACACATGCACACACACACAGCAAGGGAGAGAGACAGAGACAGAGAGAGAGACAGAGAGAGAGATAGAGAGAGAGACAGAGAGAGACAGAGAGAGAGAGACACACAGAGAGAGAGAGAGAGAGAGAGAGAGAGAGAGAGAGAGAGAGAGAGAGAGAGAGAGAGAGAGAGAGAGAGAGAGAGAGAGAATTATCTGAGGAATAAAACTGAGGACCTAGGTACAAGTGCAAGCAACAATAGTCAAATACTTCCGGCAAAGATACAACAGTTAGACAGTGGGAATAGATGTTTTCATCCCATAGCCCTGGGAAAAGTGGATTCCAGCATACAGAGAAATGAGAGTAAATGCTTATCCCTCAAGTGCACAAGTTTCAACCCAATGGATTTGCCTGAATTACTTCTTTCTTATTATGTCTTATCTAGTTGGAGATAAGGTTAATACTGCCTTCTACAAAATTGATATTGTACCTTTATCTCCTGATATATGGAATAGTTTGATAGACACTGGTGTCAATTCTTTGAAAGTCTGGTACAGTTCATTAATAAATCTATCTCGGATGGAGGCGCTTTAGTCAGAGTGTTTGTTATTGCTGTTTCAATTTCATTTTTTGCTATAAACCTAACTAAATTATTTATTTAATCTTGGTTTAATTTTAATAGGTCATGAAAGTCCAGAAATTCATCATCTTCGTCTGAGTTTTCTAAATTAGTGTCAAGTCCTTACAGCCTTCTGAACTTCACTGCTAACTATTGTTATAGATTCCCTTTCATATCCAAATTTTATTAATTAGGGTCTTCTCTTCCTTTGTTCGAATGATTTACATGACGGCAACAGTGAAAACATAACCTTTCCTCTTTCCCCACATCCATGCTGTCATTCGTCGTCATTTGGATTCCTGATGAGCGTCATTCTGACTTGTGTGAAACAGAACGTAAAGTAGTTTTAAATTGCATTTCCTTGATGGCCAAGCATATGGATTACTTTGTAAAAAGCCATTTGCTTTTTTTTTTTCTCTAAGAATTTCCATTCGCATCTCCAGCCTGATTTTAATTGAGTTGTTTATTTCTTAATGTTTAGTTTTCCAAGTTCTTTGTATACTCTAGACACCAAGGATCTGCCAGATGAATAGCTGGCAATTTTTTTCTCCCTTACTGGGGGCTCCCTATTTATTCACTTATTGTTCTTTTGCTGGACAGAAGCTTCTCAGTTTTATGAGACCCCGTCTTTTTATTGCTGGTCATATGCTCGCTACTACTAGAGACATATTTGGAACGTCATTCTCTTTCCCTTTTTCATTTCTCTAGCACTCTCAGGCTATCAAGTCTTTATACTGAACACCACTTTAATGTCAAATCTCTATGTTCAATAAAAATATCAAAACAAAATTCAAAAAATTTACAAAGGAAAGAGAAAAAGGGTTAGCCACTAAGTTTGCTACAGTAACATATCTAGGAAAGAAGGCCCAAGAGCCTTACTACAGTTTAGAAAGAGCCAGCCTTAGATATATTCAAGCTAAAATATAAATATAAAAAGCAAAAAACTAAGAAATTTTACAAAAAGAATCACTCCAAGAATTTGTCTAGAAACTTCTAAAATTTTACAACCTTAAAGACCCTGCCACTGGCATTTGTAGCAGGTCACACAGAGTGATCGTGTTTACTTGAGGCTGTCAGTAAAGATATGACTAAGCTAATGTCAGAAATTTTCTCTGGACACACTGCGGTAAAGAAAAAGGTTCCTAGTTCCAATGTGAATGATGTTCAAGTAGAGGGAAATAAATTTGAATTTATAATCGAGAGAACTAGGAGGGGTAAACCAGAGCCTAATGTGCCACCCAATGTTGGCATAACTAAAACGCTCTTGTTTATTACAATAATACTAGTTATTAATATTAAATTAAATATTAAATTGTTATTATTCAATTGAAGAAGTAGAAATATGACAGACTGTAACAAAATTGAGAGGAATAGCTACAGGGAAAATTTTGTAGCAGGAGTAACATTTGAATAGATACTTGAAGGAAAAATGTGAATTTAATACTTATGTTCAATGTTCAAACATACAGATGCCCAGCAGGAGAAACTTTGTTTTTTATGAATGTAAAGAATACCAGTTTGTTTGAAATCTAGTTTGCTGGCAAAGGATAATATAAATTAATTCAGGAGAACCACACTGACTAGAATTAGTTAAGGTCTCAAAATATTAAATACTATTTTCACTGCTATGATTATTTAAATGAGATATATCTCCATAGAAGTATGTATTTGAACACTTGATTATGCTCTTTGGGGGAGGTTATGGACCTTTTAGTGTTGGAGGAAGTGTATCACAGGAATATGAAATTTTGGGAGTTAATAGCCTTGTCATATTCACAATTATCCATCCTTCTGAATGTAAATGGAAAAACACCCTTTTAGCTTCCTGTTCCTGGGGTCTGCACCTACGCCTCTTCTGCCACTCATGGAATGTCCCTCAGGGACATAAGTCAGCATACTTGGTGTTTTCTCACAGGACTAGAATGTAACTGATATCTCTGCCCTTTTCCAAATGGGCTTTAAGAATGACAACAGAGCAGGAGTTGAGGGGGCATATGGCATAATTCAGACCAGTAAGAATTGATGGAATAGGGAAAATGGTCAGATCTGCTCATGAAATCTTCGGGAGAAGATGGTGGCATGGCTGAAGGAGCCGAAAACCTGGAAGAATTTTTGATCTGAGAAAGTGTTGAGTGAGTATATCATGAACTAAAAAGGTGGTAGTTCCTCAAATAAAATAAAACTTGGAGAAAAATATTGTCAGCAAACTTTAGGAAGTATGTCTGGGGAATTTAGTTATAACTCACTTGGTAGAGTGCTTGCTTAGCCAAAATGGAACTGAGGTTCCAATCCAAACACAACATAGGAGTGAGTTCCTGACCCATGGTGGCAACCCTGGAGATGGAGCACAGCAGGGCTACTCTCCCTGGCTACTACCTCCCTCTTCTTATCCCATCCCAGCTTGCACCCAGGAAACCCCTCCCCTCTTCCTCCCTTCTTCGGGGGGCCATAAGATCCCCCAGCTCAGCCTGCTTGGGTGCTGGGACGGAGTGGTGAGTGCAATCAGGCAGGAATTCCTTTGTTTCAATAGCCTTCCTGCAGCAAGGTAGGCCTTTTGTCTGTGAAGTCCCTGGCCACCTAGGGGCTCTGATCATGTACCAGAAGATCATCAGAGGGGTCCCTGGCCAGCAAAGGGATCTGATCCTGAACCAGAGGATCCATCGGGGAGCATTTGGAGGAAGAGATGGGCAGGTGCCAATGCAAGAATCCCTCCAACAATCTGAAAAACAACATGAAAACACCGGAACCCAGAAAACTTCCAACAGGAGGACTTGAACACCCTAATCAAGAAGAAGTAGAAAAAACTGACTTTATGAAAGTGATAGAGTCCCTTAAACAGGAGGTGAAAAACTCCCTTAAAGAAATGGATGAAAAGAATAACAAAAAGTGTGAAGAAATGAGTAAATCCGTAAATGATATCCTAGGAAACCAAGAAAAAACAATCAAACAGATAATGGAAGCAGTTCAAGACTTGAAACCTGAAATGGAGGCAATGAAGAAAACACAAACTGAGGGCCAGCTGGATATGGAAAATCTAATAAACAGAGACTGCAGAACAAGCATAACCAACAGAATACAAGAGATAGAAGAAAGAATCTCAGATTCTGAAGACACCATAGAGAAAATAAACGCACTGATCAAAGAAAACAGCAAATCCAACGAATTCTCATCACAAAATATTCAGGAAATCTGGGACAAAATAAAAAGACCAAACCTAAGAATAATAGGGGTAGATTAAGGAGAAGAATTACAGCTCAAAGGCCCAAAAATATATTCAATAAAATTATAGAAGAAAACTTTCCCAACCTAAAGAAAGATAGTCCTATGAAGGTTCAATAAACACAACGTAAACTGGATGTAGCGATACACATCTTTAAAATCGCAACATTTGGGAGGAAGAGGTGGAAGAATCAAAAATTGAAGGTCATCCAAAATTAAATAGTGGAATTGAAGCCAGCCTGGAAATGACAACCTATGTCTAAAACCAAAAATGTTCCGTTTGAAGTATGAAGAAGTTTGGTAAGCCTATTGAATATCTTAGAGAACAGTGTTAGGGTAGAAAACACACAGTTACACAAAATTGGAACTCAAGAGAAATTCAACTAGAGAATATTCACAAAACATTCTCATCAACATGGCTGTCCAAACACAGCTTACAAAACATGCGTACAAGTAACTGTATAAGACTGAGCAGGCTATAAAGAAGAATATATATGTATATACTTATATAACATATACATATATGGATGTACCAACAGTTATTAGAAAATGGACTACTGAAAAAGAGTGGGGAGTAGACGGGAGAGTTTAGATTGGGGAAAGAAAATGAAGAAATGGTGTAATTGTATTATAATCTCAAAAATACAAGAAATAGTAAGAAACACTTTAATTTTTCAAATTGATATAAACATAAAAGATCTTATCATGAATAGTTTACACAGCTTGCTAATGTTATTCCCATAATAAATATAAAGAATTAGATACAATTTGAACTATTAACAATTATTTAAGCTATGAAGAGTTGACTCGTTCATGCTTCTCTAACTGTGTATGTGTAACACATGTGAGGATATGTATATAGGCAGAAATGAAGTTTAATTTGGAACAAGATAAATAGTTTTTGAACAGTGACATACTAGAGATGGAGACAAATCTCATGCAGGAAAGTATCTGTATTTTAAGTGTTCAGATTTGAGTTACATACATACATACATACACTTACATATTATATACACACATGTATATTATATGTATATATATGCAAACACACATGCATATATATGTGTGTGCGTGTGTCTGTGTGAGTGTGTGTGTGGGGGGATGGCCCATGTTTGTCTTACCAGTGCCAGAGAGATAAGGCAGCTGGACAAGACTTGCTGGCAAACTGGTTGAGCCAGGTTGGCAAGTTCCAAGCCACCAGTGAACCTGTCTAAAAAAAAAATGGGAGGGGACTATGCCAGCCTGACTACACAGTACACATGTGGGCAACACACACACATGCATGCACACACACACACACACACACACACACACACACACCTCTGAAATCTTATTAAAAGATTGCTGCTCGTGTGACGGCTGTGCTCCAGTATCAAATCTACAAATCTATTCAGCTACCAGAAAGACAAACTAAAGTACGTAATGGTAATTCATTCCTCTCTTGTTTCTTGTAATTAGAGCTATACATTATTTTCGTAGGGAGTATTGTGGGTGAGAGGGGCAACATTATTCTTGGAATGCATTACATTCCAACATACAGGTAAGACTTGGCAGCACATTTCCATGGAGTATGCGTTATCGGAATAAAATATAAATTGCTTTTAACCCTGTTTCAAAGAAAGCCTAGTATTTTACATCTACTTTGTAACATAATCTCAAACAGACAGGCAAGCAGTGTGACTATACCACATTATGAGAAATCCTGATCAAAGGCTCAAAGATGACATTTCTTCAGACTGGGAACGTTTTATATTGAAAAATAGTTGAATAAACTATAAACTTCTAATAGCTTGACAATAGGACTGGATTTTGTTAGTTCTTTTTCCGGTGTGTTCTTTGTAAACCGCTTCTGAAAATGGGTTCCCCGAGGCTACATACCATGGTTTCTCCCTCTTATTGTAATGAACAAATGGAGTACAACAGCAGGGGCTGCAGAATTCTGTATCCTTTAATTCTTGTCTTGCTTAAGCCTGCTAAAACTTAAAATTTTTCATTAGAACGGTGATTTTCCGTGCTAATATCATCAAATATATTTCTTAACTTCTATTCAAAAGTGCCTATGCCCTCCCCATGGCTTATAAATTTAGGTTCTATGCATGTTGTGGCTTACGCTCAACAAGAAACTGGTTTTCTTCAGACATCTGCATCTGGTCATGAACTGCTTAATATTAAAGTAAGTAGCGATTTGTGTGTTGTACACAGTTTATTGCACATTTTCATTAGGAAACATTACACATCCACACAATGTGCTTTCTTGTAGGAACTCACCATCTGCATTTTCCATTTCCGGCTGGGAACAGTGAATGTAAAAGGAAGTATGATGCTAATGAAGGTAAAGGTTGTTATAGACCTATATTACACAAATTATTGCCTGGTCTTATTAGTACTTGTGCATATTGTTCCAGAACACTGGAAGCCAAAAAGGACATGTGCGCACAAACAGGGAAAAATGTAGTGATTAAACAGACACACATTCTTGGCCTAAAAATCCAGAGTGCTATTACCATTATCATAATATTAACTCAATATGAGAGCATATGTGTTCACAAATTCTAATTGGTCTAAATAAATAAACACTCAGAGTCAGTAATGAGGGAATAAAAGCTGAATGATCCTTCAGACTGACTGACTACCTAGACTTCTGAGCTCCTGTTTCCTCCACCTTAGATTCTGCTTGCTGCTCAGACATATCACTTCCTGTCTCCACCTCCCACGTCCTGGGATTAAAGGGCTGAGTCACCACTGCTTGGCCTCTAGTGGCTTAGCTCTGCACTCTGATCTTTAGTCAAGCTTTATTTGTTAAAACACAAACTTAATACCACTATGTATCTGCTTTCATTTATTTTATAGTATCTTTAATATATATAATCATGTCTTTGAAAATAAGGAATTATATATTTTCCTTTCCTATTTGTATAATTTTTATATTTTTCTTTCTTATTGCTCTAGTCAAGTTATTTAAAACTATGCTAATAGATACGATAATAGTGATCTTTGTCTTGTTCCAGATGTTAGAGGCAGTGCTCTCAGGTGTCCTGGTTTATTAAAATGATGGTTATGCTTGTCATATATTCTATTATTTCGAGGTGTATTTCACCATTTCCTACACATTTATCATTAAAACATGTTGAACTTTGTCAAACGACTCCTCTGTATCTATAAAGGAGATCATGTACTTTCTACCCCTTAGTCAATTTATATGGTGCACCCTACTTACTGATTTGTATTATTGATTCAGCCTTGTAACTCAGAGAAGAAACCAACTTGATCATGTTGTATGTTCTTCTCAATGTTTCTTGACTTGGTTTGCAAGCTTCAAGTTAAGAATTTTCACCGGACATAAATCTTTAGGATTTGGTGTTCGCTTTAGTGTGTTTTGATCTTGTTTTGTCTGATATTTCCTTACTCTACTCCCATTCCTCTATTTTGAAATATATTTACTATTGTCACTGTGTGTTAGAATTATGTTCCTTATTTTTCAACATTATAGACGCTCACAGATAATTGTCTGAGTTTTGCTTCTTCTCAGAAGAAACACTTCAGTTAAGTTTCTGAATAGTGTTGTATTTTCCTAGTGAACATAATAAACCTTAGATAATTTTTATTCAAACTTAGTACTGGTATAACAAGGTATGAAGAAAGGAAGGACAATCTAGCCTGGATTGGTTTTGAGCATAAACTTGGTTGGGTAAACTATATCTATCCTTTTTGGGAGAATCCCCTATTTACCATTTTATGCCTATGCATTATTTGGGCATATATGATTGAAATTGGATACATCATGGAACTCGACATGCACAGTGAACAAAAACTTCCTAATCCAAGAACGTCAATCAAAAGAGAGCTGCCCATGCTATGCAACAAAACTTAAGTTCTCTCAAACTTCATAAAAGGAGGCTCCAAGGGGACTCTCACTTATACGACTTGCTATTACTCTGGACATTAAAGACAATTAAGTTTTATAAGAATCATCTAGAAGATGCATCTCTGACATGTCTTTGACGGATTTTCTAGTTGGGGTAATTGAGATGGGAAATCCCACCTTGAGTGTGAGTGACAGTATTCCACAGGCTGCTGTGCTTGAAATAAAATGAGAAATAATGGGAAGGACTAGCATATTCATCTGTGAGAGAAGATGTGAGTAAAAGTTCCCTTGACGAGTCTTTTAGTGAGACAGTCTTCATTTGAAAGTGTATTTAAGTCTCCACATATTTATGTAGCTTCTTGCTTTGTTGATTTATAATATTTTGCATATTGTTCTTATAAAAATACAAGGAATATTTTTATTTATTTTACATTTTAAGTGCTTGCTTTGAAGCCCATAATGTGATGGAATTTAAGGGTCACATGTGCCACTGAAGGATGTGGATTATAACTCTGTTGGATATAATAATCTATAGGTATCTGTTGAATCCAGTTGTTCTATGGTAAAATTTAATATGAACTTCTTTTTCTGATTTTCAATTTGGAAAGCCTATGAAAATATGACTTCTATTGAAGCCTCTCTCCATGACTGTCTCAGAAACTATGCCATGTTTATGCCTGTTAAGTATTTTATGGAATGGAAGTCCTCATATAAATAACATTTACAAATTTTATAGCTTCTGAATTACTTGTTCCTTTCATTAATATGTAATGGCCTCTTATACATCTTACGTTGTTTTGGATTGATTTCTAGTTCATCAAATATAAGAAACTCTCTTCCACCTACCTTCTTATTGCTTCTGTTTTCCATCTTTTAATGTTTGGTTTTTTTTGACACATTTGCTAAATAATTAAGTTGATCTCAGATTACAAAAGGTTGGATTTTGTTTTATAATTCTATCAATCAAACTGTATTGTTTAGTTTTGTCCATTTTATTTCAAATCATTGCTGAAAGGCATTTGTGATTTCCTATGGTTTTGTTAGTTGGTACTCTGTTTGGCTTGTTGGTATTTCTCTGCCTCCTCCTATAAGTATTCAGAATTTTCTGTATTGGTATGATTGCTACCTTGCCAGTTCTTTGTGCATTTGTTCTTGCATTCTCATTTGTGGATGGTCTTTATTCTGCCTCCATGTATAGTGCTTCTTTAAGGATTATTTTTGTAGTGATTTGTTTATCAGAAATTCATTTACATTTTTTGGTTTGAAATGATATTATTTCTACATCAATATAAATATGTTTTCTTAAATAAAAGAATCATGGTTGGCCATTGCTTACATTGGCCATTACATTTCAGTACTTAAAATATGCCATCCTATGGTGTTCTGGCTCGAGTTATTAAAAATTTTGATGTTGTCCCGATGTTTCTGCTTCTGCAATAAAGTTGGTAGTGTGGTTGTTTGAGAGGGGCTTCCACAGGCTCATATATTTGAATGGTTGGTTCCAAGTAGGTGAAACTGTTTAGGAAGGATTAGGAGATTTGTCCTTGTTAGAGGAACCCACTGAGGTGAGCTTTGAGTTTTAAAATGTCCATAACATTTCCAGTAATCTCTTTCTCTGCTTCATGCTTGTATACCTAATGCAAGTTCGCAGGTGCTGCTGCATCATCCTCACTTCCTGCCTGGTGCCATGTTCCCATCAACTTCTGGAAGCATGAACCTTGAAAATAAATACTTTTTAAAAATAAGTTGCCTTTGTCTTCTGTTTTTTCCCCTGGCAATAGGAAGTCACTATGGCGGGTATTTTTCTCTTACAATTTTCAGTATTGTTTATTTGTTTTGCATTTTAACATCTTGATTATAATATGCCATACAGATGTAGTAGGTAGACCACCAATTAGTTCCCAACCCCTCAGTCCCGAAATAATCACACAGAAACTGTATTAATTAAATCATTGCTTGGTCTATTATCTCTAACTTCTTATCAGCTAACTCTGACATCTTATGTTAACCTGTTTCCATTAATCTGTGTATCACCACGAGGTTGTGGTTTACTAGATAAAGTTCTGGCATCTATCTCCAGGAGGGTTACATGGCTTCTCTATTACTTCCTCCTACCTCCCAGCATTCAGTTTAGTTTTTCTAACCTACCTAAGTTCTGTCCTATTAACAGACCAAGGCAGTATCTTAATTCACCAATAGTATTCACAGCATACAGAAGGGAATCCCATATCATACAGATTATTTTTCTGATCATGTATATATGTGATTATAAATTGTTTTGTGTAAATATTTTTCTCTTTTGGTTTGTGACATTATCTGTTACAATTTTGTTGAAACACCTGTCTATGCCTTTTGATTTTATATCACTCTTTGAACTTCATGATGATACATTCTATTATTATTTTTTCTTGGATTGAGAAATTAATTCTAGAACATTTTCTTTGTTCATTCTTGGATTCTAAATTTCTGTGCTGTGTTTCCTGTCTGTATTTTTTCTCTTCTATGTGAGCAACTATTTTATTCTTTTGGTAACTTTCTTGTCTGACTTGATTTCCTTGTATCATTTTTTTAGCTATATGCTTCTTTACTTTGTTATTGTTCCTTTTTAAAAGCCTATGATTTCAGTTTCTTTCCATGACAGTCAGTCTCAGTGTCTTGGCTTTGCAATGAGAACTTGTTAAGCTGTGGTTTTGTCACCAGGAGTTGCTGACTGATACTTTCTTGTCTTTTCTACATCAGCTGTGTTGGCTATGTCTTGCAATTGAAAATGTTTCCCTTTTTCCCAGTGTTTTAGCTTTTTTTGTTTATATTTATATGAGACTTTATGGATAGCTGTCTTTACATCAGATAATGCTTTCTACTGTTGTTTACAAGGTAAAGGTTAAGTATGTGCACTGCCCCATAATGCTTTATCAACTGTCCCAGCAACGGTTGGGGAAAGTGTCATTTGTAGCTACTAGCAAAACTAAGCATATCAGCATTTAAGCAATTATGTGGAGAAAGAAGTTAGAAAGGAAGAAAAGGGGTGATATATGACAGAGGAAGAGGATACATGATTTGGAAGTGTGAAAAGTAGTAGTAGATTATGGTAGGTGTGTTGTATTATTTAGAATGCATTCCTGTAGGCCTGGACAGCCATAAGCATCTTTTCCAATGACAGAAGTTATGAGGCCATGACTGAGCAAGGTCAAAAAATAAATAAATAAATGAAAAGAAGAGAGGGAGAAGAGAACAAAAGGGTATAAAAGAAAGAAAAACATTAAATAACTAAAAAGTTGAATAAAGTGAAACAGGCAACTTCCAGTGAATTTCTTCTGTATGTTACACCTATTTATTAATAACTGTTTTCAATGAAAATTATGTTATCTGATTGCTACTAATCCCTTAGAAAAATTTTCACATCCTTTCGGTAGTAGATATTAAGCAATAAAGTTTAGATAATTTTTTAAACAAAATTAAATTATCATGAAAATTTAGTATACAATGCTATAGATACAGATTAAATATAGACAAGTATTTAGAAAATATAATTATATATATATAGTTGTAAATATGAATATATAGATACTCATATGCCTATTAATAAAATTTCTCTTCAGGATGCTGCTTTTTTGAAAATAATTATGTTAACATGCATGTATTTGTATGTGGGTTTTTGCAATGACCAAAGCACCTGAAGAAGTCAAAAGATTGAAGCTGGGCGGTAGTGGCGCATGCCTTTAATCTCCACAGGTGGGAGGCAGAGGCAGGCAGATCTCTGTGAGTTCGAGGCCAGCCTGGTCTACAAGAGCTAGTTCCAGAGCAGGCTCCAAAGTAACAGAGAAACCCTTATTCTTACTGACTAACTCTTATATGGCTTCTCCTCACTTCACCCTTCTTTCTCCCAGCATTGAGTTTAGATTATTTTCCCTGCCTAATTAAGTTCTATCTTATCACAGGCTCAATGCAATTTCTTTATTAACCAATGGTATTCATAGCATACAGAAGGGGTATTCCACATCACAAGCTGATTTAGTAAAACAGTCAGTCTTGCATCTAAAAGCTCTTATTTTAGAGGACTCAGAAATGTTCAAATCCAAATAATCAAAAAAATTTAGTTGTTTAAAAATAAGAACATGTAATTATGACACAGTATAAATTTTTAATGGATCCATGTTGATATTGATTGACTATAGAATCGAAAACAAAAGACAATGAAAACCATGACATGTTCAGATACATTTTTTCATTTAAGGTTTTAACGCAGTGCTGTTTCTACCTACTTATAAAGGTCACTCTTTTCAGAGGTGACATTCAAACTATATTCCATCAAGTAAAACCTTTATTTGTTGAGTTAGATCTTCACTGGAAGAAAAAGAAGTGTATTTGTCAGAGGTCACAATGTATCAACAATGAAGAACCTGGGTTCTCTGGCTGTCAGTCTAAGGGTGATTTATTAGCATACAACACACTGTTTGCACTATCAACTTTATTTCCTAGGACTTCTTGTCTCCAACTTTTTTTTTTAATTACCTCTTTTCGGAAACTAAACTAAAATGACAGGCACCAATTAAGTACCACAGTTTAAGGTGCTATTAAAAACCAATTTCAGAAGTTACTCATAGATTAGTTAACACAGGCTCAACAAGGCCTTGAAAGGCAGCAGCTTCATAAAGGCACATGCTTTTGTTCATGTTACGATGCAGTAAAGCTTGTGCAGGTCTTACCACAGTACACAAAATTATACAGAAGAATGCCACTTCTTTTGTTCACCTCACTCTTCTCTTTATATTCATTTCAAGCAGGTGGAGCATGTTCTCTAGAGGTATCGAGTCAAAAAGAGAGCTGCATACCTTTATTTTAATTGAAATTATAAATAGTATTTAATACGATCAATGACCTTTTAAAATTATTATCTATAGACATGGTTTATTCGGTAACTACCACTCAAAATTCTTTATATTGATGAATAAAACTGAATGTCTCAATAATCTGGCATGTAATGTCGGTGTATATATTTTAAGGTTATGTAGACTGAAATTTAGAGAAATTCCATAACATACAAGGTCTACATAGATAGTATAGGATCAATTCCAGTTAATTTTCTAAGGCATACTTTTACTGTTTTAATAATTTTCTGCTTCTATTTGTTGTACTTAAGAAAACCTTTTCCCCCCTGAGAGTACAGTAGCTTGCCTTTATCCATGGGGAATATATTTTAAGCAAAATTTACAGATCATATTAAACCCTATATTACTATAAATTTCCTGCAGATACTTTATCATGATAAAATTTTACTTTTAATTTAGGTGCATTAGGAGATTAATAATAATTAGTGATGGTAAAGAGGAATTATTATAGTAATATAATAAAAATTACCTGAATGTGGTCTCTTTCTTGAAAATAGGACAAACATTAATATTTGATAACTGCACTACACGATGCTAAGATAACATAGTAGAACAATAAGTAATGGGAGACACCATAGTTACTGACTGTGTATTCTGGTGTTTATATGGGAGATACCATACTTAGTTACTGTGTAATCTGGTGTTTGTATAGGAGATACCATAGTTACTGTCTGTGTAATCCGGTGTTTGTATGGGAGACACCATACTTACTGACTGTGTAATCTGGTGTTTATATGGGAGACACCATACTTACTGACTGTGTATTCTGTTGTTTATATGGGAGATACCATACTTAGTTACTGTGTAATCTGGTGTTTGTATAAGAGATACCATAGTTACTGTCTGTGTAATCCGGTGTTTGTATGGGAGACACCATTCTTACTGACTGTGTAATCCGGTGTTTGTATGGGAGACACCATTCTTACTGACTGTGTAATCTGGTGTTTGTATTTTCATCCTTCTAACATATTGACATTAGTGTCAGTGAAGAGCAGGGTTGGAAATCTCTCTTCACAGGAGTCTTTACCCTTTAAAATTCGCCATCAAATTTTGGCATTTTTTATTATATTTGCATGTCAATGAGCTATATAATCCAGATGGAGAGAAATGTGGACACGAAAGCACTACAGAAAATGAACTCCACATCTTTTGAGGAAACAGAAAATGCTTCACTTGTGAAGCTCTTTTATGGTTGGAGTAGGTGGTGTGTGAAACTTACTACAGGATGATGAGTTTTTTTCCATCCGTCTGGATTAAAATAACTAACTTAAATGGGATTAATATTACCAATTTTGTTTGACCATCTTTATAATTTAAAATAGAAATAACTTTGTTCTTCATTATGTTTATTACTATTTTTTTCTCCCTGGTCATCATGGAATAGAATGAAAGTCTTGGATGAGAACAAAGCTGGGAGACAAAGATGGAGACAAGGATTACACTAGACACAGTGCTGTAGTTCACTTGGTTCATTTAAAAACCATAATATTTTACTTCAATTTTTCTTTTTTATGTCTAGGTTCATTTAGGAGATGCTGCCTTCCAGTCTGCATTTGGGCTTAGTTATTTGGAAAGAGTCGTACTGTGCCTAAAAGGGAAGGAATATGTGCTGGAGCAGCTTAGGAATGAGTGACAAGCAATTTCTAAGTCCCCTGACATCCTAATTCATGATACCCTCTTGGCCTGGGATCTTGTTCCATGGTACCAACAAAAAACAGGAAAGGAAAATAAATATCTGGCTCTGTGGCTACAAAATGATTGGCACATTATGATGGTTGTTTTTATCTTCATTATAAAAGACAGGTAATATTTTCAACCATGAATGGAAACGAAAAGAAAAACTAGAATCAAAACTCTACTTTCACATATAGCTAAAAGTTTTCAGTGGTTTCTTGTTTGTCTCTCTAACTTTATGAGAAACAACTAAAGAGAAATGTCTAAACCCAATCCTAACCCTAACCCACGCATCAGTGCTCTGACATCTGGTGAACTGCCACGTCTCAGTGCAGAATGACTGCAATGTGAAGTCCTCAAAGGCCACCATTTATTTGGAACTAGAGCCTCTGGAGTCACAGACAGGGAGGAACACAGGTTTGTTAATTCTGGAGAATTTGTGGAGCCTGAATATGGAGCAGTCAAGAGTATGTAAATTTCATCTTGGGAAGCCTTATCTCTAACAACTCATGCTTTTTGTACGATAAAGAAAAAAATCTTGTACTCCTGGCAGTCAGATGAAAAATGTCAATCTTGATAGAATATACTAAACAGTTGCCATAATTCCTTCAACATTCCTGTCTTAAACAAGTGGTCCAAAGGAGGAAGAGTTGCATCACATGAGAAATACTTTTGAAGGCTACAGGGTAGAGACAAGCTTACCAAATGAATTAGATTTGACTATGAGATTATGAAGTTTTCTATGACCCACAGCAAGCTAACAGAACTTTCAATCAGCAGTTTGCTATAGCTAATAATGCTGTAATGTGCAGAATCTCTATGAAGAATAATACTTATGAAGTTCCCAAATCAGAAGATTAGAGTTTGGAACACCTAAAATATTAACTGTTAAATGAATCCAAAACCTAACCAGATTAGAAGTCATCACATTAAGGCCTACGTCCCTCAGCTCTGTTAGATGTCACCACAAGTCTGGCACTGACTAGATAATTTTAAGGCTTATCAGTAGTAAAAAATAATGATCTTCAAAACTAATGCATCATAATTAGTTTGTGGAATAATGACTCATATGTTTGAACAATCAGATAAGAGATGTTAAACTTTACTATTAACTGTACAGAACTCTAATAGAAACAATGGCAAACATAAAATGACAGATACTGATTTAACCATTTCTCTTCTTTTTCATGTGTTTGTGGGTGTTTTGCCTGTATGTATGTTTGTATTGCATGGATTGACAAGGACCAGAAGAGGGAGACCGATCATCTGGAACTGGATTACAGACAGCTGTGTGGATTAGAGAATTGAACCTAAGGCCTTTGGAAAAGCACTTGGTGTTCTTAGCTCTGAGCCTTCTTTCCAGGCCCTGATCTATCGTTTCAACAGTCATATTAAGTCTAATAATCTAAACCTCAGTGTTATGCTAATTTTTGAAATTAAAATCTAATTATGTAATTTCCTCATTCCCATGTGCCCCATTGTTCTTGTGTGTTGATGTAATACCTTGGATTTTAAAGTTTACAGTAGTCTATTACGAATTGAAAACAAAAGGCACTTATACATATTGTCTATATGAAAACCCTTTAATGTGGAGATTTCAGGTGTGTAAGAACAAAATTAGGTAGAAAATATATGGTACCCACAAGACCACATGAAAGATGGAATAGCTACTTGATTTTCAATGTGAATTTGAGAACAAAGTATGTCAGAAAATAGGCGAGTATATTTGGAAAAGATGTTCAAGGACACTTTATGTTCTCACATAAACATGTGCCTTAGAGAAAAGTATGTAAATTAACAACATACATGCAACCATTCTTTCCTGAAAGTGGAGACTTTGACCTTTATGTCAGTAACTAATAGATCCAACTTACAGAATACTAAGACTATAGGAAAACAACATTATCAGTTAATTTTATGTCATTAACGTTTTAAATAATAGCAAAACTAAAATACTTTTCAGCTTTATAAGGCCCATTTAAGACTTCATTTCATAACTCTTTTGAGTATATCAGAGTAGATTCTATGTTAAACCTACATTGAATCTTTGATGAACTTCAGAATTGTTTTCTAAAATGGCCTACGCCACTTTATATCCCCATCAACTATGAACATAGAATAGGCTTTCTCTATTTCTTTTATCAAATATTTGCATGTTTTATCATATAGATTCTTTAGGTATTTCATTAATGCTGTGATATTTCAATGCTTTATTGCTACTCATTTTGGAAGACCAATATTCTATAGATTATTTATTCTACATGATATACTAGATACGGCTATGCAAATAAGAGTTTTAAAACTTTGGGAGTTGAATAAATTTATTATCATGCTGTATTTACTGTCATGGTCTAGTTTATGCCCATAAATTTCCATTGGCAAATTTTAGAAGTAAAGCTGAGAGAAGCATAGAAGACTTCCTTAGCTGAACTCTGAGAGAGATTGACTTGATATGTTTTTAATAGACCATAGAGATACTTTCCTTTGGGAAAAACATTTGTGGCACGATTTAGAGAGGTATTTGAGGATAAATTGAAAAAATAACTTTCTTTATAGCAAGATTTAAATAAAAGGAAAATTTTAAATGTCAATGTGAAATAACAATTTTTGAACGTGTGAACAAGGCCTGAAGAGTTTTTCTGGTTGACACTCATAGCCTTCCCGTTTACTATTGAATACGTTCTCAATAGAGTGACATAAAGTTTCTGGCCATTAGTGCTTAGCAGTATATATCTGTTTATGAGACAGTATTTTTTCATGCTAACACCAAAGTCTTCCAGATTTTAGAGGTGTGTAGAATACATATGTATGTTTGAGATAACATACTTTAAGCTTTTTTTCTAATGCCTTTTTATGCAGTTTCTTCTCAATTTTGTTTCTAGAAGTATATTAGAAGCTGTGATAATACAAATACAGCCATATACTCCTTGTACACAGGAGTGAGCCCTTGGTGTAACTCCCTAGAATTAGGTAATTCATAGGTAGCCTCTCCAAAATTTAAACATTTCTTGTTAAAAATCCACCAATCTATGTCTGGGGTGGATAAATCGGTTTTCCTTTGCCTGGGGAGTAGGAATTCTTAACATTTTATCTTGATTTTTAAACCCATTCAGTATACACTGAGACCAGTAACCAGCCTGACAGCTTTCAAAATGCAGAGGGGTGTGGCATGCATCCAGGGAGTAGGCAGAGCAGTCATTCAAACAAGTGTTTCGTCACCCATTGCTCCGCAGGATCAGGCATAGACTCCTCCTGTGAGTAGTGCCACCTAGACAGCAATTCATGGTAAAAATCTGCCAATTCTGACGAATGGGTGAATTGAGATGATTATCTGAGTATGGTATAAAACATATTTAAAACAACATCTTTGTGCTAACTGAGACAAAATGCCAAACAATGCTGCTGTTGCTGCTCTTCTTTTCCTAGTGGCTATTCTCACTTTTTGAGAGTATTTTCCTATGTTACCAATCTTGTAAATGATAGTTATTTATCCACTTTGGGCCAATAACCATTTAATACATAAGACTTTGTTTTATCTTGGGCCATTTAAACCTCCATGAAGAATATTCTGTGGATTATACAGTGAAATTGCTTTCAAGAAATGATTTGGGTACACGCACTCCTCACAGTCCTGACTTCCTTGCTCATGATCTCCCTCCTTTTGCTCCTCATCGGGACCTTGGCAGTTTGGTTGCTCACCTTCCTGGACTTAGGGGGAGCTGGGAGGACCTTGGACTTAACATAGTGAAGGGAACCCTGATGGCTCTTTGTCTTTGGAGAGGGGTGGAGTGGGGGTATGGGTGGAAGGGAGGGGAGGGAAGGAGGAGGAGGAGGGAAGGAGATGGAAATCTTTAATAAAAAAAAGAAATAATTTGATGCTGTAAATTCTCAATACCAGAATTCTGATTATACTTTCCCAAAGACTACTATACACATTCGATTGTTGCTTAAGCTTATCACATTTGTGTGTGTGTGTGTGTGTGTGTGTGTGTGCTTCTTTACTTAAGTGGGTCATTAACAATGGTACCCAGCTGGGCACCATTCACTATTGAGTTTTTCCATAGACTGTTATGCCATTCGCATGCATTGTGTCTTCTAGAAACAAAAATTTCACATTTAAATGTTTTTATTTGTGATAATATAATATAATCACATTTTCTCTTCCCTTTCATCCCTCCAAACCCTCACATATATTTCTTTCTGTTGCCCTTCAAATTCACCGCCTGTTTACTCACTAATTGTTATCAAATATATGCATATATGTGTGCATATGCATACATACTCCTAAATATAGGCTGTTCAGTCTGTATAATATTACTTGTGTGTACATTTTTAGGGCTGAGATTTGGACTCTGAACAACTCATTGGTATATTCTTCCATGGGGAAGACCACCTGTCCAGGTCCCAGTTTTCTTCAACTGACTAATACTTTGTGTAGGACTGAGGCATAATAGATTTGTCCCTATTCACTCTGGCATTTTTATTGCTTGTGCTTGTTCAACTCATTGGGGCAGTCTTATAGGTGAGAGTATATGGGTGTAGCTTTTGACATTATTAGGAGACACAATTTCACAGCAAACTCCCGTCTAATAATCTTTCCACTCTATTCTACAACATCCTCTGAGCCTGTGGAAGGAACATTATGTAGATGTATCCATTCTGCATTTTGATTGGTTGTGGTCTCCATCTATGCAAAGACAAGTTTCTTTGATGAGGGATTAAGACTACACTTATCTACAGCTATAAGGACTTCTTTTTAAATTGGCAGTTAGAATAGTTCAGCATCATATATCCCACACCTTCCTCAGAATGCCAGTCAACTTAAGTATAAGACAATTACCTGTATGAGCTCAGTAAATAAAAATTATGTTTTGCTTCTGAGCAGAAAATGAGAACTAGAATTAAAGCTGGCATCTCCTATTAGGCAGTGAATATTCATTCATTCATTCATTCATCCATTCATTCATTCATGCCCATTGCTTAAGCATGCATGGGCAGTCTGTTTCTGTTGGTTCTCCAGTTGTTCCTATCCTGGACAGTCCTAGATGCTTGTGTTGTTGTCCTACCCAAGGTTTCACAGTCTTCCTTTATGCTGTCTATTCAGTGTATTCTGGGCCTTCTTCTTCAGCTTATCTCATGCACTCCTCCAAGCCGTGCTGTCTTTGGGTATCTGCCGTCATTCATTCTCATAACATGGCCAAAGTATTTTACAAGGTGATACTGGATCCTGTAGTTTACTTCCTTCTGTAGGTGTGGATGTGTCTTAATGTCATCATTGCCTAGCCTGTCTCTTCATGTGATGCCTAGAATCCTCCTGAGACATGCCATCCAAAAACACATTCAGCCACTGTGCTGAGGAGCATTTCATGGTCCAAGTTTCAGAGTTGTAAAGCAGGCAGCTCAAGACAACTGTCTCATATACTTGTAATTTTGTTGTTGCCGTTATGTCTCTTGCTGACCAAACCTTTCCTAGCACTTGGAATGCAGCCCTCACTAATACTTTCTGTATCTTGATGTCTGAAATAGTTCTGTCCTTTGAGCTGAGGTTTCCTCTCAGACAGACAAACTGGACTGTTTGCATGAGGTTCTGATTCTTTATTACAATGTTAAAGTCCTTGGGCGCCATTCCCAAGTGTCCTATCTCAGTCTTCTTGATGTTGACTTTCATACCAAGGTTTTCACTTACTTCCACCGCTCTATTTACCATGGCCTGCAGCTCATTTGAACTTTCGGCAAGTAGTCCTGTACTGTTGGCAAAATACAAGTTATTGTCTCATACACCACCTATCTGCACGCCTAACTCCTCATCCTCCATTCCATTGCTGTTATTTATTCCAGAAATATATTAAAGAGTAGTGGTAACAGAACGCATCCCTGCAACACTTCTATGATTGTCTTAAATCAATCACTTAGTTCTCTACAGACTTTGACTGATGCAAAGGTCTCTTTATATGCATTTTCTAGTATTCTTATAGTTTTCTCTGGGTGCCTATAGAACCTCATTGTTTCCCAAAGTCCTTCCTGCCAAATGTTATTGAATGTCTTCCTGAAGTCAATGTAACAGATATAAAAGTCTTCTGAATTCTTTGTTTTGTTTTGTTTTTCTTCTTTCAGTTGTCTCAAATTTAGGACCTGATCAATTGTGCTCCCTTTAGCTCTGAATCCTCACTGGGCCTCTGCTAGGATTCCCTCTGTTCTGCTCTTAATCCTTTGCAGGATCATGGAGGAGAAGATCAGTTATGGCACAACAAACTAATGCCTCCGTAATTTGGGCAGTCAAGTTTGTCCTTCTTCTTGTGTTTGGGAATTATGACTGAGTGCTTCCATTCTATGGGAATCACATCATGTTCCCATATCTCTGTGTAGAGACTGAGATGCATCTCGGACACTGAGCCTATTGTAGCTGCCTCCAGCTCTTCCACTGTGATGTCATCCATTCCTGGGGCCTTCCTGCATTTGCTTTTCTCTATCTTGTACCTGTCAATATTCAATATTTCCTCATCATCTCTGGTGTTCGAGTGGCTGCTGAAGTGCTTCTCATTGTAGTCTATGCTGACAGCATTAGGGTCATTGTAGAGGGTATAAAAATATTGTCTCCATCTTCTTTGCTTTACTTCCCCTGGTTCTGTTAACAAATGATCTTGCCTATCTTTAATTAACCGAATATGATAGCATATCTGGCAGTTATCCGTCTGATAACTTCATAAACAAGATGTGTTTTATTATAGAATCTAGCCTTTTCTACCTCTTTCCATATATCTTGTATATATAGCTCTTTATCTTTCATTGATCTTCTTTTGACCTCCCTGCACAGAGAGGTGCTTTTTCATTTGCTCTTTAGATTCCTTATTTCTTCCTCCAGGTTCATCATCCCTGCAGTAAGCCATTCTACTGATGTTGCCCTTTTTATATAACCAAGCATCTCCTTTGAAGCCTCCTGTATAGCTCCTTTGATTTTCTCCCATTGGCTTTCTATGTTTGTAAAGGGTTGTTTAATGATTTCCTTCATCTTTTTTTCCAGTGGTTCTCTTTTACACTGCCCATAGAGCTGGGTCCATCAGTTGTTTATGATCGGTCTTCCGGTTTGTCTTGTATGGCATGCCCCTCCTAAGTTTCAATTGAATGTTGGCTATTACAAGTATAACAAGTTGGTGATCTGACCCTAAGTCAGCACTAGGAAATGATTGACTGCTTTGAATGCTAGATAAAAGTTTCCTACTTATCAGAATGTAGCCAATTTGACTGTATGTGCATTGATCCGGGGATTCCCACATCCAGCATCTTGATGGTTCGGTCTGCTTGAATTTTACGTTGGATACGTATAAATCATTTATATATCAGAGGTCAAGCAGTTGTTCCCCTCTATTGTTCCTTTGAGTGAATCCAGATGTTCCCATGACACTATAGTCCATTCTTTCTCCGGATCCCACTCTTACATTGAAGTCACCCATAACAAATAGTATGTCATTCTTATGTGCCCTGCTGACCTCGTTCTGTAGATCTGTGTAAAAACTGTTGATGACATTCTCTTCTGCTTCCATTGTTGGCACATATACCTGTGTGACAGTTACTGAAATGTGTCATTGTCTGAAATCTGGCTGATATTATTAAGTAATTTACAGGTCTGTACCTGACATGAATTATTGGGACAAACTGTATAGCACTAAAGCTACTCCTGCTGTGTGTTTTCCCTTTCCACATGAGATTATCATCTTGCATCTGTTTACTACAAGTTCTTGTGTTCCTGTCTAATGTGTTTCTGCCAACTGACTGAAATCCCACATGAAGTGACTGAAATCATGCATGAGCAGGTTGGTTCCTATGACTGTGTTTAGTGATCCCATATTCAGTCACCCAATTGCAGTGAGTCTTTTTGGCGGGAGGAAGTGTCTCTCCTGTTCTTGTTCATTTCTATCAGCTCCCTGTTCAGCTTTAAGATGAAGCATCATTTTTCCTGTGCTTAGGACATGGAGGTACTGGGGCACTGTCAGATTCTGGAACTTTAATCAAGGTGTTTATGTTGAATTTGTCCATATTGAGTTTCATGGTCTTCCAGTAGCTGCCTCCTTGATGGTGAGACTGGACTGGAAACAACCAGCTACGTCCTCTGGAAACTTGGGTAATTTAGTACATTGGTAGAAGGAGGTGCAGCTGGTTGTCTAAAGTCTACCAGACGAAGAAGAAAACTGGTCAGTTGTCCTCATCAACTCAGACCATGGAACCTCAAATGAGTAAGTTTTCACCAAATTTAAACCCCCTAAATTGTGTGGGTCCATAAATTACTAATCAAAAATAGAACTCATGGAGTTATAAGAGAACTAGATCTAGGTGTAAGAAATGAAAATTTCCTTTTAGACTTTAAAAGACTGATGAAATTCGTGGGCCCGAATCCATGTAGAAACTGCACTACATATTTTAATGCCACCATCCTTTGAATTCTTCAGAGGAAACCCATGTAAACTTGGTATCTTTGAAATGATTCACCCAAAGCCCATTAAGTCTCTAGAAGGTCCTCTAATGCCCAGGAAAAGCTAATGTAATGTTCGAAGTTAATAAGGAATTGGTAGCATTTATATTTTTACAGTAAAGAAGATAAACACTACTTAAGTTTATATTTAAGGAAGGCTTAAATTGCATGTGCAATTAAAATAATAACTACACATTTCATAATAAGTATTATCTCTGAACTATTCTTATGTCTATTATGTGTCAATTAAAACTGAAAAGAGCTAATGATGTGGCAATATGATGTGTTTATATCATCTCCCTCAGTCTGATAGCTGAGGAGGAGAATTGAGTATAGTATAAAAATGTATAATATTTTAAAGCTTTCAAAGTGATATAGAGATGCATAAAAATAAAACTAAGAAACAGTGTTTTATTGATTTTTAATAACAATATCAAAAATAAAGTATGACCTTAAGTTTAGTACTTTGAATACCTGTAGGTCAGTTTCTTTTGTGCTGTGAGACAGAGATTATGTTTTCTGCATTATAGATGATGGTGAAGGAAGATAAAGGGAGACCCAAGGTATACTAGTATTAGGAAAAAGTGGGCAGAATTTGAATGTTTATGCAATGTTTTCATTAATCAGTAAATCTTACATTGTTTCCTGACTGCTGCTGTCAGCTGCATAGTAAAGATATTGTATGAGCCTCATACACACAGAATTGAGTGTCAGTATCTACCCAGTGTTATCTTTTTACTGATAAATTATTTGACAGTTCTTCCATTTGCTGCATATTAACTATGAAAAATTACCGATCAGTTTTAGCCAATATCCCTGTTATTCATAGTTCTTCAAGTATCTCATATATCCCTGACTGTCTTGTCATTAAATTTTATTTGCATTTGTGGTTGTGACCTCTTTTTTACACCAAATATTTGTTCTTATGGCTTTTATTTTTTTTTTATCAGTCTTTCCTAAGACCCAGTTCCAGATGACCACCTTATATCAAAATGCATGTGTCCTTGTTTATTCTGGAGTGTTGAGTATTTTTATGTTAGCACCCTAATTTTCTTTCACCCGTATTTTCCAAAATCTTATGTCTATGCAAACTTCCCTATCAGCTATCTTCAAATCCAATATCTTGAGTCAATTCCCACAGGTGAAGGATACAAGCCGATTTCTTTTTATCTGCTTTTATATCTCCAGGTGTTGGGTGAGATAGGGGACACTCAGGAGGGTTAACACACATTCAAAGTCTCATCTCCATCAGCGGACATGAAAGGATTCTTCATAAACAACTCTTATTTTCGTTATTGTTGTGGTAAAATATCACTCTAAGCATTTATACTTCTCCAACACTTGAACTAAACAAATTGCATTACAAAAAACAGCGATTAAAATATACACTTACCTTTTAAAGGAGTGATGAATTATATAGCCTGTCGTTCTGGGAAGTATTTTAAGATGATGCTATAGAGATGCCCGATTAAGATCTGTAGTAACTGCATAGTATTTTCTTGGAATTTTAGAAATCATCAACCTATTGAACATTTAAGTAACTTAGCAATAAAAAGAAGAGTGATTTGGGGATCAAGAAAAGAGTAACTTTGCAGTCTGGATTTTTTTACTAAGCCACGATGGCTTAAGTAGGTATGTAACTTCAAAATGGCATTGCTTTCAAACTTTTTCAGCTAAATATATCTAATTGCAGGAGATAATAACAGTACATTCACATCAACAAGATATTTTGGAAAATTCATAAACTGATTACAAAACTTGTCCTTAAGAATTCCTGTTCTAACTGTAAAACTCATGCAAAAATTTTATTATACCTGGTAATTTGTCTTTTTTTATTTTAAAAAAACTTTTTTTTTTCCTCATGGTTTATTTTTTTTATATTTAAAAATTTCCATCTCCTTCCCTCCTCCTCCCCCCTCCCTCCCCTTCTCCTCCCTCTTCCCTCCCCTTCCCTCCACCCATACCTCCCCTCCCTCCCTCTCAAGGCCAAGGAGCCATCAGGGTTCCCCACTCTATGCTAAGTCCAAGGTCCTCCCAACTCCCCCCAGGTCCAGGAAGGTGATCGACCAAGCTGAGAAGGCTCCCACAGAGCCCGTCCATGCAGAAGAATCAGAGCCCAGCGCCATTGTCCTTTGTTTCTCAGTCAGCCCCCGCTGTTGGCCACATTCAGAGAGACGGGTTTGGTCGCATGATCCATCAGTCCCATTCCAACTGGAGTTGGTGATAAAACTCTGTTACTTGTGTTTAAAAGCACAAAATAAACATTCTTCATTATTAGACTGAGTCGAAGAATTTTATACAATGAGCTGAGTGTGGTGTTTACCCTTCTTTTGCATGTTTGTAAGCATGTATTCAGCATGCGTGCACCTACACTCACATCTTCCCAACTCTACTTGACAGCATTCTCCACTGTCACCCTTCCTCAGGCTTCATTTCTTCCACATTTCTGCAAGCTCAGTCATTTCTGCTGTTCTCTAAATTCTCAAAGCAAAGTCAGACCTCACTGTGTTTTCATGGACTAAGTTTTCTGTCACATAAACTGAAGCTCATGGTGACACAGTGTCCTTGGAAGGGCAGCTGTTAGCTATAGGGAATGTCTCAAAGAAAACGTCATTAGGAGTTTTCTTTCTAATACTTTCTGTGGCCTTTCTGATAAGCTAATTCGAGGTCACATGTTTGAAACTTAGCTAAAATGCAGCTAGGAAAGCAAGTTTCTGATGTGGGATTTCCCTCTGTATGCTCTGATTACCATTAACTAATAAGAGACTGCTTTGAACCTATAACACAGGGAGCAGAGCTAGGCAGAAAACTAAGCTGAATGCTGTGAGAAAGGAAGGAGGTGGAGTCAGGGAGATGGCATGGAGCCCTGTCAGAGAGAGATGCCCTTTGGAACTTTTCCTGGTAAGCCACAGCCTCATGGCGATACACAGATTAATAGAAATGGGTTAAATTAATATGTAAGAGTTAGCCAATATAAAGCTTGAGTTAATGGGTCAAGCAGTGATTTAATTAAGTAATACAGTTTCTGTGCTATTATTTTGGGGCTGGGCAGCTGTGAACAACAAGCAGCCTCCTCCATCAAGTTTCAGATTTTTAATTTGAGAAAAATCGAGTTTTACCATTAGAGGAATGGAAAATAAAAGAAAGATCTTCAAAATGAGCAACATAGTTTCTCATTCTGCTTTTGTTTTCTCAGATTCTAAAATGTTACAGGTTTATTTTAAGCATTCTGTAATAAATAAACATATCCTCCTTTCAGGTAATGCATTTTCCCTCCCTCTGTCATTATATCTTTTGAATTTATAATCTTTAAGTAGCTGAGTTTTCTGCTGAAGTCTAATGATCTCTTCCTAGGATGGTTGAAGTGGCTTGTTGCTGTCTGGTTGGGTAACTTTACCAGCTTAGGAATACAACATAGAAAGAGCATTTTTTTTCCACTAATGAGTTCTATATTCATTTTTATTGATATTCTTAAAAGGAAGATTCTCTAAAGCCACTTAAGACAGATATGTTTTGATAATAATAATTTTCAGGTATTACAATGTAAAATGCAAGTGACATTTATCATATAAATGCTATTGAGTAGTATCTTTGACTGAAACCCTTTGTATTTCTTCAGTGGTAAGCATTTTAGACTAAGATAAAGTCAGTCAAGAGTTTACATTGTTCACATCTGCTTTTGCTTCAAAATACACTGTAAAACTCTTGATATTCATACATTTTTCATTGATATTATAGATAGAGGAGTAGATACATGCAAACTTTCAGGTATCAATGTAAGAAATCACCTGTTTATATATTTCCTGTTATTAGTGTTCTTCATTGTGGATGCAATTTATTTCTGGTCTTCTTATCATGATATTGACATTAAATGTACTCATGCAATTATTAATTTTTGTTTCATGATAAAAAATATTCACCTTAGAAAAACATTGAAGTTTTGCTCCTCAAATTCTATACTACTCTTTTTACAAATATAAAACTTATGCATACAATTTCTAAATGAATTCTGAAATTCATAAAAACTGACCATTTCTGTCTTTCTTTTCCAGTTCTGCATGAATACTTCATTGATAACATCATTAAGTTTTTAAAAGGTCTGTGCATATTTATGTCTCAGTATACTCAATTAGGTAAGATTATACTTGGGCATTTAATTTTGTATTTTGACTTATTTTGACTAAAGTTACCAACTGAAAGATAAAAGCATCATTTAGAAGTATCATTCTTTAAATCACTTAAGTTTAATGTACAGGAATGAACAATAAACTACTTCTGCACTTAACTGTTGGTCAGGTAGACAAAATAATCCACAGTACCAGTGTTTAATGTTATGAAAATTTATTCATTTGAGAAGAATTTTGAGGCAATATTTATGTACAGAATCATAATTATAAATTTGGATTTTTTACTCTAAATATGAATTTATTTTACTAGCAAACAGTAATTATTAACTCCCTAAAATCCCATTACATAAATATATTTTTTATTTATAGTCATTCAGCCAAAAGTATATTGAACAGTGTTCTATCCTATTGTATGAACTTTGCAAAATAGGTCTATGTACATAAGAACTCAATTTAATTGCCATGATAGACTTGCCATTTACTGTTTTTTAAAAAAACACAGAAATGCCAAAGACATTACATCTCTTACAATGTAGTTTGACTTCTAAGTTCTACACTGAGGAAAACTAATTTGATTGAGGCTTCAAAAGTAAGGAGGGAAGTTTCATGAATTTTTTCACTTTTATTTACAATTTACCAGTGGTCGTGATCTTCCATTAAAAATTTATAACTTTCTTTCAACATCTCAGAAATCTTGTAAGCTGTATGTTTTAGAAGAGATGAATTTAGATCTCCTAAAATATTTTCCAATTCTCAGCTATTCCTTAGAATCATGAAATCAACTTAACAATATTTGTTAAAAAATAAAAACAAATTATTGAAGAATTGTCCATAATTCTATCAGTATATTCTCCAACATACTTGATTTCAAACTATCTTACTTTAGGGCAGGGTGTCTTATATTCATACTCTCCATTGTCTTCAACATAAATATTTTTCCACATATTTATGCAAAGTGTGGAAACATGCAAAGCCAACCACCACGTGTTCTAGAGTCATTGAGTGAAAGAGGAACCTCCAGATAACGGCTGGAATTTTCACTCTTTGTCCCTTAGAGGTTATTTCTGCACTGATAAAGAGCAACACACACAAAAAATTTTTCTGGAAGGCTATTTAAATATTGCTAGTCCTTTTTTATTGCAAAAGGAAACATTTCGAAGAGTAAAAGGATCAGAAAACCAACAAGAGTTATATACTATAGATCTATGTTTTAAGAAAGAATGGATTTTTTTTTTAATTTTTTTTTTTAATTTTTTTCACATTTAAAAATTTCCATCTCCTTCCCTCCTCCTCCCCCTTCCCTCCCCTCCTCCTCCCCCTTCCCCCTTCTCCCCCTTCCCTCCCCTCCCCTCCACCCACACCTCCCCTCCCTCCCCCTCAAGGCCAAGGAGCCATCAGAGTTTCCCCACTCCATGCCAGACCAAGGTCCTCCCACTCCCCCCCCCCCCCCCCCCGGTCCAGGAAGGTGATCGACCAAGCTGAGAAGGCTCCCACAGAGCCCGTCCATGCAGAAGAACCAGAGCCCAGCACCATTGTCTTTTGCTTCTCAGTCAGCCCCCTTTGTTGGCCACATTCAGAGAGACGGGTTTGGTCGCATGATCCATCAGTCCCATTCCAACTGGGGTTGGTGATCTCCCATTAGTTCTGTCCCACCGTCTCCATGAGTGAACGCACCCCTCTAGTTCCTGACTTTCTCCTTCATGTTCTCGCTCCTTCTGATGCTCATCAGGTCCTTGGGAGCTCAGTCCAGTGCTCCAATGTGGGGCTCAGTCACCTTCCCCATCTGTCGCCAGATGGAGGTTCCCTCACGGTCCTGACTTTCTTTCTCATGTTTTGTTTGCTTGTTATTGTTGTTTATTTGCTTTGCTTTAATTAACTTTTTGGGAAGTCATGTTGCAGAGGTGAGGGGGCAGATATTGAGGGAATGGGAGGTGAGCAGGATTGGGGTGCATGATGTAAAATTCCCAAATTCCAAATGAATCAATAAAGAATTACATTAAAAAAGAAAAAAAAAAAAAAGAAAGAAAGAATGGAAAACTAGAAACTTCTTTTCCTGATGTTTAAACACTAAAATTTAGTTTCAAGAAGCTGTTTTAACATGAAGCTAATGTTTTCTTTTTTCCTATTGTTTATACTTCTAAATTGCCCGCTTAAAATTGATTTCTTATATAGTAATGATTAATTCTTCATTCAGTTTTTATCTTTAATTTTCAATGTATGCATGAACTTTATAAATTTATAGCAAAAGTTGCTAGGTAACTGAAAATTACAAATTTGTTCTATGAAAGTATTCATGACAGTATATATTTATGAATTCAAAATTGCTGAAAGTGTGGTATATTTTGCCTGTGTCAGTGTTACAGCATTACCATGCTAACAAGATCATTTCTAACAAGATCACAGAAAATGGAAAATAAAGAATTTATTCCTCCCATTAAAATTGTGTAGCTAAGAAGAAAGTTATGTGTGGTGTTATAAAGTGAATATTTAGACAAAAGGTACTTTTTCTATTCATGAAGAGGATAACAGAATTAAAGGTCTGCCAAAAACAATTTGTGGTGCTGTGCTTTAGTATTCTACCCCATAACAGACTATAATTAATTGTTAAATCCTTTTTCTCTATTCTACTTAAGGCTGAAAGGCATTGCACTTTGTAGGTCATGGTTCCTGGCAGGAGCACAGACTCCTGGAGAAAGGCGCCTTCTGCCAGTGGTGTAAAAAACATTTGGATGTTTTTAAGGGTCATAGAATTTTCTGTGTGCCTAAGGGTGTAATCAATGGGTTGCTGGAGAAGGGGCACTTGTTTGTTCCTGGCCGCCTGGCTAGCTTAGACCAGAAGTAATCACACAGAGACTGTATTAATTAAATCATTGCTTGGCCCATTAGCTCTAGATTTTTTATTGGTTAACCTTACATATTAATTTAACCCATTTTTATTAATCTATGTATCACCATGTGACAGTGGCTTATGGACAAATTTTTGGCAAGTCTGACACTGGCGGCAGCTCCATGATTTTCTCTGACTCTGCCCTTCTGTTTTCCAGCATTTAGCGTAGCTTTCCCTGCCTACCTAAGTTATTCCTTGTTACAAGTCCAAATCAGCTTTTTTATTCATTAATGGTAATCACAGCACACAGAGGGAACACCCACATCACCTTCCCTTTTCTGCTTAAATACAAAGGAAGGTTTTTACTTTAACATAGTAAAATTACATGAAACAAAACAGGTATTAAACAAGAGCTACAGTTACAATATTTATATCTACTTTATCTTTTATCATAACTAAGGAAAACTGTAGCTATATCTATAAATTTTTAACTCCATCAAAGACTCCAGAAGGATATAATATTACCTAAGTAAACAGGAAGCACATTGTAAGAAACTTCCAAAACTCTAGAATTGACAGAGACATATCGCTGATTGATAAACACACAAAGTTTTATTATTTTTTTAACCATTGGGGCATCCATCTTTAGCCTAGAGGCCCATAGTATCCAGCAGACTTTTCAGTGAAGCAGGAATTTTTTTTTAATTCTGTTGGATTTTAAGTGGATTTTAGTTGCACCACATTGGATGCCAGTTTGTTGGAGAAGGGACGTTTGCTTCCGGCTGCCCAGCTAGCTTAGACCCAAAATAATCCCACAAAACTGTATTAATTAAATCACTGCTGTACCCATTAGCTCTAAATTTTTATTGGCTAAGTCTTACATATTAATTTAACCCATTACTATTAATCTGTGTATCCCCACGTGGCAGTGGCGGCTTACCAGCAAAGATGCAGCATGTTTGACTCTGGCAGTGGCTCCATGGCTTCTCTCTGACTCTGCCCTTCTTTCTCTGAGCATTTACCCTAGCTTTCCCTGCCTACCTAAGTTCTGCCTGGCAATAGGTCCAAAGCAGTTTTTTTTTTTTTTTTTATTCATTAGTTGTAATCACAGCACACTGAGGAAACTCCCACATCAAAGGGTGGCCTTATTTTATGTCTTTCTTTTTGTTTCTTGAAGGCAGATTATCATTTCTAAAATAATTGTAAATGAAAAGAAAAGTTTTAGAAGGGATGACAGTAGAATTGTTGCTTAATTGAACAATTACATTAAAGTAAGCCTGTAGTATGTTTTCTTTGGGCTACTTCCTTGAAATCTTTAGATTAAATGTTTTTTGTACAAGTCTTAAAGCTAGTAACTAACACATAACTTCAGTTACAATATTCCAGCATTTCTCTAAATGGTTCTAACTAATAAATTTTGATTTTTACATTCATTTAATAATGTATCCAGTACACATAAAGTGATTACGGAGCATTTAGGAGTTTATAATAGCATGTTATCTTCTTTATGGATGCCTTTTTTTTTGCTACAGAAAAGCTGAAAGTAAAATACAATATGTAAAGTGGACCAACTCATTTTTAGAGGTCATTGAAAATCTTGCAATAGATTAAAAATCAAGAGACTCCCTTGGTTTTAGGAATAGGATCAAACACCTAACAAAGCTGTATAAGTGGTATATCCTACATAATTAGTTTAGTGAATGGAAAAAGGATTAACTTTTGAGTTCATTCATGAGAATTTTGTATGCTTGACACCCCCTCCCACACACACACACACACACAAATGAGAGAAAATGCAAATAGCAGGACTAGTAGACCATTCTTTTTATGAAAACATATGGAAACTTTAGTAAAAAAGCAATATATAAACTTCAGTTCAGTATAATAACTTTTGTTTTGCTTCAACACAGAACATAGAATATAACAGAATAATCCTCTCACATCTGCTAAAAGAATTTAAACAAAAAAAAGCAATTTAAGCAAACTCCTTATTCTAAAAATAATACTAGAAATAACCCCCTCCCCCCAATATAAACTCACTGGTGAAATGATACATATTCTTGTTATAATAGTGAGAGGCTGGAGAGATGGATCAGCAGTTAGGAGCACTGGCAGCTCTTCCAGAGGACCTGGGTTTGATCAAGCACATATATGGCATCTTACAACTGTTTATAACCCCAGTCTGAGGAGATCAAACTCTTCTTGTAGGTGGTATATGTCTATAGATGCAGGCAAAATACCCATACATCTATAATAAAAATAGCAATAATGCTCTAATATTTAGAAATAACCTAGAAAAATAAGATAAATAAAACGGATTGCTTCTATTGCACATTTATTTCCGTTCCATTAAAATAAGACACATGAATAAGGAAGAAGAAAAAATAGCAAAGTAATCTAGACCTAAAAATTTTACTCTCCTTAAAAATAAATGTAATTATACAAATACACAATGTTTAAAATTATCATGTAAAATAGTAACAATTGCAGACTGAATTCAACAAACCCATTAACAAAATATATACAAAATGAAAATTATTTGTGGTGCAGAATTGAACTCAAAAATTAGTGGGTAGTAGAGAATACTGTCTCTTGGAGCTCAGTGCCCAGCTGGCAAATATCTTTGAAGGTAATTAACTAGAAGCTAAACAAAAAGATTTAATCAGCATTTACTCAGAAGGCCATTATAGCAGGACTTATGGTTTTCTGTAAATACCCAAATACAAGGTATTCTTTAGTGAAAAGGGTAATGAAAAAAAGGTAATAAAATATAAAATGTTGTTACATAAAAATAGTGATGATGATGACAGATATTTCAAGTCAATATAATGTAATTTGTCTTTCTTTCCTTATTTCTTTCTATTTTATTCCCTTCTTCCCTTTCTCTCTGTCTCTCTGTCTGTCTGTCTGTCTCTCTCTGTTTCTTTCTCCCTCTCTTTCTTTTGTTGTTTTTACATTCTACCCAAAGTTTCCCCTCCTTCCCATTTCTCCAACCTCACTCACTCCACCCCTCTACTGCCTGCCCCATTCACTCCTCCACTGTTTCCCTTCAGGTATAGGTAGGCATCCCATTGATGTCAGCAAGCCATGAAATATCAAGCTTTAGTGAGACCAGGCATCCCCTTCTCCACAAAGGCTGGATGAGGTAATTTAGAAGGAGGAATGGGTCCCAAAAGCATACAATGGAGTGTGAGACATCCCCTGCTCTCATTGATTGAGGTCCCACATGAAGACAAAGTAACACACTTCACATATAGGCAGATGGCCTTTGTCGGTCTCATGCAGGATACTTGCTGGTTGTTGTTTAGTCCCTTTGAGTTCCTATGAGCCTATGTTAGTTGGTTTTGTGGGATTTCTTGTGGAGTCCTTGACTCTACTGAGACCTACAATCCTTCCTCGTTCTCTTCTGCAGGGTTCCTAGAGGTCCACCTAATGTTTGGCTGTGGGTTTTTGTATCTGCTTCCATTTGCTGCTGGATGAAACTTGTCTAATGACAACTGGGATAGGCACTAATCTACGAGTATAGTAGAATATCATTAGGAATCATTGACTCTTTTCTTGCCATTCATATTTTAAAATCATCTACTACATTCTTGTTTTTGCTTTAAGACTTAGTAATATGACAATAATAAGGCAAACAGGAGTGATCTGGTTTGATAGCTTATGATATGGCTGAGCCAAAGGCAGTTTCAGAGGAGTAAAATTAACAACATAGCAGGAAGTGATAATTGCTGAGGAGAGAAGTTACACAAGGCAGTGAGTGCACACATCTCTGTTTGCAAAAGAACAAAAAGAGACAGTTTTAGATATAGAAACTTGCTGTCACCCAATGGAACGATACATCCAGTTATAACTCTGATGTGTCATACAGAATTTGATGTAGAAATAACAGAAAATTTAGCAAATGGCTCCGAGAAAACTGCTAACATTAAGGAAAGCAGAATTTGGAAGCCATCACAAAAGTTCACTATTGATCAAAATGCAGAGAACACTGAGCATGATGTGCCAGGCACCATTTGACACATTTATAGAATAATCTCTACACCTATGGCCCAGGAACATTTCAGAAGAGAGAGCTAAATATTTTAAGAGCCAAAGGGCATCTATTATGAAATAGCATTTTATATATAAAGCAGAGAGTTACATCCATGAAATACTAAAAGTCTGATCACCTAAACAAGACTTCCACAGTGATGAATCCAGATGTTATTCCAGTTTGGATTAGAGAAATCTCACAAGGCTATATCCCTAGATGAAGAGTTACAAGCAATTATTGGCTGTTTAGAAGGAGACCCAGCCTTCCCCGGCCCAATCTTGACTCGTTACTCAGTTCCAAAAAGTCAGCCCTAAATACAAACACACATAAGCAGCAATAAAAGATAGTATTTATATATACATGTGCATTTACATGAGTCTCTTCTTGTGTGTCATGTGTGCATGCCTGTCAGTGCCTTGTTTAATATTAATAATTCAAAGAGTTATATATCTGAAAGAGTGATGCAGGGAAATTGGAAGAGTTGGAGGTGAGAGAAGGTGAAGTGAAAATCATGTAAATACAGTACTTACACATGAAATTCTCAGGATCATAAAATAAATGGAATAAAAACAACTCCACAATGGAAAGGTAAATCTGTATTTAGGAGAGTCCATTTTCATCTCTAATGGGTGTGTTTTAGTGGAGAAAAAGTTAGACTCAAGGATTAAACAACATTTTTAAACATTATCATGCTATTTTACGATATGCATTTACTTTATTATCTTATAGTAGGAGAATCCATGAAAACATGGAGCTGCAAGATTTTCATAAAGTTGAAACTTTCTTAAAAAGTGGAATCAATATTTCACTAAGGAAGTATACACACTCTGAGTCATCATCCTGGCAGTGACTTTCTTCCTCAGTATCTACCCTTAGCTGGTGCTGTTACAGGTCATTAAATATTTTTGTCTCTCAGACTTTCAGCCTCATCTTCACAAATCACTGATGACTATACTTCCCTAAATTTCTTGATTGCAAAAGTCTTTTCAGTTTTCTCAGGTTGTCCTCTCCAGGTCCTACTAAAGATTAAGAGTGAATATTTGTTTCCAATGATTTATCTAAAATTATGTGTGTGTGTGTGTGTGTGTGTGTGTGAGAGAGAGAGAGAGAGAGAGAGAGAGAGAGAGAGAGAGAGGGAGACAGACAAACAGAGACAGAAGAAGAAAGATAGAGACAGAGAAGGATGGGACATACTATTCTTTATATCTGGTTCATTTGGAATATACAACAAATTTCATTGTATTTAAAACCAATCCTTACTGAGAACATACAATTTTAATAGAGTTTTTCTTTTTTTCTGATTTTTTTCCATTTGTCACATTATATTTTTTTCTTAATATTTCTTCACTAAGATGGCTATCATACTTGTTTGAAATTCAAAGAAAGACCATGATGCTATGTGGTAATGCAGCTCTCTGGAGGTATGAACTGCATGGAAGGGTTAGAATTCTTTGAAATTGATAGAACTAGCTAGTAACTGCTTTTGAGTTATGGTTACATAGATATAAAACGAGCTAAAGGTCAATACCTATGCTTTCTAACACAAGTAAACAACACAAATCAAATACTGCTTTCTCTTTTCATTACCTGACTACCACTCTTAATTAGTCTGTTCATACGATCCCTTCCTCAGAATCCCCTTCTTTTGCTGTGGGAGCTCCTTTGGCCAATAGCCTTTAAGATACCAGTCCTCTAGGGTGTGGCCTCTTATACTATAAATGCAGCTGTAAAGCATGCACTTGCTATCTTACTTCCTGCTCTTGCTTCTGGCTGCTAGACTCGGTTCCTGTTTTCCATTATTGTAGAGGACTGTGATGTAGGACGTGATCTGTGAGTCTTCCCTAAATAAATAACCCTTTATTATATGTAAATCTGAAATAGTGTGGGATTACTTTGTAACTTCTGTCATCATCTGGTGCTCTGATGTGGGGACCAGTCCACACTTTTTTTTTTCTCATTTTTTTATTAAAGATTTCCATTTCCTCGCCTCCTCCTCCCCCTTCCCTCCCCTCCCTTCCACCCATACCCCCACTCCACCCCTCTCCAAAGACAAAGAGCCATCAGGGTTCCCTTCACTATGTTAAGTCCAAGGTCCTCCCAGCTCCCCCTAGTCCAGGAAGGTGAGCACCCAAACTGACAAGGCTCACAGTGAGCCCGTCCATGCTGTAGAGTTCATGTTCATTGCCGTTGTCCTTGGTTTCTCAGTCCTCCTCCACCGTCAGCCACATTCAGAGAGTCCGGTTTGGTCCCCTGTTCCATCAGTCCCAATCCAACTGGACTTGAACATGGGATGTAGTCACTCATAATTGGTTTCTAGCCATAAATAAATAAAGGACATTGAGCCTATAATTCGTAAAAAATCCTAGAGAAGCTATAGAAGAAGGTGAACCCAAAGAAAAACATATAGTTATCCTCCTGGATATTGGAAGTATACAAGTTTGCCGGACAAAAAATGGGAACATGGGGGTGGGGTGGGATGGGGGGATGGGAGTATGGGGAGAGAAAAGTGTGAAGTGGAGGATGGGAAGAGCTTGGGGGAATAGGATGGTTGGGATATAGGAAGGGTGGATGTGGGAACAAGGAATTATATATCTCAGTCCACACTTTTTGAGACCACCTGTTTCCAACTCATGCAGTGGACCGTGATGTAGCCCAGTGATCTGTGAGTCACCTTTAAATAAATAACCCTTTATTATATGTAAATCTAAAATAGTGTGGGATAAATTTAGCAACTTCCTTCACCATCAATGCTGTGAGACAATGGTCTGTACCCTGTCACTTGTATTTTAATAAAATACTGATTGGCTAGTAGCTAGGCAGACAGTATAAGCAGGGTGACCAGGTAGGAAGTAGAGGCTGAGAAACAAAAACAGTAGAATTCTGGGAAGAGGAAAGCCACAGTCTGCAGTTGTAATCCAGACATAGAGGACACAGATGAGAATGCCTCACTGATGAAAGTACCTTTCTTTAAGCCACATGACTAACACAGACAAGAATTATGGGCTAATATAAGTTATGAGTTAATAAGAAACCTCAGCTAATAGGCCAACCAGTTTATGATTAACATATACCTCTGTGCATTTCTTTGGGACTGAATGGTTGTGAGATTAGGTAGGACAGAAATGTCTGTCAACAATTGGCTCACCAAACGGGGTGGACTACATTCAAATAAAACCTGAGAAAGCTTGAAAAGGAATTCTGGACACAGAACAACAAAGTATAATTACATTTTTCTTTGGCGGGTAGTGTGCAGCAGCTCCCTTAAGAGAGAGGTTTTCCTGATTCAGCAGTAGCAGTAGCATAAAAAGCTGCTGCATGGTTTTGAAATGGTTTTCTGGACATGCTGCTTATAGGAACACTGGCTCTTTCAGAAGACTGAACATGTAAATGGGGTTTTTAGGCAGTGTATTGCAAGTTACTTGATGGTTATCAGGGTTGAAGTGGTGAGAATGGCTACCATCCAGCAGTCTCAGAGGCAGTGAATGGACTTCTGGCATGTTGGATGGGGCAGAGCAAGTAGCCAGGGTCATATTTGACCTAACAATGCTGCCACTTAGGTTTTTAAGAAGCACTTAGCATTTTAAGAAGTAGCCCTAGTCAGAAAAGGATTGCAGATACACAATAAAGACTAATTCAGATGGAAAAGACATCTAAATGGGTCACAGTGTTGGATAAATATATATAGGATTGGGAGAGAAATGAAAAAGGATAAAGTCCTTAAAAGAAAAAAGAAAAAAAGAGTAGTTGGGTGTAGTGTCATATACCTTTAATCCCAATACTTGGGAGGCAGAGGCAGTCAGATCTCTGAGTTCAAGGACATTCTGGTGCCCAGACACCCAAAGATACACAGAGAAACCTAGTGTCAGAAAACCAAAAGTTAAAAATAAAAATAAAAGAAATAGAGTTTAAAATAAAGCCACATAAAGATGAAAAATACACAGAGAATCTGGATACTATATGTTGTTGTGTTGTTTTTAAATGTTTTGATGGCTAAGGAAGGACCAACAGCTGCTAAAAATATTTGATTACAAATGCTGTTGGATTAATACAACATATATATTTTGAAAACACTTTGACTTCAAAATTTAAGTCAACAGATATGTTACTTTATAGAAGAGGTTTTGTTTCTGTTTCCACAGAAAATTAGACCTTTCGGATACATTCTCGGCTAAGAAAACTCAGGTTTGATCAAGGAAGCCCCCTCCCCCGAGAAATTTCTGATAGGAGCAAATGGCCCAGATGTCTGAATTCTATATCCAGAACAGATTCAAGACTGCTGCCTAAGTTAATCAAACCTTGCAGGATACTCCAGTTAGGACTTGATCATAATTCTAAATTTTCTTTAGGTTCTTGTAAGAGTATCAGCATTTCAATCATCAGGAAGTAGCCTGGAAAACTATGCCCACATTCCCAAATAATGGATTATGAATATTTGTCTTTGTTTAGAATGTTAGTTACAAATTATTATGGATAATGGTCAGGAGAAAAGCTAGACAAAGGAAAT
Source organism: Arvicola amphibius (assembly GCF_903992535.2). Classification (NCBI taxonomy): domain Eukaryota; kingdom Metazoa; phylum Chordata; class Mammalia; order Rodentia; family Cricetidae; genus Arvicola; species Arvicola amphibius. The sequence continues at coordinate 11,361,908 of NC_052064.1, forward strand.
TTAATTCAAAGTTCTTGTTTTGCAAAGAAAAGGGAGGGGGAAGTGCTGTAAGACAATGGTCTGTACCCTGTCATTTGTATTTTAGTAAAATGCTGGTTGGCCAGTAGCCAGGCAGGAAGTATGGGTGGGACAATAATAACAGGAGAATTCTGGGAAGAGGAAAGACAGTCTGCAGTTATCACCCAGACATAGAGGATGCAGATGAGAATGCCTCACAGATGAAAGGTACCAAGCCACATGGCTAACACAGACAAGAATTATGGGCTAATATAAGTCATAAGAGTTAATAAGAAGCCTGAGCTAATAGACAAACCAGTTTATGATTAATATAGACCTCTGTGTGTTTCTTTGGTATTAAAAGGCTGTGGGACCTGGCAGGACAGAATCCTCTGTCAACATTCGTTTTTTTTTTTTTTTTTTTTTTTTGTTTTGTTTTGTTTTGTTTTGTCATTTATTTTTATTTTTTTAATTTTTTTATTTTTTCTTTTTTTCATGGTTTATTTTTTTTATATTTAAAATTTCCATCTCCTCCTCTCCTCCTTCCCCTTCCCTCCCCTCCCCTCCACCCATACCCGCCCTCCCTCCCCCTCCAGGCCAAGGAGCCATCAGGGTTCCCTACTCTAAGTTAAGACCAAAGTCCTTCCAACTCCCCCCAGGTCCAGGAAGGTGATCGACCAAGCTGAGAAGGCTCCCACAGAGCCCGTCCATGCAGAAGAATCAGAGCCCAGCGCCATTGTCCTTTGCTTCTCAGTCAGCCCCCACTGTCGGCCACATTCAGAGAGTCCGGTTTGGTCGCATGATCCATCAGTCCCATTCCAACTGGAGTTGGTGATCTCCCATTAGTTCTGTCCCACCGTCTCCATGGGTGAACGCACCCCTCACTGTCCTGACTTTCTTTCTCATGTTCTCTCTCCTTCTGCTCCTCATCAGGACCTTGGGAGCTCAGTTCAGTGCTCCAATGTGGGGCTCAATCATTTTCTTCATCTATCGCCAGGTGGAGGTTCCCTCACGGTCCTGACTTTCTTTCTCATTTGGGATCCTTGAGAAGATAATAAGAAGGTGAACACACACAAAAAAAGATATAGTAATCCTCCTGGATTTTGGAAGTAGACACGATCGCCAGGCAAGAATTGGGAACTTGAGGGTGGGGCGAGACGCGGCCAAGAACCTCCACCTGGCAAGAGATGAAGAAAATGACTGAGCCCCACTTTGGAGCACCGGACTGAGCTCCCAAGGTCCTGATGAGGAGCAGAAAGAGAGAGAACATGTCAACATTCTTTTAATCTGTATTTCCATCAAACATATATGTGGTAAATACAATGCAATAAATTGATAGTAGAAGATATTACTGTACTTAAAAATAGTTGTGAGGTACCAGAATTCTGGGAAAAGAAATAAAATTCTGATTTTGAATCTTCAAATCATATTTTATGATATTATACCAGTTCTAATGAATGTAAAAGTAAAAGTAAACAATCTTCTCAAAATTATTGTCTGGGAATGTGTGGAGAATCATTTTAGTATTTACAGAAAGTAAATAAGCATGACCATCTTCTTTAACAGAAATTATATGGCAAAAGAGCAGAATATGCAATTTAGGTGGGTTGAGTAAGTGGCAGAGGAGAAATCTTTACAAAATATTCCTTCTAAACTTCCCTACTTATTTATAGGTATGTGTTCAGTTTTATAAATAAGAATAGGTATTTTGTAGTTTAAATACAGGGAAGAGTTAAATGTTAGGGTATAAATTTATTAATGAATGATGAAAGTATATCAGAATGTATAGTCACTGAAGAAAAGGTCAAAGAACTGAAATACCAGTTTTTAAGAAATGTCTTCTAAACAAAATGAAGAAGAATGAGGGAAAATAGATGAACTTTCTTTGACATTGAAGGTTTTAATTTATGAAAGCGGAGATCACTTGGATCCGTAACATTTAAAATTTCTACAGGAATAAATAGAAATTCTTTCAATGATAGGAATAGCAGCTGTCAGACTTCCACTCAGCTATGTATTGTGTAACATCCTACAGTGGCCTCAGTGCACTATGCTACTGTAGAAAACTGTGAAAAAAAAATCACTGTCCTGTTTAGGTGTCAAGCCAATGATACCCAAGAAAATTTTGTAAAGGGCTTGTTAAAATCTGCCTTTGAAGTACCACACTAGCAAGAGTTGATATAAGGAAGGAAATTTAAACACAGGTATAAAACCTGCAAAATTCATTCTGATGAAAACATATAAAACAACAACAGGAATTAGATGACAAAGGAGCAGAGCAGGCAATTTAGGAGGGTATAGCAAATGGCAGTCTTGTTTTCCTTGTGGTTATTTTTGATATGTTGCTTAGAGAAAGAAGGATACCAAGAGACAGGATAAGAAAAAGTGCTCTAAGCAGCCTTAGGAAATGTGTGTCATCAAAGAAATTTGCTCAGAAAATGAATGCAATTTGTGATGCTGTAAAGGCTGAGGTGGTGAAAAGAGCAATAAAAGTGTTGCTGACAGTTGCAGCAATACTGGAGGGCGCTGAGAAACATCACTTTCAACAGGGTTCAGCTTGTCCAGAACTATGAGCCTCTACCCCTGACCCATGACAAGATTTAATACCATGAAATGTTCTGGTACAAGCAAAAACTTGCTCAGCAAACTCTTTGTTGTAGTTCTAAGAGTGGGAACCACTGGCATGTTCAAAGTAAATGACAGTCTTGCAAATAACTTTTTGGAATTTAGTGAGCTAAGCGAGGCTACCTGTAAGGAGCAATTCTACTTTATGTAGAATATCAAATCATTTTGTTGAAGTCACAAGCATTGTACAGTCAATGTACAGCTGACAAATTCTTAGACAGACCCAAAGGTGTACAATTTATAGGTTAGAATTCATGGGGACCCAAATGTAAAGATTTGGGAACAATTGTTTTTTGGATAAGTCACTGTTGATTCTGTAATAATCTTGTAAAATCATGGTGTTTCTTTCTTCAAAATGGAACTGATTCCCAAAATACCTCAAAAGTGTAACTTTCTCTTTCTTCATACTCAATGGAATGAGGTTACCACATTCCCCCAGGCCATGAGGTCTTAGAGCAATAACATTCACTTTTTGTATTAAGAGCTAAATTTAATTAAAGTCAATTTCCCACAATTACCCTTGCTAATGAACCATGTAGGAATTTCCAAAAGATAGGAAGATAGTGGCCTTACCATATAAACAGGTTAGGGTGTGGATGAGTCCAGGGTTCAGGGACCTTTAGTAACTTTATCTCATGGTTTGGAATGTCAGCATCCTCCTGGATGCTGACCCTTCCTGGGTGGCGTCACCTGTTCCTGAGTGCTGCTTTGTCAGGTTGTTTTACCTGGGTTTTTGTAGCTGTTGTTGTTTGTTTTGTTTGCTTGTTGCTTTTTTGTGATTCTGAAATGCATGTTGGTATCATTGTTTTTGCCTATGGAACTTTTTAAACCACATTTGTAAAATCTAAAAACCTTGTGGAGATCACCTCTTTTTTCTTTCTGCTTCTTCATCCAAAAGAATGAAGAACATGTAGAGGTAATGTACACAAGTTAATTTATTCCCTCTCAGATCTTAGGAGTCAGCTTTTTGAATGCTATAGTGAATCTTAGTTTGACCCTGAGAGATTTGATAAGGATTAACCCCTCAAATAAGCTTCAATATCTGGTGTAGAAGGTTCTTCTGTTTAAGTATTGCTTTCATTGGTTGAATAAAGAAACTGCCTCAGTCTTTTGATAGAGCAATACTTAGGTAGACAGAGTAGACAGAACTGAATGCTGGGAAGAAGGGGAGATGGAGAGCCGTCATGGAGCTGCCAGGTCAGACATGCTGAATCTTTCCCGGTAAGCCACAACCTCATGGTGTTATACAGATTATTAGAAATGGGTTGAATCAAGATGTAAGAGTTAGCCAATATGAGGCTAGACATAATAGGACAGGCAGTGATTTGATTAATACAAATTCTGTGTGATTATTTTGGGTGTAAGCTAGCAGGGTGGCCGGGACCAAAAGCAGGCCCTCTCTCCATGTTACAAATATCTCTTGTTTTTTAGGATCCTTGCAATCCTTTCAGTGATTGCAAAGCTTTTAGTGTTGATCACATCCATGTGTCCCTTTATTCAAGCATGAATGACTGTCCATTCTCTGAGCAACCTATAACATACCAGTGACACATTGTCCTATGCTCCAAAGGCCTGTGTCCATGGACGTTCTGCCCTTTGATAAGCAACTGCACCAGCAGAAACCTATCTCGCTTGTTCCCACTTACGATGGAGTTGGCAATAATAATGGGAGGTGATGCTAGACTTATTCTCAAAATCTGGCCCATGAGATGGCCTGTGCTGTACAATTCTGACAGAATAGAGAAATAAAACAACACAAACTTTGTAAAATGATATCGAGTTTTTTGTATAGTTAGAATTCATTAAAAAAAAGTCATTTAGAAGAAAAAATCTTATTTTAAAATTGCTTTTTGGAAACTTTTAGAAAATTGTATTTAGCCCTCTTAAAGTTATGTAACAGGAATGAGTGGGTTGCTTGTTGTCCCAACTGCCCCACTAGCTTACAACCAAAATTATCACACAAAAACTGTATTCATTTAAACACTGCCTGACCCAGTAGTTCTGGCCTCTTATTGGCTAACTCTCATATCTTGATTTAACCCATTTCTAATAATCTGTGTTCTTCACAAGGTCTTGGCTTACCGGGAAAGATTCAGCATGTCTGACCTGGCAGCTCCATGGCGGCTCTCCATCTCCCCTTCTTCCCAGGATTCAGTTCTGTCTACACTGCCTACCTAAGAGCTGCCCTATCAAAAGGCCAAGGCAGTTTCTTTATTCAACCAATGAAAGCAACACATAGACAGAAGGACCTCCTACAACACTAAAATGTCTTTTTGTTTCAAATTTTCTTCAACAATATATTACTACTTGTGTTTACTACCAAAATTCAAAAATATTATTCTTTATCCATAGAAAATATTAATAAGTATGAGATACCCAATGCACACATTTGAAAGGATGTAAGATATTTCATGTAAAAAAAGCCTTGTTTGGAACTCTATTATATCAGTAAACTCACACATGCATCTAATCCTATCAAAAAGCCTTGTTTGGAACTCTATTATATCAGTAAACTCACACATGCATCTAATCCTATCACTCCTACTTTCAAATATTAGCAATTTCTTCATTTATAGTCTTTTGCTTTTAATATTTAAATTCACATCACTTTTGAGGTAAAAACTATACAACTTTGCCTCTCACTTAATTGTAGGAGGAGGCCACTTGTTTGTTCCTGGCTGCTTAGCCCTGAAATAATCACACAGAAATTATATTATTTAAAACACCACTTGGCCAATTACTTAAGTGTATTGCTAGATAGCTCTTATACATAGAATTAACCTATCTCCATTATTTTATATTTTACTACAAGGCTCATGGCCTACCAGCAAGGTCCACTGTCTCCGGCAGGGCTACATGGCTTCTCTCTGACTCTGCCTCCTTTCTCCCAGCATTCTGTTTAGTTTTCCTAGCCTAGCTCTGTTCTCCTGTAGCTCTGCTAAAGGTCCAAAGCAGTTCCTTATTAACCAATGATATTTACAGCATACAGAGGGGAATCCCACATCACTTAAGTAATTTCTTATTTTATAAATTAATTTTTATGCAATTTCTAAAGTCTTTACTGCTTAAAAAAGCAAATAACTTCCATGATCTACTTGTTAGTTAGCAGGAAATAGTTTTATACACATTGTTGTCCATGTTGTTGTTGTTTGGGGGATATGAAATGTGCCCTAAAGGCCCATGTATCCAGTTTGTGGCACTATTGGAAGGAGGTAGTTCCATAGAGCTGGGTCTTTGTGGGAGTTACTCTAGTCATTTGGTGGCACACCCTTGAAGAAGACAGTAAGAATCTAAACCTTTCCTCTTTCTCTTTTGTACTCTTTTTCAGCAGCCGATTGATGACTTTGGTGCAGCATATTCTCAGTACAGATGCAAAGAAATAAGACAAAACATTCCTGTACTATAACCACTAAAACTGTGAAACCAAGTAACAGCTCATTTTTTAAGGGGTTACCTCAGCCATATTTTATCATTGTAATGGAAGTCTAATTAATATAGTTACCTTTTCTGTTTAATAACTTATCATAGACTGGGGGGGGGGGGAAATCAATGATGGTTTTTATTTGATATCAAGCGTGGATTTGGCAACACTGACCTATTGGAGGTCACAGGAATTCATATGATTTTAGAATCAAATGATGTCATATATATATATATATATACGTACATATATGTGTATATATACACACACATATATATATATATATATTTATACATTTAGGTCATTAGGTAAGTGAATACTCAAGAAGTGATGTCAACATGAACAGAGACAAGCAGTTGTGAGGAGGATTGCAGGCACAAGGCAGTTTGATTTTAATACATCATGATGTATAAAGCAGACAGGGTAGGAAAAGTACTAAAACATAAGGCAGGACACGGAGGACTTCAGCATGCTTCTGGGGTTCATCTTTCCCACTGTTTCTTGAGAGTTACCAACAGGATGCAGGTGGAGAACAGGCACTATCATATCTACCTATCATCATGTAAAACTGAAGGGGAGGTCTGAAGATGATGGGCAAAAACAGTATGAAGGAAATATGTGATCTTTTCCATTAACATTTATTACAAGATAAGGTAGTTTGGGGAAGACAAAGATAAAAAAGTCTCTGGGTTCCTAGTGTTATCATTTATAAATATAACACAGGTGACCTGAGGCCGATCCCAGGAGGTAACCCGAGACCTCAGCCGGAACCCTGGTGGGTGGCCAGAGGCTTCAGAGGGAGAACAACAGATAGATATATAAGCCATGCAAAGAGAGTTTGGGTATAAAGTTTATTTAGTGGGTTATGGAGGGGAAGGGGAAAAATGGGAGGAGAGAGAGAGAGAGAGAGAGAGAGGGACGGAGAGAGGGAGAGAGGGAGGGAGGGAGGGAGGGAGGGAGGGAGGGAGGGAAGGAGGGGGGAGGGGGGAGGAAGGGAAGGGAAGGGAGAGAGAGAGGCAGAAGCTGCCTCTCCAAGAGAAGGTCAGTCAGGAGGTGGGAAGGTAGGAGATGGCTTGCTTAGGTGGAAGGGGAGGGGGAGGATGGGAGTGAGTGGAGCTCGTCTCTTAAAGGGACAGGGTACCCAGGACAGTAGATTATAACACCTGGAGTGAGGGATCAGAAGTTAAGAGCACTTACAGAGGGCCCTGGTTTGGTTCACAACATTAACATGGCTACTCATAACTGCATGCAACCCCGTTCCAGGGTATTCAATGCCTTCTTTGCCTTCTCAGGTCCCTGCCTAAGTATGGTGTATACAGACTCATGTGGGCTTACAGGCATACACATAAATTAAAAATAAATAAGTGAATATTTGTAACAACTACTCAGCTCTTGGATACTGAAAGGAAAGTGATGATTGTCTCCATGGCTTATTCTGGTGTCTGCCCACACCTCCGGGCAGTTTCAGTGACTTATGCAATGCTCCGTCATCTGGTTACTGTTGGCCGTGGTGTGTGTTTGCAAATAGTTTACAGCCATCAACAACTAACACATTAGTTGCTCAATAACTACATCATTGCTTTATTGTTGTGGTTGGTACACAGTTAAGAATAAAGCATGGGGACTGGCATGAGTCTTTTTTCTTCTCTCTTTCTTATCTCTGTGTGAAGTTAATTGGACCATGTAGAATTTCAGCTCTCTACTTGGCCTCAGAAAACCCTTTTTATCATCTCAGCAGGAACCTCATTTTAAGCCTTTTAAACATACTTCCATGATTTTGATGTGATTATCATTATCCTAATCATTATTATTATCCTTCATTAGGTTTCTGGAGTACACGGGCAAACCACCTAAAAGCGGGAAGTTTTTAAATAGCCTTCGCCACTTTTTATTTTTAGCTTTTGCTGCAATAAATATAGCAAATACCGAGTCCCACGGCTCTGTGCTTTGTGTAGGTTAAAGTGCTCAGGTGCTTTGCTTAATAGTTGGCTCATTTCATGGGGATGAGTTGATAGCCTTAAACCACCATGACAAAGGGGAAAAGGTTTGTTAAAATTTACAAAAACACCTAACAGCTGCTTTGGAAATGTGTGTGTGTGTGTGTGTGTGACATTGAAACTGTTACAAAACAGTAGATACTGCCAGCTTAAAACCTTGTTCTGGTTTATATCGCTGTTGTATTGCACGAGAATCAGATATTTCAACAACTTCATCCACACCACGCAGGAACATGAGGAGATACCAGTCTTTTTAACCTTTTCACCTCAAGATCGCTCTTCTCTGATTTAGACTACATGTTAGACTATGCATTTTTGCCACAAGCGTAATTTCTCTGAGGTACAATTGTGTACCTGTGTCCTCCAATAGCTCATGAAATTCTAGTAGTCCCATTCAGCCACTAGAGGCACCTAGATTATCTCAGTCACGTGGCTAGAGGGCAGCTGTCTGTCGGTCAGGAATTACCTAAAGGCTAGATAAAAGCCCTAGGGAAAACTTCTGCTTTGGAGTTGGTTCTTGGAAAAATCATTGTTCTTGACGACCAAGCGTGGAGGAAAGAAGTGAGGGACTCACTGTGTGGAAACTCAACTCCACCCTCAAGACTGCCAGCAGTCACATCCAACCTGCCCGTGTAAGGGGAGATTTCCTTTATGCATTGACAAGTCTTTAGAGACTACAGAAAGTGACGAATCTTTCTCATGAGCATGTGTTCCTACAGGATTTAGTGGTATCTTTGGTTATTTGGGGACTTGTAGTGCTTCTGATTGGTATGACTTAGTGTCAGCATCTAAGGCAACTCCGATTTTTAGCAAATAAAGATAAATATGAAGCATTGTTTTATGGGTTATAATTCATAATGTTCTATGTTGAGCAATTATAGACTCAGCACAGAACTTTTCTCTTAAGTTGTTGGTCTTCCTCTCTGGAAGTAGAGATCTTGATTGTTGGCAACAGGTGTAACTGCCCCTCTGGCTGAGAATATTTCAACAGCTGATACAGTACAGAGCATTTGTTTCCATTCTACAGTTAATTTTGAGTTTATTTCATTATACTAAACAAAAATAAAAATTCTTGCTCAATTTGCATACTTTTATTTGGTTCATTGAACATATTTGATAGGAAATGATGGTTGTCTTATAAAGTTTGTATACATTATTTTCTATTATTATGTAAGTGTCCAGAGAGCTGGGTATATTGCTCACTTAACAGATAAAAATGTCAGCTGTTTGTATTAACACCACCAGAAACTGAAAAGAATCCAAAACCACAACGACTTGAAATCTTACCATTTTTTAATATAATTAAAATTTTTTGAGAATTTTCTATATGTATATTGTATCCATATTGTTTCCACCCCTGCTGTCCCTTATTCTAACACTTCCCTGTTCTCCTGATACCTCTAAAGTTCATGGCATCTTCGTGTTTAGTTATTGTAGTGATATTTATTTTGTGTAACAAGTAAAGCTTGTCTGAAGATCAGAATGCAGAGCTAATACACCAGAGGCCAGGCAGTGATGGCACATGCCTTTAATCCCAGTACTTGGGAGTCCTATGCCTTTAATCCCAGATCTAAGGAGGTGGAGACAGGAATGGATATGGCTGGGCAGAGAGAGGAATATAAGGCCAGAGGAGACAGAGCTCATTGCAGTCTGAGGAGCCAGTCTGAGGACAGGATTGCCCCTCTGATCTGAACATTGATAGAGTGTTTACTTGTTCCTTAAATTCAGTGGCTTACTACTCTGCTTCTCTGATCTGTCAGCTTTCACCCCCTAAAATCTGACTCCAGATTTTTATTAAGAACAATTAGAATTCATGCTACAAGTTATGATTTTTACATGTATGTGCATCAAACCATCTGAGTCTGTGGAGTCTTGCTCATATGTAAATGTGTTTGAGGCTGATCCCTGGGGATTAGATGACCCATTGGGTGCCTTTGCCTGGAGAGGAGTGCGTCATCCTCTCCCAGGAACTGTTGGTTTGAGGTCTGTGAGATTATTCTTATTCTCAGTGATATATCACCTGGGGCTGCCGTTACGTGTGTCCTGGTTAGGCAAGCATATTTTTGAGATGTAATAGATGGAGCTTCACTGTAATATAGAGAAACCAGCAATAACTATCATCCTGGACTTCTGGCTCTTATGATCTTTCTGTGTCTCTGTGTCTTCTCTCATGTCTTCTGTGATGTTTCCTGAGCCTTAGTATTAGGAGTTGCACTGTATGTGTATATTTAGATTGGGCACCCCACTAGTTAGTTTCTTCAGTGCGGATTTCTGTAAGAATCTTCATATGCTGCAAAACGAAGCTTTTTTGATCAGGTATAGGAGTTACATTTATCTGTAGGGATCAGGAGAAGTTTTTGGAATGGAGTTGGTACTTATATTGGTTTAATAAAGTGACACCAGTAAGTTCTCCTCTGAAGTTCATGACCTTAGCAGCTAGAAGTAGTTACTTAAGGTTACAATATTAGGTATGGATTCCCTCCTATTAAGTAGTCCTTTAGTTAAATTAGGCTGCTCTTAGTTACTTTCCAGATTTAAGTCTCATTATCTATTAATTGAAGACTTCTGTTGTGGTACTAATTGTGGTTCATAGGCTTCACCATTAGGTAGATTCACTGATTGCTTTTTTCCTAGGTAGTTTTCATGTTATTTTGGGTTTATTTTAAATACACTATATATATGTATATATATATATATAAATGTATATAACATGTATATGTGTACATAATTTAAATGAGGTTACAGCAATGTTATTTGCAAAAGCAACTCTAGAGAGGCATAGACTATCTTATAAAAGCCCTACTTACTGTCAGACATGTGAAGCCTGCCTTGAATTGTTGGTCATGGGAGTCCAAGAGAAATTCCTCTTAACTACAGTCCAGTCTGTTTGCTCCAGGGATCTTCCCCGTACCTGTAGGTATGACCCTATTGCTAAGTCCACGTATTTTGGACACATGACTTGGAGAAATAAAACTTGAATTGACCTAGAAGCCAACATTAGTTTCCCATTTTAAAACAAGTGAAAGCCTACTATACCTGCACCCCTCAAGTATCCTGAGACAGCCCTTGCAGTGAGGGAAGAATTCTGGTGGATCTTTACACTCACAGCAGAACTATCTATCTCGTAAATGCTGGTTAAAAGCTGGAACTTTGAATGTCAGTTCTACCTTAAATTGTCTCTGTGAAGCAGTTTCAAAGCAGGCTATGGAATCCATGTTTAATTTAATTGTTTAAAATTGCAGTTTTGCTTATTGCTCCCCATATTGTTGGTTACTGTGCTAGGTGGAATTGATCTACACATAAGTAGGTGTGCCCTGTGCCCTAGAAAGGACTATAGTTTAGGAAGTGAGACCTACATGTCAATTATAAGGTTTATTTCTTTTTTCCCTGGCCTTAAAAAGTGCAGAAGGACTCCCAGAAGCAGAGAGATAGTCGATAGACAGAGCAAAGCATCCTAAGACAGAGAAACTTCCACGGCATTGTTTCTACAGTGCACTCTGTTATTAGTGTTGCTACTGCTGCCAGATAATGCTGGATTCTCAGAACCTGCTCACTCTTTTCTTCTTCATATAAATGGGAGTTCTCCACTTTCTCCTTTATTTGGAAATGAAAACCCGAGGGAGCCAATATGGCATATATTTCACACCCAAGAGACAGATATAATTCAGCTTTTTATTTTATAACTGAATATTTTTATGATGAAATTAGACTAACTTCGACTATCAAATAACTTCAACTGTGATTGAGTTCAGGAGGGAGAGTTTCCAGCAACCTCCAGGCTGTCAGAGAAATGCCAAAGGTTCACGAGGTTCAAAAGAAACTAAAAGCGGAAACCCAGCGCTATATTTTCTAATAAGGCCTGGTGGTCCTCAACACATTCTATTCTCTACGATAAGCCATGGAGGTCAGTTTTCCCCTTCCTCCATAGAGTATTGTGCTCCATGGGGTGAAAGGGGGAGTGCTATGGCTCCCTGCAGCAGCCGCACACTGCTTCCCCGTGCTAATTACCTGTCTTGCTTTCCTCAAGACCCCACACCTCCTGTGTCCTTGTTGAACTTTGCAACGTGAAGGGACTTCAAGGCACTGATCCAGTTATATAGCTTTTCTTAGATGAGAGGGGGAAGCACTTCAAGCAAAGATTTGAACTGTGACAGTGTATTCTTCTGGCACTGTTTGCCTCTAGACACCTTTTACTTGGTAAGCGTTATTTGAAAGTCAGACCTGTTGACTGATAGACTTACAGAGTTGAGGCACTTTCCCCAAAGAATGAGGAACTCAACAGAAAGTGATAGAAACCATGTATCGAAATAGATGTGTCATGATTTCTTTTCTTTTATTTCTCAGCTTTATAGCTTAGTGAAGCATGACATAGGAGCCAGGAGAAAAAATATACAGATTTCAAGACTGTTTGCTGGGCACTAATGCCTATAATATTAAATTATAACTGTTACTTTGCATTTCATATGGCAGTATTTACCTGTGCATATTAACTTTTTAGGGTAGAGGCAACTATCTATCATCTATCTATCTATCTATCTATCTATCTATCTATCTATCTATCTATCTATCATCTATCTATCATCTATCTATCTATCATCTATCTATCTATCTATCTATCTATCTATCATCTATATATCTATATATCATCTCTGTCATCTACCTACCTATATATCTACCATCTATCATCATCTATGTAATGTCTATTTATTTTCATATATTTACTTACCTACCTAACTAATGAGATTTGTTACATGTACATTGAAATAAAAGATACATTCATTTCACTGTGAATAAAAATATAATGCCATTTCCTGGCAGAACACGCCACTAGTCCATGTGTCAATAAATAATCATATGTCTGTATGAAAATTTAATATATATTGAAACCTGTAGAATTGAACAGAAGCATCTGAGTGAGATGTACAGATATAAAATAAAGCCTTCTACACTAACTTGAGTAGAAGGAGGAAATATCTGGGCTTGGGTTTGATACTTTGTGTCAGGCAAGTAGTTTCATGATAGACTGGCACAAGAAATACAGATATCATCAAAGACATCTTGGTTGAAATACTTTTTCTCAATGTGTACATGTCTGTGTGACCCTGTGCACATGTATGCCTTGTAAACATCAACATGATAAATAACCATTGTTCTCTGGCTGTAGGATGTCACTGGCTGAACTTCATTTGTAAATTATTCCAAGCCTGGAGAAAGAATCAACAAAGATTTATATGAGAATCAAGGAAACTGTACATTGGGACTAAAGTAATACAGACCCTAAAAAAGATATTGTTTCATCTTATAAAGTTTTAAGCAATAGATCGGGTCCACAATTGGGTATTAGAGACCCTGGAAAGAATCAAAACTAGTAGGGGAGAAAGTTACAATTGAGGCAACTGGATTTGAGGATCAACAATGAAATTCTAAACTCTCAGTATAAAGGAAAAATGAACTGCCTATTTTTTGTAAAGAAAGAACATAGAGGATTTACAGGATATTTTGCAAGAACATGTGAGGGGGGACAGAGAGAGAGAGAGAGAGAGGGGGGGGGAGAGCTGGATTATTTCCGTTTGATCATAACTGTGTTTGTTTGTTTGCTTGCTTGCTTGAGACAGAAATTTACCTGTGGATCAAACTTGTCTGTAACTTGCTATGTAGCCCAGGCCCAGGCTGGGCTGTCTTCAAACTCATCAATCCTCTTCCTTCCTCAGAACCCTGAATCTTAGGATTGAAGGCACGCACAGCTATTTCTGGCTTATATAGTCAATTTGCAGTGTGAATCTATGCTCATGTTAAAATCTGAGGTTTATTGGCAGTCTAATTATAAGTTGGGTGTTGACAACCTGATTCTTAAGTTGGAATCCTACCTGTCAATTTAAAGAAAGGTCCTCTGGGCCATAATTAAATGAAACCATGAATATGGAACTCTGTAATGGGATCAATAACTTTCAAAGACACCAGAGATCTTACTCCCCTCCCCCATTATATTTCTTCAGGGCAATGTACAAAGTCAGTACCACTTGAGACTAGGTGCCTGTAGCGCAAGAAAAGTGATCTCAATATAAATCCTCTGTATATAGCTCAAGGATCTCACGTATTCCAGAACTTAAGAAATGAATTTCTGCTGTTTAAGTGACCACGTACAAACAGTTTCCTGGAAAATAAAAGTGTAATTCTTTAGAAAATTGGAGTGAGAAAAACTAGCCAGAACTGCTCCATCCAGCAGCTGATGGGAATAGATGCAGAGAATTCGCAAAGCCAAATATGAGGTGGAGCTAAGAGAACCCTACAGAATGGGAGAGAGGATTGTAGAAGACAGAAGAGTTGAGGACACCAGTAGAATATGGCCCACAGAATCAAATATGCAGGGCTTATAGGGGCTCACAGAGACTGAAGTGACAATTATGGACTTGTCTAGCATCTCTGGATATATATTTTGGTTTTGTAGCTTGATGCTCTTGTGGAAATCCTAACAACGGGAATGGTGGTTGTCTCTGACTCTTTTAACTGGATCCCCTTTCCTCCTACTTGCTTGCCTTACCCAGTCTTGATATGAGGGCATGTGCCTAGTCTTATTGTAAATTTTTAATGCCATGTTCACTTGATATTGGTGAGAAACTTACTCTTTTCTGAAGGGCAATGGAGGAGTGGATCTGGGTAAGTGGGGAGGAAATGGGGACCTGAGAGGAGTGAAGGGAGGACACACTGAGGTCAAGACGTAATATATGAGAGAAGAATAACAATAAAAACAGATATAAGGGTCAGAAAAATATAAAACTAACCATAAAGTACTCTAAAAATATCTACGAATTTCTTTGCTTTTTAAGTCAGCAACTGATGACATATCATCTTTTTCATCAATCAGTATGTTTTGGTACAAAATTATATCACGTCTGAAGGTTTTAAATGTTAATGAGAAAAGTCTGGCTTCTATACATGTGGAAAGATGATGAATTTATTACCATCACTGATTTAAGGCTTAATCCCTCTTTCTGTGAAGTCAGTTTTGAAGCTGACTTAATTATGGCCATTGATCATCATCTATCATCATTGTTTAAATTAGTAAACACTGGTAAAAGTGAAAATGAAGCTGAAGTGGAACCTTTAAAATTTGAAAAACTTTGCAATATGTGAATGTTAATTTATCTTTTACTGTTGATTAGAAGCAGCATCAACAAATGAATCACAACACTAATAGAGCTGCTCATATGGAGTTGTAATACGAAGAGATACTTGCTTCATCTATAACATTTCATATTGTCATCCCCTACTATACATTATGGATCTTGGCACATATTAATAGCTACGGATAGTGCTTTTACACACACACACACACACACACACACACACACACACACACGGTATTTGAACAGTAATTAATTATAAAATGTAAGTTAAGGATCATTGCTGTCTTTACCTTTACTGTTTAAAGTGTCAGTCTTTTGCACACTGACCTGGTGATGGCATTCATATGAAAGGGAAGGTTTTCCTTGTGGCATCCTCTGTCTCAGTGTATTTGAGAAATATATATATATATATATATGTATGTATGTATGTATATGTATATGCATATGCATATGTATATGTATGTACATATATACATATATGTATGGTTATTATTTGTATTTTAAATAATACCTTAATGAACCAGAATGTAGAAAAATGAACTAATTGCTACATAAAGGTCCCAGATCATAAATCAGATATAATATCATCATTTTCCTCCAGAAGAACTAAAATTGTGCATTTCAAATTATTTGGAAAATACAATAACCTCAAGTTTTATTCCTCAGGTTTCCAAGTTTCCTGTCATCTTGGTTTTCATTGGAAGATAATTCTATATGAAAAATAGAATTTATTCCATGTGTGTGTCTATGTATAGATTATAAAATAAGACAGCAGCCTACATGTGTAAGACATAAGAGAATCATTTTACATTTAGCTAAAAATGACTAAGAGCTTAAAAATCTATGATCATTCTTTGTGGGAAAGTATAAGCATGAAAATTTGTTGCTTTAACTTTAGCATCTGATTATATTTAGTATTGGCCAGTGAATTAAGTTTTTCTTGATGAAAAACTCAAACTATTGTTTACAGATCACTTCGAGTAAGTGGTGATGTTGTCCACATCTCTTCCTAAGACTGCAATACCTCAAGCCGGGCGGTGGTGGCGCACGCCTTTAATCCCAGCACTCGGGAGGCAGAGGCAGGCGGATCTCTGTGAGTTCGAGACCAGCCTGGTCTACAAGAGCTAGTTCCAGGACAGGCTCCAAAGCTACAGAGAAACCCTGTCTCGAAAAACAAAAAAACAACAACAACAACAAAAAAAAGACTGCAATACCTCATTGAAAGCCACTAATAGGATTTTTTTCCTTCCTTAATGCCTGATTGTATATGGCCACTTTTCAAGGATGTAAAATGCAAATAAATGTTGTAATCAAAAATCTGTGACTTATATGTATTTTATTTTATAGGTCAAATGAGCATCCCCAATCACTTACAGCAAGGCTTATTAAAGGTTTGAAGTGGAAATCCCAAAATATTATATTTAAGAAATTCTTCTCAGAAACAGAGCAATGTCCAGTTTCCAATTTTTTTAATAATATTTTGGAACTAAAAATAGAACAAACACTAGAAAAAATGTTGTGGGTCATGATTGTGTCCTCAGAGTAACATAGTGTACCTGTGAATTTCCAAGGTTCTACAATCATATATTTACCTATTTTGAGACTAACAAACATCCCTCTTTTCCTGCTCCAGGATGCCAAGAGAAGGAAGAAGAAAAACAAATATAAGGGTTTCCTTAAAAGATACAGAAGCTTAAGGTAAATTGGGGCAGAATCTTCCACATGTCGATTTTCATTCACTTGGAAGATAATACAGAAGATACATCGAATAACTAAATTGGTAATAGTTAGAACTATAATTTCACTGTTGATGGAAGGCATCCATCACTAGGGTGGACCATTTACAAAGGCATCGGACTTCATCCAGACATTGCTGAAAAGAGGTTGCCAAAGGCCTGTTGCCTTCAGTGAATTCTCTTTATTTCCTGTGTCCAGCTTTCTGCCTATTCTGAAAGGGAAAGTGCTCTTCCAATGGTCACGAGCCAGGAAGAAAATGTCTGAAAAATTCGGGTTTTCCATGGTCTAAGTGGCTTATAAAATTTATCCCTAATAAAATTTACTTCTTAAACTTTACATAGTGAATGAAAAATTTTGAAGATTGAAAGTCCAGCAAAATTTCAGATAACAGGGTTCAACCAAACAAAAGGAGGTTTTATTTAAAGTGTTGTAGGAAGGAAGTTTTGATATGATGGGGGCCCTTTAATGAAATAATCAGTTGGTATTCATTGGCTATTGGCTACTTTCTGAAAGAAACTCAGTGACATCAAACAGCAATAACAGACAAATACTAGATATTTAGTGTTGAATTTACCTCTTTGATTGCTGCGTCACAATTTTTTTGGTATCACAAGATTAGCCAATTTTCAAAATAATTGGGTAAGTGATGATCTCTTTAAGGGAAAGAAAATGCTAGGGTTAGAATATAATAAGAAGGCTCTCTGATATTGTAATTGGTTTCATAAATCCTCTTTACTTTTTAGGTCGTGAATCTACCAATGTCTGGATATATTTAAAAAACATACACATTGTAAAATAGTCCTCTTCAGACATAGTAGGATTGCATAGAGACTGATCAAAATGAAAATAATTTATTAAACCGTGGGTAGAATATTTGTCACTTTATGTTCACATGTCACAAAGCACATGAACTTTTCATAATAATAAGTTTTAAGGGTAGCTGAGGTACACATTTGTTACATAGGTGATAACTCTACCAAGCTTTGGATGTAGCACACATGTATATAAAAACAGTTCTTTCTCATAACTCACGGATATAATGCAAATATTTCTCACACAAGCTACTTAAAATTGTGGTAAGTTTCTCAGCCTAAGAGAACACTCTTCCATAACACTACCTTTGCTTTAATCACAAGGCACAAATCAGCGAGACACAGCCTTCTATAACTTTCTATGTATGTCTTCACCCCCAGCTCCTGCTCTCTGAAATAAGGATCTCTTGGATTGTGGATTTATGGGTATTTATATAGGGAATTACCTAGATTATGGTAATTGGGGTGGGAAGACCAATCTTAGTTGTGGGCAGGACCTTTCCCTAAGCAGGGGACCCTCTGCAAGAGTGGAAAAAGCCACTGATCACTAACATGGACACATTCACTGCATTCTTCTGAATTTACATACAATGTGAATTGCTACCCCAAGCCCCTGCTTCCTTGATTTCCCATCATGATGGACTGTTCCTTGATCTGCGAAATGAAAGAAATATTTAACTACTTAAATCAGGTTTTTATGATGTCTATCACAATAATGGGGGAAGAAAGCAAGACATTTTCTAAATTCAAAGGTTCTTCATTCATGTCATTAATTTTCTAGAACAACTCACAGAAAAACCCTACTTTGGATGACAGTTTTAGTATTTCATGTTGGTCAACTTTATGTCACTGTAACAGAATGTCCCGAAATAACCAATTTATTAAGGAGAAAATGTTTTTAGTTTGAATAATTTAGTTTGAAAGGAAATAGCTTCCAAAGGGAGTGACACTATTAGGAGGTGTGTCTTTTTTTGAGTAGGTTTGGCCTTTTGGATAGAAGTGTGTCACTGTGGAGGCAGACTTTGAGATCTAAAAAATGCTCAAGATACCTCCCAAAGTCTCAGTTCACTTCTTGTTGCCTGCCGATCAAGATGTAGGATTCTCAGTTCCAGTACCACCATGCTAATAATGGACTAAACCTCTGAAACTGAAAGCCACCCAGTTAAATATTTTTCTTAAAATGAGTTGCCTTGGTCACAGCAAAACAAACACTAAGATAAGGATCCAGTCTATGACTTGACCAACCTACTGTTTTTAAGTCTCTCTTGGAGTTACTAGATGATAGTTGCAAGGATCAAATAATCAAACAAAGTGGTTGCCTTGGGACCAGGAAGAAGGAAAAGAGGAGGCAGCTGGGCTCCCACAATAGCTGCTGTAAGCCCAACCCCTCAGTCTCTCGGATCTCTTAAGGATTCCTTCTCCCTACTTCAACAGCACCACTCTGGAGACCCAACCTTTAATGCATGGGCTTTTGGGGACATGTAACACCCAAACTATAATGTACATCAAAACCAACAAGTTGGGCTAGAGAGACAAGAGACATCTGAATAGTTAGGAGTGATATCTACTCTTTCAGGGATGCAAATTAAATTCCCTCACCCACAGGGGAGTTCACAGCCATTTGTAGCTATAATTCCACATGGCAGCTTACAGCCATCTGTAGCTCCAGTTCTGGTGGCATCTGATGCCTTCTCACACAGCAGGCTCACACATAGTGCATAAGCATATATGCAGGTAAAACACCCATACCTATGAAATAAAGATAAAATTTAAGATTAAATTAAATAAAAACCACACAAGATAATTGGTATCAGGAGCATCTCTGGGACACCCACTAATGCTTTATACATGTTTCTTAACAGTAAGATACTATGCTTTTTCTGTTACATAGGAATTTCATTTTCACCTTTATGAATGCCTTTGACATGATTTATTTTTAGTATATAGGAAATATAGGTGATACAATGGTGAGAGACAAGATCCCAAGAAGTGTTTTTGATTTCTGGACAAAGAAGTGAGTGCAGGGAGTGAGAACATACTGGGATCATTGTAGTGATGCTATTTCCTCTGGGCAAGACATGGCCATCAGCCATCATAGAGAAGTGATCCCTGTGGTTATCACAAAGTGTCTTGGACTTGTCGTCATGGTAGTCTATGGTACTATAATGAGACTGTTAATATTTATATTCTACAACCTTCACTTGAGTCACCAGTCCTTCCTGTCATTCAGCTTCACCTTGGGAGTTCTAGAGTACGCAAGGGGTACAATCTTGATTGTGAACTGGAACTTGAGTTACAATGTTTTCTCAATTTGTTGCCCATGCTGAGGAGGGATGTCTTGGTAATACAACTGCCGTTGACTCACCAATATTCCTGTATGTAACTGTATGTAATCCTTCACCTATGCTTCTAATCGTCCCCACAATAAACTTGTGGATTCACTATGCTGAACTAAAATTGAATCATTTCTTTGGTCTCCTGGTGGTTTATTTAGATTGAATAGATATTTCTTCATGTCTTTCCAGGAAAAGCGATGTAGCAGATACAGATGTATCTTAGGATCTCCCTGGAAACTACAACACAACAAATATAGATGTTTCCTCTGGAAAAGCAACACAACAGAGGTAATGAGGCATGGTACGTCCGTAGTCTATTAAAACAGACTGGCTTCAAGTTCTCACCGTTCCTTTCTTAATTCAAAACAGTGTTACCAGTTACTTAAAAATATGCTTTATAACTAAGAAATATTTTTATAAGGAAAACTCACTAAAGCGTTATTATAATATGCTAACTGATTACTGTGACACAGAATGCTCATGATCATGGTAAAGATTATAATGGCAGAGGAAGGGCAAGTCATACAAATTATGGACACTATTTTGAAACTTCTACTGCAATTACTGCCCTGTTTATCTTCATTAGAAAGCATTTTGGTAACCTACAAGAAATCATGAATATGTATGTATTTTTCTTCTTACTTATAAGAGTTAACCATAGGTAAGTAATGATGAAAGTGTTCTTTATAAATAATGTCCATTCAAACATCATTTATATTAGTAAAATCTCGAGAAAAGTCTAAAACAGTGGTAGGGGGAATAATTCATAAATTGTGGCACATTCACCACCTTACGTTTTTAAGATGTACACAATAGTAAGCAAAAAATAAGTTATCATAGTAAATTTAAACACTAGGATGCGAAATCAAAAGTGTTCAATTGATTCAGTGTTTGGCAATTCTGATCAAGACAATATTTTCTGTCATTTCTGGGCTACAGGATGAGACAAATAGATTAATGTTTCTTAACTTGATACTGTGGTTTTGCTGTAGTTCACCTTGTTGCAAATACTGTTTAATACTTAGAGGAAACATGAACAATAGGTGATTTTGAGAAAAATAAATTTTTCAAACAATGTCACTTCTTTCTGAAATCTCCATTAATGGCACGCTCCTTGAATAGGATGCTGGACTTGCTTTCCCTTAAATGAAACACTTTATTTGGCAACGAATCCTGCATTGATTCAAACAAAGTAATTGCGTAGTTCCAAATCCTTTCAATTTATGGGACTTTTTTTCTCCCTATCACAGCTGGTTACTAAACCCTAATGCAGCTGCCACCCACACATCCCCAGCAGGCAGAATAAAATGGCCACTGGTCAGGGTTCAGGCTGCATTTGCCTCTTCGCAATTGACACAACAGTTGTGAAAACCCAGCTCTGACAGAATTGGCATGTGAAGAAAATTGATGAGGGCAGAACATCCAAGTAACGGAAGAGGAAGAGGCATGCTCAGGATGGGCAGCTTCAAGGACATGCCAGAAATCTGCTGGAAGCATTGAAACATCTTTACAAGCAGTGGCAGATCAACCCCACGCTGCCATCAAGAGTGAAACAGCTCAATTTGAAACCAAGCAATGAAGGCCAATGCTGGAATCCAGAATCTGGTCCTCCTAGGAGAAACACTAGAATCATTCTGAAAGAAACCTTGAGCTATGTCATAGCTTTGCCAAAAAGACTTACCAACCAGACTTAATTGATAATTAACTTTCTAGCACTGACAGGCAGCCCATTAGAAATCAAGGGTGACCTTTCTCAGACAGCTTAGATTTTCACTTGAGGTACTTTAACAAATTACATTCTGCTCTTCAATTCAGGGTAGAGGATAAAAGAACTAATTTTTCTTATCTATTTTCTCAAGTCTTTTTTTATTATAGAAAAACAAAGTCAATAAACAGCTGCTGACAATGAAAGAACTATTAAAAAGACTGAACAAAAAATTCTATAAACATATCACTCAGTAAATAAACTCATTAAACTAAATGGTAGTGAACCTTGGTGTGTCTATCCTTATATGATATACTATTTCCATAGAAAATTTAAAGCAAGTTATAGATCTGTTTCATATTTAACTATATCTATAAACAGAGATCTCAGAAAATATCTTCATCTATCATTTTCTGAAATCAGATTTTGTTAATTTATAAACACACATTAATTGCTTAAGGCAGAAATGAGAATTTAACCTGAAACATTTATGTTTAAGCAGCTATTTCCTTAATCGATATGTCATTATTATTATCTGTTCTGTGAATATCCATTATACTTTAATTGATTCATTATAACAAACTCTAAATCTATAACAATAGCCAATTCTTAAAACAAGATAAATGTAAAGAGAGCAGATATTGTTGAGTTGTCTCTTCCAAGAAGGTGTTGCTTTTTGTTGAAATTTTGTTTTCAATTCATACTTTTTGAAGAAAGTAACTGAAAACATTACAGCCAACAACGTATTACTCACACTATTTCCTGAAGTTGAATAAGCACAGATTTTATAACAAAACAGAGGACCCAAGTCCACATATAGCTTCTTCCTTTATGAGATGATTACCATGAACTAACTACTTTGGCACTTACTGTTATTTATCGCAACTTATTTTAGTTCTGTGGGAGTTTCTATACTGCTACAACCATGATTTGCATCTAGTACCTAATTAGAATGAATTACCTAATGATGCTAGGAGTCACACACCCGCTTGTCATACCAACTGTGAGAAGTAGTGTTACACCATGCACAGAGAAGTATAAGCTATTAATGCAAATGGCTATATTGCCTACATTGTGCAATACATAGCACAATCACCAGAATTATAGAGGTTAAAGCATACACACATATACAGATTGATATAAAGTTTAAAGCATATATTAACATGTTTAATATGTCAAATTTTAAATCAATTAAATATGCCAGAAACTATGTATATTTTAAACTTGAGATAACTGCAAAAATTCAAGAAATACTTTTATCAGTAAATCAAAAAGTATTTTTATGTCAATCTTTTGGGAAGAAAACATAGATATTTATTCCAAAAGTATAATCTATGCAACAAATTACTAAACTTTTCTCATTGGTAATTGGGAAAATAATATTGCATCAAATAACCATTGATCTGAGAAGCTTTAACTTATTGTTTACAAAAAACAAAAACAAAATACAAATCAAAACAAAACAAAAACTGTTATATGTTCTCAGCATTATTCTAGGAAATTTAAAAATGCATTAAAGACATCTGAAAAAAATCAAGCAATGTCTTCCTTAAAAAGTTGGTTTCTAAGAAGATGGGATCTAAAATGTACAAATACAAGCCTAAATCTGGGAGTGGGTGTGATTTAAATGAACCATTCTGGTTTGGACATTAAATTTCTGACTAGTGGCCATTCAGAAAAGATTTTGAGTGAGCTCCTGATTTAACAAACGCAGAAGCCATGGACAGGGGTATATCTGAAAATATGAAGTTAAGTACTATCAGAATAAAAATGGCTTTTATAGGCTTCAAATGGCATGTGATCACATATCGTAGATATCAGTGATAAAAGTTAGTCTAAGGACTGATTCCTGGGTTACTACATTGCATAAAGACTGGCTGCAAGAAGAATCTTTGGTAGAAAGGCTGCAGAGGAGAAGTCATTCAGCCTTGAAAAGATCTCAAATAGAGAGCAAGCCAGAGTAAAAGGTAAATAGTTTTAAATAAGAGGAATAACGTACACTGTGGAAAGCCCGCTGGTCCACAAGGGGTTGACTTTAGTTCTTAGATTCTTTGGAAAGTCCACACTGGTGATGATGTGCTGTGTATACCTCCTTCTCATATTGAAGTACCCAGTACTTGAACTGACCTTTGTCAATTCAATGATCCCAAACTTTGCACACCCCTTCCCTGAATGTGTTTCATGTTTTGAGACTTCAATTCTAAAACAAGAAAACAAAGTTAAAGAAAATAGTTATTTTGGGGTTGAAATAATTGGAATTGGTGAGCTGTTTAGAATGTGTATAATCTTAAAAATTATTTGCAAGTGTGACAAAGGTATTTGGGCAAGGTAAAAAAGTAGTTTTGATATAACTGCATTGTCCTAAATTCCTCTTGGCAATCAATATTAGAAAATAGAGATAAGAACAAATGTACAGAATAAAAAAAAACCCTCACTAACTAGTCACACCTCTCATTTTTTCATTCATTTCATTGGTCCTTTAATCCTCGTTGGCTGCTACTTCCTAGTGAGTTACTTCTGTAGTGTATTCTTTTTACTTTCTTAAACGTATGGGAATATGATAGAATCATTGTTGGAAAACTATGAGCACTCTAGGATAAAAGCATGCACGATGAATGAAGCATCCCATGAAGAGCCACTGCCCTTTACTGTCTCTTTGCAAGACATGCTATAGCCAGACGAAGTAACTGCAACATCGAGCCTTGAGCTGCTACGTCTCTGTGGGATGAGGTGCAATGACACTTAAAAATAAACTTAAATAAAACTTAAAAATAAAACTGCTCAACTGACGAGTTTTCCACCCGCCAGCTTTCCACAAAACCAAGCTTTCTCCTGAGTGTTCCTGTTCCGGAATGACTTTTATTTATTTAATGCTGAGCCGCTTCACAACATTTTGAGGTTTTCCTTTAGACTTCCAAGTATTGTTAAAATGTCATTTGCAATCGGCTCACATTTACCAGGTTCAGGAAGAGGACACCAACTCAAGAGTATGTGGCAGCCATTTTATATTAGTGCCCCAAATTTCCGTGATATAAAAATTATATGGAACATGAACAGAGCTCAAACATGGCAGAAATCTTACATGAATGGAGGAGAATACAGTTAACATGACACCATACACATGAGGTACTCTTTCAAGTCAATCTAATTATTAATACAATTGCAATCCATTTTTAAAAATCTTATTTTCCCACTCAGACACACTCCAGTAGTACAGGAGACGAGAACCCCAGAACTGGACAGTGATTCTTTGATGACTCTACCAATAACAAGTAAATGCTCGCATGTGGTGTAGGAGGTCTTTCTGTTTGTGTGTTGCTTTCATTGGTTAATGAATAAAGAAACTGCCTTGGTCTAGTTGATAGGGCGGAACTTAGGTAGGTGGAGAAAACAGAACTAAATGCTGGGAGAAAGAAGGGCAGAGAGAGAGAAGCTATGGATCCTGCGCCTCAGACAGATGCCGGTTAGAATCTTCAGTAAGCCACTGACACATGGCGATACATAGATTAATAGAAACGGGCTTAATCAAGATGTAAGAGTTAGCCAATAAGAAGTTAGAGCTAATTGCCACGCACTGTGGCACAGGTCTGTGCTCTATGCGCTAGACCCCAGTTCGCGAGCTTTGGGAAAGGGGCTGGAGGTTGAGAAAACACATGCAGAGACAGACCGACACATAGACCTTCAAACACTGGTACCAAAAGCCCATCTTTAATAGCACCATGGAGGCTTAAATACACTGCAGTCAATGGCCAACAGGTGAAAATCCCATCCTCTGATCCTCTAAGCTAGGCACAGCTTCTAGTAACTTTAATTAGAAGGTTCTACGAGGGAAGAGCAGCTCAAGGCCAGGACTTATTAGTCCCAACATTCAGCTGAAGGCCAGGACTCATTAGTCCCAACAGCTAATGGCTAGGCAGTGGTTAAATTAATACAAATTCTGTGTGATTATTTTAGGTGTAAGGTAGCCAGGCGGCTGGGACAAACAAGGGGCCCCACTCTTTGTAACTCCCATGTAGTTGTTTGTGTTGCATTTCTGGGAAAAGTAACTTTTGATTACTTCAGTGGCTTGGCTGAATAGTTTATCATCAAAGTAAAGAACCTAGACTTGAAGTCTAGCAGACAATTGACATCTGAGGTATTTCTTTACTTAAAAGTTGGACTGAGGCAGAGTACATTGCAGATTTCTATTTCTATTAATATAGCTAGAAGAACAGAAAAAGAAATGAAAATTCAGGGGCTGGAGAGATGGCTCAGAGGTTAAGAGCATTGCCTGCTCTTCCAAAGGTCCTGAGTTCAATTCCCAGCAACCACATGGTGGCTCACAACCTTCTGTAATGGGGTCTGATGCCCTCTTCTGGCCTGCAGGCATACACACAGATGGAATATTATATACTAAATAAATAAATATAAAAAAAGAAATGAAAATTCAGAAGCATGGGATTTTCATATCAGAATAAAGCTTGTTGAATAGTAATGGAAAGGGTGGCGTTGATGTGACTCAAGAACAAGAGCAACTAGTAGTGATTATACCCATCCACAGTCCCTGAATTTGGGAGGTAAAAGCAAGGGGATGGGCAGCTCGAAAAAGGATATATAATTGGAATAAGGATCTGGGGAAGGATGAGGAAGAGGAGATGGAGAAGAAAGAGGAAGAAGAAGATGAAGAAGAAGAAGGAAGAAGAAGAAAAAGGAGGAGGAGGAGGAGGAAGAGAAGAAAGAAGAAGAGAAAGAGGAGGAAGAGGAGGAGGAGGAGGAGACAAAGAAGAAGAATAAAAGTAATCTATGAATAGCCATTTCTAAGCACACTTGGGTCTACAGGGCAGAAATAACATACTATAAATTAGGAAGTAAAGGTCCTTATAGATGTCCTAAAAGATATATAGACAAACATTTTTAAATTTGTAAATAATTAATGATAGTTAAGTGGAATCTCAAATTAATTCTCACAGTATTCATCATATTTGATTAAAAATATTACTTAGAAAGTCAAAGTTCTTCTCAGAATTATTATTTGGAGATAAAATTAAAGTTTTTAATTAAAATATTTCAGAATTCACATTACAATAATTATACATATACTAAAAATCACTGTATTATATTGTTAGAGAATACATTTTGAAAGCTATAGTATTGTTAAATCATTACAAATTGTTGGATTACATTTTTAAAGAAAATATAGGACATTATTTAGTATGTGTATTAGGTTTCAGCAACAAATACATCTTTAGAATTTTTAAGTGATATTTATTTTAAGTTTGAGGAAACAACTTTATTTGATAACACTCAAATGGTAAGAAATACTCTAAGAAATCCAAGCATTTAAATATATACTATAAATATACAGTAATAAATAAAATGTTAAATGCATTATGATCCAGCAGTGTAAAATGCAGAATACTTTCACACCATTTCATATTTAATTTAATCCGTATATTTTGGTTCAATTTTTGTCATAAATACACGACTAATATACCTATAACATTAAGCATTTTATTGAAAAAAATATTATTGCATCGAACAACAGTCTAAGTAATTTATTGAATAACCTAAAAAAAGCTGCTTTGCATGTACGGTAGTGCAATTTACTTAGCCACAGTATAATCAAATTGCCTTGAACAGAGAACACACAATAAAATGACTGGCTTAGACCAAATTTTGATCATCATTCCGTTTCATTTAAATTAAGTACCGTAGGATTCAATAAGCGGGAACTTACTATAGACAAAGACGGAATCAATCTACATTTCAACTATTTTTAAATCTCCCACACATCAAAGTAAATGATCCTTCTGCACAAAATTAGAAATCTTTTCTTGAATTTGATTGTCTCAATATGTGATTATTTTAAAATAAGAATAAACTGTAATAAACTTTCTACTTTCAACAAAGACTAAGCTTTGCAATTTAAGAATAAAATGTAGACTAAGAACACACACACAAACAAATGTACATATACATTCATACATTTGCATTTTTTCCTGACTTCCTGCCGTTTGTTTGTTGGTTTCTAGCTAGGTGTTCTTGATCTTGTTACTTAAGAGAGGTGCTAAGTTGCAAAAATAAGAAGTGACTTTGAGAAAGGAATTAAAAAATTGGGTTGGAAGTGTTTCCTCTTGTGTATAACTTCAGAAAATGAAAAAGACCTTTTAGCTTATTTCTTACATTGCCTTATTCTAAACCTAACCCATTTGTCCATTGTTCCCATTTTCAATACAGCTTAAGCCCCCAAGTACAATACTCACAATCAACTATCTACCTAATAGAGGAAGCAGATAATAATTTTTTGCTGGATTGAAATGATAGCTTTCGAAAATCCTCTGATCCATGCTTCCTGGCAGGAAGAACTCCCATTTCAAAACTTCCATCCTATTGATGTGGTTTCTGCCTGAGACAGAAAGGGCAGTTATGCATTTCCCTGACCCCTGTCTGGAACTAGTCACCAACTGCTTTTACCAACGTGCCTGTTCATCCATGAGACCACAGTCTGCTTTAGGAGTTTGTCCAATTCAATAAACCTAACTTAAAACTCTCCCATAACCTTGCTGAGGCAGGGAACAATTAGACTTAAGAAGACTACCTGCTTACACAGACACCAGACGCGAGAGATATCAGTCTTTACATTTTGGTTTTAGAAAGCTGGATCTGATATGTCCAAGTTTTTCTTCAGAATATTTAATAATCATCTTTAAAAAAAATCACAGGGAATATTTTGGGAAAAGATGTAGAGTACTGTGCTGTAGTGTAGTTGGTTACTGTTGTCAACGCCATTACAGCAAGTGTCACAGTCACCTCTAATAACAGCCTGGGAGGGCGTTTCTTATATCTTCATCTAGAATCCTGGACTGATTGTGTCATTTCCATCTACAGGACCATCTTTGTATCTCCAGTTACTGTTCTGAATGCTTGGAGAGCAAGATGTATTTAGATAAAACTTCCAAGTATTATTACAATTTCAGAAAAACTGTATTGTTGCTGTGCTTGTTTCTACAGAAAAACTTCATGTTCATGTTCAGCAAGGCCTTGCAATATGATCCTGAGTAGTCTGATGGATAGACATTCCATTTAATGAGGAACTTTTGTGGATTCGTTCTTTTGAAATGTGCTTCTACCCAGTGATAACAGAGATTCCATGAAGACCTGACAGAGACTGAACAATGTAGGCACTGTCAAATCCATTTTCTATGAGAAAGAAATATCAGATCATTCTGACAAATGTCTCCCTCCAGGTGATGAGGGATCAAAGCCTCAGAATTAGAAACTTTGTAAATCACTCCCTAAAGTATAATCACCTCTGATATTTCATTTTATATATATAACATGTATGAAGGTGAACTCAAAAATCATGTTAGAGAACAGATTTTATAGCCACAGTGCATTGGGGGGGGGGGGAAGTTTGATAATGATTAAGAGAATAAACTTTACCCACTTGCCATGGCTTCGCACAAACGGCTTCCTTTCTTGAATCATGCCTGAATTCATTGAGCATATGATGGTGGAATTACTTTGAGTCTTGGGGATAAAATATATAGACACATTCCTGGGTTCATGTGCCCACATGTGGACCTATGAATAAATATTTTACATCCTGTCTCTATAATATTTGTTGTTTGTTTAATCTTCGTTCTTGGACAGATATAAAACAAGACTCAGTGACTTAAGTGTCAAGTTTGAACTTACAGCAAAACTTATCCCATACATTTGTCATTTAATAGAAAATCGCCCAAATCAATTATCAAATAATTTGGTGGAAGTAATACTAAAAGTATAATCCATAAAAATGCGTTTTTAATGGTTCTAACTTAGAATTCAGAATAAGCTTCAAGTTCTTTCTGCTTTAGCTTTTCAAGGATGCCTTCCTCTAAAGGAAAATGGAAACAGAAATCCAGAGAGACTGCTGATCTCATTGTATATGATCTGATATGATCCATCAGGTTTTACGGTTTGTCACCTTGGAGTACAAGTTATTTTCTGTTTAAAAGCAACACCTTCTTTCTGTTGCATGAGGTGGATTATTCACTGAGCACTTTGTTTCTAGTGCAAGATGGAGCAGTCATTTCCTAAATATCCACTTACACTGATTTATCTAAGGGTCCAGCAGAAAACTCCCCTGGTTTAACCTTCTGAGCTTCTAGTTTGTCTCTAAGGCAATTTAAACGTTAATCAAATGCTCTGTCTTTTCTGTAATAAGACTTTAGTGACTGTTGGGGATCATTCTCTCTTAGCCTTATGCCATCTTTATAACCTGAATGAGGAACTAATTATCCACAATATATTTTGATCTTTTTGGGCAAGTTATTATCTATCTTTATAATAATTTCTTCACTCTTTTTCTTTTTAATATGATTTACCAAAATGTACTACCCTTAATAACTATTAAGTGAAATTATAAAAAGTATGGGACTTCTTGCTATTTGATAAATGTCTTCTTTTTCTTTTTCTATTCCATTTAAATAGGCCAGACTCTGTGCCTTCTATATTCCAATAAAAGCCCCCATACACAAATGTTTGGCATTACTTTGGTAAGTATGTTTGTTCTTCATGTCAACATTTCCCATTTATTTATTTTCTTTTTTTTCTCCCCCTTCTGTTTGTCTCTTCAGACAAAAACCAACTATTTATTTTTCAACTACAATGATGACTTGAAGAATGATAGTGTTGATCTCTGCAGATGTGAGGAATAAGAAAAAGTGATCTATGTGATTCACCTACAGGAAGTCAAATGCATGTATTCAGTGAATGCAGATGCCCTCCCCCAGGGCTGAGTAAGAGTCACATTTTATACCAGTGAGCCAAAGGTTCCATCTTCACTTCACCATTTAGAGAGAGGCCACCTCTTGCTCTGTGACCTTCACTTTCTGGAAACCAATTGTTACTGGAAAAATGAGTAATACTTTTATAATTATAAGGATATTAAATCATGTACCAAATAGATGACAGTTCCCAAACAATGCAGGACGTGAAAATAATTCTATGAGCCAGGAAGGCTTTTGAATGAATATTTGAAATTCCATGTTTGATAACTTGGCTGATCCTCATAAAATTCATCATTTCTAAGCCTTATCATTCTTTTCCTGACAACAACAAAAAAAATTTCTGAGTAGAAAAAAAAACTTGTTTTTTTTTTAGCTCTTATTATATTTGAAATAATTACCAATATGTGTAATATGTTAATGTATGGATATTTCATTTTGCATTATCAAATACTAATAGCATCTTTTGTATGCTTTCTAATATGAAATTTAAACATTCTTAATTCTTGATGCTATTGATTCATACAAGATGATCTTGATATAGTTATATATGACTTGAAGAAAATGATCTCTCACAGAATTCCATTAATTGTAAAGTGAGTTTTTGTACTTGTTTTCAGCTTGCATTAATCAGAATATTTCTTAAGTTCCATGAAAAATATGTCAGAAGAAATTATTCCTAACCGTTGGTTCATTTTATTGACATTTTAATATTATCTGACAAATAAAATTGAAATCCCACATTCATCTATCATTCACACATCAAAGACGGCAAACATAGAATTCTATTTTTCCTTCATGTTTGTGATGTGCCAGAATGTTTTCCTTTACCAATTGTAGTATTAATTAACAACTTATTTCAAACCACTCTCTCTTTAATGCTTCCTGGAATTTCCTTCCATAAAATTATTTTTAATTTGCTCTATTATTTTGCCAGCACAATTCCCTAGAGTGTTCCCATTTCTAGTATGATAATTCAGTTTATATTTATGTGTGAACTACATTTGAACTCGGCACCGTTATTTTAAATCTTATAATAATGGGAGACATGATATTAATACATTGCTTTGCAGGTAGTGACGATTGGCATTATTTATTCAGAGATGAACTGTAATAAGTATTAGTTCAAATGGACTGGCATATTTAAGGCCTCTTTCACACTATTTAACTGCTGCGTCTGGTTGGCACAAGCATGATGGTAAAGATCTTGCCCTTGCAGCACTGGTTGGATTAACGGGTTCAAATGGAAGAGAGAAGTTGTGGCTGGATTTAAATGAGGACCAAACAATGTGGGGATAAACGCTGCAGGAGGCAGAGCCTGAAATGCTATATGGGATGGGTGAAAGGGGGCAGCAGTGACTAAATGCAGGGGATGTCCTAGGAAAGTAGGGTGTGCAGGGATAATGGTCGGAGCCATGGTTGGAAATGGAAGAGGGCTGAAATGGGGTTGTGGGAGCGGGTGGAGATGAGCCACCGGGAGGGGGCTGCCGTGGGAGCTGATGGAAGCAGAAACAGCAAAGTGTTGTAGGAAGGTGTGGTGGATGGTAGTGATGGCTGTGTGCTGGTGGACTGGAACCGTCTGCACAGCTGAGGGCGGGGAGAAGGCAGTGGGCCCCGCGGCAGGCACCACCCGGAGATGCTTCTGCAGGAGCTGTTTCTGCATATGCTGCTGGGCCTGTAGCTGGAGGAGCTTGTATTTGTCGATTTCATCAGGAGAAAATGTTATGGGCTGATGAACTAAAGGTGGGGAGAGAGACTTGGGAGACCTTTCCAATTCATCTTCCACTTTTTCATGCTTCTGCATAGTTCTGTCATAGTAAGCGTTTATATTCCCCTCTACATGATTCATAGACACACTTACATCTTGTAAGTCTAGATTTATCTGGTCCTCTTTGGTCTCTGTTGAGTCAGACACACCAGTATATCTATTAGATGGAAAAGCACCAAGGAAATGATTTGGTACTGAGTCACAGCTTTGAAGAAAAGGCTGGACTTCATTAATTGAAGATTTAGATTGCTCTTTCGTTGTCTGGTTCTTTTTTCTGCTTGGAGACTGGGAGTCCGTTACTGCGTGATTTATGCCTTTGGAGAGATTGTTATCACATTGAGCATCTGTGAATACAGTAAAATTATTTTTTTGTGAGCTTCTGATTGTGTCTTTGTCAGAAGTCCTATAAATTATACTGTCTTTATCGTTTCTCCTTTTGCCCAGTTGTCTCTTTTCTGAAAAAGGCAATGCTGTTCTGTTGCAGCTTGGTGGTCCAGGTTGAACTGTGGGTTGGATCTGTGAATGAGTCTCTGATTCTTTCAAACAACTGTTTGAAGACACCTCAAACTTAGTTGCTTGCTCCTGACACTTCTTGGCTTTTATTCTTTCTAAAAGACACTTTGCT
The DNA here is from genome assembly GCF_903992535.2 of Arvicola amphibius. NCBI lineage: Eukaryota > Metazoa > Chordata > Mammalia > Rodentia > Cricetidae > Arvicola > Arvicola amphibius. The sequence continues at coordinate 11,394,808 of NC_052064.1, forward strand.
GCCACGGAAGGCCCTTCTCCATCCAAAACGTTTGACTGTGTGGTTTCTGAAGGGCTACCTCCACATCTCCTAAGAAGGTAGTTGAGGGTGCTCCGGTTGCATTGCCTGCACTTGACTTTTCCCACATCACTAATGTGAAGGCTGGTCAAAGACTTTTGACTTCTCTTGTGTTTGTTGAAGCAGTAAGCTCTCTGTCTCAAATACGAGCCTGATTTGCTGTGCTGAGATCCCGGGCCATTTAAGGGTTTTTCACTGTTTCTATCAAGTGAAACCTGTGAACCGGCATCACAATTGAAAACTCTTGTGGGTTTCGACCCTACAAATTGTTGATTTTTACCCAGTTTACATCTTTCTCTGCAGTGACAGTTGCTGCATTTCGACTGTTTTTTAGGTTTAAATGAGTCCCATAGTTTACCACTCCTGCCTCTCTGGGTTTCTAGCTGAGGACAGCTACTGCTTATCGGGACACCAGACAAGCAGAAGCAATTGAGCTTTCGGTGTTTCCGCATGTGTCTTTCAACTGAGTCACATTCTGCTTTGCAGACGTAGAGCCAATGACCGCGGCCACTGCCGTGGGACCGATGACTTGAGCACATGCTTCTCCAGCTGGCCACGTTTCTGGGAGATTCATCCCGAGGTCTGGGATGGTTACTCAGAGGTGGCTTTGGAGAAAATCTGTCATAGCTTTGTTTTCCACTCGTAGAAGCTTTGTTGCCCAGGTCGATGCTGCAGCTGTTTAAACTCGCACTGCTATTCTTCTCATGCTCACTGTGGTTCTCTGATGTACCGGGACTAAAACTCCAAGTAAACTGGTTTTGTCCTTCAACCTCTGAATGTGGAGTGCAGGGATTCCTCCTGTGTGTTTTAGCCCTAGAGATGGAAGGTGAGCGTGAAGGCTTGTCCTGAGCATTGTTTAGAACCGCCCTTTTGTAGCTCTGCCCGGGGACATTTGAAGGTCCCCTGAATTCAGTATCATCAGCATTATCCTTTCTCATGCCATCTTTTAGGGACAGATGAAGGTAGGCGGGCACTTCAGGACTTTTCATAGGCAAGTCTCTCAGACTATCATGTTCGCTCATACTAGAATCAGAATCATTGTAGTACCGATTGTATTTTCTCTGGAACTTCTCCCAGTCTGGGTTAGCTATCATCATCTTTGGCTTCGGAGATTGATTATCGTGGGTCAATTCTTGCTGTTCTTTCATTAAACCTGAGACTCGACTCTCTGTTTTTCGCTTCATTTCCAAAGGCCCCTTCTCCAATTCTTGTTTTACGTTCTCGGAATTATGCTCATCCTTCGTGTTGCGAGAAAGTTTAAAGTCAAAATATAGCGGATTGCAGCCGTAAGATATACAAGGCTCCGTTCTGGTAAAGAACAGGAGCTCCGTAGGCCACTGGAGAGTGGTAAGGCCATCCCTGCTCTGTACATGGAGGAAAGGCAATGGTTTGGACTTCAGATCATGTGGACAGCCTTCTCTGCAAAGTCTCTGCACATTGTTGCTAACTCTGTCTGCTTCATCTGAAGCCTTTGCTCTGGCTTCCAATCTAGAGATAGGATTCAGATGTGCTCTGCTCTTTTGTTCCCTTGGCCCTGAAGGTGAGAACTCACCCATATTTTCGCACCAATGGTTATCACTGTGTTTGCGAGCATGTAGTTGACCGGAGGATTCATTTGCTTGTCGTGGGTGATTAACACAGTTTTCTGAAGTATCCTTCAATGCATTCCTAACTTCTTTCTCTCTGCTGGAAAGAGTAAAATTCCTGTCTGAAAGATGGAGGTTAGACCTAGAGAAAGAAGCATGCATGCCTGGTGAATCTTTCAGTATCTCATGAAGAGATTCATTTTTGTTTTGTGACATTTTAGAATTCATTGAGAAGGTGTTGTTTAGCACGCCCTCCAGATGCCTTGGTGAGATGACGCCTTCTTCCTTAGTAAGGTGTGAATCGTCATTTGCAAACCTGCAACACATGCATTCCTCTACTGTTTGTTTGACTTTATAGGTGGGTGACTTGTTACAATCATGCGTGTCTTCTGTGTTCTCACTGAAAACCGAGGCTGAGGATTCTAATTTTAGATAAGCTTTTTTTGAAAATGAAAAGGAAACTCCGGTCCTGTGATTTGCACTGCCGAGATCAGAAGACGTTTGTGTTATCCTATTTCCAAACAGGCACCGCCTGTCGGCTTGCAGCTGTTGTCGGGTAGACGCAGCAAATCGCTGCTTCTCCACGGTGCTTCTGGGGAGGGTCTTTCCCTTGAGGAGGACGGTGCTCTTCATGCAGGAGACCTTTCTGCCATTCTTAACAGGAAAAATTCCCTGCTGGAGCTGCTTTTCCATGGCTATCCTGGGGGCTTTGTATGCCGGTCCATTTCCAGAAACACTGTAAATAAAGTAAATATGTAAATGAGTAGGACATTAGCATTGGAATCAAATCTATATGCAAACAACATTCCATAGTAGTTCTACAGCAGGTTGTTTTAATATTTATTGGTGAACATAATTTTCTACAAAATCACCATTTTATCATTACATACAAGTCAGTATTACTGCTATATAGTTACACTGAAATGCTCTGTTTAATTCTGTTATTTAGAAATGTAAAAAGCAATAACAGGTAACTATCTTATATGAAAGCTTCAAAGCAAAATGAAATAAGAGCATTTACATCACCATAGAGTCTGTAGAACCTATGATCTTTGGAAATGGAGTTTTAACATGTTTCATAGCTTTCTAACCAGTACCTTCACATTTGGTAAGAAATTGAAATCTGCACAGTGGAAAAAGAGTTTTAATTTGGTTTTTCAGCATCGTTAGCATTCAACGTTGAACCCTTCAACATCAAAGGTCTTTCCGGTTCACTTCTGCTGAAGCTTCCCTCATTACTTTTGTCAGCAGCGAGAGAGCACAGCAGCAGGCAGCGGTGTGTTCAGGCAGGCTCGGCATTCCCAGGGCCATTCCCAGGGGATTTTGCCATAATGTCTCTTGCTTCTTCCTCACCACAACAACTTTATGCCAATTGTGTATTCTTTGTCTTTTGAGGTTTTCCAAGATTGTTGATTTAGCTGAGGTTCATTAGTGATTCAAAAAGAAAGCAGAAAAAAAATTACCATACAGACAGGAACTTTTAAGTTAAAATTAGTGTTTTCATACTTTTCTCAGTTACCTCTTTCCTTGAGTGATGCTGATGCTGACCGAGGAAAAGCCACGCTACTGCATCACTTCTTCAGAAGCTTATTTGAAATGCCATTCGGCTGCTAGTTCTTTGTCCACGTGCCCAGACCAACATCTATCCTGTTTTCTATCTTAGACTTTCATTGTTACGCATTTGCTTCTTGACTATAAAATATTAAAACATATGTCCCTAAAACACATCACTTAAATTTTTTTTTTTTTTTTTTTTTTTGGTTTTTCGAGACAGAGTTTCTCTGTGGCTTTGGTGCCTGTCCTGGAACTAGCTCTTGTAGACCAGGCTGGTCTCGAACTCACAGAGATCCGCCTGCCTCTGCCTCCCGAGTGCTGGGATTAAAGGCGCGCGCCACCACCGCCCGGCTTAAATTTTGAAGTATTAATTGTCCTTCAGTTTTCAATGCTTAGCATCACCCACCCGCACAAAAGTGCAGCTCTCAGACCTCCTCACAGAATCTTCCTTTCGCAGCAGATGGAGACTATCACAGAAATCCACACCTGGTCCAAATTTAGAAAATAAGTGAGTATGGGTTACCAGACTCACCTTGGTACACCTATAGTTCAACACCTACACTCAAGGAAAACCACAGAGGCAGGAGTATAGATGGCAAGAGCCAGAGGATCAGAGAGCTGGCTGTGGGATACTGTTGAAGGTTACTTGTTCGTTTCCGGCTGCTCAGCCCCAAAATAACCACACAGACACTGTATTAATTGCAATACTGTTCAGCCAATAGCCTAAGTGTATTTCTGGCTAACTCATATCCTAAACTAATCCATCTCCAGTAACGTGGATATCGCCACGTGGGGTAAAGTTCCGTCCAGTGTCTGTCTCCAGCAGGGGCTACATGGCTTCTCCTGATTCTCCCTTCTTGCTCCCAGCATTCAGTTTAGTTTCCCCTGCCTAACTTTACTCTATCCTATCACAGGCCAAGGAAGATTTTTTATTCATTAACCAGTCATCTTCACAGCACACAGAGGGGAATCCCACATCACCTCCCTTTCTGTTTAAGTAAAAAGAAAGGTTTTAACTTTAGCATAGTAAAATTACATATAACAAGATAGGTATCAGGCAAGAGTTATAGTTACAATATTTATATCTACTTTATCTTTAATTATAACTAAGGAAATTGTAATTATAACTATCTACTCTTCAACTCCATCAAAGACTCCAGAAGTATATAATATTACCTAAATAAATAGGAAGTGCATTGTAAGCAAGTGCCAAAACTCTAGAATTGGCAGAGACATCTTGCTGCCTGGACAATCACCCAAAGTTCTTCTGTACTGTAAGGGCATCCATCTTCAGCCTACAGGCCCATAGTGTCTGGCAGACTTTTCCACGAAGCAGGGATTTTTAAAGACAGTTCTGCCTATATTAGCAATGTCAGTCACTTTCTTCTGTGTCCTGCAGAATGTCTCACAGACTCCTTCATGAATGACTATCTCACCTTCTTTAGGCAACTTCAGCAGTCATCTCTCCATGGTTCCTGCATGTCCAGCTCACACAGCATAACATCAGGTAGTCCAGGCAAGAGCAGTTTCTTGTTCAAATGGCTAGTAAACTCCATAAGAAGTCTCTTCAATGCCCGTCTTCCTCTTGAAGTTATTGGTGTTTCCAGGAGCAGATGTGTCTTGTTATTAAAACATTTTAAAAACCATATTCTGAAGGTCTCTGAAAGATTTGAAGTTTCTGAAAGATTTGAGGAATACCTATCTAACTGAAATATATCTCTATATTTCTAGAAAACCTGTCTATAAACTTGATTATTATAGATGACTATCTATTAACCTATATTTCTTAATTTTTAGATGAGCTACACAAACATAATATCTTAATCAAGATCAGAAACATAGAAACATATATATATATAAACATATATATATATATAAACATAGAAACATATTTTATATATATATATATATAATTGAGCTTAAATTTGTATCAACAAACCAAGATCCATATGAATGCAAATCTCTATAGCACATTCCTTTTAAAATGTAAACAAAGTATTATAAACAATCATTTAGGGAATTTGTTGTTCTCTCCAAACTGCTTCCTGCTTTTTGCTGAGTGAAGAAATTTTTGCAGAGGTGTTCACAATAATCTTTCAGGGTTTTGGTCCATCAAACTACTATAGCCTAGAATGAATCCACAGGTTCTCATCCTCTGTGGAAACAAAGGAAGAACCTCTTTTCAAAAGCAACATATCCTTACATCCAAATTTTGAAGACAAATACCTTTAAGGTATATATGTTGGTTATTTAGCTCCTTCACAGTCAAAAAGTTCAAAGAAAACACATTAATATACACAATCCAGACTCTCTGTGTATATTCCATCTTTACGTGGCTTATTTTTCTTACTCTATTACTTTTTCTACAAGTTTAATATTTATTATCTTTACTCCTTTAATCTATGACTGTCTGTACTCTTATATTACATTTACTGTCTCTTTACCCCTTTTCTTCTATTTCCCAAGCCTATGTACATTTTTAAAACACACTGTGTCTCATTTAGAGGCCTTTTATGTCTGAATCTGTCCTCTTTGTGTATCTGTAATCCATTTCTGACCAGGATGGCTTCTTAAAATGCTAAGTCCTTCTTAAAAACCTAAGAGGCAGCATTGCTAGGGCAAACAAGGCCCTGCCTGCTTGCTCTGCCCCGTCTAGCATGACAGAGCTATTTACTGCCTCTGAGAGCCATGTACATTGCTCCATTTTTAGACACACAGCAGGTCTATGCTGCCACTAAGCAAGATTTATCACTCTGCTCACAGAACCCATTTCAATGACACATAGCCGGATCTCCCGAAAGAGCCAGAGTTCCAGGAAGCCACCTTCTTAAAACCACCGGGTTGTTTTTCTGCTACTGCAGAATCAAGAAAACCCCTCTTAAAAGAACTGCAGCATTAAGCCCTGCTTACTCTGTTTTTTGTTTTGTTTTGTTGTTTTTTGTGCCTAGAATTTCTTTCCAAACTCAGGTTTTAAGTGGATTTTACTTGGCCTTGTTGGTGCCAATTTGTTGTACAAAATGTTGGCCTTCTACAATAGGATACTGTGCTCTAGAAATGATAGAGAAACTGTTTCCAACAAATCTCAAGAATATGGCTGCACAAATAAGCCCTATATAATGACAGCAGTTTACATGTCAACATGAATGAGGAAACTGGACAAGTCTCTACCTTAGATAAAATGATACAGGCCATCAGTGACTTCTGAAAAGGGAGAATCTGTTTTCTGAAAGGAAAACTCCCCTGACGTGTTATCCATCCTGAGTCATCAGTCTTAAACGTAAGTATTCTTAATGTACTCAGCATACATACTGGTACTCTACTGCCTGTCATCTTTTGCTTTAGTTGAAAGATAATTTTTGGTATTCAAAGTTTACTTTACTAACATTATTTTGTTTTTATAGTATTATAACCTGTTATTTTCTACACTCTTATAATTTTCAGTTACAAACAATAATTTTAGCCATTATTTATTTCACAATTCTTTGACATTGTCTATTCTCATGAATGGCTGGATAAAGTATATTCCATTATTGTCTGGAAATAAAATTAAGGAATTTTATTAAACAGTGGCTTTTCTTTAAATTTTTTTTATGGAACTACTTTCCACCCCTGACACAATAATACCCTTGTTTTGATAACATCATCACACTTTTCCAAATGGTGTATGTAATATTTTTAGTAGGGAGAAGTATGAAACACAACATGTGGGCTATGGAATTTTATTCCAACCCAAAGAAAAAGTCCAAAGGGGTTTGTTGAAGTTTTATTGCAACCTGGACACAGAAGGACAAAGAACGACATTGTGACTGAATTTTTTCTTGGCGACAAATAGATGGCTCTCTATATTTGTGCTATTTTTTTGATTAAGCAGTATCTATGTTATCTAATTGATAAGTTTGCTTCTTCTGGAAAAGCAGTCAATTTTCTGTCGCTGGTGTTATGCTCAACAGAAGGTATTCAAATGCTAATGGGAGAATATTAGCATTTCTTCTTCCAGATTTCAATAAAATATGGATATTTTAGTATTTTTACATTTAGTTTAATTTCCATTTAATTTTAAAATAAAAATTCAGTTAGTTGTTTGAGTATGTGAGTAGAAGTATGTGGGTAGGTAGACCATGGTGCACATGAGGACATCAAATAGATATGTGCATATGATGTGAAATAGTTGCTGTAACAAAACTCATTTACACATTTACCAGAACACCTAATTAACTGTGTGTATATGTATGTGTGTGCAAAAAACAACTTAAGATTCTCCATCTTAGCAAATTTCAAGTAAAGACTACAATTATTGCTAAGTATAGTCTTTAGTCTCTATGTTAGATTTCAAAATTTCTATGAATGTGTGTTGGCTTCTCACTTCCCTATCTTCTCATCCCTAGCAAGGAATGCTCCTATTTCTATAATTTTTCATAGTTAAAACATTTGTCCTTTGTGATTTCATCTTTGAAACTATCTTTAGTTTCAGTGATTTTAAAATAATGACTTATTTTTAATACCTAGTATTTGTAATACCTAATTGTTTAACACTTACTATTGTATTGTTAATCCCAATATTGTCCCCACTTTCTAAAGTAACATTATAAATATATGATTTGCTTCATGGGGGAAAGTATATTTTGCAAACTGAAAAAGGTATGTACCAATCATAATGATATTTTTTGTTATATAATGTTTCTTATATGGAAACTTTTGTTTTCAGAATCAATATCACTAACATTTTTTTCAAATGCTGCAAAAACACCCTTAATGTTGTACTGTATTGAGATTATTAATTTTTACACTTAATTAATTTACACTCAAAAAGTGAGTGCCTCCAAGTGCAATAGATGGTTTCACTGGACACTCAGGTTGAATGAAGGTATCCAGGAAAAAATCAAATCTGGCTGCCCTGTATAAAACTCATAGCCAGTTTTCAGTCAATATATGTTTATATGTTGTGTTGGATTCAAGTGTTCTCAATACTGATAATTCATCTTTCTTTTCTGAATGAATTATAATGTTATTTGGATTGTTCTACACAGACAGCATCAGTTGCTACAGGGTTAATTGTAAGATGCTGGAAGCCAGAAGCTAGTAAATATGGCAAGACAGGCACAGAAAGAAACACAAAATACTCATGAAAGGCCTTCACAGCAGGGCCAGAATTGCTAGGCTTTTCAGCAAATGTGAATAAGACTGGTGGACCAAAGGCACATTATTCAGAAAAGGGGCCATGGTATGTTTGTCATTTTGTATCATATATCACTCCTGCTGCAACAAAGACAACTTATAACTCTAAGTGACTTCTCTGAAGCCATGAAGCTGTTTAAGAAAATAGAGCAGTTTGGAAGTAATGGAAAGGAAAAAATAATCATGATTTGAAATTCTGTTTTCCAATAGGACACATTATGGTCTATAGAGTGGTTACACTTGAGTGTGTTTGGAACATAAGGTTTCCTGACAGATACCCTATTTTTTATGTTTAAAACAATCTTATTTTACATACCAATCTCCTTTCCCTCTTGTCCCTCCACACCTACCACTCTCTTTTCACCCCATGCCCCCATCCACTCCTCAGAGAGGGTTAGGTGTCCCATGGAGAGTCAACATCTGTCTGTCACATCACTAGAGACAGGACCAAGGCCTTCCCCAAGTATCTAGGAAATGGGCTTCAAGGAGCCAGTTCACGAACTAGGGATAAATACTAATTCCACAGACAGTGGCCCCACAAACTGTCCAAGCCACACAACTGTCACCCACAATCAGAGGGCCTAGTTCTGTCTTATACAGGTTCCTCATCTGTCAGTTTGGAGTCAATGAGTTCCCACTTGCTCGAGTCAGCTGGTTTTGTGCATTTCCCATCATGATCTTGGTTCCTTTGCTCATAATGTTGCTCCTCCCTCTCTATAACTGGATTTCAGGATTTGGCTCAGTGTTTAGCTATGGATCTTTAAATCTACTTCCATTAGTTACTGGACGAAGGTTCTATGATGACAATTAAGATAGTCATCAAGCAGATTACAGGGGAAGGGCAGTTAAGGTACCCTCTCCACTGTTGCTTAGATTCTTAACTAGGGTCATCCTTGTTGATTCCTGGGAATTTCCCTGGTGCCTGGTTTCTTGCTAATCCCCTAATGGCTCCCTCTAACAAGGTATTTCTTTCCTTTTCCTCCCTTTCTGTTCTTCAGCCAACTTGACCTTTCTGATCCCTCATGTTCTCCTCCCCATTCCCTTTGTCCCCTTCCCACTCCCCTACCACTCTTACCCCCTCCACCATGCTACCCATTATTAAGGAGATCTTGTTTACTTTCCCTATCCTGGCGGATCCATGTATGTCTCTCCTAGGGTCCTTCTTGTTTCCCTTCTTCTTTGGGGTTGTGGACTGTTGGTTGGTTATCCTTTGCTTTTTGTCTAATGTCCACTTATGAATGAGTACATACTGTGTTTGACTTTCTGTGGTCTGGATTACCTCACTGTTCAGTTCCATCTATTTGCCTGCAAATTTCAAGTTGAAATTGTTTTTTACCGCTGAGTAGTACTCCACTATGTGACTGTACCACTACCACTGGCACCAAGATTCCTCTGATCCTTTCTGATTCTTTGCACTGGGGGCAGGGATGTAGATGTATAGTTACTGTCACCATGATGCTTGGAGGGTAACTCAGATGTGCTGCTGAACAAGGCAAAACTGGTCTGGCCTGTGAAGAACAGTTCTGTGGATTTCTTTCTTTCACATGTACTGTTATTTGATTTACTGTTTCCTATACTAATCATACAGTAACTGAAATGGGATTTGGATGTTTTCCTGTATGCTACACTAATGAACATAGGACGTTGTCTTCTAAGCCTGTGCCAGCAGGTCTGATTGGTCTAATAAAGAGCTGAATGGCCAATAATGAATAAAGAGAAAGAATAGGTGGGTGTGGCAGTCAGAGTGAATAAATAGAAAGAAAAAAAAGAAGAGGGAATGAGAAAGAGAGGAGAAGAGGACTCCAGGGTCCAGCTACCCAGCCAGACACAGAATGAAAAGGAAAGAAAAGATATATGAAAATAGCGAAAGATAAAATCCCAGAGGCAAAAGTTAAAGAAAAGCTGGCAAGAAATAAGCCAAGCTAAGACTAAGCATTTAAAAGTAATAAAAAGCCTGTGTGTGTGTGTGTGTGTGTGTGTGTGTGTGTGTGTGTATAGTAGCTGGGTGGTAGGTTCCCCAAAAAGGTTAAGTGTAAAGAGAGTGAAAACAACCAAAACTATTTTGGTGTTCCAAAGAGGGGCTAGAGTAAAAACAAAGAAAAACAAAAACAAAACAGAAATCTACACTGTATATAAGTAAATATTGGTTACTTGTCATCATATTTTCCAATGACCACATCTGAAGTGTAATATTTTATGGTAATGTAACTAAACTATTTACTCTTGTTATTTTATATTGCATTCCATTTAAATAACAAAAAATTAAATTCTGACAGCTATAAATTTGTAATTCACCAGGTTGCTGTCAACCGTATTAATTAGTTATATTATTATTATCCGTTATGATTCATATTAGCACAATTCACAATCTGCAAAGTTAATTGCATCCCGGTAACAACTTTGAATCATTCAGTGACTGCAAGCTTTTCTAAGACTGTCAATTTTCAGCTACAAGTATGTATTAGTGTAATGCTTGTTATGGTATAATTATCAATTAAAATGGCACTGTGCAGTAAATTTAACCACATTAATTATATTTTGTTTCTCTGCCAGACAATGTTAGTGTCTTTTATTCCACAATCAAGTGTGAACAAGGGAATATACAGGACGTGTATTTTCCACCCCAAAGGTGCATTGCTATTTATAGTTTTAAAAACTGTCATTGTGGCTGCCTGAAGCAGAACAGTGTTTGCCAGACAAGGTGTCAAAGTTAAATACATGAATACACAGCAGTTGGAACTGCACACAGAATCCTTGCACAAGATCAAGCCAGCCATATTCCCAACTTAGATTGGGGAGGAACTCTTGAGGAGCTAATAACAGTTGCTGGTTGCTGGGGTAGGAAGAGTCAGTTTACTTCAAGGATGTGGGTCCTATGAAAACATCCATCTTTGTTCCAGTAGATTAAAAAAATGGTCCCACACACATGTACACAGGCAGCCCCAGATAGTAAGTATTTAAATATAAATGTATATGTGTGTATAGAGGGAACACACAAAGATAGTAAGGAAAGGTGGTAGGGGTCAGAAGACTTGGAGGGGAGGGGATGGAGGTTGCATTGGATTCAACATTTTATACTATAAACATATATGCATGTATGAATTTTATATAAAATATTTTAAACGTTATTATTATAAAACTTAAATTACTGAGAAATTATGTAAGAACAGTCAAGCTGGAACAGATGACAGTTTACAGAATTGGTTCTTGGATCACTTCTATAAACAGTTAAAAGAAATTAACAGCACTGGCAAGAAAAAAAATCAAATGACAAAATTAATAATTCACAAAACATCACCTATTAAAAATTTGCCTTCAGGCATATTTGTTGATAAATGTTAACTTTATATTGTTACAGAGGACCAGTCATTACTGAGTCATTACGGAGATTTTCCAGGAGCTGGGAGAAGCATTATGGACCATCAGGCTCCTCTGCCTCTTACCATTCAGATTGCTGCCTCATCTCAGCCAACTGATGGAGTCGCTTAAGGGCTTTCTCCTGTTTCTTCTCATCTTTCCATGACTTGGAAGCTACATTCCGAGCGAATTCTCGTTGCTTTAATTCTTTCAATCTCTATATAAAAAAGAAAACAGGACGGATATGATGGTTAAGAAAAACACGCTTTTCTGTCTACAAGAGTCTTCATTAAACATGATCCGGAATGTAAAGGTGTCTTTTGGGATATGGGGAGTAAAAGCATTTTTTCTCTGAGAAAGATTTAGTAGATAAATGCAGTTGTCAGCTAGGTTGTTCTTCAAAGCTTGTCAAAGTCAACCTCAGAGTGTGACGCAAAGCTGGGACCCAGTCCTGGGTGGAATCGCCCTGGACACACAGCTGACTCATTTGTGTTGGTGAGGAGTGAAAACCAAATTCATGTGCCATCATGCAAAAGGGAGACAAGGCCAGAGCTTAAATTTTCTTACTTAGTTCCTCCCTATGAAGATGATGATGATGATTAAACAGATTGTGGATTGAACTTCTCTCGGTAAACTGCTTTTATTGCGAAATGCTAGTTCTAGGTTTGATTTTAAACTCAGCTCTAGTTGGAGATAAAAACTAAATGCAGACAAGGATGCGAAGAAGTGGTCAGGAATTCAAACTCAGAGTAGTGCTTTGGCCTCTCTTCCTTTAAACTATCCTGAAACGATTAGTCTCTGAAACAACTGGTTTATACCCAGACTAGATGCGTCCTAATAACCTGTTTTGATCTCTTTTCTCAGAAGCTGCCACACAGCATACTTACTAATGCTGAATGAATTGAGAAACAGACACCACCAAATGAAGATCTTGAAACTTGGGGTTTAATGCAGAACTACCAGAAGATTAACCTCTCTGGAACCACACAAGGTGTTACATAGTCTAAAATCAGTGTCTGTTTTTACTTGTTCATGTAAGGTATAAAGATCCCCATAAGGTAAGAAAAAAAAATCTATATATTATCATTAATCTGGTAGCAGAGTATTTCCTACACATAAAGTAAAATCCAAAATCTCTAATGATCATTAACTTTGTTCACAAAAGGAATATTGTCATGGAAGACTGTGGGCAGGTTAACCATAGCTAAAGTGAGTCCCAAAGGACATAGACTAGCCTTTCTAAAGGAGAATACTTTATAAAAAATAAAAGGGGCATAGAACTGGCAACAGTCTCAGGGAAGAGAGCAGAGTTAATCTGAATTCAATTCTTGTTAATACTTTGTATATTTCTAAAAAACAGAAAAAAAAAGAAATAGAGCAAGGAAAGTAAAGGCCCCAACAACCAAAGTAAGCCTTTTTTTTTGTTTTCAGAAAGCAAAACAAAAACAACAAAACAGATCTGTAGTTTCCAAGTACATCAGGATGTGTCTAACGGATGAGATGATAGCCTTGGTGGGTCATAAGTAGAAAATCAGGTTTACAAGATCCCTGTATCTGATGTTATACTTCCTCAGACTCCGCATACTTTATATTCTAGGATTATAGTGAATACTTTCCTGATGAAAAAAAAAGCAAAATGTCAAACTAAATTAATTCATATATGCAATCAGATAAAATATACTTATGTGGTGTTTATGAGAAAAATAAAATAGTTGAAAGTAAAAGTAAGGTTCAATATTCCAGCAAGCAAAAAAGTTCTCAATATATTACATTTGTTTTTATTGTTTTCTAATAAAAATAGTCCATATTTATTTAATATTCGGTGTTACCAGCACATCCAACTTGTATACTTGGGGAAGCTGATTCATGTATTGATATTTGATCCTTCAAGATTTAACAGTATTTGAAACTTTGGTGTAGATTTGTTTCTTCCATTAGTCCCACAATTCTAGGATACTTCTATTTGTTAATTAGAGAAATTATCATGTTTTCATTAAGTCTAATCTTTCAATAAATAAATGCTATAAGTTTCTCTTATGAAGTACAATTATTTTCTTTTCCACAAAGAAAGATAATTAAACCAATATTACTTATAAGAAAATACTCAGTCTCTTAGTTTTAAATAGAACACAAACACACTTTTGAAGACCACAAGAACAATTCAGATAGTTCTTTTGTTGTGGAAGCTATAAAAGTGAATATTTTTGTAGGAACAAAGAACCTGAAAAGATGAATTTTGTATAACTCTAGCTAAATTTAGCTCAGCCAGTTGTGGGTGCTCAAGCTTACTCAGAGGAAAGCAGGGAGGGAAGGACGGACGGACAAACAGACAGAGGAGGAAAGAAGTAAACATTGAAGGAACTAAGAACTAGGTCCTACCACCCACCTAAGACCTTAAATCATTCAGGTTCTAAGAGAACTGAGAAAATTTATGTTGAATTGAGTAGAGAACTCAGGAAACTCTCTCAGCAGAGTAATTTGCTCTGTTGAGTACCATATTGGACTTGTCAAATACATGATAAAAACAAGGAATAAAAGAATAACTGATTTGAAGTTAATTACCTGAATGATAGGCAATTAAAAAACAAACAAACAAAAAAGAAGAGGGATAACTGAACTAAAGACCTTTTGAAAAAGGTCCTAAGAAAACACATTACTCTACAAGCTTCCTAAAATAAGTACAGATACATATTTTAAGAGTTTAAATGGAGTAACAAAGGAATGGGGCCTTTGCACAGGGCTCTCACTAGATACCACAGGCTAGAAAATAAATAGTCCAATGACAGTAATGGCTACTGTTTTGAGAGTTGTTGTGCAGCAGGACCCATATATTCCCACATATTAGTCTATTGCCATTGATCTGGGTTACCATCTAGAACGTGACAGAAAACCTCTAGTGCTAAAGATACCACAACTTGAATCATAGAATATAGAGAAATTAAGCTACTACTGACCTAGAAGGTTCATCCCTGCTGGCTTGCTTTCAAAGTTCTGAAAGATGCTATGAACACTACCAATAAGAATAAACATCCACCTTATCCTGCTGTCATATCCTTTAACTATGATGATAATTGGCATGGTAAGATATACCTACTTGTGCAAAGATGGGACAAATGTTATGAAAGTCAAAAAACACTTTCTGATTGAATTCATGATCAGCTTTACAAAATGGAATCTATATATAACATCCTGACGGAGGCCAAGAACTTTTGACTAAATAGATAGGCACTAGGAAGAATTTACCATTATTTTGCCAAATGGATATACTATTAAATTGCCTTGTAATGATTTGTTGCTATACCCATAGACTAGTTCACTTGTCAATCTTCCTCAAGGACTCTCCTTCTTGTAATAGATACTTATTAACACAGAGACCCACATTTGCTCAAGTTGCAGAAAGAAAGAATGGAACATTTATATCAGAACCCAATCTGCAAGGCTTAGGGATCATCACAGAGAGGAGAAGAAAGTATTATAATATCCAAAAGCAGTGGCTGATAACAACCAAATATGTTTTTTGGACATGACAAGGTAGTTGCAGATATGAATTCACAGAGGTTCTGATAGAATACCCAAGACCTAGACAATATTAAGTCAGATAAAATCCCAACATGGAGTTGTGAAGTAGGTATGAAATTCAAGCCCTAGCCTATTGGCATTGGTTGTTGCTGGGAAAGGGACAACCAGTTTGCCCATAGGCAGACTGTGCTATTATAGAAGGCATGAATCCTAAAAGAATTAGGAAATAAGAGATTGGATTTGATCACATTTTTTTATTAAAGAAGAAATTAAGTAGCGTGGACAGGAAGTTTGGGAATTGAGGTTAATATGTCTAAAACACATTTTATGAAATCTCAAAGAATTAATGAAATATTATGTTAAAAGATGCAATGAATTGTCTTTATATTTTCAGGGTAATATTAAAATAGATCTCTATGTCCAAAGAAAATACTTCTTTATAAATAGGTAAAATATAGAGATATTCAAACATGCAAAACTGAAAGAATCGGTATCATGAAGTAAGGATGTAGAGGATGTCAGAACCATTTACTCCAAAAAATTAACTACAGGAAAGTAACTTTATTATTTTTATATTATTATTATTATATTATTCTTGTTATGCTTTCTATTATTTACACCAATAAGCTTTGAGGTTTACAGAAAGTATATGAATAAAATGAGTAGCAGTGGCATTCAGTCTGGCAGAACAAAATGTCAATATACTGTTGAAATATTTCTTCCTTATGTATGAAGCAATATATTACCAATCAAAAGCAGACTTGTAAGTTAAAGAAATGCACTATAAATTATATAACAACTATTAAACTGCTAAAAATGTTTTTATGCAATTGACCAAAAAGGAGCTATAAAGGAATGGCTAAATTTATTTGATCCCAGAAAAGAAAGAAAAATAAGAAAAAAGAAAGAAAAAAAAAACCAAATGAAATAATTGCAAAGAAAATCACAAAATAACTGGAATTCAAATGTATCAACAGTCAATTAAGCAGTGTAAACAGCAAAATGAACAGGCATGGAGTATCACTAAAAGAGCGAGATCGTATAAACAACAGAACATTATTCATTTACAAAGAGAATGGCGTTTCATCTACATAGATGGAGAACAATGTGCAATGGGAAATAAGCCTGGCAAACAAAGGCAAAGTCTCTTCAATGTCACTCATACATAGAATATAAAATAGGGTCCTAGAAGTTGAGCAAAGAATGATGTTTAGCAGAGTCTGAGGAGAGTTGATGTGGTGGTTTGAATCAAAATGCCCTCCATAGGCTCATATATTTGAATTCTTAGTCATTAAGGAGTGGCACTACATGGAAGGATTAGTAGGTGTGTACTTATTGATGTATGTGTGTTCTTGTTAGAGGAAGTTTGTTACTGGGGGCGGGCTTTGAGATTTTAGAAGTTTGAACCAGGTCCAGTGACTCTCATTTATGGCCGCATGAGGATCTACATATAGAACTATCTGCTACTTCTTCAATGACATGTCTGCCTATATGCCATCATGCTCTGGACATGATTAAAATGGAGTAAACCTCTGAAACTGTAAGCCAGCCCCAATTAAATGTTTTTGTTGTAATAGTTGCTGTGCTCATGGGTGTATCTTTACAGCAATAAAACACCTGATGTCTTAGGTTTTCTATTGCTATGAAGAAAAACCATGACCATGGCAACTCATAAAAGAAAACATTTAACTGCTTATGGTTCAGAGGTTTAGTCCATTATCATCATGATGGGACATGAGCATTTAGGCAGTCATGGTGCCAGAGAATGAGCTGACAGTAATACATCTTAGGCTCCAAGAAACAGGAAGTACAGGACAACAGCAGGCTTTCCAGGGAATGCCCTAGTGAGGGCCCAGCATCGGTGGCACAGCAGAGGCCAGGGGCCTTAATCCCAACGAATGAGTCTTTGTGATGAACACCTTCATGTAAAATCTATAGATAAAGGGGTTTGTGACTCACTACACCGCACTGAAACTTCCATAATGAGATTCTACCTTTCTTTCTTTTTTTTGTCCCTTTCTTCTCTTAAATGGTATTTTGTTTTATTTTTGTTTGGGGGGGATAATGGGTGAGATCTGGAGACATGATATGGAGACACGAAGTGAAAGACACAAAGATTAAATAAAAAGAAAAAATTTTAAAAAGAATAACTCAAGCTTCCAAGAGGTGAGGGGAAAAAAATCCAGCTTCTAAGGGGAGGGGGAAAAAACAGGAAGTTAACTGAACTAGGCATAGCTTGAGCATAGAAGACCTCAAAGTCCACCCTAAATTGGCACATTCCCTTCAACAAAGCCACATTTAGGTCAAGAAGGCCACATCTAAATGGCCACTTTCTATAAACATAGGCCAATTACATTTGAACTACCACTTTTCTCTCCATAAGCTTGTGACTAGACCATAATTCAAAAAGCGTTTAGTTCAACTTCAAAACTTCCTATAGTCTATCACAGTCTCAACAATATTTTAAAGTCCAAAGTTTGACGTCTCTTCTGAGATCCATGTCATCTCTTAACTTCAATACCCTATGAAATCAAAATATATATAAAAAATAAAACCAGAAAATATACTTCCAACATATAATGACACAGGATAAACGTTACCATTTCAGAATATAGGGATGGGAGCACAGTGAGGAAATACTGGACCAAAGCAAGACTGAAAAACAGCTGGGCAAACTCCAAACTCTGCATCTCCATGTCTGATGTCAAAATGCTCTTCAGATCTCCAACTCCTTTCAACTTAGGTGATTGTAAAACAATTTCTCTCTTGAGCTGCTTTCACTCCGCGTTAGTAGTTCTCCTTGGCAGGTATTCCATGCCTCTGGCACGTCCAACATCTTGGGGCCTCTATGGCAATCCAGGCTTCAACTTCACAGCTTCACAGAATGGCTTCTCTATTAGGTCCACATTCAGGGACACCTCTAATTTATGCCTGGCCTCAGCAGTTTTCCCTAGTTTCTCCTTGACTCTAAATCCAGACCGAAGCTGCCAAGGTTTGCTGCTTTTGTATTAGAACATGGTCTCCCTGTTCAATTGCATCTTCACCAGCTTCCTGTTTTTGACATTACCCTCACTGCCTTAGGGTGGCCCTCCTGGAACTCGCTGTGTGAGATCAAACTGGCCTCAAACTCAGAGACCCACCAGGTTCTGCCTTCTGTGATTAAAGGCATGCACCACACCTGACTGTAAGCTTTTCTTTAATTCTTTTCACAACTTGGAAACTTGGCTGAGTGGGCTAAGCCTTGAGGTCAATACTCCCCTTATTCCATTTCTTAAGCTGTTTATCTCCTTAAATACAGGACTTCTTTCTACTTCTTGATGCTCCTTTTATCCTCAATTGTACATATTGTGTTTTTCCTTTCTCAGTTTTTTTTCCTTTTCATTATAATTATTTATTAAATGTAGCACTAATAACCATACAGAAGAATTTATACAAGGCTGTTTTGAGATTTCCTAAGCCAATGGGATTAATCCCAAACTCTTCAATTTAGACTTAGGCAAAGCTTTTGGACAAGGGTAAAAAGTAGCCACTTTCTTCACATTCTATCACATGGATGATCTCTAGGTAACATACTAAAATTCACCTCCTCTAAAATATCTTGAGTCAGGCCTCCACAGTTTGTCAAGGCACACTCCGCACCATGGTCTTCCCTGTTCCTACTAATATGGCCCATTAAGCAGTGCTTAAAGCATTCCATTGCTTTCCTAACCCCCGTTCCCACAAAACCCATGATCAGGCCTATCACAGCAATACCTTGCTTCCTGATACCAACTTCTGTCTTAGTCAGTGTAGTAGTTTGAATATAATTGACCCTAGGAGTGACACTATTAGGAGGTGTGGCTTTGTTGAACTAAATATAGCCTTGTTGGAGAAAGTATGCCACTATGCAGGCAGGCTTTGAGGTCTCTTTGAGGTATGCTTGCGCTACACCAAGTTTAGTTCAATTCCTGTTGCTTGCAGATCAAGATGTAAGACTCCCAGTTCTTTTTTCCAGCACTTTATCTGCCTGCACACCACCATGTCCTGCCATAATGATAATGGACTAAACCTCTGAACTGCAATTTCCCCAATTAAAGGGAAATTTATAAGAGTTGCCAGGGTCTTGGCATCTCCTCACAGCAATAGAAACCCTAAGACAGAAATTGGCCCCAGAGACGGGAGTATTGTTGTGATAAGCCTGGTCATGCTTTTGTTTGAGAATGTAGGCTATAGCTTAACACACTAGAATTGTGTTATGATATTCTCTTTCTTCCAGTATTTATCATCCTTATTCTTAACTGACAGTAAGCTCACAGGCATGCATTTTTTGTTATTGTTAGCCTTTTCTTTCTCTTTCTCTTTTTGTTTTTTGAGTGGCCATTGCATAGGGTTATTCGTGTGTATGTTTGCTCACCTATGTGTGCAGACATGTGCCTGTGTATGTTTATATGGGTATAGAGGCCAGATATTGGTTTGGTGTGTCTTTATCAATCACTCTCTACCTTATATATTGAGTCAGTGATTCATAATTAAACCTGAAGCTTGAGTTTTGTTAGTTTGACTAGTTAGCTTGTGTCCTATCTCTTCTTTCTAAATGATAGAGCATTGCACACAGACCAATAGAGACTACAACAACATACATGTACATATAGGAATATTAGCTCATGTCTTTTTGGGGGGTTTTAAATGTAAGATGCTTAGATATATATTTGCTCTTTGTTGACCCAAGTTCTGTGCTCTATAGCTTCCAAACAATGCATTAATGTGTGGACTCTAACCTGCCATTATCTTTGTATCCTAACACTTCTCCTAGCACTTTATGCCTATAAATTTCTCAGGCAAATGTATGGTTCAATAGTTAAAAAACTTGCTGTACAAACCTTGATGGCCTGAGTTTGATCCCTAGAACCTGAGAGTTGTTCTTTTACTTTATATGCATGCTCTGGAGTACTCATAAACATTCTCAGACACAAACCATTAATGTATACCTAACAGCAATAAAGAAAAATAGACTTTATAAAGACACACATAACAGTAATAAAAAAAAATATACTTTAAGGAAAGAAGTGTTGTTTCTCAGAACTTCATTTTTTCCAACCATGATGTAGATTGTATTTGGTATATATATATATATGAGGGGATTCTGTCTCCATTTGTTTCCAGACTTCTGTAGTGCTTTGCAATTACAACTTAAGCAGGAAAGGAGAGAAACATCTTTCTCAAGGCCCAAGCTCATCCATAATTGGAAGCTGATGCCTCTTGAAATTATACACAGCTCCCCATGTATGAGGGATCTACTGTGTTCTGAAACGGGAGAATATTTTTATGTCTCTGTGTCACAGTGATACCCATCATCACAAAACTTATTGACTGTTCATAGTGAATGAAGATGCTCACTTGCACGAAAGAGAAGAGTTTGGATAGTATAAGATCACCTCTATACTGATAAACTATTTCACATATAATCATACTGTAAGAGGAGCAACTTCACACATTTTGTCTCTCATTTATGTGTAAAACTGTGAAACCAGTCACCCCAGAGATTTGGAATTCCCCCAAGAACTGCACGATGGGAGAAGGAAAACACTGAAATCTGGTGCCAGTCAGAGAGAAACTGTTTCCTGCAAAGAGATTTCCATCAATTTTCAGAATGAAAACAAAGCCAGATGATGAGGGCAGGGGCACACCTTGATCTGATTCTTTAGCTACACACATTTTCATATTCTACTTAAAGCTTAACCTCCTGTCAGAACCAGGAAGATGGATTGAGGAGTCACTAGATTTTTTTTTTTTCCTTTCCTAAGTGAAACATTGAGTAAACTTCTTTGTTAGCGAAGCGCGGAGCTTGCGAATCCCGAGGTCCGAGTTCGAATCCCGATTCCTCTCATAGAGCGGCTTGGGCAGTCTGTCCCGATTCTGTCACAGAGCGGCCGTGTGCCATCTGTGTCCGGAGTGTGCCTGCCATTCCACGCCCTCTCGTGGCGTAAGAAAAAAAAAACTTCTTTGTTTACTTTTCACTACTTTCAGTACATAAAAAAAAAAAACCAACAGAAAATAACATGAGTCTAGAAAATTCTGCCTGACATCTTTGTTTTTCAGCACTGCCCCACCTCCCATCCAATTAGTTTAGCACCAAGTTCCTCGTGTCATCATGGTGTCACTGAGCAAACAATGGAGGAAGATGTTATCAGCACCAGAAGAAGGATGAACACAGGAAACGGGAGAAAGTCTGGTCTTTCTCTGAACTCTCATAAATGGAGTTAATGATGCTCAGAGACCAGGAATTAGATTCTCTTGTAGGCAGATAGGGAGAGGAACCATGGCTAGGTAGTAAAGGTGTTGAATCTCCAAGATGGCCAGGTTTTTTTTTTTTTTTTTTTTTTTTTTTTTTTTTTTTTTTTTTTTTTTTTTTTCTCAGTATCCTGACTTGAGACCAAAGCCTGGAAGCTTTTGTCTCCAACTGGTAGGACCCCTGCTGTTGGACCAGCTCAAGGATTTCCAGACAGGGCAGGTTCAGAGGACAGCATAGCACAGCTGCTGGTTAATTAACCTTCCTTTGCAATTGTCATCAAACTGACAAACCCTAAAAGAGAGAAGGAAAACTATTCAGAGGCTTTAAAGCCGGTGACCATCAAGAAGAGACTAGATGTTCAACTTTCTGAGTCTTTTTCATGTGACCACTGCATGTGTGTGTTTCTTCACCCTCAATAAGCACCTTTCTTCAACTGTCAATGCTCTCTGTTGCTACTACGTATTGCACTTCAGATATTTCCTGCCTTTTAACTATTTAATTGGAAGGGAAAAGGAACCCATCCCAAGACCCCTGGATCATATCGATACAAAACAGGGAGATATCTGATCTAAATTTTAGTGTTGCAATGTGTTGCTGAAAGGAAGGGATAGGATCCCGTGAATCTGAAATCCTGGGCTTTTGTCTTCTCTTTAAAGGGATTCTTTTCTTATTATGAAAGCCAATGCTCCACCTCAGAAATGAGTGTTGAAGGAGTTTTACCTGCTCCAGGACTTGAATTTCTCTCTTCCCATTCCCATGCTTGGGAGAGCTGATATTGGACAAGTCCTTGATTGGAGCACTGGAGCAGAGATCTAGACAGAGCTTTTCAGGAGATACTGGTGGATCCCAACCTGCAAATCAGCCCAGAGGAGGTAGAATGGGGCTACACACTGGAGCCTGTGTCTCTGCTTCCTTTGTTCATTAACAGCAGCCCACTCTTGATAGATTATGTTGCTTTGTGCTCAGTTATATCGAGTCTCTTCTATACCTGTTCCTAGGAAGCACTCACTGTCTGTTCTCCAACACCTTTCCTCAAACCAGACCCAAATTCCTACTCATTAAAAGCTCGTGGAAACTCGTGAACTTTGATCAAGAGCTGTGGAGCCTCTATGGGACCGAATTAGGCCCTTCACATGTGAGAGACGGTGGTAAAGCTTGGACGATCTGAGAGGCTCCTGGTAGTGGGAGCAGGATCTATCCCTGGGGCATCGTTGGAGCCCATTCCCTGTGGTGGGATGCCTTGGTTCAGGGTGGGAGGGGATTAGCCCTGCTCCAGTTAGGTGGGACAAACTTAGCCCTCACAAGTTGCAAGTAGATGTGGGGAAGGGTTGCAGGGGAGGTGAAGGGCAGCAGCAGGGATGGGGGGAGAGGAACTGTGGTTGGAATATAAAATGAAATTTTAAAAAGATCTAGATGGCCAATAATTGGGGAAGGGAGAATAGGCAGGGCTTCTGGACAGAGAAAGAAAGAGAAACTGGAAGAAAGAATCTATGTGCCTGATGTTACCAGTGGTCTCAGAGCAAGTAAGGTAAGTAGTACTAAGAAGAGGTAACCAAGTCATGTGGCAGAATATAGATTTAAAAATATGGGTTAATTAAGTTATAAGAGCTAGTTGGGAAAAAAATCTAAGCTAAGGCCAAGCTTTTATAATTAATAATATGTTCTCAAGTCATTATTGCAGGCTGGTGATCCAAAGCTTGCCACATTGGTTTATTAACATTAACAATGCGCTCTAAACTCCACAGGGTGTGGAACACCATAAAGGTTTAGAAAAGCATTCTCAGCTCAGGATGACCTTAGTTTCTAGCTTATCTTTGTCATTTGGGAGCTGAGATTCTTGGAAAGCTGCTTAGTTATTGCTAAACTTAATTTGCACATTTGACACTTAGTAATCCATCAGTATCTACCTGATATCATTTCAACTGAAAGAGATAAATCACTTAGCAAAGCACCCAACGTGTGGCAAATTCTGAGCGAGTTTGAATTATCACTATTAAATGAGGAATAATTACATTTGATGGAATTCTTAGAAGCAAGACGTGCGAGGAACTCTTTGTTAGTGCATAAAGGGTTCTGTTAAGTGTATTTGATTCTGATATGTTGAAACCGGTCTCCACAAGTGGCTTTCATCCAGACTAGTTTATAAGAGGGACACGTGAAGGGTAAAGAAGGACACCCGAGTTGCTGTTCATTTACCTGCCACATTTTAGATTCGAGCCAAGAATTTAACATGATCTATTGGTAATGCCATATACGAATGGGTCTCTCTCCTCTTGAATAATTTATATTTATTAGAAACTTTTATAATTTTTTTCAACTCCAAAATCACATTATTACTGGATCACATTATGAATTTTAGGCCAAAATATGATGTGTTCTCAGACTTTTCTTTGGTAAATTTTACTAATTTGCCACTGGGTATTTACGCCTTCCAGACAGAAGATATTTTCGTTTTGTAACAGGTTTCAGAAAACATCCAGTTGGAAATTTCAACTGTTTTTCCATCAAGGGAAATCAGTGGAGGATGTCATAGAGAAAACCACTTCAAACGGCTGCATATCTGAGACTGATGGAGTTCAGCTTGAGCACGCGCCATGTTGATTTCATTGCTCATTTACATCTCTCCATCTAGGTGGACTGAATTACAAAGAACAAGTGAAAAGAATGAATAGCACAGCAAAACAGCATCATCTGCCCAATTTACTTCAATTTTCTTTCACAGCTTTCGGATAAGATTTTATCAAATTTAATGAAATTGGTCAGCCTATCCCTTAATTTAAAAAATGGAAAGAAAGCAATATAAAAGACCAGATTCCTAGAATATCTTAGGGAGAAATACAGGGGTAAAGTAGAAGAATTCCCTTGACATCAGCTTACGCCCCTGTCATTTTTACAAAGGAACACAAAAGAGAAACTGCAAGCAGAGTGGTCTTCACAGGCATGAGGATTAATGCCTGCCCTGGTCCTTCTCAGAACAAAGCAGCACAATAAAGGCCAGGCACAGAGGTCAAGATAAAGACAGGAAATGTTGTCTTCGTGTGGTTTCTTCAGCTTTAATCATATTTGATTATCTCTCGGTAGTAAGCGAAGTAAACCTTATAGAGAATAAACTCGATAAAATTTATTCATGAAATGTTTGGGATTTAATTTTCTTTGGGGGCTTTTAGAAGCACGAGCAAAGCAATGTTTGTCCCTACCTGCCAGGAAAAATGTTGGGCACATTCATTGCAAGTGGAATTCAGCTGTGAATAAATGAATGAAGAAACAAATTGATCCAGTCAGGAAGTCTCTGTGTGTCTGGAATAGTAATACTTGCAATATTGCTGCTTGCCATCTGAGTATGTGTGTGCACATCTGCCCACTCCAGTAACCACTTTCTGTTCAATTCCAGTGAAGCAGAACATACGTGGGAAGTGAATCAGCTCGAGTGTGTCTACTGTTCCTTTCTTAAATATAATAACTCCTTCTGTCTCTGCACTTTGCATCCATAGAGCCCAGGGTAGGGACTGGTATTAATGCTTTCCTTTAATGCAGGAGAAATTTTGAAGGGAAAAGTCAAAATTATTGACTTCAGGAGAGAGAGAGAGAGACAGAGAGATAGAGAGACAGAGACAGAGACGGAGGGAGAGAGAGAGAGGGAGAGAGAGAGAGAGAGAGAGAGAGAGAGAGAGAGAGAGAGAGAGAGAGAGAAACATATAGATGACATAATCTAGGTCAGGTGAGATCAAAAGGAGGGAACATTCAACCTTCATAGAAGCCTATATATTTCCTAGTTTAATTTTTGTGAGATCAAAATTATAAAAGGATTTCACTATCTTCCAAAAGAATTTCGCACGTTAAAATAAAGTTTTTTCTTCATTGATACCATTTTTAAATGTCATTCTCTTTGATGATCTAGTAGCAATGCAAACACAGATAATGAGACAAGCAGAAGTATTTTTTAAAAAGCTTGGTGTGTTATGCAGTTCTGCCTACAGACAAGTATGACTTCCTTTTCTTAACTGGAATGTGTATGGCTGGGCATCTTCCTGTGATGCACTGTCCTTTTTGGGATAAGTTATGCCACAACTGAATCAAGCATGAAAGAAGAAAAGACTCTGAGGCTGCATTCTTTGTCCCAATCCTCCTCTTCAGAAGGGTTAAATTGAATGTGTTACACTGGCTCCTGGAAGAGTCTCCTGAAAGTGCTTGAATAAAAATTACTGGACTCTAAATGTAATTGCTGATGTTCAGCCAACTTTTCAGAGCATAGATTCCTTGTCAGGCTCATTTCTGATTCCTGCAACTGAGTCCAATGTGCAGAAGAGATATAACGAGGCCTGGAGGCACTGTGTTCACTGAAGTGATGGTTTGGGGAAAGAGTTCAGATTATAAAATAATAATTCATATAAATGAAAATTTTCTTTACAATCCAAGTCTGATTGGAACCATTTCCCTGGCATAGAAATTGGAATATCTTCACACAATATCTGTGCCAGAGGCACAACATGCAATCCCTTTCTGAAACCCAGGATCTTCTGAGAGGTTTTCACCAGCCAGTGGAGTGAAGACTCATGTGTCCCATTGTTTCTGATGTGTTACCCCAGCCTTCCCATCATCCAACTATGATGGTCAGTATCCAACTCATCTGTGATGCTAAACATGAGCCTTCTTGGTTTTAACAAAGTTTCTTTATTTTATAAACCACACTGTATCTGAAACTAAACTTTGTAGTGACTTATTAACTCATATTATCAGGTAAATTATAACAAATGTATCAATAGTTCTAATGATAATGTAAATGAGTAATATGTTAGACTGGTTTGTATCAGATAATGAACTTTCAAATGATAGCCTTTGTTCTTAGTAGAATGAGAACATTCTCTAATTCCTCATGAGGTATCTACAGAGATTGTGCCAAAGTTTGACAATATTCGTTATTTCTGGAGTAAAAAACAGAAACTCAATGAGTAAAGGTTGTGTTAAAAATAAGCTTTTGATTAGATTACCATGCAGCAATATGGCCTTGGGGGAAGAATAATCTGGCATTCCATCATAGTTTGGATCATAGGCAGTAATTTCAAAATAGAAAACACAGAAATGACTCTGAGAGAAAACTTTGAAGCCACTTTCCTCGTGAGATGGAATTTATACGTTATCTGCATTTGCCTAAAGAAGAACTAGAGCTCAGATTGATGCCCCTGTTGGCTGTAGCAATCTTCATGGTTGACTCAACAAGACTTACAAATGCCTGAAAGCAAAAGCCAACCCTCTAGACCTGTCTGTGTATCTGAGGGGGCATTTCCAGAGAACCTTACCTGACAAAAGACTCACCGTAACTATGTGTGGTTCTATCCCATGGACTGGGGTCCATGAATGAAGAGAAAGGAGAATTGAGTGGAGCACAGGTACTTATCTCTCCCCACTTCAGTCACAGACAAAATGACTATCTGTTCCACTCTCTTCCACTGTTCATTCTCTGACATAATAGGCTGATCCAAACATCATCTGTTCTTCCTTAACTTGATTTTGGTTAGGCATTTTGTCATAGGAGTCAGAAAAATTATTCTCTGTATTTTTCAATGGTCAGTATATATAATCTAATTATAATTTTCTTGCCATCATCCTTACAAAATCTTAGTCTTTGATTATTAAACAGTATTTCTAATTGTAGTATACAGTTTTCACAGAATCATGAAGAATATATTTTTCTGTCTGGAGTTCATTTCTCTAATTAATACTCTTTCTCATATATGAGCAAGACCAAAGTCCTAGGGTATTAACTTATTTATTCCTTTACTTAAAGACATGAGAATTCATTTCATTCCTTGTGAATGAAAGTTTTAGATAAGAAGTGTTTTTTTTTACTGGGCTTTGAGAATTTAAAAGGGGAATCTTAAGAAAATCCCGTGGCACACCTCTGCCCTCCAGGAAGCCTTGTGGTCATCTCTATCTGGCAGGTATTACTACTCCAAAGCAACTGTCCCAGTCCTGTTACTCCCTGGTGCCATTTTCCCTGTTCAGTTGAAAAAGAGAATATGAACCATTGCACCCTGACCTAGCAATCCAGCTGTTTCTTTAAGAGCAATTTCTTGTATTTCAAAATCTTGTTCAACCTATTATTATATTGATTTTATGAGCTCTTTCAATTTCTACTTCATACTCGTACTCTTTTCAACTCCAGTTTAAGGTCAGCAAATGCCTGCTGAGAATATCACTGACAGATATAGTTAATCTGGGCATACCTGCCAACTATGACTTCTTAGCCCAGGGAATGTGTTTTTCAGCTGTCTTTAACTATTACCTAGATGCTGTTCTGAAATACAACTGCTTTTTAGGAGAAGCCATTAGATCAGAATCAGAAACAGAATAAAGAAACTAATATAATTAATAGTAATAACTGGAGTGTTCCAGTTATCTTTAAAGAGCATTGGATTGTTTCGCTGCTAATCAACAGATAGTAAGGCTATTTTTAAAAATATTTATTTATTTATTATGTATATAATATTCTGTCTGTGTGCATACCTGCAGGACAGAAGAGGGCACCAGACCCTATTACAGATGGTTGTGAGCCACCATATGGTTGCTGGGAATTGAACTCAGGAGCTTTGGAAGAGGAGGCAGTGCTCTTAAACTCTGAGCCATCTCTCCGGCCCCCATAGTAAGGCTATTTTAAAGTTACAGGAAGTATAGAAGTGAGCCAAGTGATGAGACATGTGGCTACAGTAGCTTAATTAAGGAAGTGATTTCATTTTCAGTGAAAAACCATACTCAAGCATAAAGTGGCAACTACATCTTTTTAAAAGAGTTAATAACGTCACCTTCCAGTTTTCAATTTCCTCTAGTTTGAACTCTGGTTTCATCCTCACGGTCATAATACACTTGAGAAATACTATAGTGTGGGATTTCCTTCTGTATGCTGTGAATACCATTAGTTAATAAAGAAACTGTCTTGGGCCTGCATAGGGAATAGAGGTAGGTAAGGAAAACTAAATTGAATGCTGGGAGAAAGGAGGCAGAGTCAGGGAGAATCCATGTAGCCCCACAGGAGACAGACACCAGAACTTTGCCAGTAAGCCACTGCCATGTAGCAATACACAGAATATTAGAAATGGGTTAAATTAATATGTAATAGTTAGCCAATAATAAGCTAGAGCCAATGGGCCAAGCAGTGATTTAATTAATACAGTTTCTGTGTGATTATTTTGGGACTTAGCAGCCTGGAACCAACAAGCAACCCTTTCCTCCTACAAATAGGCACCAACATGACTAGCTAAAATCCATGTAAAACTGAGAAAGCTTAAAAAGGAATCTTAGACACAAAAGAACAGAGTTAATCATGGTTTGGTGGTGGCATTTTCTTGGCTAGGCTCTGTTTGCTAGAAGAAAGCAGAGGCATGGCTCCTTTAAGAGAGGTTTTCCTAATACAGCAGTAGCAGGAAAACAGCCTCACCTTTTGAAATGCCTGCTTTCTGGGCCCTGCTGCTAGTAGAACCTCTGGCTCTTTCAGGAGGCTGAGTATTTAAATGGGTTTTTGTAAGCAGCATGTTACAAACTGTTTAATGGCTTGACATAGACTAGATGCATAATTAGAACTGGGGGGATGTGCACAGCTTACAG
This sequence comes from Arvicola amphibius, assembly GCF_903992535.2. Lineage (NCBI taxonomy): Eukaryota > Metazoa > Chordata > Mammalia > Rodentia > Cricetidae > Arvicola > Arvicola amphibius. Next base: position 11,423,926 of record NC_052064.1, read on the forward strand.
AGGTGCTGAACAGACTTCCACCATGTTGGACTGTGTGGAGCAAGCAGGAAGTATCATATATACCCTAGTAATGCCTCAGCTTAAGTATTTAAGAAGCGATCCTGGACAGTAAATAATTACAGATACACAATAAAGACATATTCAGATAGGAAAAAGCCTCTAAATGGGTCATAATGTTGGGTAAATGTATGTAAGCTGGGAGAGATAAGAAAAAGAATATAGACAGTTATAAAAAATGGGAAAGTCTTTAAAGAAACAGAGTATAGACAATCATAAATTAAAAGAAGTAAACAAATAATAAACCACATAAAGATGGAAAATTCACGGAGAGTTTGAATTATGTATACTATTGTATTTTCTTTGAATTTTTTGACTGTGAAGGAGTTAAGTACAGAGAGACATTTCATTGTATGGGATGCTAGGCTAAACCAGGATATATATCATAAAGGTATCTTGACTTTAAAATTTGAGTCTAAGGATATGTTGCTTTGGAAAAGAGGTTTTTAGTTTTTAGTTTCCACAGAAGATGAGAACTTGTGAAATCATTCCAGACTGATGTGGTTTGATGTACCAAGAACCCCTTAAAGGTTGCTGTGAATACACCTCCAAAAATACATCACCAATAAACAGCAGGAAGAAGTTTGGAGAACTATGCCCTTATTTCCAAATATTGTCTATAAAGGTTTGTTTACGTTTAAAGGGGGATATTCTATAGAGATTTTCATTGGTATGGTTCTTGGTTTATTGAGACAAATTTAAGGTCAATTTTGTTATACTGTGTATATGTATTTTTTCTCTTGATTAAGGTGTTGTGTTTGTGCAGCTCATTTACAAATGTAATGTACAATGAATAAATACAGGTTAATAGATAATCATCTATAATAATCAAGATTGTAGTTATGTTAGTTAGATTTTCTAGATGTGCAGAGATATATTTCAGGTGTATAGGCGTTCTACAAACATTTGAAAAAACTACAGAATATGTCATTTAAAATGTTTTAAGAGCTTAAGACTTATCATGACAATGAGACACATCTGCTCCTGGGAACACCAATCTACTTCAAGAGAAAGATGGGCATCAAAGAGGCTCCTTATGGAGTTTGCTAGCTATTTGTACAAGAAAGTGCTCTTGCTGGACTGCTTGATGAACTGGACATGCAAGACCCACAGAGAAATGACTTCTGAACTTTCCAAAAGGTAAGATAATCTTTGGGGTTTCTGCTTCACGAAAGAGTCTGCTAAACATTTTATAGGAAACAGAAAAAAGTGACCGACAAACTGCTAATATAGGTAGAACTGTCTATAAAATTTCCTGCTTCATGATAGGTCTGCTGGATACTATGGGCCTGTAGGCTGAAGATGATGCACCAATGGTACAGAAGAATTTTGGGTGACACTTCAGTCAGCGAGATGTCTTTGTCAATTCTAGAGTTTTGGAACTTGTTTACAATGCACTTCCTGTTTACTTAGGTAATAGTATATACTTCTGTAGTCTTTGATGAGTTGAAGAAATGATATCTACAGTTTTCTTTAATTATGATAAAAGATAAAATAGATATAAATTTTGTAATTGTAATTCTTGCCTGATGCCAGTTTTGTTATATGTAATTTTACTATGTTAAAGATAAAGCCTTCTTTTTAGGGGAGGTAATGTGGGATTTCCCTCTGTTTTGCTGTGAATACCATTGGTTAATAAAGAAACTGTCTTGGGCCTGTGCAGGGAATACAGGTAGGTGGGGAAAACTAAACTGAATTCTGGTAGAGAGGAGGTAGAGTCAGGGAGAAACCATGTAGCCCTGCCGGAGACAGACATTGGAACTTTGCCAGTAAGCCACTACCACATGGCAATATACAGATTAATAGAAATGGGTTAAATTAATATATAAGAGTTAGCTAATAAGAAGCTAGAGCTAATGGGCCAAGCAGTGATTTAATTAATACAGTTTCTATGTGATTATTTCAGGGCTAAGCGGCCAGGAACCAGTAAGTGGCCCCCTCCTCCTACAATATCAGGCAGCAAACTGCATTTCAGAGAGAAAAACAGATAAAGGGCTAAAGGCAAAAGTAGACTTTATCCTTTCTAAATTAATTTTTAATCTTCTAAGCAAGAGCTTTTTGGGAACTGAATAAACTTCCACTCATATTATTTGTTAGAGTTGTCTCAAATAGTGACAGCTGGTAGGAATGTGACAAATTCAGGTTTCTATTGAGGATTATTGACATCTCTCAGAATAAATCCCAGTAAGGAGAGAGGGTGGAATGGAAACTGAGGAAGGGTGCAAGAGTCTTCCCCACAGTAGCGCCTGCATTTAGCCTTCAGCCAGTGGCAATTCGTCTTTGTGCAGTTCTTCTTCCTATCTCTAAGTAATTAGCTTCAAATCAGGAAATAGACAAATTTTCAGACCAGTTGGTTCTACAACATCAATTTAAAATAGAAAATTGGGGTTGGAGAGTAAGATCGAACACTTAAGATCATGGGTCGCTTGTTGTGGAATATTGTAGTGATGAGCTACGGGCAGCTTCCAGCCGCCCTGCTCTCAGCCTCCTGGCTAGCTTATGCCCCAAAATAATTACACGGAAACTGTATTCTTTTAAAACACTGCCTGGCCCATAGTTTCAGCAGTTATTCCAAATGCTTATATTTTTTCCCCAGCTATCATGGTATACATGGGTTCTTAGATAGTCTGATCTAGGAAGTCTCAAATGTTTTCACTCTAGCTCTCTCCACACACTTTACCATCCTGTTGCAGAAGACGCTCTGTTCCTGTTAGGATAAAGAGCTTAACTAGCTCCACGTTTTCTGAAAGAAAGAGCCCAAGAAATGAACACGTAGAAAAAAAATGTTGATGCAAGAAAGAGACGATGGCATTTGGAAGAAACTAACACTTTTACTTAACTAATAGTAATAAATTTGAGACTTCCCCCAAGCATAACTATTGTCACTAAGAGGAAGAGAGTTCCTGTTAAAAAGTTGACTTAGAGTTAATAATCTTTTTTTTTTTTTTTTTTTTTTTTCCGAGACAGGGTTTCCCTGTAGTTTCTAGAGCCTGTCCTGGAACTAGCTCTTGTAGACCAGGCTGGCCTCGAACTCAGAGATCCACCTGCCTCTGCCTCCCGAGTGCTGGGATTAAAGGCTTGCGCCACCACCGCCCGGCTTAGAGTTAATATTCTTAACTTCCTGTGAGAGTCTAACGGAATCAAGCTTGACTTTGTTAGCAAAGTAAGCCTTGCATCTTCTGTTGAATAGAATCCCACGGAGCTGCTAAATGAACAAGTAATTTTCAGACATAGATAGAGTCATTCGAGTCTATTTAAAGCATTTCACCAGCATTGCACATAAATGCATGCATACTCACGAGAGTGGGGTGTGCACAATCGTTCCTAAAACTCTTTTCTGTTCTTGTATCTTTGCAGAAAGGCAACACCAAGAGTATTTCTATGACATTGGACTAAATACCAGACAAAAGTATGGGTGGAAGGGGGAGGAGGAGAGGAGGAGATGGAAATTTTTAATAAAAAAATGAGAAAAAAAATAACTTAAGGAAGAATGTTATGTTCTGGCTCGCAGTTAGGAAGTACAGCACATCGTGGTAGAGATTGCAAGGTGTGGAAATATGAGCAAAATGTGGGGAGTGAGCCACAGTGCTTATAAAGACAGAAGAGCTAGCTCCTGGAGGGGCAGATGAGTGTTTGGGCTCAAGTGATTGCCCCTTCTTGGTCAGGTCAGGTCAGAACCCTTAGTTTTGTTTAGTCTTCTACCTCAATCTAATGTTCATCAATTGAAATGAGCATGACCACAGGTTAAGTTCACCTAGATGACACCCTGTGCTATGTTCAGAGGATTGTTTTCATGGGAATTCTAAGTCTCATCGAGTTGACAAGCAATATTAACTAGTCATCACAGAAGGAAAGCAGAGAGAGTGTAATTAAATCAATATCTATGTATTGAAGACTAAAGAACAATTTGCCTGAATAAGACAAAAAGATTTTTTTCCTTATATGTGAAGTTCATGAGAAAACTTTTAAAAGTATTTTTCATAGTGCAGGGTATGGAACAACCTTGTAATAAGTATTTTGATTTTTATGATAGTCAGTGCTGAAAATTTCATAAATATATCCTGCAGTATCAAATATTATGCCAATATTTATTTTCGCTCTGTATGTGGTCATACACATTTATATGTGCATGTATAGTGTGCACGTGTGTGTGCATCCACACATGCAAAGGTTATGTTAAAGATTTAGAGGTATGCAGCAGTATACTAACTTTTTACATGGGTACTGATAACTCAAACTCAGACCCTCATATCTGCATGTTAAGCATAGTAAGGACTGATCAATTACCTAATACCCAAGATTTAATTATTTATATAAACAAAGGAAAATACATAAGCAAATTTGCTTTTGTCCATAATAAATTTCAAAGCTGTCTTTTGATTTAAAAAATAAAAATATTTTTATTTTTGTTTAATTGATTATAGGAAACTAATGTGATTTTCTAAATGTAAGAAACTATGAAACCAAGATTTTAGTTGAATTTACATTTGAGAAATGGGGTTATTATACCAGATTGCACAAGTAACTGCTTGAATTTGCCTTTGTTTTGAATATTTTCTTAACTCGCCCAAACATATTTTAGATAATTTATTTTTAGAATTCTCATTTTCTCGACTATAAAAACAAAATTTGCTGTGCTATTTTCTCAATAACTAGTGCCTCCTTAATAAATACATATTGCAAATGCATTATTTGTAACATTAAAATTTTTGAACAAAATTCCATCAACATTCATAGGTATTATTATTCAAAATATTATTTCACCTGCATGTCTTTTTCTTTGGTGACACTAAAGTTTTATAAACAGATTCTAAATGAATAGTAATGCCACTAAGATCACATTTATACTTTAATTTGCATATGTTTAGTGGCAACTTGCTTCATACTGAGTTTCCAGATGAAATTGCATTGTTTCTGTTTGATTATATTCAGATATTTCTGGAAGGAATGACATTTAAGCAATGCAAAAATATAAAATTACCTTTATGAAAATTTCTATTTGAATAAAATTTTTTCAAGGTTAACTTAAAATAATGATGATGTAATTATGAATTTTAAAAACCAAAATATAGTGATGGCTACACTTTTTTATATATTATGAATGATTTGTTTTATATTTTTAATCTTTTTTACATTATGCATCACTTTAAAGGAGACACACAGAACTACAGATAATATCTAGATTCATTTTGGTTTTTAAAATAAGCTAAGTTTACTCATACAAATACAATATAAACGTCAAAGGAAATTCATTTTTACCACAACAAACCAACATAGTCATAATGTTTTATGATGTCTAGTATCATTAAGTGTGTGTGGAAACAAACATCCGTTCACGTTTGCTGTGCGAGTAAACTGGTGCAGTCACTTTAGAGGGTAATTTGACAAAAGCAATTAGTTTTCTATGGGCATCATCTCCCTGACTCAGCAACTCCACTTCTAGAAATGCGTGCTCAGATATAACTACACATCAAGAGCGAAGGCTGCTTCTTGTAATATTGGTAGAACTGAGCTTGGGGTAAAGGAAATCCGTCTTCCTCCTAGTCTTTTCTTAACTACTACTCAAATTGTCAAAATTGCTTTGGGGGGGGAATGATACATGTTATAACTATTTTTATAAGCTGTGCTTTCTGCATTCTCTATTAGTCCTATATGTGAAATTAGTTGAATTGTATTTTTACTGAAAATATATTTATTTCATATTATCTTTTCTGATTTTAGTTCCCCCTCCCCCAGGTCCTCTTACATATTCCCCACCTCTCTACTTGCACAAGTCCACACCCTTCCTTGCTCTTTGTCTCTCTCATTAGAAAACAGGCAAGTACTTAAAAAAGAAATAAAATAAAAAACAAATTTGAATAAATTAAAATGAACATAAAAACAAGGAATCAAGGAAAATGCACAAGAAATACATATATACACAAAGAAACTCGCAGTGAATCCTAAGGGGAAAAAACATAGCCCAGATACCAGATATAGACCAGACAGAGCATCGAGACAATGAAACAGCACACACACACACACACACACACACACACACACACATACACACGCGCACACATGCACATATACACACACAAAAATAAAAGGCAAGGCAAAGCAAAACAGAATAGAACAAAACAGAAAAACAGAAACATAAACAAAAACAAAAAGCAAACCAAAAAACAAACTTCCAAAAATTCCATTGAGTTCGTTTTGTACTGGTCATCTCCTGATGGACACAGACCCTGGTCTTAAGAGTAGTTTGTTTCCCTGCTCCCATATCCACCCTTCCTGTATCCCAAGCATCCCAGTCCTCCGAGCTCCCCCCATTCTCCCCTTCACGCTTTTCTCTCCGCATCTTCCCTTGGCTGCGTCTCGCCCCACCCTCAAGTTCCCAATTTTTGCCTGGCGATCGTGTCTACTTCCAATATCCAGGAGGATTACTATATCTTTTTGGGGGGTTCACCTTCTTATTATCTTAAGGATCCCCAATTATAGGCTCGATGTCCTTTAATTATGGCTAGAAACTGATTATGAGTGAGTACATCCCATGTTCATCTTTTTGGGTCTGGGTTACCTCACTCAGAATAGTGTTTTCTATTTCCATCCATTTGCATGCAAAATTCAAGATGTCATTGTTTTTTACCGCTGAGTAGTATTCTAGCATGTATATATTCCACAGTTTCTTCATCCATTCTTCCACTGAAGGGCATCTAGGTTGTTTCCAGAATCTGGCTATTACAAATAATGCTGCTATGAACATAGTTGAGCAAATGCTTTTGTAGTATGATTGGGCATCTCTTGGGTAGATTCCCAATAGTGGAATTGCTAGGTCCTGGGGTAGGTTGATCCCGAATTTCCTGAGAAACCGCCACACTGCTTTCCAAAGTGGTTGCACAAGTGTGCATTCCCACCAGCAATAGATGAGTGTATCCCTTACCCCACAACCTCTCCAGCAAAGGTTATCGTTGGTGTTTTGGATTTTAGCCAATCTGACAGGTGTAAGAAGCATATATCTTAATTTAGGGAGCCATCTGAGGGTTGTCAAGAGACTTGACCTTAGAGGGGTTCCCAGGTTTCTAGGGAGACGCCACCAGTTAGTTCCTTGGGCAGCTGAGGAGAGGGAGCCTGAAAAGGCCAGTTCCTATAGCCATACTGATGAATTTCTTGCATATCACCATAGAACCTCCACCTGGTGATAGATGAAGAAAATGACTGAGCCCCACATTGGAGCACCGGACTGAGCTCCCAAGGTCCTGATGAGGAGCAGAAGGAGAGAGAACATGAGAAAGAAAGTCAGGAACGTGAGGGGTGCGTTCACTCATGGAGACAGTGGGACAGAACTAATGGGAGATCACCAACTCCAGTTGGAATGGTACTGATGGATCATGCCACCAAACCCGTCTCTCTGAATGTGGCCAACAGTGGGGGCTGACTGAGAAACAAAGGACAATGGCGCTGGGCTCTGATTCTTCTGCATGGACGGGCTCTGGGGGAGCTGTCTCAGCTTGGTCGATCACCTTCCTGGACCTGGGGGGAGTTGGGAGGACCTTGGTCTTAACATAGAGTAGGGAACCCTGATGGCTCCTTGGCCTGGAGAGGGAGGGAGGGGAGGTATGGGTGGAGGGGAGAGGAGGGAAGGGGGAGGAGGAGTAGAGGAGATGGAAATTTTTAAATATAAAAAAATAAACCATGAAAAAAAAAAGAGTAGTTTGTATACCAGTGAGACTCGGTTGGAGAAAACTATTTTTCATTTGTGAGTGGTTATCAATTGGAGGCAGCTCCTGGGTCAGGGCTGTGGGCTTGTGTTTTCTTCTCCTCTCAGTTCTGGGACCCCATCAGGTCCGGACCCACATAGGCCCTGTGCATGATGGCTCAGTTTCTGTACATCTGTCCCACAGTGTTTAGAAGGCCTTTGCTCTTGGTGTCTTTCATCTTAACTGGTTTGAGTTTCTTTAAGCCTCCTCTTCTACATGGTTCTCTGTGCTATGAGTGAAGTGAATTAATGGAGATGCCCAATTTAAGACTGGAAGTGTCAAGGTCACTTACTACATGTTGTCTACCTATGGGCCTCTGTATTTATTTCTATCTTCTGCTGGAGGAAGCCTCTCTGATGGTGGCTTAGCAAGACACTGACCTATGAGTATAGCAGAGTGGCATTAGGTGTCATTTTTGTTGTAAGGTTCAGTTAGCACAACCATAGCATTTGGTTTCCCATAGGTCCATGTCTTATTTGGTATCAGGTTCTTGACCACTGAACAGTACTGGGGATAAGTTCTAGCTCATGAAGTGATGGTGTAGGTGTTCCTTCTGTTTGTGTGTTGCTTTCATTGGTTAATGAATAAAGAAACTGCCTTGGCTTAGTTGATGGGGCAGAACTTAGGTAGGCAGAGTAAACAGAACTGAATGGTGGAAGGAAGAAGGGCAGAGTCAGAGACATCATGGATCCGAGGCTAGAGGTAGATGTGCTGAAACTTTTCTGGTAGGCCAAAACCTCATGGTGATACACAGATTGATATAAATGCGTTAAACTAATATGTAAGAGTTAGCCAATAAGAAGTTAAAGCTAATGGCCAAGCAGTGTTTCAATCAATACAGTTTCTGTGTGGTTATTATGGGTGTAAACTAGCCAGGCAGCCGGGACAAACAAGCAGCCCACTCCTTTACAACAAAGTGGTTTATGAATTCAATCAGATTTGCTATGTGCCACGATTCCAATAACACATCTTTAAAAAAAATTGAAGTCTCCTCATCATTTTTTTCTGGTTTTGTTGCTTCAAAGAAGATAGAGATACACAAAAGAATTCAAACCTGATTCTTACAGTGACTGGCCAGATCCAAATTCAAATAACTTTTGAAAAAATAAAGATATTCCATTTATATAATAACTGTTTAACCAATAAAAATTTAAGGTAAACTATAATTCATAATAAAACAAATATAAGGATGGCAAGACTTGGATGGAATTGAAGGAGTTATTGGTGAGGTCAGGGTTGTAATTTCTGGCCTTGGCAGGATTTTCCCTGACTTTTATTCCTTTTGTTTTTATGGAGTATTGGATATGCTTTCATATTCAAGTCTCAAACAATAACCCAAAGAAAATACTGGATGAGATGAGATGCTCAGTTAATGTGATTATGTGGTGAAATGAAATTTATAATTCAAGTAAAAATCATCTTCTTTGACATCTGAATTGTTTGCTGATTGGAGACAAATTAATCCTGGAGATGGATCTATTTGGATAAGCCAGCTTTCAGTTGCTGTTTAATTGTACTCATTATTTATCTCATATTTTGTTTAGCTTGTATTTGAGCATAATCCCTATGGGCTATTAACTATATGATTCAAAAGCAAGACAAGTAATTATTAAGCCTATTAGATGTGGTCATTTTGAAGGTCATAGACTTCAATTGTTCTAAACAAAGCCATGTAACCTTTACTAACCTTTACTTCATTCATATTAGAATGAAAATGAACATTATAAAATAAATTTTACTTAGGTTTAGATATATGAAAAACAAAAGTGAAAAATAAATAAACTCCATTCAAAGCTTCACATTAATATATGGGAATCAAAATATCACCCTTTAAAAATAGACATATCAAATATATAAGAATGAAAGTAGTTGAACAAAATTACATAATAATAGCTGAAGCTTCATAAGTAAATTCTATTTACTTCAGGTTCTTATTATTCATATTTACTGTATTTATTGTAAGAAATAATTAGAAGCCATCACACTGCAGGACAGTGGTTAAGCAAACCATTAATACATGCTATTACTAAGGTGCATGCTTCCAAAAATAACTTTGCTGAGGAATTATCTTGGAAATAATGTTGGGGTTGATGTAACATTTACTTAAAACTGTATGCCAACCTTTTCCTTCCTTTTTAACATCATTATTTTCAGGTATTGAATAAAAGTTCTTTGTCCAGATAAATATGTGACCTTAATTTTGCTCTGTCAACAGAAAATCTTTACAGACTGTTTTCGTATTCCAGTCAAATCACTTGGGTGACTTTCTGCTATTTTCAAAGTATCCCAATAATACTAAATTGAATTTCTAATTCCAGAGATCCAACATCTATGGATTCAACCAAATAGAAGATAAAAAATTACTTTGAAAAAAAGTTGCATCTATACTGGACATGAACAGAAAGCTTTGCTCATTCTTTCATAAGAAATATAGTTACAAGAATTTACAGAATATTTATACATTATATTAGGTAATTATTTCAAGGAATACAGAGTTGATCTAAAGTATATAGGAAGAATTATGCCAATTACATTCAAATACCATTTTATTTTTATAAAGGACTTAAGAATCATTAGAATTTGGATCTCATTGATCCTAAGGGAGGTCTATAATGATGATTTAACACAAAAGCAAAGGCATAAAGAACAAATGTCACCTCATCAAAGCACTACATGCAAGTCACAGTTAAAATTACAAGTGTGAACTAATGTGTAGCTGAGTGGTTGAGTGTTTGTCTAGCATCTCCAAGACTGGTTTCAATCATCAGCTCTACAAACAAAATGCATGGGTGCTTCACCCAAACTACTTTCTTTAACTTTACACTTAATTATAAAATAAATTTTGTTTTCATTATTTTTATTGCACAGATGATATACAGACAGTAAAAGATGTCTTGCCTCAGTATCTAGTCCAGTTTGGAGTGTGGCTCTAACCAGGAATAGTGGACTATCTTTCCTCTGTCTTGCATATTGACATAGGTAAAATCTTTCTTATGTAAAAATAGTTTATACTTTCTTCAATTTCTAATTCTTTACCCCCTTATTTATTCTTTATCCTGGTGCATTTGCTTAAGTAAAATGAATTAAAATTTCCTCAAACCTCATAAAGAACAGCTTGTAGCCACATTCCATTTCTTTAGATAAAGAAATTGAAACTGAGAGATGTTGAGTAACTTGTTCAGAATTACACAACTGGTTTCTGGATTTATATAATTTTTTGAAATCCTTCCCTTCAGACTCTCAAATCCAGGCTTATAACCTCTGTTCTCTCCTCTTTGTTTTATTCTTTGAGGACTTTAGCACACCTGCCTTTTCCAACTCTTTGGAACTATTGTATTGTTATCCTCACAGGACCAGAACCTTTCAATTATATTTAAAATAGTTATTTTGCAATCCATATACACTGTAGTTTTTAAAAACATGAAAGCTTTGAAGAATGCGTTTGGGATTCAGGATTGGAAATCTAGTGTGTCTCTATGGTAGAACATAAAAGCACCTGCTTTCCCTTCATTAACAAGTGGAACCTCAGAGGCACATCCAACTGCAAAGAAGATATTTTTCCTAGGAGATGACCCTGATCCAGAAGTGTTTCAGTTTTCCTTAAAGGCACCAGGCACACTATAAGAAAAGCCCATTATTCTATATTTACTTCAGTCTTATTTAGTAATTTTCCCTTTTTAAGATTTGTCACAAGCCAGGATCTTAGAAACAATCCCAGGACTCTTCTTTTGAAATAGAATAAAGTTTTTTTAAAAAATAATTTAAATCCTTCCCTTTTTTGAGACAAGATCTCAGTATTTTCCGGGAACTTCCTATGTAGACCAGACTGGCTTTAAACTCAAGCATGTCTACCTACCTCTACCTCCCAAGTCATGGGCTAAAGGGTCTGCCACCACTTTTATCATTTCAAATCAGGTTTGAATCACTCTGAATCAGGACTGGGATAGTATTGTTAAATTTAAACCTATTATCTGCAAGCATATAGACTCCAGTAATTTCTTCCGTAAATGTTACTTTGCGTGAGTCACTGAGCCAAGAGTTAGGCATGAGAGAGGAAAAGATGTTCACAGAGCTAAGAGTGTTGCAGGGAAGAACAGAGCCACACCATTTCCAGTAATGACAGTTTATTTGTGAGTAACAAAAGCCTACTGAATCATGGGGTAATTTCCCAGAAGGCTACAATATACCTCAGCGAAAAACCCAGCAGGAAATATAGCCAGAAACCAAATGTATTAATGTCAAGAACAAAAAGGCTATGCACTGATATTATATTATCTTCAATAAGAGACAGCATGATCTCCTGTCTTCCTCTCTACGTAGAATTAACACTTCTTATAACACTGCATCATTCTTCTCCTGACTTTGGAACATATCAGACTTTAACACAGCTTTTCCAAGTTCTGGTTACATCTTTCCCAGAGAATAAGATCCTTTTACTCTGCTTCCAAGTCATGAAAGGAAAGAATGTACCTCATTACAGCAGTAAGTCCATCCAAGACACAACTATTCTATGAGACTTGGTAAGAACACTGGCTCAACTCTCCTTTAGCAGGCATCACGTGTAGAGCAACGTGAAAAGTTGTCTGTCATAGCTGATTCTATAGTAACCAAACCCTGGGATGGAGAATAGGTTTCATCAAGATATTATAAGCTATGAGTAATCTTTTTGCAAAAAAGAATGCTAATGACTGCAACAATGTAGACAAACTGATAGGACTATTATCATATATGATATTATCTTGGTATGTATACCTACTAAAATATAATAAATGTCTTATTCCCATAATAATAATATGATTATATAACATGGTATTCATTTTGATATGTCAAAATGATGTCAATACCAATTTTTTTAGCCAGTGCTTAATTTATGCTAGATATAGTTATGAGAGTTTTTTTTTTACAGCACTGTAAGATAGATACCATTGATTTCTCCATCCTCCATACAAAAAAAATGACCAATAGAGAGTTTCCAGGGTCATATATCTAGCAAAAGGCCACATGTAGGGTCCCTTTTTTTTTCCTGAAAAGTTATCTTAAAGAGCACACATTATTTTCTGCCCGAATGAAAGAATGCTGTTGTATAAGATAGGTATTAGTGTGTGGTTTGGGAGACTGAATAGATGATTAACTTCAGTTAAGGAGTGCTTAAAGAAAACAGATTAGCAAATTTTTAATTTTTTATTTTTGTTTAGCCATGTTTTTATAGAGACAACACATCGAAATCTGACGAGTAGATTGAATTCTGAGTCTGGTGAGGCATAGAAACTCCACTGGGAGAAGACATGGAGAGATTCTTAGGGGAGCTTATGAGGGAAGGGCGTAGGGTTCTCATGGTGGAGTGGGGAAGAGAGTCAACAAATCTGACAAGAAAATGCCTGCATTGTTCTGTCAAAACCTTCTATGGCTTCTTGCTTGTCTGTCTGAGGTAGTTCTGCTCTCCCCAACTCCTGCCCAGTGCTCATCAGGCAGACAGACAAAATCCTTTAAGTATTTTTTAGCAAAAGCGTTTTTCACAATAAAAACCTCTCATGACTTATAAGTAACTGCAGGTTAAAGACCTTGATCTACACATTCCCTGCCTTCCAGCTTCATCTGCTGTAACTCTCCCACTCTTCCTCGTCGGTAAGAAGAGTAAGAATGTTTCACCTGTCAGTGAGTGAAATCGTGTATCCATGGGATGGCTGAACTCTAAGTGAGATGAAAAATTGTTAAAATAAGTGAGCAATAACTTTAAAGTATTTCTTTTCCCTATTTATCGATCTTTGTTTTGGTCAATCTTTTATCACCATTTCTGAAAGATAAACATCAGAATTGCAAAAATGGGACTTACAGAAAAATATGTTTCTGAAATTCTGTAAATGAATGTAAGGAAATAGGTCCCAATGCCTTATCTACAAAACCAAATTGGTTCTTATCCTAGAATATAATCTGTATATGTGCTACATTTTCTCCTTCAGTGCTCCCACCCTATCTCAAAACTTCACCGTTCCTTTCCTACTCTCCTACCTGAGAAACTGAAGGCTCTTCCAGCTGTTATTTCCCTCTTCCAGACTTTCCCAGCGCCACAGCAACACTCATTCAAAACATTTCGTTTACGTCATTTTCACAATTACATCATTGCTATGATTTAAAGTGATTGCAGGATAAAATACTCAGACCCTATGGCTTCATTGACTGTCATTATCCTTACTCTGCTCTGACTAATAAAATACTCTCCAGTTGTAACAGGTGTAGTATGGAAGTTTTTGCTGAACATTTCAGACCAAGGAAAGAACGTGCATGGAGACATACAGATTGAGAGCAGCGAAATTATACAGCTGGAATGTAGTAATGCAGTTGCAAGTGGAGAAGGGAGAAAGAATGGTCAAAGGGAGAGATGAATTAGAGGATGCAAATTGGATTATAATGCATATTTTAGCCATTAATGAAAAGGACTGGGAACATGGGAATATTGGTGTTAAGTTAGCAAGTATATTATGAACTATCCAGTGCTTGAGAAGGAGACAAGAGAACATTTTAATCAGAGGAAGGAATGACCATCATTGCTCTTAAAAAACAGTGAATTTTATTTATCTGGATCAAGAAACCAAGCCTAGAGACTGATGCTCAGCCAGTAGGAGCTGATGGAGCTCAGAGGGGAAAGCAGTGTGGGCTTGTAAGGCCATTTAAGGGAATTATTTGGGGATAAATGGTCTCTTAGGGGTCTGTTTTAGTCACGAAACTTTTAGTACTAAGATAAATCATAATTTTTGGTAAGATTATTTTGTTTGGACCCTTCTTATAATGAGGTACTACCATACATATGAGATATTAAAATAGATAAATATATTTTATTTTTCAAGATGCAAAGGGGACAAAGTGTTTAATCTCTACTTGTGAGAAATATAATAAGCGATTACTTCAGAGTTTGGGATTTGGAGTCAAATCAGAGGTGTTCAATACACAGTGAAAATAGCATATTCCCCAAATAAGCCTGTTTCCAGGAAGCATTCTGAATGGAGCAGCTAGGTTTGGATTTATTGTCTTTCTGGAGAATTTCCTCTGCAGCTGACTTTGAAGGTTTAAGAATGTGATATCTCACTTCTAAAAATGCTCTCAGTTGGCAACACAAATACAACTTAAATAAAATTAAGAAATAAGATTCTTAGAATAATGAGAGTTTTTCCACCATAGAAATACTAATTTCAAGAGTAAACCAAGTAAATGTTTTTATAAAAAATAATGATTTTCTTTGAAATTGTGACCTCACTAAATGAATCACATATTTTGCCAAAGCAACATGTTCTAGATAATTGGTTCTGGACTGTCACACCTGGAAATAGAAGATAATAGAATTTGTTGGTCAAATCATGCCTTTTCCCTGAATATTCATTTAGATGAGACGGTGATTATAAATAGAATTAAAAAAATGTTGCTACTAAAGTCTTAGAATTACTTTTAAATTCTAATGAACTATGTTACAAACTGTGGTAGACTGTATGCTTCCTCAGCTAAGTGTTAAGAAGATGGCCTGGGTATTTATTTGGTATTTGATGAGTCCAATTAGAATTGAGTGTTTATCAGTGAAAATAGCACCCAAAAAGTAAGTCACATCCACATTTCCTTAAGTAATAGTAGTCTTGACATCTTCACCATTCACAAGTAATATTTCCAAACCTATTCAATTTTCTTGTTCTAGACATGACAGTTCTAACACAAGACTGAAGAAAAGGGCATAGAGATCAACTACTTTGGAGACAATTTGACAATTTTCTGAAAAATGACCATATATTTAATGTATGAAAGAGCTAAATCACATTCCTATTGTGTGTGTGTGTGTGTGTTTGTGTGTGTGTGTGTGTTTACTTGTTCTTTAATAAGAAGGAGGGGAAAAGGAGAGAGGATGTGGTGCTGGGAGGTTAAAGAGGTGAGGAATCTGGGAGGAGCTAGTGGAAGGGAAAAACATTAAAATTTAAAAGATATAAAAATATACTTATTGAAAATGTTATAAAACATGTTAAAACAACTTTGACATATAACTTAAGCAGCTCAATGGAAGGATAAATATATGCATTTTTCTATATAGAAATAATCAATTACGGACACTGATACATACAAAACCATGGTACATCAAAAAGTTATTAGGGTAAGTAAAAGGAGAAAAACACAAAATAGTACACACCACAGTGTTCCACATGTAATGCGGAGTGAGACAGCTTGTTCCTTGAGAGTGATGTCAAGGACAGACATTTATTGGCCAATTTGCTACATATTATATTTCATGCAAATTTTACCTAACAAGAAAACCTATAAACATGTGAAACATTAGATAGCAATATTTTAAGATCAGAAGATATGGAAATACATAAGATACAGGATTTTGTTTTGGATTCTAAATCCTGAGAACAGGGTATAGAAGGAAATGCTATTATAATATCTGAAATTTAAATCTTGGAATGACAATAATATAATCACTGTCTAAAAATTTCACTGGGCATAACTGATTATAAGCATTTCTCATATGTTAAAAGAACAGGAATACTTGTCTCTGGTAATAACTTTCAGTGCCTAAAGAGAAAATCATTTCATAAACATGAAGAGAGATATGCACTTCCTAGTTTCTGCTCCAGGACAGCAGGTGTCTGATTAAATGAGCTTGGTAGAAAACCATTACAAATGAGTTAGAGAGGAAAAGTAAAACATACATGTAGCACATTCTATTTGATAATATGACCTAGTAGGCAGAATACATGCATATACTAATTAAGATAGTATTAAACAATTAAGATTTTATGAAAATATTAACAAGTAAAGAGCTATCTTGAAACTATATTGCTTGCTTCATAGCCTGATCCTTTGTGCATACTTGTTCCTTAATATAGAACAATCAAAGATATAAATAGTCATATTTGACGTGGCTGAGTTGCTAACGAACACTTAATAACCCAATAGTACACAAATAAAGAAATTCATATTATTTTAATTTAAATCATTGGGCTTGAGGATGTAGGCCTTCAACTATAAAGGAGAAAGGGGAGAAATTACATAATATTGAGGCTGGCTAATTGTTTTATAGCTTGGCTGATTTGGGATTTGATTTCATAGATATTTGACTGATGAGAAGTCCTGGGAATGCTGAGGCAGAACATCATGGCTGTGAGCATGGTGATGGAAAAATGGCTCAACTTGTGACAGGAAGGTCTGAGAGTTCTGAAGACGTGGTTCTTCTAGTTAAGATGGCTTCTTACAATTCCAACATCCAAACTAGCAGTGTCGAAATGGAATAAAACCTTCCAATACACAAGTCAGTTTATATTTTCCAAATTAAAAAAAAACACAGTATTAACCTCTGGACCCCAAAGGCTCATTGTCCACTCGTTATAGAAGGGGCATTTAGTATATCTAGTGTCTTTGGAGTCTAAATATTTCTAATATTGCTCAAATGCAGATTTTCTCTTATGCACTAGCCAAATTATTAGCAAGAGTTCCTTTAAAATTAAATTTGCATTTACATATTTACAATGTCAAATGCAGAGACTAAATATTTCCATTCTTAAGGATTGTTAAAACAATATAACAAGGAGAAGTTGGGCGTGATGGCACACAATTTTTATTCCGCCACTAAGGAGGCAGAGGTAGGTGGTTCTCTGTGAATTCTAGGTTAGCCTGGTGTACTCAATGAATTTCAGGATAGTCTAAGATATGTAGGCAGTCTCTCTCTCTCTCTCTCTCTCTCTCTCTCTCTCTCTCTCTCTCATACACATGTATGTAAATTTTATTCTTGATTTGGTATCTCTCACACACAAACATATGCATTCTAAGATCAATAGAGAACAAAAAATACAATCTCTCTTTAACTTTCTTCTTGCTTTTGTATATTAAGGACAGATTATACAAAAGAAAGAATAAAACGCAACAGGAAACATATTTTGAATATCTTTCTCACTATTTCTAGCATCTGAGGCATGTAGTGGCATGCATGTACTCCCAAAAGATTGACAGTCTAATCCTTGCAGCCTTTCTAGCTTCAGCCTCTATAGCTCCTCGCGTCAGTTAGCCCCTTTCTTATGGCTTCTCTGGTTCAGTGTTCCCCGTTGTTGAGATCTATAACTTCCTTGGGTCTTCACTGCAGCTTGCACAGATTTCTTTCTTGATTTCCACTGGCTACATGTAGGGACTCTGACTGGCACAAATTGTCTGGACTCCCACCCTTCTTTTGAAACATGAATAGAGGTTTTCATGATGCTGCAGTGTTATGTCTCTTATTGCTAACAAATAGCATGTGGGTGGTCACAAGGTCACCGTAGTTTGAGAGGTAACTGGACACGCTCAAACTTTGGTTATGGTGGTCTCTGAGTATGTAAGTGACTGAACCTAGGGGAAAAGAGCCACTAGTGACATTAAGTTGTCAGGCACCCAAGTTCCCTTCTGAAATCGGTTGTTTTAAAATAAGTTACACCTTTCCGTGTTTGAGGTAAGTTCTTGCTATTCTTCAGATGCTCTTTAAACAGCTGTCTTACTACATTGCTATAAAATGCTTGGCTTATTTTTAATATCGTACTTCATTAATTCTTGGAGAATTTCATGCAATGTGTGAGCATCTATTCATCCCATGTTTCTTCTAACTCTTCCAAACTTTATATTCTTTTTTCAAAAAATAAATACCAACTTCAATTTGTGCTGTACTTAAAGTGTGGGGCAATCCAATAGAGCTTCATTGGCCTCCAGAGGCCACACCATTAAAGAAAACTAGCTCTCTCTCCTCTTAAATTTCCTTCTTTTTCCCCAAATAGGATTACTAGTAGAGGATAGTACTTTCAACACATGTGTTTGAGGAAATGGTGTAAGTAATGACTTCCTCCAAGGTAAATGAAATCACTTGCAATCCTTGTTCTATAAGTAGTAACTCATATTCTCCAGTAGATATCCCGTAGCGAGGCTCCTTGTCTCTCTCTGCTCTTGACAAATGAGACACTCAGGAGTCTTATGATTACTTGTATGAGGAACAAATTTTCATCGAATTGATAATTTCCATTCTACCCAATATGTTCACTTGCTATTAAAACTGTTATATAAATGTAGGAGAGATTAAGGGGAGAAAATTGCTGATCATCTACTTGTTTGTTGACAGCTTATTCTCAGAATAGCCTTAAATAAGTGTTGCTTGTCTTAGTGGTGGGTCTTCACTTCAGGTCAAGTTAACAAGGTAAACACTCTCACACACTCGAATTCTTTGTTAGCACATTAGTTGTACCTTTGGGAATGTCCTCTTGTCCTTCCATATTCAGATACATAGCATGAAAGTAAAATGTCAATTAAATTTGGCAGTGATAAATGTTTAAAACAATTTATATTTCTGAGGGCCTATTCAAACAAATTTAGCATTTTCACATATATCCAAAAGATATAAAATTTACATCAAAACATCTCAAGAAGAGAAATACTTCATTAATTTAGAATATGCTGCTTAAATTGATCAATGTATTGAAGTGCTAAAGGCTCATGGTTTGCAATGCTAAGATCACACTAAATACAAATACAAGCTAAAGTTTAAAAATTATGCATTTTCTAATATGCTATAATAATGATTAAGAAATAGTTAAAGAGATTCTATGATCATCAAATCTTCCCTGAAAGAAGTTAAAGCTCAATTATAATTATTGAATTAAGTATTTATAACTTTGTTTTGATCTTCTTAAGCATACTTAGTTCATTTTAAAGGCTCCTAAATTATTCACTATTTTTAAACTCGGAATTTTGACTTTGCCAAGATCTAAATTTTTGTTTTAAAAGTTGAAAATAAAATTTGCATTTATTTTCAGTAAATCTTTCTAGAAAACACCATCTATCTTTGGACAATTTGTATTCTAGATTAATACAACACTCAACCAACAATTATTATATGTGTATAGCTCCAAAGCATGTATTAGGTTAAAATGTTGTCCAGATAACAGTATTAAGTATTTCTTACCAATCAAAAAGGACTCTATAAAATATGCTAAATTTTCTGGTTGCTAAGTTTTTTAAAATTTTCTGCACTTTTTAATTGCTATCTTCAGGTTAGTTACTTTCTTACAGAAAGAAGTAAAACAACAGCATAATAAGAAAAATCTATACTATAACAAATGATTAACTATAAAATAAAGAAAGGACTGGAGGAGGAGGGAGAGGGGAAGGGGATGAGAGCGATCGGGAGGGAAGTAGGAGGAGGGGGATGAAGTGGAAATTTTGAATGGTTTTATTTATAAAGTAATAAAAAAAGATAGCAACTTTAATCACAGACCATGTTAGCTTTACGCTCCCTTTCACCATCTGCGGAGGAAGACTGATGGTCACTTAAAAATCACACAGTGGCTCAAGGATGCACACAAAACTCCCGACACTATAGGTCAAGAGTGCAATAGGGTACTTCTATTTTGAAGGCTGAAATCCAGACTTACACTGCAGAGTCCTTCTATAACATTCCACTCTCGAGATTTGAGCAATGATGGTTTACTGCTATAATCTGACTACAGCATACAAGGCCCACAATCAAAAGCAGGGGCCCAGGCCTACAAACCAAATGGCTGCTTATGGAGTGCCAAGAATGGAATACCACACACTGACCTACAAACTACGGCCATAGCTATTGGTCAGATAGTCACTGCTGGGCAGAGCCAGGAAGGGGCGGAACCTATCATGACATTTTCCTATTGGACCTGTTTTCCCGCGCCTCCCTTGAAATAGAATTGATGCCTAGGGTATATCCCGCGGGATGTGAGGAAAGCTCAACGCTCCACAGCCAGAAGAGCAGCCGACCCATCGCACCTGTTTGAGCTGCAATCCACGCCTCTGCAATCCCAAAATCATCACCAACATGCTGGGAGTACGACCCTGCAGCCCAGGTGCAGACCCCGAACCCTGCTGGGCACCGCAGGCACAAGGACCCAGCCCTGCCAAGCGAAGCTGCCTCCAGGAGCCCCACACACCACCCGACCTGGAAGAGCCCTCTGGGTCCACCAGTGATGCATCCATCTCCATGGTGTTTCTGGCTGTAGGCTGCGCCATGCAACTGCATCTGTACGGCATCGACCTGCTGCTGGAGCCAGATCCCACCTTAGTTCTGGAAGTGTCGCTCCCTGAACACATTCATCCTGGTCCCCTAGGGCCTCCAGGCTTCCGACCACTTTGGACAGCCTGGGTTCTTGTCCTCCAGCCCGCAGGGCAGCTGTCCTGGAAATGCCAGAGGACCATCTCCTCTCCTAGTCATCCAGCAGGGATCCTTCTGTGAGTACATTCTAGAAAGTTCCTACCAAGAGGATGCCTGTGATGAGGATGCGGACTCTGGCTTCCTGTCACTCTGGATGGATCCTCCAGCTGGTCAGGCAAGTGAGCACTTTTCCTCCATTATCAGGATGTCCAGTCTCAGGGCCACATAGCAGAACCATATCCTTCGGTGCCTTCCCCTAATGCAGAGCCATATTTGCCAAGGTCTATCTGGGACCAGGACAGCTACCTGCTGGGACCCTACCCCAGTTCACCCCTGCAACCACTGCCTCCATCTCCTCCTGCAAGTCCCCAAGAGCAGTTCCCTCCATCTTCTCCGCGGCCCCATGCAAGGCCAGGAGGCAACTGTTCTGCCAATGAACTGCCCTGAAAAACTCCTGATGCTTCTCAAGTGAGAGATTGACTTCCCCACGCCATCCTGCGTGCCTCTGCACAGCATACAAGGTTAATTCCTGTTTTTGAATTGGGCAGCATGCAGAATATGGGATTGTAGGTTGGCTAGAAAGTCTGGAAGGAAGATCATCGCCACCAGATCACGTGCTGGTTGAAACTCACCTGCATTTGCTCTTTGAATTGACTGCTCATACGGTTTTCTTTACAGAAGTGACTCTCGAGAGGTCTCGTCATTGCAGTCCTGGTTATTGCCCTCAACTTACAGCACTTTCCCTCAAAGATTCACCCTATCATTCACCTTTCCCCAACTTAACTTCTTGAATTAATTAGTCATTAGTAGTGAAAAATGTTTGACGTTAGCACTACTCCTCCTACTCTGCCAGCTTTTTTTTTTTTTTTTTTTTTTTTTTTTTTTTTTTTTTTTGCATGGGCCCGTTCTTTACCGAGCTCCTTCCTCATTTGGGAGAAGCTAGCACATGGTTGCGCCTCACAGATGCTATTCTTTATGAAACAAACTTAGCAAGGGAAGTAGTGATCATGATCTTTTTTTTTTTCTTTTTTCTTTTTTTTTGTTTTGATTCGTCTGCCTCTGCCTTCTGAGTAGTGGGATTAAGGCATGTGCCACCACGTGTTATTTTTTTTTTTAATAAGTAGTTAATGTTGTTGGGGCTATTGTTTGTTTTGTGGGTTTACTTTGGATTTTTTTTGATTTGGCTTTACTTTTTCTTTCAACAAGAAATAAGTCTTTTGATATCATTTTTTGTGTTTTTAATATAGTTCACCTGTTCTGGAGGTCATAATTCTAATATTACAATAATTAATTATAAGACTATATTGTTAGAATAATTAGAAGATCCCAAATTTTTGTTGTTTATTGTTACTAGTATGTGGATATGTCTTATGTTGATTTGTTATCCAACAAATTTATGAAGTAATTTTATGTACCTTCTTTTGGATGTTTGATAAAAAACAATATCTCTACTGAGAAAATGGGGGCCTTTGACATATCTAATACATCTTATTTTTCCTTAAAACTTTCTATGGGATATTTAAGTTCATTTGAAGTGTATTTGTTAGGTACATTCCTATCATATAGAGTGCAATTACTTAAATTTTATAATAGAATATTAACTTTTTTGTAGATAGTTGTTAGTCTTTGTCTTGATGAAGATGTTACTTTATAATGTTTCTGATCATTAAAAATAGGTTATTTGTTTTGGTTTTGGTTCAGTACTAAGACTTTGCCAAAATGTTGGATTTAATAATTTAATTAAATTGTATTTTAAAAAAACAAAAAAGAAATTAGAGATGTGAAGTATTAATGGTTTTGGTAGAAAATTTAATAGAAAAATCAGGAAATGTCTCATGCAGAAAATGAAACTGGATCAGGAACTGGAAATGAACAACAATAATGCCAATAAACATTTCTAACAAGAACATTTTTTAAGTCTTAATTCCAGAGTATTTGGATGACTTATGTGGCTATAGAGCAGAGTGAGGCAGAAAACTTCAACCCTACATGAAGAACTATAGGCAAATTAAGAATGCTGCGGAGGCGCCTTTAATCCCAGCACTCGGGAGGCAGAGAACTCTGTGAGTTCGAGGCCAGCCTGGTCTACAAGAGCTAGTTCCAGGACAGGCTCTAAAAACGCTGCAGAAAAACCCTGTCTCGAAAAACCAAAAAACAAACAAACAAACAAACAAACAAAAAAAGAATGCTGCGGAGGGGCATATATATTCTGTGAATTATACAGACTGAACAGGTAATATTTACTATATAAGTCTACATGTACCAGGTGTGGTGATGTACCTCTTTAATCTCAGCACTCGGGAAGCAGAGGTGGCAGAGTTCTGTGAGTTCAAGGTCAGCCTGGTTCAGGTAGTGAGTTTCCGGGTAGCCAGGCCTCTGTAGAGAGACACTGTCTCAAAAAGGTATGCATATATTCTTGCAACAACAATGAATGAAAAGGAGAAGCTATGCAATTTGAATGATAGCAAGAAGCAGGCATATGGGAGTGGTTGGGAGAGCAAAACGAAGGAAAGAATGATGTAATTTTATACAATAATCTTAAAAAATAAATAATTTTTTTTTTTTTTTTTTTTTTTTTGGTTTTTCGAGACAGGGTTTCTCTGTAGCTTTGGAGCCTGTCCTGGAACTAGCTCTTGTAGACCAGGCTGGTCTCGAACTCACAGAGATTCGCCTGCCTCTGCCTCCCTAGTGCTGGGATTAAAGGCGTGCGCCACCACCGCCCGGCTAAAATAAATAATTTTAACAATTAGGAGGGGTAGCTCCTAGTGTGCATTGGTGTCTACTTTAATATGGTAGAGAAGGGCTGGAGGGTCATTTGCTACTGTTCTGATAATAGATTGAAGAGAATGATATACATATTCAGACCAGTAAGGGTGTGTGTGTGTGTGTGCGTGTGTGTGCACACATGTTTGTGTGTGCATGCACATGCACACATGCAGAAGAGTAGGGCCAAAGGATGAATTAGGTGTCATCCGTAGTTGCCCTGAACCTTATTTTTTGAGGCAGGATCTTCTACTAAGCATGATGTTTCTGGAGTCAGCTCAGTCGGCTGGCCAGCAAGCTTCAGGAATTTGCCTGCTTCAACACCACAACAACTAGGTTTCAGATACACACCTATGCACTTGGCTTTAATTGGGAGCCAAGCTTCCATCTGGTTCCTGTGTTTCCATACCCTGACACTTTAGTGGCTGAGCCCGCCCTCCAATTCCTATTTCTTTTAAGCATGACAACATGGATTTTTTTTATTGGATTTGTACTGAAAAAGAAAATAGAGTATAACGTTTATGAACTAAAAAGTTGAACTTCATATTTCATGGGGATAGGAAAACTAGAGCAAAGGCTAGCTTTTGAGTCAGATCAGGAAGCAGGGTTGTACATTATAATGATGCCTATTAGACATCATATCCAGTTGCCTGTCCATTAATTCCCGTTGTCAGAATGGGAGGAGGAATCCTAAACTGACTGAAAGAAACTGAGCACTCGAGATATGTGGAAGGGGATCTGGAGCTGGTGAGTGGCTGTGAAGGGAAGATCTGCAAGTGCGGAGTCGTATAAAAGTCTGACTCGCTCCCCAGGATTTCGTGATTACTGGGGAAAAGGCAAAAGAGGTGAAAGGCAAGCAGGTCTGTTATATGGTGCCTTGAGTTTATGGAAATTCTAAGCACGTTTATTGCCTCACACAATAGAAAACGTGTCATCAGGTCAGAGAAAAAAAGTGGAGTATTGAGACTTTATCAGAGAGAAGTGCATGAATGAGTGTTGCCTCTTACAGTGGGGGATTGGGAAAGGTGGTCTTATATCAGGACCATATTAATGACCTAGTTTAGAATACAGTCTACAGAAATGTTCTTTGCTTGAGATAATGAGAAATATTTTATTGAAATCTTGTAATTTTATTGATGCAGAAAATAACTTCTCCCACTGTGCAAAGTGATTTTTATTATTATTTAGTGAAATGTCAAAATTTCATTTGCGTTATTTTTTTAATGTTTTATGTATTAGAATAGTGATGAGCTAAGAAATATGAACTAAATTGAATTTTAGGGGAAAATTTAATTCTACTACCCTAAAGACTAACAATACAGCTACAAATTAATAAAACATTAAGTATTGAGTCCCTAATCTATGCTAGTTGGAAAGACAATATTAACAAAGAAAAACTCATGAATATGAAACATATCACAAAAATAATAAAGTCTCTTTTTTCTTAACTTTTAGATTTCTAATCATCTTATATTTTGCAATGGAAAAATATCAATTAACATATCGTTTGATAGTGTCTGGCAGTAAATATTTATGAGCTCAAAAATGGATAAAATTCACATAATTTGAATTTGTGCACCTTACATTTTTGTTGAAAATTATTTTTGAAAAGAAACATTGAATAAGCAACTTGATGCCCCCATTTGCTCTTGTCTTTCATCTTTAAGCCTGTCTCTCTCCACAGGAGTCATGACCAAGCATCCCGTGTCCAAAAGAACACAACCCAGCTGCTGTCATTTATCGTTGCATGACACCCATTTGGATGAGCATGCTGTCTAATGTCCCCTCTTTAGGGTGAGTAGCAGGAGATCACTGCTTTTGTCTGTCTTTTGAAGTTGAATTTTTCATTAAGCCTCTGTTCTCAAAAAAATAGTATTTCTAGGTTTGTCCAGGTTTTATGGTGATACTTCAATTAGTATAAATATTGATCTCTTTTACAGTTGCATGAGGAGAGTAGTTTCTAACAGTAAAACACTTTTAGAATCATGTGAATTAACTTTTTAAAAGCAGGCAGCCAGCTACCCAATCATTTGTTCTCCTATGACTTATAAGGGTGTCAGACAGCACTAAGCAGAATGAATGCATTTATCCCTAAGCTGGGAGCACAGAAACAGAACTGAAAGTTGGCCTTTCCACCATTCTAAACACTTGTTTTATTTTCTTGATGAGAGGGGGGTATGTACTATGTATATCATATACATATGTATGTGTGTATGTGTTGTGTTGTGTTTTGTCTAAAAACTATGGGAGAGAAAAGATAGCATTTTAAATTTTTCCAGTTCTCAGAGAGCTGCTGTGCTACAAATAATACTCAAATCATTTAAGAGATGTGACAGGCACATAAAGAGATAGTTACAAACTCAGAAATTACTTTGAGGAACTCATTGAAGGTATTGATTTTTCCGAGCAGTTATCTGGTGTTTTGCATATACCTTCAGTCTTGGTGACCTTTGTAATTATTAAAGCATCATTGAATGCCTTAGATATTCTTATTGTGTTTGTGGAATAAGTTCATTACATTGGTTTAAGGAAGATGTAAGTTTTAACTAATTAATTGTAATGGGGTTTTTATGAAACCTCCATTTTACTCATGAAATACACAAAGCACAGGCTTTGTCAGTTTACAAAATACGAAGCTGAGGATAAAGAAGTTCATATTCTTATACATTTCTTGTGAACATCTGCTACCTGTCAGGTGTTTTCTAATTCCCATGACTTACAAAGCTGGATGTGAGTTGGGTAGGGAATGGTGTCCCCATTGGGAAGAGCAGTGTGCGTCATGGTACAAGGACATCAAGATGACTGGCCTATGAGACTAGTCACAAATACCCCAAGGTGCCTGAAACATGGAACGTTGGGTTATTATGAAAACTCTACTAGTTGAAACATTCAGTGCTAAGAAATTTAAATCTTATGAACCAAAAAGGACAAAGTAACATCTCTAGAAATCTTGTTCCCTAAAAGAAAAAAAAAATGTCTGGTAGAAAAATAATACAGCTAACATTGTACCTTTACCTGGAAGAGGCGATACTGAAAGCCATAGGCGCAGAAAACTACGTTTATTTTTTAAGGTCATATAGTGAAAAATTTGCAAAGATGGTGGATAGCAGTGGCAAAGCCTAGAAGTGTAACAGAGTTGTGTTGTGCTGACAGGTTGCATGTGCAGACAAGGAAGGGCAAAGGCCACATCAGCTCTGACCTCCCAAGGTGAACTAGTAAAGAATATGGCAAAGCCACTTGGCAGGGGGAAACAAAGGACACTTAATTCAGAGCGATTTCTCTTTCATTTCCCTCTTTTCTCCTTTTTTCCACGTTCTACTCTTCCTCGTCATTCTTCTCCCTGTCCCTCTCGTTTTCTGCCTTTGACAGAGACTCACTACGTAACCTGTATGAACAGTTTCCCGTGGAAATTATGATTCTTCAGCTTTAGAATCCAAACTGCTGCATCACAGTATTGCCACTACACTGAGTTTGAAACAGTTTTTAAGAGGCCCAGTTGAGAGTTTCTGTGGTTTTGTGAGTATCTGGTGATAGGTAAGTAGAAATAGATGTTGCCAGTCAGGATAACTCCGGGAGAAGAAAAAAGAAAGCTAATAAGGTCAACGCCAACAAGGCAAACCATATATGCATAGAGACTGTGTACATTAATTAACAGAGCTCTGAGAATCGTTTATTTAATTGATAGGCAGAAGAAGAACCATAGAGGACCTCGAAAGATACAAGTTAGCAAGGAGTGTGGGCAGACATGTAGATAATGTAA
This sequence comes from Arvicola amphibius, assembly GCF_903992535.2. NCBI lineage: Eukaryota > Metazoa > Chordata > Mammalia > Rodentia > Cricetidae > Arvicola > Arvicola amphibius. Next base: position 11,451,416 of record NC_052064.1, read on the forward strand.
GGAAGGAGATGGCATTTGATAAGCAGTCTTCTGTGGTGCGAAAGACATGAAATCAAGTACAAGGGAAAACTAGCCATAAATCGTGGATGGATAATGTCCTTAGTAAGCAAAGCAGAAAGTTTCCTGGACTTGGATCAAACAGTCATTATAATATATATTGGAAATATAGGGTGAAATGAGGGTAGTCACCCAAAGACAACTTAGTCACTTGCAAATCAAAGCATAATTATATAGAGATATTAGAAAATTAAAATGAAATATATTCAGCATTCATATTTTTCTAATGAAGAAACCTCCTTCTATTGGAAAACAATTTCTTACTTACAATTTGTTCTATGTGATTCTAATAGTTCTTCTGACTCAGCACTCACTGACTGACTCTAGGAAACTGAGCTCCTAAATAAAACAAAATTGGAAAAAAGGAGAATATAAAATAAAGGAAACTTTCAACGGGCAGGGGGATTTTATGGAAATGGAAGACAGATTCTAGTCTGTTGGGACTAATGAGTCCTGGCCTTCAGCTGCTCTTCCCTGCTAGAACCTTCTAATTGAAGTTACTAGAAGCTGTGCCTAGCTTAGAGAATCAGAGGATGAGATTTTCACCTGTTGGCCATTGACTGCAGTGCATTTAAGCCTACATGGTGCTAGTAATGAGGGGCTTTGGTATCAGTGTTTAAAGGTCTGTGTGTCGGTCTGTCTCTGCGTGTGTATTCTCAACCTCCAGCCCCTTGCCCGAAGCTGGCGAACTGGGGTCTAGCGCATAGAGCACAGACCGGGGCCTAGGTCAGCAGCACTCGTCATCAGCAAGTGGTGTGGATCTTGGAGAAGAGGTAGCTGTACTTCCTAGTCAGAGAGGATTCAAAAGGTGAAAAGGTGTATCATTACCAATCAGCTGAAAAGAATGGAAATTATAATTAAAAAAGGGTTTGGCCCAAGTCACTTCCTCTAGGAACTCCCTAGTTCCAGAAAAAGTGTCGCTTTGAAGTAATTTGTCTAATTTTATAGCAGCAATCTATTTTGAGTCTCATTATATATTTACAGTCAAGTTCAAGTTAAATAAATCCAGGCAACATTCATCAAATCCTTTGTATTATATATATCTCCATAACTCTCTCTCACACACACACACAACATACTTGCAGAGAGGGAGAGAGAGAGGGAGGGAGAAGGAGAGGGAGAGGGAGGGGAAGGGGAAGGGGGAGGGAGAGAGGGAGAGAAAGAGAGAGAGAGAGAGAGAGAGAGAGAGAGAGAGAGAGAGAGAGAGAGAGAGAGAGAGAGAGAGAGAGAGAGAGAGAGAGAGAGAGAACTGGGAATTTGAGGCTATTTTCTGTCATGGATTTTATAAAATTGATAAATTAACTTTTTTAAAATAACACTCCTGATGGTAACTCTACTTTTAGAACAAAAAATTATTGAAACTCAATACAGAGAATGGTAAGGACATGCAGATCAGGCACTAGTCTAAGTCTGATATCTGAATCCATAAAGTGAAGTAGAGTTCATGTTGAAATTAAATGAAAGATCGGTGTAAGACAGTCACATGTGAGCAGTAGAGGAACTGTGCATTTCCTTCATGTTAGCCCTTTGTGTAGAACTAGGGACTGTATATGTAGCTATGTGATACATCATATCTAACATGTGTACATGTGCGATATCTTAGATTCAATCCCAGGTAGAAGAGAGAGAAGGAGAGAGGGATGGAGGGAGGGAGGGAGGAGAGAGAGTCCTAAATTTACATGGAGAACTATGTTTGGGTTGAAAATTGTTAGTATCTAATAAATCGGTACCTTTGGAACTAAAGAGTTAGGATGTGTAGTACTCCTAAAAATCTTCTTAGTCATATGTATTTTCATAAAGAATTACTTCCTCATTATTTGGGAGTTCTTAATATCCAGTTTTAGAGAAATGTTAAAGTTTTGAAATGTAGTTAGGTGTTGATCAAGATTTTTTAAATGTAGCTGTCTAACAATGGGTAAAGTCAGTTCACCTTGCTGGTAGACGGACAATTTGAGATATGGTGATGGGCAGCAATATTAGACCAGCTAGTCTGTTGATTGATTAAAGACAAATAGGCTAGTTGCTCAGAAGAGGAAAGCAATCTCCTCATTCTAGGGGGCAGCTAAAATCCCTCATGGCGTCTTCAAGAATCTATTTTCAAACCTCAAATTCTCCCACAAATGGAGAAGAGAAAAAAAAAAAAAAAGACACTGGAATGTGTATGTCAGCTACTTGCCCTTGTGGCTACAGAGAATGCAGGGAGCTGTGCTCCTTTCATTACCTTAGACACCTGCTGTGAGCTGGAGTGACCAGAGGCCTTTCCCTGAAAGGCCCACAGTATGGAAACTTGCCTTGAGACATCAGGGAAAATGAATGTGGCTTCCTCTGCTACAGAGTTGGTGTCAGTCACTGCCTGCCGCTATCACCAGAGGTAATGAAGCAGATTGTGGGTGACACAACAGAGAGAGGACAGATTAATCCTGAAATACCCATTTCCTTAAGAAATCTTTAAAATAACAAGTATTTTTGAACAGCATTTTCATTTCCTTAGGAAAATATTATTGCTTGCCATTTTCTTTTTATTCTTTTAAGTTATGCTGTAATATTATCAAAATAGATTTAAATGGAACAAATCAACGGATGTTTAAATAATATAAGAAAAATGGGATCCTACAAGCTTCCCTTGGCACAAATTGTTATCCAATTCTTGGGTTTCTGTCAGTACAGTCCTCTTGGAGAGATCAGAAATACAAGGAACCTATCTAAACATAATAAAAGCAATTTACAGCAAGGCTACACTCAACATCATAATAAGTGTAAAGAAGTTCAAAGGGATTCCACTAAAATCAGGAACAAGACAAATTCTCTCTTCATATCTATTCAATATAGTACTCAAAGTTCTAGCTGTAGACAGCACAAGGAGATCAAGGGCATATAAATGGGAAAGAAAGAAGTCAAACTATTGCTATTTGCAAATGATAAGATAGCATACATGTGACCCCCAAAACTCTACTGAGAAGCTCCTGTAGCTAATAAATAGCTTTGGTATGTAAAGAGATAAAAGATTAACTCAAAAAACAATCAGTAACTCTCCTATATACAAATGATAAATGGGTCAAGAAAGAAATCAGAGAAACATCATTGTTTATCATAACTGCAAATATAAAATATCTTGGGGTAACTCTATCTACATGAGTGAAAGACCTGTAGGATAAGAGCTTTAAGTCTCTAAAGAAGGAAAATAAGAAGATATAAGAAAATGGAACGATCTCCCATGCTCTTAGATAGGTAGGATCAGCATAATAAAAATGGCAATTTTTCAAAAGCAATCTATAGATTCAATGTAAACCCCATCAAAATTTCAACACAAAATTCCTCACCGACCTTGAAAGAACAATACTCAACTTTGACAAAAAACCCGAATAGTTAAATAATCCTGAACAATAAAGGAACTTCCAGAGGAATGACTATCCCTGACTTCAAACTCTTCTATAGAGTTATAGTAATAAAATATCTTGGTGTTAGCATAAAACCAGACATGTGAACCAGTGGAATCAAATTGAAGACTATGACATTAATCCACAAACTTCTGAACACTTTATTTTTGACAAAGAAGCCAAAATGGTACAACAGAAAAAAAGGATAGCATCTTCAACAAATGATCCTGGCACAACTGGATATCAACATGTAGAAGATCGCAAATAAATCCACATATATTGCCATTCATGGATCAAGGACCTCAACATAAATCCATTTACATTGAACCTGGCAGTAGAGAAAAGTGGAATGTAGCCTTGAACACATTGGTACAGGAGCCCACTTTTTAAATGTAGATATAACACCAGTAGCACAGATACTGAGAGCAACAATCAATAAATGGGACCTCCTGAAACTGAAAAGCTTCTGTAATGCAAAAGACATGATATTTATCATGTCTTATTTAAGACAAAACAGCAGACTATAGGATGGAAAAATATCTTCAGCAAGTCCACACCAGGCAAAGGGCTGATCTCCAAAATGTACAAAGAACTAAAAAAGTATATATCGAAATACAAAACAATCCAATTTACAAATGGGTTACAGTGCTAAATAGATAATTCTCTGCAGAAAAAAATTTCAAATGGCCCAAAGACTTTTAAGTTATTTCTCAATATCCTTAATCATCAGGGAAATGGAAGTGAAAATGACACTGAGATACCTTCTTACACCTGCCAGAATGCCTAAGGTAAGAATTACTGAGGATAGGTTAACATGTTGGAGAGAATTGGGGAACACTTCTCTATTGCTGGTGGAAGTGCAAACTTGTACAGCCACTTTAAAAATCAGTATAGCAGTTTCTTAGAAAATTGAGAATCAATCTACCTCAAGACCCAGCAAAACCATTCTTGGGAATATACCCAAAGGATGCTCAATCATACCACAAAGACACATGTTCAAAGTGTTCATAGCATCATTTTCATAATAGTCAGAACCTGGAAACAACCTAGATACCCCTGAAGAATGAATAAATAAAATGTGGTACATTTACACAGTGGAGAATTACTCAGCTGTAAAAAACAATGACATGAAATTTATAATCAAATAGATGAAAGTAAAAAATACTATCCTAAGTGAGGTAACCCAGACTCAGAAAGACAAACATGGTATGTACTCACTCATAAGTAGATATTAGTCATAAGGCAAAGGATAACCAGACTACAATCCACAGCTCTAGAGAAGCTACATAATAAGGAATTCCCTAAGTGGGACAATTGGATCATCCCTGGAAGGGGAATTAGATGAAATCTCTTGTGTAAACTAAGAGCAAGAGAGGGTGGTAAAGAAGAGGGGATGGGAGATGAGAACATGAAGAAATCAGATGGTTGAAGGGGGAGAGAAATCAAGTGGGAGAATAATAAAAGAGAAATCTTGATAGAGGCAGCCACTATAGGGTTAGGGAGAACCCTGATGTTATGGATATTCCCAGGAATCCACAGGGATAATCCCAGCTAAGAGCCCTGGCAACAGTGGAGAGGGTGCCTGATCTAGCCATACCCCTGTAATCAGATTGGTGAATACCTAATTATCATCATAGAGCCTTCATCCAGTAGCTTATGGAACCAGCTGCTGAGATATACAACCAAGCACCAGACTGAGCTTCAGGAATCCAGTTGAAAAGAGGGAGGAGGGAATATATGAGCAAGGGAGGTCAAAATCTACAGAAACAACTGAACCAAGCTCATGGAAACTCATGAACTCTCTAGAAAGACAGTTGTGGAGTCTCCATGGGACTGATATACCCTCCAATTATGGGGTACAGTGGTGAAGCTTGGACTATCTGAGGGGTACCTGTAAGTAGTACCAGGATCTATCCCTGGTGAAGGAGCTAGCCTGTTGCAGTCCATTTTCTATGGTGTGATGCCATGCTCAGTCTTAATGCAGGAGGCAGGGACTTGGTCCTGACCCAACTTAATGTGTTAGATTTTCTTAACTCCCCATGGGAGCTCTTACCCATTGGGAGGAGTGGATGAAGGAGTGGGCTGGGGAAGAGGCAAGGGGTGCAGGAGAAGGGGTGGGAGAGAACTGTCATTGGAATGTAAAATGGAATTAAAATAATAAAAAAATAAAAATTTTAAAACGCTATTTGAAATTGTAAAGCAAGTTGCAAAATATTCTGCACTGCCAATGAAGGTGCTGGAGGGAAAGTTTCTTTTTCTATGCCTCCCCTTGCTCTCACTAACCAAATAACTCATTTCTGCCTCCACCTTCTCCTAGATTTCTCTCCCTCTTCTTGCATGTCTCTTTTAAAGACATTTATCAATGGAATTAGACTACACTCAAGCAATCCATAATGCCCAATGCCTCGATTCTTAACCTAATGACATTAACAAAAGTCTGGTAGCAATAAAGTCACATATACAGATTCCCAGGGTCAGGGCAGGGATGCATGTCTTTGTTAAAAGTTCAATTAAAAAAAATAACAAAACCTAGGAGGTCATGTTTCAAGATGACAAAATTGAATATATTATATTTGACCTCATTATACCCCTGCCCTTGGTTCACAGGCATGATTATGTATGAGGTGCTGAGTAAGTTAAATATCATAATTCAACTATTAAACAAAGTTTGCATATCAAAACAACATTCTGCATGCAACCATAAATAGGAATAGTTATTATATATCAATTCAAACAAAATACAAATGACATTTCTTTTCCATAAATTGAGTATTTTACTAATTTGGGAAACTGAAAGTTCCAAAGAGTCATTTTACATGAATGAAAAGTTCAGGGAAAATTCCAGGGAAACAAAAAGTAATAAGAAAAGCAGCAAAGCTGTAAAAGAACTTTAACCAGGAAGGCACAGGACCATCAGTGTCAGTGCAGAGAAGATCTGGAGCTATTTAGCAAGGTTTTCTAGCAGAAGCGTGGATGTTGGGTAAGCTGGGTGGTTAGGGTAGTTACATTAGGCATGCAGTGGCAGACATACATCCAGGGAGAAACAGTAAGTGAAGAGGTTTAGAAGAGAAGCCTAAGTGTATCTCGAATTGTTAATAGCATTTGGCACTCATGTTCTTGCTTAGAAAAAGAGATGTAAGGGATACCACCTTTTTAGTTACAGAGAGAGAGAGACAGAGACAGAGACATAGAGAAAGAGACACAGAGAGAGAGAGAGAGAAGGAAGAAAGAGAGGAGGAGCAGGAAGCATATTCCTTAGTTAAAAGAGGATACAAGCATGACAAGCATGCCAGACATGTAAGCTTCAAAGACAGGCACATAACTAAGCAACAAACATCGTAAGAAGCCAATAAAAAGAAAATAAGTGAGTGAAAAAGTTGCATGGATCAAAAAATTAGTGAACAGAATACCTTTAGATATGTATTATTTATATCAATAATATTATCCACAGAGAGATATGATTACTATAAAATAATTAACTTTTACATTTGTAGTAGGAGGCTGCTTGTTCATTCTTGCCTGTCCAGACCAAGAAATAATCACACAGAAACTATATTATTTGCAATATTGTTTGGTCAATAGCTTAAGCATATTTCTGGGTTATTCTTATATCTTAAACTAACACATCTCCATTAATGTGGGCATCACCATGAGGTTGTGGCCTCCCGGCAAAGTTGTTCCCTGAGGCAGCTAGATGACTTCCCCAAGACTCTACCTTCATTCTCCCAGCATTCAGTTCAGGTTTCTCTCCTAACTCTACTCTGCCAAGCCATTGGCCAAAGCACCTTCTTTACACACGCCAATTGTTGGTGGTGGCTGCTAGTTTGTTTCCCGACCACCCTGACTCAAAATAATCACACAGAAACTATATTAATTAAACCATTGCTGGCCTTTTAGCTTCTTATTGGCTAGCTCTTACATCTTAAATTAACCCTTTTCTATTATTTTATATTTTACCATGATGCTTGTGGTCTACCAGCAAGGTTCCGGCTGGCAGCTTACATCTTTCTCCTCTGGCAGCTCTGTGATGTCTCCCTACTCTGCCTTCTTTCTCTCAACCTTCAGTCCAGTGATTTGCCTAGCTCTACTCTGCCCTATCGTGGCCAAAGAAGTTTCTTTATTTATTAACCAATAGAAGCAACATGCATACAGAAGGACTTCCCACACCATACATTGATTATCAGCATTTTTTTTTAAATGTAAAAGCTGTGTTGCCTAGAATACCTTTCAAGAAATGCCTTGTAAAGCAATTTGATTGTGTGGGGGACCATAGAATATACACAAACCTAGATGATGCACGTATCTCACTGAACACAAATTTTTACATAATCAAGAGACACGGCACATATGAGACAGGCAAGCCTGTTGTCAGTCTAGCATGACAGAATCTCTAACAGTAAATATTCAATAAATAGAAGAAGAAATGTACTCTGAAACAATAACACAAAGCAGAGTATAATAAGTATATGAGGCAAGAAATGAATGTCTCATTATTGTCTGATATTACATACTGTATTATTTGCAAATATATGTTATATATTTTTTTATATTGGACAGCACAAACATATTTTGTTATTGTTTTGTTTTACACCAGTATCATGATAATCCCATGCATAATCCATTAAACTACAGTCTCCCCAAATCTACATTACTGGGTGACAGGCAGGTTTTTTTTTTTTTTTTTTGCTACATTATAACCTTATGGGAACATTACCCTTTATTTAGTACAAAACTTAAATTCAGTTGTATAAAATAAGAGGTAAAAGGACAGAGCATAGGGGTACCCATGTGTCTTGTACCACCAAGCTAAGGAATTGGCCTTGAATACAATTTTTACCCCAAAATGTGTGACATGAATAGGACATAGACGATGGAAGAAAGGTTTAAACTTCATAAAAATAGTTTCAACGGGAGAAAGCAACTTAAATGCTTACTCATTACTGTTATAATAATCTTACATACAGAATATCTTTAATCCTCCCCATAAGGGTATTCAAAGTCACATGAGAAACAGAGAAACCTGGACTTGAACCTGTGCTGAAAGGGCACGCCCTCATCCTACACAAACTGCCAGAGCTTTAAAATAATGAGCAGGGTTGGAAACATGAACCCATCCGTGATCAGAAACAAAGTTCTCAATACCGAATAAAGACATTATCCTTCTCTGAGAGCAAACTATATCTTTTATAATGTAACCAACATGGCAAGTGACCCCACTCACCCAACAGGCTATATTTCTGTTTGTTTGCTTGCTTGGTTGATTGGACTTGATTTTTCCTGAGATTTCCTAGTAAGTCAACAAAGAACAATGTACTTTCATTTTTTTTCATAAAACCCTTCTTCTTACTATTAAGGCTAATTAGAAAATGCTGCTTACACCCCAGTTCTATTCTCTCCAACAATACCTCCAGTCAATCAGCACAAACACATGAAACAAGCATTATCTATGACATAATTAGCTGAGGAAATGAACATGATTCAGAATAAAGGAGAATTTACATACACAATCTATAGATTACTCCCAAATCATTGCAGTGGTTTGTGTATTTAACCCGATTATACTATTTACATTTGATTCTTCTATTAAAGAGTCTTACTTGCCTATGAAACAGTAATTTATAAAGACTACTGAGACTTTTCTCTAAGTTATTTTGCTAAAATTTAACTGGAAAACGAAAGCTAAGATACTATGCTATTATTGTGTAGCTAAATTTTCATTATGCATTTGTGCAGACAGATGACAGGATTTCTAACAATGAAAGCAGAGAATAACATTCTTTGATAGTATACTATTAAAAGTTGGAAGATTCGGATTGGTTGATTTTATAAGTCAGTGTCTGCCAAATGCACCCGACAATGTGTGAACCACCTCAACTCCTTTGCATTATACCAGCAAACCTCCATGTAAAATGAAGGTTTGTTTAATATGATGATAATAGTTCCTCTTCCCAGGATTCTTTTCATAATATGATGAAATACATAATTTTAAGAGCAATCATGCAAAATGATATAAAATATAGATTCCAAGTCAATTTTAAAAACCACACAAAGTTTGTCAATAATTTTCTCTAGCAAACGATTTCATTGTTGAACAAAATGCCTTAACTGAAGGGACTTTGTCCAGCTATGGAAAAGATTCCCCTTGAACCATATATTATGTTTGCTTTTAATTAAACTAAGCACAGAAATTGCTCCTTAATGAGCCATTTTATTGAGCTTTAAACCAGAAGGAGAAGCAGTAACTTGTCTGACTTGATCACCTGACCAGGAGTGGACTTTCAATTTTCAAACTCAGGGGGTCTATTTTCCTAGTTTTAAATTTTATATGTGTGATTGAACTTGAGGCCTGCTCCGTAGGAGGGAATACCTGGTACTGTAGACTCAGTTAAAAAAAATGTTGTTGGGTAAGTCTAGAGCCCCAGAAAGGAACTGACCATTGTGATGTAGCTACTTTGACAGAGCCTCATATTACTATCTGAATATTTTGTTTACACTACAGACAAATTCTATTCTCAGACTTAATTAGAGAACGATCTCTTTGTAATGTGTAATTCTGAATGCAGAGATTCTTGACTGTTGTTGATCCTGAGAATACATGACAGCTTGTTGCTAAATCTGACATTCATAGCTCTCCGCCTAAGGCTCGGGAGTGCTGCAGAAGAGGAAAGGAAAGAATGTAAGAGCCATAATATAAGGACTGATGTACTGGGAAATATTACCTTCTTGGCATGGCACAGCCATTGCAGTCATGATCCTAGTGGCTAAACTTGTTTCTACTGAGCCTGTGCAAAGCTGGGACTGTCAGTCAATATGGGTAGGGTTGGCACATGTGACCCTACATTTCCTTACAAAACTATTGACTATTGGAGGATTTGACATGAGGGTCAGTCATTGTGTCCCATTGTGTACCCATAGGCTAGCCCCCCAGACCCCAGTGGATACTTCCAAACCCTTAGTCACATAGATGGTCCTTGTTAAATTCAATAGGTCACAAGACAAATTAGAACAGTCTGAGAAAAGTCCTTACGCAGATGAGGGAGGTGAGATGGGTGGGAGGAAGATGGAAGATGCACGATACACATGTATGAAATTGTCGAAGAAGAATTTTTATAAAATTAAGTTATAATTCAGTAAAGATTAAACAACAGCAAAACACGTGTGACTATCTTCATAAATTTATATTACCTTTACAAAATCATATATAGTATTATTTTAGAAAATAGAAAAAAAAAAACACCTTTGCAAAGCACTTAGCTGAGTTCCTCACCCTTCCTAAGTTTTGGAACATTTTGTTTGAATGTAATTGTCATAACCAAACTGTGAGAATACCGAATCCTGTATTCACAAGTCATAGAGCGAATGGTGAGAGAAAAAAAAAAAAAAAACATCTCTTTGGATTTCTCAGCTGCCAAGTTCCACATGTTTTACAGGTTGAGAGGAACGCGGAGTTGCATTCGGTTCTGTACTCTGTACACCTACAACAGCTTGAGTGGTTCTATTGTGACTCTGTTTCTCTGCTCTAGCACATTGTAGGACAAAACAACAAACATTTTTTTTGTTTTTTGTTTGTTTGTTTGTTTGTTTTGTTTTGTTTGTTTGTTTTTCGTGACAGGGTTTCCCTGTAGTTTCTAGAGCCTGTCCTGGAACTAGCTCTTGTAGACCAGGCTGGCCTTGAACTCAGAGATCCACATGCCTCTGCCTCCCGAGTGCTGGGATTAAAGGCGTGTGCCACCACCACCCGGCACTACGTGCATTTTTGAGAGGACTAAAACAGAAGTCATGGTTTTCTCTCCTCCAAAGTTATAATATCATAGCGGTTGTACCTTAACGTTCAACTCACTTCAAAGTTGTCACATCATAGCGGTGTTGTACCTAAACGTTGAGCTCAGTATTTCACTTCTGGATTGCTGTGTGTGGAGGTATAAAAGCAAACCTGATATTACACTCTGGATGAATTTACTTTTGAAGCATTGATTCTTGTATTATCTTTATTTTTTATTTGACCCCTGGATAAATATATGCATAGTTAATGGCAATACAGAACTGAAGTTAGAAAACAAAACAAAAAATTATTATTTTTTTCTCTTTTTGAGCTTAATATGAGGCTCCCTGGAAAATATTCCAGCAATATTCTTTTCCTTTTGTTACCCTAATTGTAGCATAACATAGTTACTGATGCAATTATAAAAATCTCATACAAACGCGGTCTAAATGGGAAGAGTTGCTGGGTAAAGGATGACAAACTATGTATAAAGTTAAACTATCAGTGATTGTTTCTTGAGTTTAATATTATTACACAGGATTTTGGATGTTGTTTGTGTAAAAGTGATTTTTAACCTCAACTTTTAATTTAATAAAGTGCCCTAATTTAGGGGTTGCTTAAATCTGAAATTCTACTCATAGGACCACATCCCACACTTCTGGAATAAGCACATCTGAAAGTGACTCTGATCTTCAACATGCCAAATGTGCCAGATGCTTCCTTAAAAATTTACTCCGTTCCAAATTATTAATTTTCTCATTTATGACAGCCTAGCCTGATTAATGCTTTTGTCACACATTTAAGTTTATCCTCAGAGGCCAACTTCAACCTTATCAAGTTTAATGAAAAGTGTTTTTAAAAGAATTATCAAGAGATTTTACATGAGGTTAGGTGCTTTCATTACATGATTACTTCTGAATGGAAAAAAAAAAACTACTGAATCAAACATGAGATTCACCAGCATTTTTCGTAGCAGCCACTGAAGGTAAAACAAACACTTGTCTTTCGTATTACAATGCCTAGCCAACAGACATGCAAAGAATTTTGTCTCTAGGAAGATGTCTGTCATATTGTTAATATCAATGTGTGCTTGTAACTGGCATATATGATAATTATAAAAGCTACATGAATAATGCTTATCAAGAACAAAGGAAATTTCCATTGTTATATAAGTCATACAATACTACAGCAAAAGTACCATAGACAAATTTGGATAATTTGATTTTCACATTTTAGATATTTTAATAACATTCGGACAAAATTTAAAGTTCAAACCAATATCCATAGTATCATTAAAAAATCTGACAAACATATTACTGATAACTATGTGTGAGCATACATATAATAAACCCCCTTATATATTTTTTTTTTGATTTTTCAAGACAGGGTTTCTCTGTGGCTTTGGAGCCTGTCCTGGAACTAGCTCTTGTAGACCAGGCTGGCTTCAAACTCACAGAGATCCGCCTGCCTCTGCCTCCCGAGTGCTGGGATTAAAGGCGTGCGCCACCACCGCCCAGCCCCCCTTTTATTTTTAACATAGCATTAGTAAGTACAGCTTGATTGTGTTTTGTTGGTTCACAATTTTATGTTTATATTCTTCATTATTATGTATATTTATGCATGCTATTCACAAAAGTAAGTATTATGAACATATGTGTACTTATACACACACATATGTCATACAATACAAAAATACCACCATTGATCTCAGGACTGCTCCACCTAAGAGTTTTACTGTTAAGTGACATTTAGAAACCCCCTACATATAGAATTATTGTAACTGACATGAGACTTTTTTGCAATTCTTTTAAACATAGAAATTTGTGTGAGAGAAGATTGCAATGGCTTTTAAACTCTTTCGTTTATGTAAAAGACCATGCCTTTTGGCTTCCGATTGTGTTGACTGCTTTCACTTGAGACAAGGAAAGTTTACTCAGGCTATTAAGAGCTATCATGACTTGTCAGAAACTGCCTAGAAAGTTTTAGGCATGTGTTAGTTAGCCACATGGCACCTTTTAGTACAGTATATACAAAGATACAGAATGTTGTTTATGTGCAGTAAGTAAAGGGTAATGTCATTCTGCACAGAACCTTGATGTGAACAGAAGCGGATTGGAATCCCTATTCAAACTCAGGTAAATTTATTTACTGACTGATAGTCTTTGCTGGTCTTCCACTGCATGCATGGAATAATTCTCTACGTTAGCAAACTGTTGGTGTTTCTTCCATCCAGTCTGGTGCCTCCATTTGAAGATCCTTGCAGTCCTTTCTCCTTTAACTGAAACTAAAATATCTGAGTTCTTAGAGATTGGGTTACAAACTTTCTTCTTATCATTTCCTTCCAGGGGATTGCTGCCATTTTATCAACTTAAATTACACACTTGTTTGAGTGTGACTGTATTTGTGTATTTGCCTATGTCTCTGTGTGTGTACTTATGTGTACTTATATATCTCTGCATGTGCATCTACAGCACTTATCTATTTCTCCTCTCTCTCTCTCTCTCTCTCTCTCTCTCTCTCTCTCTCTCTCTCTCTCTCTCTCTCTCTCTCTCTCTCTCTCTCTCTCTCTCTCCCCTTCCCTCCCTGAAAGACTATACCTTTGGACACCAGCTTATGGTGTCATTAGGTGGTGAATGGTTTCTTTAGAATGCGGGTGTAGTAGACAGAAACTATGATATCTGGGCATCCCTATGAAGAAATTGACACCTCAGATACTTACTCTTTGTTTTCAGCTTACTGTGATCATTTATGAACAACCATATGCTCCTGGCTATGCTATTTTGCTTCTCCAAATGTCTGAAACATTGAACTCAACTTCTCATGGACATTTGAGGCTTGTCCACTAAATTAAACTTTTTCTAAGGTGATTTTTTTCTAAATACTTCATCAAAGCAATGGAAATTTAACTAATAAGATATATAAGACTTATGACTTCATTAGAGTTGCTGAATATATTTTTCCACAAGCACAGCCCATTATCCATCAATTATGCTCTTGAATTCTAGCTATCCTTTGCACATGAGCGCTACTCAGGATAAAAGCTCTCTACAGATCATAGTAGCTCAGAAAGTGCATTTATTCTAGTGATCAGTTTAAGTTACCTTTCCTCATTGTTGCTTACAAATGGGGGTGGACCAAATATCAGTAATATTATAAGTGTATATACTTAAAGAAATATTTACCATATAAACTACCTACAAGATATTGGTCCTAGACTAACCATGTAAGCAACCATTAGGTCCCAAGAAACAAACAAGGCAAATTTACTGTTATATCAGTATCCTAATTCTTTACTGTCTACAAACATGAAAACTGTCAACATAGGAATTATAAGTGGGCTTGTCAGTGAGAGTTATGTTTTAAAACAATTAAGAAGCCAAATAACAGGGACACCTGATTTTTCATCATACAGTAGAATAGCACTTGAATGTAAACCTTAGGGCTTATCATAACCCACATAAATGTACCCATCATCATGACTGAAAAATGTCATTATAGCATCTTTTGCTCTGGTAACACTCATGCACACCCAAATATTACATTCCATTATTCCAAATTTATTTTTGTACATTTGGAAAAAGCTTAAATTCACAACACAAGCAAAATTATAATCTGTTCTCTGACAGATATTGTTGTTGCTCATTCTCTACTAAATATAAAATTATAATAAGAATCTTTTGTAATTTGTTATATCGTAAGAATGAAGACACCATATAATGACTTGGACATGGTTAACAACTATGAAATTAACCATCCTGAGGATTTCTCTTTTCAATTTAAAAGAGGGAAATTACTCATTTACATATTGACTTGTATTCATTTTTAAAAGTGCTCAATCTGATTCCTTTGTATAGAGTAATTAATGACAGACAGTTTATCTAGATATAAAATTTAAAGGATTCACTGCTCTGTTTGGGGCACTAATGATTCAAATAAACTTTTTGGACCAAGCAGTTTATACATATTGAAATTGTTTATTTATTTTCTTTTCTTATCATAACTAATGTTCCCATGTGATAGGTTCCAAATTATTATTAAATCGCAGCTGTCTACATAAATGTGTTTGCTTGAAATACAGACCTGTATCACTTCACATGTGTACCAAACTTTCTTGCTGTTAAGATAAAAGCCACCAGCAACATTTGATCATTTCAATTCTACTCTTGTATTAGTCAAAGTGTACTTATTTAATGAGTAAGTAAAGAACAGTATTTAGCTCTTCGCTGCACTAGTAGTTCTGATTCTTAACATTTGGAATATCGATATCTTATTAGTTCAGGGATAAATTGCTACAAACATCATAATATGAAATGATATGGCACAATTTTTATGCTGTATTTTGTTTTGGATGTATTGTGTATTTTGACAACAACATTTTTAGATTTTATTTGCTTTTACATAGGCAGAAATGAAATCAGATTCACACATTTTATTATTTGAAAATTTTATGTTTTTTGACTGAAATTTAAAAAATTTAATGTGTAATAAAATGGCCAGAGGGCTCTTATTTTTATCATGAATCAAAAATTATCAGTTTGACCATTAGTAAGTTCAATATTTACTACAAAATAGAAAAATGTGCTCAATTACATAATAATGTAAAAGCAAAAGTGAGAAAAATGAAGGTCCAGAGACAACTGTATTATTTGAGGAAATATGGTAGTAGATATTCCATAATCATACATACTTAATTAAAACAAGTTGGAAATCTAACAGCACTCTAATCTTTCCAATAAAACTCATAGTGTTTTAAGTATTTGTTTATTTTTATTTTATGTATATGAATATTTTGCCTGTATGTGTTTATACATACTGTATGTGTTCTTGGTATTCACTCACAGAGGCCAGAGGAGGATAATGGATGTCCTGGAACTGAAGTCAAGGATGATGTGAGATGCCAGGTGCAGCAAACACTCTTAACTAATGAGACATCTCACCACTCCCAATAATTATATAAGTAGTGAATTCACCTAATACCTGTCTATTTGTATGTGCTGTGTTTCTCTAGTTCTGACAGTGTGATAATAGATAACAGCACTCTCAAATTTCTAATGTGCTAAAAATATTTCAATGAATTATGTGGTCTAAAAGGATAAATACTGGATGCCATAGCAGTTTTAGAAAGGGTTGGAAGACCAGTAGAAACTACATAAGAGATATTTAATAGACTTTTATAGGATGAGCAGAAAGTAAGCCAAAGATAACTTGGTACAAAGATGAAAGAGCATGACATATCATTTCTCCAGGGGTGGGGGTGCCTTTCACACAACTGTATCCTTCCATGTACTGTCTACAGGACTTAGCAAGGACAGAAGGGCAAATGCTATATTTCATTTTATGTGAAAGGGTCTTAGCTGCTATGAAATGTCATGTGTCAAGGAGAGGGAAGTCTATACTTATTTTAAATGTAACTCAGGCTTTGTCACACTCTGTGATTGCTGGCATGAGCCTGCCCACACACTGCGAAGTAGCTAATCACATTGTAATATAAAAGGAAAGAGTATATTATAGTTAAAAATAGCATTTTCTTCCACTGCATATAATAATGTTCAAGGACATGTCACACAGAGTTTGTACTTTTGCTTATATCTCACAAAACTCACGTGATTTACTCTGTGATAAGTGAAATAGGTATAACTCTAGAATAACACTGAAGTACATTTCGTGTGTGTGTGTGTGTGTGTGTGTGTGTGTGTGTGTTATTGAAGAAGTCAAGAGCTAATATTGTGTTTAAGAAAGGCAGAAAACACTTGCAGGGAGTAGGTATGCAAACAGAGAGGACTGAAGAAGGTCAACATGGCATACATCATTAAACCAGTTTTCCTGAGACGTGAAGATTCATCAGATGGGGAATAGGATGGAAACTATGCCTTCGGCTGTTCTTACAGCAAAGGGATTTGGGTGTTTATACTCTGTAAAGAAAACTGGTGGGATAGAGTTTTACACTTTTAACACCTATTGTCTTGTTCATTAATACGGCATAATTTTCTGTTAGCTAAGGAAGGAATGCAAAAATCCTAAACAAAAACAAATGACTCAGATCAGAGTTACACAATCTGATATTTGGGAGAAAATGATCTGCTGTCAATGCTGCCGAATCCAAACTCTCAATCAAAGGCTAAAGGAAGAATAAAGCACTACTGGGAAAGAACTGAAATGAGGAGAGACAAGAATGTCCTTCAAAAAGTAAACCAAGCAATGTCCTACAATAGGGGCATGACTTCTATTGGAAAACAAGTGAATCAATTATAGAATCTAATGCAATAGGAAAGTTTCAAGTGCTCAGCAATAAATTATGCTCTGGCACGAGGTAGTAGGATACAATCTGTTATTAATACTCAGGGTAGGTAGAGTGCAAGCAAGGATAAATAGGAACATAGAAAGAAATCTAAAGCAGAGGCAACTGAGCTGAGATCCAGCAAGCACAAAACGAGGAGCATAAATAAAGTGATATGTCGAATACGAATCAAGCAGAGGAGTAAGAGGAGGACTCCCTTCTAAATCATAAAATGGAGAAGTTCTTTAGGAAGAAACATTTGCCAACTGTATAATGATTTTCTCTTAAAAAATAGCTATAAGAAATATGCCTGCAACAAAATACCATCCAGGGGAAAAGCAGTGGGAAGTGGCAATCTTTTACCACACACTGGGATTTATATGAACAACCACAGAAAAAGCCTATATAGCCATGAAGGACTCTGATAGATACAGCACCTTGGAAATGATATCAGAATTAACTCTCAACTATGTGGAACTAAAATATTTAACCCTAATAGATATATGGACCCCTTTCTTTCACCACCAACTATAGAGATGGTTTTAGAACAATACTGTACATCTGTAGACATCAGTTTCCTGCCTATAAAACTAATAGTTTGATTATGGTCATTTTCAATATACTGTCTGGAAAAATCTTGTGACAGTATTCCAATTAGTAACTTATTATTTCACCCTTTATTTTGGAAGCTTAGATATTATTTCAAATGTAAAAGTATGCTTCTAAGTCACTAAGCATTCAAGTTATGAAATGAACTTGTGTCAATAATCCTGAATATTTTAAATAAGATTTCTAAAGTACTGGAACTAGATGCCAATCTGTTAAATTTCATATATATCAAGAAATTTTCATAATTCAAAGGTTAATTCTATAATGTTAAAAATATAAGTAAAGACTCTATTCTTAGTAGCAGAATACTTGTAAATATAAATAAACTGATCTGAAGGAGATTATCAGTGAGCCTATCCCTATTAACAAGCACTAAATCAGTCATTACAAAAGCATACACATCACATATAATAATAATAATAATAATAATAATAATAATATAAAACATTGTTTTCATATAATGTGTTCTGATTAATAGCCCCCTAACTCCTCCCAGATCTTCCCAACTTCCCCATCCACACAAATATACACATTAGATCCTTTCTGCCGCGCACCGCGCCCCCGTGTCTGCGCTCTGTGCTCTAGAACCCAGTTCGCGAGCTTCGGGCAAGGGGCTGGAGGTTAAAAATACACACGCAGAGACAGACCTACACACAGACCTTTTTAACACTGATACCAAAAGCCCCTCTTTAATAACACCATAGAGGCTTAAATACACTGCAGTCAATGGCTGACAGGTGAAAATCCCATCCTCTGATCCTCTAAGCTAGACACAGCTTCTAGTAACTTCAATTAGAAGGTTCTAGCAGGGAAGAGCAGCTGAAGGCCAGGACTCATTAGTCCCAACACTTTTCTTTTCATTATTTTTATTAAAACAGATTATTCTTCCATACAGTACTTCCCTATCACAGTTTCCTCTCCCTTCACTCCTCTCTGCCCTCTCCCAATCTCCTCTCTCCTCTAAATCCACTCCTCCTACATATCCCTTAAGAATGGGCCAGGCCTTCAAGAAAGTGCAACCAAACAGGACAGATCGAGATACAATAAAACAAGGGAAAAGCCCTCAAATCTAAGCTATACAAGCGACCCAACAGAAATACACCTGCTCCCACTCTCAGGTGTCTCACAAAAACACCAAGCCGACAGCCATAAGGTATGCACAGTGGACTTGATGCAGATCCCTGATGACTCGTACTTGCTGCATCAGTCTCTGTAAGCCCGTGTGAGCTGAGCCCTACTTAGCTGATTCTGTGGGCCATGTTCTCCTCTTGACTTACCTCCCATATGAATCCCAATCCACACATCATTTGTAAAGAGCTTCATTTTAGTTCACCTAAGTGTCTCACACATCTCTAGCCACACAGCTACACTAACCAGAGGCATCTTTGCAAAACTGCATGGAGGAGGATTTTGAAAAGTGCAGTTGAAGGGCTTGAGGAGGGATGCAAACTGTGAGCGAAAACCGAAGGAGGAGGAAGAATATGGAAAATAACAGGGACATTCCTTGTTTTTGCAGTACCAGATTCTTCCTCGCTGTACCCAGGTAAATGACGACCTTTCAGAAAGATTTAAACCACGATGGTGTGGTTTCTATTTCATTTCTGAGCTCAGTACACATGTTCTTGTGTGCTAGGTTCTCTCCTTCCACCATGTGTGCCCAGAGGACCAAATAGACCACATAAATTACTTTATCATTTAATTTTGAGATTATCTTATGCTTCCTAAACAGTAATCTTTTGTCAGATAAGTGATGGCTTATCTTTTCATTCTTTTTCATGAGTTATCAAAAGCAAAAATTGCTATTTTCTACTTTTTAAAAAATTTCCTTATTTTTGAACAATATATGAGTATGTGTCCAAATTATGTGTATATATATAATTTTATACACACATATCTTGCATCCTGATCACCTTCAGCCTTACTTATGTGATGGAGGTGGGTCTTCTATCAATCTGTTGATTTCATTGGTTAATTAATAAAGAAAACTGCTTGGCCTAATAGGTTAGAAAATAGGTGGGTGGAGTAGACAGAACAGGAAGAAGGAAGTGAGGTAGATGGCTCAGACAATTGCCCTGCCTCTACAACCAGATGCGATGAAGCCAGCCACCAGGTCAGACATGCTGAATCTTTCTGGGTAAGACACCACTCATGGTGTTACAAAGATTATTAGATATGGGTTAAAGCAAGAGATGTGAGAATTAGCTAATAAGAGGCTGGAACTAATGGGCCAAGCAGTATTTAAAAGAATACAGTTTCCGTGTAATTATTTCGGGCATAAGCTAGCCGGTGGCCCGCAGCTCTCACTACACTTATGCTCTTTCATGTCTACCCCTTTCATTATCAAGCCCCCCATGCAAAAATGCCTTTTCCCTTCCATATGCATATCTCTATATTTTGTGACCTATTGAGTTTAAGCAAGACTGTTTATATAACCACAAATTTGCTACTATTTATTGGAACACAATGATCTCATCCTGGGGTACACAACTGAAGACAATGTCTTTTCCTTCTTCAGAATTCATTAGTGCCTCAAAGTTTAGGAGGAGAGGTGAGGCCACAGACTATATCACACACACACACACACACACACACACACACACTGCTGGTCCCATTGCTGCTGCTGCGAGGTCACAATTGTATTGGTAATGTCCATAAGGCAGAATTTTACAGCACTTCTCCATTCCTTTAGATGTGGCACTTAGATTCTTTTCTCTTTTCTTCATGTTCCCAGAGCCTTAGAGTTTGAATGGGCTGTTGAGGGCTGAGCAGAGACCTTCAAATATGATCAGCACCTTGATCAACTATGTGTCTCTATCTTCCCTGTCTTACAGCTTAAACAAAGTTTCTTTAATCATAACTAACTGCTGTTGTATTTATGAGCATCAGCATGGGTGGGAGGTCATATTATACCATGCCAAACATTACTGGACAAAAGCTAAGTAGTCTAGCTGATCACCCCAAATGCACAGGCTTCCTGAAAACTTGAGTCATATATTGTTCCAATTTTCCTCTTGACTCACTTTGGGTAATACTTGGAGTAATGGTCATGGGTCAATGAACAATGTTTGATTTAAGTCAAAGATATTAAAATATTTTCAAAAGATAAACTGCAAGCAGGTGAGAGAGAGAGAACTGTCCCCAGGTTTTATCACCAACCCTGCAACCAACTGTACTCTGTCCCTCCAAGACCCACTCTCCTTCCAACCCCACACTTCTAAACATCCTACCTGTGGCCAGCCTTTCCTCTAATCTTAGGAGACTACATAGGCACAAGCACAAATCACACCATTTGGAAGAAAAGTAAATGACTGGACTTCCAACTGAACTGCCCCAAGGTCCAGACCTTAAACCCCATGCCCCTTTTTTTTTCAGTCCTAGCACCAACAAGGCAGCTAGTCCCTGCCCACAACTCTGGCAGAACTGCACTGCTCTGGTATAGTACCCACCAGTCTTTAAACATTTGAGAAATCTGCCTCCAGGCTACACCACCATCTCTGCCACCGACTGTATCCTGTTCCTCTAAGACTAAACAGATAATCTAAAAGAAATTTGAGCTAAGTATCAGAATTTATCAATGGCGGATACTATTGCCATTACAGCCCATTTAACTTGATATGCTTTGGAGAAGCTGCAGAGGCTTAGGGTCAGCTTTAAAAACAGATGTTGATATCAAACAGAACATCCACAAATAACTGCAGGAGGCTATGGTAGTACACAGCAGGTGATAACCAATATTCAACTGGTTGACCTACCAGATGGGGAGCCCTTCTTAGAAAAGAACATGAGTTCATGGATTACAAATGGCTGGTTGTCTCCATCTGGAATGCAAACATTCCTCCTCTAATAGTTATGAGAATTTTTTTCACTGCTTTTTTGTTTATTTCATGAAAATATTACATCTGCTAGGCACACATATACCTTTGGATGGTCAGGAAGATGATTTCTGCTTAAAATGCACAATTCTAATGAAAAGAAATAATAAGATTTTTTCATTACTTAAACTGGCAGAAAAGTAATAGTATTCACAGTCACAACGACAGCTAATTTTAGACTTTAGAACAAATTCAAAACAAACTGGTTTTCCCTGGATACAAATACACAAGGACAAATTCCCATGTGTTTATTGCTGATTCAAGATCTGGCATGAAGCAACATTGGTAGAGATAACCCACTGCAGGAATTATTTGCCTGCACTCCTAACTTCAAGGTTTAGCAAGCTAACCGTTTACTGCTTTAATTCTCAATTTCAATGTCACTTTCTGTCTGGGAAGCTTGACTACTCAGAGCTATGGGCTTACTTTACTCACCATGCCCAATCAGCGCAACCTCCACAGCCTGAAAGAAACTGTGTGATCCGTATGGCTCTGTTTCTTATTGTTTACTCAAGAAGTGGTGTGTGACCCGGAAAAGGTGATTCATCTTTGTTCCAAGACTTTGTTGTAGAAAAGGAGAAATGACGTGTGTGTGTGTGTGTGTGTGTGTGTGTGTGTGTGTGTGTGTGTGCGCGCGCACGCGCGTGCATGCACCTGCACAATCATGTGCACTGAAAGGGAGATGTAGTGGATTGTGCGAGAGAGAAGTATGAGAGAAGTGTGAGGTGATGTAGCTGAGTTGGCAGAGAGATATAGAAGATGTATCTCTCATAGAAGAAAGATGAGTATGTCGGAGAAATGTCTGTGAAGGAAGATGCACATGGCTGTGTAGAGAATGTAATTGTGTGGAGAGATGTGTAAAGAAGAATCTATGTAAAGAATGTAACTGTGTGGAGAAGATATGGAGAATGTGTGAAGAATGTAATGTGTGAAAATAGATTTAAGTATGTATAGAGATGTATGCTGCATAGGAGTGAGATGTATATAGGTAAAGACAGATATGCAACTGTATGAAATGATATGTAACTGTTTTGAGAGATTGTCAAGAAAGAGAGATTATTCAAGATGAAGTAAAAGAGGTTACCATCAAGAAAGTGTATGCGGCTTATTCCTTTTTACTTAAGTTGCTACCAGAAAGACCGCTTTCTTATTTACCCTCATAAAGAAAAGCCTAACCCTCACTGCATTCATGGATTTTATTGCATACCCTGAAGGCTGCCTTGGGTCAGGGTCTCCCAAAGGATGCTGGTAAGTATCCTTTATTAGAAGTTTGGGTAATTAAGTCCAAGCCATTGCCAAGCTGGGAAAGTGTTCTACTACTGAACTTCATGCTATCACCAGGCAAAGACGAGGAACTGAAGAGTAATTTTAGTTAAAAATAGTTTAAGACTTTCTTTTTTAAAATTTTTTATTTGTTTTTTTTTCCATTAAATTATTTACACTTCTTCTCCTCCTCCCATTCCCCTCCCGCTCCCCCACTCACCCTTCTCCTTCCCCCTCCTATATATCCTCCTGGAAAATGGAAGCAAACAAGATTGCTGGTGCAAAAGTTGGGATCATGGGGATGGGGGTAAGACTTTCTTTTTAAAGTCATTTTGTTTTGAAGAAATGTTTGGTATTTTTTTCAAGCACTTTGTTTTTTAAAACAAAGATATTGTGAGGAAACATTAAAACAAGTCTGTCTCATTTCTATTCAACCAATTGTTTCATTCTTCCAAAAAGATAAAAATGAATCTGCTTTGGCACAAAATAAAGTGGCCATCAATACTTGCCTGTGCAAGAATGTATTTTTTCTTTATAACTATTTATTTATTTGTTTGTTTGTTTGTTTATTATGTATACAATATTCTGTTTGTGTGTATGCCTGCAGGCCAGAAGAGGGCACCAGACCCCATTACAGATGGTTGTGAGCTACCATGTGGTTGCTGGGAATTGAACTCAGGACCTTTGGAAGAGTAGGCAATGCTTACCTCTTACCCATCTCTCCACCCCCTTTATAACTATTTTTATTTTCAGTAAAAAAAAATCCCATGGGATATGTTATAAATGCTTAATTAAATTATTATTTAATTATTAATAATAATGAAACTATTTGTTTAGTTCTATGTTTGAATCTGGAATGATTTGATAGTAGCAGGCTTTATCCTGCCTGCATTCTGTGTATATTAGCAATTCTACATTGAATCTCAACAGTGTTCCTGTTTCCTTTATAATACATTGAAATATGGACTTCCATAAATATGAAGGTCACAGGAGAGGCTTTCAATATTAATTTGCTTCACATTTAAAGAAATTACTTTGTAAACTCTCTATGGAGATTTTATTGCAGCATAAAATGTGAAAGAAACACTCCTGCATCTGCCAATGTTTATAAAACATGCATGTTTGGATATTCATTAGGATTTGGATTTTTCTGTATATCTATTGGTAGACTAGCCAAAAAGAACTGTTTGTTTGTTGACTTATTATCTGGTGATTGAGATGAACATAATAAAACAAGAAAATCCAAGCTATTAGAAAATAAGAAGATAAGGTATTCAATATATACAGGATAAAAATATTATTGAAACAATCTATTGAATTAAGTCTTTCATTAGGAAATGTTACTGTGGTATCTAATTTAATAGAAATCTATTTAGAACCAATACTAGCCATTATTCAAGAAAATTATACAGTTGATTAGATCTGGTGATATGACCTAAATATTCAGAATTTATCAGTACTAAATTCAAAAGACTTACCTACATTTTCTCATTATTACAGAAGACAAAATACTAAAAGTCTAAAGAGATATATAATAATTCTCAAAAGGGAAGTTTATGTACACATTGTGTGTCTGTATGTATTTTAGATGTTGTTAATTTTTTTTCTGCTGTGCAGTACTCCATTGTGTAAATGTAACATATTTTCCTTATCCATTTTTTGGTCGAGAAGAATTTAGACTGTTTTCAGGTTCTGGCTATGACAGTGTTGCTATAAACATGCTTGAGCACATGTCCTTGTGGTATGATTGCTTAGCTCACCTCTTAAACAGCCCCTCTACACAGAGAAGCCATTTCTCCACTCTTGATTTCTGTCATGATGAAAACAGGAAGTGTACTGTGAGGTTGTATTTCCAAGCCTCCCATAAAGTCCTATCAGTATGACTGAATAAACAAGACATAAAACAACAACAACAAAAAACCTCCTGTAGACATGTTACCAAAATGGGGAAAATCTGGGGCTTCAACCATAGACAAAGAACTGCCCACAAATAAGGAATGTTAAGATCTTGAAAGAGTGAAAAAAAAAATCATCTTTCCCAAGGATGAGCCCTCAGATGGTTACCATTATGTGTAGTGAATAACGTATTTATGTTCTTATAAATATATACATACTTGTGTGTATTAACAATTAAACAAATTGAGGTCTTTAACTAAAGAGAGAACAAGAGAACAAGAGAATGTTCATAGGAAATGTTGGAGAGAGGAAAGGGTAGGGGGAAATTATGAAGTTATATTTTATTTTCAA
The DNA here is from genome assembly GCF_903992535.2 of Arvicola amphibius. Taxonomy (NCBI): domain Eukaryota; kingdom Metazoa; phylum Chordata; class Mammalia; order Rodentia; family Cricetidae; genus Arvicola; species Arvicola amphibius. The sequence continues at coordinate 11,476,880 of NC_052064.1, forward strand.
AAATTAAAAAAAAATCAGACTCCTTGTGTTTTACTATTTTCTATTTTTTGTGATTTAGGAAAAGTGTTGTGTGACTCTGATGATACAGGATTAGTCAAAAATGGATAGAGAAAGGAAAGAAAAGCATAAATTAGAAACCAATGGGAGCATCTATGCAGCAATCAGAAAGCAAATGTGCCATCTTTAAATACTGTAAAATTATAAATTAAAGATGTTAGTCTTTATACAGATGAATAATATTGAATCTGATAGTTAGACTAATCAAAACTCATACAATTAAAAAGGAAAATAAAAGATATCTAAATATTATAAAATATTGTATAGAACTTTATGCCATTACATTAGAATATTAACTGAACAGACACCATACAGTGAAGAACTGAGTCATGAAAAAGTTGAAAATTACCACACAGATCATAAGCCTAAAGAAAAACTAATTGAATAAAATATCTGGATAAACAGAGGAAATCCTTGCAATCTTTACATATCCCATGAAATGACATAAATATAACCCCACAAAGAAAAAAGATTTTTTTTTTAGAAGTTAAAAACAACTTTGTCTTCAAAATGTCTCACTAACAATAAAGAAAGTTCATTTATAGTTTTGCAGGAATCATTTTCAAATCTCATAAGTAATGAATGATTCAAATCCATACTATATAATAACTTTTAAGCTTGAGTAAGACAATTAGAAAAAGTGAGCAAAATTTATGAACAATATTTTATGGGGTGATAAGAGCAGTATAATTATGCAAATATCTTGTAATCTTGAAAATAAAATAGAATACAATGTTAAATAAGACTATGTGTTTCATGTACAATAAAGGAACTTCCGGAGGCATCACCATCCCCGACATCAAGTTCTACAACAGAGCTACAGTAATGAAAACGGCTTGGTATTGGCAATTTAATAAGAGGTTTTTACAGAGAGGTTGACCAATGGAATCAAATCGAAAACCTGGATACCTATGAACCCCCGATTTTTGACAAAGAAACTAAAATTATACAATGGAAAAAAGAAAGTATGTTCAACAAATAGTGCTGGCATAACTGGATGTCAACATGTAGAAGAATGGAAATAGATCCATATCTATTGCCATGCATAAAACTCGAGCCCAAATGGATTAAGGACCTCAATATAAATCCAAGCACACTGAACCTGATAGAAGAGAAAGTGGGAAGTAGTCTTCAATGCATGGGCACAGGAGACCACTTCCTAAATATAATTCCAGTAGCACAGTCACTGAGAGCAACAATTAATAAATGGAATCTTCTGAAACTGAGAAGCTTCTGTAAAGCAAAAGACACATTCAATAAGACAAAAAGGCAGCCTACTGAATGGGAAAAGATCTTTACCAAATCTACATCAGACAAAGGACTGATCTCCAAAATATATAAAGAACTCAAAAATTAGACATTAAAATTCTAACTAACCCAATTTAAAAAAATGGGGTACTGAACTAAACAGAGAATTCTCAACAGAAGAATCTCAAACGGCCAAAAGATACTTAAGGAAATGTTCAATATCCTTAGCCATCAGGGAAATGCAAATCAAAACAGCCCTGAGATACCATCTTACACCTATAAGAATGGCTAAGATAAAAAATACCACTGATAGCTTATGCTGGGGAAGATGTGGAGTAAGGAGAACACTCCTCCATTGCTGGTGAAAATTCAAACATGCAAAACTTCTTTGAAAATCACTATGGTGGTTTCTCAGAAAATTAGGAATCAACCTACCTCAGGCTTCAGCAACACCGCTCTTGGGCATATACCCAAAAGATGCTCAATCATACCTCAAAGGCATTTGTTCAACTATGTTCATACCACCATTATTTGTAATAGCCAGAACATGGAAACAACCTAGATGACTGTCAACCCAAGAATGAATAAAGAAAATGTGACACATTTACACATTAGAGTTCTACTCTGTGGTTAAAAAAAACAATGACATCTTGAATTATTCATGCAAATGGATGGAATTAGAAAACACCATCCTGAGTGAGGTAACCCAGACCCAAAAAGGTGACTATGGCATACCATATTCTTACTCACTCATAAGTAGATACTAGCTTCAAACAAAGGACATCAAGCTTATAGTTCACAATCCTAGAGAAGCTAAGTAATAAGGTGAACCCAAAGAAAAACATATATAGAAACACCTGGAAATTGTAAACAGACAAGATCTCCTGAGAAAATTGGGAGCATGGGGATGGTGGGGTGAAGGGAGGGAAAAAGGGAAGGGGAAGAGGAGGAAACAAGGGGAGGGGTGAGGAGAACTTGAGGGAATGGATAGTTGAGATGGAAGAAGGACAGAGATGAGAGCAAGGAAAGAGATATTTTGATTGAGAGAGCCATTATAAGGTTAGCAGAAACCTGGCTCTAGAGAAATTCCCAGGAATCCACAAGGCTGACTCCAGCTAAGACCCTAAGCAATAGAGAGGGGGCCCGATCTTGATTTGCCCTGTAGTCAGACTGATGAAAGTCTTAAATATCACCATAGAACCTTCATCCAGCAACTAATGGAAACAGAGAGAGAGACCCTCATCAGAGCACTGGACTGAGCTCCCAATGTCCAGTTGAAGAGTGGAAGGAATAAGAATATGAGCAAAGAGGTCAAATTCATCATGGGCTCATCCACTGAAACAGTCTACCTGAGCTAATAGGAGCTCACCAACTCTAGCCGGACTCAGAAGGAACAAGCATAGGACCAAACTAGTCCCTCTGAATGTGGTTGACAGTTGAATTGCTGGGACAGACTGAGGGGCCACTGGCAAAGGCACCAGGATTAATCCCTACATCATGTAATGGCTCTTTGGGAACCTATTCTCTTTAGATGGATACCTTGCTCAGCCTAGGTATAGTAGGGAGGGCCTTGGACTCTCCACTAAGCAATGTGCCTTACCCTCTCCGAGGATTGGATGAGAGTGGGTTAGATGAGTTTATGGAGGAGGGAATGTCAGGAGGGAAGGGAGTGGGAACTTTGATTAATATTTTTTTAAAAGTCTAGTAAATTAAAAATAAAAAAATATAAATCAAGAAAAAGACTACGTGTTCCACATTGATAGTTATTGAGAGTTATATCAAAATAAATTTTATGATGATCTATACGGTCTGTCTAATGATAAAATAATATTTATTGGAAAGACCTTGCAGCTTCTTGGATAACTGACTGATGTGCGTCAAAAGAAGTAAGGAAAGCACCTGAGCAGGTCACAGGTCTAGCCATAACGAGGTGTCAAATTTTAGGAGGAAGGAGAATTCTGTGAACAGATGCAACAATATCTACAAGCTTTAGCAAATGGATGGTAAACTGCAAAGCTTTTTGTTGGTGCTAGGTAAAGAAAACATTCCCTATGTGACTTCTCTTCTCTAAAATTGTAATCAGGTTACTTGCTGTGTGTTTGTGAGTGTGTGCCTATGTATGTGGATGTGCAACATACTTGTGTGTCCATGTGTGTGCTTGTGTGTGAAAGGTATAAGAGTCATTCCCCTTCGGCAGTAGCATGTGCATCAAGCTATTCCAGCACCACTTGTACAGACTAGCCTGTCTCTATTAAACAGTCTTTATCAAAAGTCAGTAGATTACACTATTGAATCTTCCTGGATCTCATTCTTTAAATGATTATTATTAAAATGCCACATATTCATGCATTCCTGTACTCCATGAATTTCTCTTTATATTCATTTTCCTATCCTCATAGCCTTGCTAATGCAGTCGTACAGTAATTTTAGCAAGTAGGTAGTGCCCAGAAATTAAATTAAATGCAAAATTTAGTTAGATACTCTGAATTGTTTAATTTTACATAAAAACTTTAGCAGTCACCTATCTGTATGGAGAGAAAAACAGTATAAGTTTTTATTACATCTAGCTATCTATCTGTCCGTCTGTCTGTCTGTCCATTCATCCATCTATCAGTCATCTATCTATCTATCTATCTATCTATCTATCTATCTATCTATCTATCTATCTATTTATCATCTATCTATCATCTATCTATCTATCTATCATCTATCTATCTATCTATTTATTTACTGTGTGTATGTGTCTGTTTATCTGTTCATATATGTGTGGTTTTACATGTGTGTGCACAACACAGTATATCTTTGGTGGTTAATGGATTACTTGCTAGATTAGGTTCTCTCAACCATGTGGGTCCTGGGAATGGGCTCAGGTTTTACGGCTTATTGGCAATCACGTTTACCATAGAGCCATATTGCCACAAGAATGTTTTACAGACCACTGATTCATTGCAATGAAAACTTATAAGTAAAGATGTATGGACTAAAGGGCTTACTGTGTGACTCACCGTGTCACATTACAGCTTCCATGCCAAGACTGTTTGTTAGTTGGTTGGTTCGTTTTGTTTTTGTTTTTGTTTTTGTTTTTCTTTAAGATATATTTTAATTTGGAGGAAGGATGCAAGGGCAGAGGGTGGATATGAAGGCACAGGTAGATAAATGGGATCAGGGCACATGCTGTAAAAATTACAAAGAATCAATTAAAAGCTTTTAAAAAGATGTTTTTTTTATTTGATGACACCAAATTTGCACACTAAGTTAGGCTAAATCATTTCTCTTATTTATTAAAATTTGTGTTATTTGTATCATCAATATTTATATAATTTTTCTTGGATAACCTTTGTATATAATTAGTTATATTTCATCAATATTATTTTATGAAGATTTAAAGCAAATGGCATTGGGTTCTCAATTTTTATTTGTTCATCAATAGTACATAAGAAAGCTATTGACATTGCATGTAAACATGCATCATGAAGCCTTATGTAATTACGTAAAGATCATTGTTGTTTTTTGTATTCTTTCGGTTTTTCAATTAGAAATTAGAGGCTCTTTTAGCACTGAAAGTTTTATTTCTTCATTTTCAAAATTTCATGCCTTTTTATGACAATCAAACCTCAGACATACTAAGTAAGTGCTCTACAATAAAGCTACATAACCAGCATCCAATTTTATGGATTTTTTTTATCATGATTATATCAAGATCCCATGGGTTTTCTTCTTTATGCTGTTGATATAAAAAGTATTATTCCTTTGTTTTTAATTTTGATCTAAGTACATAGGCATTCTTTAGGTCATTGTACATACCTTTTTTTCCATCAATTTTTATAGAGAGACTTAGTAGGTCCACAGTGAAACAGTCAATAAAGATGATGAGACTGTCATTAAGTTGGAGCAATGGAGTTCCAAGAGCTAGCAATGAACAGTGTATTTTAATGTAATTAAATATTATTTCTTTTTCATTCAGCGCAAACCAGTGATAATATCTCAAGAAACTAGAGTATAAATTAGAAGAACCACAAAGTGGGCTGTTGAAATGAAGTTCCTGAGTCCACAGAAAGGAAAAAAATATTTGTGTTAAAGAGCCAAATACTTCTGGGTAGTTTTACATGGCATTTTATATCTACTGACATACTCCAGGCAATGGTCTTAATATGTGTTTAGAGGTAATAAGAAAATACTTAGCAGAGGTTATGGCACAAGGGATACAAAATCAAAAGAAAGTTGTGTGTTTTTGCTGTTTATTTAGTTCTAAAATTAAAGTGAATGAGAAAATCCTCCATTTATTCAGAATTTATTCATACACACTTCAGAGCTAACGCAGCCTTCAATTTAGTTTCCCATTTAATGAAAGAATTCTTCACACAATATTCTTTGGTAATGGCCCTCAAGCCTTCAGTGAAGATTGCAGCATCTGAAATATGCCCTCTCAGCTCTATTGAGAAATTATTACAGAGACTGCCTAATAGGACTTAATGTAATTTTTTTGTTTAATCATTGCTATAATTCTCTAAGGAAGTTAGCATTGACCCTATATGCTTAGCAACAAGAAAGTATTGGTCCAAAAATGAAAAGAGGACGGGAGAGAGAAGGAATGAGAGGGAAAGCTAGAGGAACTATAAGCATAACAGAAGCATAGTAGACAACTGAGTTGAAAACCGATGTTGATCCTGTAATCTCCTGTTTTAGGCATTTAGATATAAAATAGTGGAAGCTGACATTTCAAATAGGAGAATGACTAATGTGTATATAGAAGCTGTTTGACTTGTAGATCCTCTGGTCTACTTTGACAGAAGCGTTGTTGAATATCTGTGGAGGTATTGAACCAGGAGAGATCTAGTTTTGTTTATATATGCTATAACCTAAGTTGTATTTTTTATTTGATACTCTTTGTGAGTGTGTATTTGTGCATGTGCATGTGTGTACATGAGTGTGCATGTGTGTATCCATGTGTAGAAGTCAGAAGAAGGCAGAGGTTTATTCTTTCTTTCCATCATGGGTTCTAGAGATTGAACTGAGATTGTCAGTCTTATATGGAAAGTACTTTTGCCCACTAAGTTATTGACCCTCTAAAGGAGCTATAAAACCAGATAAAAGTATTAAGTTATGTCTGAGACAAAAATGAGAACAAATGAATTTCTGTCTACTGGAAAAACTACATACCACCATTTATCTGTGATTTTCAAAAAAAATCAGAGAATAAAAGTCATCCAAATAACAGTATGAATGACTACCTACCATATCATGTTAAAAGAGACTAAATTTCACTATGCACAATGAAACAGGTAGATCAATCATTGCTCCCTTAAATTATAAGTAACAGTGAATAGTCAAGCACTACAAAGTAGTTGAGGAAAGTGTCTACTGTGTAAGCCATAGATGAAACCATAAGCCCTTCGTGCAGATACACACATACATACAGCAGAAAACGTTCAGTTGAAAAATTAGAATGTTAAATTGTAAAAAACCAAAAAACAAAAAACCCTGAATGCTTTTGTGAAAGACAGAGACATTAAAAGTGATGGGCATAAAACTAATTGTGGAATATTAATTCTGGAAGATCAAATAAAAAAGCAATTTTGACAGCAACTCATATGAAAAAACAATAATATTTTGGAATTTGCATTTGACCTTCAGTGTCATGAAATATTTATGAAATATTTTTCCTTATAGTAAGGGGTTATGGGTATTAGATTACTTAGGTGTCATCAATTTGAAAGACATAGACTTTAATACATACTTCCAAAGAGTAATATATAAAGCCAGGCACATAATAGACATAACCATTAATTGAGTGATCAGAAACCACAAAAATCATTCAACATGTCTATAATCAAAATGTTTGAGAGGCTATAAAGCAGGATGGTTGCTATGTGTTTTTGAGATCGACTACTCTACATGACTAGTTCCAGGCCAGCCTGTGCTAGAGTTGTGGTAGTGAACACAGGCTTCTACCTCTAGCCAAGTGTCAGCCCACAGGGGTAGATAAGCCTGCAAAGGAACTCAGATATAGCTGATTACATTAGTCCAAAGTCTCATATATATATATATATATATATATATATATATATATATATATATATAAAATATATATATATATATATATATATATATCACTGCTGACCTAGCTTATGAACTGCCTCATTTTCATTGTTGTTAAGGTTATAGATAAATGAGGTTGGTGAGGTTGGGTCACCTCATTTCAATATTCTTGGCTTAACATCATTGATTTTAATTAAATTTTTCACTAAAACCACCAGCTAATTTTTTTTAACCAAACGGCATTCCCTACATATGTCTTTTCCTTTCATTTTTAATATCTAGGACCACTTAATATCCTATAATTTTATATATGTTAATAATCCCTCTTTTCGGGATTAGTTCACAGTGATGGGAAGGTCTTTGAAGCTCTTTATTTCAGTCTTTTGGAAAAGTACCTGCCACAAAACAGACACTAAATCATGTTTGCTACGGAGAAATCATAGAAAATCTACATGTTTCCAGAAAGAAAAGTTAAGAATTCAAAATGTTAAGTACATCCTAAACATTAAAGCCAAAAGCTGCAAACCCCTGCAAAAATAAATCAAAGTTTGCATTGATGCGAATGCATAAAAGTTTAAAAAAATTAATAAAAAGTCAGAAGAATAAAGAATACAATGAGGGCATGTACTTTCTTTGGCAAGCAAGCTTCCTTGCTGCATGTATTATTCCTTAGATTCTGAGAGATGGGGTCCATCAAAAGAGTGAGATAAAATGAGGCATCATATCCATGGGACCGATAATAATGAATGCAATTTGAGAGGAGTAAACAAATTCACAAAGCAGTGTTGAAACAACACCCACAGCAACAGCTATGCAGACAACATGAAAGGCAATCTGTTCAGATTGAAACTCAAAGATAGCATACTGGACTGAACCAGGGATGTTTCTAAACGCAACAGAAACAGAACTGACTTATCGGCTGTTTTATATAAACTTTAAGAATTTTTCTTCATGTTTGTGAAGGACAATTTGGAAATAAATTAGTAGTAGGCAACCACATAATATTTGGCATACAAGAAAATGAAGGTGCTTCAAAAATGTATTCAGAAAGAAAATGTAATTATAAAGTAACCATAGTTTCATATAAAGTTCAGTTAAATAACACATATATTATATATATATATACATGTACACACACACACATATATGTCACAGTAATATGATTTCTAATTTCTTCTTTAAGAACACAATAAGCTGTACGTCTCTGTGAATTGGAAAGATACACTATCAAATGAAAAACACAATGAAGATTAAATATTAAACATTGAATGACTACATTTTACATTTATTTTTTCATGTAAAAGAAAATATTTAGAAATTTACCTGAAAATATTATTAAACTAACACTTTTACTTTTGTACAACATTCACATAAATATAGGTATTAAGCCTACTTGGTCTCTCACACATTGTTCTATGTTCTGTGTAACATAAGTTAGTCATTTTCTTTTTACTGCACTCTTAAAAACAATTGTGTACACCAATATTTGAGATTCATCTGATCATTTTCTTAAAGCACAAGGCAAAGGGAATTCTTGATGAGTAAATTCACATTTTAAAATATTTGATAAATAGCTAAAATTAGTATAAATTTTGAAATACTTTGCTCATAAGTATTTTTTCTTTTTCATGATTATTGAGTAGCAATGGTCGTTTTTCATACTTACACACCTGAAGCAATGATTAATCAATGATGAATAGATATATGGATGCCAGAGAGTAGAATAGCCAACCATGGAAATTCATTTATTTAGTTACTCATTCATATTTTAGAATTATTGAAATCTCCAAGTAGTTTTAATTTTTATTCTCCCAATGTCTTAGTATGTTTAAAAAAAAGTTTGAATATTTTTAACTATTTGCATTTCATCTTTTGATCTATTTCAATGTGCCAGTATTGATTGGGTTTTTTTTTTCTTGATGGATAGTTTTCTGAGTTCCTTTTATGCTATAGATACTAGCCCTACATTAGAAGAACAACAGATAATTTCGCTAATTGTAGGTTGCCCCTTCACTTGAATTATGGTATACTTTGCTGTTACAGAAACTTTTTAGTCTCATCAGGTCCCATTTGTTAAATATTGGTCATAGTACCTGTTCTATCTGTGTCCTCACTGGGATTTTCAGGAAAGGACACTGATAACTTACTATCTTCTTTCTTCTCCATCACATTCAGATGATCAGATCCATTATCAGTTCCTTTATCCATCTGGAGTTGAGCTTTATTCTAAGTGAGAGATAAAGATCCATCTTCATTCTTCTACATGGACCTAACTAGTTTGATTAGCACCATTTGTTGAAGATATTGGTTTTCTTTTTCCTCCAAGGGTTTTTTTTTTTTTTTGGCCTTTTTGTTAATGAAGAAGCTATCCATGCTGCTCAGGGAGAAAAGTGATCAGAGTCTTACCAAGATGTGAACTGTTAAAGCTGCAATAATGGCAGCCTAGATAGACAATTATATGGTGCAATAGTAATATCAACATTATGGGTGCAATCAACTACATTGTAATTAGATTTAAGGCCCAAACCAAAATATGAAAATCAAGTCTGCTACTGATATAGGGTCTATGAATCCATGGTAAGACAAATAACAGTCCCTAAGGGAGGACTTCCTACAGCTATTCCATTACATGGACATTCTATTAAAATGGTTCTTCACACTGTCTCATTATGGCCTTAAATTGGTGTGTCTTCAATTCCCATCAGAAAAGCTTCTATTTGTTGTAGATGATAATTAGCACAGAGACCCAGAGATGGCCAGTGTGCAGAGAACAAAAGACCGAAGTATGCTCAGCACCAATTGGAATACCTCTCTCATATGTGCACCTTGGATCAAAGTGTGTGGAAATAATGTAAGAGCGGAGGTGGTAGATGAAGACAAGGAAACAGTGTCTTCTGGTCATAACAGGGCAAGTGCAAGTTCACACACATGAACTCACAGTTGTTATAAAACTATGAACAAGACCTGTACAAGTTCATGCCAGATAAAATCCCAGCATGGAGAGGTCATGGGCGTGAAATCACATCATTATCTGTGAAGCTACTGACAAGTGATATCTGCAAATTGAAAGATACTATGGTTTTAGTAGTCTGTTGATAGAACTTACTTTTATATATCTATGATTATATGGGAAGCACAAATTTGATTCAATCAGCTAAACAAAAACGAGAATATCATCTTTGTGTAGAGGATGTATCTGGTAAAAGTTGGCGAAAAGTAATTAATATGATCACTGTAAGAAAACTCTAAGAACTAATAAAATATTAATTCCACTAAAATTACCTATAGACTTATTGGTATGTGTGTCAGTAACACCTTTCAGTTCTAGAGGCATAGTGCCTATTAGAACCAAAAATTGACTTGCCTTTGCAGGGTTAATGACAGGGATATGTTGGGAGCATCAACAAATTAAAAGCAAAACATTACTTTTTTTAGCTCTAAGAGTTTAGGTAGTTGTGTACCAGTGTACTAACTTTCTAAGATACCATAATAAAAGAGAAGAAGCCTGGACTTTTATTGTTATGGCTGACATAAAGATACTAATGCTTAACAGTGAGGTCGAAAAATTTGAGTGCATTGAATAGCTGGCTCTGGAGAGTTGTTAAGCTGACTCTGATCACCATAGTTAGTGCCACAGATCTTAGGAATTAGGAAAATTATAATTCACTCTTTGAACTATGAAGTAAATGAAAGGTCCAGCTAAAAGGTAACTTAAGACTTGGGACTTAAAGAAAGTGAGGCAGAAAGATAAAGGTCAGATAGAAGAAATTTAGGTACAGGGAACTGCCAATGATGCTTTCCTAGAATACAAAATCATTTGGCACATCTAAGACCAGAATGCACATTTTAAATGGATTTTTCTGTAAATAGAAAATCATGAGATCAAGAATTCTTTTAGCCAATATGAAATCATTAATGGAATAATTTGAATGTGAGCAGATAACCAAGATCAATTTTGCTGTAATTCTTCACAAGTAGAGAATCCAATTTCTGCTAGGTAATTAGGAGAACAGATATGTACCAAGACACACATACATGTACAGAAACATAAATGTATACACATACATAAACACACATACACGTATACACACAAACAGACACACACACACACTATATTATCATGTTCTACTAGAAATAGGGGTTTATAGAATGTAAATCGTAGAAGAAAATTACACTGCATTACAATGTTATTATAGGTACTCTCATCTTTATTTCTTCAGTATAGTCACTTGTGGTTTGGACACAAAATGTCACCCACATGATCTTGTGTTTGAATACTTGACCAGAACAGGTAGAAACTGCTTTAGAAGATTCTGAAAGCTGTAGAAGGCAGAGCCTTTGGAATAAGTGCATCAGTCGGTGTTGGCTCTGAGTTTTCATAACTCAGCCATATTTCCTATTCTCACTGTTCTTGACTCTGATCACAATGTCATCTGATGCCTCCCATGGTGCTATGGCATAGCATCTGTTTTTAAACACCATGTCAAAATAAGCCCGTCAGCTGTTTCTTGTCAGGCATACTAGATCACAACACTCAGAAACATAACTAATAATCTGGCTTCAAAAACCACCCAGACTTTGATATTTTCTTTGCTCACTCGATCTTTTCAGGTACCATATAGAGGTAATTTCAATAAAACTGTAAGAAGAAAGTAAGAAATAATTAGAAAGAATTCAATATGCAATTTTAGTGGTCAGTCTTCCCCTTTGGGGTCAGAGTGATAGTGATCGATCTTATTTGAAATTCTGCCTGGAGTCAGTAGAGAAGGAAAGAATCAAAAAAAAAAACCATTTTATAAGTGGATTACTTTGAGTTTGCATATAAACCTAACAACTAAACAAGTCCCCTGAGTGAAAATAACTCCTCTGTAAAGCAAAGGGAGACTAGGGGGATTAAGATCCACATGTGGAGAGTCTGAAAGTGGGGTCCTTGGTGAATACTGGAGGGGTTTTAGAGTAATCTAGCTTGCATGTGTTTATTTTTAATTTGCAAGAACGATAAATCTCTGGGGTAGAGAAGACTTCTGAAAGTGAAGATGTGTGATACTGTTTCGATAGAAAGCACTTGCAGCTAATAGTCTTCAAAATAAGAGTACAAGCTAGAGACAGTCTCATGAGGAATGAATTGCTATTGACTTGTTTACTGTATTAATAACCATGGTGTCGCTTTAGCCAAGTGACTGTCATTTATATCCACATGGAAATTGCTTTTTGAATGATGGTCGGTATTTGTAGGGAATTAGAAGACATCTACAGCTAGAGATGAAACAACTTGTTGTTTCCTCAAAGCATGAGCCATAAATAGAGGTTGTCAAGCCTAGAGCCTCATAATATTTCTTTGTATGAAAGACATTAATGTATTATGTATTATAGATGTACTCATGGTGAGGTAAATTTTCTCCATAAATAATGCCTGAATATTTAAATATTTGATCAAATTATAGAAAATGTATTAGTAAGTGCTCAACAAAAAGTTTTATTTTATTCTTTAAAGTGATATATTTACCTACTTCTGCGGAATAAAAATGTGCCCATGAGGAGCTAAAGGTATAGCCCAACAGTTAAAAGCACTTTCTGTTTTTTGCAGAGGACTGAATTCAGTCCCCATTATCTACACAGTAGCTCAAAGACATCTGTAAGTCCAACCCCAGGGCATCTAATGCTATACACTTCCTTCTGCGGAACCAGGCACTGATATGGTACATATACACACATACATACAATTAAACACACACACACACATACACACACATACATACACACACAATAGTAGAAAATGTGCCCATGAATAACATTGTTATAATGAAGTAATCAGGTACACAATATTGCTGTTTAGATACAGGAAGTATTTAAGATTCAGAAATATCTTAAATCAAAAGATAATGAAGGAAAGAAAGATAAAAGGAAAATTCAAAGGTTTTATTTCTAGTTCTGATCTGTTCTACTGCTGAGTAATGAATGGATTCTAACTTTGGATTTACTTCTCAAAAAAGAAGGCCATATTTCTGGAAGTTCAATAGCTGAGGCAAGAAATTTCCTCTGAATCCTCATGGAAGCAAAATGTTGGCAACCATTCCAATTCTTCAGGCCAAAAGTTATTCTTAGTCAGATTCCACCACCGTCATAATCACTACGTAGGCCTGTCAAGAAGAGTTCTTAATGAAGCAAGAACCAAATGGTTGTATTTAGCTTCGAAATTTGGAGATTGTTTTTGCATATTCTATTTTAACGAAGGCTTCATTTTAGGAACATAAAGTTTCCTCTCATTTAAAAGAAAATTTTAAACTCGGTTTCATCTAAAACTGAAGTAATTTTCAAAATATTTTGGAGCAAAATAAATCTTTAAAAAGAAGTATTGCCATACTATCCCGGAAGCCAGCTAACAAGGTCTACAGCAGATTTAATTAATCTGCTGTTTCCAAAAATGGGCAGCAGGAACAAAATCTTAATTGATTTTGAGCAAAAAAGAATTTGGAAAATTTTGTGTTTAATTAGCTTTCCATGAAGTTTTAGCTCCTTTAGACTTCAGATATAATCTGTCAATCTCAATGAATTATGCAAAAATATGAGTTGAAATAAAGTCATTAAGTGGAGACACATCATAGACAGAGGGAAGAGCCAAGAAGGGCAGTTGCAAACCATATGGTGTCTTTTAGAAGCTGGAGGGACAAGCTGGATTTTCAGGAGATAAGTCTGGGAATGGAGGCAAAAGCCAGATTGTGAGGTTTTGAATAAGTGTATCCTCTCTTAAATGTCAATCACTGACTGCTGGGGAATGTCTGGGAAAAAAAATAATTGTTTGACTATGGTAGATTTAATCTGGCCACAATTGAATAAGCTGATTTTGAATAGCGAAAGTACTGGACATAGGGAGTTCAGTAAGAAGTTTCAATAATGGCCTGTAATAAGAATTAGAAAAATTACACTCTTAGAATCTCCTTGTTACCTAGTTTCTCTGGGATCATGGACTATAGGCTGGTTATCCTTTGCTTTACAGCTGGTATCCCACGTAGGAGTGAGTACATACCACATACCATGTTTATCTATCTAGGTCTGGGTTACCTCACTCAGGAAGGTTTATCTAGTTCCATCCATTTGCCTGCAAATTTCAAGAGGTCATTGTTTTTTTTTAACCACTGAGTAGTACTCCATTTTCTTTAACCATTCGTATGTTGAGGGGCATCTAGGTTGTTTCCAGGTTCTGGTTATTATGAATAATGCTGCTTTGAATATAACTGAGCAAATGTCATTGTGGTATGAGTGTGCATCTTTTGAGTATACAACCAAGAGTTGTATTGATGGTCTTTGGAGCCCATTCCCTATGGAGGGAGAATTTGCTCAGCCTAGATACAGCAGGGAGGGCCTTGGTTCTGCCTCAAAGTGATGTGCCAGACTTTGTTGACTCCCCATTGGAGACTTTACCTTCTATGAAGAGTTGCTGGGGAGTGGGGAGAGGTGGAAGAGTTGGAGGAGGGGAGGGAGTGGGAACTGGGATTGATATGTAAACTGACAAAAGATAGTTTTTAAAATATATTTTAAAAAGCAAAAACAGATTTGACAAAATGAGAATGCAAAATTGAGAAATGAGTAAAAGACATTGAAAATACTATATAAATAACTGTTTCAGAGCTAAAGAAACCCTCAAGAGAATGACAATGGCATCTGTAACATGTAAGTTATTTGTACTTCTTTGCAAACAGCTTCAAACATGCCCCTATGCCCTGCCTGTAGATTTTCTGTAATACAGGATGCACTGGTTTTGGTTACACGATTAACTTCTATTCCTTTTTTTAAATAGATGCTTTGTCCTCTGTTCTTTATAGAATCAGTTTCATAATTTCTCTTTTGAATTTTCTAAGTATATAATAAGTAAAGTATTTAATGCACTATCAGGTTCATTGGCTTGTCTCCTACATTGGCAGCTTTCTCTCGAAGCTAAAAAAACAAATGGATCCTTTTACGTGCCCATCACAGTAGTGCTTATTAGAAACTCTGTAATTGATGACAGCGAATGCCATGGGAGGTTACACGTAAGTCTAAAAATATGTGGAAGTGAATGTATAGATGTGATGAAAAGATTGAGAACAGGCTGTTCTATTAACATCTTAGAAAACCTATGAATGAGTATTAAAAAAATGAAATAAAGGAAATTGCTTAGGGAGAATCCTAAGCTACAGGGATTGCTGCCTGTTGCCACCCTTCACACGAGGAAACTAATTACCTTCTATTTCTTCATTGCAACTATTTCTTCTGTCAACAGTGTGATCTCGTCTGGAGGTTCAATTTCAAGTGTGCAAACACATTCACAAGCCTTGGTAAAGCACAGCTCAAGAACAAATGCCACTCTTTAAGAGACGGTTCCTTATCTTTGCTTGAATACCCACAGTATTGTTAACATGTATCCTAAAGATTGTTTGTTTAAAATCCCTTAGAGTAGTGTAGTGTTTATAAGAAGTTTGTCGTGATCAGCCTCTTTCATTCCGTTAAAGCAGACAGGGTGATAAATTATCTGTATCGTTACTTCAAAACTTCCAATGGAATAACTGCTGTAAACAAACGGTCATTGGTGGCTATCGATCTCATTCCTGGATCAAACTGATAGTACTTGGACCCACTTTTCATAAATGTCATGTTTTATGAAAACAAGTGCTCAGATATCACCGATGTCTTCACGGAAGACATATCCCCTCAAAAATAGAAGAAATCCGAATTTGATCAATTTACTATGCTAACTAGCACAACTGATTTTATGATAACACATAAGATTAATGAAAATGAGAAATCACAATGCTAGGAAAATTTTCAAGAAGCCTCAGATCTGGGAAATAAATTATAAAGAGTAAATGTTAAATGAACAACAAAATATCCATGTATTAAAATTTTAAAAATATTATAGCATACGAAAAGGAGATACTTTGGTATACTGACTTCAAACTACCTAAACTTACAATTTATGAGACACTTAGTGAAACAAAATTATTCAATGGTATTTTAATAATGATAATAATACACTTTAAAAAATAATTTGAATGATGAAATGTTTTGAGATATCACCTGCTATTTGGAGTTTTCTTCAAACATGTATAACAATACAGAGCAAAGGTAGCACAGTGGTTTAATGAAACAAGAAAGAATATTGCAGAAATTCAATATGAGATTATTTACTGTAATACATGTTTGAAGTTTTTGTGGTTTCATCTATAAGATCCAGTGATCTCCATATTAGAGTTATCAAATAAGAATACTAAAGAGAATTCCATTACTCATCATTCTCTACAGACTCCAAGTTGCTTATAATACACAGAAGGGCTGAACTTTACAACCTGAAATATTCATGCCATTGACCTTGCCTATGTCAGGTAAGTACAATAATTACATTCATGTATTCTGTGCATAAAGATAGAAGCTACATCATGAACAGTATTGTTTTTCAAGTGCACATATGTAGTATTTATCCCACAAATCATAGAAGAGATATCATCTCATTTGATTTGAGTAAATACTTTAGATGCAGAGTACACAAAATTGACCCAGATATTACAATGTGCCCACTTTATTTGCCACTACAATTCTTAGTAATAATCATTTGCTGATGGGAATTTTCTTTCTAGGTCACAGGAATACAGCAACCACAATTCCTAAGTCACCAATATCTCCATACCTTAGCCAGTAAAAATCTAACAATAGCCGGGAGGTAGTGGCGCACGCCTTTAATCCCAGCACTCGGGACGCAGAGGCAGGTGGATCTCTGTGAGTTCGAGACCAGCCTGGTCTACAAGAGCTAGTTCCAGGACAGGCTCCAAAGCCACAGAGAAACCCTGTCTCGAAAATCCAAAAAAAAAAAATATCTAATAATAATAACATATGTGACCTATAAAGAAAATTAACTGAAAAACCTACACTAGCCTTTTTCTAGTGCATTTATGTATTTGACTTTTAAAACATTTTTCTTTGAAATGGCTCATTTATTGAATTGATGTGTTCTCAGATCAAGGATATACAAAAATATACTGTAATATTGTAATACTCGAAGGAGAAAAACAAAACGAACATCAGGAGGGATTATATCAATGCTGCCATATGTTCTGCCCATGTACTAATCAGAGATTTAAGTTCTACCATTAGCTACTTAGGTTCCTTTGAATGTGATACTACTTATACTGGTTCCTGATATCTATATCTATATGTAATATATATTACGTAAATCACTATACTTAGGGCATCTCTAAGTTCACTTCTAACTTTATGGTACTTCTAAGAAAAATAAAACTTCACCAAACATTTGAACAGAAAACAACCTTTCACAGAAAATGAACATAAAATCATCTCACCTATGTATCTCAGATGAAAATAAATAAGGTTAAATCCTTGCAGTTCTGCTCTGAAGTTATAAATCTAGGAGGAAGAAAGAATTTTTTTCCCACTTTGGCTTACCTGCTTATGCGCATGGTCGTAAGAATTGATATGATTGTCAAACTCCTGGTGTTTGTGATACTGCTTGTCACATAATTCACAATAAAAGTTCGCTTTTGCGTCTTCCAGAGCTTTTGCTGTGGTCTTCTCTTTTTCTGCAAAATCCTTTAAAAGGGACAAAAATAAATCAGTTATATTTTTCTCTGGTAAGAGGCAGATTTCATATTAACCAAGTTACTGTTTAATTTTAGTATGATAAAATGAAATGTTGAAGTTCCAGATCTGCTGGAAATTCATGCCCCTGTGGAAGTAACTTTCAGCATAGCATCATTGCTAACATAGCAGCGAACATAAGGGCTCTCCAGATGTAGAGCTCTGGTTAGTTACAGCCTGGATATTACTCAGTCATACATTCCAAGTTGTAATCCCGCCTACTATCAAACACATAATTGTTTTATTTTCTGTTTTATCTGCACCATATTTTCCTTCCACTCAATGAGTCATTACGTTTTTGTATCCCATCTAATCTTACCTTCACCCAACCAATCAATTGAAATGCTCTCAAGGATGTCTCTACTCAGTCTATTGCCAAAGCCTGTTGCAAATGCATTCTGAAACTCCAACCCAGTGTCTTCTAAACTTCAGCTCCTCTTAGATCCCACTATTATACTTACTTCATGTGTTCCAAACCATTAACTTTATACCTTTTTATATTTTACCTATAATAATATTGGACATATTATGTGTCTGCTTAAGATGCCTTCAAATTATCTCACTGCGTACATGGTGATAATGATGAAGACTATATTCACAGACATCACCTGAAATCCCCAAATAAGTGAACAGCAAAAAGAAATGAACTAAACAACCTAGGTCTTACTCCCTGGGTAGGAAACAACAGCAATTTACTATTCCCCTTATATTCATCACCACTGTGCTGTAATACTTCCTATTTGCTATCATCATATTTACACTTGTCTCTGACTATCATCAAACATATTTTAATATGTTTATTGCTCCACTAAATTCAAGAAACTACTTTATTAATTCAGGGTGTGTTTGCCTACATTACTAAACA
The DNA here is from genome assembly GCF_903992535.2 of Arvicola amphibius. Classification (NCBI taxonomy): domain Eukaryota; kingdom Metazoa; phylum Chordata; class Mammalia; order Rodentia; family Cricetidae; genus Arvicola; species Arvicola amphibius. The sequence continues at coordinate 11,495,715 of NC_052064.1, forward strand.
ACACAGTGTATGGCCTAGATACAAGTACGCATTTAATATGGATTCCTTAAATTAATGGGTAATGGCAACATATTCATGCCCTCTGCGTCAATTCTTGACTTAGAATGTTCTCAAATTCTATCATTGCATACATGGTAATATGTATGAACACAAGGATCATAATCATTTTATAAATACATCATCCAGTGTTGACAGATGTTACAAACCAAAAAGAAGGCGGCAAAGAGATTTCAACTAAACAATCCACAGCTATCTCCCTTGTTAGTAAGCACCACAGACATTTGATTAAGTTCTAAATATAAAGAATAAATCAAATGATCACACAGAATAAGGGCATGAGCACCTTTAACAAACAGAAATAAGCCAGATGCCAGATGATCTTTCTCAGAGAACGATAGAATCAGAGTACACTCAGAGTTAACATGAGATAGAAGCTCACCGAATAGTCTGTGTCCAGTAAGGAAATAATAGATTCTGGCTTGCGTACAAAAAATTAGTTGTTCGAAGAACCGGGATAATGACCTGCCAGTGTGGCCACTAGTTATAAGTGACACAGAAGGAGAGCTTTGAAGTACTGATAATCCTCCTGAATTAGTAAGCTTACCATCAAGGGAAACAACTATTCTCAGGCAGTTATTACAATGGTAATTTTTCCTACTTTCTCTTTCTAAGAATTACTTTAGGATAATCATAGTTAGTATACTATTAGAATAACAGTCTTTGACTTTAACAATTGTCCATAGCTTAAAAATACTTCAATTTTATGAAGCAGAAAAATAAATAACAAAATTAATGGTTGAAGTATGGCACATATGTATTTTGTCTAGATTTTGTAGAGGATGATAACTTAGCCCGCAGCAAGACTCCTCTAGTTAATTCTTGTATTTTCTTTTTAACCTATTTCTAAAACTCTTTTAATTACCATATTATGTGGATTTGGTTCCAGATTTAATAATTTAAGACTATCTTTAAGAATTAAAACCATATGGTATTTACTGGGCATGCTTTTATCTTGGAATATCACTGGACCAAGTTACAAATCATATGCCTTGCTTTATTTAGATACCAAGAAACTGTGAATAAATGCTTTCCTTCTTTACCACTAAAGTCCTAAAGGCAACATTTGAATCCTTTTATCAAGGGAGAAGAGAAAAACAAAACACAGAGACATAGATCATATTCAAGTGTATCCAGCCAAGCCAGAGGTAAAATTATAAACCTGAAATCGGGAGACCAGCGATTGGAAATAGGGAAGCTGAAGCAGGAGGGTAAAAATCATTGACAGATGAAAAGAAAGAGGAATAAAGAGAACAAAATGGCAAAATATAGAAACCAAAAAAAGTACTTTAAGAATATTTACAAACATGAAAACCTAGTTTACAGCTAGACAGGCAATAAAGGCTGCTTTGCAAGGTAGTTGTGGTATAGCGGCTCACCGACCCAGTGTGCCTCAGGCTTATTCTAAAGGGGGAAATTGGACTGTTGAACCATGTGGTGCTGAGTTTAGCAAAATGTACCAGAAAGATGGTGGGTAAAGTCTCAGGCTAGGAGCATCATTTAAATTAGAGCAGGCATGTAGTAAGATCACTAACCTTCAGCACTCTTATGAATTGTGTCTAATCAGAGCACTGTGAAGAGTAAAGCTGAAGATAGTCTCTACTGGTCCACCCTCATCCATCCCCCCATCCATATACCCTTACTGTCACACTGCCACTCGCTATGTATTCACACATCTGAAAGTCCCTTATGGGAAACTTCCAAGTGTCAGATTTTCGCAAATTTTACTGTCTCTTGGAATTTATACTCTATGTAAATTTGTATGACAGAGTTATGAGCAATGAGGCGAAAACACAAATTTTAGTCAGCTGGTGGTGGCGCACACCTTTAATTCCAGCACTTGGGAGACAGAGGCAGGCAGATCTCTGTGAGTTTGAGGCCAGCCTGATGTACAGAGCGAGTTCCAGGACAGCCTGTTCTATGTAAACTGAACACACAAATAAACAAACAAAGAAAAAAACAACAAACATAAATTTTAGGACAGTGATACTTAGCTGTTGCCAGAGGCTTATGTGGTCTTAATTTTTTGTAATTAGGAATAATTGATAATAAAAGGAGAAAATGATTGACTCTGTCTCTGTCTGTTCCTCTTTCCCTCCCTCCATTAACTCTTCAGTAAGCAGGCACTAGTTAGTATTTTTTAAATTTAATTATAAGGTAATTTTGCTGATTAAATACCTCTGATAGTAAATTAAGATGACATTTTCTTTCAAAAGAAACTATAAAATTTTTTACATATATTTGAAGATGCAGGACATATATAAAAGTAGCCAAAATTACACCCTGTTGTCGGCATCAGTAAATTTAAAATATAAAAATGAATAAAATAAGACGACAAGCTGGAAAACAACCCTTGGTTTATAGTTACTCAGATTGTTCATGTGGATTATAGTAGAGGAGGGTTCTTGAGCTGAAGAGCATAAAGCAAGTATGATACCAAAGACATTTCCCTGTTTATCATTCTCAATGATTCCTTTGAATATGAATAATTAGCCATAGTGCGGATATGACCACTTGCTTAACAAGATATTTAAAAATATTAGGTAACTTCAATGGAAATTCTATATTATAATTTGGTAATGATCCTATATTACTTTGCATAATTAATGTGAGAAGAGAGTAGATATTTTCTTGCCAAGAGTCTTATGGTAAAATGCATATAGTAGATGTGTCTGTAAACTGGCATGGATTCTAACAATGTTCTGAATTTAATTAGAAGGGTGAAGATTTACTTCCAAATTACTGCAATTGTCACAATGTTCACAATTATCACAATGACTACTGCCCACTAAAACTATGGAATACGTCTTATCTACTATCATTGAGCACACAGTGCACACATTTCATCCTGCATCATTTTAGCAGTGAACTCTGCTCTATGATTGTTTCATTAAGCATGTGAGCGAAGAATGTGAATATGTTGACCCAGACCGTCATGCAGAGCTTGGAGTTAGATTCAGGTCAGCCTGACTGAAGTGTGATTAATGTCTGTGCTCACAGCTGCTCCAATGACCTGGTCATTAGCCACTTGCCACATATGTCCAAAGTCCCATTCAACTGTTGAAAACATGAACTTAGATTATAAAATTTTTAAAAAGCAAATTCATTGCTGATTTTATATCTTGATTGATTTGAGAATGCAATCCATAGTGAATAAGAACTTGCATTTGAGTTTTCATTATTATGCAATTCGTTGCTTTAAGAATTCTAATATTCTGTAACATATTCTGTTGGGCCCCCAAAAGCATGCTACCTCTGCTGCAAACAAGTAGATTGTGCTAATTTATAAATTATTTGGCCTCCATTTCATCTTGTAGCTTGTTACAAACTGAATAATGGAAAACATGCTTTCAATGATTATTTATTTCATTTTATTCATACAGGAAAAGTAATTTAGCTTTTGAAAAATGAGAACCTTGAATGTCAGCCTGTGCCTTAAAATAGTTCAAGTACTGAGGAGTTCAGCGTTCTCAGAATAAAGTAAGGGGATAATAATAAGTAGTTAGCAAGATTGATGTGAGGAAAAGTGTTACAATTTTTGTGCTAGGTACAGTGCAGCACTAATGCAGAATCGGGTCAAGAAGCATCGCTCCAGACTATGACAGAGCATAGCCTAAACATCCAATATCAAAATGCATCTTTAGAGTGAGTATGACTGTCGGGGTTGTCATTTGAGAAACCACAGGCAGAGGAGGACCTCCCGAACGTTATCCTTTCAGAAGAGAAATTTATATTCATAAAGGAAGTGTTCATTTGTAAGTGTATCTACCTTTCTCTACCCAGAAGAGAAGGATGGCTTTAAATCACTACAGACTCTGTCTGTGTGTGTTGAAGTGCATCTCTCTCTCTCTCTCTCTCTCTCTCTCTCTCTCTCTCTCTCTCTCTCTCTCTCTCTCTTTCTCTGTCTCTCTCTCTGTCTCTCTCTCTCTCTCTCTCTCTCTCTCTCTCTCTCTCTCTCTCTCTCTCTGTGTGTGTGTGTGTGTGTGTGTGTGTGTGCAAACATGTGAAATCATGCATAGAGATCCTTGGAAAACTTTGGTTCTCTATAACTGGCAGGTTGCTCCCTTCAGACAGTATCTCTCACTGAACTGGGAACTGACTGGCCTCCCCTCTCCCACTAAAGTTGGCCAAGCTGGCCATTAAGTTTTAGAGACTGTCCTGTCTCTGACCCACTCAATACTGAACATGAATCGTGTTAGGGTTGGTGACCCAAATGCAGGTCCTCATGTTTGTGTTGCAAGAACTTTGTCTACTACTTAGCCTTCTCTCCCACCTGCCTTCTCCCTGTCTACCATCTCTCAAATCGGAGTCTCTTAATTAAAAAAGAAGGAATCAATTCTGTTCCAAAATTCATGGTGCTTTTTGGTTCTTAATCAGAGCACTTCTTTCTTTACTTCAGAGATGGTGGTGCTTAAACAAAGTGGAAGAAAGCTTCTGGAGCTATACTCTAGAAACTTACTGTCTAGATTCTCTCTGTATAGTGCAGAGTGAATATTCCATCAAAATTCTCTTTGTTTATTGCCTTTCTTAATCTGTCTTTTGTTATAGCAAATGACAGTTAAGAATTCAGGGAAGTGTAGTCAGCTCCCCAATAATGACACTTAAATTTATTACTAATTATGAAAGCTTGGCCTTTAGTTTCGGTTTGTTCCCAACTAGCTCTTATAATGTAAACTGACTGGTTCCTATTAATCTACATTCTAACACATGACTTTTTACCTCTCTTTCACTATGTATGTGTGACTCTGTGTCTCACTGATTTCCTCAACATGCCTAGATTGGAACCCTCTGAGTTCCTCTCTCTGCCCACAAGTCTTGCTAACCTCTCCTGCCTAGCTACTGACTGCTCAGCTTTTTATTAAACCAATCACAATGTAAACAAATTTATTGTTTATTAAAACAACACAATGTAAACAAATATCCTACAGTATTTCCCCTTTTGTCTAAATAAAAATGAAAAGTTTTAAATTTGACCCAGTAAAACTGTATATGGTAAGAACAATTATCAAGTAAGGATTACAGTTACAATGTCCAGTCTATTTCTATTTGGCAAATTCAGAGCAATTATTTTATTATCTCTCCTGTAGTGATTAGTCCAAAATTTTATACCTTATATTTGTTTACACTATGAGAAGTTGTGTCATTGTGATTGGTTTAATAAAAAAAAACAAAGAGCTAATATCTAGGCAACAGAGGTTACATGGAACTTCCAGGAAAACAGATGAATTCAGACATTTAGAATTAGGCATGCAGGAAACTCCAGAGAGACACAAGCGAGTCAGGCATTCAGAATAAAGGAGAGGTTTTAAAAAACAGAATATGAAAAGAACAAGTTAGTTTAAGTTATAAGAGACAGTGGGAAAAGACTAACATAAGGCCAGTCTTTTATAATTCATAAGTTTCCATTTTATTATTTGAGGAATGGTTGTCACATCGAGAGAGTATTAGAACAGTGAGGTACAATTTCTTTCCTTTCTCTGTTGATATTCAGTGTGCACATGTGTGTGCATATGTATATGGTATGTAAGAAAATTCGTGTATATGTATATGTGTGTGCATGTGTTTATGTGCATGGTATATATGTGTGTTCATGAGTGAATATGTGTATGCATGTGTATATTTGTGTATATGTATGTGTGTGTTTGTGTATGTTCATATATGTGTGGGAGGGCCTGTATTTGTGAATATATGTATGTATGTATGTGCTGATGTATGTATGTATGTGTGCATGTATATGCATAAGTGTATATGTATATATGTATGGGCATATGTGTATGTGCATATGTGTATTTATGTGCATGTCTGTAACGTGGCTGTGCCATTGAATATATGTTTTATTAAAAAACATTAAAATTGTACCCTTTAAGTCTGCAAAGCAAAAATTTAGCAGAAGTTGAACAGGCAAATTTTTATCTACCTCTCAGCATCTTTTCTAAAGGATAGAAAATATCGTTTCTGCAAACAATTAGAGCTTTCAGATTTCTATGGGGTTTTGATTATTTTACTGTTGTTGATTTAAGGTCTTGCAGCCTTGGCTTGTCTAGAACTAGGTAAACCTGACCCTCAAAATCAAGATGACATCTCTGCCTTCCTAGTGGCAGCATGGGATTCTAGTGTGTAGTACAGCACCCAATCAGTTTTAATAAACATTTATTTTTTGGTATGTGTGCATATGTATGTATTACACGCCTGTGTCAAAACAGGCTTATGTTGAGATCAGAGGAAAATCTATTTTCTCTTTCTAGCAAGTATGTTTTGTGGCTCATTGATCCCTTCAGCTTGGGTGTTAAGCACCATTTCTCTGCCCCAACAGGTTGGGATTTTTTTTTTGTTTTGTTTTGTTTTGTTTCGTTAGTGTCTCTCTGCCTTACTTTGTACTATTTAGCAGTAACATACATAATAAAGACACATTTTGCTAGCTTAATTATATTAACCTTACAAATAGTGATTTCCTTTGAGTTTAGATGAACTTCTTTCATAAAAGCAATGTTCTTTGCATCTATAGGGTCTAAGACAGTGTTTCTTACTTTAAAAAAATTCTCAATAAATGAATAGACAACAAGGGTAAATGATGCATTTCCCATTGTGTTTGCAGATTCCATAGATGGCTACCCCATCAATCTAAGTTTCCATGGAAAAGTACACTGCTGAAATAGAGATGGGGAGCTGAGTGGGTGTGATTGCAAACCTATGGAACTTATACAGTGTCTTTGTTTGTTTTGTTTGGTTTTGTTTTTCTTCTTCTAATTGTTTTTTATTAAACTTCCTATTTTTCCCACTTCCCTTCCTTCCCCTGTCCCATCCTCCCTCCCACCCCCATGCTCCCAATTTTCTAGAGCTGTGGACTTTCGTTTAATTATGCATTGTTTTACTTTATATCATCTACTAATTTTATTTGTTAGATTTTTTTTTTAGAAATACCAATAATAATTCCCACTCCCTCCCCTCATCCCAGTCCCTCCACATACCCTCCCAGCCGACCCCCCTCTAATCCTAAAAGAAGGTAAGGCACTTTGCTTTGTGGAAGGCCCAAGGACCTCCCAACTACATCTAGACTGAGCAAGGTATACATGCAAAGTTGAAGAGTAGAAGGAATGAGAATATGAGCAAAGAAGTCAAGACCATGAAGGGTTCATCCACTGAAGCAGTTTACCTGAGCTAATAGGAGCTCACCAGCTCCAGCTGGACTAGGAAGGAACAAGCATAGGACCAAACTAATCCCTCTGAATGTGGCTGACAATTGTATGGCTGGGACAGACTGAGGGGTCTCTGGCAGTGGCACTGGGATTTGTTTCTACTGCATGTACTGGCTTTTTGGGATCCTATTCTCTTTGGATGGATACAATAGTTTTAAAATGAAGATCCTAAGGATTAGAAAATCTATTTAAAATTCCCACAGAAATAGAATGTTATAAGCACCAGAGACTAACACACAGAGATCTGGATTCCAGGCTTCCAATGCCTCTCTCACCTTTGCACATAATCGTGCGTAATGTTCAGATTTTTTTCATATTTGAAATCAGATATGATCAAAATAGGAACTCTGTTTTTGTCCATGAAAAATGGATGTCAGCCAATTTCTAGCTTATGAAGCGAGATATTTTCTCTTCTTATTAATGATTCTTTTAAGATGTTCACACTAAACAATGAATGCAATCACATTAACATGTGAAATTGTCTCTGGGAAACCTACATTGGCAGCAAATCAGGTCAATTCTAATTTGGAAAGAAGGACAAATTTCTGCGTCACTGGTCAAATGCCAGCCTGCTCTCTGCATTTCTGTTTATGAAGCAATAATTAAATAACTCAAGCTTGCTTATATAAATAACTGCTAATTTTGGAAAAGCTTTCTAAATGGCTACAAGTAAAAAGGCATGATTTTTGACAGATACATTCACTTAGCTAAGATTTATGAGAAACCAAGACTACCAACTTTATCTTTTCTAAAATTAATTAATATCTAGTTCAACCAGAAAGATATTTTTAAGTAAATGAGGAAATGCCAGGTACATCCTAAAATAATCATAACAGCAGTTATTGATTCATTACTGTATTATGAATGTCTGTCTAATTATAAGACAATTGGGATAACATAATTTCCATGATTATTTTTTATTATAATTGCTATTTTTAGAAATCATCATATAGTTGTATCATTTTCTACTCATCAATTCCCACTCTAACTCCTTTCCATACCAATTCTTGCCCTTATTCATGTTCATGGCTACTCTATCTTCAGGTGTGTATGTACATTTCTGTATATATATGTGTGTGTGTGTGTGTGTGTGTGTGTATGTTTGTATTTTTGTATATATGTGTGTGTATGTGTATATTTATGCATATATATGTTATTTATATATGTGTGTATGTATGTGTATGCACATGTATTAGCCCATGTAGGAAACTTTTATTAAAACTTCATATATTGATGTATACACAAATTTAGATCTTTCATGTTTATTTTTTAGCTACTTAATCATGTAATTCTTTATGACTCTTTTAGACATCCTTACTGTTACTTTACACTCCTTCTGTATTTATCTTTCTGTTTTCCTTATTGGTCTTATGTGAATATAACACTGCAAAAAGTGTTTAAGGTTATAGATTTTCACACAGAATAAACAACCAACAAAATATGAATAACACATGTTAACAAATTATTTTTGGTGACATAATACTGGCTAGCCAACATTCATGTCCTATTAGTTTCTAACAGAAAACATCCAAGCTTACATCTGTGGAATGAGACAATGGCCCTGGGCAGGGAAGGCAAAGAATGCTTACAGCAAAAGTATAAAGAATGATGAATGAATATATTTGATTTCTGTCCATATGTCTTGTTACAGACTAGGACAAAGGGAAGCTTTTTGAACAATTTGAATTATGTAGGATGAGACCAAAACCATGTAATTTTACAACATAAAGTGTAAAAGGAAATATAAAAGATTGTGTATCCCAATAATAATTTTATTAGTTACTTTATGCTGCTGTGATAAAAGGCTTCATGGCCAAAGCGAGTCATGGGGGAAAGAGTTTATTATGGCTTATGATTCAAGGGGGAGTGGCAGAGAGGCTACAAATACTCCAAGTCCTCCCCTAGTAATATACTTTCTTAAGCAAAGCTCTATCTCCTAAAGTTTCCAAAATTTCCACAAGCAGTCCTCAGGGGCCAAACCTTTAAATATATGTGTCTATTGGGTGCATTTCTCATTTCAACCCACAAAGTAACACATCAACATGGATTTGTCAACTAATGACGCAACCCACAAAACTGTGCACAATAGGAAAAAGTTGGAGAGATTTATAGGAATTCTGAGAAGTACACTGAAAATATACTTTTGTAGTTAGAAATACGGTATAAATAAATTAATGTCTAAATAAATTACATAGTAATAATTCTTTCTTCATTAAATTTAAGGAAAACAACTCCTGTGTACAAATGATCTGATCCATGTCATGCAGACTCTACAGGACAGCTACAGGAAAGCAGAAGGAAAGAATATGAGCTTCCCTATGTGGGGAGATCATTCTATCATTTCCCACGTGACAAAGAACAACTGTTGGCAATTTCAAAGTAAACAGGAACTATTGACAGACCATTTTTACAAACATTGAGTCCATTTGAAGTTCAAGAGAAAATTTCTATGTTTGAGGCTATGATTTTGGAAAATTTGTATTGTGTGTTTATACAGAATATGATGAGGGAATGGGTTTTCTTGCTTCAGACTGATGGGAACACTGTAGCATTTATAGAAGTAGTAATTACCGCCCTATAATTAAATAGATACCACAGATAGGTAGAACTATAATGAATATAGACATAACTGCATTCATCTAAATTGAATACATTTAAATGAATATGTTCATTGTGCATCAGGCAGGAAATAGTTTTATTTAGCTGTTACTCCTGATACAGTTACTTACTGTAAAAATGCAATTAATAGTATCTGACATTCCATTTTCTCACATAAGAGAAATCAATGAAAAATGTCAGGTAACTACTTTTCAGAAAGTTGCTAGGGACAAATCAGTTACACACCATTTTCTAATTCAAAAACTGCAACAGTTATAGAAGGTGAAAATGCTTGTTCAGAGGAATGACCTGGATACTGGTTCACTCTGGGTTGGGAATTGACTACAAATCTATTTCCTTAAAAAGATTCAGAAATTATCAAGCAATTCACATTCATTTTGCTTCTAAGGGACTGTGATGTTAATTGCAATAGAGCTTTCTCCACGTTGCTCTTATGCAGAGAGTGGGCTTGGGAAGTGCTTCAGTTACATAATGAGATAGTATGACGGCAATGGCCCCGATTCTAAGGATACAAGAGTCAGATGCTCGTGAGTGCCTACAGAACCACTGCAGTCCTGAATGCATTCTGAAGGACCTTATAATAAGCTTGCTGTATCTGGATAGACTGATCATAACAAGAAATGTCTTAAAGGTGGTTCTTTTTTTTAAATAAACATACAAGTTATATTATAAATATTGAATAGGTTATATTTTTGGAACACTCATATACAAATGTGATAATAATTAATGAAAGATACAGGCAAGACTTTGAAAAAGAGAAAGGAGGGGTTTATGGGTATGTCTGGAAGAAAAGCTCTGCTCACAAAAGACACTGTACTTGGGGGCTGGAGAGATGCCTCAGAGGTTTAGAGCATTGCCTGCTCTTCCAAAGGTCCTGAGTTCAATTCCCAGCAACCACATGGTGGCTCACAGCCATCTGTAATGGGGTCTGGTGCCCTCTTCTGGCCTGTAGGCATACACACAGTATATTGTATATACATGATGAATAAAGACACTGTACTGTTATTTCAATTTTGTATTCCAAGTTTCTAACTACTAACATTATAGTGGGTAATTTGTTTTAAAACTTGGGGAAGTGAATGAAGTATATTTCAGATCTTGAAATATTAGCATCAAGCTTAGAAAACATGTCAGAGCTAGAGAAACATATTAAAAGCAGTCATTCATAAAGATCAATAAATTATAAACTGGTGTGGGAAGTCCTTCTGTATATGTGTTGCTTTTATTGGTTAATGAATAAAGAAGCTGTCTTGAGCCTATATAGCAGGGCAGAACAGAGCTAGGTGGGGAAAACTAAACTGAATGCTGGGATAAAGGAGGCAGAGTCAGGGAGAAGCCATGGAGCCTCCACCAGAAACAGGAACAAGCTGCCAGCTGGAACCTTGCTGGTAGGCCACAAGCCTCGTGGTAAAATATAGAAAAATAATAATAATAATGGGTTAAATAAAGATGTAAGAAAAACCGAAAGAAAGAAAGAAAGAAAGAAAGAAAGAGAGAGAGAGAGAGAGAAAGAAAGAGAGAGAGAAAGCTAGTGCTAATAGACCTAGCAGTGATTTAATTAATACAATTTCTGTGCAGTTATTTTGGGGCTGAGAGGCCGGGAATAAACAAGTGGCCTCCTACAACAATAAACAGTTTTGGAAAATATTAGTTTATCTTGGAAAATGAGCTAAAAATTTTTATCAGTTGCATTCAGAAAGACTGATTAACATTAAACTGGGACTAGTTAATTTCTGTCACAATGAATGACAGAAATAATGGTAGAGCCCTACAAGACTATGACACTTTACAGTTGTGAAAGTTTATCACAGCTACCTCAATATTGAGTATATCCATATTTAGTCCTATTGTAAGAATCAGGAAGCAGTGTTACCGTGTGTGTGTGTGTGTGTGTGTGTGTGTGTGTACTGGTGCTATGTATTGAGGTAGTTTAAGGAGGAGTTTCTGTGGATTCATTTAAAATAAGAACATTCTAAGAGTAGAACCATCCTGTGCGGGAAAGGATTATAAATACCCTTCTGTAAAGGACATTTTACTAACTGAAATTTTTGGCTTGCTCAAATTTAAGAAAGGTGACAAATAGTAGATTCAGGGAGGGAATTCACATCACTCTCTCCAGCCCTTGAGAACAACTGAATAGCAATTAGTTGGTTGAGGCCATTTCATAATTTTGAAAAAGTAATTAGAAGGATCAAATTTCTGTGCTCCTGAAAATTAAAATGTATAAATTACATAGATGCAAAATTGAAAGAAATATACTATCTACCTTTTGTCAAATCAAATAACTGCATTCAAAATAAATTTAACCACATATTTAAAATTACATTCTTTATTCCTGAGTTGCCAGGAATAGAACCTTTCTGTTTAACAACCTTTTTCTAGAAAAGAATTATTCTTAGGAGACTCTTTTTCTTTCTTTTATTCTTCTAACTCTGCAAAGCTATATTTAGGGTATCACCAGTCTGTACATTGCAGTTTACACAGCTGTAAATCATTAGCTTTGAACTCAGTGTTAAAACCTGGTTGTAGAAGAAATGAAACCACCCACCCCTTCCTGATTCTGGCACAACATTTGAGGTGAAAAAAATTTACCACTAAGATGTATTAACATATTTCTCTTTTTACTATCCTGTGAAAGATTTTAGTGGAGTGGAGATTTGGTTGTTTGTGAAGGTTGAAATTACTATATAAGATATATACCAGATTACTATATAAGATAACAAATATCTGCATTTTTAAGAGACTTTTGACAATTTTAGGGATGATGTCACAAACTATAAAAGACAGCATATTGGAGTGTATAAACTTTAGTGGGTTTTAGTGTGCTGTGTGTAATCAAAGGAGGGAAGCAATTAAGCGATTATGATGTAAGCCATACAAGACTATGAGAATGAATCTCATTCCCATATGATTTTCTTATGGGTGTAGGATTTGGCTCTTCTAGCTGAAACTATTCTATGACACTTGGTGCACTCTTCAGTCAAGGGATTAAGATGACGGCACGAAGGCCCCGAGAGCTGTGTATCTTCATGTGGTAATGGAATTTTCACAGAAGCTGCTGTGTGCTAATGAGGGACAAATTGTGAAAACATTGCAGGCCCAGTGATTTTGACTCTTCATATTTCTCTATTGCAAACAGTCATTATTTCTGACCAGTGGCTAAGGTCATAATTTCAATTTTCTTCATGTTTTTCCTCTGTATACCCCATGCGGCTATTTTTCCAGAACATTTCTTTAGGACTTTAAGCTATTTGTCTCATGGCTTTTGAACAAAGTTTAAATTCACATTGAAGTAGTCAGAGCAAAATCAAATTATCTTTAAAGATTGTGTTCTACAGAATTATTTATTTATACCCACAAAGCCACAGAAGACCCCAACTGTGGCTGCTATTAGGTTAAATGTTCAATTTTAACTCTGGGTAAAAACTTTATTCTTATTAGTGGCTTCATTGGTCAGCAGAACTCCTTTCTGCACTAACTGCAGGGAACATTTAAACACAATTAAGCAGAAAAATCTCTTCTATCATCGAAGAAGAAAAATCTTCATTGACAAGCAATAGCATGTCATTAAATATTGAAAAAAGAATTAACTCACTCGGGATTTAGCATCAAAAAGTGTAGTAAAAGAATCCCTCTTCATGTTCTGCTTCCTCAGATACCAAAAGACTTTACCTTGAAAGTATTGTAAACACTCTGATAATGAAAAGATAGGAGGCTCGCAAGAGAACACAGACATCTGCCTAAGAGATGAGTCCTCATTGCCTTTTAAGACAGGTAGAAGAGAAGAACAGGAAGGAAGAAAAAGTCAAGCTTATGGACCCGGAAAACCAAATCACACAAAGGAAAGATTTAGGCTAATAAAAGTGGAAAACGTAAATCCTTCGGTCTTAGATACAATTTGTTTATTTAAAACACGTTTGTGGAACTAGAAAGATGACTCAGTCAGTGATATACCTGCCCCCAAAAGCATGAAGACCCAATTTCAATGACCGGAATCCATCATGTAAAGCAAAAACTTAGTGAGTAGCTAATAAATATAACATTAAAAGGGTACGTTGTTGACCCCAAGGGCTCACTAGTCAGTCTATGAAGACTACTTCATGAGTTTAAAGCAAATAAAAGACCCTGTCTCGAAAGATGGAAGAACCAAATGATCAACACCCAAGGCTTTCCCACGATCCTTATATGTAAACATAAATATAATCTTATAATGTAATTTTATATATGTAATCTTATACATGCAATCTTACTCTATTACATAGTAAGCAATATGTTTAAAGCAGGTTGGAACATATCTCTTTCACAAATTTCCCTTATTTTAAATTTATTACTGCAATGTCGATAGTACGGGAAGGTCAATTATATTTACATCCTTGGGAATCAATATTGCATTGAGTCAGTCTTTACCTTTCTGTTGTCTGGTTTATGGCTGAAATAACTAGTAACCCTCTGTGCAAATCTCTTGTCATGGAGTAACTTCAGGCATAAAAGAATTTTGTAGTAATCTGAACAGGGAATTTTTAATCTGCACTGAATATTCTATGAGTCAGGAGAGAAATTCAAAGGCTAGAAGTAAATTTATCAACTATATCTTAAGATCTGATTGGGGTAGATGCCAGAGAAGGCTGTCTGGTGTTTTCCTCTGTTGCCCTCTACTGCTTTGAGACAGAGCCTCGTATTGAACCAGAAGCTCGCTGATTTGGAATAGGCTGCCTGGTAGAGATCTCCTGGGATCTGCCAATCTCCACATCTCATCTCTCCCCACTGCTGAGGTTACAGGTACACAGCCATGCCCAGTTTTGTATGGCATGATAGGGATTCAAACCAGACCTTCATGCTTCAGTAGCAAGTGTCCTTATCTACTGAGATTTTTGTCCAGTTCGATAATATTTTAGGTGTTATATAAGGTGCTGAGTATCTTCATACACATGCTCTTTTACCCTGTTCATCATTCCTCACTCTGGCATCCTATATGACTTTATTTACACTTCTAAGTTATGTTGTGTGCTGTTTTGTTTCTACAGAGTTTAATATCAAATACAAACCAGAGCGTTAGATCTAATAGATCTGAATTGATATATTCTCCCCCCTCCTCTCTCTCTCTCTCTCTCTCTCTCTCTCTCTCTCTCTCTCTCTCTCTCTCTCTCTCTCTCCCTCCCTGTGTGTGTGTGTGTGTGTGTGTGAGAGAGAGAGAGAGAGAGAGAGAGAGAGAGAGAGAGAGAGAGAGAGAGAGAGAGAGAGAGAATCATACCATAGAGAGCAGTTGTATCCAGTATGGGAACAGAGACTTGAGGACAGTTTTAAGTATTGGACTATTTGCTCAATAATAAGGGGCATCATTCATGTAACTTTTACCCATACAGGCTCTGAAAATAAGGTTATTGGGCTGTAAGTTATGATAAAAATAATTTATTCTCATAGGGAAGGTTATGTGCACCAAACTGAGTATTGCAAGTTTCCCCCCCAACATAGGAATAGTCTTTATTGTAGATAAAAAGAAAAAAAAAAAACTTCCAGTGGGGAACAAGCAGAGGCCTGGGTCAGGCACATTTCATCAAGGTCCAGTGAGTGCATTGGTGTCCTTTACTGTTGGATGACTCTTAATTCCATGCTCCCCATGTGTCTCCATACTCTAAATAAGCTACTTAGAAGAAATAATGCTCTTTGTATTATGTTTTCTTTATGGAAGGAGGCTATGCTTTCTAATGCAACTGGCTGCTGACTTCCTGATTTTCTTTTCCTATTTCACACAGTAAGCCACTGATATTGGTCTAAGCATAGACAATCTTTATATACTTTTTGTTATTAACTGCAGACTATATATTCCATTGTTGTGAAATACAACTTTATAAAATATAGTTATTTGAATTTTTATGTTGATTCTGTGTAGAAGTCTACCTAATTGATCAACAGGAAGTTATAATTGCTCATTCCAACATGTCATTTATTTACTTTTATTGTGCTTACAATGAAAATATTCCTATATGTCATAACAAAGAATCACAAAGTCATGTTATATTTTTTGGCACCATATATAATAACTTACAGCATTTTTATTAATTATAAAAACAATCTGATTTATATGACTTATTAAAATGAAATCTAATCTTACAATAATATTTATATTATTTTACAGATATAATTTCATCAGTATTAATATAAAAATGATAACTCAAAATGACCATGGATGTTATAGATGTTACTAGACTTGCAAAATTCTAAGGAACACTTTTTAAAATAGCTACATAAAAGGGCATTTTGGGCTCCTGCCAATTGTCTCCTGTGTTTTGGAATGAGAAAGAATGCATATGTGGATTATAAAGTATTCTGTGCGTCTGGGAAGTATTCCCAAAAATATTGCTATCTTTGCCTATATGACTTGTTTATGTTTATTAATTCATGAAGTTAGAGATACAATCAAGCATATTTTGCAAAGGATTTATGTTTGCCAATTATGTTGTCCAAGTAGTTAATATTTTCATGGCAAATTGAACACTCTAAAGCCTATTTTCTATTCATCAATCTTTAATGATTAATTTTGCATATACAAATAAGATGTCATTTTTAAATCTCTTACTGTGCAAGCACATCAAAATTTTAAGCAACTGAAGAATAATTTATTCATATAAAATGTTTGTATTTCTTTAATTGTAAAATAAAATTAAGTTCAGATTTCTGTTTTCTGGTGTGTTACATGATTAAATTAAACATAAACAAGTTAAATCTAGCATGTACATCAACTGTCTATTTTACACAAAGGGGGAAAGCAATAACTTGTAGGTTCTTAAGAGAATGTTCATTTTAATGTATAGGAAATAAATTGTGAAAGGGTTTTGCATTTTGTCAAAGATTTTTCCACATCTAAAGAGGATCATGTGCTGTTTTTCTTATAGTTTATATGGTGGATCACACCCATTGATTATTATATGGTGAGCTATTCCTGCATCTCTAGACTGAGGCCAACTTGATCTTGGTGAATACTGTTTTTGATATGGTTTTGGATTCAGTTTGCAAGTATTTAGTGGAATTGTTTTTCTTCATCTATGTTTGTAGGGGAAATTGGTGTGTAACTCTCTTGCTATTTAGAATGTTTAGGTGGTTAGACTATCAGGTTGACTGTGCTTCATAAAATAATTAGGCAATATTCCCCCTGCTTCTCTTTTGTGAAATATTTTGAGGAATGTTGGTATTAATCTTCTTTGAAAGTCTGGCAGAACTCTGCACAAAAACTGGGCTTTTTTTGGTTGGGAGACTTTTAATGACTGCTTCTATTTTTCAGGATTATAGATCTATTTAAGTTGTTTATCCAATCTTAATTTAACTTTGGTAAGTAGTATCTATTGAGAAAATTATCATTTTCTTTTAGATTTTCCATTTTTGTGGAGAACAGGATTTAGTGCATTTCCTTATGATTCTTTGGATTTCCTTGGTTACTGTTGTTTATTCCCCCTTTTGCTTCTGATTTTGTTGATTTGGATATTTTTTTCTGTGTCTTTTAGTTAGTTTAGATAAAGGTTTTCTGTCTTGTTGATTTTCAAAAAGAACCAAGTCTTCATTTCCTTGACTCTTTACTGTTTCCTTTGTTTCTATTTTATTGAGTGTGGACCTCAATTTGATTATTTGTGCCATTTATTTTTCTTCAGTTCATTTGCTTCTTTTTGTTCTCGAGCTTTGAAGTATACTGCTAGGTCACTAGTATGAGATTTATCCAATATTTTTCTTTAATATAGGCACTTGGTGCTATGAACTTTATTCCTAGCACTGCCTTTATTGTGAGTCATAAGTTTGAGTATGTTGCTTATTAATTGTCACTGAATTTTAGAGAGTCCTTAATTTCTTTATTTATGTATGTCTTGAACCATTTTTCATTCAGTAGATAGTTATTCAGTTTCCATGGGTTCATAAACTTTCTGTTGCTGTTGATGTCCAGTTTCAATCCATGGCTGCCTGAAGAATGCTGGGATATTTCAGTTTTCTTCTCTCTATTGAGACTTGCTTTGTGCCAGATATGTGTTGAGTTTTGGAGAGTGTTCTGCAAGATTCAGAGAATAAGGTAGATTCTTTTGGGTTTGGGTATAATGCCCTATAGGTAATCTGTTAGTTCCATTTGATTTATAAAATCTGTTAGTTTCAACATTTCTCTGTTTAGTTTTTGTCTGGTTGCCTTGACTGTACGTAAGTGCTGGTTATTAAAGTCACCCACTCTAAGTGGGTAAATGAGAATATGTGGTTTAAACTGTAGCAGTGTTTCTTTCAAAAAAGTGGCTGTCCTTGTGTTGGGGGCATAGCGGTTAAGGACTGAAGTCAGCAGTCCTCCTATATACAAGTGACAAAAAGAGATATACAAGTGACAAAGAAACCAGGGAAACAGTATATTCACAATAGCCTCAAATAACAGAAAGTATCTTTTTTTTCTTCTCATGGTTTATTTTTTTATATTTAAAAATTTCCATCTCCTTCCCTCCTCCTCCCCCCTCCCTCCCCTCCTCCTCCCCCTTCCCTCCCCTCCCCTCCACCCATACCTCCCCTCCCTCCCTCTCAAGGCCAAGGAGCCATCAGGGTTCCCTACTCTATGCTAAGACCAAGGTCCTCCCAACTCCCCCCAGGTCCAGAAAGGTGATCGACCAAGCTGAGTAGGCTCCCACAGAGCCCGTCCATGCAGAAGAATCAGAGCCCAGCGCCATTGTCCTTTGCTTCTCAGTCAGCCCCCGCTGTTGGCACATTCAGAGAGACGGGTTTGGTCGCATGATCCATCAGTCCCATTCCAGCTGGAGTTGGTGATCTCCCATTAGTTCTGTCCCACCGTCTCCATGAGTGAACGCACCCCTCACGTTCCTGACTTTCTCCCTCATGTTCTCGCTCCTTCTGCTCCTCATCAGGACCTTGGGAGCTCAGTCCAGTGCTCCAATGTGGGGCTCAGTCGTTTTCCCCATCTATCGCCAGATGGAGGTTCCCTCACGGTCCTGACTATTGGGAATCTACCCAAGAGATGCCCAATCATACTACAAAAGCATATGCTCATCTATGTTCATAGCAGCATTATTTGTAATAGCCAGATCCTGGAAACAACCTAGATGCCCTTCAGTGGAAGAATGGATGAAGAAACTGTGGAATATATACATGCTAGAATACTACTCAGCGGTAAAAAACAATGACATCTTGAATTTTGCAGGCAAATGGATGGAAATAGAAAACACTATTCTGAGTGAGGTAACCCAGACCCAAAAAGATGAACATGGGATGTACTCACTCATAATCGGTTTCTAGCCATAATTAAAGGACATCTAGCCTATAAATTTGGGATCCTTGAGAAGATAATAAGAAGGAGAACTCCCAAAAAAAGATATAGTAATCCTCCTGGATATTGGAAGTAGACACGATCGCCAGGCAAAATTGGGAACTTGAGGGTTGGGCGAGACTGGGCCAAGGGAAGATGGGGAGAGAAAAGTGTGAAGGGGAGAATGGGGGGAGCTCGGAGGAATGGGGTGCTTGGGATATAGGAAGGGTGGATATGGGAGCAGGGAAGCATATATCTTCATTTAAGGAGCCACCTGAGGGTTGTCAAGAGACTTGACCCTAGAGGGGTTCCCAGGTTTCCAGGGAGACGCCCCCAGTTAGTTCCTTGGGCAGCTGAGGAGAGGGAGCCTGAAAAGGCCAGTTCCTATAGCCATACTGATGAATTTCTTGCATATCACCATAGAACCTCCACCTGACGATAGATGAAGAAAATGACAGAGCCCCACATTGGAGCACCGGACTGAGCTCCCAAGGTCCTGATGAGGAGCAGAAGGAGAGAGAACATGAGAAAGAAAAACAGAAAGTATCTTGAGGTAACTCTAACCAACTAAGTGAAAGGCCTTAGATAGGGGAAAACTGTGTTTGCAATGAATTGTACGAGAGAAGAAGCTATTCTCATCAAAATAATAAAATAATAAAAAATACTATTTCAATTTAAAAAGTAAAAATAAAAGAAAGAAACAGAATAAGGTCTCTGTTTTAGGAAAAAGTATAAAGAAAGAAGTGGACACACTTTCATGAGGACCATTAGAGTAGCCAGGCCACAAACGAAGAAATGAAGGGCTAGAGGAAGAACTGTTCCGCAATGTCTCAGTAGATGAGGATTCATCTGAAGAAGTTCTCAGAATGTGCAGAGCCTGCGGATCACTACAGCCTTCCTCCTTACAGTTGGTCTTACCTTCTTACAACAAGATTTCTGTAGGGAGCCCATGTTACCCCTGTACAAAAGTGAATCACCTGTACTCCGACACTGAAGGCTCTAAGAACTAAGAGACAAGAACCTAAACTTTTAATTAAAGAGTAAGGGATGTCTAAAGCTCTTATGATCATATTTGTGGTTTAATATGTGACTCTAGATGTCAAAGCTAATTATGTAATTTAAAATTACACAGGTCAGTCTTCATTTATTTTACACTTTTATATGGATTCTAAATTTTGTGCTTTGGAGAAAATATCTATATCGGTCTTATTCCAAACAACATCAGTATCTATTCTAATACAGTTATTAATTTTCACTTCAAAAATGAGATTCATTTTTATGATTTGGATGCATTTCCAGGCAAAAGTTGCTAATAAAGTTCCAGTTACATAAGTTTTTTTTTTTTTTAGTGAGTAAGGTACAATTTAATATGCAAATATACTTGGACAACACATTTCTAAAATGCCCTGTATTTGTAACCCCAGGAGTTGATGAGCAATTCAGAATTTACTTGAAGGCAAACAATAATTCAGCAGGCAATTTCCTGTAGTCAACCCATGCTTATGAGATATGAATAGCTTTAGGTGCCAATTTTGTGTTATAGAGATAATTTCTATGGTTACTTGATAGGGACTATTGAGCTAATCAACCATCTCACTAAAATGAATTTCTTGCTTTTGATAGTTTATAAATTGATACTTATTACTGGGAATTAAACATAACAAAACCATTCATTGTAGTATTTCAAAATCTTACTTTTGTAAAATGCACTTGATAATTTTGTCTTTTCTTAGAGAAATTACATATACTATGTAATTTTTAATTTCCAACCCTCTTACCTCTAGAAGAAAGTTTTCATGGACAATGGTCACTTGAACATTTGTATCAATAATTGTTGTCTTTTTGGGAACAGACTCATTACAAGTCTAACATAATATGTTAGAAGAGAAAAAGAGTCAGATAATAGAATGTTCTGCAAAATATGAGAGTTAAGAAAGATATGTGAAAAGACCGTGCATTATTTAGGTTCATGTCTCTCGACAGACACTTATTAGCCATGGGGGGGAAAAAGAACCTCTCACTTCACCAGCCTTTTGCCAATACAAACAAGCCAAGGCCCAGGAAGACATAGAGAATGAATTCAAGTCTATAGCAAGTCCCCAGATGTCTTTAATTGAATTATTTGTACTGAAGTAAAAGACTTTCATTTCTACAATGACTAATTACTACAATTGCTAGGATGTAAGTCATGTGTACAGACCATACTTACATTTCTTACTTGTTTGGCTTTATGCTTGTTCTAAACTCCTTTATCATTTAGGGTAAGACAAATGGCCAAGTTCAATATATGTGCTTTTATTACTTGCATGCCTTAATGTTTTTAAGGAAAAGAGGGTGATCCATGGAAATTTTTATGGCAGCGTAAATATTCTCTTTCAGTTAAATGATTTTCTCTATCAGAAACATAAGAAAAGGAATTGGAAGTTGAATGAATTGATTACAACCATAAAAGACTAAATTTAATTTGTGTTCATAAGGAAGTGTGCTGTAGCTAGGGGAGACACGGTTCTGAATTTCAAATAAAGGTATTAAGATATTTGTGGTTTTTCAAATAAAATGCTACAGGTAATTTTGGAATTACAATCAGAGACAAGCATCATGGTTGACAGGATCTATCAGACCTTGAGAAAAGTTTAAATTAGAAAGGTAGGGACTATGGAAGTTGTTTGCCCACAGAAGCCCGTGAGATGATTGTTTCCTCAGAAATCATATTGCAAAGAGTTCTTATTGTTCTTCAAAGTGTGTAGAAAGAAAACTGGTTTCCTATACCCCTCTAAATGAATTCATAAATGCAACACAACTGTATAGTTTTATCATCCAGGCTTATGCGGGTGAACAAGCACATTGTTCTTTAACTGTATTTTTTTTTAATCAAGAAAATATTACTACTGGAGAAAGTGCAAGAGTTATTTACTTCAAATTCAGGACTTATTCCTGAGATGTAAACAAATCCAATTGTCCTGTAATACACAGGACTGTGGTGTTGGAAGGAATAGGGAAATAGGAGATAGAAAATGTAACGGAACCATAAAAACTTGGAAAAAATGAAATCTAAACATACTCTTAGTTTTACTTTTTTACTTATACGTTTTACTACATGAATGAGTTGCTTTGTTTGTCTGTTTTTTTTTTCCATCCTAATACCAGTGAAGTAGTCACTGACAACAGTGAATTGTTGTCAGTTAGCAATAATCACACTTCAGTTAGAGCTCATTAGCTCCCATGCTGATTTTGGGCAAAGCTAACTACTATGAAATAGTACAATACTCATCTTACTATGCTAAGGAACCAAAGAACTTTTCCATACTAATTTTTTGAAACATATTTATGTGAGATATCTTCTTATTTCATAAACTGTTTACATGAAAGAGAACAAAGCTGCTTTTTTAGAAAATATATTCAATTCATTTTTGAAGGAATGGGAATTAGTATTATTTTGTATTATACATAATATTCTAAGATAATGCCATGGTGGTAAAATATTTTTTCAAAGAATTATATTCTTTATATATACATTCAGCAAGGTTTTGTAATTTTCATTTCCAAAACTACTTTATCATTTTTTAAATTGGTGTTATAATCATTTTATCAACTTTTAATTTTCCACTTATTTTAAGACTTAACTTCTAAGTAAACAAATATAAATTTCAAATATTCTGTTTGATGGGCATGCTTATATTCTGTGTAATTTACTGTCCTGGTCTTCTAAGCCTTCCTTTTAGTAAAATAGAGACTCAAGCAAAGGCAATTGTCTTCTGATATCAGGTACATACAATGGTACAGACTGCTTATGGAAGGTCTACTAAGAGCAGGGAAACTTCTCTGTGTCTCTCCATATATTTCATGCTTATCTCGCAGCATGCTATTGGAAGACATACTTTGTGCCTTCTGTGTAATTGTGTGAACATAAATACATACATTTATACTCAAATGTGTGTTTCAATTGGGCATTTGTCAACGGTGCTAGTCAATATATAGGCATACAATAGGTGTCCTGAATTAATACATAAATTGCTAATTATAGAGGCCTAGCCTCTCTTTGTTGTAATGAATCAGTTGAACAGCTGATCTGGACAAGGAGAACATAATCATAGAGACTATATAATTTGGTGGTCATGTTATTCATCAAATCCTTTTTTATAGTAAAACAAGGGATATGTGAATATTTACCTAACAGAAGGAAAGCAGTTAAGAATTATTATTACCTATAAATTTTGAAAGGTAAAGTAACATGATGAATTTAACAAGATAAAAATATTAAACATGTACATATGAGCACTTTAGCATACATATAATTAAACACACTACTATACTCTTAAATACATACCCTTACACTTGAATAATGCATATCCTACGGTAACTATTTCATAAACAGTGAATTATTCTCTTCAACATTTATTATCCCTAGCCTGGAGAGATGAGCCATGATGTTTAATGAATCATTTTTTTCCTTTATAAACTGTTTCTTGATCCATAAAATGAATTCTTAAACTGAATTATCCCATAAGATGTTGGATCTGCTTTCATTAAAATAAGAACAAGAGGGGAGAAAAGAGGGCAGGAGAAAGGTGGAGAAGAAGAGAGAGAGGAAGAGGAGGGAAATGTTTTTCAGATTTTTATTGTATCTCTGGTTGCTTAGCTGGGACACCTACGAAATATTTCCACAGACTAAAATGTTTCTTTATTCTGTCTACATTTATATGGACCCTGCCTCTGTATAACTAACCTCAGGCCAGGACAAATACTTCGTGACAGAGAACCAAAAAGCTCTTGCCTGTTTTCTGGAATTACTTGGTTCCAACAGCGACAGCAGCTCCTAGAAATGGCTTGCTCTATTAAAGACTGACATTAAGGGCCAGCAGAAAGATTTGTCAGTGCCTGTCATTTCTCTTGCTTCTAAATGACTCAACCCTCCCAATGAGACTCTGAATTTGGATGTTGTGCATGGAAATGCCAGAAGGATGTACACAGGAATGTGCAGACAGTTGCATGAATAAATATATAGACATAGTCCTCTTATTATCCTTCATAAAATGGGGGGCTGTGACTCTAAATAATCTTCTCATGGTCTTTTGTTATCAAAGAAGGTTCTGTATGGCAATTAAACGGCCATACTATTCATTCACATCTGAGATTCCCTTCATCTTAATGAGCAAATATTCTCAGGAATGCTACATTTGGAGTCAAGGGAAATTGTGGTGAAGGACATTGGAGGAGAAGCTGTTACACAATTTGACACATTTTTTAAAAGGAAATAATTTTGAGTAATTTTCTACCCATGCTTATTATTATTGTTTTCCTATGCTACTGCACAAACACTAGGCTGCCTCATGTCTCTAAACTCTGTGGGGGAAGGGCGAAGCTTATTTGGTTCAAAGTGATCACGAGAAACTTAATTTTTTTTTCTTTCATGTCACTTCAGCATGTGCTTATGGTAAATATGCCAAACCATGTGTACTCCTAAATATTGGTCAACCAAAAGAAATTATCACATGGATTTTTGCCTCGTTGGTGCTTGTGGATAACAGCTTTCACTACACTGGTCCCTCCCTTTCTCTGCCTTGACATTTATTGAATTTAATTCTCTACCTGTCACACATAATTCCCAGAGGCATCCTAATATAGTGTATTTAATAATTTTAGATTTTAGATAATGTCAAGCTCAAATGAGCTGCACCTTCCTTTGGAAAATGCACTTTAACAATATATCCAAAGGTCTTTACATGCACCATTTCAATTTTTTATTTCCAAATTCCCTCTCTAATAC
Organism: Arvicola amphibius; assembly: GCF_903992535.2. Lineage (NCBI taxonomy): Eukaryota > Metazoa > Chordata > Mammalia > Rodentia > Cricetidae > Arvicola > Arvicola amphibius. The sequence continues at coordinate 11,520,631 of NC_052064.1, forward strand.
TATACTTCTTTAAAGCACCATACAAAAATCTACTGATTTGTACTCATGGTTAGGGAGCATGTCACTTTGAATAGCACCTTCAAGACAGGGCAATTTCATACCTGATCCTATTTGAATCAAATGCCATCTGCTCAAGTTAATTGCTGCAGTTTCTGTCTCAATTAATCCCCCGCTTATTTAACTCTTCATTCTTGAAACACATTTGTTTTGATACCAACTTGGAAGTAGCTGGAATGGAGATATCCTGAATATTCATTAAGTGCCTTCTGATTGCTGAGTCATGACATACACACCATCAATTCAGCCTTATTAAATACATGATATATAGCATTAGCATAATTGTTTTAGATAATCTCTATCTTGCAATATATTTTATTACACTAATCAAATACACAGTTTAGGTAAACAGGAAGGGTATGGCCAGCTCTGTAACAATTAATAAATGGAATGAGAGAGGTGATTGTGGTCAATTGGAAAGGGAATTAAAAAACAAAATTTCATAAAGTTGAATCAAAATTTACACAAAGGTCCATACACATGTTGCTTACAAAAATGATTCCCTTTTTGAAACAAAGAAATCTTGTCGTTAATTTTAGGTTCTTTGTCAAACATTGTAGATCAGAGAGAGAGAGAGAACTCAGGGTATTAACCAAAGCTCATGAGGCCATCTGAATTTCTATGAGGGCCCCGAGTTACAGTTCTAGAAGCTCTTTGTCTCCCTGGCACTCCTTGTTTTTCACTGGGTAACTTCTAACAAACAAGACCCTGGGAAAGAATTAGCCCTGCTTCTCAAAATTTCTTTATTTTCAAGGAAGATTACCATAAAATATACAATGCCAGGGCCTCAAAAATGTTAACTTAAGCTTTTATTTGTGTCACAGGCTAATTCAAAAAGTAAGATCGAGTTTGTTACTTCAAATTAGGTTTGGAAAAGAAAAACCCTACTTTGAATTTAAATCGTGAGTATGTCACGGTGACCTGAGTTTGGCCTAACCATAATAAATTCTGATTATTAGTAAACACATATATTTCCAATTCTGTGTTCTCACACTATAAATTATGCACATTAAATTGGGCGTGCTGCTATAAAATATATTTATGAAGTGAAGCAATCAAGAGAAGGCTGGAGATGTGTTTATCGACCAAACTGAGCAAGAAAACCATTCTCGACACAGATTTGCTTAAGTAGGAATTAGCTTTTGAAATCCAAGTTGCTTTAAAAGAGATTGTACTGATGCTGTCTTTTAGTTCCTCTCCTTACTGCAAGCTACTGTCCTGTTCTTCCCTTGGTGATGAGAATCACCACTATCCTTACCAAAAACTTTAGATTGCCTTTAGTCTGAGTGCCACAGTTAGAAGCTTCCCTTTGTTAGTCTGATTTTTATTTAACATACAGCGCCAAGCACCCGATGTGTCCTCCACCTGTATAGCATTTGATGAGACCATAAGATCTTTCATTTACCACCCAATTCTTTATGTTAATCATACAACAGTCCATTTCTGAAAACCTCAAAGTTAATCTTGTATTTTCAAATTTTACTGTTTGATACCTTGGAGTTCCACAAAATCCAAAACAACCCCAAAGCTAATTAAAGAAAGGACTATGTTTCAGTATTATAATTTCAGACTTGAATGTTTTTATTGATTTTTATTGAGCTCTACATTTTTCTTTGCTCATCTCCCTGCTTCTCCTCTCTCCTTCAACCCTCTCCCATGGTCCTCATGCTCCCAGTTTACTCAGGAGATCTTGTCTTTTTCTACTACCCATGTAGATTACATCTATATATGTCTCTCTTAGGGTTCTCATTGTTGTTTAGGTTTTCTGGAATTGTGATTTACGGGCTGGTTTTCTTTGCTTTATGTTTGAAAACAACCTAGGAGTGATTACAGGTGATAATTGTCTTTCTGGGTCTGTATTACCTCACTCAAAATGATGCTTTGTGCTCAACTCTATTCATAGCAGCATTGTTTGTCATAGCCAGAGCCTATAAACAACCTAAATGCCCTTTGACTGAAGAATGGATAAGGAAAATGTGGTATATTTACACAATGAAGTACTACACAGCAGAAAAAAATAACGACATTTTTAATTTTGCAGGCGAATGGGTGGAGTCATTCTTGAAATTTGATCACCTATGTTCACATGCAATTTTTTGTCATGAGTAGTTAGAGAAATTTGAGCAAATTAATTCCCAATATTCTGAACTTTCTTTTTGGGGTTTTAAAAGGAACAACCAAGATAGTATGTGTAAATGTCTTGTGCATACTAAACTCTAAATATTAATTATCATATTTGTTATTTAATTAAAAATTTAAATGAAAACAATCATATTTCATAAGTTAGCCACATACAATAATTTCATTGAGAGTAGAATTAGACTAGTCATATTGGTCAATTACATAAACACATATTTCCTTATATATTTTGTCTAATAGTGAAAATTCTACATTGAATAAGCCCAGGTTTTATTATATTGTAGTTTTCTGGGAAAATAAAAGAAACCTAGGAGATGGTTGTCTTTGTTCTGAGAACTAAATGCTGACTGACAAGCTTTTGAGTGGGGCAAAGCTTGTTGAAGGGGAGAAGGCTGGGTTCAAAGGAAAACATGACTGATGGAGCTTATTGGAGGTGACATCTGCAGTGGAGTAGAAAACATCGATGGTATTGATACCTTGTGAACAAGCATCTGTATTCATGCAACCACACAATTCAAGGCAAGGCTCTCAGGAGAGCCACAGGAAGAAAGTCTGTTGTACTGGGAGATTGAGTTATAAAGTTCTCTTTATAAAGGCTCAAGTTTCCTGCTACCAAGGAGATAGATTTTGCACCTTCCCCAGGCCTCTCAGATTCTCTGTTTCAGGCATACCCCAAGTCTAACAAATAAATAAATTCTCCACTTTTTCTTTTTTTTTTTTTTCTTTTTTTTTTCTCCTCCCCTCCTCCTCCCCCTTCCCTCCCCTCCCCTCCACCCACACCCCCACTCCCTCCCTCTCCAGGCCAAAGAGCCATCAGGGTTCTCTACACTATGTTGAGTCCAAGGTCCTCCCAACTCCCTCCAGGTCCAGGAAGGTGAGCAACCAAACTGACAAGGCTCACACAGAGCCCGTCCATGTCGTAGAGACCAAGCCCATCGCCATTGTCTTGGCTCCTCGGTCAGCCTCCACCATCAGCCACTTTCAGAGAGTCCGATTTGGTCGCATGTTCTAGCCATAAATAAAGGACATCGAGCCTATAATTCGTAAAAATCCTAGAGAAGCTTTGTATACCATAGTAGCTGAAGCACAGACGAAGGGAAGCACTTGAGCCCGACTCCCACCAGTCACCCTTCGGCTTGTGAGATTTTATAGTTCTCCAATGCATTTCTGCCGGCGTACTTATTCTTATGATAAACTTTGATTGTATGTTTTATTTACCGATAAGATACAGTAATGAGGGAGGCATTTTTATGAAAAAGTAGGAAAACACATGAATAGATGTTGTTGAACTAGGTGTGAGGACCATAGGAATAATATATTGGGGTAACATAATGCTAAAATAGATGACTTCTATATTAATTGAACTTTATTCTATTTTTTTCTTATTTACTAAAAGCTCAAATACAAAATTTTGTGGGATAGATAAGCAAATTTTGTGTACAATTTTCACTCAAATGAGAAGACATTGATAAAAGGAAAATTTCAGGTCTACTGCAGATGATGTGTTAGTCATCTGTGTTAAAACTGGGGATTCACTGTGTTGTCCCATAAATTTCTGGATTTTATGAATTACCTTTTATTAGCCAACTAATCAATAGAACCAAGAGTATTAGCCTGGAGAGGAAGACAATTTGTATATCTTAGGACCTTGAAAGTACAGAATACAAAACATTACTTGGAAATAAACAGAAAACAAGATCCACCACCTCACTGGTAACTTCATCTTCCAGCAACCTTTTCCCTCCTTCAGTTTAGCTTTAAAATGTGGCGGAACGATTGGTACCCAAACATAAAAACAAAAACCACAGGGTTCACTTTTAACTTTAGACTTTCTGGGTGTACATAATATTATAGTGCTGCTGTTGATTTGTGTATTCTTAACAGGAATTACTATTAGGGAAAAAGAAGCTTATGATAATCAGTATATAAATGACATCAAGACTTCTGAGGAGGAAATGGTAGGAAAAGTACCCTTTCTGGGAAAGGAAATTTGTGATAGTTATTTTCTCTGAGGCCATCTCTGTTAATAATAAAGTCAATTTCCCTAATCACTCCATTGACTAGGAAGTCTAAGTCAACATTGCTGGCTCTGAAAGGTAAGCACAATACACTCATTCTGTATCTTATTATTATGTCTGTAAACTAATGCTCATTTTACTGTACTATTATTGTTAGAAAAGGGCTTTTTCTGGTTTCCTAGTTTAATTTAAGATGTAATAAAAGATAAGTCTACTTAAAGCAATCAAATAGTTTGTGACAAGTTATTTATTTGGTTTAATGATCACCATTAGAGTATTTCATTTTCTGTTTGGTTTGGTAACTAATGCCAACAATTTGCAGATCACCTCCACTGTGATATAAAGCGATCGGCGAAATCTAACAGAATTTTGTAGCAGGATTTTTCCTTTATTCACTTCACAAAAAGCATTTCTTAACTCAGCAACATTTATCCCAGTTGTTAATAAGCTTTTTAAGGGCTGTTTCTGTTTAAGCAAGAAAAGTCTGCATATGGTCCAAACTCCTTTATTGAGAAAGAGTTGTGTTATTGCTGAATAGGTCTAATCTCCCTTGATGTAAAGAAACTCATTTCATGTTAGAATCATAAAGCACAAAAATGAATATTCTGTAAAATAATTGAACACTCATCAGCACAGCTGAAAACTATTGTGTTTGTGGGGATCAGAGAATATAACCCTGAGTTTGAAAATTCCTTCTCAGAATTATACAACCTGAAATCACTTTAACATAATAGCTTTTAGTAGTAGGAATGCTACATTATACAGAACTATAACACAAACTGTGACTATTAGTGTACAAATGTAAGTGTTTTATAAACCTTTTAAACCAATTTTGATTACAGATATATGAGGTAATCTGTGCTAGATCAACACTGGAGTGCCAAATTCTATTAGAAGCTCTTTTCTCCCTTCTAATAGTATCTCCCAATATTGACTTCTTCAACTTACTTTGTGTCATAGCTCCCCAGAGCAGGTAAATCAAGGTCATTCTTCTCTTTAACTCTGGGTTAAGTGGTCTCAGCTACCTATAGCACTTCATGGTCTCATTCTTCTAATGTAAATTTCTGTGTGAATTAAAGACTTCTTTGTAGAGTATAGAAAGAAAAGTAATTTCAGCATTTCCATGAATGGACAGAGCTTCCTTCAAGATCATGTGCCAGATCCTGCCTGTAAAATATGTGGCAACGAGACATAAAAATGGAAAGTACATATTCTCACGATTTGTTTTCTTGGTCTTACTACATAAAATAAACTTTGTGTCAAATTGCGAATACAGAAAATATATATGATATGCATGGGAGATTAATCTAACATTGTAATAGTGTCTAATCTAATAAGATTGTATTGCTTATAATCTTTCAAAGAGAATACCACCTGAGTCCATAGAGATGTCCAGTCCCTGGCTGCTGCCTAGGACTATGTCTGAGTCCATGGCCCTCTAGTGGCCAGGGACTAGGATTATGTCCATGACTCTTGCTATCATTGTGGGCCCTGCAGATGCCCAGGGTCTGGTCAGCAGTCTGAGACTATGTTGGTGTCCAAGGGTCATGGTGCCACCAGGGCCATGGTGATATCCACACTGAGCTTCTGTCAACTGCCATGTCTTGATCTGTAGCTTTGCTGATACTAGAGTCTGTGATGATATCCATAGCTCATGTTAGCACAGGAGGTCATTGTAACCATGCTGTGCTGGCCCTGCCCCTCAGTGGATACTGCATCAGGAGAGCTGAACCAGTCCTCAGGGGAGAGCTCCCCCAAATCAGCATTCAGGACTGATGTTCCCACCCCTCACCACAGGCATGCCTCTCCCCTTGACAGCATACTAGAGCTGACCCTGTGGTTGGAGTCGCTGGTGAGCCAAAATGCTCTCGAAATGTTAGAAATCTCATTCACAGAATAATAAAGGTAGTGCAGTTAGGATTGGTTGACACAAAGTAGGAGCTTTTAAAACTTATTCTGTTAGGACATGGAAAACTTTAAAAAGGTTTGCTTGGTTAGGAGCTGGCTAAGACACATGACTTGAACTCTTTGCAGCATCAAAAGTTAGCTGGAAACAGGAACCTTTGCAAAAGTGCGGACCAACTGTCCCTAGCAGCTAGCCCCCTGTCAACACCCACCTTTGTGGTCTAGACAAGAGCAGAAATAACTGCTCGGGGTGAGGGTGGGTGCTTGCGCAGAAGCAGAAGTAGTCCATACCCTGTACTGCAGAAGTAGTTCATACCTTGTACTCAGCAAAGCCACCCCCCTTGACCCTGAGAAAACCTGGTTTGCACTTTTTGCCTACATGTGTCAACCCCAAATGAGGGACCGGAGCTTTCCCTACTGCTATGTGGCATGTAACGGGGAACTCCCGGCTACCTGGAAAGAATAAACCTTGCTTTTGTATTCTGTACTTGACTGAATTCTCTCTGGGGCTCTCAACTTGGGGCACAACAATTCTTTAAAGATGTAGTTTGAAGTTATTGATACCATCTGCCAAGGAATACAAGACCACCAATTATGTGTGTGCTGTAATCCTGTGCTGAATGCCATGACAAGATGCATGAAACTCTTAATATCCCTTGGGATGTTTAGTCCTCAGTTGGCTGCATTAGGTACCAGAGTTTCTGTTGTTTTGCTTGTATTGCAAAACATCTCTTCTGCCAAAGAACATTTACTCACAACATTTCTCAATTCTCAGGGTAGCTCCCTCAAAAGCAGAAACCACCTAGAAGCCACACTTATCCTGATGTACCATTGTAACTGCCTCAGCTCAGTGTTTCTCCTGTTCATGACCCAAGAATATAACACTGTGTGTTGGTGATTGGGAAAGGTAAAACAACACAAAACAAATGATTTTTTACCTATTTATGTATTGGGGTTGTTATATAAATCATATACATATGAATGACAATGAATAGAATATTTAATAGTGTTAGAATTCATTTCATACACACTAAGTATGTTGATTGATACTTCAACAGGCCTTAAATACCACTGGCCAATGTGTTATTTAAATGCCAAAGTACCATTGCAAGAATTATGTCATTCTAAATAAATGTAAAATAATTAGTGCTTCATATGCAAATATCAGTTAAAATTGGCTACGATATGTGAGAATAAGGAATAGAGAAAGAAAAGAGGAAAGTATAAAAGACCAAAGGAAAGGAAAAGAAAAGGCAAGAAAGAAAGAGAAATGACAGAAGAAAATAGGACATATAGGCACAGACATGTCATCTCTCTTTTCATTTGAAGGCACAAGTGGAAAAAAACTCCTAAAAGAGGTGCAGATTCAACCCTCTGCTTTCTATCTGCCATAATTCTACTGTACAGAGCTTCCCCCTAATCATCTATAAAGCAATTTTTGGTATCCAACTGACTGGTAGTATTTCAGTGACAGCTGCTTTTTGTTGATAACATTTATTATTGATAGAAATCAAATCAACAAAGAAAAAGGCTACTTGGAAATAATATTCCCGATAGGTTCCAATCTTTGCACTCTCTTCCATATACATATCAATAATCTAGTCTATTTGGAACATTCTTAATGTTTTATTTGTCTTGTAGATAAAACCTAAATTAAAAGAAAACTAATATATTTAACTCCTCCAAGAAGGAAGAAGGGCTTCCTATATCAAAGTTGCATGTATTTAGCAAATCTTTCTTCTTTCTAGAACACATCATTTCTCCTGTCCTCTCCACTCTTCCTTGGCTTTCCAACATCTATTGATTGGTATGAGATATTCTGACTAACTTTGTTTATTTATCTTGCTGTGACTTACCTCACTAAGACAGCGTACTGTATAAACAAATCTTTTCAATTAAAAAAAAAATCCTTTCTCATCAGGCGATGCTGCTGTGTGTCTTTAATCCCAGCACTCAGGAGGCAGAGGCAGGCAGGTCTGAGTTTGAAGCCAACCTGGTCCACAAGAGCTAGTTCCAGGACAGGCTCCAAAGCTACAGAGAAATTCTGTCCGGAAAACTAAAATTCAAACCAAAACAAAAAAAATTCCTTTCTACTTTGTTTTCATCTTTAAATATTATTAAAACTGTCTGTTGCTTCTGCTGGCCAAGGGTTTTCATTTAGAACAAAATTAAAGATGGTAGTAAATGAAAATAGGGATGAATATTCTCCAAAGAACTAACATAAAATTTTATATTAGTTTTAATTGAGATTTATATTATAGTGTATTGGATCAGCAATTACAGTATATATTCCTGGGATCCATCTTGGCCCTATTACTATTGAAGAGTATGACGTTAGATAGCTAAAATTCATTTGTAAACAACAAAATTGAACAGTGCTCTACTAATCATTCCAATTCTGTACCTAAACAGAGCCGTTCCATCAAAGTGGTTATAATTTACTATTAAATGTTACTACAGCAATTAACCGTCAACAAATTAAATTCATATTTAATGAGTCAGACATAGAAAGTATCATTATATTGACTTCTATATTAAAGAAAGATGCACTGAAAACATGTAGATGAATGTCTTCATAGTATCTCTTCATATAGGTATTTATAACATTAACTTTTACATATCTATGGGATACATTATCAATTTTTTGTAAAAGTCAAGAAAATCCTTACCAAAGGAAAGTTTCATTTTAATCCAAGAAGTAACACATTTATGCAAGAGTAATAAAAGCTTTGTTCCTTGAATAATGTTTAATTCTATTTTCGCCATTGCCAAGTAAAATTATGAATACATTACCCTGCATTGCATTTTGTGTGTGTTACATTATTCCCATGGGGAACTTTCTTTAATATAAAGTTGTAGCCCACAGAGTTTATGTCACCCAGGAATTGTTCTGCTTGTTTTGATTCTTGAATTTAGCACCATATTTATTGTATGCAGTTACAAGAAAAGTGTTGACAGAGCTTTCTTGGATATACCCTGCTGAGTTTTAGAAACTGACTTTACAAGTGATTCTGTGTTGATAATCAGTGCAGAATTGCACCAGAGGTGTGTACAGGGTTCTGCTGTTGTGTAAGTGTCAGCCCACAGCTGTGTCAGAAGTTACCACCCCTTTGCCATCAATGGAACAGATTTCTAGTTCATAATCATAGAAGCCTCTCCAGAGTGACACCAATTATGTTGCGAGGGCCAAGTACTCAGCTCTGAATAGAACAGTAAGGAAGGGGGTCTTGAAAAATTACAAACTTGACCCTGCATATAATGTCCAGATTTTAGCTTTAACTCTATGAATCTATGTGACTATGATCTTAGTAATTTCACTCTGTCAGCTTAAGTCATAGTATTTGGGAAATAGATACACATTTTTAAAAAGAAAGAAAATCTATCATCTATATCTATAGCATCTTGTTAGAAAGTTTTAGGGTGGGTGAGGCTGGAGCAAAGACTAGAAGGTGAGGGAATGATCAACTGAGAGATGGCAGCAGCGACTGACAAATGGCCCAGAAGTGCTAAAGAAAAGACTAGTCCCAGATGTGTTTCAAAACAAAGGCATGACAGGACATGGGGACTCTTAAGAGAGATAGAAAAATAAATGGTTGTTGTGGGGTAATCTTCACACAGTGAAGATATGTCTCTGCCAAGTCACCTTCTAATTAGTTTAATAAAGAGCTGAATGGCCAATAACTAGGCAGGAGAGAACAGGCAGTACTTCTGGGAAGAGAGAGGAATTCAGAAGGAATCTGGCATATGGGAGTCACCAGCGAGACACCAAGAAAGTTGAAAGTACAGAATGGAGGAGAAGTAAACAGCCAAGTTGCAAAACAAAAATAATAGAACTGGGATAATTTAAGTTAAGAGAGCTAGTTGTGAAGAAGCCTAAGCTAGGGTAAAGCATGGTATCATTAATAATAAGTTTTCATGTCATTCTTTGGGAGCTGGTGGTCCTTAAAGAATGTCTGATGAGAACAAGCAACAACTAATGGTGACTATAGGAGTTCCAGTTGTGAAGATAACTCAGAGGCAATAGCATTCATATAAAGAAACTGCAGTTAAACAATATGAAAACTTTCTCTAGAAAGCCTTAATCTCACTTAAATACAAGGCTTGTTTTAGTAAATATGGTAGCTGAAGGCTTTTCTCCAAAATCCATGACTTCACTAACCTTGGGTTTTTGGCTAGGTTAAAGTACCATGTGTTCTCTCCTGTTTGAGAGGATTTTAAATCCAACTCCAGAGATCTCTATAGTTACCACTAATACATCCTTGAGGTTATTGTGCCAGGCTGGTCATTGATATGATCCATAGGAGTCATACCTGGTTAAGATTATTTGTTGCTTTCCATCTTTGAAGGCTTGAATGGTGCCTTTCATATGTTTGCATGGAAATTGGTCCCCGGGGAGGAGGCATTCAGATCAGTTACAGCTCAGCAGCCTTCTCTGGGCTCTGTATCTAAAGTGCATGGTGTCTTTAGGAATACAGACTTACTTTCTACCTCTGGCATACACCTAAAGATAAGTGTAACCTTTACTCTTCATCGGGGAAACTTATCTTTGCCAGAGACAGAAATCATTACAGAAAATCATAAACAATCCAAAAGCAGAAGCATGGAGCCCAATCCGCCAGATTCATCTGCAAGCCACCGGCACACCCAAGGCTCAGAAAACATTGAAGAAGAGGCAGAAAGATTTCAAGAGCCAGAGAATCAGGGAGAGTGTTGTGAGACTATGTTTCCTAGTAATGGCAGAAGCTTCTCTATAAAATCTCTCTGGAGCAACCTATTAATACGATCTGAGCAAGGTAACAGCCACAGAAACAGCAAGTGAATGAAGAAAGACCAGAAGGCCTCGATCCTAGCAAAACCATGACAGACAGCCAGGGAATAGTGACAGTGGGTTAAAGAGTCCTCTCAGGAGAGAGCATACCAATTGGTTATTCAGAGTAGTCAGCCCTGAAAACATACATAAAGTAACATTATCCAGATTTAGAAGATTTTATTTAGGAATATATATGCAAGTGCACATATATAGGCACATACACATATTCACATACACATTTGTGTGTATGTGTGTGTGTATGTGTGTAAAACAACAATCAATGAAAAAAGTGTCCATGGATTTGAAAAAGAGTAAGGAGGGGTATAAGGGAGAAAGGCAAAGGGAGGGGAAATATATAATTATTTCATCTAGAAAATAAAATAATCAAAAATGTTTAATGAATATGCTTTACATGAAAAAAAAAACAAGGTTTTAATCAAAGCCAAGCACTGAAGAATGAATTAGAGGCAAAGCCCAAAAATCAACCAAGTCAAAACCACACTGCAAGCTTGTTTAGATGATTCTTTTTGTTGGCGCTCCTGCCTTAGCATAAAAGAGAAGCCATTGTGAGAGTCTCTGAACTTAATATTCTGTTGGAAACACCAGATGGATAAGCTATTAATTGCTACCACTTGCAATTTATTTGAGCAAGAAAATGCCCCTCCAATTCACAGAATCAGATTGCAGAATATTTTCCACTCCAGTTCCAATTATTTACTTTCAGTACCTTTCTGTAAGGAATTTTCAAACCAGCTGTCTTCATGGGCAAAGGGTCAGATCACACCTGACTTTTGTTTTACCGTCTCTCTACACACAAAAGAGAAAATAGAAAAAGATTTGGACGTGGGTGCCTCCCCTCTATTTAATTTATGAGTCAATCTCCTGAAGGATGAATGTTGCAAAGCTGGGGAAAGCTCAGGACAGGTGAATCTAAGACGCTCTGATGCTCATCTGTGCATGCATGTTACCTGTCAATCATGTCTCATGTGGATGTGTCACAGTCATTTAACAGTACATGCAGGGCTGCACTTCCATGGAGCTGACTATCTACATGACTATGATCTCACTACACATTATCTATCCATTCTATTGTACTAATGTACTACAAAATAGTCCCGGGCATTCAATTTAACTTGATTATGAAAAGCCTTAGACTGGCTCTTCAGAAGGAAAGACTGATGGTTGCTAGAAATAATTGCTCCACTGTGATTAATGAGTCCTCTCAGGATTGCAGCTCTAGACTGGAAGTCTGGTAATTTTCATGAAATTAAAGAGTACCTTTTATCCAAGAACTTATTCTTTACCACGTTGTTAAAAACAGAATGCAAAATCCCATTACATGAGTAGGTGATAATATGTTCATCAATGACGTGTTTTAGAACATGCTTTACAGCTTCTAAAGGAAAAACGACAACTTCAACAATCGAGTGCTTAGTTGGGAAAGTAGTAGTTGGGAAAGCTGTTCCATTAATTATCCTAGGAGATTTTGACATTTCCTTTTCATTAAATGCAATGTGTTAATTGATTTGTATTTAGATGATAACATAATTGCAGCTTAAAATAACTTGAAAGGATACGGAAAAATTAGAGTTAATTATGTCTAACCTAAATATACTTCATATTTCCAGAGAAGCATCCCAAGTTCTTGCTTTCACCAAGACACTTGTCCCTTATCGATCATTTCAATGAGAAAAGCACCTCTCTTCCTGCGCCTCTGCTAGCCTCAAATAGATGATGACAGAGAGGTACAAGGTAAGGTCTGTAAGAAAAGCGGAAAGGATGGAGGGCATTTCCACACTGCTTCTCAACCATGCCTCTTCTCTCAGTTTGTCATATTTTGAATAATTCCCCATTCAGCAGTTAATGCTCAATAATTGACATCTTTGGGAAAGAAATGTAAGAATCAATTCCTTGAGCTGCTTTTATTCCTGTCGCGAGTAGAGCATTGGATTTTGTGTTTGCGGATACCACTGTTTACAACTTTACCACAGCATACACACTGGGAAAACGTCAGAACAAAATATGGTTATAAACATTCTGGACTAAGAGAAGTGATGCAAGATAATCATTTAATTAGAGAAACTAATAATCATAAACATGTTGCTGTAGGTGGTAGACTTTTATAGAGATGTAAATGGGAGATGAGAATTTTTAAGCACTAGCAATACTCCAAGTTCTCATATGCTTTATTGGTTTTCGTTCGTGCGAATATTCATAAGTCTGTCTTTTATTCCCACTTTACAGTTATGGATAGGATTATGAATACATTATGAATATGATAATATGGCGAGTATATACAATGACACATTTCTACCAGAAATTTCTGCTTCTGCAGATAACATCATCCTATTTGAAAAGAGCCATATTCCATTCTCTATTTGTATTCATTTACATTTTGTGAAGATGCATTTTTAAGTGTTTCCTATATACATATCTATCATGGCTTACAAAAATGAAAAGATGAGTATTGACAGTGAAAAGTAGTTTAGTTTAGTCCGTGAGGTTGGCAGACAAAGTACGTTGTAATGTCACGTTATAAGTAATTTTGAGGCACAACATGAGAACACACACTTTAAACAATAAGTTCCTGGGAAGTTAAAGTAAAGAGCGGTTCAAAAAAGCAGTACTCAGTGCTGGTGGACAACTCGTTAGTATCTACCATCAGAGGAAGGTACTCTAAAGCCACAGAGAAACCCTGTCTCGAAAAACAAAAAAAAAAAAAAAAAGAAAAGAAAATCGTGGAAGAAAGAAAAGAAAAACAATAACAGAACACAGAAAACTGTGAGGGGCTCAGTGGCAACTTTCCAGGAAAGCACAGGAAGAAATTAAGGGATGGAATACAGCCAGCTGGTGAAGGCTCAACACACAATCAGTTGTAGAACACAACTTAAACTGGTCATGACTTTGGAAGTTTCAGTGACGTCAGAATGAAGAAAAAACCTTGGAGTTGTGGGGCTGGAAGCAAAGTGAGTAGGGAGAAACCCAAGGCAATCACCAAAGACAGAGCTAAGAGTGAGTTATCTTAGACAGTACCGTAATTGTTTAGATGAGAAACCATTCACTGCAGATACGACGTCATGGCATTTACAAAATTATTGCCTGTTTAAATGTGCAGCATTTAAGAAAGAGAAAAATCTAGGCTTAACATTTGCTTACTGGTGGGATGACAAAAAAAAAATGAGTTTCAGATTTATCCAGAGTAAAGTAACATGGATCAACTAAGCAGATAAACAAAATCAATTGAACAGCTAGGAGTTTTCATTATCTTATTTAATTTATGCTTTCTATATTCTAGAAAGATTTGAATACCATAGTGGACATAGTTACAGCCATATACCAGAAACACTTGGTCCAGCAACGTGCGTGTCTGAGCACTAGTTGGTAACATTAGCTGTTGTATAAAAATGCGATATATGCAGTACTCCACTAAGCACTCAACAAAAGCGACACAGCCAGTCGTAAAGGTGCTGACATAGAGAAGTTGCATACCAGCTGTGCAAACATGGGAATTTAAATTTAGACAGGTAGCATGACCTGTCTAAGACTGCAAGGATGGAAAGCAGAGAAGTCCTTTGTCATATGACAAAGCCGCTGTCGCATTGACTGCTGAGCACACTCCCCTCACCTCATGTAGTCTCTTGTGATCCATATGCAAAATAATGTAGCAGTTGATAGTTTATGTATTCAAGAAAATTTTAAAACTAAATTTAAATTCAACAACGTAATTGAAATTTTCTCTTAAATTTAAGTCACTTTTTAAAAATGGTATTTGCTAATACTTGATTCTAGAAAAACAAATCCACAGACAATGTGAGAGAAAAATTATTATCCCCAACTTAATTAAAATTGAGCTACACTTATCTTTTCTTTCAACAGCTTGCGACAGGCTACTGTGGACTGCAGAAATGATGAACACGTGCCTGTCTAATTCCAGACACCTTGACTATTCTGATTCACTTAGTTTCAAAACTGCATAGGAAAATAATTTTTATTATTGCTCCCTTTTATGGGAGACTTTCAGAAGGAACAATTTTCTATTAATATTTGAGTTGCTTTATTTTGTTCTTATAAATCTATGGGGCTGCTACAGTGAAAACACCCCCCAACTTGTCAATTATACCCACTGCTGGGTTTTTAATTTATTGCATTTAAATGGCTCATGATTTCCATTCATCACCTTTATAAATTCTCAATTGGCTATTTCTATTGGCATGTTTTATTACCTCATATTCAGATTCATGTCATCTTCTGATACTGTATGTTATTCTGCAGTATATAGATATGTTATTGCATTCTACAAAACTCTCTTAAGTTGTAAAATCTTTTCTTCTGTCTCATTACTGATAAATGCTTTTAATCTTTTGACTACTTCTGAATTGGACAGAGTGCATCCTATCAGTATCTCCAACCATGTACTGATGTTTACAGATGTTCTGTGGTAATAATAGTTGGAGGGGATGATGGTTTAATTCTTCCCTGTTGAAGAGTAATGAGTTTAAGGACAATCTGGATGCTCAATGATAGTTTTATTTGGAGGCTTATCCAGACTGTGCTTTGAAATGAGTGCATCTAGGTACTGCACTAGAAATGTTTTTGGAAATGGTTAATGGAATTCACCATTCAAGAAGCAAATGGCAAACATGTTCACTCACCTTTAATTTAAAAATTAAGGAAGTGATTTCATTTCTTTAATTTCCTAACCAGAGTGCTACAGACCTAAATGATTTTTTTAAATAAAATTTACCCTCTGGTTTAGTTCACTGATCCAGAATCAATTACCTAGAATATCTACAAGAGACCTAGGGAAGAAAATACCTTCATTATCTCTACAAGTTTCCAGTTTGTTATTTCATTCAGAGAGGGGAATTCAGTATTTATTGGAATGGATAAAGGAACATATTAAGTAAACTGCAATATGACTTTAATAATATAGCTAGCAATTTATTCTTAACATTATCATTGTGTGACATCAGGAATTCACAAGTAAGTTCATCACTCATACGGCTTGAACCACTGCTAAGGTCAAAAAAGAACTTTGACCACATTTTAAAAGTATTCCTTGAGTTTCCACTTTAATCTGATCTGTCTACAAAAGATACTGGGTCAAGAATTTCATAATTCTGTCAATTTTATCAGTTTCAAGAGGGTTTGGAATATATAAAAGTTACTGATCTTGTCTCATTTAGTTAACACATATAAGCAAGCAAGTGGCCTATCTGAGTTTTCTTTAATATACCAGAATGAGTAAAAGGATATCAAATGTAGATGGAAAGATATAATGCTTCTGTCATATCTTGAATATATTAAAATACTGTGTAGTAGTAATAAAATGATAATATGTTGATAAGAAGCCCTTCTGCTCTTCTGTACATCAAGTAGGACCCTTTTTATGTAAAGAACATAAACATTCTATACATTGATGTATAGTGAAAGTAGATGCAAGCTGATGGACTTTTAACATAAATTATGACAGAAAATAGCCACATGAGCTAATGCAAATTGCATGAAATAATCAGACAATAAATAAAAACAAACTCTTAGGCAGACTAACTGAAAAAATAATAATTATTTTCTTTCACATAGTTGAAAAACTGTCAATAGATGGTATGTAGGAATAAAAAAGGATACTTATAGAGGCAAGAGCTTTGTATAAATACCTTTAATTAATACTTAGGCATTATAGAAGATTAGTGAGTGTTTAAGCCACCCTCTTGACTTCCACAGTATACATGTGTGTAAGGTACAGCCACAGATGTCAAGGTACAAGTCACAAAGAGTACCTCAGAGATTAACATTTGACAATTGCCATGCACCGCATCCCGGTGTCTGCGCTCTGTGTGCTATTACCCAGTTACCGAGCTTCAGGCAAGGGGCTGGAGGTTAAAAAACACAGACACACACAGACAGAGAGACAGCGACATGGGTCATCCTTGAATTCCCCAAGAATGCCCCCTTTATTGTGTTCAGGGGCAGATTATATAGAGATAGCCAGGCCCCAGCCAAACCCAACAGAAACTACTCTCCTGCCATCAGGAACTCCTGAAGGTCTCCTGCTCAGAGCAGCTGTAGGCACTCAGATCAGGGGAATTCCAAGCAATTCAGGATCTGGGGTCTCACTGCTCCAAACAGACAATGACTTTTAGAAGTCAATAACACTGAGGATGTTGTAAAGGTCACAGAAAGGATGCTCTTTTACAATCTTATTTAAAATAAATATTAGATATATAGCTTAAAAGAAGCTAAACTGCAGGAGGTTACAATGCTTCCTGTAGCAGCCATAAATATTGTAACAAAATCCCCATGCCAGACACAAGACACTTCCTTTTGAGTTGCTCCCAAGGGCTTTCAAAAGACTCCCTAAATAACATTGTCACTGGTTAGCTCGCAGGAACTTTTAAAACAGTAGTATGTTGCTGGAGACATCCTTTACTTTGGAGATAGGACTTGGAGGAATCATGCTGGAACTGACCTGTAACCCTCCTCCACGACTAGCCTCTATAACATTAGAAGGCCATATACAAGCTGCCAAAGGAGAAGAGAAATCACTTGTTTTACGAGGCTCCAAAGTCTGTGCACTGCCACAATGACCATCTCAGCAAGACAACCCCAGCAGTGGAATGGAGGTGCTGTGATCTTGGAACTAACCAGCAACTGTGTAGTTAGAGTTAGTTCTGCTCCGAGGAAGAAAATAACGTCAACTACCCATGGCCAGAGTGCTAATAGACCCTAGAAGACAGCCTACTATTGGCATTTTGGTAAATAAATATAACTGATAACTGCATTCTAAATACTTATATTCTGTTCACAGATACATGTGACTCTTATTCCACATCCAAGAATCCTCTTTTGGTAGCAGCTGGAGGCTATTCTGGAGGTGCACAATAGGTCAAAATGCAGAGAATAAGTGGCAGTGGGGTGCCCAGCTCCATGTGGCACATATACAGTACAAGCATGTCAGGCTTAGGGAATCATTTTGGAAGAAGAGACAGAAAGATTATAAAAACCAGAGACCGGGACACCTGCTGCAAGATAGTCTGAGCTTAAGACAAAAAATATTCTGAGCGTCATCTAGACAACAAACCAGTAAACAATGTTTCTCCATGGTTCCTCCCTCCAGATTCTTGCCTTGAGTTCTGCTCTGGCATCCCTCAACAATAAGCTGTGGCCCAAAAGTATAAGCTGAAATAATTCTTTCCTCAAGAAGCTGCTTTGGGAAAGAATGTTTAAATTGTAGCAACAGGAAAACAAACTCAAAGCCATCAGAATGCAGAATGTTATTTTTACTTGACGGTAAAAACCTTAGGTGATGAGGATCTTTCAAACGGAAACGATTTCCTTTAGTGAGTTGAGAGGCCCTTCTGGTCACAGATTGCAGTTTAGCATTGCCTGGTAGCTTTCTCCAAGCTAGACAATAAACCTTCCCAGCGAACCTTCCTGCTCTCTGCATGTCCTTATCTGAAGCATGTCTCCAGGCCTGATGACTGACCTTATCTAAACGTTGTCACTAAGCCTGGATGCCCAATTTATCTCTAACTTGTCCCTTGGCATTGTTCCTTGCTAGAAACTTGCCCCCTGTTGCCCATATAGTAACTAAAACTTGTACAAGGAACTTGGCTATAGGATCCTGCTGCCGCATACAAAGCCTTCTGGTAGAAGCGTGCTGTTTAATGCAAATAAGGCAACTCCTCAGCTACAATCCTCAATCCTATATATTATATTTATAATCTGGAATGAAGTTGAATTGTCTCACTGAAGTCGTTTCCCCGAGGGCTATCTCTATCATATCATGTCATCTGAACCCTGTTCTTGACTTTTGCTCCCCCTACCCCATGGACCCACAGCCTGTGGTTCAAGGGAGAAGGAGAACCACAGTTCACAGTTTTGGATGACGTAGCTCATGATTGGTTTTGTTGCTTCTGTATCCACAGAAAGCTAGCACACGATAATGATAATTCATGGCTGTGAAGGAGGAGGAAGAAGACGGGGATTGCTAAACCTCTTTTGAGGTTATATCCTCAATTTCTGGAAAACATCCCAGTAGATCTCACCTCCTTAAGTATCCACAAATCCTCAACAGTATATGGGCATTTTAGATTCAAAGCACGGAATAAGGCATAGTCAGAAATTCTACAATATTTTCTCCTTGAGTGATAAGAAGAGAATCAACTGTCTAAGCACTAATAAAATTAGGAGCAATGGCATCAAGAGCTATCATGTCTGAGAATAAAGGCCAAACATGTTTATGTCAAAAGATATCCAAGCAAGTATTTGAAGCTGTTATTGATTTGATGCAGTTTTCTTTTAGAAACTCCAAGAAGTGGTTCTGGGTGCACAGAGCATCCCCAGGGAGGACTACAGTGCCACTGGACCCAGAAGGAGGTCTGCTCCTCTATTGTGCATATTTGTGTAAACATCTTGGGCTTTTAAAAATGTCTATTAAAATTATCTTCTTTCAAATAATAATGTACTGTACTGAAATAAGTTGCTTGACCGTTTTTGTTTTATTTGTCTGTTAGTTTGCTTTTGTTGTGGACTTTAGACAGTTTTTTTCTCCCATTTAAGATGAGGAACTGACTTATAAAAGAATCAACCAATTGACTAAAACGGCCTCTTCTCTGAAAAATGAGAGATTGATTTCAAGGCACTGACAATTCATTAAATTCCCAGGTGTAGCTTCTTACAGAAAAATTGGGGGAAAACTATTTTTGCATATTTCTCATAGGTACTCGAGCTAGTAATGAGTATCTTTAGAGAGCTTGGAGATCCCCCTGGAGAGACACAATATAAAACCCAAATTACCACAGTATCGTGATTTCTCTTTGCCTTAGCTCAACAGTTACTCCTGGCAACATTTCCTCATAGAAACCTCTTGTTGCTGGAGTGCATTAACCATGACATTTATTTCCAGGACTTGCTAGAAATGTCTAACGCTACAGAGCATAGAAATCTCACCTGCATTGGGACAGGCCACTGTCTTCCAGGACTCTTTTGTCCTCTTTGAACTGACTTCTGTTAAACAAGCAGTCAGGACATATAACCAAGAGCTCTACTGGGACAGGGGAAATGCAACACATGATACCAGGAAATTTATCCTCTGCATTCTTGTCTGCAAAGGAAGATGGACGGCAGTAGCACTGCACAAAAGCGGGGCGGACAACCAGAGCCCTCTCTCGGGCTTGCTTTGTAGGATGGCATCATGGTGCTCTATCTCTCTGCCACCGCATGAGAAGCTCCCCCCGAACTTTCTTTTTTTTAATATTTATTTATTTATTATGTATACGATATTATGTTTGTGTGTATACCTGCAGGCCAGAAGAGAGCACCAGACCCCATTACAGATGGTTGTGAGCCACCATGTGGTTGCTGGGAATTGAACTCAGGACCTTTGGAAGAGCAGGCAGTGCTCTTAACCTCTGAGTCATCTCTCCAGCCACCCCCCCCCCAACTTTGTAGTGATGTGGGCTCCATATCTGATTCTTGTTCATTGAGTTATTACCTTTAACTTCCCCAAACATGTGATGCCAATGTCTGGGGAGTTAATCCAAGACCCTGGTAGAGGTTCTTAGGTCTTTACTGCCATCCTTCACATAAAACCTCAACTATTCCAGCATTTCTGATGCTCCCAAAGACCACAGGGTTGGATTCCCTGAATCTGTAAACTTGTTTGTTTCTGAGACAGGATATTCCCTTGTCAGGACACAGAAAGGCTTAAGTAAGACTCTGAGGATTGTCTCTTAAAAGCATGAAGATGGAGCCAACTCTCTGTCTTCAAATCATTGTTGTTTGCTTAGTGAGGGATTTTTGAGAAAAGTGCTTCTCAAGGTATCATTTGAATTTTTGAAAATAAAAGACACAATAATTTCCTCTCAGGATTGCTAAGAATATAAGAAGAAGTATAGACAGTTAGAATACAGTGTCTGTGAAGTAATTGAGATTATTTCATCATTTGGTTTCCTTTTGGCCAAGAAAATGAACCCCTATCTGTGTACAGTGGGAACAACAGAAGCTGATGTTTGTGTACCATGCTCTAGCTACTGAGTTTTAGAAAAATTAGTGTTAGCTCATTAGTTCTCTGAAACAATTCCATAAAAATAGTTAAGAAGATAAATATTCATTTTTTTAGATGTTAGATGTAAGGTACTGAGAGATTACATAATAGAAGTAAACAAGGCTGGCTTAAATGTAAGGAAATCTGGCCATATCAGTGACTTTGAAGCCACTCCATTAGGCTGGTACCTTGATCCAGTATTTTCTCTGGTTTCAGGTCTGTGGGCTACTAATTCTCTTGCTTCATATTTTATTTCTTTTTGCCTCTTCTTCATTTTTTTCAAGACCTTATAATACTCCACTTCTAAAAGACAACTCTACAGTATTTCAGTTCTTGATTTGTTTCGAATTTCTCTAATCCTGTGCTGCGTAGGAAGCATTACCATCTACTTTTACGTGTGTGTGGAATTCGGGTGTTCTCAGAAACTCCTCTTTCTTCTCACATCATTTCAATACTTTAAATACTAGAATTGTCTTAAGTCTCACATGAAAAACACAGAAGTGTATTCATCTCTACATGCTCTCCGTGATAAAATGACATCATTATATATAATCATCACACACACAGATCACCTTATCGATATAATGATTTACTGCATATTTTATGAATGTCATTGCATTAAAACTTGCCTGTAGTTCACTTATACAATTTCCCCATTAGAAGCAAGCATTTTTTCCTGGCCACCCAGACCTAAATAATCACACAGAAACTATATCAGTCCCAACACTTGTTTGTCTATTAGCTCGGGTTTCTTATTAAGTAACTATTATATCTTAAATTAACCCATTTCCATTATTTTATATTTTACCATGAGGCTTGTGGTTTGTTACTCCTTGATTCTTGGCCAGGTACATGGCATCTGCCTCCTTCAGCAGCTACATGGCATCTGACTCTGCCCTCTCTCTCTCTCTCTCTCTCTCTCTCTCTCTCTCTCTCTCTCTCTCTCTCTTTCTCTTTCTCTCTCTGTCTTCCAGCCTGGCTATATTATGCTCTCCATAGGCCAAAATAGCTTTATTTATCAGCCAATAAAAGCAACACATATATAGAAGGACATGCCACGTCACTGTTATGTTTTGGTGGAACTTTAGTGTGGCCATTGTGGAAACGTTTCACTGGAAAGCCCATTGAACCTGTTCCCAGAACCACTTTAACTATACCTGGACCACTTGTGAAGGAGTAAACAATCGTGAAGGGTAAAAACATAAAGGTGGTCTATAAGATACTGAGTTTTGTCCATTTTTATTTAGTCCATTTTTGAGAGCTTACAATTTTTTATGGAGACAATTTCTTTAAGAGCCATATATAAGTACAGCTTTTACTATCCAGCAATTCTTTCTGACATTTTCTTCTAATTCTCCCAGCTTTTCTTCTTCATCAGAAATTGCTCACTGCAGCTGTCTGTGTTTGCTAAGAACTTCCTTCACCTATTTTCTGTGATCATGGGTTTAAACATGGGCGGGGCAGGTGGACAACAGTCTTGCCCAGGCTGTGTATGTATCCAGGCTATGCTCACCTGATCTGCTCTTATTTAATTCTTAATGGTACTGATGAATTGCCTGTAAAGGTGTGGATATGATATCTAACTATTCTCTGCCCTCTAAAATCAAAATAATTTAATGTCCATATCATTTAATATCCTTCCTGGTTTCCAGAAACATTTATAACTATGAGTTTATGTTTATTAGGAGATTATTCCCACAATGTTGATGATATTTTATTCATCTTCCAAATTGTAACATTATATTTAGAAACTGAGTTTGCATACACAAACAGTTCTATAAAACTGTTACACAAAGTCAATTTCCATTTCATGTCCTTCCAAATAAAACATTTTGGCAGATCTGTAATTTTGCCTTTATCCTTTATAAGGAGAGCAGAGACAATTCCAGATAAGCAACTTAAGAAGGCATGTCTTTACAGAAAATAGTCATGAGATTTAGGTACCAGTTTTTTCTAGACCATAGGTCTTGAATTTTTTTTCTCTTGGGCTAATAAACAAAATGCACCTTTCTGCCCTGTTTCTAAGGCACAGGAAAAAGCACAGTACTAGTGATCAGGCTTTTGTCTCATTAGTGCTCTCTAGAAGAAAACACAACACTTACAATTGTGACTCTGGCTAAGAGGAGGGAGATGAAGGAGTCACTTGTATTTTCTGGTGTAGATCTCCAGTACAGAAGGGTTTCAACCTGTTCTATGTGTCGGTGAATCTGGTGATTAGCTCTTTCTGGGCTGTCAGTCACAGAAACAAGGATTGCTATCATGGAACCTTTTAAAACATAATGTTTTGAAGAATACATATATTTCAGAATCGCTAAATCTTTTATTTGGGAAAAACGTTCTACTTCTCAAAGAAGGTATAGCAATGTGTATGCAATATCATGTGTGTACTGAATTTTAATATAGTTCGACACAAAAATACTTAAGGTCTCAAGTTGGAGAAGCAGGTTTTTAATTATTTATTTTATATCATGAGTACCAGTATTTTGCCTTCATGTATGTATGTGCACCATGTGCATGTCTTGTTCCTTCAGGGATCAGAGGAGGGAATCAGATTCCATGCAACTGGAGGCTGTGAGCCTGCATGTGGATGCTGGTGACCAAATATGAGCTCTCTACAAGAGCAATAAGTTCTCTTAACTGCTGAGCCATCTCTCCACACTAGAAACATTTTTAAAAGGAAAATGATATTCCTGTAGCAATCGTCATCAGCAATTTTGTGTTAGGGGAAAAAATCAAATTAAATTAAAATGCCCAACAATAGTACCTGGTTAAAATTGCAGCAATTGTCAGAGTGGAATAGTATGCAAGTGTTAAATGTGAGGCTACATGATCATGATGTACACCAAAGTACAGAAACATTGAAGGGCAGAAAGGAAATAAAATATTGTCTTTGGTATAATCCCCTTTCCCTAAAGTTCTACTGGTTGCATTTGGTAGAAGCATACCTTAACTTTTTATGCCATAATTTAAATAAATAATTTCAGATAAAATAAAATTTAGATAATTTCTTTGCTTTTATTACTACCATTTTGTTAATGAATTTTTATCAGAAAAATATATGTGTATGCTTTCTAAAATGTAATACTCATTAATTAGTTTTATAAAAAGTGTATTGATTTGTTTAAAGATTACAGTACTCCAAATATTTCATTGGTAGCAAGACCACTGGATGGCTTTCCAGTGGGACCAAAGCCAACCATGTTGTCTGGGTTAACATTTTCCATCCCTAACGGCTTCCTTAGAAAACCAGCTACTGTAGAAGCATCTGGGATTTATAGAAAAATCAAAACTGAGTGCAAAAACCCATTCTGACCTGTATTTTAAAGTACTCCTTAAGTTTCCCAAGAAGGAAAATCTGACCGCTGAGGCATTTTCAGCACTTCTTCTTCCCTCCTCAGAGGTTTCACCTAAAATCACTACACCTTGAAAAACACAGTAGTCTTAAGAAATAGTATTTGGGGATTTCTGCTCTTACCATGCCGTGGAGCGAGGCATGGTGGAAAATAAATCGAAGCAAGGAAAAGAACCCAACTTCTCTCAATTATTTTTACTTTTATTATTTTTGAATGACTGACATCTAAATTGTTTACAAAGTCCCTGAAAATAATACTTATATGTATTGACCTTTGCTTGTGCTTTCACAAGTGAAACTGTTTTGATGTAAACAGTTATTTTGACAGAGTTTGTATGTGAGCAGAAGGATGCCTTGCCTCGGTTAACTTCCAGACTATCCTATTTTTTCTAAAACGACCTGGTGCACCAATATCGAAGCTTTTAAGGCTGCTTTGTACTTTACATATTTACACATGCTGATTTGGTTTAATATATGCCTTTGGCCATCCTTCTGAGGTAGGAAGAACAGGTATTTTTAGGAGAAAACTGAACTACACAGGCTAATGTTCTTTGTGTGAAATCTTTTATCATATTGCTACCTCACCAAACAAATGGTTTGAAGCTTCCATGTAGTATTGCATAGTCTATGATTTACAGAAAATAAAGTACTTATTTAAAAAAAATTAATAGTAAAGGATCCAAGCTCATAAACTGTAGAAGGATTGCTTATGTGGGTCTTCTGTCTGTTAAATATCCACAAAACTACCACCTGAAAACTCAATATATCAGACCCTGCAAGCCACAAGTCCCACTCCACCCTCAAGCCTTCCTATCCCCCGGCAACCTCAGTGGAACCCTGAAACATAAGCTGCAAATTCAGATAAAGGACCAAGAGGTTAGTGACCACCCACCCCAGTATGGTACACTCCACTCTCTAGGCCCTCCAGACTGGGGCAAAAGCACAGGCCCCTCCCCAACCTGCCTCAGCTTCTCCTGCCAGCCAGCAGGCAAGCTTCCTGTAGAAAGGTTCAAGAGACAGAACCAAGAGAGTAATCCTGAAGCGTAGGCAGTGACTTCACAGAGATGACTGAGAGGAAATATGACACACAGACTGTGACTGCACAGAGTGGACCAAGAGAGTGGACCAAGAGAGCAGGCCAAGAGAGCTACAGACAGTCACTGCAAGAGCTGAACCAAGAGGCAAAGACACTGCTGTCACCAATTGGAGGAAGACATGGGTAGGCTCCAATGCAAAAATTCATTTAACAACCTAAAAAGCAATACGATAACATCAAATCCCAGTGGTCATACAACAGGAAGGGATACTTGATCATCCTAAACCAGAAGAAGCAGAAGAAAACAATTTTAAATGTAACTTTATGAGAATGATGAACTTTAAAATGGAAATAAAATATCCCTTAAAGAAATGGAGGAAAACACAAACAAAAAATTTGGAAGAAATCAATAAATCTCTCAAAGAAACCCAAGAAAACCAAAAAAGAATGATCAAATAGGTAGAAATAACAGTTCAAAAAAAATCAAGACTTGAATACCAAAATAGAAGAAATAAAGAAAACACAGAGGGATTCTTCTAGATGTGGGAAATCTGGGTAAATGAATGGGAACTGCAGAATCAAACATAACCAACAAAATGCAAGATATGGAAGAGAGAATCTCAGGTGTTGAAGATACTATAGAGGAAATAGGTTCATCAGTTAAAGAAAACACTAAATCCAACAAATTCTTAACACAAAACATCCAGAAAATCTGGGACACCGTAAAAAAAAAAAAAAAAAAAAAAAAAAAAAAACAAATTTTAGAATAATCGGGATAGAAGAAATGAGGACACTAAGAGAGACTTACATAGATCTAATCTACATGGGAAGTAGGAAATAACAAGATCTCCTGAGTAAATTGGGAGCATGGGAACCTTGGAGGAGTGTTGGAGCTGGGGAAGGAGAGGCAGGGAGGGGAGCAGAGAAAAATGTAGAGCTCAATAAAAAAAGAATTACAGCTCAAAGGCACAGAAAATACATTCACCAAAATCATAAAACAAAACTTTCCCAACCTCATGAAGGGTATCCCTATGAAAGTACAAGAAGCTGACAGAGACCTAATAGACTGGACCAATAAAAAAAAAGTTCCCTCACCATATAATAATCAAAACACAAAACACAGAGAGAAAAAAATAAGAAAAGACTATTAAAAGGTGCAAAGAAAAAAGTTCAAGTAACATATAATGGCAGACCTATAAGAATTACACCTGACTTCTCATGGAAACCATGAAAGCCAGAAGGTCCTGCACAGATGTGCTGCAGACACTAAGGAACCATGGATACAAGCCCAGACTATAAAACCCAGCAAACCTTTCAATCACCAGTGATGGAAAACAAGATATTTCATTACAAAACCAGATTCAAATAATAACTATTCACAATCCAGTCTTACAGAAAGTACTAGAAGGAAAACTCCAAGCCAGGGAAGCTAACTGTACCCATGAAAGCACAGGCAACAGATAATCTCACAAAGCAAATCCCAAAGAAGGGAAACAAACAAACACTACCACCAAAAAATAACAGGAATTAAGAATCATTGGCTATTAATATCTCTTAATATCAATGGACTAAATTCACCTATATAAACCCACACAAGCTAATGCTCCAAAGCAGAATCCATTCTTTAGCTGTATACAAGAAACACACCTCAATCTCAAAGATAGACAGTACCTCAGAGTGAAGGGTTGGCAAAAGATTTTCCAAATGGACCTAAGAATCAAATGGGTGTAACGATCCTAATATCTAACATAATAGACTTCAAACTAAAATCAATCAGAAGAGACAGAGAAGGACACTTCATACTCATAACAGGAGCAATCCATCACGATGAAGTCTCCGTCCTGAATATCTATACCCCAAATATAAGAGCACCCACATACATAAAAGAAATATTACTAAAGTTGAAATAGCACATCAAACCCCACACACTAATAATAGGAGATTTCAACACTCCACTCTCAACAATGGACAGGTCAACCAGATAGGAACTTAACAGAGAAATGAGAGAACTAACAGATCTCATGACTTAAATGGACGTAATAGATCTACAGAACATTCCACCCAAACACACAAGTCTATACCTTTTTCTCAGCACCTCATAGAACCTTCTCTCAAACTGACCACATACTAGATAACAAAGCAAACCTCAACAGATACAAAAATAGGAATAACCCTTTGTATCTTTTCAGATCACCATGGTTTTAAGCTAGAATTTAATAATAACACAGAAAGCCTACAAACTGATGGAAAATGAACAGTGTTCAGTAGAACCATTCCAGGGTCAAGGATAAAATAAAGAAAGAAATTAAAGTCTTCCTTGAATTAAAAAAAAAATGAAGGTACAACATATGCAAAACTACGGCACACTATGAAAGCCGTGCTAGGAGGAAAGTTTGTAACACTAAATACTTACAGAAAAATGTGAAGAAATCTCACACTAGAGACTTAACAGCACACCTGAAAGCTCCAGATCAAAAAGAAGCAGACACATATACATAACACACATACTTATAAAATATATCTTTATATTAATGCCTATATGTACATGACACAGCATGGTACAGCCAAAAAACCATTTCAGTAAATGGATTACTTATGAATACAGTGATTTTATTATTGTACCTATAAGTTCTAAAACCCCCCTTGACTCTACTCACACATGGGACAGCTTGTGCATTGCAAGAATCAGGCCTTCTGCCAGACACCCTTAAGCCAAAGGGATTAAGAAAGAAGCCAAGTCATTTCCCTGACATTTGTCATATTGACACATAAAAGCTAAGTAAAACTGGAAAGCACTCAGGAACACTGGCTCTTACATTGTCTCCTTGAGGACATTGAAGGTCAGTTTGGATACAACTGTTGTTGCACATGCTGGAATAGAAACATCAGAGCAGTACCCAGCTTGCACCCAGTGGCAGGGTTTCCTGCCCAGGTAGCCAAGAAGAGGCAAGGTTCTTGGAAACCTGTCTGAGTTTCAATTCATGTCAACATGTTTCACTATAGCCTGGGTGGGGCAGGACTGGAAGAAGAGTGATTGAATCAACTGCATCCTTTTGGGCATTTGGTCATAAACAAACATACAAATCTCTGCTAGTATTAGCCTTCAATTAGCTCTACCATCACCTACAGACAATAGTATAAAGTAACACCTGAGATTGCTACTAGATCCTTAGTCTTGAAAAATTATGTTTTCATCAGACCTGTTTCATCATCTATAATTGAGAGAGTTATGGTTTTATATGGTTCTTATGGGATTAAAGATTATGTATGTGACAGACAAAACAATTAGTTACTTCGAGTAAGTACTTCAGATAATTAATGGTAGCCTATAATCTGTTTATAATCTATATTCAAGTCTGTACCTTTCCCAAATAAAGTTCTTAAAAAAAAAAAACATTCTTCACTTTTACCCCTGGATCATCCAAATGTTTGCTCTGAACTTTAAGCTCAACTACTTCCCACCACAGCACCATTTTTCCATCTCTTTGAACAAATCTTCTATATAGGATTGAGTTAATTTATAACAGGCCAGGGAATTTAAATCTTCATTCCTGAGGTTACTTGGATTCCTCTCTTTGACACCTTCTCAGGATAAAAGTGTTAGTGTTTAGGGTGTCCATAAGAAAGCACAGCTCCTCAGCAGCAGCCTGTACCCCGGTGCCCTTCATCCGGTATATCCTATTACTGAACAGGCTTGATTGGTGACTGGAGAGTTATGGAGTATTCTACTGGTCAGTTCTACTTTGAATTGAAGAGCAATGAAGATTTATGGGAGTTCGTAGTGGTTCCATCTGGAGACCCATCTGTGGGATAATAAGTACCTGAAGAGAGTTTGCCTGTGGCTCTGTCTCAGATCCTGAATGTCTGACTGTATTCTCATCCCCTTGCAGATCTATTCCACTAAAATGAAAGTCTTTTATGAATGCGGACTATGGAATTTAATGAGCCTTTACCATACATACCAAATTACCAGCCTACCAAGGCACATTCCAAATGTGGCCTACGATGATTTGTGTGACTTTGATAACTCACTCATACTATTTGGTTTTGCCACTTGGAAAGGGGTAAAAATATTCATAGCAAAACTGTAAGAATAATTGAATCACAACATATATGACACACTTAACACTAGAAGATTATAAATACTAAATGAAAATTAACTGTTATCATAATTAATGTTCACTTTGTGACTTATTACTAACAGAAGCATTTAATAGAAATCAAAATGTCTTAGTTAAACTAACGTCCTCTGAACCCTGCTCAGTACTTGGTATAAAAGCAAGCCCAACTTCACGTTGAATTGAGTAGTATCATCAACAATTTTATAACATCGATTATGATTTATAATTCATGTACCCACCTTTAATACATTTTAGAACTAAAAGAGACATTTTAGACAAACTTTCCACTATAATTTTAGATGCATATTCTTTATATTTGTTTTTAATTTAAAAATGATACACTTTTCACTGTCCTGACTTCCTTGCTCATGATCTCCCTCCTTTTGCTCCTCATCAGGACCTTGGGAGCTCTGTCCGGTGGTCCAATGTGGGGCTCTGTCATTTTCTCCATCCAACGCCAGGTGAAGGTTCTATGGTGATATGCAAGATATTCATGAGTATGGCAATAGGATCTGGACATTTCTGGCTCCCTCTCCTCAGCTGCCCAAGGAACTAGGTGGGGGCGTCTTCCTGGACACCTGGGAACCCCTCTAGAGTCAAGTCTCTGCCAACCCTAGAATGGCTCCCTTAATTAGGATATATAATTCCTTGTGCATTTACCCATTGAGACGGTGGGACAGATCTAACGGGAGACTACCAAGTCCAGTTGGAATGGGACTGATGGAACAGGGGACAAAACCGGGCTCTCTGAATGTGGCTGACGGTGGAGGAGGACTGAGAAACCAAGGACAACGGCGATGAGCATGAACTCTACAGCATGGATGGGCTCACTGTGAGCCTTGTCAGTTTGGTTGCTCACCTTCCTGGACTTAGGGGGAGCTGGGAGGACCTTGGACTTAACATAGTGAAGGGAACCCTGATGGCTCTTTGGCTTGGAGAGGGGCGGAGTGGGAGTATGGGTGGGAGGGAGGGGAGGGAAGGGGGAGGAGGAGGGGAGGAGATGGAAATTTTTAATAAAAAAATGAGGAAAAAAATGATACACTTTTATTAACATTGAATTATATAACTTTGTTCTTCATTTCATTCTGGGTACCATATTTCCAACTCTGCACATATTCCTTCAGCTCTCCTGATCCCTGTACCAATTCACTACTAAGGTATAAAATCTAATATAAAAATTTCCTCTCTTTGTTTCTTCCTTAGTGACCACTGAATAAAAGTAACTCAATTGTGTTCTAGAAACTCTGAGATGAGTATAACATTATCCTTGTCTTGAAAGAATTCAAATCCTTCTGAGCACAACAAAGACATTCACCTCATTCATTCCATGAATGTGGCACAAAGGCATCATGCATGGGATGCTACGATATCTTAGAGTTGGCCCAGATATGTCATCCTTAGACATAGCTGTCAGTCGCTAGCCTGAGCATATTTAGGGAACACAGATTAGAATGGGAAGAACGACTAGGAGAACAATCATGGAAGGGCAATGCTGATTCAGAAAATGAACTTAAAATGGGTATAAGTTGACAAGCAAGATAAAACAAAGCTAAAGTACTAGAATTTTAACAAGGGTAAACACACATAGCTTTGTTTTGTGGATACTTCTCAGCAAATAAAACAAGATAAGGAATGTTTAATGGAGTGCATTCTCAAAGGAAGTAGAATAATTTGGCACCCAAAGCCAACTCAATATGACCTATTCAAGCCATGCTGGTGTGGAAAAGACACTCTTTATCTACAACAGAAGGTAAAAGTTGTTCTACCAATCCAGGAATTGGTAGAATGGTAGGAATGGATAGCAGGAAGGGTGCACTGATGGCAAAGAATGTTTGCACAATGGCACTATGCACTAAAAGTCACTTGACTCATTAAAGTTAAAAATTAATACTGCCAACCCATTTTCTGTAATGATATAAATAATATATATCATAATTGAAATATATGTGTACATTCATATAAATACATACATTTACATAGGCATATATAATTATATGTGTAAATATTTTATATGATGTAATTATTAATATAACATAATCATATTCAAGTATAAATAAATGTGTACACTTATATTGTGTGCATTTTATGTATATGCATTTATTTATGCATGCAAGAGTATTATATATTGAAAAAAGTAGTCATCAATCACGTGTTGCTATTTAAGACAACAAATATGTTGAACATGTCCCCTGACCTGACTTAATTTTCTGTATCTTTATCAAATTTGATCCTCATGTCACTACTTTTAGTCATGACTATCTATGAAAAACATAGTTGTAAAGAGTCACTGTGGATGTTATTGTATTATTCCTGCAGACCCTCAACTTTCTATGACCCTTTGTCTGCTGGAGTAAGCAGCTTGTTTTTCTGTGCTTGCAGCTGCTCTGAGCAAGAAACCCTCATGAATTCCTGATAGCAGGGGAGTGGTTTCTGGTGGGCTTGCAGCTGAAAAATCCTAAGAGCTGGGGTGGGCCATTAGTCAAGGAGAGTCCTATATAAGCTGCCCTGGAACACAGTAAGATTGGCATTCTTGTTTCAAGAGTGACCCATGTCTCTGTGTGTTCTTTAATCTCCAAACCCTAGCCTGATAGCTGTTCCAGGTGGTGCAGGAGCCACAACTGTCTTAATTATTGGAATGCATAACATATTCACCTAACTACTCAACTTCCGATTTAGAAGGCACTGTCTATCTATCAATCATATATTGCACATGACAGTTAATTTAGAGAGCTTCTAGCTAAGCAGGTGATAACACATACAATCTCAGATAGTCACAGATTTTTTTAAATAATTTCAAAAGTTTCAGTTCTTAAGGTTTCTTTCTTTGCAGATCACATCTCTGTTTTCTGCTTAGGAAAAGTGCAAAGTCTGTTATCATTGTTTAAATAGGAAATCAGAACTTGATCCTGTCTTATTGTATTTTTCAATATGCTTTTCTGGATATGAATGTATTCAAAGTTTAGATATTTTCAAAATAAGTAAAATACAGGTTTGTAGAGCTATAACTTATTACTTTGGAGAAATTTCAGGCTTTATATTTAAAGATTATTAGTTAAATTTAAAAGCTTTAATAATTTTTACTATGATAATAAGTTTAGTTTCAGTAAGTTATATATCAAAGATTCAATAAAGTTTTAACTGTTGCAGTATATTCTAGCCATTATTACAGATATTATATGGTAGTTATTGAAAATGTGATAAAAGCTAATGTTAACCTGAAATTTGGCAAAATATACTAGACCCAGTTTCTTACTAGAGACATTTTAACAATTTCCATAGACTTCATGATAGTCTTCCCAGGTACAATAAAATATCACATAGGTCTTGTATATAATTCCAATGCACCATAAGTGAAAGAGGCTCTCTTGATTCCACATTAAATTGCAAATGGGTGGTCTCTCACCACTCACAATAATTTTCAGATTTTAAATGTAACATTTTTTTTTTGCATTAGGGACAGAAACCCATCATTTGTAATACTGTAGACTCCAGTGGTCATATAATTTCATATATGCTTATTATTATTATATAAAAATATAATAATTACAGACTTCTGGTAGAAAAGTTTATACAGTATAGCAGGCTGATGGAAAATATGTTGAAGACCTTGATGAGAAACTGATATTTATAATTTCCAAAAAAAATGAATTTGCGTACGTTTTGAACAGTAGCTGAAATCATGAAATGGAAGGAATTCTCAAGGTAGGTGCCAAAGGAGTGTACTTTGATGACATTAGAATGAGAAAAGTACATTGGCCAAGGGCATCATGCGGCTGTTTTGACCTTTGCAAAAACTCATTATACTGCATTGTAAAAGTAGGAGACAGCGATGTATTTGTTTAATCAGCCCTGCTTCACTGTTTGCTGAAATAGATTTTTCCTCGCAATCATGAGAGACGTTTGCAAGAGACACAAGTATTTAAGTTTTTTATTCCCCACCTAATGAAAAATAAAGTTAAATGACCTGGAATCGTAGGGATTTTTGACACTAATTAGTGAAAGGATGAGTTACCTTTGGCTAAAAGCCTGAGCAGAACTGGTTTCTGATTCTTAGCCCTCAGAAAATATTTAACTGCTCTCAAGCTTCTTTATTTGAGCTATAATATGAAAGTATAGATAACCATCATAAGGTAGTTATTAAATAATTAATATTATGGTGGTTATCCCTGAAAACATTTAAATTAAATGCACTGCATAGGTTTGTCTGGTAGTGGGTCTGGCAGATGTGGAATAGAAAGAAGGGAAGATGCATTATACACATATAAGAAACTGATAAATAAAATTAGTTAATAAAAATTAGTCTTCCCAATTCTTACCTTTTTATATTGTTCTGAAAATAAAGATAAAATGCTGGCATATAAGGTAGGACTGAGGATCATGGATATAAATTACCGACTTTCATGAAAATCCCAGCTCTATAAACCATCCCAATTTCTGAAAACTTTTAATTATCCCAAGAAATATAGTTTGAAACTTGACTTTGCATGATAAAATTCAAATCCAACTTGTTTTATTTGTCAAAGATATGAAAGAAACAATGAGACAACAAAGACTCAAAATTCCCTCTGTGAAATAATATGAACCAAATATTAAAATTATTATTTTGAAGCATTTTTTTATTTAGAAGAGATTTGAAATGCTCAGTTATAGTAAAATGACCTATATTTTCTGGGTAGATCAAGTAGGACTCTTATACAAGATATATACATGTCATAAATTTTAATCCACAAGTAGATAAATATCTTATTAAAAAGCCATGGCTTTTCTGTTTCTCATAAAGAACAAATCTCTGAATTGACCTTTCAATAAATAATTAAGAAATGTTTACTAAAAATTTTAACTCTCAACAGCTGAAAGTTTCATTGTTTTTTAAGAAACTGAACAGACTTACAATAAAACAACTCTGCAAGTAACTGTCATTATATAATTAAGTTCACAGCATGGTTTTCTTAATGCTTTGTCATTGTGTAATGTCTCAATGCAGCCAAATGCCTTTTAAACAGAGACTTATGATGAAAGTCAAGGAAAATTTAAACATATATTCTATTATTTGTCAATCTTCTAAAATGTATTAGAATTGGCACACTGGTCACATGCAACTTAAATATACCAATCCTGGTCATTTACCCAAAGAAATTTGTATTCCACTATAGAGATATTTGCATATTATTCATTGCTATTCATAATAACTATTCGTGGCTATTCATAATAACTTGGAAATGGAATCAGCCTAGATATCCTTCACCTAGTATTATATAGTGAAAAGATAGTATATATATATATAATATATAATAAAAGATAGTGTATATATAATATATTAGATTATATTCAGCTGTAAAGCAAAAAGAAAAACTATGAATTTTTCAGGAAAATAAATGTACTGCTAAAATTATAGTGAGTGTTATAAACCAGGTCCAGAAAGATAAATACCATATGATCTCTTTATTTTTCATATTTCGTTCTTTAGTCTCGTGTGTTTAACTTGGAGCACCCATGTAATCCAGGAAACTGGAAAGGGGCCACTGGGTGATAGCTTGCTTTAGGGGAAAGGTACAGTAGAACATATGTATAATGAAATATTCCCTTTTAACCTTTTAATTTTTTTCCTTTACTTTTAAATTTATCTGGGGCAGGACTTCAAGGGCAGAGGACAGATACAAAGGGATCTAGATGCAGGGTGGGAAAAACACCATGAATAAATAAAAGGAAAGTTATAAAAATAAAATTGAGATTGGGGATATTGGGGTTAAAAATCTTTAAAATGACAGAGGGTGGGGAATGAAAGAAAGGGATGTTCAGAGAGAAGATTAACCAAAATGAAGGCAGTATGAATAATCCACATAGAAACTTACTATCATGTGACGCAATTAAAAACATAACAGAGAGTTATCAGGTATTTACCTTGAATGGTTATATAACCCCAGTCCTAGAAGCAGTAAGTCACTAAACAAAACTAGTACCAGGTATGGAATGACCCATCAGGAGTTTTGGGACATGAGGCCCCAGAATATCCCAAGAATACTCACTGACCATTCTCTCAGCTCCATGCCAGAACTAAATGATAAGACCCAGTTGCTGAAATTAACACATTACTTAGTTCTAAGGTATAGATAAATCAAGGTAGAACTGAGTTCTGCATGCCCTCCCTGCTGGATTACTTTCATAGTCTTGGAAGATGCTACATGGAGTTCTTGTGGAGAAAAGGCATCAACAGTCTTAATTAGCTGTGAACCCAAAGGTGATGACCAGGAGTCTTTGTTGTACTCACTGATGAGCCCGCTAGGCTACAGAGGAAAATTCTAAACCCAGGCTCACAATGATGGCCTTAATGAAACTCAATAAATTGTAAATGAAATCCTGAATGTGGACAAGAGATTCGCAGGAAACCAAATAGGAGCTGATAGGGGCAGTAGGGGTATAATCAGTATCCATTAATTATATGTATAAAATTAACAACAAAATCATTTAATAAAAAATAATACTGACAGCTCAAATAGACACGTTTCAGAAAACTTTTACTTATATGTTCTAATTTTATCCCTGTTGCTTGATGAAATAATCTGACCAAGACAACAACCCTAGGAATAGGGGGTTTACTGGACTCACAATTCCTCATTAAAGTTCATCATTGCGAGGAGGTAAAAACAGACACTCGAGGTCGCAGAGCAAAGAAAATAAATACATATGGAATCAATGCTCTTCTTGTTTTCTTACACTTCAAGACCCACACCCATGAAAAGTTAATACCCAGAATGGACTGAGTCTTCTCATGTCAATTAAGATGATCGAGTAAATCCCACAAACATGCACATGCCCACAGTCCAACTTGTTCTATACAATCTTCATTTGAGATTCCCTTCCAAGATTTATTCTGTATTTTGTCCAGTAGATATTTAAAACTGCTCATTAAACCATAATTCCCTGGGAGAAAAAGTACATTAAGCTGTTGAGCAATGTTACAGAGAGAAAAGTTAGCTTCAATGTTAACTCGTTCATTAACACAGCCAGAATAAATGGCACATGGCAATATTATCAAAGACAGAAAATTATTTCTTCATTTTAGAAAAAATATAAAATTTTACCTCTACAAATTTAAAGCAGAAAATGAAGCAGAGGATGATTAACACAGGAATGGTTTAGTGTTGTTTTTGAGAATTTTCTCAGTACCATTAGACAAATTTGAAAAATCAGACAATGAAAAATGGTAAGAATTTCAGTGTACTTAGGTACAGTGTATATTTGCTGTGTGTATGTGTGTAGTGTGTATGTTTCTCTGTAGCACATAAATTTGCAGGCACAAGTAGCTCTAACATAAATTATAAGCCTGTAACTTTTAGGATATTTTATTTCTATTTGTCTTACATCTATAAACTTATTTTAAAAGTTTGTAAAAGCAGCTTAACCAATTTCATAAGAACAGTAAAATTTATATTCTCAAATATAATACATGTTATAGTTATTTGAGCTTACCTGAGGCAGAATAATGTCATTTTGTAAGATAACTAATGTAAAATATAAATATTCATCTCATTAGTCTCATAAAATATGAAGAAGATAGGGTTTTTTGAATAGCATTTTTATTGTTGTGGGATCTTTCCTCTACTTAATATGTGGGATTTAAATTTTAAAGAAGAACAAATATATAAAAGAATAAATGCTTTTTGAACCTCAACTCAAAACTTTATTGTATATTGATTATTCAGAAAATTTTAATATACTTTTAATTAAAATAGAATGACATCACTTTCCCCTACCCCTTCCATTCTTCCAGACCCTCCCAGCAACTCTCTCTCTCTCTCTCTCTCTCTCTCTCTCTCTCTCAAGCTCGCAAGTTCACAGCCCTCCTTTCTCCTTGATTATTATTAGGAAGACTATCGAGAAATAAGATAAGAACTAGGACTAAAACAAGACCAATCAATCTTTCTCCAGACCTATGCTTCAGGTGAGGCTATGTGATTTGAACAGGGGAATTCAAAAATGGTGAACTCGTTACAGAAAAGTAGTCTTCTGTCTTTTCCCCATTTTTTGACATACCCCATTTGAATGTATAATTTGGTTTTTATATGTAACTTTTGACCATGTAGAATGGCACTTCCCAAAGTGAGGAGCCAGGAATAAAAATTTTTAAATTTTTTTAATAGGAACCTATTCTTTTTTGGTGTATACCTTACTCAGCCTAGATATAGTAGGGAGGGCCTTGAACCTTCCCCAACACAATGTGCCTTACCCTCTCTGAGGAGTGGATGGGGGTTGGGAGGGGTAAGTGGAAGAAATGGGAGGAGAGGTGGGAGTGGGAACCTGGATGGGCGTGCATAATGAAAAAAGATTGTTTTCTTTCTTATTTTTTTAAAGGAGGAATACCAACAAAGGTTTGTATTTGTTTTGTATTCCTATACTTTTGCCAGTCCCAAAGTCATGATAAATCTGAATATTCATCGGTGGTGTTTTTTTTTTTTTTTTTTTTTTTTAAGTTGTAGTAGCTACAGAACAGACTTCCTTTCCTAATCCAATCGGTGTTCCAGCCTTCTCTTCTCTTGGGGAGTGAGGGCACTGCACAGCATTCCCTGCAGGAATCCATGAGCTTGGATGTTGCTGATGACCCATCTGACTGTTTTACATCATTATGAATGATTGTGTATCCGTGATATCAAATCTGCAAATGCTTTATCAGACATTTTCACACCTATATACTCAGTTCTATCCGGTCTCTGGTGAGGCTACCTGCCTCTGACCATTTCCCTGGATGTGAGGCTTCATATCTCGAGTACAATGCTCTCCTCGCCTTCTGACTTTTCTTGAAGTCCTGGTACCAGGCAATTGTGTCTCTCTCTGTCTCAGAGCCCTTGGCTCCTGTGTTTGGTGAATCACTAAGCAGCCTGTGCCATCTCAAAATTGATCCTCTCTAAATTCCCAAGATTCTAGGAATTGCGGACTTTTGGGTCTTGTTCCTCTGCCTCACCCAAGGGAACTGTGCCATTATTTATACCTCCTTGATCCCATTGGGTTACTTTTTGGAGACACACTGACCTCTCCTAATCAGCTGTTGTTGCAGAACTACTAGCTGTTGGCCAGAGAGCTGGAGATGCAAGATTACCAAACATGTCCAGGTGATGCTGCGATGATGGGAAAGAATCGGGTGCTTTGAGCCCTAGAGAGTCACCTTGGATCCACCTTGAACAGCGTATTTGACAGATCCAAGCAGTTTCTAATGGTTCCACAGAGCCTGGACTGTGAAGTGAAACAGACAGATACTCTAGGATGTAGCTAGCAACCCAGCTCTTCCAGGTTCCCCGAAGACGAACAATGCCCCCCAGGCCAGCAGAAAGTAGTCTCAAGAACACAGCGTCCTCATCCCTGTCTCAGCTGCTACCCCTTTCTCACTCCTCAGCTTTTTATAATAATTAATTGATTAACTAAGAAACTATTTCTTAAATTCAATGTTAATTATGAAATTTTTCTTCCTTTTAGTTATTATTGGGAAAATGAGTATTCTGTGTCTTAACCTGTACTCTCTGAGTCCTTTGCTTCAAAATATAAGCATTCTATAACTTATCCCAGCTGAACAGTGGTGATTGAAATATATTATCCTTAGTCTGTTCATCACTGTAACATGATTCCCTTTGGTCTTGTCCCATTTGTGTCACCATTTAGCTGTCACCATTGTCTGTTAGCTGGCTTTCCATTTATATGTCTGTCTATGATACCATTTCAGGTTTTCATATTGACAAAAGATATGTTCTCTGCAGAATAAAAAGCAAATGGTTTATATCCTTTACTAACAGAGTAAAAAATGGGAGAAGAATTTGAGGAAGAGCAGGGCAGGATATATTCAAAAGGTTAGGAGGAAGGAAAGGGAAAGGAGAAATGATATCAAATTATAAATTCAAAATATAAAAAGAAGAGTTGGAGAGAAGGGACTTGGGATGGCAGGAGCTGTAGGAAGGAAAGAGGAGGGATAATGTGATATGACTGTGCTTCAATTAAGATTAATAAAAGAAGAAATGAAGTAAAAAAATGCAAAATGTATGCTTCACAAAACAAATATCTTTGTTTTATATCATGCTGTTGTGCTTCATCTACATCTGAAATATTCACTATGGTTTCTTACTAAATAACTATTCATAATTTTAGATTTTCCCTTTTAAATTTTTCTCACAGCAGCTTATATCTTTTCATATTGGTGTTTTGTGAAGAAAACACCATGAATACTCCAGGATTTAATTTTATCTATGTTGAAGGTTTTCAGATCTGTGTATCCAACTGAGACTCTTGTATGTCATATCCCATTAATCAGTTTCATGATGATTGATTTACTAACTTGCCTTAGGACAATTCAAATTCTAAATATCCCAAACTCAATTTATCATCATCTCTTTAAAACCTGTATATCTCCCCTCTTGTCCAACTTGTAGACAAAAACCATCTGGTTGTCCTAATTTGACATACAGAGGTATTATCTTTATTTTTTATCCTTTATTTTTATTATATTTATTCTTTACTCAGAAGAGACACAGTATGTCAGTTTTTACTATATTGATCTATAGTTTTAGAAAAAACTTGACAAAAATTCTAACAAGTTGCCAGGGCTATGGTGACAAGCATGCTTTAGGTTTGATGGAAAGAAAAATAACCCAGAAGAGGTACAAAACTGAAGGAAAAGAACAAAATTCGAGGATACAGAATCTCCATATTTCAAGGCTTGATATAAAGTTCCATCAATCAGAGAAGTGCAGCCTTATCAAATTATAAATAATTGAATAAAATAAAGAGCTCATATATGTAACCAAACAAATACAGCCTGAATATCTTTCACAATGTTGCAATAGCTAATTCAGTGGAAAAGAGAGAGCCTTTTCCAAAAATAGTACATAACCATTTGAATGTCTAGATGAGCAAATGATACATCTCTGATATGATTCCTTTAAAAAAATAATACTACATGAATCATGATGTGAATTAAAAATATAAACCCAAAAAGATGGCGTGAGATAAAATACGAGTGATGTTCAATTTGGCAATACATTTCATTTTTTATCTGTGTGGTAAGTGTACATGACTGCATAGTCATTGTAACTATGCAATTTGGTGGCCTTAAGCACATCAACATTTTTGCTCTAGAAAAGAATTTGTAGACACAGTTATAGTATCCAATTCCATGAAATAAAAAATTGACAATGCTACTTTTTTAAAAAAATAAAAATCTCAACTTCAGGCAAGCCATAGAGTGTGAAAAACAAAGCTGCAAAACACATGTTTGATGAAAATATTGCATGCCAAATATGCAAGTGACTTAAGAAAAAAAAGCACAAATGCTGGCCTAGTAAAAGTAGACAACCCTAAATAGAAAAGTCGCCTACATATTTTTTTTTATGAAAAATAGGCAGGCAAAAGTGTGCTAATCGTCCTCTGTTGTTGGAGATTTTTCAAATTAAAACAACAAAATGATAAAATAATTAGAATGTCTGGTACCACGGACAGCGACACCAGCAGCTGCAGGGATGCTGTGGAGGGATGAGACATTGTTGGTAGGAATGCATACTTGGCACCTCCTTGAAGGACAGTTTGAAAGTTTCTCACTAAGGTAAATATACATTTACAAATGATATAGTATTTGTTTGTCCAAATGACTTGAAAACACTTTATATTTATGACATAAACTATTATGCAAGTATTTCTACTTGGTTTGTTCTGCATTGACAAATCTTAAAAGTAATCAAGAATTTGTTCAATAGCTGAGTAGAGATTTGCTTATACACACACACACACACATATGTACAGAGAATACACAAATACCCTATATATGTGTGTGTATACATTTATATGAGTGTGTGTGTGCCTGTGTGAGTGTGTGTGTGTGTGTGAATGAAGGCATGTCCACACAATAAAGTTTTGTTTTAGAACTAAAAGAAATAAGTGATCAAGTCAAGAGAAGTCATGGAGGATCCTCCAAAAGATATAAGCAGAGGCAAGCTAGAAATCTATAGATCATACTGTTCCAATCTCGCGGTATTCTGAAAAGAGTACGTTCCTATGAAGGAGCATGTGTTTGTCGGAGACTATTTTTGAGGGAGGATGAGAAGGATCCTACCAGAATGCAGGCTGTGAGCCCTTTTCTTGTTCTTGTTCAGAACAAGAGCATTGATCTGCACGATATGTCATACCTACACAGTACATTATTTGTTCCTGTTGTCCCATAACCATAAAGCTGGCTGGCCAAGGAAACTACTGGCAGTAGGTAAAGATGCCTCAAATTTGAGTCATCAGTTGTAGTAAGTCACCAAATTAATCCAGGAGGCCATCTATAATTAAAACCCAGGTAGTGGGTAGTTGGCTAGTTTCATATAGTTTGAAACTGCTCTAAAGAACTGAACGGTCTTTTCAAGCTGCCCCTCAACTCTGGCTCTGCTGTCACTCCTATTTATCTACCTTCATGATTGCTCACCTGCTGGCATGATAGTGCTTGATTCTGCCGGCTTCTACTTTATTTATTTCAAATTCCTGCCCCACATTGCTTTCAAAGGGATGCTCCTGGATTTTATTGCACTTTTCTGTTTGTAATGTTTCAGGAGTTTTTGTCAGAGCATGTTTTATTGTCATGGAATTGGCTTCATTGGTTTTCTGCCTGCATGGTCTTGTGTGAGAGTGGGTTATGCTATTTTACTGACTTCAGATATCACTAACCAACTACCTTCTCCACCTGGAACTCAACACACCACTTACATTGTCTAAAACACTAACTTACCCTCTTTCTTCTGTTCAATTTCATTGCATTTTCTTCTGCAATCATTGGTTCCATTATTTGTTTATGATGGCAAACTGGTGGGCTCCTCAGTCATAGTTGCTCTGTATTTTCTGCTTATTTATTTCTAGTTGCATATTGATCTCCTATATTGCTATAAATTGGTGCAAAATAGTCATATGACCAAATTTAACCTATAAATGAGTTAAGGGTACCCCGTATGAGATACTAGGTATAGTTATCAGTTGTAATTTTTCCTTAGAAGGAAAAGAAATATACAATTTCCCATCTGCTAGAAGACAAAATAAACCAATTGAACTGAAGGCTAATAAATGAGAAGTTGAAATAAGCTAATGACTTTTGGAAAATGGGAGTTAAATGATTAAAGATGTACTTTAAAAAGATTAATTAGGCACTTGAAGAAAGCAGAGAATAGAAAAAGAGTTGGTAGTGAAAACTAATTACCAGACCTTAGCAACAATTCAAAACCTATGGCAATAAGTATGTACGGTGTGGAAGTGAACATAACAATGAAGTCTAAAGATAAAGACTGGCTAAATTCAACAATGACTGGCTCTAAAGGGCTTTGTTATAATATAGCTTTGCTTGAGAGGCAAACAGCAGGATTGGAGGCATCGATGCACAGCAGAACTTGCATGGAAAGCTGTTCTCATAGAGAAAGAGTTAGATTTAAAACAAGTTTGCATTATTATACTAAATTTAATGTAAACTTAAAATATTTGTCTATTCCCACACTTTTTCAGAACAGGCTCCTCTTTTCCTTTCTCCAAGCCCCCACTCTTACATCAATAACGAAGAGGCAAGAAAACATATCAGAAGCATCATGATTTCATTTGAAATAAGTATATTAAATAGAAGCATGTTGTTGATCATTTGCTGTGTTCCAAACATTTTCCAAGTAATTATACCTAACACATGATTTATTCTAGCTCTATTAGTAGATTAAAAATATTTTTCTCCTTTATTGATTTTCTCTTCCTAATTATACACAAACATGATTTACTTCATGCTTATGAATAGATTATAACTATTAGTAGGACATTTTTCTCCAATACTAATGACACAACTCTGCATGAAAGCCTTTATTTATTAAATATATCTGCAATTTAAATCTGTTGGGATTCATGAACTAATTTTCTTCTTTCCTTCCAGGATTTCTAAGTAATAGATCTCATTGCTTTAGCCTGCGTTTTGCATAGGTTAACCTTTTTAACTCTTGCCTTTTTGCAGGCAGCATTTCTTGCTCTTCTATTACTTTTTACCTTCTTTCTCATTTATGTTGTATTTAACCTTTTGCAATTTATCTTCTGCAGGTTCTCCCAAAGAAACGTTTCTCTAAAAGGTCACCATTGGCCTAGATCTTGCCATTTCCAATAGAATTTGTCTCCTTTATGTTCTGTAACACTAGGCAGACCATTTAAACAGTCGGAGAGAGCTCTAGAGACAGCTCATTTAGTAGGAGAGTTGCTCCATAGGCACCAGGACCAGAATTCATATCCCAGAACCCATGTTCAAGAACTGGGAGTATCTGTAGACTCTCCTGTAAAAACTCAGTGCTGAGGGAGGTGTAGACTGTACACTTTCCTGTAAACTGAGTTCTGTGGGAGGTAACCAGGAAATCAAAAGGACTTTCTGGTCAGCAGTCTACTTCCTGGCTCAGTAAGAGTTTTGTATTATGAGCATAAAGCAGAGATTAATAAAGCAGGACCACATGATGGCCTCCTGTGTCCACTATGCATGCAGGAATGTGTGCATCATATATAAACCTATACATACCACACACATATGTTCCTCTTTCATAGGAATGTACCCTTTTCAGAAACAGTATGATCTATAGATTTCTCCTTGCCCATGCTTATATCTTCATTTAGTTTCTCTCTCTCTCTCTCTCTCTCCTCTCTCTCTCTCTCTCTCTCTCTCTCTCTCTCTCTCATCTCTCTCTCTCTCTCTCTCTCTCTCTCTTTCTGTGTGTGTGTGTGTGTACTTCTTTTACACAATACATTCCAACTATAGTTTCCACTCCCTCATAGCTCCTTCCATCTCCCCTCTACCCAGATCCACTTTCGTTCTATTTTCTCTCTAGAAAAGATCAGGCATCCAAGACACCCCAACCAGACAGGACAAAATAAAACACAATAAGATAAAGCAAAAGCCCTCATACTGAGGCTGGACAAGACAACCATATAAG
This sequence comes from Arvicola amphibius, assembly GCF_903992535.2. NCBI lineage: Eukaryota > Metazoa > Chordata > Mammalia > Rodentia > Cricetidae > Arvicola > Arvicola amphibius. The sequence continues at coordinate 11,565,065 of NC_052064.1, forward strand.
AAGGAAAAATTCCCAAGAACAGGTGAGTCTCAGAGAAACATCTGATTCTGCTGTTAGGAGTGTCCCACAAGTGCCCCAAGATGAGGATTAGGGTTACGTTTTTTTCCCCAGTGATTGCTGAGATTGCTTAAGAGAATGAATGTTTCCAGGATTATTGAACTTCCTCAATCTAGAGGCACTATTAAGTCAGACTGTAAAATTGTTCTATAATATTAAAAATTATTTCAAACCAGTAGGAACAAGGACCCTGAACAGCGAAATGTTGTGTGGCAGGATCAGGGATAAGAAATAAAAAAATATGGGGAATAAAAAATATAAAAGCAATAACTTGGATCAGGAAGTCTTGCATAAACATATTACTTATGCTAAACAGGTTTATTAAGGAGTACACAATCTTGCATATTATTTGAAAGCAGGAAAGAGATCTATATCAAAAAATGTTGGGAACTCTTTTTATAAACTACAATTACCCGGATACCCAAACCACATAAAGACATTACTAAGAAAGAGAATTACAGGCCAATCTCACTCATGAACATTGATGCAAAAATACTAAATAAAATACATGTAAATCAAATCCAAGAATACATCAGAACCATCATCCACCATGATCAAGTCGGCTTCATCCCAGAGATGAAGAGATGGTTCAACATACAAAAATCTGTCAACATAATCCACAATATAGACAAAATGAAAAATAAAAACCACATGATCATCTCATTAAATGCTGAAAAACTTTTGACAAAATACAATATCCCTTCATGATAAAGGTCTTGGAGAGAGCAGGGATACAAGGAACATACCTAAACATAATAAAGGCAATATACAGCAAGCCAATAGCTGACATCAAACTAAATGGAGAGAAACTCAAAGTGACCCCAGTGAAATCAGGAACAATACAAGACTGTCCACTCTCTCCATATCTATTCAATATAGTTCTTGAGGTCCTAGCTGGAGCAATAAGACAACAAAATGAGATCGAGGAGATAAAAATCAAAAAAGAAGAAGTCAAACTCTCACTATTTGTTGATGATATGATAGTTTACATAACTGACCCCAACAATTCTACTAAGGAACTTCTACAGCACATAAACACTTTCAGTAATGTAGCAGGATACAAGATGAACTCAAAAGTATCAGTAGCCCTCCTTTACACAGACAATAAATGGGCTGAGAAAGAAATCAGAGAAATATCACCCTTCACACTAGCCATAATAGCATTAAATATCTCAGAATAACTCTAACCAAACAAGTGAAAGTCTTGCATGATAAGAAATTTAAATCTTTGAAGAACAAAATTGAAGAAGACACCAGAAAATGGAAAGATCTCCCATGCTCTTGGGTAGGTAGAATTAACATAGTAAAAATGCAATCTTACCAAACACAATCTATAGATTCAGTGCAATGCCCATCAAAATCCCAGCAATATTCTTCACAGATCTCGAAAGAATGGTAATCAACTTCATATATAAAAGCAAAAAACAACCGGGCAGTGGTGGCACATGCCTTTAATCCCAGCACTCGGGAGGCAGAGGCAGGCAGATCTCTGTGAGTTTGAGACCAGCCTGGTCTACAAGAGCTAGCTCCAGGACAGGCTCTAAAAAAGCTGCAGAGAAACCCTGTTTCGAAAAACCAAAAAAAAGCAAAAAAACCAGAATAGCCAAAACAATCCTGTACAATAAAAGAACTTCTGGAGGCATCACAATCCTGACTTCAAGCTCCACTAAGGAGCTACAGTACTGAAAACAGCCTAGTTTGGCATAGACAGGAGGACCAATGGAACCAAATCAAAGACCCGGATATTAATCCACACACATACGAATACTTGTTTTTTGACAAAGAAGCAAAAAATATCAAATGGAAAAAAGAAAGTGTATTTAACAAAAGTTGCTGGCATAACTGGATATCAACATGTAGAAGAATACAAACAGCCAATACCAAGCTGTTTTCAATACTGTAGCTCTGTAATAGAGTTTGAAGTTAGGGGTGGTAATGCCTCCAGAAGTACCTTTATTGTATAAGACTTTTTTGGCTATCCTGGGTTTCTTGTTTTTCCATATAAAGCTGATTATTGTCCTCTCAATCTCTGTGAAGAATTTTGATGGGATCTTGATGGGGATTGCATTGAATCTATAGATTGCTTTTGGTAGAATTGCCATTTTTACTATGTTGATCCTCCCAATCCACGAGCAGGGGAGATCCTTCCATTTTCTGGTATCCTCTTCAATTTCTTTCTTCAAAGACTTAAAGTTCTTGTCAAATAAATCCTTCACTTCCTTGGTTAGAGTTACTCCCAGAAATCTTATGCTATTTGTGGCTATTGTGAAAGGTGATACTCTCTGATTTCCCTCTCTGCTTCCTTATCCTTTGTGTATAGGAGGGCGACTGATTTTTTGGAGTTGATCTTGTAGCCTGCCACCTTACTGAAGGAGTTTATCAGCTGTAGGAGTTATTTGGTGGAGTTTTTGGTGTCGCTTATGTACACTATCATATCATCTGCAAATAACGAAAGTTTAACTTCTTCCTTTCCAAATCGAATCCCCTTGATTCCCTTATGTTGTCTTATTGCTATTGTTAGAACTTCAAGTACTATATTGAAGAGATAAGGAGAGAGTGGACAGCCTTGTCATGTTCCTGAATTTAGTGGGATAGCCTTGAGTTTCTCTCCGTTTAATTTGATGTTAGCTGTCGGCTTGCTGTAAATAGCTTTTATTATATTTAGGAATGACCCTTGTATCCCTAATCTCTCCAAGACCTTTATCATAAAAGGGTGCTGGATCTTGTCAAATGCTTTTTCAGCATCTAATGAGATGAGATGACCATATGGTTTTTTTCCTTCAGTTTATTTATCTGATGGATTATATTGATAGATTTTCGTATGTTGAACCTGCCCTGCATCTCTGGCATGAAGCCTACTTGATCATAGTGGATAATTTTTCTAATGTGTTCTTGGATTCGGTTTGCCAGTATTTTATTGAGAATTTTTGCGTCAATGTTCATGAGTGAGATTGGCCTGTAATTCTCTTTCTTGGTTGAGTCTTTGTGTGGTTTAGGTATCAGGGTAACTGTAGCTTCATAGAAGGAATTTGGCAGTGACTCTTGTGTTTCTATATTATGAAATACCTTAAGGAGTATAGGTATTAGGTCTTCTTGGAAGTTCTGGTAGAATTCCGCATTGAAACCATCTGGTCCTGGGCTCTTTTTGGTAGGGAGGTTTCTGATAACAGTTTCTAATTCTTCGCGACTAACAGGACTATTTAGAGCATTTACCTGGTCCTGATGAGGAGCAGAAGGAGAGAGAACATGAGAAAGAAAGTCAGGACCGGGAGGAAACCTCCACCTGGCGATAGATGAAGAAAATGACTGAGCCCCACATTAGAGCACTGGACTGAACTCCCAAGGTCCTGATGAGGAGCAGAAGGAGAGAGAACATGAGGAAGAAAGTCAGGAACGTGAGGGGTGCGTTCACTCATGGAGACAATGGGACAGAACTAATGGGAGATCACCAACTCCAGTTGGAATGGGACCGATGGATCATGCAACCAAACCCGTCTCTCTGAATGTGGCCAACAGTGGGGACTGACTGAGAAGCAAAGGACAATGGCGCTGGGTTCTGATTCTTCTGCATGGACGGGCTCTGTGGGAGCCTTCTCAGCTTGGTTGATCACCTTCCTGGACCTGGGGGGAGTTGGGAGGACCTTGGTCTTAACATAGAGTAGGGAACCCTGATGGCTCCTTGGCCTGGAGAGGGAGGGAGGGGAGGTATGGGTGGAGGAGAGGGGAGGGAAGAGGGAGAAGGAGGGGAGGTAAGGGGGAGGAGGAGGGGAGGAGATGGAAATTTTTAAATATAAAAAAATAAACCATGAAGAAAAAAAAAGAATACAAATAGATGCATACCTATCACCATGCACAAAACTCAAGTCCAAATGGATCAAAGATCTCAACATAAAGCCAGCCACACTGAACCTCATAGAAGAGAAAGTGAGAAATACACTTGAACACATTGACACAGGGAACCATTTCCTAAATATAACTGCAGCATCACAGACACTGAAAGAAACAATTAATAAATGAGATCTCCCGATACGGAAAAGCTTCTGTAAAGCAAAGAATATGGCTAATAAGACAAAATAACAGCCTACAGAATAGGAAATAAGCTTCACCAACCCACATCAGACAGAAGACTGATCTCCAAAATATACAAATAACTCAAGAAATTGGTCATCAATAGAACAAATAATCCAATTAAAAATGGAGTATAGACCTAAACAGAGAACTCTCAATAGAGGAATCTAAAATGGCTGAAAGACACCTAAGGAAATGTTCGACAACCTTAGTCATGAGAGAAATGCAAATCAAAACAACTCTGAGATTCCATCTTACACCTGTAAGAATGGCCAAGATCAAAAACACTGATGACAGTTTATGCTGGAGAGGTTATGGGGTAAAGGGAACACTCCTGCATTGCTGGTGGGAGTGCAAGCTGGTACAGCTCCTTTGGATTTCAGTGTGGCGATTTCTCAGAAAATTAGGAAACAACCTTCCTCAAGACCCAGAAATACCACTTTTGCTCATTATTGTCACAAGGATATGTGCTCAACTATGTTCATACCAGCATTATTTGTCATAGCCAGAACCTGGAAACAACCTAAAAACCCTCTACTGAAGAATGGATAAGAAAAATGTGGTACATTTAACACAATGGAGTACTACACAGCAGAAAAAATAATGACATCTTGAAATTAGCAGGCAAATGGATGGAACTAGAAAACATCATATTGAGTGAGGTAACCCAGACACAGAAAGACAATTTTCATATGTACTCACTCCTAAATGGTTTTAAACATAAAGCAAAGGAAACTAGCCTACAAATCACAATCCCAGAGAACCTAAACAACAATGAGGACTCTAAGAGAAACATACATGGATCTAATCTACATGGGAAGTAGAAAAAAACAAGATCTCCTGACTACATTGGTAGCATAGGTACCATGGGAGAGGGTTGAAGGCGAGCAGAGAGGCAGAAATCAGAGCAGAGAAAAATGTGGAGAATCAATAAAAATCAATATAAAAATGGGAGGGGTAAAATAAAGAGATGCCTAAGACAAACAAATAAACAAAAATTTAGCAGAGAAAATGCAGAATATCAGACACAGTTGCCTATGGACTGAGAACCACAACCCAAGATTGCCAAGAAGTCACAATCTTTGACACTCTAAGGAGACCCTTTTTTCCAGTTCTAAACCATCCTTTCCAATTCAGTTCCTGGACTAGGGCATAGATCTAAAGTGCCCTCTGTCCTTTCATCAGGACCTCTGAAAAAATTTTGGGTAGATCTGGCTATTCAAAAAACAAGAAATTAGTAAAATATTTACAAAAACCCCTACCACTTGACAAACTTTAACTTCTTTTCCTCGTATGGATGAGGACTGAGGTTATGGCTTGTCCTTCTCTGGGGGTCACTTGCTACATTGCTTTTTTATTTTTTATCTCTCCTCACCTAGCTGGGACACCATGAAGTATCAGGAATCCTGGATGAAGCACAATTCAATCCTGTGCCCTCTCTGTTTGTTTGTGTGCTTGCTTTTTCTATCTGAGACACAAGCCACCTGTCTTAGAACTCTAGAGGATGGAAATTATAAGAAATAATACAGATAATTTGACATCATAAGTAATGGACAGAGAGAGATGGAAGAAGGAAAATTTCCATCTTGTATATTCAAAATTATTTTATCAATTTTTTTGGCATTTCTACAGGTGGCCTTACTTTCTGTTATCAACTAGGCCTGTCAGTACAACAGTATTACGATTGCCTCCTCTGTCTCTGTTAGCTTAACCTCTTGGATTGTGTCTGTGCTGTCCCAAGACAAGATTTCATTCTCTTCAAACCTGTGATCTACTCACACTTTGTTGTTCATTCTTAATCTCACTCTTTAATCTACTTTCCCCTAGTCCACATATAACACACATAAAAATGGATACATGATGGAAAGACTCTGAAAAATGTCCCTGGACTTCTCTGAAGTTCCACTTGTGTAGTTTACATCTAAGACCTGGGATTCCACTCTATGTTTCTCTCTCATTTCAGAAGGAATTGGGTAAGTCCCACCCAAGCAACTTCCTGGGCTGTGGAATGAAATGCAGTGGCCTCACATTAGATCTTTAAAGGGTCCCAGATCTAATCTGACAGCAAGAGAAATGGCACTATTGTCTGCTTACATCAATCCTGTACACTATTTGTAGGTACTGGTTTTTAAAGTTAGAAGCATAAAGATGTAATACAATTTCTTTCTAGCATAAATACTATCAAAGACACATCAAAGAAATGTTAAGAGAAAAGTATTAGAACCTGAAACAGCTAGCCTGGAAAATTTAATTTCTTTATTATATATCACTCCATCAGACAGACCCATATTTATACAAATTATTAAATGTATATATTATATATTATATACACCAATAATATCTCTGTAATATAAACTCATGTAAAATGATCACTAGCTTATTTTAACCAGTTCATTCTCATATCAGCACACAATTAAAGGAATGGTGTTTTTGCATGATGTTAAAAAGCGTTCTCTTCATAAAAAAAATATAATCTGCTAGGGAAGTAAAATCCAAGACTTCAGCATTAAATGTAAATAAAAATGTTTTACTTATTAACAAACATGTGAAACCACCAGACTAATTTTCCTCTGAAATGCATTTTTGAAGAATTCATCCATTTTTCTTTCTCCTCAGTGACTGTTCTTTTAACAGCCTTAGCTTCATCTCCAGAGAGTTGTTTATCTGAGCTCCAGGGCTCTGTTTACAACTCCTGTTGAATATTTCTACAGGTCATGCAACTCTAAAATCAACTTAACTCCCTTACTTTCACAAAACTCCTTGGATTATCAGTATATTAAAAAATATAAACTATTTCTCCCCGAAAAACAAGATATGCCCACTGGTATAATTGTGCCCTGAATGTCATGGGAGTAAGAAATCACTCTCTGATTTAATCTCAGATCTGCTCCATGAGGTGGAACACATTCCTGGCAATGATACCTGAGCCAAAACACCTGTGGCTAAAGAGTTCACAGACTAAGGGAGAATTCATTACTACTTTTCTGCTGAGTGGACAATTGACATGATTCCTAATGACTTATTGATTCATCCATAGATCAGTGCCTACTCACCACTCATTAGAGAGCCTTCTTCTTGCAGAAGGTGACAATTAACACTATAACCCTCAAACTGACAATGTAAAGAAGATAAGAGAATAAGAGACCTCAACTCTAAATGGAATACACACATCACAGACCCCTTCCCCAGAGGCACAGGAACCAAAAAACTAAGAAGAGGAGTAGAAAAATTTTAAGAGACATTGGTGGATAATGTCAAGCAAACATTGATTTTGGAATATGAAAGTCCAGCTGCACATATGAACGCAACAATTGTGGCATATGCATAAGACCAGCACAAGCTCAAGATAGAAGAATATCCCCAAATGGAAGGGGATTGTATGCACAAAATCCCATCAGCAGCCAAAGAAGAACTAAAATCAACTTTCTGTAATGATGTAATTCCTGGAACTCACCCACACTCCAGAGCAGGACCAAGTCCCAGATAGTAAAGAGTACTTTAAGGGTTTTATTAAAACATCAATATTGCTCTGAAGTTATACATCTGACAACAACAAAAAAATTAAGTTCTGGTATGTCTGTTTGATAGCAACTTTATATGCACAACTTGTGAATGGCTCAGAGCCAAATATGCTGCAATGGAGTTACCATGAATTTTGAATGTAGATTATTGAGCTTTCCTTTTTATATTCTATTAATTACATTTACACAGAAGGAATATGTTTAAAATGTTTCTTTAGGTGGCTACCTTTGGCTCATTTGAAGTCTTTATGTTGGAATTGAAATAATACTGATTACTTATATGTATGTATGTGGTTGTAGGTATGTGTGGAATTGTATCTGAAATCTGCCTTAGTAATATGATTCTTGTTATTTTTCACAAGGGAAAAATCTGTCAATGAAAATGTGTTTGAAACACTGATTTAGTCAGTTCCCGGTTACGTAAATATACTTTGTTATATTGTCCGTGCAACTCAGACTTCAGGGTTTTCATCTTCTTTTATGTGGACTATGTGATCCCAAATCTAAAGTTAATCACATGAGACGATGTTTTAGCCTAAAACTCCAGCCGAATTTCTACCAGGGTATTTCCCTCACATATACATCTTTAAACCCATAATTAAAGATGTGACTATCGAGTGTTTAATCACTATGTGCAGAGACCTTTGTTATGATAAACACCATGAATGAGGCAACCAACAGAAGAGAGTTACTCAGTATATGATTCCAGAGGCATAAGGGTCCACCACGGTAGTAAAGTGTGGCAGCAAGCAGCAGATATGACAGGTGGAGCAGAAACTAAGGGATTATCATCTTTAACCATAGTCACCAAGCAGATAGTGAAATGGGAAAGGCATGTTACTGTAAAACTCCATACTTCCTTCACCAAGGCCACACCTTCTAAACCTACACAAACAGCACCAGCAACTGGGGACCAGGTATCCGAATGCCGGAGTCCATCAGGGGCATCCATATTCATATCACCATATTACATTCCTTGTTGGTTCCTGTCCTTAATCATAATACAAAGTAAATTTAGTTCAACTTCAGAATCTTCATAGTCTCTCACTGTTAGCATTGTTTCAAGTCTAAAATCCAAAGTCTCATCTGAGACCAAAGTCAATCTCTTAACTATAACGCCCTCTAAAACCAAGAATAAATGGCATACTTCCAACATATAATCGCACAGAATATACATTATCATTGCCAAAGGAAAGGATGGAGGCATAATGGGGAAATAGTAGACCAAAGCAAGATATAATCTAGCACGTCAAATATCAAGTCCTGTAGCTCTAAGTTCTATGTCAAAGGGATTAGACAGCTCTGTCCTTCCAGCTTTGTAGCCTATAACTACTATTCTTTCTTTCTGGTCCCACTCCATGTGTGAAGTGCTCCTTGGTGTATATCTCACAGTTCTGATATCTTAAACATCTTTGTATAACCAATGCAACCCAGGATTCATTTCCACAACTCCATCACGCAGGGACTTCCCTGACCTGCATTAGCTGACCTGAGTGATTCTTTAAAACTGTGGAGGGATATTCTATGACCCTATTATTTATTCTTGCATTCATTCCTTTTTACTCTAAAGTGCATGAAAGATATTGACAAGTTTATCTGCTGACCCTGAACAGAATCGGACCTCTTTAATTATACTGAGAGCAGTTTTTATGTAATTTTCTTTATTAGAACAAAAAAATTACTCAGGATTTTTTTCTTTCATAAGTTGGAAACTTACGAGGTGGCAGTGCTGTTGTGAGGGAACCCTTCTCTTCATTCCAGTGCAGGTCAGGATTATCTCTTCCAGCAGAAGTCATGGCTGCAAAGTTAAATTTCCTGGAATATTTTCTCTTCTGACTATTGGGTATTCTTTTTATCCAACTTGCAATTTTTTTCTTTTTAAACCTGTGTAAGACTGACTACTAATAACCATGCAACAGAATTAGGTTATCTTGCAATCTTCTATACCAAATAAATCACCCCATTACCTTTGAGTTTAGCATCAATCAAGGTCTTCGGACAATCAGAAAGCAGCCACGATTTTTCTACACTATCTCAGAAACAGTCCTCTAGCCATGTAACTAATTTTGTTCTGTTGAAGCCTCTAGAGTAGTTCTCTCAGAACTACTGTCTTCTAAGCTTCTACTAGATTGGCACACTAAGTTCTGCTTTCAGCATTAAACTGACTTTCTTGTCCAAAGTTCCAAAGTCTTTGTATTCCTCTCTTACCGCAGTGCTCCATTCCTGGTACCAACTTCTTCTTCATTAAGTTTCTATTGCTGTGATAAGGCACCACAACTTACAGAAGTGATACTTTTTTTTGGCTTGTGATTCCAGAGTGACAAGGAAGGATGGCAGCAAGCAAATGACATGGCAGCTAGAGCAAACCCTGAAGCCTCACTCTGTGCATGACAGCAGGAAGCAGAGAGCAAACTGAGTATGGCTGGTGGTTTCTAAAGCCTCAAAACTGTCCCTAATGCCTACTTCCTAGCAAGGCCACGTCTTCTAAACCTACTGGAATAGCATCAAGTGTTTCCAAACAAGAGCCTACAGGGACATTTTCACTCAAACTACTACAACAGTCTCCAACAGAAGCATTTCTGATTTGATGACTGATATGCATGAGACTCACTGAACTAAGAATTCTTAACAGCATTTGCCTTTCATGCCATGAGATCTTCATGCAACTCCTTGAAGTATATCTGTCTTCTAATGACTGCCAAGTAGGCAGGTTTCAAATGTCTCAAAATTTCCAACAAGTGAATTTTCATACTTTGGAAAATAAGTTTACTTCCATCCTTTATAACTACTTTGATGTTATAATGACTCTTTTTGTAAATTTGGAAGTCCTCAGATAATTTCTTAAAAAAATGGGGATTTCTGGGTTTAGAAATATGATATAATAATTTGGACCGTCATATATCATAGCTCTATAATCTTGCTTTCTAGGATTGTTCTCAAGGGTGAATTTCCACAACTAAAATAAGGCTTTCAATTAACCTCTTCATTTTTTTTAAACAGCGTCTTATATGGCATCTTTACTATTGCACATATAACAAATATCCAAATGCATTCTATATACTAAACGGTTGAACTACACTTTCACTTGTTAAAATGTTCCAGCTTAAATTTCAGCATGACGTTTTCTTCACACATCATGTTCATATTTGACCATTTTGTTCTTCATGCATTTCTGAACAAAGTACTCGCTGTTAAAATATTTTAATAAACCAACAGACCATTTGCTAAGGAATATCTCAGCCACCATATTTGTTCATAGATCCTATGTGTAATAATAAGTGTGGTGATTAAGTGGCTAATCGTTGAGAGAATATCAGTTACCTACATTATTTGGCTATTAGAAAGTATTAATGAATTTACTTATAATTAAAGCTTTTGGTGCGATTGGCTAACCAATATTTATTATAAATATATGTAAAAACTACAAAGACAAAATTCAGTGGAGTGTGGTCAGACACCTATACTAATAAACAAGTAAATGTCTGTTGATTTGTATTTGTATTTTAAAGTCTAGATTAATCAGCTTGTTTTTCAGTTCTGCTTTGAAAATAAAAGCAGGAAAAATAGCTTTGGAATAATATAGCCATCATTTCTGTCAGAGGGTCTAGAGTTTGAGGTTAGACTAAATTTTGAATCTGTCACTATATGACCTTAATAATACCTTCAGCTTAAATTCATTTTTAATCAGTTTAGTAAATATCAGATTAAGTGGTTCACTGCTTTGTGTAGTAAGTAGTAGCAACATCATCATCATCAGCAGCAGCAGCAGCAGCAGTGTGTGTAATACAGAGCCTTTAACTCAAATAACCTTAAAAATCCTCTGATTCCTCTGCCTCCATCACCCAAGTGTTTGGATTACAGGCCACACAACCAGGCCTGGTTTATATAGCTTTGTGGATCAGAGTCAGAACCTCTGGGATGATAGACAAAAATGCTACTCCTATATACAATATAGACATGGTAAGCCCTATGCTCCACAGGAGAGGACCAACACTAAACAAATTCGTGACATCTTTGGAGGATCGTTGTCTTATAATGTTGTGACAGGACATTTTTATAACCTTACAATTCCTTTGCATATATGTTATGGCTTAGGTTTGTGTTTTTGTGAAAGTCCTGTGTGTGAATATGTGTTTCTCTGTGTCAATATGTGTTTCTCCTGCTCTCTCTCTTGGGTCTTTTCTTCTGTTCCTTTGTTTGTTTTGTTTTCTTGTATCTTATTCTATTGTGGTTTTAAAATGATTTTTATTGAGTTCTACATTTTTTTTCTCTGCTCCCTTCCCTGCCTCTCCCCTCCCCTTCAACCCTCTCTCGAGGTCCTCATGCTCCAAATTTACTCAGGAGATCCTGTCTTTTTCTACTTTCCATGTAGATTAAATCCATGTATGTCTCTTTTAGGGTCATCATTGTTGTCTAGGTTCTCTGGGATTTTGATTTGTGTGGTGGAATTTTTTTCAACATTTCATGTTTTCTAATGAGAGACAGAAAGAGTGTGCATTTGCACAGTTTCTGGGGATGGAAAGGATCTCAGTGGAGTTGAGGGGGAAACTCTAATAAGAATATATTATATAAGAAAATCTATTTATAATTAAAGAAAAATAAATAAAGAAAAATAGTAAAAATGCTGATCTTGGCAAAGTCTCCACTCAGTGGAGGGACTTTGTACTGATTAAGGAATTATTATATTATATATTTTTATATTTATTGTATATATTATAATTTTATTCATTTATGTAATTATCCTTCATTATGCTGATTAAGGTCAGTGAGCATCAGTAGAGGTCAGTTTTCTCTTTTATTTACATGTCTATTGTCTTAATAAATCATGATATAACATTTGGTGCTGAAACAGAACTGATTTTGTGGTTCAACACCCCAAACCTCCCATCTGGGCAAACTTTCTTCTCTCTCTTTACCTGTCTCCTCTATTTCAGACACACATCTCATCAAGAAATTTCTAAAACATGTGATCAGCCTCCAGCTATGGCCTGAAACCTATGGGTTTCGTCGTCATCTAGAGATTTGGTGCAAATGCTGTTCTGGGGCTTTATTGATGTGTCATGTGAACATCATTGGCTCCTTTCCTCATCTGCCTTTTTCTCTCCACTCTTTCTACCTCAGAATCAGAGGGTTTTACACATTCACCAAGCCAGCGAACCCAGCATTCAAATCAAAGTTTCCCCAATGCAGTAAAGCTGCTTATAAATGTAAACAGGTGTGACCATTTCTAGGTAATGCCGTCAGAGTTCTATGCTACAATTTTAATCCCATTTAATTTTTTATAACTCAGTCTTGCTGTGTAATCCTGACTGTCACAGGACTTTCTCTGTAGACTAGGCTGATTTTGAATTCAAAGAAGTCCACTTGCCTCTGCCTTCCAAATACCAGAAATGAAGATGGATAACATCACTCTTGGCTTTATTTTAGTCCTAATTTTAAAATAATTTTGACAGGTCTTTCCTTTCAAATATGTACTATCTGTTTTCATTACTTTTGAATAGTTTCACTTCATGTGTTTCTATTTTTAAAAAATAACTTTTAAGGCATATAGTCATGAGTCACCAAAAATAGATTAATTTTTGGCGGGCAATTGAGAGGGTGCTTTGGTTCTTTGCTGGTAAATTATTTAATATTTGGTTTTGCTTATTTATTTGCTGCCTATTAGCATGACCATTCCTCCCTCTTGGCTAAGTTCCCATTGTCCATCAGTTTTGCCTCTGCTTCCTCCAACTTAATTCACAGATTCCAAAGCATGGTGTGAATATCTTCCTACACTCATTTATGTCTATACCAAGCACGCAGGCTACTGAACTGGATTTGTGAGCAAAGCACAAGGAAATTCAGCCCCCTAGTAAATCTGCCAACCAGGTGTCACTGAAAGACTGCTCACTCTGATCACAAGCAAACAGAGAGCCTCCGAAGTGCTTAACAGACAAGTAGGGGAGGTTGCAGCAGTAAATGAAGGTGAGATTTGCCTGAAGATGCAACCGCACGTTTCCCATTAATGTAACTGAGGAGCTCAGCATTAAACCGCATTCAGGACTTAGCCTGAAGCAGTCTGTGTAAGTGGGTCTTGCAACTGAAATGAGTTTCATGATATGCAGAGATTAAAGACCAGCAGTGCTAAGCAAGAAATCTGAGCAGGGAATGTTTCAATATGTGAGGATGATCTAGGAAGGTCTAGAGTGTCAGTTTTCTTGCATAATTTCAACTTTATTTCATTTTATACATGAGCACTTCCTAAAAAGTGCTGTTGGTCAGCTACCAGGAATAGAAACCAATAAATATGTATTAAGTGAGGAAACCCTGTAATAAACATTACCTTAAAGAAGAGTGCAGCAGAAAGCATATATTCAAAAACCTCAGTGGGATAGATAAGTATCATTTTAATACTATAGAAGAGAACAACATTTCTGTAATTTTGTACTTATACCTTTGTACGATATTATCTTAGAATGAATGACTGAGAAAAACAACTAATTAAAAGTGCAAATTAGATACAGTGATGATAAACGCATGGCCTCTTCTGTCACATGACAAGAGAAAAGATAGGGTCACTTTGGATTCAAAAGTGATTAATCTATATCATCCATAAAGGAGTGTTGGATGATAATTAGTAGGCTTCCTTGTCCCTGGATCGATTCTCCCACATTAGGAACTTCATAGTAATGATCTGACTTTTATTTCTTTTAAACCATTTTCCCATAACAATTCTGTGATTGTGTACAACCCAAAACATCTTGTACCTGAACAATAAATTCTCTTCCTGCCTATAACTCTAGCTTTGTCATATTTCTTTTTGATCTTTAGCTATGAACATACTTGGATGACGAAGCCTTATAATGACTTTCTTGGGGTTTCTGTGAAGAGACACCATCACCATGACAGCTCTTATAAAGGAAAAAAAATTAACTGGTAATTACAGTTTCAAGAGGTTTAGTCTATTATCATTACACCAGGAAGCATGGCAGTAGGCACAAAGACATGGTGTTGGAGAGGTAGCTGAGTTTTGTGCATCTGGATCTGCAGGCAATGGGAAGAGAGTGACACTGGGCCTGGCTTTAAACCTCAAAACCTGACCCAGTGATGCATTTCCTCCCACAATATCACACCAACTCCAGCAAGGCCACACCTCCAACAATGCCACTCCCTATTTACCTATTGCAACCATTTTCATTTAGATCACCACATTAGCCCATATTAAATTGTTTGGAGTATTTGTTTCCAAACTGGGTTGTTCAGAGATGTATGGTTGATGAATACAGGGTATAAAGATGCTGAAAAGGCTCAGTGATACACTTATATCTAGTTTTAAAAATTTGAGACTAGGCATGGTGATTCATGACTATAATTCCAGCACTCGAGATTCTTAGGTAGGAAGATTGCTTCACTTTGGAGACCAGTCACACAGACAAGTGAGACCCTATCTCAAACAAAAACTTGAAAATCATTAAGGAAAAAAAGGTATAAATATGTAGGTACTTTGCCTACGTGTTGAAATTTCCATCTGACAACTTCTATAGTTATCTTAACATTCAGTTGAATGTTAAATTAATAACTAAGTTTTACCTATATTTCAATGAGCATATTTAGCCTTTTACAAATTTATTATTTTTTTCTTTTTCATTGAAAAAATCATACAATATGTTTTGATCATTTTCCCTGCCCACAGCTTCTCCCAGATCCCTTTTTTCTCTCTACCAACCCAAATGTATGCACCCCTCCCACCTATTTCTCTCTTTCTTTAGGAAACAAATGGACAACAAAGGTCAAAGCTCTGCGAAGGTTCAAGCCCAATGAGGTCCCAGTGCTGATAGGAGAAACTGAACATAGACTGTGCTAGGTAGTTTTATGTCAGCGTGGTATAAGTTGGAATCATCTAAGAGGAGGGGACCCTAATTAAGAAAATGCTTCTGGAAAAATGGTCTGTAGGCAAGCATAGAGGGTTTTTTCTTAGTAGGCGATCGACGTGGGATGGCCAAGCCTACATTGATGTAAGTGGCCACCCTGGGCTGATACTTTTGCACTGTATAAGATAGCAGGCCGAATAACCTGTAAGGGGCAAACCAGTAAGAAGCACCCCACCATGGTCTCTGCAACAATTCTTGCCTCAAGGTTCCTGCCCTGTTTTAATTCCTATTCTCACTTCTACAAATGATTAATAAAGCTGTGGAAGCATGTTCCAAACAAAATTCTTTCTTCTCCTGAAGTTGCTTTTGGCCATGGTGCTTCATTATTGGGATAGTTACCCTAACGGAAACAAGCTCTCATCTCTAACTAAGAAGTTAACACTGCTTTTCTCCAATAGAGTTTCATTGGACAAGTTTATTATTATTACCAGCTGAGACATCCAGTCTCATGGAGTGAACAACTATTAGATTATTATAACTTCCATGATAGATGGCCATTGTTAGACAAGTTGGACCACATAAATATAGATTCTGTTCTATTCCTCTAGCTAATGCTGACCAATACAATTAGGTTTCTAGTACAAGGCATGATTTTCCTCCAGGTGAGTGGGCCTTACGTACAACTGGACAGCCATTGCTTAGTTCCAATATGTGAGCACCACTTCTTATACCTTTGTGCATATCTTGCCAGGCTGGTTATAGGTATGGATCATAGTTAATATCTTTCCTTCCTTGATAACTTGGATAGTATGTTCTGGTACTGTTGAAACTATATTATGGGAAGAAAGCTTTCATATTAGACCCAGCTCCAATCATCCGAGTCCTGTCCCCCACACATACAGTCACTCATCTCTAGGTTTTCCTTTGAACGAATGAATTCAAACTCACAGATATCAATTGCTTTTTTAATCACCTTTTGATTGTAAGGCTTACTTTGTTTTGTATAAACTTTGAGTTTGACTGATTACTGTATTTTTTACTGAGAAAAGTCCCTTAAATTCCAGTATTCAAAGCTTGAAGTCATTTAGCCTAGGAAACTGAGGCAAATCTTGTCAGAGAGCATTAAAAAAATGATAAACAATTTTCCTGTTATAGTCAAGTCACATCTGCTTTGATGCATTAGTTTTTGTTGCTGTTTGGCTAGCTCTCCCCATGATTGAAAGGGAATTGTCTCTCTTTATAACGATGTGTGATTTACATATAATTTACATCTAAGCTGCTTAATTTGAAAGACTTTAATTACTTTTTTCTCTAGCCAACATTATCCTGAGGTGATTAGCTTCCCTAAATGCAAGTATTTCTAGATATGGTACCCATGGCTAAAGCCAATCTTTCATAAAATGGAATGAAATCTTTTATAAAATCCATTGAAGAAAATTATCATTAAATTATTCAGCTAAATATGAAGTGAACTTCAAAAAAAAGAAAATAAAAGAAAGGAGAACGAAAAGAAATAAGGCAAAACAATATGGGAAATTAGCTCTTTCCCTGACTCAATATATGTCCAAATTTTCCTACAATGAGTGTGAATTGTCCAATCCTGACCATCACTTTATTATGAACTACTTGTATAAAGGTTTTTTTTGTTTTGTTTTGTTTTTGAGACAGGGTTTCCCTGTAGTTTCTAGAGCCTGTCCTGGAACTAGCTCTTGTAGACCAGGCTGGCCTCGAACTCAGAGATCCGCCTGCCTCTGCCTCCTGAGTGCTGGGATTAAAGGCGTGCGCCACCACCGCCCGGCTAAAGTTTTAACTCAAACTCCACCCCCCTACACACACACAATTTGCTCTAGTTTGTATCATTTGTCCTCACCTTCTTATGGGATTTAGTATTTTCCATAACTTGATTTTGTGTACATCTTCATTTGTTTCTATGTGTGTATGTTTGTGTTCCGCTTAACAAATCACAAGTCCCTTAAAGTCCAGAATGGTGCAGTTGAATTGAGTGGAACAGAAGGATATAAGTACACAAAAGCCTTTCAAAGAACACACACCTGTTTTTTTTTTTTTTTAATTTATTTATGGCTAGGAAGTTCAAAGTATTCTAGTTCCCAGGCAGGGAATTCTTTTCTCAATTAAAAAGATATTCAAAACTGTGAGATTAAATTTTTTAATATCTATATTATAATAATATCATAAACCTTCACCAGATATTTCAAAGTCATTAAGAAATTCAAAGTGTACCTGTAATATACTCTATTTTTTGTTGCCATGGGGAATATATGAGAAAACAGCTTAACGGAGGGATGATTCCTTTTGGCTCATTCTTCCAGAAGGGTTATTCAAAGGCTGCTTTTCCCAGTTGCTGTGGGCTTGCGCAAAGGCAGAAGATCAGAGATGGGAATACATGGTAGAGCAAAGCTCCTCAGGCCAGAGCATCCAGGATATGGCGACAGTGGATGAAGGTCCAGGGACAAATCATACCCTCCAAAGGCTTGCCTGGGGGCCTACCTCCTTCAGTGTGTTCCCACCTCTTAATAATACAGTCAACTCTGCAGTCCTGAGCTGAGTGATCCAACTGCTGGGTTGGGGCCCTCATAATCCAATCTCCTCTCCAAACTCCCAGGTATCCAGGGAGATGCCCCCAGCTTGTCCCTTGGGCAGCTGAGGAGAGGGAGCCGGAAAAGGCCAGATCCTATAGCCATACTGATGATTATCTTGCATATCACCATAGAACCTTCACCTGGCCATGGATGGAGATAGAGACAGAGCCCCACATTGGAGCACCGGACTGAGCTCCCAAGGTCCTGATGAGGAGCAGAAGGAGGGAGAACATGAGAAAGAAAGTCAGGACCATGAGGGGTGCGTTCACCCACTGAGACGGAGGGACAGAACTAACGGGAGACCACCAAGTCCAGTTGGAATGGGACTGATGGAACAGGGGACCAAACCGGACTCTCTGAATGTGGCTGACGGTGGAGGAAGACTGAGAAACCAAGAACAACGGCTATGAGCATGAACTCTACAGCATGGACGGGCTCACTGTGAGCCTTGTCAGTTTGGTTGCTCACCTTCCTGGACTTAGGGGGAGCTGGGAGGACCTTGGACTTAACATAGTGAAGGGAACCCTGATGGCTCTTTGTCTTGGAGAGGGGTGGAGTGGGGGTATGAGTGGAAGGGAGGGGAGGAGGAGGGGAGGAGATGGAAATTTTTAATAAAAAAATGAGAAAAAAAAACTCCCTCAGCCTGCAAATAAGCAAGCCTCTAACACTAGAGACTTTGGAGGACAGTGTCTATATTGGAATAAATTTGTTTTTATTGGAGATATGTCAACTGATTTCTTTTGTATTAAATGTTATACTGCTTACTTATAATGCTAAAATGGAGCCAACAATATCTAGAAACCATGGCACACACCGCTCTGCTCCAATGCTTTAACCTCTTCATGTGTTCCTCCAGAATACGTGAAAATGTTGCTTGTCATATCTACTCAGGCTGCAACTTTATTGACATTCTGAGAATAATTCTTTAACTTGGAGATGTTTCAAAAAATGGGAAATACAAATTTCAGTAAGTGGGGGTCTTTAATTCCATCTCATTTAAATAGTAAAGGTTTAATGTAGAAGTTCAGAATAGTTAGCTTTTGATACACATTGGGGCATTGACTGCAGGACTCCTGAAAACACTTAAACAGAAGAATTCTAAAGTCCCTACGTGAGACTGCGTGCTATTCGTAGATGCACGTGGGTATGTGTAACTTTTAAATCATCTCTTTATTATAATAACCAATACAATTTAAGGCTTAAGCAAACAGTGCTTAAGTTGTGTTGTCAAGGAGCCTTATGGCATAGGTAGAAATCTTCGTGGGGGGAGGGCAAACTCTGCAGCAGGTTGCAGCGCATCCATTTACCTCCTGCTAATTCCTGGTGGTGAAGGAAAACAGCTACTCATTAGATGTGGAAATGCAGCTTATCCGTGTGCAGAAACATTTCAAAGTTGTAATGACTAAACCTACTTATTTCATTTCTTTAAATTTAGTGACTGCTTGGTAAAATCCAAGGGACACTTTTTCGAACTGTAGCTTTTAAATTATTCATGTACCCAATTAACGAGAATAGGTTCCATCGAAGTTAATTTTTTGTTTGTTTGTTTGTTTGTTTCTATTTTGGGGGCCTGCAACACAGCTTCCACAGAGACTTATTCTTCCTTTTGAACGTTCAACCTAGATTGGCTTATTTCTAGCCAGCTTTTCTAACTTAAATTATTCGATTTCTCTTTAATTACATTTTGTCTTGGGGCTTTTGAACTTTGTTTATTCTAAATATCTTTCTTTCCTTCTTTTTCTGCGGGTGGCTGGACTATGACATCTTCCTCTCCTCCTTTATTAGCTCCTCCCTGTTCTCTCCCATTTATTCTCTCTACTTGGCAGCCCCCGCCTGTCCCTCTCCTGCTAGCTACTAGCCAATCAGCTCTTTATTAGACTAATGAGGAGTTTAAGGCAGGTGAAGTTAAGCAAATGCAATGTAGGAGAATGCAACACATCTTTGATCAGTAAACAAGTATTCTACAGCATAACTGAATATAGCATGTCTTAACTAATATTCCATAACACTACATGTTATATTTCAGATAGAATGAACTAGAATGCATTCTAACTGAATGTTGGCTAGCAAGGGATTATTTAGTATAAATTTGAAAACAACCAACATATTAAATGTCCTTTAAAAGTTATGGCAAAGCCGGGTGGTGGTGGCGCACTCCTTTAATCACAGCACTTGGGAGGCAGAGGCAGACAGATCTCTGTGAGTTCGAGGCCAGCCTGGTCTACAAGAGCTAGTTCCAGGACAGGCTCCAAAGCCACAGAGAAACTCTGTTTCGAAAAACCAAAAACAAACAAACAAACAAATAAATAAATAAATAAATAAATAAATAAATGTTATGGCAAAATACATCTGCATCTTAAGTACATACTCATCATCTGCACATTAGAAAGGTATGTCTAATTGAAAGGATATTGACCTGAGAATCAGTTGAATTTCATTTTGATTCCATTATGATATTGTAATTATAATATATTTGGATGTTTTTGATGGTGTTTCTGCCTACATGATGAGTGACTGTACAGATATTTGAATGTGTGTTGAAACATTTATGAGCAAATATGGAAAAGTTACTCTCTGTTTCTTATAAAGTTACATAAACCAAAATACTTGCTTTAGATTGCCACTAAGTTCTACGTTAGCTAGGAATATGGTGGTAAATTTTAAAGACTTTCTGTACTGCCTTAGAATATGCAGGTTAAAACATTATATACTGACACATATGAATATATATCTATCCAAAAACAATGGGAGAAACATGTTTCCCGAGACATAGTCCTGCATACCTAAAACACTTTAGGAAATATATAGAGAACAGTGAAATGTCTTGCTATTTCAAGAGGTTCATTGTTTAATGCAAAATTCATTGTCATTCCTATCATGAACATTCCATTCAATGATATTGCCTTATTTTGTTTTATAGTGTAAGACAGTTCCATGCTAGACAGATACCCTACCACTGCATCCCAAGCCCAATTAAGGAAAATGTTTGAACACTACTGCCTCGAGTAAGGAAATCAAAGTGTAATTAATCTAGAAAGCTGTGTTTTCTTTAGATTTTCTGGAAGATACTAATAGGCTAATGCATTTCATAATACTGTATGCAGAAGAATAAAGAAGAAACAGCAAAAGGAAGAAGAAAGAATAGGATATAAAGAACAGCAGATGTAACAGGAAAACCCTGGGCAGCTGACCGTGCCTCTACAGTCTGCCAAATGTTTGCTTGCTAGCCGTTTCTAGAAATTCCTTTGAGCTATTACCACAATATCTTTGAAAAGTCCTGCTAAGAGAGAGAAATGGGTTCTTATCTCTCACACTTCAAAGTTGGCTTTCATAGGTACAAACTCTTAGCATATCTGTTTTGTAGAATGTGTCTGGAACAACACTAGTGGGAGGAAGAAGTAGTGCTAGGCTGTCCTCTAAGCATGATATTCGAGACAACAGCTGTGGCCATAGCTAGACTGTAGGAAAGGTAAAGTTATCACCAGGAGCTCCAGGGCAGACAGAGAGCCAAGAGCAAACCTGTGGTTGACACTGAAGCAGAGCCAGCCCACAGTGCTCGTAAATCTGACTCATGGCTCATCACGTTACTCTTTTTGACAATTAACTACAAATCAGTGTTGACCGTGATCATAAACATAGAAAAGAAATAGCTTAGCAGTGTATATGTATATATGTATATATATATGTATATGTACATGTAAATATAAACACAGACACACAAAAGTAATTAAACATTATACATTTTAATACATAAAATAAACATTGTACATATACATAAAAGTATACATTCACATACACACAATGTAATTAAAGCTAGCAGTGTAAGTTAGTAGCATATAATACAAATTGGTACGACTGCAGTTTAAGAAAATGTAAATAGAGAGTTGAAGGTGGCCGTGGTCTTATCCACTTTAATACTTTCACTCTAAGACTCTTGGTTACATTACCAAAATGAAATGCATGAAGCCTCTAAGACTCTTGGCTACATTACCAAAATGAAATGCATGAAGCTTCTAAGCATATATCAGTTTTGTGTTGGCACTGCATCGCTACATCGTAAAAATCAATAAACACGCTGAGTTCTTTGAAATTTGTGCCTCTTTTCATTTTTTAAATGTACACTATGAACACTAAAAGGAATAATTTGGCATGGATTCGATTTCATACAAAGACAAATTTCCATTATAACTGCACTGCCAAATTGCTATAGAAAGCTTCCAGGCAGAATTAACATGTTATAAAAACTATGCACTGGATCTCACTTTAGCAAACTTTGAAAAAACATCCTATAAAACTTTGTTTCCTGTAATTTTACCATCTGTTACAGGATTCGCAATCACATAAACTTTGCCAGATATGATTGTTAAACGGCTCAATTGTATCTACAACTAAGGTAGGGTAAATTCAATCCTGATTTATTAAACATAAAATGCTGTTTTTTTCTGTGCAATTTATCCTCCAAAATTCTTTTAACTTTCTTGTTTAAATACATATTCTTGTATCAATAAATTATTCTCACCAATCAGACACCTTAATTGGTATAATTCCGTAATTACAGTATAGCCTTTAAAAGCTTTTGGCAAATGTACTAGCTTAGGGGGCTGAGATACAATCTCAAGATATGAATGAGTATTTAATTCATTATAAACATATGCAGGAAAGAAGGCGCAAGATCTAAAAGTGCTCTCTTAGAGCGCAAATGGTGGCTGAATTTATATCCTGCATAACAAACAAGTTTTGCAATTCAATTCTCAGTTCATCAGTAGATCCTACAAAGGCTTGTAAATGTTTTTGCTAGTACCTGAATCACTTTTTTGGGAAACTGTTCAGTCAAAGTCTTCTTAATTTAAAAAAATCAAAACACAGCAAGCAAGCAGAAGAGAAAATGATAACATACTCTCCTAACTGGCTCACCAACTATCTCCTATTTAGTCAGTAGATTAAGCCATGGAAGATTAAAGCAGATGCCTGCTCAGGAATGTAAAAATGTAAAATACTTGATTTGCAAAAAAAAAAAAAAATGCAAAATGTAAAAGAGGAAAAATAGGTTGGAAAAGTAATCATGCTTAAGATGTCCCTGAAGAATCTAAATATCACTCTATTATGTTTTTGAGGGATTATCATAGTTTTTAAATATCCCATTGAATCTATCAGAGTAACCAACAGGAGTGCAATCTAAATGATAAAGCCATTCTAATGGAATGCAGACAAACATTCAAAAGAATTAGAAGTGACAAGTGAAATCCATTAGAGAGCAGCCTTTAACTACTGTAATCAGGAGAAGATTACTTACCTTGTCAATTAACAGCTGTGCGCCTCCTTTGCACATAGACAAAAGATCCAGCAGAGTGTCACAGAGACCCTTGTAAGGCATACAGAATGGAGCCATTCTGTGCCTTTGCAGATTATTCCTGCTTCGAGTGAAGCATCCAAACATGGTTGGTTGTACCAAACCCACGGTCAACTCTGTTTCAGTGGGCTAATACACTTGCAGGCTGAACTCAGCAGATTCAGGAAGTAATTAAAATATGAGAAACAGGTAAGTATGGTGGAGCAAGTCATTAAACCCAGCACCTGGGAGGAAAGGCAGGCATCCATCTCTGACTTTGATGCCAGCCTGAACTACAAAGCAAGTTCCAAGACAGAAAGACAGACATGTTACACAAAGAAACCCTGATTGGAAAACAATAAAACACACACACACACACACACACACACACACACACACACAAAACAAAACAAAGAAAAAAGTTTGGAAATAATTCTAATTCAATTTATCAACTTCAAAATTTCTCAACACCTACAAAAGCTCAATTTAATTAGTGGTAGAAAGAAAGAAACAGAGAGTACTTTCAGATTATTTCAGAATCCTTAAGGAACCAGAAAACAAGTGTGATTTAATGTTGGAGTTCTACACAACTAAAATCCAATCATTTCTTCGACCATCTATTGTAAATCTTGCAGTATTCCAATGAGACAGGAAGAAACTAGAAACTCTCAAACATAGAATAAATCTCAATTTAAAAAAGCTCACTAACAAAAGCAACATTGATTTTGTTTTTGAAAAGAGCTTTGATTTTGACAAGCTTATTCCAAACTTACAGAATGAACACTGAATAAGGTTGTGTGATTTGGAAAGATTAATCTAAAAAGTGTTTAAGGAAAAAGACACTTTATACAAAATAATTCATTGCCTTGAACTGAAGAGCCACAGTGTGTGTATTTATAAGTCTATATTCATTTTATTGCAATAAAATCACAAAATATTATTTAAAGAAATTTGCATACTTCAGGTTTTATCAACAATGAGATGTCTCAGATTAGAGACTCAAGGATGACACTTGGGAGGACTTTCCTTTTGGGTAAGAAGTTTATTAGAAGAGTTACTATTAGCATGGACATGCAGACAGGCAGGAGAAGAAATCTAAAGAAGAGTCCAGGCTCCGGTGTTGTAGCTAGCAGAAGAGCAGCTCCGATCTTAGAGATCTATGATATGTCTCAGAGAAAAGGGGAGTGATTTTACTACTGGAGCATGTAACCAAGGCTGCCCTGATTCTTGAGTGTTGACGATAGTGGAGTAAATTCAGGTATGTTTGCAAGACACCTAGCAGGTGCACCGTACACCCATTTCCCAGAAAGTCTGCCAATATGAGATCTTTGAACTGTCTTAATGGCCTAAGTAGAGAGGCTTCCATTTTCTCGGAATCCTGACGCCTGAGTAGTGGTCTCTCAGTTGGGGGCTCACCATTCACCATATGCTGAGGGCTCACCATATGCTTCACAGAAGTGGGTGCTGCAGATGCATGGCCTGAGCAATTACCTGAAGTGGATCTTTACAGTATATGGATTATAAACTACCAGTGCAATATTTTATTGAAGAAGTATTAAAATTTTAATTTAAAAAAATAATAATACATAAAATAAGGATTAAGTAAATAACTAGTTGGCATTTGAGAGCTCATTCAATAAAGAGGAAATAAACAGATCATTTGACCATCTAAATGAAGATACTTAGAGGCACTAAATATCAGTCAGTCTCTCTAGCTGCACCTACCTAATCCTTTTTAGATGAAAGTCTAGGTAGAAGGGAGAAATTTGGAAACACCCTTAATTAGAGTTGACTAATTAAGGACTTAATTAGTAGTGTCCTTAAGAGCTATTTCTCAACAGCACTGATAAACTTTCAAACTCTGGAAGCCATCAGCAGGAAGGAAGATATGTCACAACTTCATGTGCAAATGAAGTGAGAGTCAGGATCTGTGGACATCTGCATAAACCTAGAGCTGCATCCAACATGATAGCATCACAGGTACAACACACCACAGGCAAACACGTTCACTCTGCCTACTCATTCACACCTTATTCTGTCTCTCGCTTGATTTATATCCAGCTGCTCTCATGAGACATTATAATTGCCCTTTCAGAATATACAATAATGTGGCTAAAATTATGGCCATCTTCTGACTCTGGCCATCAGATACATCACATACTCACATCTGAAGAATATCTGCAGCCACTTCAACATAATCTCTCATATCTTTTGGGATTTTAAACAGAAACAAGCCTAGGAGAATTTTCTTTGAAGTTTGAATGTGACCTATAAAGTGCAGCTTTTAATAACTGGAAACAAATGTATCTTCAAAGGTTAAATGTCTCAAAAGTGATTGATGTTAATGTTACCTTCATTTATTTTGAAAATATATTGGTTTCCTAAGCCTGAAATATTCTGTGAGCTTGAGCATGTGTTACTGAGCAAGAAACTCCAAATACATTGTTTTCAGAATAATGCATAATAACCAATTTGAGCAGTAGGTAAATATTGCCTACATTGTATGATAGCAATCAATGTCATTCATTCTTGTCATAGTTCTTTGTTTCCTTAATTCTTTGGTGAGCTAATAACACTGTAGAGCTTATTCCCACCTAAGAGAAACTCAGAAGCAAGAGACTATATTCACAAAGGCAGAAGTGATTGATAAATTGACACTATTACAATAACTCATTATGAAACTTGCTATATTTTATAATGCTCACAATCTTCGAGTAAATCTAATAAACCTTAAATTTTCAATAAGAGTGGGAGGAGTTAGAATATTCGCAAAGAGGTCAAGACCATGATAGGTACACCCACTAAACTGAGTCTTTGTTTGTACAGAAGTGTGTATGAATAGGAGACCGAATGAGTTTGGGTGATTTCCTTTTTCCCTTCTTCACTGAACTGAGCCTTATAAGTTGGCTTACTAGGAAGTAATTTAATGGTAAGTTTTGTTCTCCTCACCGCTGCCATTATTTCTTCCTCTTCCCCTTCTACTCACCCTTCTCCCCTCACCCCCATGCTCCCAATTTTTTCAGGCGATCTTGTCTGTTTCCAATTTCCAGGTGGATCTATATAGGTTTCTCTTTGGGTTCAATTTATTTCTTAGCTTCTCTGGGATCATGGGCTCAATTTCCTTTGTTTAAAGCTAGTAGTATTCACTTGTGAGTGAGTATATACCATATTCATCTCTCTGGGTTTGGGTTACCTCACTCAGAATAGTGCTTTCTAATTTTATCTACTTGCATACAAAATTGAAGATATCATTGCTTTTTACCGCTGATCAGTATTCTAATATGCAAATGTGCCACATTTTCTTTACCCATTCTTCAGCTGAGGGGTATTTAGGTTGTTTCCAGGTTCTGGCTATTACAAATAATGCTGCTATGAATATAGTTGAACAAATGCCTTTGTAGTATGATTGAGCATCTTTTGAGTATAAGCCCACCAGTGATATTGCTGGATCCTGAGGTAGGCTGATTCTGAGAAACCACCATACTGATTTTCAAGGTAATTGTACAAGTTTGCATTCCCATGAACAAAGCATAAGTGTTTCCCTTACTCCACACCCTCTCCAGCATTGGTGTTTTTGATCTTAGCCATTCTGACAGGTATAAGATGGTATCTCAGAGTTTTTCGATTTGCATTTCCCTGATGGCTAAGGATGTTGAACATTTCCTTGAATCTCTTTTGGCCATTTGAGATTATTCTGTTGATAATTCTCTGTTTAGTCCTGTACCCCATTTTTAATTGGGTTACTTAGAATTTTGATGTCTAATTTCTTGAGTTCTTTCTATATTTTGGAGATCAGTCCTTTGTCTGGTGTGGGGCAGGTGAAGATCTTTTCCCATTCAGTAGGTTGCTTATTGACTGTGTCCTTTGCTTTACAGGAGCTTCTCAGTTTCAAAGGGTCCCGTATATTTATTGTTGCTCTCAGTGTCTGTGCTACTGGGCTTATATTTAGAAAGTGGTCTCCGGTGCCCATGCATTGAAGGCTTCTAAGAGGAAGGACAAAGGTGAGAGCAAGGAAAGAGATGTCTTGATTGAGGGAGCCATTATAGGGTAAGCAGAAACCTGACTCTAGAGAAATTCCCAGAATCCCCAGCTAAGGATGACACCAGCTAAGACCCTACGCAACAGAGGAGAAGGGGCCCAATCTTGACATGCCCTGTAACCAAACTCATGGATCTAATCTACAAGGGAAGTAGTAAAAGACACTCATTATTTTTAAAATAGCAATGTGACCGAGGATTCACCTTTCCAAGTAGACCTATGTTTGAGATCATGCAAGGCCTCAGAGACTCATGACCAGTCATTCACTTTGTCTCACTTTTGTTGACTTATTTTTCTTGTCTTTTCAGACCATTTTCATATTGCTAATTTGCTGATATAATGTTAGTTCACAACAGTGAACAAAAACAGCCCCGGGGGAACACACACACACACACACACACACACACACACATCAAATTGAACTGGGAAGAAAAGGAAATCTGCTCAGTCTGTGTAACCAGACTGAATCTTCCAAGGCCAGGGAAAGTGCGGGGCCTTCTCTCTAAATTGCTCTAGGGCAGGTGTGAGGGAGGGGCAGAATCAGCTTCCCTGCTCCCACACACTCAAGGCTGGTTCATCTGTGCTCCCAACAATCAAGTCAGCTCTACTGTGCTTCCCAGACAGGAAGCCAAAACTGCTTTCTCCAGGGCTGCAGCTGGTGAGGGGCAGGACTACTTCTCCCACTCTCTTGTGACCCCTGGGCCAGCTCTCTTGCAGTGGGTGTGGGGACAGGGGTATCCTTCTCTCACCCCTCTCACTCATACCACAGCATGGTAGACAAGAGAGAGGAAGCAGGGTCAGCTCTCCTGCTCTCACACCCTCAGGGTTAACTCACCTGAGTCCCCAGGATACTGTCAGCTCCAGTGTGCTGCCCAGGTGAGGAGCACTCCTGTGGTGAGAAGTGGGGCCCTTCCTCCTGAGTGCACTCATGGAGGGAGGCATGTTAGCTCCCTGCAGGGGAAAGACCAGAGCTCTTGCTCTAATATCCCCTGAGGGGTGGAGCCAGCTATCCCATGGCCAGTGGAAGGTGGGACTGGCTCAACACAACATGGTTCTAATGAACCCTTGTGCTAACACAGGGTATCGACATCACTACAGACCCCATCTGCATCAGGACCAAGGACGCAGACAGGGACTTTAACAGCAGCTCCAGCCCAGTTATTACCATGGCCCTGGTGGTGACATAGGCCAACCAGATATAGAACAGCCCTGGGGACAGTAAAGCTGATCGTGGCAACGTGAGTACTGGTGAACAGGGTCTGAGGATCTGAGCGAAGGAGAGCTGGCCTGTTCCTTGCTGCAGTCTGCTTTGAACGAGGTAGCCAACACAGCACTGGAGCGCGGGCCTGGCAAGTGACCATGAGAGAAAGCTGGCAGGCTCACCAATCCAGCTACCACGCAGGCCCAGAAACAGAACATCCGCTCAAATGAATTAAGTGTTGGAGCATGTGAAGGTGATGAACCTACCCATCTCCATGACACAGGACAGCAGGATAGCCAAGAGGAGCCCCAGTGAGAACCCATTAGGAGTGGTATAGCCAAAACCAGAGGCATCCAGGCAAACCAATGACTTGTGGCAATGAACACTTCCAAGAAAGATGAATGGACTAAAGGGTGAACTGCGTGCTTCGACAAGGCCACACCACAGCTTCCATAACAAGATTCTTCTCTCTCTCTCTCTCTCTCTCTCTCTCTCTCTCTCTCTCTCTCTCTCTCTCTCTCTCTCTCTCTCTCTCTCTCTCTCTGCTTTGTTTAGTTTTTGGTTTCTCTTTTTAATTTGGTTTTAATTATTGGTGGAGGTTACAAGGGTAGAGGGCAGATTTGAGGGGACAGGAAGATCAGCAGGACTAGAACTCATGATGTGAAATGTACAAAGAATCAATTAAAGCTAAAAAAAAATTGAATCAGTAATAAATTCTTCACCAAAGAAAAGCCAGGAACGTGAACTTCATAGTTGAATTTTTCTTAATTTTTATAGAAATCTTAATACTATTTCTTAAACTATTGTCTAAAAATTGAAAATGATACAATTCTTTCAAATTCATATTATGAGTTCAGCTTTACCCAAATTCTAAACATAGGTAAGGAAGCAGACACAGACACACACAAAACTGAAATCCTTGCTGAACTTAGGCATACTATTTTATTATTTTATACAACTGAATAAAAGACCACATTCAAAATTTACTATATAATAAAGAACAATGCGTATGTGAAAATAGCTCACCATATATAAATCTCTAACATCAACTTTTAACCTCAACATAATGGGTGGTAAAAGTCATATTATTGTATTATCAGATGTGGAAAATATTCTGCAAAATTCATCATTCCTTCATGATAAAGAGACCCAAGAAATTAGATTTGATGGGAATAATATCTTTTTTACAGGTGGTACTCCCTTCACCTGTGAAAATAATCATATAAAAATTCTACCAAAATTCTTTCAGGATTCATAAACAGACTCAGTAAAGTTGAAGGAATTGAGAAGCAAGAAATAAGCATCAACAATACTTGCATGCCAACAAACTTTTTGAAAAAGAAACTAATCCTATTTACAATATCTACTCCAAAATCTCCACATATGCATAAACTTAATCAGGAAAACAAAAGAATTCTATGAAAAAAAAAATAACGACTATTGAAAAAAGTTTCAAAATACACAAAAATTGAAAAATAGCCTTTACGAATTCATAGATTGTAAAAATTAATGCTGACATTTTGACTCAGTACAATATCCATCAAAATACCCATGAAATTCTTCATGACCTTCACATAAATAAAAATCAATGATTTTAAAATTATTATGAAATTACAAAAGAAGATGAACAGCAAAGCTGTCGTGGCGTTGTGGGGGTGGGGGCCTACACCTAGAAAACATCAAAGCTCAGAATCTTCAGAATGTACTGCAAAGCCATGGTAAGAAAAACAGTGTGCTATCACAGTAAAGCCAGAGATATAAGTCAATAGAACAGAAGATAAAAACTTAATTTTTTCCCATGTAAATCTGTTTGACTGATTCTGTCAAAGGTAATTGTTTTTCTCCATAAAAGGTGTTGGAATCATGGTTGTGGTTCTTACTTCATAGATCTCAGTAGTCTAATATATATATATATATATATATATATATATTATATAATATAATTATAATATATACACATATATATTATATATAATATAATTATATATATATATATATATATATATATATATATATATATATGACAGTTTGGGGAGAGATGAAACTCTTAAATTCCCTGTCATAGTAAATATCTATCAAAGTTCTAATAAAATATCATGAAAATGCTATAAATTGACAAAGAAGCAAATGAAACAATTTCTCTAGACAAAATATTTAAAAATTGGTTTCATTTTCCAATAACATAGTCATGTCAAAAGTAATGCCACACTGATCTTTACAGAGGCAGCAAGTAAGACAGACAATAATTAATTTCTAAAATTACTGCATATTCACACCCAGTACAGGCTACTTACTTCTGGAAGATAAAACAGGATGATTTTGCCTAGCATTGCATGCTCTGATTAATCTTTATTCCCCACAGTACTTAATTCATTGAAGCAGTAACACTCTGTGACAACCTAGGAATTCCACTGTAGGTAGTTGCTCTACAGAATAAAATCCACATTACTAACAGTTTATTTAGAAAATGTAGGCATTCATTCTATCTACCTCAATCTCCTATCCCAGTTTGAACTGATGTAAGCCTGTCCTACTGGCTTTATGGGACTATAAAGAGTTCTCATATAATGTCTCCTAAGTACTTTTATTTATAGCTATATTTGTAGAAGCTACTTATAATATATTCTAACCATATATTAGACTGATTATCTTGAAAAGTTTGATAACAATAATTCAGTAGGGTATCATAAGATAAAGTTTCCCCACAGGTTTGTAAGAATACTTTAAGTTGGATAGCAGTTTTGCTGTTTTATTTACAGTGGCATAGTTATATAATTGTATTGTTTATTTACCTAGTTTCATTTTGATCTGCTTGATTAGCAAAAGAAACTGATAATATTGGAAAAGCTAATAAAGCATTTATTTTTCAAAGACTAAACCCTTTTGTAATATAATTATGAAAATTTACGTCAAATAAATAAATGAATACATTTGCATCTTAAAATTGTATCCATCCTTTGAGTTTGGATAAACAGAAGGTTACAGCAGCAAGTATCATAAGTTTCTCTCTTTTTCTTTGTGGTATTTCAAATCTCTGATCAAGAATAATAAACCCAGTTAAAAATATCTTTAACAATATCCATTAAAATCACTGGTCACTTAATTTAAAATTTTAATAAACTACTGTCTTAGGGTTTCTGCTGTTCTGAAGAGACACCATGACTATAGCAATTCTTTCTTGTTTGTTTGTTTTTTGACCTCTAAGCCACATACTGAACTTCTTCTGTGAAACCTCTTAAGCCAGGTCTCCACAGTTCAAATCGCCCTCAGCCCACCCTCTCTCATGCTCCTACTAGATTGGACCATTAAGCTCAACTTAAAGTATTCAACTACTTTTCTAATCCACAGTCCTAAGGTCCTTATTTCTTTAAACAAAAGCATGGTCAGACCTACCACAAAAATACCCCTGTCCCTGGTATCAACTTATTCTTAGTTATAGTTTCTAATGCTGTGAAGAGACACCATGACAACAGCAACTATTAGAAAGGAAAACATTTAATTGGGGCTGGTTTACAGTTTCAAAGGTCTAGTCCTTTAAGATCATGATGCTCAACAAGGCAATGTGTACAGTCATGGTGCTGGAGAAGGTTCTGAGAGTTCTACATCTTGACCCACAAGCAGCAGAAGCCTCTAGGTTCTATTGGGCATAGCTTGAGCGTATATGAAACCTCCAAGCCCACTTCCATAGTGACACAATTTTTCCATCAAAGCGACAACTATTCCAAAAAGGCCATGCCTCCCAACAGGTCTACTCACTGAGGGTCAATATCTCAAACACATGAGTCTATGTGAGACGTGCCGATTCAAACCATCACAACTACTTAAAAAGTATATAGGAACAACAATTGTGTATGCCTGTGTTGAAGTATGTAGGCAACAGAAATGATGAAAGAAGAAGTCATGAATTTGAAAGACAGAAGGGAAGCACATAGGAGTTAAATGATGAAGGAGAGGGAGAAATTGTGTATATGTTTTACTCATCTGTAAAGTTCTCTAAAAACTCTAAATTTAAAAGTATAACATTCTATAAGTAATTTTATCTCTTATGAATTCTAGGAAGGTTCACATTTTAAACAACCCAACAACCTTCTTCCTTCACTGTCCTCATTCATTTCCATTCCAGAATCCCCTATTATAATCCACAAGACTCATGCACATACTTGCAACCTATCATTTATAGGCCTTGTATTTCTCTTCCATTTGAACTCTCAAGCACTAGATGATCTTTTGGCCCTGGTTTCCTTCTGCCTGCATGGAGATACTAAGTTTGTTGGTAGAATAGGGTTGAATATTAACTGTTAACTACAATATCATCACAAGAGTGTGCTGTTGTCTCTGTGCATAGGTATCCAGCAACATTATTTCAAATATTCTCCATTTTTCCTGTTTTAATTTCTAGAATTGGTGACTTAATATTTTTAAGAGATCAATGGCATGAAGGCATTGGTAGGTTGATTATCACTTAACTCATAAACCAGCCTCCAATCCAATGAAGGTCAGTGCTACATTCTTCTAAAGATTAAAAAAGTATTTGACCATCTATTTTAGTCCAATATCAAAAGGTGTGATTCTTACTCACTAGGCATATGCAAAAGTGTTGTAAAACAAATTTCAAGACTCCATACAGGTTTAATATACCTCAGAACTATGGACTTGCTAGGCATCGCAGTAGTTCTTGCTTTTTTAGTATTTTGCTTCTTATTTTCAAATAACAATATAATAAATGATTTGTAGGGCTGGAGAGATGGCTCAGCGGTTAGGAGCATTGCCTGCTCTTCCAAAGGTCCTGAGTTCAATTCCCAGCAACCACATGGTGGCTCACAACCATCTATAATGAGATCTGATGCCCTCTTCTGGCCTACAGGCATACACACAGACAGAATATTATATACATAATAAATAAATAAATATTAAAAAAATAAATGATTTGTAGAATAGAAGTAAGTTTTTTTTAAATAACAGAAGTCTGATGTGGGAGGTGATGTATGCTCTGAATATGTTTTATTGCCATTGGTTAATAAAAAAGTTGCTTTTGGCCAATGGCTTAACAAAGTAAAGCCAGGTGGGAAATCCAGAGATGTAAGGAGAGAATAGGAGGAGTCGAGAAAACGCCATGTAGCTGTCAAAGGAGACAGACATGTCAGAACCTTACTGGTAGGCCACAAGCTTCATGATAAAATACAAAATAATAAAAATGTGTTAATTTAACTTGTAAGTAGTAGCTAGAAATATGGTAGAGTCATTGGCCTAGTAGTGTTGCATTAATGTTTCTGCGTGATTATTTTGGGTCTGGGTGGATGAGAATGAATGAGAAGTCTCAGCTTATTTTAGGCAATGCCCAATTTCAATAACACAAGCTTACCTCGACAATACTACTGGTTTGTCTTAGACCACTGCCAATAAAGCAAAATCAGAATAAAGCAGGTCTCATGACCTGCTTTTTGTTGTTTCCTAACAATCATAATTGTTTGTAGTTTTGACAATAGCTAATTTAAAAATGAGGTATAACCATTGGCTCTTTAGACGATGCTTTTTCCAGGATAAGTCTACAATATAATCCAAAGTTTAGTAGACAGATACTGACTGATCAAGATTGTAGGGCCCGGGTCTGCCCTTGTTCCTGGGGCTCACCTTGAGGACGGTTTCTGGTCAGATGACTAAGCATCCTGTTTGTTCCTGTGCTCCCTCTGCCCCGCCTGGTGATTTGTTGTAGGGCATTGTTAACTCTATTGTTGGTATGGTAATTTCCCACCTGCCTAGGTGGGAGTCCTTGTGCAGCAGTTAGATATGGTAATTTCCCACTTGCCTGGGTGGAATTCCTTGGGCAGGAGTGGGGTATATAAGATTTTCCCCAAGGCTAAATAAACGGCATTCGGCTGATCTCCTTTCGAATGACCCAGGTCTCTTTGTGTGTTCTTTCAATCTCCAGGCCCTTGTCCGACTCGCGTAAGGTACAGTGGCGCGCGAACTGTACCGAGGGGGTAACACAGAATCGGGTGTTACAATTGGAGGCACCGCTGGGATCATCAACTACAGTCGGAGACCCATCTGCGAGATCGGGAAGTAGGGATTCCTGAGAGGTCGCCCTCGGAAGTCTGGCCAGCAGGTAAGAAATTGAGTGGTGAGGGTGTATTGGTTATGGGTGCAAGTAATTCTGTTCCAGTGTTAAGGGGCCGGTTAACAGGCCAGTTGTTAAGTCTTTTGGAGAAACAAGGCACCGGTATTAAAGTTGAGACAGCACAAGAGATCGTTAAGACGGTTTTTAGAGTTTAGTCCCTGGTTCTACATGCAGG
Source organism: Arvicola amphibius (assembly GCF_903992535.2). NCBI lineage: Eukaryota > Metazoa > Chordata > Mammalia > Rodentia > Cricetidae > Arvicola > Arvicola amphibius. Next base: position 11,600,022 of record NC_052064.1, read on the forward strand.
GGGTTTTAATATTACTGATTGGGAGCAGGTAAAGGCTGACCTTCAAAATGCTCTAAAAGATCGAGGGCCAGAAGAATTCCCCATAGCAATATTTTCGCTATGGCGCTTAGTCAGAGATGCTCTTCTCAGTGATGATGTTAAAGTAAAAGAGCAATTAGAGAATTTGAACAAAACCCTTGAGGAGATTCAGGAGGTAGAATCTGTGAGTTCTATTAAGAGTTTTGAGGAACAGGAAGTTAAGAGTATTAGAAGGGATATAGAACAGGAAGAAGAAATTTTAGAAAAGGAGATCGCACTGATAAAAAGGAAGTTAGAAAAAGAGGAAAGGAAGGAAGCAAACAGAGATGTCTCCATGAGACCTCCGCCGCAAAATACATTTCTTGACACTTCAAATCCTTATACCAGTGCTTCCGCCCCTATAGACTTAGAGGCAGAAATTCGAGAGATCCAAAACAGATTAAATAATCTAAGTAGAGAGATGCAGATTTATCCTGTTGTGGAAACTATTGATCCGCAAGGACAGAAGGTCAGGCAGCATAACCCCCTGGCCTTTAAGGATATTAAGCAGTTAAAAGAAGCAGTTATGGATTATGGACCTCATGCTCCTTTCACTATAGCTTTTTTGGAATCCTTTGCAGAACTCAACCTTATACCCAATGACTGGATGCAGCTTTGCAGGGCTTGTCTTTCAGGGGGAGATTATTTGTTATGGAGAGGTGAAACGCAGGAAAATTGCAAAAAAAACAGCACGGAAAAATGCCGAGGCGGGTTTCCCCCAGCGTAACCTTGACAAGTTAACTGGTGAAGGACAGTATGCTGGTTTAGCAGCACAGATTGCATATGATCCTTGTCATATGATTTTTGTCAAGAGGTTTTACACCCCCATAGAAATGGAAATTTAAATGTCTTTATCTGGTTATGCAGGGACATTTATGGCACTCAAGTGATGGGTAGGGTAATTAATTGTTTCTGCCCTTAAGGAAGGTCAAGGTGGAGCCAGGTTAAGGAATTGTTTTCAATATGGAAGGTCAGGACACAACAAAAGAAACTGCCCTGCGGGTAAAAGGGCAGTTAATCAGCCCAGAGGAGATCCAGGTATTTGCCCAAAATGTCAAAAGGGGGCTCATTGGGCCAACGACTGTCACTCTAAGACTGACAGTCAAGGAAATCTCATCCCCGTGTCGGGAAACGGGAGGAGGGGCCTGCCCCGGGCCCCCAAAACACAAGTGTACGGGGCCATGAGCGGGACAGTTGCTCCCATCAGATTCATTCCTCAAAGGAACGCCTCACAGTCTACGACCTTGTTCGAGGCACCTCAGGAAGTGCAGGACTAGACCTCTGTACCTCCGCCCGGGCAGTATTGACCCCGCAAATGGGTGTGCAGGCCTTGGGGACTGGAGTATTTGGACCTATTCCAGAGGGTTCAGTAGGTGTAGTTTTGGGTAGAAGTAGTTCTGTGCTTAAAGGAATAAAAATTTTACCAGGAATTATAGACTGTGATTATACTGGAGAAATTAAAATTATGATTGAAGCTGGTAAGGGAGTCCTTGTCATCCCTCAAGGAGCGAGAATAGCTCAACTAGTGCTTTTGCCCATGTTTTGCTCTACTAATCCATTCTTTAAACAAGTACGAGGGGACAAGGGGTTTGGCTCCACAGGATTCCCTGGAGCTTTTTGGGTCTCTAGTTTAGAGAACCGACCCATGCTTACATTAACAATCAATGGAAAAAGGTTCCAAGGCCTTCCAGATACAGGGGCTGATTCTTCTGTGATTGCTAAAAAACACTGGCCTGCAGCCTGGCCTCTACAGCCAGCCCCCACGACTTTACAGGGTATAGGTATGGCCAGTTCTCCAGAGTGCAGTACTCAGTACTTAAATTGGGAGGATGAAGAAGGCCATAAAGGCATTTTTAAACCATTTGTCCTGGAACACCTTCCTCTTAATTTGTGGGGAAGAGATGTTTTGCAAGCTATGGGAGCAGTTCTGACCACTGAGCCTGTGCAGCGCATGTTATCTAACCAGGGCTTTGTCCCTGGTCGGGGTTTGGGCAAAAATCTACAGGGAGATGTGCAGATTTTAGCGGACAAGAATATAATACAACAGTTACCTGGACAGCGTGCAGGGTTAGGAAATTTTTCTTAGGGGCCATTGCAGAGCAGCCAGAAAGCATTCCCATAAAATGGAAAACTGAAAAACCTGTTTGGATAGAGCAATGGCCCCTAAGCAAGGAGAAATTACAGGCTGCTCATACTCTGGTTCAGGAACAGCTAGAGGCAGGACGCATAGTGCCATCCACTTCTCCCTGGAATACTCCTATCTTTGTTATTAAGAAAAGGTCTGGTAAATGGAGGTTGCTGTAAGATCTTAGAGCAGTAAATAATTATGGACATTCTACAGGGAAATCCAGACCCAACTTCCTTTCGTGAGTTGACACCTCAGGCAAGGAAATGTATTACTTTAATTGAGAAAAAGCTTGCCTCTGCTCATACTCATTATATTGACTATAGTCAGCCGTTGCTATTGATAATTTTTCCCTCTCAGCATAGTCCTACTGGAGTTTTTTGGCAGCGAGGACCCATCCTATCACTACATGAACACGTGTCACCTGTAAAAATTATCTCATACCCATCAGCTGTGCTACGTGTTATTCAGAAAGGGCATAAACTTAGTTTGCAAACCTTTGGAATGTTGCCTGATAAGGTTATTACGCCTTATACCCAGGCAGAAATGACTTGGTTACAAAATTTTGCTGAAGATTGGACCTTGTTTTTATGCACTAATCCCTGCAAGTTTGATAATCATTATCCTTCTGATAAGTTGGTCACCTTTTTCAAAAATCATCCGGTATGTTTCCCTAAAGTTATTTCTTTGCAGCCTCTGGCGGGGGCTCGGAATGTGTTTACTGATGGATCTTCCATAGGGAGAGCTGTGGTAGCCTCCCCTCCTGATTTTGATATTCAGCCTGTTGAATATCAAATACTAATCTGCTCAGGTGGCTGATACTAAATACTAAATCTGCTCAGGTGGCTGAATTGATCGCTGTTCAAATGGCATTAGAGAAATATGCTGATATTCCATTTAACCTTTTTACTGATAGTCAGTATATAAGCAAAATTCTTGCACCTTTGGAAACTGCAGCTTATATTGCCTCTGTATCTCGAGTCCAGACGCAGTTATTGGCTATTCAAACTTTGCTTTGGGCCCGGTCTGTTCCCATTTACGTAGGGCATTTACGGGCTCATACTGACCTCTCTGGTCCCTTGAGCAAGGGGAATGCATTGGCTGATCAGCTTACCCGCCAAATTTGTGCGGTTAGTCTAGAATCTTATGAAGCCGCGGAAAAAGCTCATAATCGTTTTCATCTCAATGCTGGGTCGTTAAGATTTCATTTTAAGATATCTAGAGAGCAAGCCACTGATATTGTTAAAAAATGTTCTCTGTGTACAGAACTTTTAACTGTTCCCCATTTGGGAGTTAATCCTCGTGGGCTTGCTCCTAATCATTTATGGCAAATGGATGTTACCCATGTTCCTTCTTTTGGGCGTTTGCAATATGTTCACGTAACCGTGGATACATATTCTCATCTTATTTTTGCCTCAGCTCATACAGGAGAAAAATTACGTGATGTTAAAAGTCACTGTCTCCAGGCTTTCACCTACATGGGAGTTCCAAAAACTGTAAAAACTGATAATGGGCCAGCCTACACCAGCTCTGGCTTTACTAAATTTTGTTCTGACTTTTTCATTTCCCATAAAACGGGAATACCTTATAATCCTCAAGGACAAGCTATAGTGGAACGAGCGCATCGTACGCTCAAAGCCTATCTGCATAAAACAAGAAAGGGGGAATATGGTTCCGCCCCCAGAGACCATTTGTCTTTTATTTTATACATTTTAAATTTTTTGACTGTTGATGCTCAATCTCATACCGCTGCTGACCGGCACTGGCGGCCAGATTCTTCCGGGATGCCTCATGTTAAATGGAAGAATCTAGCAGATGGCACCTGGTATGGTCCAGATCCTGTACTGGTGTGGGGAAGAGGGGCTGTTTGTGTTTTCCCACAGAATGCTGACAATCCAATATGGGTACCTGACCGTCTGGTGCGTGCTGTGGATTTTCCCGTCCAGAAGCCTGAAGACAGGACAGAGCCAAGAGATCAAGTAGATACTGGCTTGTCAACTGAAGAGTTGCTGGGATCCTGAGGAGCTAGCTGTTGTGGTCCGAGTGATAAGGACCTATCTACCCATCCCGTGATAATGCAGCCATTGCTGCGGCTGCCAGAGCAGCTAGAGCTGCTGGATTTTCCATTAGTCAGTCAGTTGCTTCTGCTTGCACAATGGATACCCTCTCAGGGCAGGTTGCAAATGCCTTGGCCATTCAAATTGAGCTAAATTTACAAATGAATATTGCAGTTAATTTTGCTATTGGTTGTGGTTAAAGTCCACTGCTAGGTTACAGTAAAGGCTTATTGCTGTTTTTTGTGGACCCTGGAGTATACAATTTACTAATTGGCTCTTGAGATTATTCTAGTTTAATATACCAGGGTTCCTTTCACCAGTGCTGAGACCTTACTTAAAGGACTCCAATTTGGGCAGATTTATTAAGCAGGCACAGTCTCCTAAGGAATGCTTATATGCACTGGAGCATCATCTTCATGGTTTCATGGTGCCAGAGCCAAAGGCAAACTCAGGTCAATGTTGCCACGTGGCAAGTCCTCTTAGCAATTGCCCCAGAGAATCTTTCAGCACAAATCTGGCTGAACTCGGTGTTGGGTGACTAGTGAGCCAATGACGGGAAAGGTTTTTGGGGGGCTACCCCAACCTAAGACAGGAAATGTGTTTTGACCTGAATGCTTTCCCATGACGGGTAAGGGGTATTGCCTGACGTCCAATGCCACCCAAGACAGGCCTAGTCATAATTTATATAAAAGGGAGACCTGTAGGGCCCGGGTCTGCCCTTGTTCCTGGGGCTCACCTTGAGGACGGTTTCTGGTCAGATGACTAAGCATCCTGCTTGTTCCTGTGCTCCCTCTGCCCCGCCTGGTGATTTGTTGTAGGGCATTGTTAACTCTATTGTTGGTATGGTAATTTCCCACCTGCCTAGGTGGGAGTCCTTGTGCAGCAGTTAGATATGGTAATTTCCCACTTGCCTGGGTGGAATTCCTTGGGCAGGAGTGGGGTATATAAGATTTTCCCCAAGGCTAAATAAACGGCATTCGGCTGATCTCCTTTCGAATGACCCAGGTCTCTTTGTGTGTTCTTTCAATCTCCAGGCCCTTGTCCGACTCGCGTAAGGTACAGTGGCGCGCGAACTGTACCGAGGGGGTAACACAGAATCGGGTGTTACACAAGATGGCAATTGTTCAAACTTGGATTCATGGAAGGAGGTCAAAATACTAACAATTTTGTGACAATTTCTTAAAGTGACATAAAATTGAAGCATGGCACACTGAGTTAATTTCATAGAAACTTCCTATGTAGCGTGTGATACTGTTTGATAACATTTCACCCACAGTATGGATTCTTCTTGAAAGTTTGAAATCAGTCCTCTCAAACTCTGCTACTTGTTCATTCACTTAACGTACACACTCATCTGAATCTTTTGCTATTTTAGGAATGTCTCATCTTTACCAGGATTGGTTCACATCTCAAGAACCAGCTTTCTTTGCTCAGACTTAAGAAGCAGAGACCCAACCTACTGGAGAATACTGGGAAGAGTGTAGGAATTTAATCCCACATTTAGTGCACACTTCTAAATAATTTTCCTCATTCTTTTATTAACCTGCAGGTCCTTTCTCTACAGAAAACTTGAGCTCCTCAAACCCACTGTGCTTAACTACTTCCAGGCACTTGCCAATGTTGGTATTTTGAAATCTTCCCATGAATTATAAATATTCATAATTACATATTAAAAGTTAAAGAGGAATTTCTAGAGATGGTGAAGATAGCATTTGAAATGTATTTTTTGAATGACAATCATGAAATTTAAAATTGTGCCTGGACCCATAGGCTGTAAAATAACTTCTTAGCAATCATAAATGTTTTAATTACATGGTACACTTCACTGGGTAGCTTGGCTGACTTGTTCATTGGTAGTAATATATTGAAAGGAATAGCTTTGAAGCATAGGTCTCAAGAATGGACACAAACAGACACTGTTTACCACAGTTCTTATGTGCCCTAGGATTTGAAAGGTAAGTGAACACTGGCTTCAATCTAGGTCACCAGTTATAATAATAGTAACTCCTAGTAAAAGAGTTAGTCTAATTTGGCAGCTTTGAATACAGGCATTGGCTTTTCCTCTCTAGATGTTAAAGTCTTACATATTGTCTTCTTTCAAAATAATGAAAGTGCATTTTGGGGTAAGTACCTTCATTACTGGTCTTAGCTGGTTATGTCTAACTTTCTGTAGTTCCTACACTTGCTGTCTTCCCTAGCACTATCACAGCATGCAAACAGTTTCTATCCTTAAACCTTGGAAACAACATCCAATACTTGTGTGCTTGGCTTTTTTAGCTTATTTAGCACTCAGACTACATAGAATGGAAGAAAGCTAGAGCTTTGCTCTGGATCAGGCCCCGACTTAATGGAATAATGTAGCTTTTAAATCTTCTATCTTGTCCTAATAAAGTTCCCCAGATAAGCAACAAAAAAAGCCTATTTCCCTTTCTCATCATTATCAAGGAGCAATGTTAAGTGCATTTGCACAAAAGCTAATGGACTACATTCCCATGCCAGTTATGCAGAAACAATTGAAAAATACATAACTCTGATTGTAAAATACACAGGGCATCCCAATAATACCAAATCAAATATATCTTCAATATATGTGACAAAGTATAGCTATAGTTAAAAGAGATGGTTATCTTCTTTGATCATGTTACAAATATTGTATGAGAATTGTACCTAGGTGATTGAAAACCTTTCTGCAGGCTAAATAACGGGATCTTAATATACACCATGGCCAGTCTTGGTCTACTGGCAAAAAGGCAAATGTAAATAAGTTGAGAGGCCAGATAGTTAACTGATAGAGGATGAACTTTATTAGGATGGGCTACCCTGTCATAAGGTGACAGTTTAAATGGCCTCCCTTCTATAGAGACTGAACTGGGAGTGAGGTGCTTATGTGAATTATTGTAAACTGGTGTGCACCTTCTTTTAACTATTTAGCTCTTCTTTTATTTTTTTTAAGTCAGAAAAACAATTTGGTTTTCATAAAGTGAAATTAAAATGAATTCTTAGTTTTAGACATTCTTAAGTATTTTTTCCAACAAACTATTTTTATTGATTTGGTAATTTCATATAAATAACTCTCACTTCCCAGTCCTCTCAGGCCCATTCCCTACCCTTGTGGCTTCCTCCTAGAGAAAAAGAAGAAAGAAATAAAAAGAAAGAAATACTAGTCTTTTTTTTTTTTTTTTTTTTGTATTGGCAATATGCTCACTGGAACATCTTCAAACTCCCAGGCCCTTAAAGAAAATTGAGTCCTTCCCCACGCCAACCCTGACAGATACCATCGACTATAAAGAGCTACACTTCAGCATCCTTATCCCAATTTTTATAGCTCTCTTCAATAGTTTCCTGTCTAGACTGCTTCTTGGGGCGGGGGGGAGGTGAGATTTGTGGAAGGGAGGTTGTCGAGGAAACTTATTTTGGATTCACAACTGTGAATCTGCAGACATTGATACCACTGTAAAAGAAGCTTCTTTGGCCTTTACAGCCAGTGGCAGTATGGATTATGGACTTCTGTATGGTTCCTGGCAACAGCATGGACCATGGGCATCCATGTGGCCTCTGGCATCAGCAGAGACCACAGATATTAGCATGGTCCCCAGTGGCAGTACTTCAACACTGCACTTGGCCACAGCATAGACATCAATATGGTGTCAGGTGGTAACAGGTCATCAACATGATCTCATGCAGGAAGGGGCACAGACTGTAGACATCCAAAAGGCCTTCAAATGAAGTCTGGACAAGGGCCACAGACATCAACATGAGTTCAGGCAGCAGCAAAGGCCGAAGACATCCATGTAGACTTTGATGGCAGTGTGGACCACATGGTCTCCTGCAGGGGTAGAGACCATGTGCATCAAAAAGGCCTTTAGCTACAGCATGGAGTATGGACATAACACGGCCCCTGGTGGTAACAGGCTCCAATATCGCTTCAGGCAGAAACAAAGGCCAAGGGTATCTTCATGGCCTTTGGTGGTACCACAGAGCACAGGTATCAACATGGTCTCCTGTGAGAGTACAGACCACTGACAGGCATATGGCCTCTGGCTGCAGCATGGACCAGGACCATAGATGTCAACATGGCCTCCAGGGACAGCACAGACCACAGGCATCAATATGGCCCTCAGCTGAAGCTTGGAGCATGGATGGTGCCCATCTTCTTACAGGTGGAAGTTCATGGCCAGGTACTTGGGATCATCCATACAGGGTTGTACAGTTGAGAACTATACAGCTTCTAAGTTTCTATCCTTACTCGTAATTATACTCCCTCTTAGAAAATCTGTGCTTAAATTTATATATACCTTTTCACCTCTTAGCAGCACACACATGTAACACAAGCACAAAACTGAGAGCGCATGATGTTCTCAGGGCTGATCATTTATTATCTGAAGACCAATTGGTCGACTTTTCTTTGGGGGAAGACGACTTCTCCCTTGCCAGCATTCCTTAGTTGCCTGTAGTTCTTTGTCTATGGGTGAAGCTGAACTTTGTCTTTTCCACCATATCTTGTCTATTAGCGTAGTCCTTGCCCAGCACGTTTAGGTATTCATGGTGGTAAGACTCCTAGGAGACACAATATCATAGCAAACTCCCTGTTCCTTTGGTTCTTTATACAGACTGACGAGGGTCTATTTAGCTATGTTATTTATTCATATAATTAATAATATAAATTTATTCACAATAATGTGAATTAAATTAATACATAGATGTATATTAATATATATGTATATATATATATATATATATATATATATGGTAAACAAAGCAAAAGTTAATGCAAAGAGTCCATGAATTTGAAAGCAAAGAATGGGGGGGGGGGATTGGAGTGATGAAGGGTAGGGTAAATGATGTGATTATAATTGTATAAAATAAACTTAATGCATTTTTTAAGAGCAAAATAATTCTTGAGGATGTATGAGTACACATCTATTTGAGTGAAGCAAATGTGTTTGTCTCAAAAACTATTATGCAGTCTGTAAGGAACTCAATGCATGGATTCTAAGTACCAAACTCGACTTCTACTAGTGGGGCTGAAACTTTCTTTACACCTTGATTTATTTCCAGATCTTCTATCCTCATTTGACATTATGAAGTTAAACCTGGTAAAAGTTAAAACTTTTAAATTATTTCCTTAAATAAAAACAGTAGCCGGGCGGTGGTGGCGCACGCCTTTAATCCCAGCACTCGGGAGGCAGAGGCAGGTGGATCTCTGAGTTCGAGGCCAGCCTGGTCTACAAGAGCTAGTTCCAGGACAGGCTCTAGAAACTACAGGGAAACCCTGTCTCGAAACCACCCCCCAAAATAAATAAATAAATAAATAAATAAAAACAGTATTCATTTAGCAGAATCATGATTACATGTTGTAGAACACATAGAATACTGAAGTCAAATATTAATCAGATGTGTGCAAAATAAAAGTCTCTTAAGGTTCTTTTTGCAAATCATTTTATAGTGATAATATCTTTCTCAAGCTTGTGATGTATTTCCTGTTTTATGATCATTGAACTTTTAAAATGCTGTGCAGTAGAAACCCCGTGTCAGTAATTAAGAAGATATAACAGGGATCATTAACCTCTAGTGTACATACCTTTGCTGTTCCAAACTATACTGTATTTCAACCTATAATTTTATTTGCAAGTCTTTATTATAATGGTTGCTTTTCCAATAAACATAGGGAAATACAGTTACTACCATATGATAAGTGTTAGTGAGCATTTAGAAGAAGGTAATCATATCTGGTGACTTAAGATGGTATATTAGTGTCTCTTTATCATTATTAAGCCATTGTGCTAAAAGCTGATCACTCACACCCATGGGACTGCAACTCTTCCCTACTTTTCTGGAGCAGAATATTGACATATGCATTAGTGATTCATTTCACTTACATTTTCAGTGTATGCCACTATCCAGATGAATTTCTGTAACAATACACTTCTGTACTCACCCATCAATTTCCTTAAGTCCCAAATTAGGATCCTGTGGCCTAAACCCACAGTAAAGCTTTCACTCTCAAATGCAGGCACCACATTTCTCATTCTGGAAAGTTATCAAGAAAACGTAGATGGAAAATCTGACAGCACAGGATTAAGACCCAGGCACGGTATTACATTGGTTCCTTTGACAAGAAAAATCACTTGCCCGTACTAACTCGATATGAACAACACAGGCTACGTTCAGTGACATGTTAGCTTTGATTCCTTCCTGTTTCTCCCCAGCCTCATCTAAGCTTGTGTCCTCTCCTCTCAGGGTCTAATAATGATACTACAGCTTTAGAAAGGCAGAGAAAATGAAATTTCCTTTACACTTCTTTTCCCAGCAGTGGGCCTGATACAACATACTTAACTTAGTGCTTTTCAGAGCTTAAATGTTCTAGTTATGAAAGCATAGTCAGATGATTAATTAGCACTGATTTATGAGATGCTTCAATAAAACCAGGAAGAAAAATGATTTCCAACAAAAAATGAAAGATAAATGTTTTATGTGGTAGAATTGTTATCTTGACTTAACCTTTGCACATTATGTACATATGTTGAAAGATTACACTACATTCCATTAATATGTACAATTGTGTATAATTTTTGAAAAGATATACATTATGTGTGCCTACTTGTGTGTTTGTCCAAGAGTGTTGATGTTCTTCCTTGGTCTCCTAGTCCTTTAAACTCTGTAGTCCCCACTGTGGCTATGACTCTGGCTAGGCTTACAAAATCTCTTTCTTGGCCTTTGTCTTTTCAATATTCCCCTAATGGCTACTGACTTAGCAGTCTTAGTTAGTTTAGGACCTAGTATGATGATTATTCTTGATATTCATCTTGCTGGAGAATTGCCTAGGAGACCTACGTCTTCATGTGTCCTTGAAGGTATTTCGAAAGTGGTTTATCTGAGCAAGAAACACCCAACCGCATGAGAACAGCACCTTTCCATCAGCAAGGGGATGAGACTGCATCCAAAGAAAAGAGCCAGCTGAATTCTAGCATTGATTTCTCTCTGTTTCCTGACACAGGAAGGAAAGTGACCTGTCACCTCAAATTCCTTCCTCTAGGACTTCCTTGCCCTGATGCAGTGTGTATCTCCAGGCCATGACCCAACGCGAACCCTTTCTTCCTCTACTTAGTTCTTCGGGTGTTTCATCACACCACTGAGAAAAAGAAATAATAGACCTAGTAAGATTCAACTTCATTTGACATGTAGGAAGTTTGCCCACTTCATTTAAAGACATATGTTTTGTAAACTATTTCTCAGAAAGTTGGCTGATGTGATTTGTATTCTTTCTATAGGGGCTTGTTCTACTTCAGTCAGACATCAGGATGTTTCCTGTAAAGATATCAGGGTTTGGAAACAGGAGAGATTCTTTTCTCAGCATTTTTGGGCTTTTATGTCTTATCGGTCATAGTTTCCCTTCGTTTCCATGTTCTTCTACTGCTGCCTAATAAGCTCAAAGAGGACACATGCAATTTTCCTCCAACTTTTTCTACTATTCTACTGATTTTACCTCCACACAAGCCTCATGCCTCTTGCTCTATTCCGTATTTAATGTTTGAAGCACCAGCAACACTTCCCGTACAGCCAAGAAGCCAGAGAAACTGCCTTTGGCCTAGTTTTACTGGGTTCATTCTTGCCTACTTCTATATTCATTCTGCCCACAGGGGAGAGAATCCCCATAGTCACAAATTCACCTTATCAATAGCACAGGACTCATTCCTACCATTCCTTGACACATAGAGTATCCAGCCTTGTGGGCTGAGAAGATACCAGAGTCTCGGTCTTATCAGTAAGTTGACGTCCCATGAAAACCAGTGTAAGTCCAATTTTTAGTATATATCTGTCATCTATCTATCTATCTGTCTGTCTGTCTGTCTGTCTGTCTATCATCTATCTATCACCTATCTATCTATCTATCTATCTATCTATCTATCTATCTATCTATCTATCTTTTATCTATCATCTATTTATCTGTCATTTATCTATGTTCATTATCATGGTCATCTCTGTATTCCTTCTATATGCTCTGTTTCTCTAAAGACCCTTAACATAGAAGATGATGTCATATTTCTCACGACTCATCCTGCTCCTTTCCCTACTAGCCTACAACTTTTCTTAACAGTATTATGATCTGAATATCTCTGGAAAACTAATCTGTAAAAGATCAAAGCCATTGTGCCATGGCCCACAATTCGCTGATTCAACAAATATTTATGAAAGAGACTACATACAATCACTCTTGCATTGGGATTTGATTTGGTTTTCCCTCAAAGGATATGTGTGGTTTTATTCTTGCATTGGTATCGTGTATAAAACAGCCATTGATTTCCTCAAATGCCAGATGCATGGCAGAGGAAGAACAGATAGAATGAAAGAGAAATACATGCAGACATCTTCCATGGGAAGACTTTACCTACCCAAAAGTGTCACATCATTTAGGAGTTGGGGCTCAGAAGACTGCATAACATTGGTGGGTAAAGGGCAGTTTTAGGAAAATAATCGCACTTTTAGTTAAGCCAAGCTTCCAGTGTGAAAATGCAAGTGAATAAGGTAAAAGAGTTTAAAGCCACAGCGTAGCCCTGAAATTGGACAATAATGGCAGATAACATTTGAGCATAGACAGCGCCTATTACCCCTGCTCTCCTCTCCGTGACAGTGCTATTACTCAAGTCCAGTCAACATGCAATTATGTTGAAGTTTCAATTTCTACCTCCAATTCTCATACCCCTGCCTTTGACACGAAAGGTTCAGTTCATAGGTTCCAGGTTTATTTTTTCTGATTCACTAAGAGCATCGAGTGTTGCAGTGAATGTTTCTGTGTAGTATGGAGTGGGAGGAGGCAGTGAAAGTCAATTTCTTTAACAGGGAAACAGCAACTATAGCAACAACAGAATAAGAAAAATAAACATACAAAAAAAAGTTATAAACGCAGCTAAAACTCATCATCAAATTTGTATTTTTTTCAAGTGCACTAGGGAATATTCAAGGTTAAACAACATGTTAAATGCCTTACCATAGGGGAAAAAACTAGAAAAATAGCAATATTATCAGAGCAGTGTACAATACTAGTGTCTGCAGCTTACCTCTCCATTCACACTGTATTACAAAATGATCAACTCCAAATGCTAAAATAAAATATCCAGGCTAGTCCAGGTCTCTGTTACTGTGGGGAACCTCTCATGCTGAATAAAAATGGATTAGGATATCTACAGTCATTCCAGATGTCATTGGACTGGTTTAATGGTACTCATATTAGCTTGTATCAAGATAATTTTTCCTCCTCATTTTTTATTAAAAAATTTCCATCTCCTCCTCTTCTCCTCCTCCTCCCCTCCCCTCCCCTCCCTTCCACCCATATCCCCACTCCCTCCCTCTCCAGGCCAAAGAGCCATCAGGACCATGAGGGGTGCGTTCACCCATTGAGAAGGCGGGACAGAACTAACGGGAGACCACCAAGTCCAGTTTAAATGGGACTGATGGAACATGCGACCAAACCAGACTCTCTGAATGTGGCTGATGGTGGAGGAGGACTGAGAAACCAAGGACAATGGCGATGGGCTTGGACTCTACAGCAGGGATGGGCTCACTGTGAGCCTTGTCAGTTTGGTTGCTCACCTTCCTGGACTTAGGGGGAGTTGGGAGGACCTTGGACTTAACATAGTGGAGGAAGGGAATTCTTATACACTGCTTTTTCATTCTACTCATAGTTTGGAATTACCTTTTCAAAAGGCTGAAAAGGTAGAAATACCATATGACCCACCAGTACCATGTCTGAATATATGCTTAAAGGTCTCTTAAACAATATACCACAGAGTTGCTTGCATATCCATATTTGTTCCAACATTCTTTACAATGGACAACTATGAAGTCAACTGAGAGGTCTGTGAACAGATGAGTGGATAAAGACAATGTGGCACACATTATACAAAATTAATTATAACTCGGCAATTAATAATGAAAATAGGTCCTGGAAATGGTGGTGTATGTCTTTAATCCCAGAACTAGGAAGGAAAAGGCAGCCTGATCTACAGAGTTTCTTCTAGGACAACCAGGACTACACAAAGAAACATTGTCTCAAAAAAAATAAATTTTTAGAAGAAACTAATTAGATGCCAAAAATGTCATGTTTTAAAACAGTTCTAAATCCTAAAAAGGCAAATTTACTCTGTCATAAACTTGACATTGATTTATTTTACTAGGTACTACAAAGAAAAGAAACAATTAGAAGCAGTACATAGAGAATTGTGAGATACATACTATTACCTACAAAGAATAAAAAATATTTTAGTAGTCTCTTATGTTTATATTTATTTTAAATACTTATTTTAATCTAGTAGCAGGGGCCTAAGCTAACCTGCTAAGTAATTGAATTCTCAAAGTAATTAAGAAATTTATTTTTAGCAGTCAGCAGGGAAGTCTCCTGCAATCAGACTTCTCCACCATCACCCCCAGCTACATCAGAGGGCCCCAGAGACACAGACCCCACCTGCACCGATTGGAGGAAGAGCCTCAACAGCCAGTCAGCAGGCAAGACTACTTCAGCCAGGCCACTCTACAACAGTGGCATCAGCGGCCACCCAGAGGCACAGACACCACCTGCACCAAATGGAGGAAGAATCAATGCCTCTACCTACAATCCTTCCAAACCCAGGTGTATGAATACATTCAACAATAGAAAGAACAATATGGCATAACCAGAAACTAGTGGTTCTACAACAGCAAGACCTGCCATCCCTATGTTACAAATTTTTTCTGGTGATCTTGACTATTTCGACTTTCCAGGTAGATCTATACATGTTTTTCTTAGGGTTCTTTTTGTTATTAGCTTCTCTAGGAACATGAACTATAAGCTTAATATCCTTTGTTTATAACTAGTATCCACACATGAGTACCATATTCATCTTTTGGGTCTGGGTTACTTCACTCAGAATGGTGTTTTCTAACTTCATCCATTTGCATGCAAAATTCAAGATGTCCTTGTTTTTTTTTTTTTTTTTTTTTTTTTTTTGTTGTTGTTGTTTTTCCACTGAGTAGTACTCTAATGGGTAAATGCGTCATAGTTTCTTTATACATTCTTTGGTTGAGGGGCATCTAGGTTGTTTGGATGTGGGGAGGGGCTAGGAGAAATTGAGGGAATGGGATAGTCAAGGTGGAAGAAGAACAGAGATGAGAGCAAGGAAAGAGATATCTTCATCAAGGGAGCCATTATGGGGTTTGCAAAAAAAACTGGCTCTTGAAAAATTTCCAGGAATCCACAAGGATGACCCCAACTAAGACCCTAAGCAATATAGGAGAGGGGGCCCTGAACTGGCCTTGCCCTGTAGTCAGACTGATGAATATCTTAAATATCACAATAGATCCTTCATCCAGAAACTGTAGGAAACAGAGGCAGAGACATGCATTGGAGTACTGGACTGAGCTCCAAAAGTACAGTTCAAGAGTGGGAAGAATGAGAATATGAGCAAAGAGGTCAAGACCATGATGGGTTCACCCACTGAAACAGTCTACCTGAGCTAATGCAAGCTCACCAACACCAGCCGGACTGGGAAGAAACGAGCATAGGACCAAGCTAGTCTCTCTGAATGTGGCTGACAGTTGCATGGCTGGAGCAGACTGAGGGGTCACTGGCAGTGGCACCAGGATTTCTCCCTACTTCATGTACTGGCTTTTTCGAACCTATTCTCTTTGGATAGATACCTTGCTCAGTCTAGATATAGTAGAAAGGGCTTTGGGCCTTCCCCAAAGAGATGTGCCTTACCCTCTCTGAGGAGTGCATGGGGGTGAGGGTAAATGAAAGGAATAGAGGAAGTGGAGGGAGTTGGAACTTGAACTGGTATGTATATTAATAAAAGATAGTTTTCTTTTTTTAAAAAAATCAAAAACAGCCGGGCGATGGTGGCGCACGCCTTTAATCCCAGCACTCGGGAGGCAGAGGCAGGCGGATCTCTGTGAGTTTGAGACCAGCCTGGTCTACAAGAGCTAGTTCCAGGACAGGCTCTAAAGCCACAGAGAAACCCTGTCTCGAAAAACCAAAAAAAAAAAAAAAAAAAAAATCAAAAACAGCAAAACCTGAATATGAAGAAAATGACTTTAAAAATAACTTTATAAAGATGATAGAGGTCCTTAAAGAGGAAATGAAAAATTCTCTAAAGAAATGGCGGAATAGACAAACCAAAAATTAGAATAAGTCAATAAATCCCTTAAAGAAAGCCAGGAAAGTCAGGGAAAAAAATCAAACGGATGAAGAAAAAAGTTCAAGACTTGAAAATTGAAATAGAGCCAAAAAAGAAACAGAAACTGGGGGAATTCTGGAAATAGACAATCTAGATAAATGAACAACAGCCAAAGATGCAATCATAAGCAGCAGAATACAACAGATGGAAGAAAGAATTTTAGGTGTTAAAGATATGGTAGAGAATATAGATTATTGCCAAAGAAAATATCAAATTTAACAAATTTGTAACACAAAAATCCAAGTAATCTAGGATACCATGAAGAGACCAAACCTAGGAATAATAGGGAAAGAAGAAGGTGAAGAAGTCCAGCTCAAAGGCACAGAAAATGTATTCAACAAAATCATAGAGGAAAACTTTCACAATCTAAAGACATATCTATGAAGGTACAAGCTTATAGAAAATCACATAGAACGGACCAAATAAAAATCCCCTTGCCACACAATAACCAAAACATCAAACATACAGAATAAAGAAAGAATATTAGGAGCTCCAAAAGAAAAAGACCAGATAATTTTTTTAAGGCAGACCTATCAGAATTATGCCTGCCTCTTCAGTAAGGACTCCTAAGGCCAAAAGGTCTTGGACAGACATTTTACAGACACTAAGAGACCACAGATGTCAGTTAAGACTTCTATACCCAGAAAAGCTTACAATCATCATAAGCAAAGAAAACATATATTCCGTGATAAAACCAGATTTAAACAATACTTAACCACATATCCAGTCCTACAGAAAGCATTAGGGAAAGATCCAATTTAAGGAAGTTAGCTACACCCACAAAATCACAGACAGCAGATAATCTCACAGCAAAAGATCCCAAAGAAGGCAAACACAAACACACCTCCATCACCACCACCAAACCCAGAAAATAACAGGAATTAAAAATCACTGGTTACTAATAACCCTTAATATCAATGGACTCTCAACTTGCCTTTAAAATGGCACAGGCTAATAGAATGGATATGAAAACAGGGCACATCTTTCTCCTGCATACAAGAAACACACCTCAACTTCAAAGACAGACATTACCTCAGAGCATAGGGTAGGGAAAAGATTTTCTAATCAAATGGACAAAGAAACAGCCTGGTGCAGCTTTAAACTTTAGGCTTTAAACTAAAATTAATCAAAAGAAATGAAGGAGTACAATTCATATTCATCACAGGAAAAATCCATCAAGATGCTCTCAATTCTGAACATTTTTAAATAAGGAAAAGACAAGGCTGTCTGATCTCTCCATATCTGTTCAACATATATCTGAAAGTTCTAGCTAGAGCAATAAGACAACAAAAGGAGATCAAGGGCATACAAATTGGAAAGGAAGAAGTAAAACTTTCGCTTATTGCAGATAATATAATAGTATACATAAGAGATCCCAAAAATTATACCAGGGAACTCCGGCAGTTGATAAACACCCTCATTAATGTGGCAGGATACAAGATTAACTAAAAAAAGTAGACCTTCTATATTCAAATGATAAATGAGATAAAAAAGAAACGAGGAAAACTTCATGATGGGGAAGCCCAAAGAGATAGCTGTCCTGAACTAGTGGGAGCTCACTGACTCTGGGTTGACAGCTGGGGAACCTATATAGGACCAAACTAAGTACTCTGGATGTAGGTGACAGTTGCATGGCTGGGGCAGACTATGGGACTACTGGCAATGCGACCAGGATTTATCCCTAGTACTTGAACTGACTTTTTAGAGCCCATTCCCTAAAGAGGGGTACCTTGATCAGCCCAGCCTTGATATGGGGGGAGGGTCTTGGTCCTGCCTCAACTTGATACACCAGACTTTGTTGACTTCCCTTGGGAAGCCTTACCCTTTCTGAGGAGTGGATGAGGGGTTAGGTGGGGAGAAGTTTGAGGAACAAAAGGAGAGGAGGGAAAGGGAACTGTGGTTGATATACAAAATATAAACGTTTTAAATTAAAAAAGAAATTAATTTTTAAACAATAATATATTATTATGCTACATAATAATATTGATAGTAATATAATAATATTTGTGAATCATTGTACTTGGTCTGTTCATATATATAGTCCTTAATATATATTATAAATCAGTCATGCAACTATAGTTTTCTCTTTTATTGAATGAAGATTTTTGAGTTTGCAAAAATTGAATGGTATACAAAATTTCACCACTTGTGAATATCACTGCTGGATCTGAATTCAGCCCTATAACTGATAAACTATTGTGATAGTTTTAACTCTGCTTTTGATACAGTACAAAGTCACTTAGGAAGAGAGTCAATGAGGGGTACTATTTGAGCGCATCCATACAGAATTGCCTGGCCACAGTTGTCACACAATAAGGGTTGACCTAACCTACCTGGGGTGGCACAATTCTTACCTTGGCCCAGAATTCTGACCGGTACAAGTATAGAGAGCTTGTCAAGAATGATTATGCAACGAAAGGATGTATTCTCCTTTCTTCTTGACTGTGTGTGAGGCTAACTGCTTCAAGTGCGGTCCTTGGTTCCCATGAAATTCTGATCTAAAAGAAACCTTTTTTACCAAGTGGAAACGTAACATGAATACTTGTGCCCACACCACCCCTTGTCTAGCTGCCACAGTTTTGTCTATATATCAAAAGGTTTATTTTCTGCACTACTGAGGTTTGCTTTCACTAAAAGGAATTTGTTCAACTAGCCACCCCTCCTCCATACAGTCTGCACATCTTCCAGGATGAGGAACAGCTCCAGGCTATTCAAAGGAGAAGTCAAATGTTGCTATGAAATCCACTATGGGTGTTAGTGCATATCTGCTCACAGGAATGAAGGGATTGTGAGGTGAAGTCTAAACCTTGGCATTAAACATGAATACTTAAACTGATTGTAAAGCCTTTCAACAGGGGATGATGGAAGGGTGTCTAAAACAGTCACCTTTCTTAGGCGCTCTCTAGAAAACAGTTACCATGAGCAAATGTCAAAGTGAAAGTTCATTCAGTTATTCAGGGTCTTCCACTTAAACAGCTGCTAAAATACGTGACTGTGGGCAAAGATGCTAAGCCACGAAAGCAAACGGAGAATGACGGCTGTAAGAAATGATCTATAAATGATTATGATAATCAAGTTATAAGCAATAATTGGATTAATTATGCTAGACATTATGAGAATATACTTTTGTCAAACTTCCTCTCTATTGGGCCTAGAGTAAGTAGCAATTGGATTTTCTGGAATAGCATTTGGGTCAGTCAGCACTGTATGGGCAAGTATTTACATTTAAATAAGCACAGAACTCAGTCTCAGAAAAATGTAAATTTACATTCATTACATTTTAGACTATAGATACAAAATATACTATGCAATTTCTTGCACCTGGAATGAAATTTGATCTTAATCATACCCAACACCTTGAAACAATTAGGATGGAATAAAGTTAAGATGTAAAAATAGACATGCCTCTTAATATGAATTTACAGATATTTTTAAAGTACAGATTTTTTTCACATGTACATAAATTTGTTTTGTGGTGTTTTATTGATTGTTTTTCTTAGAATGGGTGTCTCAAATACCAAAATTTTGGAATATACCTCATCTTGTGTGCAGATATCTTTGTCTTTATTGTTTTATTCTGAGTGTTGGCTTCATTTCCATCATTTACATTATCTACAGGAAGTTTCACTTCTCCCTTTTTTTATTAAGATAGAACAACTTTTTCTTCTTTTACCTCTTCCAGGCCTACTTATAATAGTCAGCATCCATATATTAGAGTTACTTGTCATTTTACACCTTTTCAAATTATTTAATTATTTTTGCTACTTTGGAGTATCTATGAAACACTCAATTTTATTTATTATCTGAAAGCAAACACACCAAGAATAACGTGAAAGCACTGGGGTGAACTAAGCAGTAGCGTCTGCTCTGGAGGCAACTCACAGTGCAGTGTCAAAAAATCAGACCCAATCCTTGATATATTTCTAGCCAGCCTAGAATTCATACTTTAGCCTGGATGGAAAAAATACTTGGAGGTAAGTATCTGGAATTAGTGATGTAGGTGTGTCTTCTATGTATCAGATGATTTCATTGGTTAATTAATAAAGAAACTGCTTGGCCTCATAGGTTAGAACATAGGTGGGTGGAGTAGACAGAACAGGAAGAAGGAAGTGAGGTAGATGGCTCAGACAATTGCCCCTGCCTCTGCCTCTCTGAGCGAGATGCGATGAAGCCAGCTTCCAGGTCAGACATGCTGAATCTTTCCTGAAAGACACCACTTTGAGGTGTTACAAAGATTATTAGATATGGGTTAGTCAAGATGTGAGTAAGAGGCTGAAAATAATGGGCCAGGCAGTATTTAAAGAATACAGTTTGTGTGTTGTTATTTCGGGTAAAGCTAGCCGGTGGCTGAGAGCCGGGCAGGACGAAAAACAGGCCTGCCCGCAGCTCCTCACGACAATCTAGTAAGTCTACAAGCATAATTCTGCAACTCTGTTAAAATATTCCTGGTCATTCTCTGCTGTATTTTTAATATAGAAATGAATTAATATTAGTTGTTGGGAAAACATGAACTACTCTTGTAAATTTTATAGATCTAATAACTTAATCTGAGGTGTTCTATGGCTCAAAGAGCTACAAGTGCATTCTCTAATACTAACTTACATGAAAAATAATATTTTAAAAAGTAATATACATTAAATCTCTGATGGAGGAAGCTCAGCCAATCACCTTGTTTTGTGGGATGTGTCCCCCTCCAGGGGCCCCAAATAGCCTATAAACCATTCTTTGTGAGCTTGTTTTTATCCTCTTTGGTTTCCTGCTCTCCTAAATCGCTGGAACCTTGGCTTTTGTAAGTTCCCCTTTCTTCCCTTTATTAAAGCTAATATGTTATATTAAAGCTAGTCTAGTTAATTCTAACTGCTGATCGACCATGCCCCAACAAATCTCTCATGTAAATAGATACAGAAACCCTCAGAAAAAACCACTTGGACCAGAATAGTCTGTTCAGCATCGAAAGACAAAGACTGACAGGGACTGACTTAAAAACTTACTGTGAAGCTATGTTAAGATGATGTGGTAATTGGTAAGAATAAACAAATCATTGATAAGAATTGACAGGCTAGAAAGAGAACCAAACAAATACAATCAAATAATCCTTGACCAGTACAAAGGCAATGTATGGGACAAAGATATTTTTAAATGGATGTTGGTTTTTACTACCAGGCATTTAGATGAAGAATTATTAATCTAAATGTCATGTATACACTCTTCACAAAACCCAACTCAAAGGGAGCCAGAGACCTGAACTAAAAATCAAGAACTCCTAGAAAAAATATAGAACACCTGAATACTTTAATGTGATAGATATAATATCAAATCATAGTATATAAAGGAAATAATTAATAACCTTGATATTATTAAATTAAGATCTTTGGCTCCAAAAAAATTCATATAACAGAAATAAATATCATTCACAGTGGGAAGAAAATGATTCTGTAAAGACATACCTGATAAAAGATTTGTTCAAACTACATATGTTATTCTTATAATACTACAATGTTAAAAACAATAGACTCAAGGAAAAATTTATATGCCAAAACAGATGCCTCATCATGGAATATATATCAGTGGAAAGTTAGCATGTCAAAGCATGTCTAATATTAATCTCACATTGACAGGGTACAACACTGTTGGAGATGTTGAGCAACAGACTTTTATCACTTTTGGAATGTAAATTTGCATAGCCACTTTGGGAGACAACTGAAGAATCACACTTCTCAACAGTTGCTCAAAGTTATTGCATGTGTGTGTATCTGCAGGAAACTGAAGCATTGATATTTATAAATATTTTATCTGTAAATATACAACTGCAAGCAATTAATACCTTTTAAGGTAACTGAATGGGTAGACAACTATGAAAAATTCAGACAAAAGAATAGTATTCATTCATAAAAAAGAGATAAATGATGGATTCATGGTCATATGTAGATGACAACAAGAAGCGATAGATATTATTATAGCAAATTAAAGCTTTCCAGATGGTGAAGGGAGCAATCAAGATATGATACAGCATATAGGCTGGATGGAATATTTGTCAGCTGTTAAACACCCAGAACACATGTGTGTAAGTATGCGCCACACATGTGTGAGTCTTGTATATGCCATATTTATAATTCATATGGGTAAACAGACAAGAGTAACAGCCACTATTAAAATCAACAAGTACAAATCACTAATAGGTACAAAAATTACAGTCATTAGGGAAAAGCAATCAAAACTCCATTAAGATTCCATCTCATCCCATCAGGAGGCAAGATCAATTTCTCCTGTTATTCAAGTCATGTTTTTACTTGTGGTGCATAATCTCCTGGACAATGATAAATCAATGTTAATTTTTCAGCTGTGTATACTAGGTGAGACACTGTATGTATTTAGGCTGGTGAAAAATAGTGATTACTGAAATAACAGTAACCTCAAAAGTCATATGGTATGCACCAACATCATTTTACTTAATATAATATAACAGAAATTTTCTTTTGTATTTTTTAAATATGTCCAAACAAAAACATCAATTCTAATGATGCCTTCCTTAATCCTAAAGTTAATAACATGAAACAAAGCTACCAAATTACTCTGTTAGATTTGAAAAGTATTTACTTCATGACTCCCCCCAAAAAACTTTCACACCAGCCACCTTGTTTTGTTTTGTAATATTTTTTATATACCATCTCCAAATTTGTCAATCTTTTCCAGGCAGAACATTTTACTTCATATTCATTCACCATCAAATCAACTCAACTTTCAATAGAGTACACATCTTACTTTGCAATCTGAATTTTATTGACCTCATTCTTGCCTACAAAAAGTGTACCACTGTTCCAAGTTCTATTTTTCTTTAAAGAATGAATCACTATTTTTCTCTCATATGCTGGTAGGTGAAATATTATATTCAAAATATTTCTAAAAATGCAAACTCATGGTATGAGTATGAGTAGAATGAAAACCACCAGAGAATCTGAGAGTCTTGTATCTAGACCCGAGCAGCTCAGTGAACTGAGAAACCTCCACTCCAAAATGACATGTGAATGTTTCATACACTCTCTTCTGGATCACAAATTAGTAAGTACACGGGGATTATTAGAGCATGAAAATCGTAAGTTTCCCACACTGTTCATGTTGATACTTTAAAAATTTGAATTCCATTAAAATCCAGAGAAATCAATACCAAGTTAGAATCACAGCCCAGGATTCCTAACTTACAAGTAATTCTCAATCAAATATGAATTAATATTTGATTAACTCATTAATTAAGGAATATCAGAGCTAGCTCCCCAAATATAGTTGGGTACTTACTTTGCCTGAGCTAAAGAAAGAATAGGGCAAAGCAGCAAGAGGGAAAATACTCGATGGGGCTATTGGCACAGTGTTGTCATGTGAAAGGCACCAGGAAGCACACAAAGAAAGATCTACTTCTGATGAACTGAGGACTGGAAAATTTTGAAGTTACAATCTGATGAGGCACCAAAGCAGAGGAAACAATTGAAGATGTATAAAGTTCTAGAAGGCTGAAGAACATTTCTCTGAGGAAGTTTCTTTTACTTCTGTCAAATGAAAAGGAATATCAGATAATAAAGGGGATATATATGTGTTTGTATTGATGAAGCATACAGGTCCACGGAAGACGTGAGTTTGAGATCAGGGCAGAATGATACCACCAAGCAGATAAGGAGACAGGAGCCAAGGTCTGCATTTAGCCGGATATGGAAAAGCTAAAGGTGTGGAAGACTTCAACATGACCCCGTGGTTTTTAACCAAGTTTCTGGTTATAAGACAAAACCATCCATTGATTAGACCAGACAGAACCAAATGAGGAAGGTCAGGACAAAAGGGCAGGATATGCAGATTTCAGAGAGATCTGTGATGGATACAATTACAGTAGTTTTTCAAGGCTTTTTATTTATTAACATGAGTCATGAGCACCTTAATACACAGTCAATGAAGCTGGTCTCATGACAAGGAGGTTTCTGACACAGTTTGGAGGGTAGCTGATGTTCTGCATTTAAACTACAGTAATTACTACTACAAACTTGTGGTTTCTGTATTCCATATACAGCCTCCCTTTAGTTCAGGAGACAGAGGGACGCATAATTGCTTTAACTATAAACAGCATAGTGCTTTTAAATATAAACCACAGTACATTTATTAAAATGTGTTGCCATAAAGATTGATGGACCCAATGTGCACATCTGCAAAAGTTAATCTAGAAGTCCTTTGAAAGGCTTTCCATGAGTTTGTTATCAACCATGACACGTTATAACTGAGAGTCTATGGCACATTGTGTTTCTCAATGGCATTATCCCAAGCACTCCCATAACTAAATGTACTCAGAAAATATTCCATTTAATTAAAACTAACAATAATTGGGCGCTTGTAATTAAGACTAGGGCTTGGCTTTATTTCTCAGTGTTTGATGCAATGAAAGTCAATGATGTGCAAAAAGAGAGGCTATTGTGTTCAACTGTGGAAAATTCAGAGTGAAGTGACTCCTGCTTCAGGCTGTAAACATTTCTGATAAAGAGATATAGCTGGGGCATTAATATCTTAAACTGACCCTCATCTGACTTCAAGAAAATCATTTTTTTTCTTGTTTACCCTATTAGAATTTCGCAGAGAACCCTGGCATTAATCAGTAGAAATGCCAGACAACCATGAGTTGATTTAAAAGTCATATTATTTTTTTAAGGGAGCATCTCAAGTTGCTTCTTCCATCATTCTGAGTTTGATTTATTTTATTGCTGTCCTTGATTTCCATATTTGCTTTATACAGACAATTCCCATGCCATGGAAGGCTATAAAGGGACATGTTTTATGAAATGGAGTATAGACATGAATATACTATCAACATTTTCTTTCTTTTTCTTCTCTCATATATTACATCCCAACCACAGTCTCCCCCCCCCCTTCTCTCCTGCAGTCTCTGCCCGATAGCCCCTTTCTCCCCATCTCCCTCTCCTTCTGACTACCCACATTTAAGAGCCAGCCTCCCAGGGATATCAACCAAACATGGTATATTAAGGTGTAACAAGACCAGGCTCATACCATCACATCAAAGCTGAACTAGGTATCCCAGGAGAAGGAATTGGGTCCCACAAGTAGGCAAAAGAGTCAGAGACAGCCCCTGCTCTTACTGTTAGGAGTCCCACAAGAACATCAAGGTACTTAGCCATACCATACATGCAGAGGACCTAGGTAAGATCCCTAAAGGTTTCCTGATTTCTGTGAGCCTACATGAGTCCCAGTCAGTTGCTTCTGTGGGTCATGTTCTTTCAGTGTTTCTGACCCCTCTGCTTTCTCTGTTCCTGTTCCTTCTTCCCTCTTCTCAGTAGGATTCCCAGAGCTCTGCTTATTGTTAGGCTGTGGGACTCTGAGTTTGCCCCCCATCAGTTGCTGGGAGAAGTCTCTCTGGTCTCTTCAATGACAATTCTGCTAGATTCTGATCACAGAACATTCTGAAGGGAGGACAAACTGTGTGTCAGAGGTTTTGTGGCTAGGTTGATGTACCAGTTTTTCTGCCTTCCCTGTACAGAAGATGGCCAGTTTAGGCTCTTTGTCCCCGGTAACCAGAAGTCTTTGCTAGGGTTACTCTCATAGATTACGTGGAGTTTCCATTCCACTAGGTTTCTGCCTCATCCCTGAAATGCCCCCTAATTCCAGAATGGACCAGCTTATCAAAATTAGCTTGCGTTTATAGTACATACACACATTATTTTGTTATCTAGCATCCTTATTTTGAAAACCTGCTCCTACCTCACACCTGTAATATAAAATATATTGTGTTTGTTGAAAAGAAGTAATCATGAGCTGATTTTACATAAGGGATTGGGAAGAATAAAAACCATTCAGGTAGTCTATGTTCCAATGCTACAACTCTTCTCTGTGGAAGTGAAGAACTCAATGTCACGTTCCCAGCAGAGCCAGCTCTGCACACAGCCCATTCACAGCTGGTGTAGGACTTTATTTACTACCAGGAGCTACCTCATGGGGTCTGCTCATGGGAGATATAACTTGATGGTGGGGGAAAATCCTTAGAAATGGTTAAGAATTGAACATTGTAAACAGGCTTATCATCAGTATATCCTTATGAATCACTGCCAAATGTTCCTCAGTGATGTACAGTTACCTACAAGTGTTAGAAGAAACGACACCTTTCCTGCCAAGTTGCCATTGGTCCACAATAATGTATCCCCATAAGAGAAACTCTAACTGAAACATGAAGCAACCATCAACATATAGGTAGATTTGTTCATATTTCATATTTTGCCAGTTCTGTTATAATGAACATGGAATTTTTGATAGATCTTTAAACCTAGCTTTTATTTCTGCTAGGTATTCCTTGAGAAGTAGGTTGGTGAACTCGTATTTCCCATTTTTCTCTCCATTAATATACATCCTCTCCATTAGTGTACAAGGGCCCTCCTTTGATGTCGCATGTTATCACATCTTTCCCAACATGGAATTCGAAACACGTGCAGTGGGATCTCTCAGTCTTGCTTTAATTTAATTTCTCTGCTAATAATATATTTTGCATGCTTGTTGGCTATTAGAATATTTTCTTTGGTGACATATATATTTGAATGTTATGTCTTTTTAGATGTCAGATATTTATTCCTTTTCTTACAACTGAATTACAACTCTCTATCAACGATGTCACCCTTTAATGTATCACTTTTTCTCTATACGGAGATGGATTAACTCAATGCCGTCTTACCTGGATATTTTGCCTCTCTTGCCTATGCTTTCCCTGTCACATTCCAAAGATCATTGCTCAGAGGTAATTCAAAAACATTGTCCCCAGTGAATTTTTTCAATAATTACAGTTATTACATATTTTCACACCTTATAACTGAATATTTGATCTATTGTAAGTTCAGTTTGGGTGGTGAGATCTGCTTAAAGATAAAATTTATTTTTCTCAAAGTCATCATTCAATTTATCACTAATATTTTTCAAAGAAATATATTTCTCCACCTTGCATTCTTGCCAATAAGAAGCTAGCACTAATGGGCCAAGCAGTTATTTAAATAATATAGTTTCTGTGTGATTATTTTGGGAGTCTGGACAGCCAAGAAAAAACAAGTGACTTCATCATAACAGTAGTTTCTGCTCTCATCACCATGGAAATACCTGGCAGAAGCAACTTAGCAGGGAGAATTTCTTTGGCTTATGATTTGAAGGAACATTCCATCATAGTGGGAGCATCTTGAAGGAGCTGGTAATATTGTATCCATAGCTAGCAAGTAGAGATGAGTGTTCATGCTTGGCTCAATTTCTCCTTTTTATTTGGCCCAGGATGCCAGCATATAGGATGGTGCCATACATAGTTAGGGTGAGTCTTCCCACCTCAGTAATTCTCCCTCACAAATGCTCAGAAGTGTATTTGCTATGTGAACCTACCTCTTGTCAAGTTGAGAATAGTAACTATAATAGGGAGGAACTTCTATGTTTCCTATTAGTGGACTAGATTTAGAAATAGATATAGAAACTAAATAAATAGTCCACAATTTGTAAGAATATGCATCAGACCAAGAAGCCAAATCATAACATTCTCATGAATGATCCATTGTTCCTTACTGTCTAAGAAATAAAGAATTAATATAAATGGCCAATCACATTAAGCATTGTAATTGTGCTTCATTATATTTTTAATTTCTTATTTAACCTACAAAAATAAGCACGGATAGTATAGAAGTTTAAGTCATGAATTTAAATATGTAAGACATATGAACGATGTGCACACATGCTTATAGCTTTTCACATCTAGAGTCTAATATAGCAACAAAAATGTAGCACCTAATTATGGGTACTGTCCTTATTGGCATACTAACAGATTATTAAATCCAGCAACCCATTTTGGTTGAAAACATGTTTGTCCCAAGACCATGCTAGTTAAGAAGAAATCTAGACGTCTAAGTGACTCTGATTGATGAGAAAAACCCCATATTAAGAATACTAATCAAGAATTTATCACATTGAAGATTTTCCCAGAGCATCTACGTAGTATCCACATTGCAGACAAGTATCTTGAAAACACACACACACACGCACATGCACATGCACACACCACAAGTTCTCAACTATTAGTAAAATAACCATGCAGTTTAGAAAATATACACCATTATTATTCTAATAATACAGTTGGATCTCATTATAAATAGGAATTCCACCCTGGGAAAGATTTTGATTGTAATGAAGTGAAATTAAACTTTCTTCACCACTAGTAACAAAGACTAACAAAAAAGGAACAAGAAAGTTCCTTTTCTTTCCCTTTTGAGTTTTTTATGGTAATCCTACATCTACAAAACCACTGTAAGTGGAAAATTACAACTGTAATTATATTTGTCCTTCCTTTTGAGCAGGTGGGTCTTTTTCAAATAGACTATATAATAAAAATTAAGTAATATCTGTTTTAGAATATGTTAAGAATTTGGATAAAAGCTCATCTTTTAGAATACTACTCTTAATATCATATTTATTCAAGGTGTTCATTGCATCCCCTAGCATGCATTTTTCTCTGCTAAATATGTATATGTTCAAGAGGTAGTGTAATTTAGTCTTGCAAGTTGTTTCAAAAATAATTGCAACAGTGGACAATCAGCTCAGAGTTTTGTTGCATGAGAGCAGGTAGATGGTTTGAACTAATGCATCAGGCAATGCCCTTTAAATTATATTTTTCCTAAACAAAAAGAAGAAAAGCTATATTGAAAGATGCTCCATCAGGTTCAAAGGGTTTCGTTTAATATATAGTTTTTTTAAAGCCATTTCTTTCTGGTTATACAGCACAGACTTGTTTAATTAGAGTTATATTCGGTCTCCAACAAAAGTCAGGATGTATAAAGTACTCAACACATGTTAATCAAGTGAATTAAAGATGAAAAATACTGAATTTGTATGGTTGTCTGACAGTAGGTGGCACAGAATACAAAATATACAGTTAAAACTTGTGAATATGTGGTAAGAGATCATTTATGTCTTATATCTCAAAGTTTTATGTTTTAAGACATTTCATGCTTCATATTAATTTTAAAGGATTATGAAACACATGTATAAATATTTTTCTACTAGTGATAAAATATTAAAGGGATGTATTGAAATTTTAAGCCTTCAACCAGTCAATGAATATCATCAAGTGGCCTGACTGAAATAGAGCAAGATCCAGACAGAAGGTTTTCTCTCGTACAGTTCATTAATGAATTCCCGATGTTTTCTTTTCTGAGTTCTTGTACAAAAACCCTAAAAATGTTGAAAACATTTTTCTTTTTTCTTTTTTACTTTTTGTTTATTCTTTCACATCATGCATCTTGTTCCCATTCATTTTTGCCATCCTTTTGTAATTACCCCTGCCTTTGCAACCTTCCACCAAAATAAATAAAATAAAATTTAGGAGAAATAAAACCTGATAACCCTGATTCTGGATCTGGGTAGCTCTTCAGGGACGGCAGCCCACCAGTTCTTCCCCTGTCCTCACCACCAAGGTGAGTTCTGAACATTGCCCTGGCTAGTTCACCCCTTGAAGCAATGAACAAGGGCAGAGACAGGTCTCCCAGTCTTATGACCTCAGGGCCAGATCTTCCTCCTGCCACACACAGATAGGGCCAGGGGATGGGAAAATGTCCATCCTCCCCACACATACCACCATCTGGTAGATAAAGAGTGGGGTTACATTTCCAGTGCTCACGGTCTTGCTGCCAGTTCACATACACTCCTGTCAACACGCTCAGGTCTACTGTGCTGCCTAGATGAGGTGCAGGGCCCACTTTCCTGAGTGCGGTGGCTGATAAAGGGGACGGTCAGATCTGCTGCCCACCACAGGTGGTAGGAGCAAGGGGACAGGCATCTTTCTCTCAACCTCTCCCCACCACACCATAGACAATAGCAGTTCCCGCTATGCCCTTCTTATGCCCTCAGGGCAGGCTCACCTGAGCCCCTGTCTACATTGACAACTCTACTGTGCTTCCCAGCCGAGGCAAAGGGCACACTCTTTTTAGTGCTGCAGCTGGTGAGAGGTTGGGTCAGGTCCCCCATCTGCTACAGGTGGGCAAGGGGCAAGGGCAAGGAGAGGAGGACATCTTTCCCTCACTCATACCATCACAGGGCAGACAAGATGGATGTAACCTCACACCCTCAGGGCCAGCTCTCCAATGCCCCTCAAACACAATCAGCTCTATTGTGCTGCCCAGGTGAAGTGTAGGACCCTCTCTCCTATGTGCTTTGGTCAGTTAGGAGTAGGACCAGTTTGCCCTAGTGTTGCAGCCAGTGGCGGGAGGCAGCTCTGTACAGCCCTCTTCTCTCTGCGGTTCATGGCATCAGGTGTTACATATATCAACACAGACTGGGACCGCATCAGGGTCATGGAAGCAGATATGGGCTCTGGCAGCAGCCATGGCTCTGGGTGGCAATGACGCCAACGACATCAGCCTGCTCCTCACTGCTTTCATCTCTTCAGATAGCCACGAGACAACAGGCAGACCCCAGCTTTCTGTTCAAAGCCTGGAGCAGAATACCCAGGCCTATATATGGATTTCTCTATCCTGTGTGGTCCGTTATGGCGCTGGGCAGGACCATGCTTGAGACATTTATCTAAAATTAAATTTTCATAAAAAACACTTTTCAGATTCATGTTTTAAATACGAAAATAAAAATGAAAGGGTATGTGCGAGTGTGTGTGTGTGTGTGTGTGTGTGTGTGAGAGAGAGAGAGAGAGAGAGAGAGAGAGAGAGAGAGAGAGAGAGAGAGAAACAGAGAATGTGCCTGTGTGTGTATGTGACAGAAAATATGTGTGTGTGTGATTTCTGTAAAATAATTGGTTCTTTTGTAAACTTTGATGGGAATGCAAATGAATACAGGCATTATAAAAACATGGAGGTCCATCAAAAATCTATAAATAAGGGTTGGCAGATTAGTTCAGACATACAGTACTTATCCAAATGTGTAAAGCTTTACATTTGAGACCCAGAATTATGCCTAAATGAAAGAGATGTAAGCACCACCTAAAATTAGAAATTCCAAATAACCTAAAAGTCTAATTAATGGTTATTTGCCTAGAAGAGTTAAGATCAGTATATTTGAACTATTGTAATGTTATCATAAAACTCTATATATGGAGTCACTTTAAATGTTCATTAACAAATGCATAGATGAACAAGATATGATATAGTGTATTATGCACACCTATAAATGAATTTTTGTGAAAATATAATACTGAGTCAGTGTTAAATAAAAAATAAACAGAAAAAGGGAAACATATGCTATGTATTATAACTTAGATGTGAAATCTAAAGCTAACTGAAGTAGAAAGGTAACAATATTACCAAAGTTTGGGATAGGTGTGCACAATTCAGTAGTAATGATCAAAAGGTAGAAAGCTTCCTTTAAATAGAAAGAATGATTTTCTTCCTTCTTTGAGCATCTTGCGCAGATGCTGAATATAGTGAATCATTTGTTCTATCAACATTTCTAAATTACAAAGGGATAAATTCAAATGTGCCTACCACAAGAAATGATTAGTATCTGAGATAATGGATATGTCGACAAATGTGGCTGAAATGGTTCTCTTTATATACACAAACTGTAACATTATTTTCTACATTCAAACATAAGACCAAAAAGAAATGAAGGGATTTGAATTTCCAGATGGATTATACTTCAATACTCTACTAATCTAGGCCCCTGACATTTTCAGACTGATCTCTAGTCTTTGTTTTTCCCAGAATGGAACATCCATAAACTTCCTTCTGACTATGGATGTATCACCAATTTCTTTTTATCGACAACTTCATGTATGTTGTCATGTGACATCCTTTAAAACTTGTTCAGTTAAAGAGTACATCATAATTTTGAAAATGATCTGAAACCATAGTAACAGAAAGCAAATATAACAGTATTTTTCATTTCACAAACATAGAAGACTTTTCACTAAAAGAGAAAAAGT
This sequence comes from Arvicola amphibius, assembly GCF_903992535.2. NCBI lineage: Eukaryota > Metazoa > Chordata > Mammalia > Rodentia > Cricetidae > Arvicola > Arvicola amphibius. Next base: position 11,632,398 of record NC_052064.1, read on the forward strand.
TTATAAACGTGGGATGGAAAGCAGGATTGTGGAGGCAAAGGAAGGATTAATAAAAAAGGGAATGGGCATTATTTGATCTAGATATTATACTTATGTGGCAATAATAAAACAATTAAAATAAATATGTAAATTTAAAAATAGTTTTACATTAAAAAATAAAATCAAACTTTTTCTCAAATTTTTCCCTTTACTCATGCTGTTTTATGATCTCCATTATCCCTTGCTCTATATCCCCCAGTATATTGTAAAAAACATTTCCAGAGTGTATATCTATCATACATGAGGTTCTTAAACACTTGGAAAATACTTCTAATTTTACTTTGGGCTATATGTATTCTCACACTAAATAATAATTGAGGGAAAAATTCAATCTCCAAAAATGTTGAAAAAGATAATCCAGTTTTATTATGCTTAGTATGCATGGATTTAATTCAACTCACAATCAAATGAGTGTGTGTTTTTTTTTTTTGCTTTTAACTTAGTAATATATCATTATACTCTAAAAAGAAAAGCATTAAAACAAATAAAACTACCTTTCCCCGCCAAGTCACTGTAAAGAGTGTATCAAAAACATAGTGAAGAAATATTATAGGCATTTTACAATATGACATTAAATATAGCTATCTATGCAAGAAAAGTTCAGTTCTTCAGAAATCTAAAATTTGCATGGTGTGAATTAACTGAAAAACAAGACTGTTCCAATATTTTAAAGACAGAGACATTTTGGTTTATTGTCATGGTTAAAAAAACTTAAATCGTGATATATATTAGTTAAAAGAGCACTCAACTATTTTAGTGTCAATTTAAGGAAAACACAATCCTGTAGAGATGATGGGGCTTTTTCATAACTCATAAATCTGGACAACAAAAACTTTGTAAAGATACAAGGCATAGTCTATTTCCACGATATAAAGTTTTATTATCTATACTACATAAACCATAAATCAAGTTAAATTTCATTATTTATCCACTGCCTTTGGCAAGTCTTGTAAGTTTAAAAGGAGACTAAGTTTGTGCTCCTCTTGTAGCTAAGGGTCAGCTGGTGAGAGCAATTATACAAGCATAAACTCATCAGAGTAAGAAGGCCTCCACGAAACACGCTCTGCATGCTGACCCAAGGACAAGGGTGCACAGCTAAGTCTAGATAAGGCATGATCAGAGAGATTCCTGTAGAAGAAGAAATGTGTGAACACGCTTGTCAATCAAAAAAAAAATCACCTGAAAACAATGGATCCCTGAAGAAAGGTATTCTAGAGAAAGCCAAAAGTATATACAAAGGAGCGTCAAAGTGAAGCTGAATGAGCCACTTAGCAGTTACAGCAGCAGGTAAAGCAGAGTCAGTGGAGACACTGAAGAAGGATGCCACGACATCTTAAAAGCTAAATAAGTCTGGGAGCCAATAAGGTCAGTTGAAAAAGAAGGGCTGGACTATAATTATTGGGGACTAGAATTATTTCTCATATACACTCTGAAAAACGATAGAAAGGAATGGAAAATTTTTCCTCAAGATTTACTGAAGGGTGACGCTGAACCAAGTTAAGTGGAGTATTTTATAGATTAAGATACAGATGTTTTGTATGACAAAGATGCAAGAGTCAAATAGAAAAGGATGAGGATAACATCATTTGACAATTATTTTTTTCATCTTGCTTTTTTGTTAGAATCAACCACAAATATTACTCAGTTAACAAGTCTCTAATTTAGTAGTATGACTCATCCTAGAGAAAATTGCTCACTATTTGTGAACCCTAATCATATTACCAACATGTTATAAATCTAGTCGTTATCTTCATCTATCCCTCGAAAATAAACTAAAATTTGCATATGTATTATGTATTAGCAATGTTTCAGATAACATTTAATATACACCTTTTCCAGATTCTAGCTATTACAAATAATGCTGCTATGAACATAGTTGAACAAATACTTTTGTAGTATGATTGGGCAAATCTTGGGTATATTCCCAAGAGTCGTATTGCTGGACCCTGAGGTAGGTTGACTCCCAATTTTCTGAGAAACCACCACACTGATTTCCAAAGTGGTTGCACAAGTTTGCATTCCCACCAGCAGTGGATGAGTGTTCTCCTTACTCCACATCCTCTCCAGCATAGGCAGGCTATCATTGGTGTGTGTGTGTGTTTTTTTTTTATTTTAGCCATTCAGACAGGTGTAAGATTGTATCTCAAATTTGTTTTGATTTGCATTTCCTATGTCCAATTGAAGAGCAGAAGGAGGGAAAATATGAGCAAGAAAGTCAGGACCACGAGGGGTTGGTCCACCCACTGAGACAATGTGCCTAATCTAATGGGAGCTCACCAAAGCCAGCAGGACTGATTTGAATGAGCATGGGATCAAACTGGACCCTCTGAATGTGGCTGACAATTGGGGCAGACTGAGAAGCCAATGATAATGGCACTGGGATTTGTCTCTACTGAATGTACTGGCTTTTTGGGATCCTAGTCTGTTTGGATGCACAGCTTCCTAAGCCACAGGGCAGGGTACCCTGCCCTATCTTAGAAATGGAGGGGAGAAGGGGGACAGGGAAGTGGGAGGAGAGGAGGAAGTGGAAATTGTGATTGGTATTATTTATAAAGTAATAAAATAAAAATAAATAAAAAATAAAATGAAGGACATTTTAATATGAAATGTCCTTCTTTGTCTTAAAAAAATTAACATGCACCTTCTTCATTTTAGAGACTGGTCTTAGGACGTATCATTGATTAAAGAATTAGAGCTCTCTTTGTATCCGTTATTTTTTACTGATATCAGCAGCCTAGCTCATCTCAGAAAACTGTTTGACTTCTGTAACCCTTCATGCTGAGGTCTTAAACTCCTTTATACGGCAAGCATGAGTAATAACCGCAGCTCTTATTTCCGTAAAATTTGGTATTTTGGTTGTTTTGAACCTAAAATAAGTCTCTTTAGATATTGTATTTTATAGCAAAGATGTCTTGACCTTTTGTACACAATTTCTGTTCTCATGATGTGAGTAAAAATCAGAATATTGCTAACCCAATACCACCTGAAAATCTAAATCTTCAACTCACCATTCCAACTTCCAGCACTTAAAATATTTCAGCCTCCAGATACAGAATTTAATTAAAGTATAAATTGCATTTTAAGATCCAAAAAAATTTATTTGCTCAGGTGAATTGTTACTGTAACTGTAACAATCAAAAGGTGACTTGTGGTAACAATAGTGATAATGACCTTATGGATGAATCTGCTGCACTCGTATGTTTTCGACACTTTTATATTGATTTTTCAGTTGGTCAACCCAAAGTTCAAGAAAATTAAGTAGACTATCTTTGATAGCCAAGTATGATACTCATTGTGATTTTAAAGAGCACTTATATGTGTGTTTTCTCAATAATTTTACATTGTACCTAAAGTAGCCTTCATCTGTTCGTGTCAGATTTTTGCAAATGTGCATGCACAAACTTGTTATATTGATTGTCATTCATTTAATCACCGACCACTTGTGTGCAGGTTCGTTATCAAGACTATATGAACATTTTAAAAATATGAAGACATTTTTGTTTAAATATATTAAGGGCAATCAGTTATTACAAATCTCAGAAAAGTATAAGTTGTAACAGTGGCGATAACATTTACAATAACTTTTTCTATCCAGTTGAACCAACTTGGTAGATATTGAGCATGCTAATAACATGGAACCCAAGTCTGATGTGGAAGAAGCAGGGCAGAAATGAAAGAGAAGCAGATAACAGAACACTTACATGTGGCAGGCCTAGCTTTAGTACTTTATGTTTGACTTCCCTTAACCCACAAAGAAACCCTAAGAGATAGGCATTGTTATTTGTCCATGTTTTACATTTAAACAAATTAAACAAAGACCGTAAGAAATTAAGCAGAAGTCATTTTAAGAGTAAAAACAAAAAAGGAAGATCAATTGTAATCTTTCAACTATCACTATGAAAGGCACATAGAGAATAAGTCACAGGAGTTTATATTTAAAGATCAAACTTCAAACTAGAGAGGGGTGTTTGAATCCACAAAGACAGCTCTATAAATGCACCAGCAATGTTGTGAACTTGATAATTGCACACTAAATGTATTCTGACCTTCATGGTTTCCAGCCTCAACTGGTTTCTAAATCCTCTCAGAATCCTTTTCTCCTCCTACAAAGCCTGTAATTTCTCCCTAACATCATTTCCACATCTTTCCAGAATCTTGAAGTCCAGAGTATGCTACTTCTCTTCTCGCTCTTATTGTATAACGTTTTCTGTTTCATAGGAGATCATCAATTACTGTCCGTAACCACCTCACATGCCTCCAGTACATACAAGTCATCATTATTCTTTAAAACGCCCTGTTCTGTATTCACTGGCATTTTAAAAAATAAACCACTGCCATGAAAAAAAAAAAAAAAAAACCACTCTATAATCACGTGACCTTCTAAATATAACAAAGGTGACTAAGCAACCGAACATGAGAAGGTCAGGAATCAGGAACTGAGTGAATGTGTAAAGAGGGAATTTGTGTGAGCAAACAAGCATAAACAAATTCTAGATGTAAAAGATCAAAGGATCAAAGACTAGTCTGAAACCACAATCCTTCCAGCAGGGAGTTAGCTCAACTCTGAATTTAGTCCAGTATAGGAATCTGACGTTTGAGGACAGCAGCAAGTGAATCGAGGCCATTGGGTTCAAAACTATTTCTCCATTCCCTAGATAAGCACAAACTTCCACCTCTCATGTGTCTACCTTTTAATAATAGATTTAGGGTCTTATCACAGGAAAAAAAAGTATAGTGTCTCATTGTCTGAAAAGAGATACCTTCACGTCAGCCTCAGTTTTTACATTTGTATGTCTGTGTCAGTGAAGGCAATGAGTGGAGGTGCTTCTCTCCTTACAGTTAAATGACAGGCAGACAGAGATTAGAGGCTGAGGCAGACAGACATTCGATGGAAGAGAGGGGAGAGGAGCAGGACAAAGAGAATGAAGAGGGGTATTTTTACAGAATCTAAGCTATTTAATATAATACATTCAGCTTTATCATTTGAAGAGACTGTGTCATATTTTTGCAACATAAAAAGTATTTTTAAAATGAGTTAAATTACTACAGTGACCTAAAGCAATGTAATGAAGTGATCAGAAGAAGGAAGATATCAGAAAATGAGGACAATAAAGAAATGAACAAGATAGAAGCAATGGAAATTAAAAAAAAATGTTTGTGTTTAAATTTAGGGAGGAAGAAAAGCCTAAAATAGTTCATAGGCATTTAGAGACACTTATAGTCAACATAAAACGTATAAGGGAATGGGCAAGGTTGGATAAATATAATAAATCTGATGGAAAGCATATAATATCAGACAAGAAGTTTATTTGAAATACATTGGTCAAGCATGCATAGTTTCTTTGGAGAATAAAAATATGAGAATTTAATCATGGTAAATTAAACTAAAAGGGTCACCAGTGATATGTCTACTTTCATGTTATACAGTGATCGTCTCTGAACTGAAGCATTACTTCCTTTAGGCAGAAAGCAGAACCATGAGATGCAAAACACATATGAGACATGCAGCATCTTGAAAACCCATCACACTTACAAGGATGAAGAAACTCAGAAAGTTTAAGAATCACAAATCCCCTCCCCAACACTTTGAGAGCAGTAGAAATTAGCTGAGGACAGGAGACTGTGGTGGGAACTTCCTGCAAGCTGAAGAGGAAGCTCCTTGGATAAGACCATTACAAGTCATCCCTGTGCTGGGACAGACTTGTCAGCCAAGCAGCGGCCGTTCCTCACCCATGCTCCTGTAAATAACCCCAGTAAAATGAAATCACTGACCCAAGCTGGACTCGGGTAAATCATTTCTTAGTCATTTGCTTCCTATGTAGGATGACAAAGTTTGTTCACATCTTCCAAGGAAAAATAATTCACATCCTTTATGACACTTTCTTGAAGCTGTTCCAGGACACAATACAGGAGTTCTTTGAGAATTTGTCGTAATGAACACGTGAATAACCTCAGTGCAATTTGAGTTTACATATAATGTGTTTAACAATGTGTATGATATCTACACGTGATGGAGTCTCTCATATATAGCATGCCAAAAATACAAAGAATAGTAAGAGCACTTGTACTATGACTCAGTTAACAGAGAAGATGGATAGATATGATAGATGTCATAATTACTCCGTGGTCTGTCATCTTCAAGTTGTTAATAACTTCATAGTAAATGAGAAGGGAATTACTCAAATTTTATAAACGTGGTATACTCTCTATATTTTAACTAATTACATACAGCAAAATTTCTCTTACTCAACAACCACAATATTCTTCCATTTACATACCACATAAGAACAAACAGCTTTCAATTTCCTGTACAGTTTCAAACACCTTGAGTTTTAATAGCTCAATTCAGTTTACAGATAAGTGAATAATTACTTTAGAGTATTCAACAGGTACTAAGAAGGAGAGGAAAGAGCTGAGAAGAACAGTACAGAGCGTGATAGGATTGCCTGAATGTGTCGTTGGCAGGCATGGATACAGCAAGAGTCCCTTGTTTGGTCCCTTCTTATTCCACACCAGTTAAAAAAAAGAGCTGTGCAGGTTTCCTGTTGCCTGTTAAGATGTGATGGATTTTATTAGCAGTGTTGGTGAGAGTGGAGCATTTTGTTAGGTTTTGGTGGCTCCGGTTTGCAAACTTAGGGCTATAGGCATGCTATGATTTATTTTGTCCATTGAGTTGTAACAACCTATAGTTTAAGTACATCCTTTCTCAGTTGCTATGAAGTAACTATCAACGCCATGATGACGGACAACACAGTAATTACAACATCGGTCTCCTCTATTAATTGAATGGGAGAACAAGTGCTTTTACTAATGTTTGGGTTTTTAGCATGGTATATATGAGAGACTGTACCACGTGTAAATATCACACTATTTAACACATTATATATCATCTCAAGTTGCACTGAGATTATTCACAAGTTCATTAAGGCAAACTGTCAAGGTAACTCCTCTATTGTGTTCTGGAACATGTCAGCACAGGGGCACACTTTTTATATTAGTAGCCCAAAATATCTTTTTCCAATTTTAAAATACATCTTTTGATCTTTCAAAATTTTATTTGGTGTATATTGCATTTCTATAAAATGCCCTTATATAGCACAGTACAGTGTACAACAAAGATTAAATTCTTAATTACTAATCTCGGGATAGTCATATCCTTTAAGGCCAGCTAGCAATGACAAAGAAAAGAGTGAAAATAATGATTTATTTCCTCTTTTACCCAGGCAAGAGACAGTCCTAGGGCTACAATACATCCTGTCTCTCCTTGACACTAACTTTTATGCTTTCTTGGTGAGACCACTCTAATGGATCTGAAGTGCTGAAACCATAGGGAACTGAGGAATGAACACATTTGGAAAAACAAGCTAAAATAAGTGTTGTCTGTTCATAATCTTGACCAGATCACTATTGTGATTATTATGGTTATTAGGGTTCATCAAGCAGTCCCAATTTTCAATCATTTTGGATTAGTTTTTGTTACTTATATTACTAATAATTTCAATTATAATGCAGTATGCTTCTGTCTCGGTATAAAATCTTAAGAATAGCTCTAACAAGGGACTGAAGAGGTAGCTCAGCAGTTAAGAACTCACTGCTTTTCCAGAGGACCCAGGTTTACTTCCCAACAAATTCGTGGCAACTCACAGCCACATCTAACTCCAGTCCTAGGGGATCTGCTATCCTTTTCCTATCTTCAAGGGCAACAGGTGCACAGACATACATGCAAACGAAAAACCCATACACATAAAATACAGAAGTAAATTTATTGGAGTAATAAGAGAAATAACCCAAACAGCGTGCTAGCAGCTATCTTGGAAAAGTATCAACATTGTGTAGGCATGAAGCAAAAAGTGGGAAGAAATTGGGACATCGAGAGTTTGGGAATAGACAAGCAATAGTGTATCTAATTTCATGAGGCCATGTTATAACCCTAAAGGCGATTATTGTAGAGACCATATCATCCTCCTTGCTTGTGACCTGAAAAACCTCAATATCTCAGAATTCATGATATGAACCCAACAGGAGATAGCGGTCTAAAAAAGAAAAGAAGAAAATATACTATAGAACCTCTCTGTATTTGTTGCTGTTTTGAGGTTTGATATATTTGTTTAATTTTATGAGGTAATTGTAATCTAGGTAGAGTAGTAATCTCATAGATGAGTCATCATGACCATTGGCATGAAAATTCTCCAATAATCCAATTGCTGTAATTTGTTGTGGTTTTTTGTCCCAAGGGTTCCCTTGTTTGAAGTCAGCTCTGCAAAGAAGTACTACAACAGTTAAAAGACAGGCTGGTTAGGTTACAGGCAACACTAATTTCAAAAGGGATTTCTGTAGTTTATATGGGAAGCTGGTAAGTTCCTCAAGAACTCAATGTTGTTAAGATATTAAATATGAGAGCTGGAGAGATAGCTCAGTTTTTAATAGCAATAGGTGTTCTTCCAGAGGATCTGTTCTGTTCTCAGGACCCAGATGTTGGCTCACATCTCTCTGAAACTACAGTTTTAGGGTATTTGTTCACATCTTCTTCTGGCTTGGGGTCACCAGGCATTCATGAACCGACATAAACAAAGGCAAAATACCCATACACATAAACAAAATTTAAAAAGAAATTAAATATGGTCCCAGTATTTGGCTTCTGACTCACCTTGTGATCCTTCTCTCCTATCCATCATGATCTAACATAGCCAAAGAGGCCCCTGGATATAAACCAATTGCTATCCAGTCATAGAATTTTAATTTCCAAGACTGTCTTAGAAATAAGCATCCTTAATTTATAAATAAGGATCTCTGGGTATTTTAAATAGACTAATACCAATATACATAAGTGGAATGAGGTATGTGTCGTGGCATTAAACCTCATGTAGATCCATAGGAAGGAAAAATGATAAGAAGTCAAACTCTCTACTTAAAACAAACAGCTGCCTAACATTAGAAAACAGAAATGTAGGCATGATTCATCAGAAGAAGAATGAATGCAAGCTTTCTTTTACTGTCAAAAAGAGAGTTTTCATAGCCATGTTTCATGGTGTCTAAGTTGCAACTCATCTAGCCAATGGGATATTATTAGACATCAAAGCTCTGTGAAATCACAGCTGCTTGGCAGAGACGCACTGACTATTTCCGTATACAATGGTGAGCATTTAAAAATATGGTCATTGGTGTAAGAGCACATATGGTGACTGTCAAAGTGCAGACCTAGACCCCCTTCGGTTGGCAGGGTGCTGCTTACAATTCGGTAAAGTCGGGGATCTTGTGTCAGCTGGGTTTCAGTATAATTTATTGCCAGTATAAAACATCTTATTTTATAGAAGAAAAATGTGACATGAAAAACGAGGCAAGAGTGACACTGTACTAGAGCCAGGAAATGCAAGAAAGAGCTCAGGTCTGAAGGACAGGAAAGCTAAAACAGGGAAAGACGGGCAGGTGAGAGATTGAGTTTAAAAGCATTGTATTAGACGTTGCTCTCCAAAGACTTCTTGTGGAGACATGCTTCTCCACTAAGTGTGATAGTGTGCAAGCGGTACTTTGATCTAATGTCATGTTTTGGAGGAGACTTAACCATTTTCAAAAGTTTACAGACTCACTACATGACTGTAATTTAGTAAATGTTCAAATGCCTGACAATTGTTACGAGAAATGAATTGTCTGACATGAGGTGAAATGCCATCTTCTTTGTCACCTTATTAACATACAATCTTCTTTTATTTCTGTTCCATCGCTGCAAGAGTTTTGAAAGGCATTTTCCCAGAAGGGCCGGAATAATGTCTGTCACGTCATGCTGCACATCATGAAGACATTCAGCCACCTCCTAAATTCCTCTTCTCCTTGGCCTCTAAAGCTCATGTCTTTAGTTTTCCTTAGTGGTGAGCTTTCATGAACAGCCAACTAAATTACCTGATGAGAAAGACAATCTCCTAGGGGAAACTTACACTGTTCACTGGAAGAAATTGAATTCTTAGAGAAAAACATCAAAGGTGGCCACCATGAACCTACCAAATATTAAAAAAGGTAGGCAGGAAAATTCAGAAAGGAGATCAAAATAGATAAAATAATTAACACTCCCATCAGCTTTTTATGGTACTTTGTGAGATCTTTGGATTTGGGGATCAAAGTAAATCAGTTTAACTAGAAGTTTAATTGATGAAGAAATTCCAGGTGAAGCTGTTTCGAGGTGTATGAAATGCATTTCCTTGTCACACTTTAGAAGATGCATTTTTTCTTACAGAGAAAAATTTAATTTGAGATAGATTTTTTTTTTTTAAAAAAAAAAAAGTCTTCCCCTTCTGTCAGTAAATTTCATTGTTAATTTGACCAAATACTTAACCAAGAGCAAGAAAACATCTTTGCATTGGTTAACAGTTTAAGGCAATGCATTCCTTCATAAAGGGGAAAGCACAGCAACAGGAACATGGGATAGCTATTTCTGTCATGTCAGCATTCAGGGAGTTGGAAACTAAGAGGAAAACCAGGCTATAAAACTTAAGGTCTTCTGCTGCCTGGTAACATGTTGATATTCAGTGTCTACTCAGCCACTGGGGTCATTCTGATCTGGTGACCTGCAATGCCAAGCAGACACAATGACATCCATCCTGGGCTGCTGCCTAGGACGCTGTCTGGGTCCATGGTCTTTCTGCAGCCTGAGTCTTTGCTGATGTCTGTGGCCTGTGTTGCCCCAGATGCCACACAGTTACCCAAGGTCTGGTTTGCCACCTGTGGACATGCTGGCGTCTTAGCACAGTACTATTGCCAGACCTATACAGACCTGAGTGACATGAGCTACCACTCAGGGTCATGGGTTGATACGGGCCCTAGTTGTGGTGGCGCTGTGTTTGGGTCCATGGCCCTGTCACAGCCGGGGTCTGTGTTGATGTCTGAGGCTCCTGTTATCAACAAAGCCTGTGAAGAAGTCAGGAATCTATGCTGTGACCTGGGGCCATGTTAGTGTTCAAGGTCCATGGTGTCACTGGGTCCATGCCAATCATAGTGACCTGTACTGCCAACCAGGTCTGGACTGCTGCCAAAGACCATGTCTGGGGCCATGGTCCATCTGTAACAGGGGTCTATGTTGATATCCATGGCCCATGTTGCAACCAAGGGCCACACGGACTCCACGGGTATGGGGCGCCACCTAGGGCCGTCTTAGTGTCCAATGACTATGCCTCTGCCAGGACCATACAGATCTGAGTGGCCTGCACTGCTCCTAGGGGCCATGGTGTCAACTGGGTTTGCCAAGTGGCCAAGAGCCATGTCTGGGTCCATGGCCCTGCAACAGCTGCAGTTTGTTATCATGTGCAGCGAGCTTGTTACCATGGAAGGCAGTGAGGATAGCAACGCACAGAGTTGTCGCCAACCCCTCACCAACTGCAGCACTAGGGAGAACTGACCCTTTACCTCACTAACTGCAGCACCCAAGAAAGTGGGCCCTGCGCCTTGCGTGGGGAGCACAACAGAGCTGATCCTGTTGGCAGGGGCTCACAGGGTCACAATTTCTGAGGTCATGGGACTGGGAGAGCTAATCCTGCTGTCACAAGGTGGTGGGTCAGGGAGAGATGCCCCCCTTAACCCTAGACCCTTACCACCTATTGAAGGCCAGAAAAGCTGTCCCCGAGGTCACAAGAGCGCAACAGCTGAATCTGTCCCTCATCAATGGCCGCGCTCAGGAGAGCAGTCCCGGCACCTTATCTAGGCTGACCCAGTTGGTGAGGATACAAGTGGTCGGGCCCTGAGATGATGAGAGCAGAACTGACCCCTACCATCTGGTTGGCCACTATTGCAATCAGGAGAATGGGCCCTGCCCTTTGCCTGGGCAAAACATTAGCGTTTGGCACTGGTAGTGTGAAGTGGGGTGGGCCGCACTCGGTTTAAGAGCAGAACAGGCCCCTGCTGCTTACTGCCTGCTGCATTTGGAGAGCGGGCCAGGGCAGTGCTGGAGAGCTTTCCCAGGTGGGGATGATGAGAAAAAAAAAAAAAAAACAAAACAGCAGGCTGACCAACCCAGCTACCCCCTGCCCAGAACCAGGACTAAGAGTTAGCCAGCTCCAACAACCATCCATCTTATTTATGAACTGCTGGAGTATATGAACGGGCAAGACTTACAGATCCAAAACTGCAGGATCTCCACGACACAGAACATGTCCAAGAGGAATCTGATTGAGGACCCACTATCAATAATGCAGCAAAAGCCAGAGGCCCTGCACCAGACCAATAACTCCTAGCAATAAAATCTTACTAATAATGATGTATGAACTAAAGGGTATAAATGTGTGACTCTCCACAGTGAGTTTTTCTTGCTGTTGTTGTTTGGTTGGTTTCTGGTTTTCCTTTTAAATTTTATTCTGTGTGGGTGGGAGAGGTCCAAGGGCAGAGGGAAGATGGGAGGGAGCGGGAAAATGAGTGGAATTATGATACATGATGTGAAATCCACAAAGAATCAATTAAAAAAATTTTAAAGGAAAGAAAACGTAAGGACTTCTTTCAGTTACTCCTAACCTTTAGCCAGGCACTAACTCCTTCTAAAGGTTACATGATCTAACAAAATACCACGGCCTGAAGACCAAGTACTCAAAGGCAGGGGCCTATGGGAGACAGTTTGCATTCAAACCACAGCACTTGTCTCATTTTAATCCTTATCTAACCCTTTCTCATTTATCCATCACCGCTCTCTGTCTCACGTATACATTTTGTATAATGTCCTTATCTATGGGGACCAAATATTACTAACAATAGTAAAGTAGATCTGTTATTTTCACCTTATCTAATAACTAATAAAAACAATGCATGTAATTCCTAAAGAGCCCTCGGTTCTTTATCTTTGAGACATAACCAGATGGATAGGTCTTCCTAGCCACCACTTCTGCCTCCCTCATTCAAATTCTTGACTACTCTCACTGTACTGGAAGCCAACGGAGACATCTCTGATGGATTGCTAGTCTCATTGCTAGTCTCTAGGAAGGAACAGAACATAGTGTCTCATGGGTCTTTGTGCCTCTTGTAATTTTTCAGTGTAAAAGCAGGTAGACATTTAAACTGGATTTTCATAAACAACTTTGAACTAAAAAGATATAAGAATCTCTTTTTAATATTATATCAAAATTATAAAATAAATTATTATTATAAAAATTTAATAAAACAAGTCAACACAATAAGAATAAAAATTAAGTTACTACTCTGACACTTGTCAATCTTAAACATTTGAATTTCATCACATAAGGGAAGGTATATTGTGCTAAACCAGCGAACTCATCAAGCTGACAAGGGAGGAGAGTGTTCTCCAGCTTCCAGATAGGAGATTTATGAATCACAGAAATGATCATCATGGTAAGATATCTCTAAAAGTGCAATAGTCGCACCTATATATTAGGGATAACAAATCACCTTTTAATTGGACTTTGGGTCCACTCAAAATGTGGGAATTCATGCTTAATAATCTAAACCTAGACAACTACCCATCACTAGTGAGATCATGGACCCTGAAGGAGAACTTACTATTGCCATTTTTGTGGACCAGCATAATTTCTGACTGAAGTATGTATGTATGTAGCTATCCTTATGTTTACAGAGAAGTGTCTGACCATTTATAAATTAAGTCTCTTTTTACAACAAAGGCAGACAAGTGCACAAAGCCACAGCTGGTGAAGCATGGAGAAACCAACAGACTGTGGAGTGCCAAACCTCAGCGGATGCATGCACAGTAAAAACCCCACACCTAAGGCTCGGGGCACAATGCAGAAGAGGGAGCAGAAAGATTCTAAGAGACCAGAATGGCTACAATGAGACAATGACTTCAATAAACAAAAGACAGGGAAGTTATACCCATGAACTCTCAGCAATATGATTGCCTAAGCAAACCACCACGAGTATAATACCAGATGACAGGCCAACAAGGATATAGAAAATCTCACAAGGCTTTAGCCCTAAAGAGCTAAAGGAATTTTATAGCTTCTAAGAAGAAATTTTGTCTTCATCAGACAAGTCCCATGGTAGATTACCCAACCCCACGTGTATATATACTTGTGATGTATATACCAACAATACCAATTGGATTCACTTGGTTATAATTACATATACATATAAGTAAATGTGCAACAATATTGATTATATGAGAAGAGATCATGAACTTGAGAGGGAGTGAGAAATACACAGGAGTAGTTGTAAGGGAAATATGGAATGGAATAAATGGTGTAAATATGTATGAAATTCTCAAAAAAGTAAATAAAAATGAAACCGACCAAACCACTGCTAGTGTTGTGCCTAAAAATAGCCAGTTAGAGGTTATCATAATCACTCTTATTCCCCCAAATTCCAAAGATAATACGTAGCCCCATCTTCTCCTTCATCTCCTAAACTAAAAAGGAATAATTACGCCATGTAGGGTCCTACTGTGTTGATGTTTACAGAATAAACAACTTAGAACAAAACCTTGAAGAGGGGTAGCAGCAGATTGCTGGTGAAGAAGCCATGTTTTCAGTAGCCCTAGAGGCTTCCAGTGTCCTGCCGGCAGTGGAAAAGAAAAATCTCAACAGTGGGACATGAGAGAAGCACTTCAGTCTGTCTTTAAACTCTTCACAGCTAAAGTCTTTGAGCTGTTTGCTATAATTTTGCTGCTTAGGCTTCATCTTTTTAATGTGACTTCAATTACTGACTCTGAAGCACTGCCGTCACATGAACCAACAGACTAAGGATTTCCAAGAGCAGTTTTCCCATAATATAAGTGCAGTGTTTTAACCACAAGCACCACAGATGTTTACCTCAATAGAAATCTTAGTTGTGAAGGGCTTCCTCCCTTGGATATTTGTTAATGTATGAACACACCAGCTTGAATCACAAAAGCTAGTAACACTAAAACTGAGTGTGTGTAATCTTTATTTTATATAATGCTAAGATATATTTATTTATTTTATATTTTAGGTACGGGATCACCTCCAGCTTTGACACTGTAATTTTGCCTACAGCAGACTTCCTAACAAATCAATGGACGTCATGAATGGTCACTGTGATACACGCTGAGGAATACAGTGCAAAGCCCCCTGTGCCCTGGCACTCAGTGCTTCACGCCATTGGGAGCCTGTAAAGCAAATAACAGACCCTGTTTAACAAATAAGCAGTCTTATATTTACTTTGATCATTGTCTGTCAGGAGATGCTCAAATTTAGAGCAGCTTATGTGTTGAAAGAATGTCACTTTGGAGTGATATCCAGCTAAGGGGATAAAAGAGGAGATGCGACCAAAGAGAATGCTAATGAAATCATGAAGACGAGTCAGAGCGTGTCAGGTATTAGCAGTGAGGGTCTGAAAATGATAACAGAGTTTGCATTGGCTTAATAGAAGGGAGGGTTTTCAGAAAACTGGTACATAAGAAGTAGCAAGGAAAGTAAAGCAGGTAAATCTGCAGTTAAACTGTTTGCCTCACAAGGAAAAGGAATGGTTGGAGTTCAGATACTCAGAACTGGCAAATGATTGGTAGTTGCAGCAGAAAACAGAGAGGGGATAAATAGAGCAGGCTGACTACTTTGATAGGAAGGCTCTGGGTTTGACTGAGGGACTATCCATCAAGAATGATGGATAAGAGTAGAGGAGGAAGATTGTGTATGCAGGCATCCATGTATGTGTGGTCACACACACACACATACAGTTCTCCACACACATCTGAATGAATGTGCACACACATACATATGCATGAAAATAAGAAAAAAAAGCAAGAAACTAATGACTCTATAACATGAGCCAAAAAGGCTAGGAAATGTTCTATAAACGCAAATATTAAAGCCTGGAACATAAAAAGGTGGTGACCCACTGATCAACGATTTGTTTCAGTTGGAAGATTCTTAGTTCAAACTTCATGTTTGTTATCATATACTTACATACCTAAAAAAAGATAAAACCCTGTAAAATTGTGCAAATTTTAAAAGTAGAAATGCCTTATAATTTAGATTCTGCGTTTGAAAAGAGAAAATAATAGACAAACTAAAAATATTCACCATTGCACAAAGAAGCAAAAGTTGATGGAAGAATTGAAGTAGTCATGGTTACCTGTATGCCATTGTCACATTGTGATTATCCAATTCATTCCTATGAATAACAAAATTATAGTCTAACATAATGTAACATAATCTTGCAAGAAAAACACTAAAAATTTTAAAAATGACAAAACCAACAATATCAATGGGTTCAGCATGTAAACTCATATTTCCTATGTGCATTATTCAACAGTTCTCTCTGCATTATCTTACTTTTATGATTATGTTTCCCTAAAATAATAACCAAATTCTTCATGGAATCACACACACTTTATAGAGTATTTTTTCTGAAAATGCATAGACAAACTCAAAACAGAAAGACAATGAGTCACCCTTTCTAAATAGATCAATCTTATGATATAGACTCCTGAAACCATGACTGATGATTTTATTCGTGGGCTGTTTAATTTGTATTGCTTTAATTTGTCTAATGCGCAAAATTCTAAATTTTAACTGCATATGAGCAGTGCAAAGTCCACCAGTCCTTCTTACCATGAAAGTAAAACTTGACTTGTTTTAATATTTTTTTTGCTTCATTCCGTATTATAATTTCATATTAAACTGAAAAAATCCTCTTCATATTGTTGGCTGCTTCGTTTAACATTAAATGCTGTATATGAAGCTTTCTGAGGGGCCACAGAAATTTCTCTCCATGAAACTAAAAGAGAAAGCTACCAAGTGTGGCCTCTATCTCATGCTTAAATGTTCTTTGTATAAATGAATCGGCATTTTCACTTACACAATTAACGTGCTAGCTGTGGCAACTTAAATAACCAATCTAACAGATAAGAAGGCTAGGAATACTCCAAAGTTTCCTTTTGGCTTTGAATATCAACATTAGTTCCCATTCTGATTCTAGTATTCAGTTTCTAGAAACCACTTAAGTTCTTGTTGCCTTATTTTCTACATCAGTAAATAAAGAGCTGATACTAATTCTGCTATTTAAAACATCACAATTGGAATCAATTCTCTGAATTCTCTGTACTTTTTCCTCAGCCCTCAGTCTTCAGGGACACCAGAAAGAAAAGCATGATATGCGCTCACTTATAAGTGGATATTAACTGTCAAGTAAAGGATTGTTATGCCACAACCTATAGAGATGCTAAGTCACAAGTAAGGCTCTGTGGGGACGCATGGATATCTGTGGGGAAAGAGAATAGAAGAGATTTTGCTGACAGACTCAGGGTAAGGGTATGGGAACAGGAGGGAACGAGTAGGGGAGGGAGGGATTGAGGGAAAGAATACAGGGAGAGACCACCTGGATAGAGGCACACTTAGGGAGTGATTTGAAAACCTCCTGCAGTGGAAACTTCCTGGAATCTGTGAGGGCGTCCCTAGCCACAGCTCCTAGTACAGAAGATAGGGGCTCTAAACCGGCCATCTTCTGTAACCAGACCAGGATTCCAGTTGTGGGCCTGGGGCACAAGCCCAGTCACGAAGCCTTCAATTTATGGTATCTCCCCTGCAAGATGTGCTGGGGCAATGGAGGCTCACAGCTTGTGGGCATGCGAGCCAATGACTGGTCTAACTTGAGGCCCAAGACACTAGAGGGAGTTCATGACTAACACTGTCTGGATGGGCAGGAATGGGAAGCAGGATATCCCAGAGAGCCAGAGAGCCAGAGACCCAGAAACCAAGAGACTGAGAGACCCAGAGACCCATAGTGGAACCAACACAACTGGGTGGGGGGTGGTGTCAATGAAATGTTTCCTAATCATATTCTGCTGTAGTCATAGATAGGTGTCTAGTCCAATCAAGACATAAGAGAGGCTTCCTCTGACAGTTCATGAGAGCAGATGCAGAGACCCCCCTAGACAAATATTAGGCAGAGCACAGAAACCCAACAGAAGAGATGAGGATTGTAGGAACCAGAAGGGTCAAAGACACCAAGAGAACCCACAGAATCAACTAAGCAGAGATCATAGGGGCTCACGGAGACTGAAGCAGCAATCATGGAGCCTACGTGGGTCTGAGCTAAATCCTCTGCAGATATGCTATGGATGTGTAACTTGGGATTTCTGTAGGATTCATGTCACTGGGAATGGGGGTATCAGTCAGTATCTCTGATTCTTTTACCCACTCATTAGATCCTTATTCTTCTACTGGCTTTCCTCATCCAGCCTTGATATGAGGGTTTGTACCTAGGCTTATTGCATATTGGCATGCCTTGTTAGGTTTATATCTCTGCAAGGGAAAATGAGGAGCAGTGCATCTGGTATGGGGAGGAGAAAAGGTAGGAAGGACACAGAGTAGTAGAGGGAGGGAGGCTGTGGTCAGGATCTGGTGCACTAGAGAAGAATAAATAAAAATAAAAAGCAAAGCAAAAAAAAATGTTTTCACTATCAACTCTCTGGAGATTTACCTACCTTACAAAGTTAGCAAAGTCCCAGATGAGAAACCATCCTTTGGAGGAGTATGAACCTAACAAAATAAATCATCTTCTTCCAATATTTACAGTTTCTAGCAAAACATATAAAGCTATTATTTTGACTTTCTGCAATTAAAGGGCTTGCCTCAATTTATAGTATCTTATTTCCATATTCTGGTATGATTTTTCCATCTCACTATATCCTAAAGAAGCTGATATATCTCCAAACCTCATACAAAATCACCTATGAGCTGTTATGGCCCCAAGCTTGAGCAATTACAACTCAAACAAATTGAAATCCATCTGCTAATGTATCAGATGACTGTAAACCTTGCCTCTGCAGTTAGGTGAGGATTTTGTAAAGCAAAATCACATCATAGCAGTGAGAAGACAAATTTATCTGGTAACAATGGCAAGTACCTCAAGTCGCTCTCCGTCCTCCTTCATTATACTGAATTCACATTTAAGAATAGAGTTGGTCTTGGTGTCAGCATAGGCTCAAGTCATTTGAACGGCTGATTTGTAGCAGTTATGGCTACATTCACCTCCGCTGTGACTAAGGTGTCTGAGTCATGGTTTGGTTCACATCCCATTTTCTTCCTGTACATTTACTGTTCACAGAGCCAGCCTGCAAGCACCTTTCAACACAATCTGCAAAAACTACTGATAATTTGACTTCCAGAATACTCTAGCAGGGACTTTAAATCTATGAAAGACAGCATCAATTAGAGGTTAAGAACTCTGTTCTTGGAGGCAAATACAATGGTAGTTTAATAAGAAACACGATTTGTATCATTTCTTTTGCCATCTATAGTGTGTTTATATGAAACCATTTCTAGTCAAATGGTTATATGTTATTAACAAAGACTTGGGACCAAAACTCAGTAAATGCTCAATGAATGCAAAAAACTAACTGCAAAAAATATGAATTACAAAATATGAGGTGTTAGATATATGGTTTTCTGAAAGACGGTTTGTCAGCACATGTCCATGTTCTCAGGCAATATGTGCATATTTTCTAGTTTAACTAATTTTATATATATGTATATATATATTTATATATGTACTATTCTTGAATTTCTATAAACTAAACTTTCAAGTCTCTCATGTACTATTGAAATTTATATAAATTTAAATACATTACATCTGTACCTTGAGGAGCGGTTTGGAATTTAGTGGTGAAAACAGAATTATAATTTTCATCACAAAATTTTTAAATACTTATTTTATTATTTTAAATTGGGTATATGTGTTTGAGTTTGTGTGATTCTGCACATATAAGCACTTGATCCCTCAGAGGCCAGATCATTTGGATACTCCCAAGAGATGTTGTGTGACAGGAAGGGTATGACCTACTAATCTCGACCATGGAGCATCGTCATGTTATTAAAAAATTTAGCTATGCTTTGACTTTTTATCTTTGTTTTTTAAATTTTTAATTGTTAGACAAAATAAGTGCATAAATGTAGAACATAGCACTTGGTGTAGAGGCTCCGTGGGACGACTAACTCTACTTAATGCATTAACTAGTCTCACCTAGTTATACTTTGGTTGTAATAACACAGCCAATTCCTTAGTGTGATTAAGGAATGCAGGTAGAGCTGCTCTTGGTAAAATAAGACTCGAGCTTATTCATCCCATGCAACTAAAATATCTGTATCCTTTGGTCATCATCCCCTCAAGCCAGCATCCTCAACTACTTACTCCTAATAAACAGCGTTCTTCACTCTACCTACAGTTGTTTAGCTTTTTGAGATTTCACATAAGGGTGAAATTGTACAGTACAAGATTTCCTTAATCCAATTTTAAGTCCAGTCAATAGAATGCCCTCAAGTTTAATGTATATTATATCAAATAAAAAAAATCTACTTTATGACCAAATAGTATTCCATTGTACAAGTGCACACATGCCTTCCCTTATTCCCCATAAATGCCCTCCCCCACACAAACATACACACACATGTCTACACAAACTTTCTTTATCAACTTATGCTCTGATGGGTACATAGGCTGAGTATCTTGGTAACATAAACAAGGCAGTATAAATCTCTCTTTAATATAATCCAAGCCTATGGAGGACAGAATTAGTCATAACATCCTTCCAAGTGCTCCAGAAAGAAATGACTGCAGATTTCTGCTTTGCACTTATTTGCCAATTATCAGTTAATGATAGAATTTGAAACCTGTATAAAACTAAATCATATTGTGTAACTTAAGATCATAGAATTTGTCATTTACACCCTAATAAAGCAAATACATCTAACTTATTGAAATAAACAACTTTTACATTATCTCTCCAAGCAGTTTCTTTATGGATTACCATTACTGTGCATTGGTTATGAGTCCATTGTAATTATGAATAATTATATTTCATATTGATAAAAAGAGTGAAGGCAATGATACTGTCCTTAAATTAGACACCTTTATGTGTTTAGGAATAGAAATAATTTCTGAAGACAGAATACTTTGAGTTCAGGAAGATTTTCTCCTACCCTTTGTTTCATTTATATATATCTTCAGAAGGAAATATCTTAAATTCAAGTAGTTTAACTTAATAGCTATTTTATCACAACTTGTGTGGTTCTTGACACTCTCCTCCTATACGAGTGGAATATGTTATTCAATGTTGTTGAAAGAATTATCTAGAACTTTTGATCCTTCCTTAGTAAATAATGAATTTCTCTTTCAAATGATGGGAATATTGAATAATCGAGGGATTTGTGATTTTATGCATTAAGTTAAAAAGATATTTTACTGCTACCCTTCACTGGGACATAAAACAAAGAATTCGGTTGTTAACAAATGTTCAAAGGAACTAACTAGGCTAAGTATAATAATAATATTTGTTGAAATATCTGGATACATATGTTTTATTTAGAAAGCTGCAAATGTCTCTGTGTATATCCTTTTGTAAATTTTTTGAAAAAACGTTAAACAGGCTCTTGGTAGAAAAAAATATTGCGCTGCACTGATTCACCCTCTCAGCCCTCTGCTCATCATAAAATGCTGCTTTCAATTTTAAACAAAAATTTCCATTAAAAATCAACTATATTAATTATAAATCAATTAAATACTGATTAAAATTAATATTTGCATTAATTGCTGAATTGATTATTACAAACTAATGAATTCATCAACACAGAAGAGACTACAAACATTGTTTTAATCTTTTCATAAATATAAATTCACTTTTGTCTATAGTTATTCAATAATATAGTTTATAAATCTACTTAAAATAATTTTTTAAAAATGTTAAGTGGAAAGCCGGGCGGTGGTGGAGCACGCCTTTAATCCTAGCACTCGGGAGGCAGAGGCAGGCGGATCTCTGAGTTCGAGGCCAGTCTGGTCTACAAGAGCTAGCTCCAGGACAGGCTCTAGAAACTACAGGGAAACCCTGTCTCAAAAAAAAAAATGTTAAGTGGAGGAATTTATCTTGTTTTCTTCAGTTCTTAACACCTCATATCATACACAAGTCTCCATGTTAAAACAAGGACATAAGATTATCTATGTGGGTTAAGATATTACAATACTATATTGTGAAGTATGTATTTTCCATAAGGAATTTTATTTTAAATGTGTTCTTTAATCTTCTAGCAAGAAGCAGTACAGCCTGGTGCCCTGCAAAAGCCTTGCCCTTTTAAAGCATAACCTTTCAGCTCTGTCATAAAGTGATCTAAATCTTGCAGCTTCCTCCTCTCACATTCCCCAACAATATGTTCAAGTCTTCCGTACTAGGCTGAAGAAACCAGAGCACGCGAGCCAAGAAAGTGCATTTATGGCTTAATCTTAATAGGAGGTGATTACTTTGGATGAAGAAAATAACTCACAGTTTTCTACATTTTTTACTTAATGGTCAAACACACTTAATAAAACCCCGGTAATCTTGGCGTGAAAGCCTTTCCCCCTGTGTCACTGAGAAACGATTTCAGCAGGCAGAGCTAATGCGCCTCATTAAGGAATGTCCATTAGGGCTCTGTCTGTGCGGCTGCTTTTAGCCCAATTATCCCATCCTGCAGGATGGGATGGGAAAGACACTGTACTCTCACCAGGTCAACCCCATCCCCATCCATCTTGGCTTTTTATGTCTCTGGGACATTGCCTTCAGTTTCATACCCTAAGGATCACAGGGATGCTTCTTCAAGTCAGAGTGCTGGCTCTTTCCTCCAGGGATCACATTTACCGGGTTTGAGGTGGTTCCAGAAACTTACTCTGCAGTAAATAAGTGATGAATTTGTTTCTCCTTTATGACACAGGGTCGCTAGCACATAGTTCACACTGCACCCACACTAGCAGTCTCGTGTCTCAGCCTTCCAAATGCTTAGATTCGACGGGCGACCCCTACTCATGGAAGGACTTCATTATGAGTAAGTGAGAGCTTGGAAATTATAGCTGCCTTCTGCCTCCCTTACATCCAGAGGATGGTTTCACACTACGCTCTCAATCTAGAGAGCACTCTTTTATGTATATACTTACATCCAGTTATTGCCTTCCCATCTGAGCACTCATGAGGCTAGCACCCATATGCTTTTACTATGTCATTTCCAAATTTATTGAGAATCCTCTACATTTAAGGTTCCTTCATGAAGCAACGGAGTGTGCGAATAAAAGATAGATCTTAGCTAGGATTGTATGGATAGGGAGTAACCTGCAAATGAGAGAAGTGCCAGTGAGTGATGTAGCTCTGAAGAATGTCAAGGGACAGGAAGCCAGAGTAATAAGGAAGAAACTAAGCAGAGAAGAATCAAAAAGTGGTGACCTGTGGTCTCTCCTGGACAGCAAAATACCTGCCCTAATTAAGCGATCAATGTTTAATGGGCAGCCGATTCTTTCAAGGATTAAGTACTACAACGTACTGAGACATGTACAAGGACAACTGACATCTCAGAGAGAGAAGAATATTAAAAATGCTTTGAGAAAAACGTTACTTGCATTCTGAAGAAAAGGAGGTCAGATATATTTAAAACAATTAGGACGGACTTAGTGTCAAATGGCATTTAAACTTCTGAATTCTAAAAATTGTCCCAGATTTTGAGAGTTGAAACGAAAGACAGTATATTTTGGTCTGGAAAAATCAGTGACTGAAAGGACTGTGGAGAATTGGAGTGAATTAAATGAACACTTAGAAATAAAGCTGTTCCTGCCCATTTTCCCAAATAGCCAATTCTATAAGACATAAAAGTAAGTTAAGACACTCTGCACAGTACCCCGGTTGCTAAGGAAACAAAGACAGAATCAACAAACGGGACCTTATAAAATTAAAACCTTTTGTACTGCAGAGGAAATGGACAACAGAACCAATAGGCAACTCACAGAATGGGAGTAAAACCGAGAGAAAACTAATGTCTGGACCATACAAAAAAAAAAGCTATAAAAAAAACAAATATCAAGGAAAGAATTACCATATGTTTTAAAGGCTAAAGAATTGAGAACAGAAACTTCTCAAAAGATGAATAGCTAATAAACACTTTGAAAAGTGTTCAAAACCCTAAGCCATCAAGGAAATGCAAATGAAAACTACATGGAAAGTCCATTCCACCCACATCAGAATGCCAATCATCATCAAAAAAATTTAGAAAGACAACAAATGCTGGAGAGGTGTGGGAGAAAATGAACACTAATACACTGCTGATGAAATACAAAATGGTACGGTCACTATGGAATTCACTCTGAGGGTTCCTAATAATTCATTACATTTGGACTTTATATCATTGTTGATTCATGGTATTATTTCTTGACTTTGACTATATAAATAAGTACTGATTAAAATGTTTGTTATTCAAACTGTTGCAGTCTGGCCATTGTGAGGCATCTCCCCATTGGCTTGTGTTTTACTGACCAGTTTCCAATCCCAGAGACTCTTGGACACTTTCTTGTTAATCGTCATATGTTCCAGGTATATTTTGAATATTCCCTCACTGTGTGCCAGATTCAATTATAGAGTCCTTTGTCAGCAATGGTAATACAGTCAAGCTAAAAGGAAACACTTTTCTAGGCACAGCAGGGCAAGTCATATATGAACACATAAGCTTAGGACAGCATGGCCAAGGTCTGTGTAGGCTCAGGCCAGGTGAAACTCTAGCATGAAGAGGAGAAGTGGCCATAAAGGCCCACCATTATCTGACGAGTTATTGGCAGTTGATAATTGCATGTAGAAGAGTCAGTTTTCCAGTGTAGATTGTGGCAGGTTGATAACATTCTACTACATGTTCACATACCCATGAGTATATAGGAAGAAAAACTTGAACCTGGTGGGGAAGAGAGAGAGAGAGAGAGAGAGAGAGAGAGAGAGAGAAACATAAAATTTGGACTAGTTGGGAAGTGTGTAATGCATGGATCTGGGAGGAATCAGTAAATAGGCTGTGGATATAATAAAAAAAAATTATGAAATTCCTAAGGGATTATTACAAAACACATTTTCAAGAAGTTTTAGTCATGCAAACAAGGAATACATTTCTAAGTCTTCAATCCTCCCAACCTAAGGTGGACTAGAAGCTGGAATAAGATAATTTCCTTTTCTTTTTTTTTTTTTTTTTTTTTGGTTTTTCGAGACAGGGTTTCTCTGCAGCTTTTTTGGAGCCTGTCCTGGAACTAGCTCTTGTAGACCAGGCTGGCCTCGAACTCACAGAGATCCGCCTGCCTCTGCCTCCCGAGTGCTGGGATTAAAGGCGTGCGCCACCACCGCCCGGCTATAAGATAATTTCCTATGTTTGGCATACTTCTTTCTCAAGGTTAGCTATGGAATATCTACTCTCCAAGTCTTGTCTGTGCTTTTTTTTTCTTGATGGAATTTAAAAAAACTCTTGATAATGTATACACACCAGAGAATCACAATGCTCTTTGCCCATTTGGCATTGGCTTTATAAATGATGTGCACAGCTCTTCTTGGTTGACAAAGAATTCAGACTATAACATTAAACCACTAACAATCCACATATTCAAGGAGGAAAATCGTGCTTTGATATGTCCCTGGTGATATTTTATTTTCAACTGACATGCCCATTTGTCTGTGTTTGATTTCATACACTCATGATATGGAAATTTCTTTCACTGTTCCTCTTTTATTGGTGATAAGGAGATTTTTACTATGGTCTTGATATGCTGCACACACATTTTATTTAAAACACTAATAAAATTGTTCTAACAATAAAATATAAGTATGAAAGGAGAGACTAATAATTCTTTACAAAGTTAACCTGCCAGTGCTTATTATGATCCTGACATGGCACTGTAAAAAGTGTGTTAGATTTTAAGTCACAGAAAGACTAATAGGTGAATCTCCTCTATTTCTAGTGTTTGGAATCCAGTTGAAAAGATACATCTTTGGACTTACAGGTGTCTCAGAATTAAGTGAATTCTATGCAAATTCAGCTTCCATGTGTGTACTCTATGCAAATCCAGTTTGCATGTATGCACTTTGAAGTAGGAAGCCGTGGTGTTGCTGGATTCAGGGCATGTTTGGTTGTTTAAGAAAAGAAACAAGAAGGGATCTGGATTGAAAAAAAGTCATAAATTGTGACACTAAAGCATCCAAGGGACAAAGTATGTATCCATGTGGAAAGAAGGAAAGAACAGACCAAGGGATATCTTTGATAGCGAATTTTTTTTTTTTTTTTTTTTTTTTTTTTTTTTTTTTTTTTTTTTTTTTTTTTGGTTTTTCGAGACAGGGTTTCTCTGTAGCTTTGGAGCCTGTCCTGGAACTAGCTCTTGTAGACCAGGCTGGCCTCGAACTCACAGAGATCCGCCTGCCTCTGCCTCCCGAGTGCTGGGATTAAAGGCGTGCACCACCGCCGCCCGGCGATAGCGAATTTTTAACTGTTAATAGACCCCAATTTAAGTTGTCAAAAATTTAGAAAATATTATTATTATTTCAGGAACTGAGTTACTTGAAATTGAGCTGAAACAAAAAAATGTTTGATTTGTAGTTAGCATAAGAATTTACCTTTACTCAGCTCTGCTCAGTTTTGAGTAGGATGAACTTGGCCTGAAGTATGACACCAAGGTCCAGGGTTAAGTATTAGCATAGAAAAAAGTGACAGAAATTCACAGATCCATAAAATGGTCTACAATGAAGGAAATGCAAATTGGGTCTTGGATGAATGAAGGGTGAATTCCAGGAGAGCACACGTTATATTGATTAGAAATGAGCTTTTGAGACAAATGGTCAAAATTACCACATCATGTTAGCAAGAGAAAGTCCACTGCACCAAAAAGCAAATTCAAGGATTGCTGGATTTTTTTCTGTGTCTTGCAACTTTTTTTTTTTAATTCATGGCTCAGAGTGTATTAGGTAAGCTACAGAGCTTAGCATTTTGTTGGCAGTGAGCATGTGGAAATTGGTTGACTTCTCTGGATAAAATACTAATATAGTAAAATTAAAGAAATATACTTGGATTCCAGGTGTTCTATGGGAGTAGGGGTCAAATAGTTTTCAAAAAGTTGAACCACAAATCATGGGTAATTATTAGTTCTAGCATGCTCTGTGGAGGCAGAAAGCATGAGGAGAAATATATTTTGGAATGAACTAGACAAAATTTAGACAACCAGCCTGTCATGGTTAATTTATTTTAATATTATATTAATTTATTTTATGAAATTGAAGCTTATATTATTTTCCAGAAATTGCATATTCACTGCTATAGTTTTACAAATTAAAGGCCCATCCACATAAATAAGTACTGAATATCATTATGTGTTCAAACTACTTATAGCATGTCAATGTTCCTAGAGATACAAGTATATTGTCAAGCAATGACCTTTATAAAACTGTGTTTTACTATTATTATGTGTATTTGATACATGTATCTGGGGGTGTTGACCCCACTGACCATGTGTGGTCATCACAGGGCAACTTTGTGGAGTCAGTTCTTTTCTTCTTTACGTGGTTGCAAGGACAGAATTCATGCTGGCAGGGTTGTATAGCAAATGTTTTACCCCTCAAGCCATCTTGCCAGGTCAAGAAAACTACATTCTGATTAAAAGCATAAAAACACATTGGACAAGTGAAGAAAAGGCTTTAAGTTATAGTGAAACCTATGTATGAAAAGTCTCCTGGAAGTTTAGCAAAGAGCGACATTGGCAGTTTATTATGGAAAACACTGTAAAGGAAAGACTTGGAGGGCCAATTCATCTGGTCTTTAAAGGGGCTTTGTCTCCCCTTTTGATTCAGTTTATTTTGAGGTTGCAGTGTAGTTATAATATCCCCCCTTCCTTTTCCTGCCCCCGACTCCTCCCATACCCTTTCTTGCTCTCTTTCAAATCCATGGCCCATTTTTCTTATTAATTTCACATTACCTGTTATTAGTAAAAGACAAAACATACTTCATTTCAAAAAGGCATTGCTAAGGATCAGAAATCATTTAAGATATTCATTTCTTAGAAAAATATGTAAAAATTCACTGTTGTATAGGCAATAAATACTCCTAACTGGAAAATAAAAATTTACAAATCTTCCACAAGAGGGAATATCCACTTTCCTAATGTGAGATTTCAATTCTCATCATCTTCTCAGGTATGTATTTCCCTTCACCCAAGAGCCTTCCTTCGGCAGCTGATAGGAGCAAATGCAGAGACCCACAGCCAAACATTAGGTAGACAGAGAGCCTAAATTGGAGATCTCCACTGGGTTCCTCCTCTTGGCGTTCTGAGACCCTCACTGCAGAGGGAAGGAAGGACTGCAAGAACCAGAGGGATTTAGGCCACTGCAAGAACTTGGCCCACAGACTAAACTAAGCAGGGCTCATAGGGGCTCACAGGGACTGAAGTGTCAATCATGAGACTGCATGGGTCTGCCCTATGTTCTCTGTGTATGTATTCTGGTTGTGTAGTTTGGTGTTCTTGTAGACTCCTAACAGTGAAAGTGTGGAGTGTCTCTGACTCTTCTGCATACTCTTGGGACCCGTATCCTCCTTCTGGATTGCCTCACCTGGACTTGATATGAGAGTTTGTCCTAAATTTATTGCATATTGTCATGTCATGTTATGTTGGTTTCTTTGAAATGTCTGCTCTTTTCTGAAAGGAAATGAAGGATGGTTCTGGTAGAGAGGGAAGGTTGCAGAGGAGAGTGGAAGAAGTAGAGGGAGGAGAAATTGCGGTCATGATATATTGTATGAGAAAATGCATAAACAAAAAATAAGTTATTTAAATTAATATAAAAAAGTATGTATTTCTTTGTTCAATATTTTTGTTAGATTCCTCACAGAAGAAAAGAGGCTCTTCCTAATGCTGGCATTTAGAGTACAATTATACAGAATTAACATGTTTTTGTTTAATAAATATAGAATAATGGTAATGTACCTTGGATCTGAAAATAGACTGCATTGTCATAGCAGCAAAATGTATTTTCTTTTTTTTTAAAACTTTAAAAAGCTTTTATTTTGTAGCATGTGCATCACAGGAAACAAAACACAAGAAGCCAAGAACAGTCACCCAGTCACATGCAGCTCGGCTTGCCGTGTCCCTCTGGGTGCTGCAAGTGTACATACATTAGGTAACTGAGGTTACACAGTATGTACCATACTTGTGCCCACATTGTGATTATTCACCATCTAAAACCCCACGATACATGAGTATGTTGATAACCAAGAATACACGGAGGCTGGAGAGATGGCTCAGAGGTTAAGAGCATTGCCTGCTCTTCCAAAGGTCCTGAGTTCAATTCCCAGCAACCACATGGTGGCTCACAACCATCTGTAATGAGATCTGGTGCCCTCTTCTGGCATGCAAGCATACAGGGAAGGAATGTTGTATACAAAATGTATTTTCAAAGAGCAATAATATTTATAATATTGCCAATTAGAATTGTTTACTATGAAGAAATTATTTCTGTATTAAAGTAAAAAGAACTGTCCCTAAGCATATTTACTTTTAAATGGGGTTCCTATAGATTTGTTTCATGCACATTTAAGCAGATAGTTTTCAAACATTTAACAGGAACAAATCTCTCTAGATATCCTTGAGTGTGTCATGGCCAAGTAGAATGCTGTGAGTTGCACTTAGAGAAGTTTACACCAGCACCTCATGGTCTGGAGTTTCTTCTCCTAACTTACCTGCCTTTTGCCTCCTCATTTGGATGACAAAACACCATTTTATTCACAAAAACTTGTTAAAATTAAGTGAGGTTACCCAACTATTTCAATTCCAGTTTTCACTGCCATGTTGAAAATTGTTAAATACCAAAGGGAGATGCAAAATCAGATAATACATTTGCAAGGTAGCTGCCAAGTATCAATCAGAAGTATTTTTGAGTCATATACATCATTTTACATTTTCTGGCAGTCACATTAATATGGTAAAAAATAAGACTGGAGAATGCTCACTGGTTGAATTTATTGCTCTTATACCCCTCTGGTGGTGGACAATTATCCGTAACTTGAGTTCCAGGGAAACTGATCCTTTCCTGACTTGTGTGGGCATGGGTCACACATGTAGTACATATTCATTCACGTGCATGTGCATGCACAGATAAGATTGAAAACACTCATATGCATTAAATAATAAATATTTAAAAACAGAAAAACCAAAAACTCAAAATTAATTTTAAATATTATATCTTATTAACAGTATATTGTGATGTATGTGCATATTTTACCCACAGATTCATCTCTGAGATCATAAAATTAATTTTAAAATTTATTTTATATAACATAATTTTATAATTATATTAGACTTTTAATATGTAATCAACATAAACTAGTAAGTGTAATATTGAGCAGCTTTTATATTGGCTTTAAAATCTGAAACATATTTTCTATTTGACAGCATGCCTGAAAGTAGAATATAACCCAAGTATTAAGACCTGTGAATAATGGCAGATAATATATTTAGAAAATTTTTTTAAGTGTTTGGTTCTATAAGTAGTAAGAATATCAACTGGGCGTTTGTGTAGATATATAAATTCTCCAGCTTTATCATACATCTGTTGGCCTGGAAACTGGTAGTGGGAATGAATATTTTGTAGTTTTAACAAGCTCTCCTGCTCCCCAGATGATTGCAATGATCAAAATAACTTAAGAAGCCTCTTCTATAACAGTAGCCTTCTTAAATTCAAGTCGTAGTAAGACTAGGCACACCCCTTCACATCAATAGTTTTCTTTTAAAAGCAATTTGATTTGAAAGTACCACCAAGAAAAGTATGGTCTACTAGGAAACTAAAGGTCACACTTTAATAAATTTTTAGGGTTACTTGTCTTTAAACAAAACACACCGTCTCTTCTTAAGAAAGTATATATAAATATATTAGAATTTAAGTGTTTCCCTCTGTTTTTCTGTCTTAAAACCTGTGGAGGAAGATGAGCTGGTATTTTCTAACAAGCACTAAATTCTGGTAACGAAAACACAATGTCCCTCTCCAGAGAGGATAATTGTCTGCCATGTACAGGAAACAAGAATAACAGCTTATATAGACAAGCTTCCACACTCTTTTAGTAAATGTTTTAAAACAATATTTTGTGAAAAGCAACACCGTGACTACAAAAATGAGCAAAAATTTACTCAAATATAGGAGACAATCCCTGTCAATTTTGTTAATAATTTGTATGAACTTGCATCTACCCCATGAACTTACATGTAACCCCCACCCTACTGGGAAATATCTATTTGCTCCCGTTGTATTTGGAAGATACTTCTGCAAATCATAAGCTAGGCAGAGTCTAGGCAAGGTCTCAAATTCTATATTATGCTTTGGTGAACATAAAGGCTTATGTAAGTTTAATCTTAAATTTTCGTTTATAAGTGTATACTAATCCAAATAGGTCTCCTTTTCTCCTTCAACTAGTTTAGCAAACGCTTTTAACTGAAAGGGAAAGCAGTATAATAAGGAAAACTACAGAAGCCTTACAGTTCCAACTTCTTGTTAAGTCGGCAATGAGTAAACAGGTATTCTTAATTGGCAGTAAATTACAGAGTCCAAACACTAGCTTGTTAATACAAACTGAGAAGTGAGAAAAGACGGTCAGCTTTAATTGCCAGGTTAGTTGCTTTTTGAGTTCTCAAGAGAATGATAGTTTTGGCTAAATCTTATATATGAATGCAGCGAAGGAGTTGGGATTGTATTTTCCACCGTTCTTTCTAATACTCACTAAGCGTCCATGCTTTGCCAGAGACTGTCATGAAAGTGTAAATAATGCAGCAGAGCCGTCGTCATCTGACTTTGGAAAGATAGCAATGGAGTCAGAGAATGTGATGGGTGTATACATGGTATGTGCTAAGAGTCTGGTGCTTCCCAACGATGAGTAAAGAGACTAAGAAAAGACGGGTCAATGCCTGAAAAACTGGCAGGTTTCAGAGGGGATGACGTCTTAAGTTCATGAGAAATGAGGCAGCGAAAGGGTATTGAAACACACTTGGTGGGCCACATGCCCAGGCGGCAAACATAAAACAAACCCAACAGCTAAACAGCATCTTTGGGGGTTTCTCATCTCATCATGTTCTGTCAGGGTTTTTTATTTTTTATTTAATCTTTTTTAAAATTATGTTAACTCTCTCTGTTTCTCTATGTCTTTCCCTGCCACTCCTGTTTATCTCTCTGTGTGTACATTTTAGCTTCCAGTTTTGTGTTTTCTTCTTTCTTTTTTTGGCTTTTTTTTTCTGTTTGTTTGTTTGTTTTTGTCCTATTAATATTAATGTTATTATGTTGTGTTTCTTTTTGCTTTATCTTTTTATACTTTTATATTTTATTATTATTCCTTAAATTTCTATTTGTTTTTGTATGAGACAGAAAGGAAGTGGATAGGAGGGGAAATAGGGGAGGAACTGGGAGAAGTAGAATGAGAGGAAACTTTAATCAGGATATAATGTATGAAAAAATCAATTTTCAATTAGAGAAGAATAAATCACCAAAAAAATGAAGATAAAGGACAAGATTAAAATTTAGTTTTCCTAGACCTTTAGATCAAGTGTCACCACATAGCACTATGCCAAACCCAGAAAGACTCCTCAATCAAGTGCAGCTGAGTGAATAGCACCTTAGGAAATAGCCTTGGGTAGCAGAACTTCATCAACTCTTAGGCTACCGTGTATTAATATGTAAATCAGGCTTTCCTTAGAAAAGGAGCCAGTATGGAGCTAGCTGCTGTAGAGTACTGGAAAAGAGGAAGAGAGGAGTGAAGGAAGAGAATGAAGGGGTTCTGACCTAGTGTTCCCCATTCAGAACCAAGATTATCCCTTTGAATTAATTAATGATGATCTTGTTCCCCAAAGCCAAAAGCACATAGTAATAAAAAAATGGTGCAACATGATTTCTGAGCAATAGAAATAAAAAAGCAGTGTTGAGAAATCGTGTATCTCAAATTTAATTAAAAATATGTGAGAATGGAGTAAAAAAGAAAGCAGAAGTAAAAATAACGATGTAACAAAAGGCATGATTTTCTTTGTCTTAGGTTACAGTTTTGTGGCTCATTTGGTATGAATTTTTTTTTCAATATCCACACACACTTTTGTAGAGCAATAATTTCAGGAACTAGAGGCTTTTTCTCCATTCATCAGAGGGTTATTACTTTGCAAACCTGGGGGATAATTAAGACATGTTTAAATTCTATACTACATTTTTAAGAAGTATTAAATAGTAACAGACTGATCATATCTTGATTAGATTTTGATATTATGCAGTTATTTAAAATCCAGGTTGTCTTATTATTTAGTAATAAGTAATCTCCCACATTAGAAACCTTTAATAAAGTTAAATGAAGAAATAAGGGCCTAAGTTGTGTATATGTCATAAAGTAACAAATTTCTAGCAATGATAGATAACGACACTGGTAATTAACTTAAAAGTTAAGATATAAAGCCAATCTTATGTTATAATGTACCTGGAAAATGTCTCCCAGGAAGAACTATGAAGCACATATTTTATATTTGGGGGACCAGAGGGTAATCATACAATTGTAAAGCGCCCTAAGCGATCCATGTCTCGAGTCACATTAACTTCGCTACAGAAACTGGCAATAGGCAGAATTCAGCCTGTGAGCTCTATTTCTTTTCTGAGCCCCACACTTTATCTAATTTCTCATCACAGGAAACTTTCCCAAGGTGGTGCATTAGAAAAAGTATTACAATTTAAATGTCATATCAGTAAAATCTGCCTTGATTTTTACAAAAGCGGTTGGTATTGAACGGACAAAATTATAAACAAATTAAATAACTGGTTTGAATAATTTGAATATAATTATTTTTCTTCTACATCATTTGATCTAGAGAGGTACAGACATTCACCATACATACCATACATCATATCACCGGATCACATTATATGAATGTTGGTTGTCATAGAAAAAAATAGACTTTGTAGTACTGCTTTGCGAAAGATAGAAAGGGAAGGAGAAAGGTGAAAGAAGAGATAAATGGGCAAAGAAACAAAGAGAGAGAGGAGTTAGGGTTTAGCTGAGTGCTACCTCTGTAGGTGGGGTACCTGAACTTAAAGTACATTTAGGTCATGAGTCAGACTTCTGGAGCTCCTCAATTTTATGTTCTCCTACAATACGAAAGCCAAATAAGTTTAATTTTCTGATAGCTATTCGACGTATACAGAAAGATTCGATTATGTTTCAAAAAGTGGAAGAAAAGGATTACTGCTAACATACACAAGGCAGCTTTATAAAACCCCACACATCGCTCAGCAATTATGAACATGGCAAGGGATTCTAACTAAGAAATTCAAAGTGTTTCAGGTACAAAGTCCTGGCTGTGAAAATGTACTGGTTGCTTTGGCTACAGAAGAACAATGAATTTGACTCACAGGTGCCACAATTTAGTGTTAGAAGTAAATACATTTTCTCTTTTTTTTTCTTCCTCCTACTTGTTTTTGTAGATTTGACTGGAGAAAGGGAAAAAAAAATATCAGTCTAATAACAGTAATTGTTTGCTAATGGCGAGCACGCTGTCAAATTAGCCTAAATGCCCACTTAAAAGCTAACTTTTATGTGGTTTGCTGATCTATGAAGACCGTTCATTGAAACATGGAATTGATTTGTTTCCCCAGCTGCATTAACCTCATCTCGCATACTAATCGCTTTCTTATCCAGGCCAAACTGAATGCACCTTGATGTCCAACAAACTGCACTGAACATCAGCCTACTCACAGTTAAAGTATACCCATTACTCTAAGAACAAGAGGGAGGTCAACTCAACTAGAATCTTCATTAACAGTTACTACACAAGGCTTCAAGAATAGAGTCCACGTGGAAAACACATTTCATGTCACCAGATACAAAATTTAGTTTGTAACAAGCAGGCTTGATTTTTGATTGACTTCTAAGTCCTTTGATCTGGAAAAGTTAATTATCCCTAACTAAGTAGTATTAGAGAATGGTTAACTGCTTTAACAAAAAAGCAGATAGTGTATTAAAGCTCAGTTTGAACTCAATGGATATAAGAAACTTAATAATAAAAGTGAAAATGTCCATTTACTGATAAATGTCGATAAACATACATTTTCTAGAAACTGCATCCCCACAAATAAAATATAGCCTCTGTAATGTGGGTTGAGACTATACCTATCACACAGCCCATCTCCTGATGTAGTAGTATGCTTTCTTTTTTATTTTTATTTATTTATTTATTAACATTTCCACCTCCTCCCCTCCTCCCATTTCCCTCCCACTACCCCCACTCCTCCTTCTCCAGTCCTAAAGGAGAGTAGAAAACAACATTGTTTAAATTAGTTCATCCATTCTGATACATTTAAATATTTTCTAACTTCCTATTTTAAAAGAAAAGAATTTCTTTACAATTTTGAAGCAATGTGTGCATCCTGGGAATGCACACTTTCATTTAGTATTCATTGATAACATAATCTGCATGTCTGCTCTAGGCCCAGTCTTGCACAAAGTATGCCCAAGCATACCATATAGCATACCAACCCAACCACAAACATGCAGGTAAGAAAAAAACAGAACAATAACAAATGAACTTGTGTAAGCATGGGAATGTGGATGGTTCCCAGAGGGCAGCAAAGGAGAAGAACTAGAAATGCCCTTTGGGAAGCAAATCAGTCCCGAGGGCAAAACGAGGTCATTGGAAAATGACGTAAAGAAGCAGGGTTTTTGAGTCATGAAAGGTATGCAAATGGCAGAACAGGTGAGAAATGCGTGTTGTCTGCCCATTTGCCCATTGAATTTTCATTGCTGACTCAACAAAACTTATTGCCGAATGAACCACAATGACATAATTGCCTTGGAACATTACAACAGGTCATAATGTCCCCAGCAACTTAATTTTTACTTTATATTATTTGCGCAATAAATATCTAATACTCTCTTAGATACTATTAATATTCAATGTATTATTGAAAATATTAGATTTGCTTTTTAAAACTTTATGGATCCTTGGACAACAGGCATGATGGAGATTTTCAGTGGCACCTCAGTCTTCTCAGATTTATGTAGTACAGGCTGGAAACTGTCTATAGACTAAAACGCACTGTCATGTACACAGGTGAGAATCTGTTTTCGGAACAGTTGCAGTATGGCTGGTGCTCATGAGCACTTGTCTGTGCTGCAATGTGCCCTGATCGCTGCTCTCCACCTACTACATTAGTTTCTTGATATGGTGATTGTGTGCAAATGCCATGATTGTGTTTTCTGTACATCTTTGACCAAAACACTGACAGAGATGAGACTCTACCTGTAAGAAAAAAAAATCAATTAATTGGTAAACCTTGTTTCTTATTGCATCCTTAATAACACATTTTACCCAAAGGGGAAAAAAATGAACGTTTTGGGAATAATTGTCATCATTCTTTAACGTTTTGATGTTTTAAATAAACGAATACAAATGAGAGGACATAAACTTTGTCATTTGGACTTGGGTTATAGGTCTGATCCGTTGTATAAAAATGTAAATAATGAAGTAGAAATGATGCTTACCTTAGCTTCATTCCAGACAATCCACCAGTTTTAAGTGATTCGTGCGTTCCTACTTTGTTTTTAATAAAGTTTTCCTATTGGTTACTATAGTTATTTAAGACTTTTCTGTAATCATTTTAGTAATTGACTACGTCTGTCTTAGCCTATTCTGCCAACAAAACATTATTTTTATTTCACTAACATTAATATTGAAAATATGTAATGTATAAAAGCATGTATCATTGTACTTATTATTTCATGATAATATTAGTAAGAAACCCTTCAAACGCATGATAGACATATGTAGACTGCTTCAAAGACTTAGAATATAATATAAGCAAAATAATTATGACACACTGATTTAAGCTTGTAGCTTAGACCTCAATATCTCCTTTAAAATAAATAATTCAATACAAAAGCTTGTGGTGACAGCTTGATTCCATAAGAAAGTTTTAGAAAATTTCTCTGGATTTAGAGCCTTTGGAACATGAATAGATCATGCATGTGGGTGTTGACTTCCTTGTTGACTCAGTATATTTGCTGATTCATAGATAATGAGTTTGAGATTTTGTTATGAAATAATGTGTTTTCTCCCTGCTTCCTGGCTATCGTAAGTTGGAGGCTTTGCTCAGCCAGATATTCCTTGGCATAGTGTTTTTGATGGTTAATCTCGCTTGTCAACTTTATGAGATCTAGAATCCCCTGGGAATGAACCTCTGGCATAGCCCATGCATGATTTTATGATTGAGTTAAAGGAGCTGTCAAGACCTGATCGCTGTGGGTAGTGCCATTTCCTAGGTTGGAGTCTTGGACTATATAAAAATGAGATTGTAAGCTGAGCATAAACCTTCGTTGTTCTCTGTTTAGTAATTGTAGATTTATATATGACCAGCTGCTTTCTTAAGTCATTACCTCTAGGATTTCCTGACATAATAGACTATGGACAAAATATGCTTTTTTTCTGAAGTTGCTTTGTAAACGCATTTAATTGTAACAACAGGAAAGTGAATAATACTAGGTTTTACATAAGAGAATCAAGTTGCCATGAACTGAAATTATTAGCAAAATAATCCTTTGCTCATTTAATGTGAATTTCTCAGTACCTTATCATAGTGACAGAAAACTGACAAACTTATTTTCCTTTCCTGTAGAAAATATTATCAATCAATAGAACACTAAAATTCCCATCTTAGAGACAACATTACAGTTACTAAAATATTTAATTTAATTTCATTGGTTTAAATTCAAAAGTTCTTGCATTCAAATTTAGTGATTTTATTCACCTTGGCTTACTTCATTTTTTCCTTGCTATATTTGCATTTAAAAGACATTTCAGAAATGTTGCTTGAATGCCATCTAAATTCCTGTTTGCTTAGGGTGAAATAAAAATGGCACCCTATTGGATAACAGCATAATTCTAAGTAGGAAGTTATCAAATTACAGTAATGAATAATAAATTGATAAATAAATGAAGTAATGACTCATCCTTGGCTTGTACAGAAGCAACATATGGAATTGTCATGTGCTCTTAGATTACAATATACGTGATTGACATTGCTCTGCAGTGCAGTTGGGCAGCAACAGATCAACCATCTGTTTTCAAGTTCCTCGTCTCTTTATAGCCCAGACATGTAAGTGATAGCCAAAAGGAGAAAATAGCAAGTCCCTTTCCTCCTGCTCCTCCCTCACAGGGTTAGACTCTCTGTGTCTGGAGTCAGCCTTCTGAGGGATGAAAAGAGCTTGCAGGCATAAATCTACTCTACGTTTGAAATCTGAAAGATAGAATGTTTATTTTTGTATATAAGCTAGATCAATCCCGTCAACTTCAATTTCCAAAGCAGGTAGAGAGCAATAAAGGGAACTTCCTTCCTTCCACACCCTTGAATACATTGTTTCAGTTCATTCAAATACCTATAAAGTGATTCCTTTTAGGAAATAAGATCAAGTCAAATTTTGGTGACACCGAGAGGTAGAAAATTTTACAAGAAATATTGTCTGTTACTCTATCATCCCGCTCTTCAATATTTTTAAAATGTTTCCATTCATTCTTAGGACTTAAGTCAAGTATCTATCCAGAATTGATTTCTTTCTTGTTATGATTCTAATGTCTTACAAAATCAATTTTCACCCAGTAGGATTCTTAACCAAGAAATTTTGCTAGCCAGTGATAAATATTTAGCAAAGCGAGAGGATAGATTCTTAAGGAACTTCATGCAGCCGTCTCTTTTCTATGCAGGATTTCCTTGAGTCTGTGGAATTTCCTGGCCTCAGACTTATCATAGACTTCTGAAAATATTACTGCTCATCTTGTACTACTAAAATGGATTAAGCAACTGAAAAAAAGAAAAATAAGAGATATGTCCTCCTTGTTTTAATCAGTGTCTTGTTACAATCTACATAACACTAAATATAACTATATTTTCGGTGCACAGATCAGTGACAGGAATTGTACTCACAATGGTGAGCAACAAAACACATTATCAATTTGCAGATTTTTTATTGTTCTACCTGAAACTGTTTATACAAAACAATAAGTTTATTTTTCTTACCCCTGCTCTAGGCAATCACTCTTCCACTCACTTCTATGAATTTGGTTATTCTTGATCACACACACAACACACACACACGCACACACATGCACACTCATACACAAATCTATATAATTTTATGTTCTACTGTTTATTGTTCATTTGTCAATGGACAGACTTTCTGTTTTAGACTAACAACAGTGTGACAGTTTACACTACCAATGTGAATTCACATGTCTTATTTCAGTTAATATGGTATGAACAGAAAATGACATATCACATCCTAATTCTGAACTTATTATTTGAGGAATGCCATATTGTTTTCTGTAACAGCTGCCAACAATGTACAACATTTATTTTCCCACATTTGTACCAAAGTGTTATTTTCTGTTATACAATTAATAGTTATCTTTATAACTCATAAGTATTACTTTGCAGTTTTGATTTACATTAGGGTAATTGTTAACAATTTTGACCATCCTTTTGTATTTGATTTTTAAAAGATATTTTTTATGTATATGAGTGCTCTATTTGCATTTACACTTGTTCACCGGAAGAGGGCAACATATCCCACTATAGGTGGCTGTGAACCATCATGTGGTTGCTGGGAATTGAACTCAAGACCTCTGGAAGATCAGCCAGTACTCTTAATGACTGAGCCACCTCTCCAGCCCCCCTTTTTTTTTTTTTGTATTTTATAATGGAATAAAATCCCACAGATTATGGATACCACATTTTCATTATACACTCATCATATAGGTTTCTAGCTTGTTTCCATGCCCTAGCTATTATGAATAAAGTAGTCATGAGCATGGATAAGTATGTATCTCTATAGTAGGAAAGAGTGTCCTTGGTATATATGGTCAGGGCTGGTAAATGATAGAACCTTTTTTAGTTTTCTGAGGAACTGTCGTACTGTTTTTCACAGTGGCTGCAGCAATTCACACTTTCAAGAGTGCGTGGGTTTCCAATCTTTACATCCATGCTAAAATTTGTTATTGTCCTTTTTTCATTTAATTATTTTATTTAAAATAATTATATCACTTCCCCCTTTTTTTCCACCTAGCTGTTCCCATGCCACCTCCAATGCCCTCTATGTTCCTATTGGTTCCTTTGATTTTTGTTGCTGTTGTATGTGTGCAGCAAAACGTATTCTGTTTCCTAATTCAAAATACCAGTTTGTGTCTCTTCATTGAAGCCATTATTATTAAGGGTCATTATTGGAAATACCTATTAATTATTCTTACTTTGTTGTGGTTGTGTCTTTTTAGACCTCTTCTCATTATCTGTTCTTGAAAACTTTATTCCCTATGATATCTGCATATTTTGATTCTTGTCTTCCAACTGAAGTATTCATTCTAGTATCATTGGTAGAACTGGATAAAGATTATAAATTCCTTTAGAGTATTTGTATTATGCATTTTTTCTCTACTTCAATTTTTTAGTTTTTCTAAGAATAGTATTCTGGTTTG
Source organism: Arvicola amphibius (assembly GCF_903992535.2). Classification (NCBI taxonomy): domain Eukaryota; kingdom Metazoa; phylum Chordata; class Mammalia; order Rodentia; family Cricetidae; genus Arvicola; species Arvicola amphibius. Next base: position 11,672,661 of record NC_052064.1, read on the forward strand.
ACAGCTGTCGACTTTCAGAAGTTAGACTACATTTTACCAGACTCTTATATTTTAAAGCTTCTGTCAAATAATCAAGTGTTATTTTACTGTTTCCCTTTGTGAGGTTCTTGACTTTTTTCTATTGTAGCTTTCAATATCCAATTTTTTCTGTGTTTGAAATAATTTAGCTATGTTATGGGGAGTTTCTTTTCTTGTTTTTTTTAAAATTATTTTTATTTCAAATGGAGTAATATAGTTACCTTGTACTGAATAGGTATCTCCTTATGTTTGAGAAATTTCCTTTTTAAATTTTATTGAAAATATTCACTATGCTTTTATTATGGGGTTTTGCTCCTTCTTCTGCACATAATTCAAGGTTAGGTCTTTTCATCATGTCTCAGGTCTCTTCCTCTTTTTGTTAGTATATCTTGGCTTTCACTGATGGATAAATTCCTCTATCTTGTCTTTCTTCCTTATTCTCTGTTTTCTACATGATCCATTATGTTGGAGATAAATTCCACAGAGGGACTTAGGTTTGCTGAATTGTTTATTTTAGCATCATTGGGTTTTCTCTATCAATTCTATTTTGATTTTTTTATATTATGGATTGCTTTCCTTGTTTCATTAATTTCTTTGTCTTGTTGTTTGGAGTATAGCCATGTCTTCTTGAATATTTTGAACATATTTATAATCATTTTTAAAAAAATTCATTAGTAGTTCTTCAAATTCACTTTTATAAAGTTCCTTTATTATGTTATTAGTGAGGTATAGAGGAGACAAGTCTTGATTACTCAAGTTGCTTCTCTTTCTGTTCTCATATTTGTACATCTAGAGTTAAGATTTTTGTTTATTTTTTGAATTTTTTGGTTTTGAAATTCTAAACACTTTTTTGTTATCTCGGTGGTGGCATTGCAGTCTTGAGTGGAGAGCTAAATTCCAGTGGAGTTAACTGTCCTTTCCCTCTGTGGACTGGTATTTAGAGAGTCAATCTTGAGTTTTTATCTGAACGTTAGAAGCTACCCTGTCTCAGGTGACTCTCCTGCCTGAGGCTATAGCTTTCCACAGAAGCTTCTGAGCTCTCCTCCCTCTGTAGATCTTATTTAGAGTCAGACCTGTTACCTAGCCTGGTTCATGAGCCAGTGTTGCTGGAAATAGTGGAACTTCCTGGGCACGCAGGTGCCTGAACTTGAGTTATATCCAACTTCAACCTGGATCTACAGCTTCCTCTGAAGATGTTGCAAGATGTGGAACTCCCCAGGTTCCTGTAGGCTATTCCCCTTTTCAGGACTTCTCCTGAACTAAGGCAGTTACATGTTTATCAGACATTGTAGCCCTAAGCAGCAGTTCTAGCCTCTAATATTGCTTTCTTGATAATTTCGTTCTATTTTATTAAAAATAAAATAAAAAGCTTTGTTTTCTAGTTCATCATTTTTCTTGTGGTTGTTGATTTCTTTTATTTATTTGTCCAGTTTTTTGTTTTGTTTTGGCTTTTTTCTGTTTTTTATTTATGGTGTTTGTTTTACACAATAAACAAATAAAGAACTGTAACAACAAATGCCAATAGTTGAAGCTTTGATGTTCTCTTTTATTTCCTGTCTTAATTTTCCCATGTGCTGGAACCTGAAACCAAAACTAGAATAAAGCCATTTTTTTTTCTTTAAGTAGCTTATCTTAGAGTGTTTTATCTCAACAGCAGGAATGAAACTAGGAAAGATATGCGTTTCTTTGATACCATAGTCATTTGAGTATTAGTGACATTATGCATCACATCCTCTGATCCAAGAACCCATGATGTCTCACCCTCCTTCTCGACTTTGAACTGTTTCAAAGAATTTGGTACATGAAAAATCAGAAAGCTATATTCATAAAGATGTCTTATTTCCATAACTAACACTCTGAATTTAATAAAAATGATAAATGACACTTTAATTCAGAAATAGTATTTGATACATAATGAATGTAAGTCAAAATATTTTCATTTTAGTTCTTTCTATAAGTATATTTATAAAATTTATAAAGGCTTATAAATGTGTATTACATGTAGATATTTGTGTATAAAACTTAAGATCATTCAGATTTTTTTCTGTGAAAATTAGTCAGTACTCCAAAAAGATACGATCATCTCACTATACATCTCTATAAAAGAAAAACATTTTCACAAATGTGATTTATATAATTAATTAGATCCGAACACTGACTAAATTCTTGATTCAAGGTATTCATGCAGAAACCTTTATTTATGCATTGATTGATGGCACACTTTCTCTTTTCTGTGTGTTTTAAGAGATGACCTAAAATAGAGCAATATTGAGTTAAGTGAAAAGAAAGCTCAAATGAGACAACAGTCCAGGTTAATACTCCTTTCCCGGAAACTCAATAGACACACAGCTCTGGTATTTGTTATAGCTGTACATCCTTATCTGTGGTGTGCATGCCAAATAAACTGAAGAACTAGCTGGTATATTCAGAGAAGAGAGGGGCCCTCCAAACGCCACAAGCGGAAAGATGACAATTTAACAGCACAATTTTCTACACAACTTTTATAAGTCAACTTCTGGGTTTTTAAGGGAGCACAGAGATAATTCAGTTTGGGTTTATAAACTTCTCAGGACAATGAATCGTAAGTACACGTTTCCTCAATGCAGTTTCAAATGACAGTTTTTACAAGGAAAGCTTTTCTGGGTGAGAGAGTACATTTCAATCAAATTCCACACTGAAAGTTACATACTACCGGAAAAGTTCTGAAGAGGGAGGTAAAAGGTGACTCCTTTTGAAAAATATACTGTTTGGTCCTCCCTCAGGGACTGTGAAGTTCCGCATTCACAGGAGACACAGCTCAAAAAAGGTTGATGAAATATGCAAGGCTGTGTCAAGGTTTGGGGGCCATTCATTTTAAAGTGCTTTTCCCTTTCATGCATAAAGCAACTTGCTGAGCAACCCTCATTTTTCTTTACCTATTGCTTTCAATGATGTAGTTTGTGTCATGCTGGGATCTTAGTTTCCTGACATTAATTATGAACCATTGAGATTTACATTCACTTTGAAAAAAAAATGTTATGCCAAGAAGGACACATTCTATGAAGAGGTAGCCTCTTAAGGATGGCATTTCTGCTAGGTATGTATAAGTCACTAATGCTTTCACCCCCACTTTCGTTTCAAAGGTTGTAATATGTTGCTTCGGCATTCAGGCCTACAGATTGCTATGTACCTGAACAATGCTTCATTTAAGCATGTGTCAGGTAATGTTCAGGACAAGAATCAATTTTTATCAAGCATTTAAAAAAATTATAAATTATCTGATGTTAAGGTCAATTGGAGAACAGCAAGTAACTACCTTACATACCAGTGCTTAATAACCAAAACAAGATAAAACAACCCAAATGATATTCTTTAAAATTAAATACTATTAATCATTCTAAAAGTAATGTTTGGACTTACGGATAATGGATAATGCTTCAATTTGTGTTTATGTATTTATTTTGTACTTTTTACACTACCTAGAAGCAACCATACATTGATGCCAAAAGAAATGTTTTATTAGAAAATCATGAGGTAGTAGCTGTGAGTTCAAGGTTCCTAAGTATTAAATCAGATGAAAAGCAAACTTAGCATTGTTCAAAAACCAGTGGTTTGGAATGCATTTTCTTATTGTACCACAAGATGAATGCTGTGGGCAAAAATTATACTTACTTAAAGGAAAGGAACACTAAGGAACAAAATGAGTCTGAAACTTCCTACTCTACCCCAGCCTTCCTTCCACAAACAAGACATAATAATAATGCTTCACTTGAGCAAGAAAAGCTACAATTCAAATATAAATTATAAATATTCCTCTTATTTTGTAATGACTATGCATCAAAGGACAATTTTAGTCAGAATGAAATATGATTATCAGTATTCAGATACACATTGCAAGAATAAGAAAACAGAGAACTCACCTCATTGAAAGTTGAAAATCTTTATGCTTAAGAAAAGCATGATCAGCGAAGGGCTCTCTGGGCATTACGTTTGTCTAGAAATTTAAAGGATGCCATAGAGTCTTACAAATATCATGCTGGTAACACAACTGTAAAAGGCAACACAGGTTGGTTTTCAGGCATAATCTCATGTGTAGTCTAGGCTGACTTTGGATTCATGAACAGGCAACCTTAGTGTGCTTATTGCTAAAATGACAATCAGGAGCCACAATGCATAAACTACAACTGAATTAAATCGGTACATCCATTGCTCACCCTAGAGGGAAATGAAGAGTGTATGTTACATCAAAAACTACATCCAAGCCAGGCAGTGGTGGCACACACGTCTTAAATCCCAGTACTCGGGAGGCAGAGGCAGGTGGATTTCTGTGAGTTTGAGGTCAGCCTGGTCTACAAGAGCTAGTTCCAGGACAGGCTCTAAAGCTACAGAGAAAAACAAAACAAAACAAAACAAAAACAAACAAAAAAAAAATTCATTCACGTTGTTATGCTCAGGTCTATATGCAGTCAAGTTTCCCTGTTTTCAGACCGTTTTAATTTAGAAAGCTGAAAGCCTAGATCACAGAAACTTCTCTGGGGCTAAACTTTATGAGGAACTTTGCTAACAATGAAGTCAATGGCACAATGGAAATGTGCTTAGGTAGAATGATGCTGAGAACAGCTTTATAAACATTCCTGCCCCCACTTTTCTATTAACAGCAGTCCAAGCATAAAAACTGTGAGATCCCAGAAGAAAGTTTGGGAGATCTGAATGTAATGTGAAATTTTGAAGACAGAGCTAAATAGAGAATGACCAAATAAATAAACATGTTGATGAAGAGGGTGGCACCAAGTCTGGTATCCAGAGTTACAGAAGGTTTAAAGAGAGAACAAGAGTGGGAATTATTAATTAAAGTCAGGCAACGCAAAACATTTATAAGATGTCTTTTAAAGTGAAATTAATGAAAGTGTTTACAAAATAGGTTAAAGACGACCACTCACTAAACTATGCTTAAGAAATAAAATAGAAAAATGCATTTCATTCTTAGTTTTTATGTTGTTTATTTAACAAATTTTATTTTTTAAAAAATGATTAGGTTTACAGAAAAAAATGAGGTTGTTAGTACTGAAGGTTATCATCTACACCCACCTAATTTACATATTGCTTAAGTAACAGATTTGCTATAATTAAATTATATTAATATATCAATATATAAGTTATATTGATAATTTACAACATATAAATATTAACAAAATATTCAGTTCATAATGTGAAATTGTTGCACCTCTGCCTTTGTGGCTTGTAGTTCACTTTTTCAATGAGAAATTATTTGTTTGGCTTGCATTTGAGAATTTCATACATATGTTGTTGTGTCATGTCAAACCCCTTTTCCCTCAAATCCTCACAAACCTCCTACTCACTCCCAATTTCATGACTTCTTTTTAAAAATTGTATGTGCGCGCGCGCGCGCGTGCGCGCGCGCGTGTGTTTGTGTGTGTGTGTGTGTGTGTGTGTGTGTGTGTGGCATCATGCAGTTTCCTAGTAAGTTTCAAAGTGAGACCTCCAACTTTTTTCATGTTTTTAGTGTTTTATCAATAACTATGACCTTCAGGTTTGCCTAAATGAATTTAAGAGTTACTTCTCAGATTGTATTAATATGGTATTGAATATATGGACAATATTGAAAATTAGTGTCACCCTGACTTATTTACTTATTTTTTATTACATACTATGTATCCTGGTTTAGATTTTTTATTATCATTATTTTTATTGAGCTCTACAGTTTTCTCTGCTCTCTCCCTATCTCTCCCTTTCCATTCAACTCTCCCCCAAGGTCCCCATGCTCCCATTTCCTCAGGAGCTCTTGTCTTGTTCTACTTCCCATGTGGATTAGATCTATGTACTTGTTGTCTTTGATAAAGATCCTGTTGTAGACATACATATATGTTAATTGTATTTTATTTTGTGGTGATAAAATAGATTAAATTAAATTTTATTGACAATAGCAAATGTTAATTCCTGGCATGCAGGAAATTAATTAATCAGCTTTTAATATTAACATGCATCTTGAAATGATGCAATAATTACTTATTCATTCGGTAGGTGATTGTTTTGTCTTTTTGGAATCATTCACATAGACAACTGCAACATCTCCAAACACGGGCAGTCACATTTCTTACTCCCAGTATTCCTGCTGTTAGTTTATTATCTTATTGGACTAGCAGTTGTCGTATCCAAACTAGCTGATATTTCTAGAATGATATTGAATACATGTGTTAAGAAACAATACCCTTGCCACACTTCTTGTCTAGGGAAAGTGAGTGGTGTCTCAACATTAAGTAGGATGTACTTCAGGGTTTTTTATCAAACATTTCTTTAATAAAAATTTTTTATTAAAAATAGCTTGCTAAGCACTTTCAGTACATGAATAGATGGTCAATATTGTCTAACACTTTGTTCATTCATATTTATATATGATTTTATTCATTTAAGTGTTGATGTCAAGTTCCACATTGATTTCCAAATATTTCAAATGCATGTCCATAGTAAATCACATTTCATTATGATATAATATTCCTTTTATGTGTTGCTCTATGGAGTTTGTTAATATTTTTGAGGACTTTTTAATTTAAGACAGTGAGATTTATTGGTTTGTACTCTTATTATTTAATGTCTTTTTTGTCTTTGTGTATTCGGTCAGTGCTGGCCTCATAAATGAAGAAAGAAAAATTCTATCCACTTTGTTTCTGGAACAGATTAATGAGAACTTGCAATTTTTGTCCTTCAATGTGCAAAAATTACCAAATATAAAGTTCAGTGCTTACTGTTTCAATATTAAAAATTATTTTCAAAATATTTAATGTGTTTCTAAGAAATATAGGGCCATTTCCTATTTTTTATTATGAATTTTAGTATTTTATTTTTAGAGAAATTCACAATTTCATACAAAAATATCCTCAGCACACAGTTGTTCAGGACATTTTTTTGTCTTTTTTAGGCTTTAGAAGCGACAAACCCATTCATTCTGTATTTATAAATTTATGTTTTCTCTTCTTTTCTTACGTAAACATTCGAGATGTCTGACATTTATAGGGAAAATTTCTAAGATTCAATATTTGATTTTAATGATTTTCTCTATGAAGCTCTTTCTTTTTATTTCATTATTTTCTACCATAACTCTATCTTTACCTCATTTTCTTCTGGCTAGGGTGTATATCACCTTCATTCTCCAGTTTTATTAAGTGGGAGCTTACGTGTCTAACTTCAGGCTTTCCGTCTATTCTGTTATATATGCCTTTACTGCTACAGACACTACTTTAATTAGAGATTAAATAATTAATACTTTAATTGTATTAAATTAATTAAAGTATTAGATAAAAATTAACTTAATACTTTAATTGTAGTATGTTTTTGTCAGTTTTATTTTTATAAATTGCATTCTCCATTCACTTGGTCAAATTTTCTCAAGACATAACTATGTGATGTATGTGTAATTTTAAACACTAAAATTCCATCAACAATATTTCAATAATTTTTATTATGTTGTGCATTTCTGTGCTGAGTCCATCATCGATCAAGATCATCATTTGCAATTTTTCAAGATCTCCCGTGTGTTTCAAGCTTAGCTTTTGTCAAATTCTATTCTAAGACTTGTAGTCAAGAAGCAAAGGTGTGACAGCTTGGAGGCATTCACACTTTTGTTTTGGCTGAAATGGCTGCAGAGAAAGACAGACAGATTCCTTTCATCTGACTCTTCTTTGTGAATAATGCAGATAAATTGGTATTAATACTAGAAACCAGTCAATCAGATTTAAGATTTCTAAGCTTTTCTAAAATGTCTGCTTCCATACAGTCTCTGTCTATAACTATCTAGCAACTGGACATTCAAATACAAGTGTGAAAAGTAGTCTGACTCATTCTACCGTGCCTGTAATCCCAGTAGAATGTGGCAAGAGGATCACTGTGGATTTCAGGCTTAAGGGCAGACAATGAGTTCCAGAGCAGCATGGGCTAGAGGGTGAGACATCTTGTCATGAAAACAAATACTGCAAAACATGTTTTACGGGAAGCCATAAATTATAATCTGGCAGCTTTGAAGAAATGGTTGCAATTGTGTTCAATATATTTGCACAAAAGGTACTCATAGAGGTAATATTTATAAAGAAAAAAAAGTCGTTTGAAAAACAAAACAAGCATTCAAACAAGGTTGGCAACAAGATATATGTTATGTATTTATGCCATAATTTGTTGAAATCATGTTGCAGCACAATGAATATATTTACAACACAATTCTTTTGCCTAAGGTTTAGGGAGCATTACAGAAACGGGATAAAAAGATTGGAAGAGGGAAAGGAACAGGATAGACACTATGAGGCTGTAGCTCCTAGGAATGACAAGGAACTTTCACCCGTGATGACTCAACAACATGGCAGACTAAACACTACCTGAACAGGTATAATACCGATGATTAGATTAGAAAATTTCAAGGGATTTCAACCATAGACAAAGAACTACAGACAATAAGGACAGGTGAGTGGGGGAGCAAGTCTTTACCCATGGTGAGCATCTTAATTTGCTATCCAAAACCAAATGGTCAGCACTGAAAACTATATGTTTAAGTAATACTAAATAGGTTCACAGGTTCAGCAAGGCTATGTGTGTGTAAGAATTATTTATGCACCTATTTTACAATTATATATACATACATACATACATACAGATAGATAGATAGATAGATAGATAGATAGATAGATAGATAGATAGATAGATAGATAGATGGCATGATTTTGAGGGAATGAAATAGATTATGGGAGAAGTTGGAGAAAGATTAAAGAAAGTATGCAAAATTACAAATCCATTTCAATAAATAATAAAATCATATTACAGAATAATAGGTAACTAGTAAATTATGAAACTCTTATGTTTTCTAATGAGGGTGGATAATCACCTTTTATAGATATTAAAAACTTTTTGTCTCAAGGAGTGAGATATCCTAAATCTTATTTTTCCAAGAATATTGAAGATCTATTGTAAACATCTATTCATTATTTACCCATTAAGTACTTAATTGTACTGGGCATATGAAATCACCATGAACAAAACATGGAACTGTTATATAGAACTTAATATATGGCACTACCATAAAAGAGATAGGGTAAAGAGAATAAAAAATAGGGAGTTTTATAATAAATTTTGCTCTTTCTTAATTTCATATATATATGCAGTAAGTACAGCAAGGCATGCTACTGAATAAAGCATAGTCAACAGAACCCTCCAGCATGTCAGCAGAGCCTATCAGCAAGGCCAACAGAGACCTTCAGCTTGTAAAGAGATCCTTTCAGTATGTAAACAGAGCCCATCAGCATGGTATACAGAGTCCATCAGCATATCAACAGAGCCCAGTCAGCATAGGCCAGAGAGCCCATCAGATGGCCAACAGAGCCAATCAGCATACTCAGCAGAGCTTAACAGCATGGTCAACAGATTCAATCAACATGGTCAACAAAGTCATCAGTGTGTCAAGGAAGAGCAAATCAACATGACTAGTACAGCTAATCAGCAAGGTCAACAGATCCAATCAAAATGGCCAACAAAATCCATCAGCATGGTCAACAGAGCCAAACAGCAAAGTTAACAGAATCCATCAGCTGAAACTATAGCTATAGATATCTTCTTGGAACCATGACTCCTACAAATGACATTTCAGAGCTGAAATATCACTGTTCTATAGTGAAGTTAATATTCTCTTAAGTATTTGCTTTTGAAGATATAAATTTCTAGGAATCAGATGCCACCCACTGCCAGCTGGGTACAGATAAAAATAAAGAGAAATTTACCCTTGGATAAGAAATTGATTTTTTCTAGTGTTTATGTATTTTAAACTCAAAGTCTTATCATCTTGAAAAAGAAAAAATGCCCAGTTACAATTTATTCAGAAATATGTTACATTTGAGTCTTGCACACACTTCCATTTATAGGAAGTTGAAAAGCAAGATTGAGCTCAAGGTAGCCATGAAGCCTCATGGTCAATGCTTTGATCTCCATGAGCCAAGTCACAGGGATCATTTTTATATAATTATATAAGAATTATGTAAAAAAATTGGTCAATTCTTTACATATAAAGATATTTTGGTAACAGAGAGTAAGTACAACATAAATCTTTTAAAATTTTAATGAAAACATCTAAAAAGAGGTATTATCATCATGAATAAATGACAAAAATAACCATAAACATTATTCAAATATACATTTAAATTTATAATCTAAGATCATTTATGTGTGTACATATACATCTGAGAATCTGTTGTCAGTAGAAGTAAGGTAATGGAAATAAGAATTAATATTCAAATTCTATTTAAAGTTGATGTAGTGTGATTATTCACCAAAGGTTTGTTTTTAATGCCAGCTACTAAAACTTGCGACTAAATTGCATGTCTTGTCAGTGTTTTCTCCAATTATCTATTTAAATATTTATTAAGAGGCAGAGGAATTTGTAATGCTGAAGCAGTGAAGAATGAACATTAACTTTGAAGAGAAATCCATCCTTCCTATTCGTAGCACTAGATGCCTCAGATCTTCTGATGATTCTGCCATATAGAGTTTTGCAAATATTTCTAGCAAAAAATTATTTTGTTGAGGGATAATGCACTTGTACACTGTAAAGAATTCGTCACTCATATTGGCTTAATAAAATGCTGATTGGCCAGTAGCTAGGTGATGGAGGATTCCCATTGGCTAATAAAGAAACTGCCTGGCCCATTTGATTGGCCAACATTTAGGTGGGCGGAGTAGACAGAACAGGAAAAAGGAAGTGAGGTAGATGGCTCAGAAAATTGCCCAGCCTCTCCTCTCTGAGGCAGACCGTCATGCCGCTCCTCAGAGAGAGATGCGATGAAGCCAGCCACCAGGTCAGATGTGCTGAATCTTTCTGGGTAAGATACTGTTCATGGTGTTACACAGATTATTCGATATGGGTTAGTCAAGATGTGAGTAAGAGGCTGAAAATAATGGGCCAGGCTGTCTTTAAAAGAATACAATTTGTGTGTTGTTATTTCGGTGCATAAGCTAGTCAGGAGGCAGAAAGCTGGGCGGCAGGAACGCAGCCCGCAGCTCCTCACTACAGGCAGGCAGGAATTATATGTGTGGTAACCAGACTAGGAGAACTCTAGGAAGAAGAAATACAAAGATGCAATCACCAGCCAAACCCAGAGGAAGCAATATAAGAATGCCTTATTGAGAAAAGGTACCATGCCAAACATTGATAAGAATCATGGGTTAATTTAAGTTGTAACAGCTAGTTAGTAATAAGCCTGAACAACGGGCCAAACAGTTTGTAATTAATAAAAGTCTCTGTGTGCTTATTTGGGACTGAACAGCTGCAGGACTGGGCAGGACAGAAACTTCCATCAATATTATGTGGATTTTTTTCAAAAAAATCCTTTAACTATTATGTAAATTGAATGGGTGACATTAAAAACAGTTTGGCATCAATGCTTTCTCAGTTCTGGAACAATTCTTTCCAAGGATACTTGAGCACAGCTCATACACAGTTCTCCTGTCCTTTCCCTCAAATCTTTGAAGGGTCTATGGAAATTTTCTGTATTTCTAAAATCACTATTTATTTACATTGGATTTGCAAAGTAATTTCTTCATATTTAGGGCTTATTACTACCATTTGTCTCTCTTTTATTGTTTAAAAAAGGATGTTATTTTCACAATATGATTTGCTTCTTGTAACTAATGTAAAGCATCAAATATGTTCAGTGGCTTTATAAAAATACATTGAGAAAAACATTTTTATAAATATGTTAGACTATCCACTAGTTCCTTTGTTTGAAATTTTGTTTGTGTACAGACTTGCAAACGGAAGGGAATCCGACATTGAGTCCTAAAAATGATACCGTGATAAAGGTCAGGCACCAGAAAGGAAAAAATAAAGATAGTTATGTGATTCCTCTGATATCCACTGGATAGTATCTTTCCACAGTGCTTGCATGCTCCAAAACATTAAGTATATTATTATTAAAGAAAGATGTAATATTTTCTCTGAACATGAATATTTTATTAGGGATATTGGTGAGAAGAAAAAAGGAGAGAAAATGGGAATTGAATGCTTTCAATGTACATAATAACTTAAACGAAATATCTTTATCAAATCTATCTCTGTATACAAAGAATGCACAACAAAAACTCAACTGATAATGAACATTTTCCATTTTTTCTAGGACTCCATTATGTCGTTAATGAATTTCCAAAATAAAATTATTTAATGAATATTTAGACTTAATAGTTTTCAATCCTTTAAAATAGAAACTAGTTAGATGTTGCTTTGTCTGCTTCACATTTCAAATTATCTTAAAAGTGTTAAGGAAATGGCCCAACCATAGGTAAGAATTAAATTTCCAGTATTCAAATATTTCTGTCACCACAAAAAGAAGTCTCTTCATTAGAGTATAAGATACCCCCAGGAAATTACAGGTGAATTTGTTTTGTTAAAAGTACTCATTTTCACCAATCAATTTAAAAGATTTTCATAGGGAGCTTTTATAGAAGATATACACATACTCCAATACAATTTTCATTGAGCCAAGAAAAATATCAAGATTGCAAAATACTATATTTGATAATTCACGCAACATATGATTCTCCTATTGAAAACAAATTCCTATCCGGAACAATTTCAACTAGATACTGTATAAAATTAGAAACCATAGGTAAATCACAACTAATTTATTTGAATGAAAACTAAATTTTAAGTATTCAAAACTTTCTTCATACCATAGGAAGTAATTCTTAGAAGGAATTTAATATCATTAACTATGTGTCTTTGGAAATATAAACGTCAGCAGAGCCATCAAAGATTCTACTTTAAAAAGTTACAAAACAGGGCAAACAACATGATGCAGTGGCTAGTTTCACTTATACCAAGGCCTACAACCTGAATTTATCTTCAGCTCCCTCAATGTGGTAGGAGGAAAACAATTTCCAAGAGATGTGTTCCTACTGCCACATGCACATATGGCATAAGCACACATCCACATGTATGTATGTAACCACCCATGTACATATGTGTGTGTACCCACACAGAGCAGTACCAAATAAATGTATAATTTGGCAATATACATCAACATCATCATTAATTGATGATATTTTAACTCCTTTGGACAAGTTCCATTTCATACATGAAAAGTTCTGCTAAATTTCAGAAATGACATTCTTGCTTAATATTTTTTAGCATCGAACTGTTAGGTTATACCTATTGAAATCTGGTTTTTAAAACACAAAATAGCCTCCTTTTCTTTAAAGCGACTTTATTATACTACACTGTTAGCAAGTCACTCACTATGTAACTCCCAGCAGCACAGGGTCGCATGTCATACAATATCACATTTAATTTCTATTAAAAAGGATTTAAGCTATTACTTCCCCAAATGTAGAATTCTTCTCCTTCTTATGGTAGATTATAGACTTTTGTTTAATTATGTGGAGTGATTTGCTGAACTGACATAAAGCAAGATACAGTCTTTGTGAGGTATACTGCAACAATTATTGTCAAATGTCAACATTGTTACTACCACACATTCAGGATCCAGAGTAGTCCCATAAGCATGGTTGAGCTCCTATGGGAATCTGTCTTCACTATTTTCTATATGCCCATTCTTCCAACCGCAGCATTCTCTTCTACTGCTATGGCCTCCTAAGAAATGTAATCAATGAACTGGGAGAAGGGTCACTGGTTAAAGAAGCTTGTCATCAAGTCTGACAACCTGAATTCATCCCCAAGACCCCGATTAATAGGAGACAACCAACTCCAGCATGTCCTCTGACCTTCACCTGTGAGTCATGGCAAGTGTACACACACATGGTAAATGAATAGAGGGAGAACCTGGCTAACAGAAAAGAATAATCAAAACCATAAATACATTTAAAAAGTACTATAGCAGTCACAGAACCAGGGAGAAATTGAATTAACTTGTCCTAGTAAAAATAGGCATCTTCTCTGGAGAAAATGTCCTGCTTTTTGTTCCTCCAATACCTATCCAGATAATCAGACTCCAGTATCCTATGGCAAAAGAGGGACAGAGGAGTTGCTATTGGGATATAGGCTCCAACAAAAATTACTCCAAACTCTATTATAGTGTGGACTATACAACACAAACAAATGCACTTTCTGAGGCAACAAAAATCTGTTTTATCTTTTAAAATATTTTAGGTGTTCTGTACTTCATGATGTTAGACAGGGAGAAGCTTTTACTTTCAAAGTTAGCTTTGGGTGACTGGAAATTTCTGAGACTGTTGCGTGTAGATGAAAAGTAACAATGGTAGGGTGTGTCAACATGCATGATAATTCAAACCTGCACGTTTTCATATAACATTCTCATGCTGGTCTTTGAGAACTAATGCCATTAGTTAACTTTATTTCATTTTAAAGTTACATAACTATAAATGAATACAAGTTTACATCACCCCTATAAATGTGGGTGAGTATAGTCAGTTGTATAAAATGTTAACTAGGAATGCAAAAAACAAAAGTCACCGAGTAAGAAACTCTCAGAACAGCAGCATAGAAATATTTAATAAGTAAATTCCCCCAAAGAGACACTCAAAATTAGAAAAAGAATGAGTTGTTATTTTGCCTGATGGTAACTCCTGGACTTGCCCCCAAACCATTTTTTAAGTAAGAAATTAATCTTGTTTACTCATGCATTCACTCAAGATAGTAACTGCACTACTAATATAATAATTGTTAGATGAAAAGATCCAACAGTGAATTTGACAAATATAATAATTTGTACAAAGCAAAACAGAACAGAAGAAAACACAAATACACAAAAACGTAATCTTCCTTCAGTCTTTGTCCAGTCTCTCCTTCTTTATATTTCATTTCTCAGTTCACTCACACAAAATCCATAATAAAATCCAGCTAGGACTCCTAGAAATAATGAAGAGTAGGCCTGAACTGCCCTTCCCCTGTAGTCAGATTGGGGACTCCCTAAGGGTCATCATAGATGCTCCACCCAGTAACTGATGGAACCAGATGCAGAGATCCACAACCAAGCACCAAGCCAAGCTCCGGGAACCCAGTGGAAGAGAGAGGAGGGAATATATGAGCAATGGAGGTCAAGATCATGAAGGGGGAATCACGTTATTACATTTAATGGAAAGTTCAATGTGATTTCTCAATGTATTGGTAAAGTATCACACCCCTGTTGGTTAATTCACCCCTAGATACTCTGTACAGAAGCTGGAATGTCACCTAACACAGTGAAGCGTAAGGCAGATGTGGCCAATGCAGAGTCATAAAACCGTGCACCATTCTGGAAGCTATTTATAGAAACATGAAGCTTGTTCCCGTCTATTCTTATGAACAATTTGCCTAGAATAGCCTTATACAAAAGCTATTAATTTTCCTTATGAAACATGATGTTATTGTACAATGGATTTGAGGAATATACATGAACCAGTCTAAGTATATAAACTGCTTGATTGTTAAAAGTTTTCAAACATATAAAACATTATAAAATTTAAGAAGAAAGAAGAGGCAGGGAGGGGAGCAGAGAAAAATGTAGAGCTCAATAAAAATCAATAAAAAATGAAAACTTCAAAAAAATTTAACTACTCAAATTTAATGAATGTTAATATTTTTTCAAGATATTCATTTAAAAATTTAAATGTTATGGATAAAAAAATGAGATCAGTGTTTTATAATCTTCTCTATAGCCTTTACTTTCTTCCTATCTTTTAATATTTTCTAAATTACCACTATGGTTATAATACTTTATGTTTATCATTTAAAAAAATATATATATACATACATATATATATATATATACACACTTACATACATACATTTAATGGTTTTTGGAGGGATTTTCATGTGCAGGAAATATACTAATTACACAAATATCCTTCAAATTATAATTTTATATTAATAATTTAAGTGTGGTTTCTGTAGAAGTAGTCATTTTTAACAACTTTAAACATTTAAGTGTATGAAATTTCTGCTGTAATATTATTAATAACACACTGCAACATACTGGAAAAAGGCAAAGGAATTTGAGTCAAGAAATATTGTGTCATACACAATAAAACCCGGGTGAAATGTTCTAATGACCACTGAAGAGTTGTTAAAGGAAGCAGAAGGAACGTGGAAGCAGTAACTCTGAGCATACGCGTTGGGAAGGCATCTGATCCAGCACTGAAGCAAGACGATGGAGAATCAGAAAGAGGATAAGTGTATAAGTGTAGGCAATTGAGGACAATGGGGTTTTAGTGAAAATGTTCGCTTCTGACCGGTTCAATTTTTAAAGTAAAGAGAGAAACAGACTGCTGCTGTTTCTGTTTGTGAGGAAAAGGTCAACCTTCCACCATCTAAGCAATTCTAAACCACCAGACGCTGTGAGGAGAATAAACATGGGAAGGAGTTGCTACCCATAGAGGTAAAGAGGAAATTCAGGGCTTGGTGGTGATGGGAATACATAATTATTTCATATATCCCATTCTGGAGCAGAACAAGTAGATTATTCAAAATTGGAGAATGCAAACAAATAGAGAAAGCACAAATGTGTGCTCTCCCTAGCTGTTCTAGTTTTGACCAAAAAAATACTGAGACGGACAGGGCATGTTCCATTTTATGCTTCTAGGTTTTAATAGCCCATCTATGAAGAAAGTCAGCAAGAACTCAAGGAACCTGGAAGCAGGGACCATGGTGCAACACTGATTACTGGATTTCTACACAGCTTGCTGAGTGAGATTTATTATAAAGTCCAGGCCTTCCTACCTAGAAATGGTGGCACCCACAATTGGTTGGGCTCTTACACATTAAGCATCAAAGATATGGTCACAGGTCAATCTGATTGAAGTAATGTTTCAACTGAAATTCCCAGTTAGGCTAGCCAATATTGTGTCAAGTTAACACTAAAAACTAAGTAGAAAATTAGTCAGAAGGAGTAAAAAGAGGCCTGCTATCAAGACAAAATCACAATTGTAGATTAACCAAAACTGGAGAAAAACTATAATCCCTTCACATACTTACATGGATAAAAAATGAGCAAAAACCATCAAACATAGAAACTTTGGAGGCCAAAGCAACCTTGTAATTTCATAGGACGTGAAAATAGGCAAAGTAAGGAGTTGAGACTTTCACTAATACCTATCCCCTATCTCTTGTGTCAGTCAAAATTTAGAAAGCCTAAATTTTTACCTTGACATAAGGTGGGTACCGTACATTGTGCCCCCCAGTCAACTTTATAGGGCAAAGGTCAAGTGGGAATTTGAAACTCCAAAGTATCTTTAAAAGAAGTGTTCTACCCCCATCCTTTAGTCAGTGGAGGGCCAATGACAAGCCCTGGTACTCCTACAGGTGTCCAGTTATGTTCCCAGTCTCTGATTGATACAGGTACCTAGATGCAAGCCCACTATTTCAAGTGAAGCCTTTCTTTAATGTAAAATGAGCCTATAGCTGGTGCCAAGATTCTACTGAGTTATCCGCTGTCCTTGCCACTGAGAAACTATGTTTATGTTAAACTCATATGTGGACAGAAATATTGTCCATGGCTGCTCTTAGACAGTTTTCAGGAAACAGACCTATTCCTCAGGAAAGGTCTTGATTTTAAGGCATTTATTCTTAAGTCTAACTCTTCCAGATTAAAATTAATTTATTATTCACTTGTAAGTGAATCAGCAAGCCAATTTCCCTACAGTGGCACAACTTCATCAGATTCCTTTAAATACTGACCAAGCTAGAGAGCTGTATTGGAAGTGAAGAATGAGAAGGGAGTGATTTAAATCCTCATCTGCTCTCCCAAAAGAGAACAACGAAGGACCAGCAATGGCTAGATAGTATTATGTCCTCAAAATAGAAAAGACACTGCCGGTGAAGCCATTGAGCAACCATGTTTCATTTCAGCAATTGAATTATTATTTTGTAGAAAATCATGGGATGCTTCCACAATTTTGGTACAGTTAAAATGAAGTGTGGTATCTCTAACGTATTTGGTAAACTGTCCATGCCACACGCTTTAGAAGTATCATGCTGCTACTGACTGAACACACTTTTAATAGATCCATTAAAGGGCAGCTTCTAGGCTGTTATCTCACACTCTCTCCCTCTTATCAACTAACATAAAAGGGTGGTCTTATCATCTATGCATGGATAGTCAGTGGTTCTTTTTAATGACAGTGAGTGTTCCACACATGAATTTTAGTGTGTTAGGGGTAGTTTTCAAATGCAATTTGGGGCATTTTGAATGAATATAAGCCTGGATTTTTTTGCTCAGATAACTTGATTAACAGTATAACTTATAATCTGATTCATTTGAGACAAAAATATCAAATCAAAACTTTGAAAAGCTTGTCAGTAGTGTTATATTTCAGTACTGACATATAAGTCATTTATGATGAATTTTGAAATTTTAGACTTTATCTTAGACTTGCTTCAATAAGTCCTTAGCTAAGGCATAAATGTGTTTCTTTAAGTGATCTTGTAGAAATTCTGCAATTCATGGTGGACAGTGCCACATCTAATCAGATGATGCAGAGATATATAAGAAAGCCAGCTGGTTGTGCAGTAATGGGGCATGCCTATAATCCCAGTGCTTGGGAGGCAGAGGCAGGTAGATCTCTGTGAGTATGAGGCCAGCCTGGTCTCTAAGAACTAGTTCCAGGACAGGTATCAAAGCAGAAACCCTGTCTCAAAAACCCAACCCCCACCCCCCCCCCAAAAAAAAGAAAGAAGAAAGAAAAGAAAACAGGCTGAACAATCCATGAGAATCAAGCCAGTGAGCTGGATTACTCCATCATCTCTGCTTCATTTCCTTCCTCTATGTACCTTTTGAATTCCTGCCCTGACCTCCCCCAAAAAATGAATTAGGACCCTGTAATTACAAAGTTAAATAAACCCTGTAAACAGAGACTGCTGTTTTGTTTCCCGACTGCTCAAACCTGAATAATCACACAACTATATTAATTACAACACTGTTCAGCCAATAGCTTAAGCATCTTTCTAGTTAGCTCTTATATCTTAAATTAATCCATTTCTATTAATCTATATATCACCACTAGGCTGTGGCCTACCAATAATGTTCCAGCAAGGTTTCAGCATCTGTCCCCTTTGGTAGTTACATGGTGTCTTTTTCTCTGCCTCCTCTTTCAATGTATTTCTGTTCAGATTTCCTGCATGGCTTTATTCTTCTAAGCCATTGGTCAAAACAGCTTCTTTAATAACTAATTATTTAATAAATAATAAAACATATTTACAGCATACAGAGGGGAAATCCATACCAAAACCCCCTTGATCCTAAAGTTGGTTTGGTGTGATATCTTATAATAGAAAAAAGAACCTAAGAAAAAGTGGTTTTTTAATATATACCATTTTATACATGATTATATAATAAAACTTTTTAAAATTAGAATGCTTTTTCTAATTTTCTTTGTTAGTTGGAAAAATACTGAATATTTAAGTCCAAAATCATTTGGAGTCATAAATTTGTTAAACATGGCCCACATATGACACCTGTAAAATGTGTGGTTTTTATCAACTTTAACTGGTAAGTACAGAAAAACCAGAGTTTGAACATTACTAAAACTAGATATGTTGTTGTTGCTGTCAGAGTTTAAAAAAAAAAATCACAGCAATAGAATACTGTTGTAAGTATAGAGGGAATTTTTTTTTTTTTTTTTTTTTTTTTTTTTTTTTTTTTTTTTGGTTTTTCGAGACAGGCTTTCTCTGCAGCTTTAGGGCCTGTCCTGGAGCTAGCTCTTGTAGACCAGGCTGGTCTCGAACTCACAGAGATCCGCCTGCCTCTACATCCCGAGTGCTGGGATTAAAGGCGTGCGCCACCACCGCCCGGCTTAGAGGGAAATTTTTAAAAATAAATATTATAAAATGTGCACTTCAAGTGTACATATGTTAACTATAAAAATGATGTGGCACTTGCAGGAAGGAAGATTTTAATAATAGACAGTTTTAAAGTAGATCAGATTGACAACTGAAAGTATCTATTGACTACACTTTTTAATCTCAAAAAATTCTTAATTAATGGACTGTTCTGGCAAGTGTGTTAGCTTACAACATTTTTAATCTATTAGTTAATAATTAACCCCTCTACTTTAAGCATGTGATGGAAAAGCAGGATTCCCCTAGCTCCCAAGAATCTTTATGTTGCCTTAACTCCCATTCTATACATGAGCTTGTCCCGATGCAATCCCAGTCCATAAAACCATTTTCTGCACCTGTTCATGGCTTTATATGTAGATTTATACAGAATGAATGCAGCTAAGCATTCAGCATTCCTCTGATTATGGCAGAGAGAAAATACCAAGGAAACTGACCTCACACTAAGATTGAAGCTAGCAGTTGGGAACATTAGCTAGAACAAACAAAACACAACTGTGAAATACTGAGAGTTTTATCCAAAATCCCAAATATGTTAATGTTACACATTGCGCATCTTCATTTATCATTAGACATTCCATGCTATTTTCCTTCCAAAGACTTTAAGATGCTATATAATTTCAGAATCAGTCTAGACATTAAATTTTTTAACTTGAAGGGCAACGAGGAGAATTCACAATTCACAGACTGTTTTTAGCTAGTCTGTCCTTCTTGGTCATTTTCAAAGGAAAGCACCTCTGTATCTCTTTAGGAATCAAAATACTGACTAAGAATAGCATGCCCCAAAGAAGTATGCCAGACGTATTGTATCCAGGGCTTTTTTCACCCCAGGTGTTTGCCAGTTCCCACTTGACACTTTCCAAATATTTTCAGGACTTCGAAGTCTCTCACTTATTGCTTACACAGCTGGTAGCTAGAAATACTTACACTGTTACTTCATAAGTCATAGATTGCTCTGGTAAGTATTGGTTATTCAGAAATGCCTTCGTAATTAGATCTCACATGGAAGGAGGATGCGAAAGGTCAAGTCAAAAAGTCCATGCCCTTCAGACATGAAGCCAGGGATCAGTTATTTTAGAATAGAAGATAGATTCTGTAACTCAAAAGGATGGTACCAAAGGTGAAGATCATTCTTCAAAAATAAAGCCGCAGATGGGACCGTTTTAGCTGAGTCTTCAAACAGTCCTGCCGCTGAGGCCATTGATGGCCACAAAGTTAACCATGTCACTTACTTAGATATACAGATGGGGGCAGGCTGACACCGCTGGGTTTAAGGAGGAAATATTTGAATAGAATTGTGATAAAGTCCAAAGACGCCTCAAAGGTATCTTATTTCATCCCCTCAAATTTAACTCAGCTAATGAGCTAAGTGTATGTACTGATGTGCTATAAGGATAAGACAACTACCACTTATGTTATTATAAGTGATATATATTGATGAGGTCAAGCCAGATTAAGAAACATCAGCTAACAAAAATGCCAAATGTTAATTTTCTTTTCACCGTCTCTGAGAACCATTTAAAGAAATAATTGGCATATTATAAGGGATGTAGTCGCGAGGATGCGACTGTGAAACCAGCAAACAGGACAAAAGTTAACAAAACGTATGTGGTTGAAAGAGGAATGTCTGGGGCTGGAGAAGTGGTTCAGTGGATAACATGAATGCAACAGATGTGTTAGCACCAAAGTTCAGACGCCAAATCTTAGGTAAAAAGCCACGTGTGCTGTTACCTATCTGTAACTCTTATACTAGGGAGGAGATAGGCACGTTCTCCAAGGGTTGACTGGTTAGCAAGTTTGGCAGGAGCAGCTCCAGGTTCCGAGAGAGACCCTGTCTAGATAAATGCACACATGGATACATAGCTAAATAAATACGATGGAGAGGAAGGCATCTGGCAATAATATCTGGCTACATAATTAACAGCAGCTTGGGGCACAGAGATAAAGGATAGAAGAGGAGAGGAAAAAGAAATATTTACTTGAGGAAAGGACAGACGTCAACTACTATAGACTGTGATGGAACAAGTCACCCTCAAGTTTTCCAAAAGATAGGAAATACATAGCAAGGGGAATCCAAGGAGTAGTCTATGCATGCTCCAATTACAACCCAGAGAAAGCACTGAGAAAAATGCTTTTTGGGTTAAGACAAATTATTGCTTTCTATTTCAAGTATTTAAAAAATGCCTTTCAGCAAAATATGTATTTTTTGGTCTTCTCAATGGTACAGTTTTGGAAATGCTCACATTATAAACTATAAAATACCAACAACACAAATCTGACAGCACACCTGAGAATCAAGGAGCCTTTCCATCATGACCTAGAGGAAGTCAAAGACTTTTCATTAAAACCCAAAACCTATGTGTTTCTTCTTTCTTTAGAATGCCCTATACTAAAGCAACAAATTACATAATAATGGATCTTTCCTTCTTTCTATTTTTTTCTGGCAGACATCTCAGTGTGATCTGCATTGTAACAGATCTAAGATGTAAGATTAAAGC
Organism: Arvicola amphibius; assembly: GCF_903992535.2. Lineage (NCBI taxonomy): Eukaryota > Metazoa > Chordata > Mammalia > Rodentia > Cricetidae > Arvicola > Arvicola amphibius. The sequence continues at coordinate 11,694,990 of NC_052064.1, forward strand.
AGCAGGAATTAAAACAATGAAGTCAAATTTATAAAAAAATATCAAAAATAAAAGTGCCAATGAAAAAACAAGTTGCCTTTATCTTAGTAACTTATGTAGTGGTTAATTAGTAGTTAATTCTGAAACAGAAAACTTTGGAGTCACTCGTTAGATAGTCTTGTCTGTTTTCAGATTTGATGAGGGAAAGACAGATTAAGAAACATCAGCTAACAAATATGCCAAATGTTAATTTACTTTTCGCCGTCTCTGAGAACCATTTAAAGAAATAATCTGGCATAGGCAGTTCCTTTGATTTTAAATAAAATAATAGACTCTGAACATATCTGTTTTAGGTTCCCCAGACCTTTCTAACTGGAAGTGCAGATGGTCCTACTTCCTTCCAGCTGTGACCACGATACGTTTCCCAGGTAATTCAGCGGTATGTCTGAAGTGCAGTAATTCATTCTAAATGATCTCATGTTGCCATAGTCACAGTGTTTCCTTTCCACTACCTGCACTAATGACAGAGACTATAGAAATTTAAACATTTTTTCCTTCTATCAGATCCACTTCTTTATTTATGGGTCCCCGATTAATCTGTGAGTCAGATCCCCTACCATCGTTAAAATTAGATTTTTCTCCCTGCACCTGTCTCTGGTGGGAAAACCACATAGGCATGGAGACCACCCACCACCATCACCTTGCCACTTATTACAATTTGAGCATTTCAGTTGTAGAGATTTCTCTTCTGCATGGCTGGTAAATCATAATCTTTTCACCTGACCACTGACTGTGCTTTGCTAGTTTACCCATCCATTTACTCTGCATATCTAAATCACACGGTAGCTACTTCAAGACCAGTTGTAGCCAGAACAGTTTCCTCAACTACTGTGAAATACTCACAGAACAAAACTTTTTATCTTTGTTGCCATCCTTTGCTATAAAGGGATCTAGATTCTTTATCTCTATAAGCCACCCTAACCATAAAGGAATAGAAGAAGGTAGCCCTATGTGTAATCTTAAATACAGGTTCTTTTAGAATTCTTACTTCAAAATTTTGTTCTTAAGAATCAAAGCATTAGCTGGGCAGTGGTGGTGCATGCCTTTAATCCTAGCACTAGGGAGACAGAGACAAGGCCAACTTGGTCTACAAGAGATAGTTCCAGAACAGGCACCAAAGCTACACAGAGAAACCCTGTCTCGATAAACAAAAAAAATCAAAGGGAAAAAAGTAAACAATAGGAAAGAGAATCAAATCATTAAGAAACGATTTTAAAACATTTCTGACTCATGATATACTTACTAAAACATTCAACTATTGCCAAAGTCAAATGAGTGCAAATGTGACTCCATACAAACACTGGAGCATCATTAATTTAAGTCAATCATAGACCATCATTTATTTCATGCATGTTCCCTGGGAGTCTTTTTCAGCCTGCAATAACCAGATGACATTGAAGTTAGGGATGATGGGTATGGCTGGACAGAACACACCACAGCTACGTCACAGTCCTTGCAAAATAAGGTCCATTAACAACCCAAGTTGTGTTGTTTTTTTCCAGAGAAAGAGCACTGTTGTGGCAGTGTATGAGTGAATCCCAGTTACCACAAACACAGTAACTTAAGAACTGAAACCATTTTGAACAGTCTCAATGGCTGAAAGATTTCATCTGAATGCTCTCTCCGTGGCTTGCAGATGGTAGGCATGTCCCTGTGTCTCACATGGCCTGTCCTTTGTGTATTAGAATCCCTGGGGTTCGTCGCTGCGCATCCTTATAGCCTAGCAGTTCTGGGGGGCTGGGCCAATCCTAATGACTTATCCCATCACTTCAAAAATATTATCTCTAAATACAATTACATTCTGAGATTCTTGAGGTTACAAATTTTGAGTGTTGTAGTAAGAAATGATTTTTCTTTAGCTGAAATCTTATAAAAGAGAATTATTGGATTGATTGATTGATTAATTGACTTAGTATCTGTGTGTGTGTGAGAGAGAGAGAGAGAGAGAGAGAGACAGAGACAGAGAGACAGAGAGCCATATGTGCCATAGTACATATGTAAAAGTCAGAGAACAAATTGTAGGAATCATTTCTTCTCTTCCACCATGTAAGTTCAATGAATAAACTTAGGTTGTCAGGCTTGGCTGCAAGCACCTTTACCGGAAAGATAGCTCATCGTCTCCTCAATGAGAACATTTTAAACTCTAATTCACAAATAAAAAAGTCTTCTTTAATTCTTATTGATACGTGGTTCGAGTGGTTAAATACTAGTAAGTGATCCATAAAAGAACACTTTATATTTTACTTTGGGTTTGACCTTAATAAGCGAGGGCACAATGACTTGAAAATCCGAAACATCAGCGAATTGCCCGGTTGATGAATAATAACACAAATGCTATTAGCATGACCAACCACTTTCTGATTGAATGCAAGGCACAACAACACAGAAATAGTGGTTAGCAGAGTTAATAGGCTCAGGAACCACAGCTAGTCAGGTTATGGACTCTAGGGGCAATAACTACTTCCATTATCATCCTAATGTGACAGTGCCAAACTTATTTCTAAAGCTTTATATTGACATTCACAGATTAGTGCATCCCTCGCTCCTCATCAAAGAAGCTTATTTTTGCCGTAGATTGTGATTAAAACAGAGATGCAGATTTGGCAAACATCTAGCAATTAAGTGACTACAACATGAAAAGCCTTAAATGGAACACCTAAACCGCACGGCATGCTTCAAGGCCCAGGGACCATTGCAGAAAAGGGTGCAAACAAGTCGTGAGTCTAAGAGACAGGGGGCAAATACAGCAAAAAATGTTTTCTGATTACAACAGACAAGTCACAGTGGCAGAGACTGTGTGGACAAGACTTGTAAAAACACCAAACAGGCCAAAATCCAGGCTTGGGATTGGGAGTGGCACTTGATGATTTCTGAATGAGGAAGAGTCAGTTATTTACAATCTGGCCCCTGTGAGGGCATGTATGCTCCTTTAGATGACCCATGCACACACTGTCAATAGTAAACAAACTCAATGAACGTTTTAAAAGGATACATGAAATTGGCATAGTATATACAGTAGTGGTGGAGATAAGGAAGTAATTGGGAGGGATGAAATGGGACCTTGAGGAAAACACTATTCATGCATGAAGTGTTCAAACAATGAAAGGTTTATGAAAATCTTGTGCAGGTTCTTTCTGATGTCAGATCATTCGTGGAAAATGCTGTCTCAGTATGCATTCTAAAAGGAAGTGAGAAGACTCAGTTGTGGGTTTGGGGCTCGTTGTTTGCTTTGTTTCGTTACTGTTTGCTTATTTTGCTTTTGGTAGAGGTAATGTCTTGCTATATATCTTGGCCATTTTATAACTCACTGTGTAGACCAGGCTCACCTTGTTATGGCCATGATCCTCTCCTCTCTTTCTCCAGAAATTGAGGTTATTTTGGGCTGCCATAGTCAGTTTAGAAGAATCAGTTTTCAATAAATATGGATTATTTGAAATTTTCACTCTTTAAATTATTCTTTTACTTAGAGTAAAGCAGTCTCTTTAAAATTTTTAAAGAAAATTTGCTTCTAACATCCTCAGATTTTTTAAGACAAATTATTGGAGATCTAGCAGTTTCTTCATTACTTAGTGAGGATGCTAAGTAGCCAAAAATTGCATAAAATAGAACAGAGCTTTTATATGATGCATCATCTCTTGCTAACCTTATGACTAGTTATACTCTGTTGATGTAGGTCACCGTGCAAAATTTGGATGTTATAGCTCTATATTGAAAAGTTATAGTGGTCATTTTAATTCTCAGGCAATTATATACCTGCATTGAAAGGACTGGTAATTATGCATACATAAACAAACATAATTTCTGGGCTAAAAGGTCATCTATTTTAGATCACATAAATAATGCTTATTTTACATTTCAGATTTTCATGTTTTTGTCTCTAAGCTCTTTCCACTTCAGACAACCACTCTTACCACCCCTAAAATGATTTGACTTCAGTACATTTATGGCATAGTCTGCATTCCAGGGCACTGTGATATAGAGCTGTACATTACCCTGCAGATGGAAGTTTCTGTCCTGCTCAGTCCCTCAGCCATTAAATACCAAAGAAATACACAGAGGCTTATATTAATTATAAACTGTTTGGTCTATTACCTCAGGCTTATTATTAACCAGCTCTTGCAACCTAAATTAACCCACAATTCTTGTCTCTGTTTAGCCACATATCTTGGTACCTTTCCTCAGTGAAACATTCTCATCCTGCTTCCTCTGCCGCTGGCTGGTGACTGACTCTCTGCCTTTCCTCTTCCCTGTATTCTCCTAGTTTGGCAGCCCGAGGAAAGATGCTTAAAAGAAATCCCACACTAGCTAAGAATTGAGAAATAGATAGTTATTTATTTAGAGCTAACCTCACAAATCAGAATCCTCTGCTGGAATGGAGAGCAGAAACCAAAATCCACAACCAGAACAGAGGGTGAGGCCGGACGCATGCTCTGCATCAACATATATAGTATAAGAGGCCACGCCCCAGTGGGCAGGTTACCACTAGCTGTAACTATATGCAGTTGCCCCACATATACTTTCTGCCTGGCTACTGACTAACCAGTGTTTTATTAAACTAACACAAGTGATAAAGCTTTACAGTGTACAAGAGCACTGTCCCACAGCATTCCCCCATTTTGATTAATTTGCTATAAGTTTGGGAGTGATTCAATCTCTTTATTAGTCCCTTAATACAAATAATGCTTATGTTTAAATTAAAGACACAATCCCTACCTACATTCTCAGTATTTGTCCTTAAACCCACAGGCAAGTGTAGCCCTCACCACTCTTTGAGGCAACATCATTTTGCAACAGAATGAGATTATTACAGAAAACAACTACCAATCAAAATGCAGAGCTATGGAGTCCAGTTCCAGTGCTGAGGGATCATCATGGAAGAGGAGCCAAAAGATTGTAAGAGCCAGAGGAGCAGACAGTTTGATGTGAGATTGTGTTCTAGTAATTTCAGAGGCTGCACACATAATGCTCCACACACATGACTGGTCAAAGTTAATTTGAAGGATAACAACAATAGATGTGTCACAATAGGCCTCAAGAAAGTACAAGAGTCCTCAACGAATGATAGACAGAAAATAAAAACTGAGAATTAAAAAGTATAATCTTCAACAGTGAAGAGCACACCAATTGCTCATTAAATACCAAATGGTTATCCCTGAAAACATGCATATGGATAAGAGTATATAGACTGGATGGGTTACATTTAGCAACATATATGCATGTGCATATATACTTGCATGTAACAACAATTAATAAAAAAAGAGGCTACGTTTTGAAAGGGAGCAAGCAGACTAATATGAGAGAGTTTGGGGGAGAAAAATTAAAGTGGAAAGATGCAATTTTAATCTCTAAAATAAAAGCAATAATTAGAAAAAATTTAGGGTAACTTTTTTTTTAATAATGAGCAGAGTAGAAGGACTGAAAGTGTCTCTTCTTGCCATTGTTTCTTGGAGAGAGAAGTGTCATATTCAGAGAACATGCTTAACAACAACAACACCACCACCAAACATGCATTTGATTTGCTAATTTAACTCACTGCTTCCTTTTTTTTTTTTTTTTTTTTTTTGGTTTTTCGAGACAGGGTTTCTCTGCAGCTTTAGAACCTGTCCTGGAACTAGCTCTTGTAGAACAGGCTGGTCTCGAACTCACAGAGATCCGCCTGCCTCTGCCTCCCGAGTGCTGGGATTAAAGACGTGTGCCACCACCGCCTGGCTCACTGCTTCCTTTTAATCACAATGCCTCTCTGCCTTCCTCAGACTATTTATATGTTTATTTTTCATTATTAAGTTGAACACTTTTTATAACAATGTTGAACTGAATAAATAACTACACAATTGCAATTTTTTCAAATTACTTAAATATTAAACATGAAAATAAATATTTGATATATTTCTCACAAAGAACTACAATCTCTTTCATTTGTTACTCAAATACAGGAAACGCTAGCCTTCCCTACCACATGAAAAATTGGTATGTAGGTAGTGAGATTAAACATCTATTTTGAAAGCCACACAGTCATGGTAATGAAACCTCCCAAGCATGAAGACCAGAGTTCAAATTCCACATAAGAAAAACCAGGAAGGCAGAAGAGCCAGGTATAATCTCAGCACTTGGCAAGCAGAGAGAAGGCTTTCTCAGGGCAGGGTGGTTAGTGTATCAAGCAGGCCCTAGCTAAGCCAGAGACCCTTCCTCAATAAATAAAAGTGATGGACAAAGATGTCTCCCATCAACTTTGGGCCTTCATACACACACATGCCCGCACATGCATACATGCACACAGACACAGACACAGACACACGCACACGCGCGCTCACGCGGGCGCACACACACACACACACACACACACACACACACTGTACATTAGACAGATAAAAAGCAATAAGCAAGAAACAAGTCACAGGTTTGATGTCAATATTTCTGTAGTCATATAAAAAATTAATCACATGTTAACATATTAGGAGCCTATTTACATATCAGTAACATTCCATCTTTGCCAAGTTCGTACTATGGAACAAGGGATGAAATTTCCATCGCCACTGTAATTTGATAGGTTTTCCACATGATTATTTCTGAAAATAAGACTATATGTATGTTTTAATTATTTTATACCTTCTGAATTGAGTTTTAGGACTTAGGCAATTGAGTGACCAGAAGAAATCTCCTCTTCGTCTATGATTGAATTGCTTGTATCTGAAGGTCCTCTTTCCACACCTGTCAAGCTCCCTGATCAATATAGGCTCAGAGTTTGGGGGGCGTGTTTTCTTCTGAATCACTTTGAAGGATAGATCTTTAACTCCAGTGGGTTCTGTACTTAACACACGTCTAAATACAAAGTCAACTACTTTTCTTTTCTGCTGAACCATGTAATAATGGAATATAGGAGGTCATGACTGACGTTTCAAGTCAGACTTCTCTCAGAACTCTGGCTTTTAGTGAGAATTATTGTTACACCAGGGAAATTCATTACTTTTGCACGTTAAAGGATGCTACTATCTCAACATATCTGGATCCCTGATGCTGAATCAGTCTCAGGCCAGAGTGTCAGGCTACAGTAACAGCCCTTTAACATGGTTCACAGCTTTAAAATCTCAGAAATAAAAAGGATAGCTGTGTGTGAAGCAATATAACCAATAAGGTCATGAGTACACTTAGAACAATAATAAATTTTGTTTTAACAGAGAATGCTTCCCTCATCAAAGATCAAAACTATTAAACATTCTTGCTGCATATTAATTTCTGGAATGAACACAGAGTGTGTAAACTCAATATAGCCTTCCATATCCTTCCTTCCATAGATCTCTGAAGGAAACATTTCTCATAAACATACCAAAAATACATTCTTTTTAAATAACCATTTTCTGTAAAATACATGATTTTAGATTAATTGTCATTCAGCAGACAATGTAGTGTATTTACTTAGGACACTGCACACACACACACACACACACACACACACACACACACACTTACCCCCCACACACACATGAGCATGCATGTGAACACACACACTTGCTCATACACATGCACACACATGTACACAAGCACACACATGCATGCACACACACAGGCACTCACAGTCTTTGTTCTTATTTATTCTTATTTACATCTCCTCTGTTCCCTAAGCATCCCTACTTCCAGTTTTTCTGCTTTTCTTCCTGAAATAGTTTCTCCTGCTCTGCACCACACAGATCATGTGATCTTTTCTTTATGCTCTCTGGCGCTAGCTGCCCATTTCTTCATCTCCTCTCATAGTTTCTTTTCCACCTTCATGCCCTGTGTGTGTGTGTGTGTGTGTGTGTGTGTGTGTATGTGTGTGTGTATTTGTATGTGTACGTATATATGAGTGTACCTGGGAATATTAATCTATACTCCTTTGTGTCTTAACTAATTTTACTTAACATGATAATTTCTGAGATTTTTTAATAACCATGCAATACTACTTTTTCAGGGATTTATAAATAAACAAGACAATACAGACAGGTTGAAGCAGTTTCTATTTTTACTTTAATTACGGACAAGTGATTGATTAAAATTTAGGAAGGCAATTAGATGAAATTTGGGGGAAATCTCGGTAACATTCACAAATTACACTGTCCCTATCTGTCCCCAAAGATATCTTCTCCTAAATAGAAACCAGTGTGCTGAAATTACCTAAACTTTGTGGAAATAAGTAAAGGAAAACATTACTGAAGTTCAAAATAAATGTTTACATGCATGTTTGTGTAGCTGTTCCCTCCAGATTGAAGCATCCCCCCCTGGAGACTGAGCCTTAGCAGACTGATGGAACTCACAGGAGCTATGGCACTGCATGCTAAAGAAAGTTCATGAGTCACGGGACACCTCCCTAAGGTTATATACACAGCAAAGGATCCTGGGGCAAAGGAGAGGCTTTGAGCAAACCACTGCAGGATGTGTGAAGTCCAGTGATGAAGCTCCCCTGAGCATCCACTATGCATGTTGGGTTAAGACTTATTGGTGGGAAGGCTGCCTTTGAGTTTCCCAAGCTCCCATCACTAATCCCTCACTCAAACTTTTTGAGCAATTCTTTTAAATTTGTTGGTTCACCAGGCTGGACTTGGACCCTTACTTCTGTCTGCTTTGCCCCCTCTATGTAGTCCAAATAGCAATAGCTTCCCTAGAAAAAGATGTGAAACAGTCAAAAATACCATATAAGCTAGCCTGAATAAAATAGAATAATATTATAAGGAAGTATTTGTCATTGTATAGAACAAAAATTCATTTATAAAATTTTGGTACATATAGTTTTAAACGTATCACCTCACAAATATTACATATTTAACTACATCTTTTTTGCTTTTACTTATCACACTATATTTTATACTTATTTTTTGGACCATATGCTACATCCTACCTATTAAAACTAAATCCATTCAACTAACCTACACTTCAGAGTCTAACTATATAAGGCCTCAAACTTACAAGCTAAATGCAAATTAAAAATCTATTTTGGAAATCAATTCATAAACAGATACTATGTAATCTACTTTCATTACTCCTTCTTTCACTTATAAAATCTTAGGCTACTATATCCATTGAATTCAGCTAAGAGACCTGTTCATATGGACTCATTTCAAATCCTAGGGAACAGTACTCAATAGCACCTCCAGATAGAAGGAATATGACATGGACTCTGTTTGGGACAATAAATAATTTGGAAAGTTCTAACTTATAAATCTCCATAATCCAACTAGTGAAGGTAAAAGTTGCTAGCACTTTCTAAGATGGCAATATGTGACTTAGAAATGTTTATAAAGTCAGGCACTTGTGCTGTCAAAAATCAGGGGTAAAAGAGAAACCCATGAAGGACAAGAAATCATTTCCCCTGATATTTAATTGATATAGAAATGGCATTGAATTATTTAAAGGTTTCCATTCAACACTATTAGTTTGACAGAGCATACCTAATAAAATTCTCGATCAATAAATCATAGCTTATTACCAGAAGACAAAGAGAGAGGGTGCTTCAACCTCATTTGAGCTGGGATAAACTAGACTTGATTAAATATGAGCTATATGCAACTCAGAAATAGAGTTTCAGTTTATATTTGTTTTAAATTTGAACTTACAGCAAATCATTTTGCCATAGGATAATTCTATTAAAATTCTATTATAATTCTATTACATTCTAAGGACTCTCTAGGTTTACAATTTCTTCCTCAATTTAAAGTGTTTATTAAGTAAGCCAAAGACTGATAAACTGGGGCAAACAGAATACTTTAGCTAAGGTCTAAACCCTCATTTCATCGGTGGCTCTGTAAATATAAACTAAAATATTTAGTTTTGAAATCTATGTCCTTTATTTGATTTTCAAAAGTTTTCATAATAACTTAGTAAAATCATTAAAACTCATAGTGGATTTGTGAGCTGTAATAACATTGCATGTCTTTCAAAATTTATATGTGTGGTTCTTTAAGTCACAATGTTGGTAGTTTAGCAGGCAGGGTTGACTCTAATAGCTGAAGAACAAACAGGCACTGACCCTGGTCAAAAATGATTGTTCTGAGCCGGGCGGTGGTGGCGCACGCCTTTAATCCCAGCACTCGGGAGGCAGAGGCAGGCGGATCTCTGTGAGTTCGAGGCCATCCTGGTCTACAAGAGCTAGCTCCAGGACAGGCTCTAAAAAAAACAAAAGCTGCAGAGAAACCCTGTCTCGAAAAACCAAAAAAAGAAAAAAGAAAAAAAAAATGATTGTTCTGCTCTAGTGATAGTCATTTTCCCTGAAGAAGGAAACTCTCGGGGTCAAACATTCTTCATTCTATCCCAGAGAAGGTTACCAGGGGAAACAGGGAAACAGGGGGAAATTTTTCTGTATTCCAGGAACTGAGAGTTCCTGGCAGTCCTCTCCCTAAGTCATTTTAGATGATACAGATGTCCCATATAGAGTTTCTCATTCTCTGAGCATTGTGGGTCTCTGTATTCATCATCATATGTGGTGGGGAAAAAGAGGTTTCTCTTCAATAAACCAAATCCAAGACAGTATTTCCATATGAGAGAATGCATTTCAATTTTGAAATTTCTGGTTAATTTGATACTCTTTGTTTCTTGATATTTGGTTTTAGAAGAAAGCTTTAAGAAGCTAAACAAACTAAGAATTTACATATTACCCTCCTATCCTCAATAGGAGTCCCTCTGGCACGTTTGGAATAGGACTGACCACCCCCACCTGGAGCCCAGATTTCAACTCCATTCCAGACTTTTGGTTGTTTCTCTTTTTAAAAAAGCCTTCAAGAGCTCCATGGTCTCTTGCTCAGTTGGCTCTATTGACAGTCCAGCACTTGGCTCACTATGATGCCACAGCCTCCTAGCAATCCTCAGGCATTTACAAAAGTGAAAGTGGGCTGTGTGAGAAACAGGTTAGCATTTGCTATTTTTGCTAGAAATAATTACCATTTTGACAGTTACCAAAATGACTTCATCAGCAAATCCGTTTGTGTCACTTGGACAAGAGGACAGTTTGCTGTATAAAAGTTCAAGTGCTTACAAAATGTCAAAAAAAATGTCCCTGAGTTACAGAGATGGCACTGCCCTGTGTCACAGTCAGTCAGCAACAGAAGAAGGGAATTCAATTTTTTTCAAATATATGTGCAAATAGGAAAGACTTTATTTTATATATTATGCAGCATTCAAAGTTATATAATATTGTTGAGTAATTTTTCTCCTCTGGTAATGTACATAGAATGCTTTAACACCCTAAAGGATAATCAGGTAGATGAAACTTTCCAGGTCACTATCACACTGATTTTCCCATGCCCTGTGCTTATTTGTGCTCACGTCAGCACCAGACTCTTACCACCAATTCTTGAGGGTAACTAAGAGCCATGGAAATGTCTTGTAAAGTTTGGGGAATTTTTATGGAACTTCATTAACCAATAATGGAGAAGACATAACCCATACCTGGCACTGGCTTTTTTATTTGATACGTTATATTATCTAGAAGAGGCAGTGCCATCACTTTTTGAAGATAATTTTATTGATTCTTCAGGAATTTCACATTATGCACATTAATTCTCTTTATTTCCAGCTCCTCTGTATCCATGCTTCATGCCTTTAGCAGTCCCCAAAGGAAAACGCAAGGATAATAATTATAGTAATAGTAAGAATAATAATGAATAATAGTCATAACAAATAATGTTAAAAGAAACAGGAAAAAAGAATTTCAATCCTCCATCTTTCCCACCTCTCCATTGTCATAACGCTATCATATTTTAAATTTAATTGATTAATTAAACTGTTATATTTCAATCTACACTATAAGGAATCATGCAGCAAATTTAAATTTTTAAAAATCACAAATATGCAATCAAAACACTAAAATAGTTCCACAGAAACCACTAATTTTGCCCATCTGTGAATGTTCTTCTTTGTGTAAATAAAGGAAAAGTGCTATCTCTGCCGAACATGGAGTTATACATATTGTTAATGTGCCAATTTAAAGATTGATTGTAGAAGAAACACCGTAGTCACGAATGTTGCCTCCAGTTGTTTTATATAAAGCACTGGAACTTCTGGCTCATTTAATAAATATTTAGGTAAGGAAAAATAGTCACTTAAGCCTATTACCACCAACAACATAGGAATGCATACATACATTCTGGAGAATTTTAAATACATTCTATTTTTTGAAATAAGTACTTTGTTGACTTTCCAAGGGAGGCCTTACCCCCTCTGAGGAGTGGATTGGGGGGCGGGGAAGGAAGGAGTGAGGTAGAAGAGGAGAGATGGAGGAAGGGGAAACATGGGCTGGAATGTAAAATGAAAAAAATTAATAAAAAGTAAAACACTGCCTAAGCTAATCAACAATGTCAAGGTAAGTCTAGTTCTCACACACTTAAAGCATATCAAGACTTGTGTGTAAAAATCACAAGTGAAGTTGATTTTAGTAAGCTTGGTTCTCATAGACCAGCAAAGTTTAAAACAAAGGCTATGTTTGAAAACAGGTTTGAGAAAGATGCATTTAGATTTTACTTCCTTCCATACCCCCAAATGGATAATAGTTGAATAGACAAAAAATGTGAATTTGCAAACCATAAATCTTCCTGACAAAACACATACAATATATTTGTGCCCTTAATGTCAATAAGAGTGGCTAAACAGGACCCACAAAATGTCAACCATGCCGATAAATTACATCTTATCAAAATACAATTTTTTATCTACAGTTTTTTTTTCCTCTGAAGAAAAGTAAGTACTCATGCCACATATTGAAAGAACATATTTTACCTAAGTGACAGTTTATGGTTTTTAGATACCATAAGCATTATATCCAAAATTATGTAAAGGATTTAAAGCCAAGAATTAAAAAAAGCAACTCACCTTAAGATATGCAAAATATTTAAGCCGCTAATACACCAAAGGGAAAATACCAATGCCTAACAAGCACATGTTAAAATATTCAACAAATAGATTTTGGATACATATGAGATGAAACTACAATAAAAATGAATCATGTCTGACAACGATGCAAAACTAATTGTCTTCAAAGATGTGGAGGCACAGAACCCGTTCTGTGTTGTGGAAGCAGGTGCCAAATCACATTAACACACTGGAAATCTGTTCCCACCAAATCATACGTGCACACTGGAAATCTGTTCCCGTTTTCTTCTACATCAACATCCACTGAGAATTTCCTACTTTAAGATAGCATGTGCGGTGCCAGGCAAATGGGTAAGTTTCCATATATCCGTGACATGAATATGCTTCAGAACACAAACGAGCAAACCATGAAGTGCAAGTGTGACCTCAAATCTACCACATGGCTTAAACGAAGTAGGCATATTCATTAATACATGTAGAGCAATTCTATATACATGTAAATAATCAGGAAAATACATCTATAATAGAATTTGGGAAAAGAAGGAAAAATGGGCTCAAAAATGAAGTTAAAGGATATTCTGTGGTAATGGAAATTATCCAGCTTGGTCTGAGTGTAGTTCCACTGTCATGCATAAGACTCTCATAGACTAAAACACTTTAGATCTTTCTTTCTATCCTGCAAGAATCAATTGCTAAGAGAGGCAGAAGAAGTTATCAGTGTGAGCTTGTTGTGACTTTATCATGTATTAAATGAGTAAAACATCAAAATGAGTATTAATATTTGAGTTAAGATGGGACTGCACTCCATGCATCCTAAACATATGGAGATGAACATCTGTGAGAGATTTTAGAGAAAGTGGAGAAGTCAAATGCAAGAAGAATGTAAGAGGAGTGAGTAGGGTAAGGAATATTCAAATGCTATGATGTTTAATCAAGGGTATCAGAGAAACCCTCCACAGACTATGATTCTAAGCCTTTCTCCTGTGCACGTTTATATTTGAAGATTATATTATGAGCCCTATGTTCCTTTTACTCTATGCCATGACAAACTGTTACTCCACATTGCCTTAATCCCTTTCAATTTTTATACCAAAGTACCCACAAATTATTCAATAACTGAATTACAATGACAAATCACACCCCTTAAAATTGCCAAAATTATCTCACTGCATTTTATTTTATAATATAAATACTAAGTGATCTATAACTTTTCTTCCATAGTGTTTATTTTTTCCTTCAGTAATCAAGTAGTAAAGGAATCCTTCCAGATCTGAAACTGTGGCTCCTGTATACCAGGTATACAGAAAGACTTGCTGGGGAGATCTTGTGAGTGTTTCCTACTGTTGATAGTATCACCAGATGGGACACATTGTTTCCATTTCATGAGACATCTTTCATTGTGGTTCTCTAATCACACTTGTCTTGAATTTATCCTCTATAGAAATGGAGAATAAAGGATCACGACAGGACAGCCTACTTAAAGTAAGAAGCTGCTTAAATACATTCTCACCTAAATACAAAGAAAGAAAGTGTAAAGACCCAGGTTCTTCCAATGTAAAGGAAATACCAGAATATCTACATGAAACAGTCCTAATGAAGGATCAATGTCCATGTTTTTAAACACCAGAGAGTTGTTAGCTAAGTGTTTAAAGGAACTATTAAAGTGGTTGTGCCCATTTACAGAATTAAGCAAGGCATTTTGTAAAAATCTAGTAAATGCTTGCCCGATTATATATCTTAGAAAACTATCTAGAACTATAGCATTCTAATTCCATTTTAAATGGAAAGACCTTTAGTTCACGTTCTATAATACCTAGGAGATTATTTAGTTCATTGGTGCTGTTTGAAATTACTTTCGGAGACAGAGGACATTTTCAGTGACCTCGTTTATTTTTAAAATTTGTCAGTGTTAAGAAATAAACCTGACTGGTAGGTTAAGCCTGTCTTGTTCTAAGAGAACCTGAGGCTTATCTCCACAGTCAATCTGTGTCTACCAGTGCAGTCTTCCTCTGCTTATGATTTTACTCCCACAAGAATTTTAATGATTACAGTATATTTCATGATAGTTATTATATTAATTATCTTTAAATTCCAAGTGAGAAATAGGCATATTTAATTTAATTCTTTGTCTACATCCATCGGCATCAATGAATAAAACTGAATGACAGAAGCAGTTATTTACATAAATACATTTCATAATGAAAACATAAAATGTGTAATAGGTACAAATGAAATTTGCATGTGGCTCTGACTGTAATTAGCACACTTATGCAGTCCTGTAATATCAAGGGGTCAAGGAAGTAAATAGCAATCAAGCCAGATTGATTACTCTGGAAATAAAGGAATAAAAAGGTGTAAATGAGATTCAACTGCTAGCAACTTCCTTGGCTGCATAACAAATATCAATCAAACTAAATTGATTACTAGGGAATAAGAGCATTAACAAGGCAGTCAGAAATCCCCAAGCCTGTGCAACATAAAATCTCCCAAATTAGAGAACAAGTCAATTGCTGGATGAATGACTTGAACTTGTAACAAAGCACGAGCCCACACTAGAACCACAATATTTACTAGGACATAAGAGGAAGCCTGAAATCAGCTTCATCATTTTTAAAGAAGTGAGAGAAGGTGACAAAGAAAAATCATCTATTTAATGGCCTCTATGCCATTTTCTGCCTTTCAGGGTCTAATCAAAGCAGTATGAAACAGTCCAGAAACTCTGTTCTTCTGTCACTATTTCCTCTCCTCAGATGTAGAAAATGATCAGCAGTCTAAATGCAGTCAGCATAATATACAAAGAGATAGGACTTCTCACCTTCAAAGATCTCACACAGAGGAGAAAGTTACCTATTATTTCATCAGATAACTGTGTTTAAACCCATGGCCACAATGAGAACTGAGCACAAAAAAAATGTAGTTTTGGAGAGCATGAGGAGAGAACAGTTTACTTGGGCACCCTCCACCAGTTCCAGCAACATCTGATTTTCATTTAAACCAATGCCATCAGTTAGTTGCACATCGTAGTCTCTTAAACTTCAACTATTCCACATTTGTCATGGTGTGTGTGTGTGTGTGTGTGTGTGTCTTCACGGGTATATATGCATACATACACATATGTATATATATATATATATATATATATATATATATATATATATATATATATAGTCTAAAAAGGTATTTTGTATTTACCAGTTCAATCATTTCATGTAAATAAATTGAAGTGTTCAGAGAGAAGCAAAATTGTATATTCTAAATCCATAGACAACCAAAAGACGGGTTCCCTGTTTTCAATCTGGCATCATTTTTATTACCATACAAACTTTGATGAAGGCTGAATGGATATTTATGAATGAAAAAAGGACAATCCCTGTGATTGACAATGTTCTCCTTCTTAAAAGCTCCCAGTAAACTCGACTGTAGCATTGAGTTTGAAAGTAGAAGTAAATCAACATAAAAATAAAAAGCTATTCAACATAAAACAAATATGCTGATGACTTCTTACAAAATTTGAAAGTGATGGGGGAACACATGAGCAAACACAAGCGTCGTTTGGGTCACTTTGTACCACAGGTATATTAACAAGAAATGGTGTTCTTATTAACTTTTGGTGTTTTGGGCTACCTTTAAAACTAGTTGAGGCGGGTAGTGGTGGTGGGGCATGCCTTTAATCCCAGCACTCATGAGGCAGAGGCAGCAGGATCTCTATGAGTTTGGGGTCAGTTTGGTCTACAACACTACAACACTAGTCCCAGTAAAACCCTGTCTTGATAAACAAACAAACAATATAAAAAAACCAAAACAGTTGATGTGCATATTTTTAATTGAGGCCATATATGATTTAAATCTAAGCACACTTATTTCTATTACTGTTTTAAGTCAGCTAACATATTTATCTATTCGGTGATTAAAATTTACATCTTTTTTATAATATATAATATTCAGCTTTTTTATGGTTTATTTTTTTATATTTAAAAATTTCCATCTCCTCTCCTCCTCCTCCCCCTTCCCCCCCCCCCCCCCCCCCCCCTGCCCCCCCCTCCCTCCCTCTCCAGGCCAAGGAGCCATCGGGGTTCCCTACTCTATGTTAAGACCAAGGTCCTCCCAACTCCCCCCAGGTCCAGGAAGGTGATCAACCACGCTGAGAAGGCTCACAGAGAGCCCGTCCATGCAGAAGAATCAAAGCCCAGCGTCATTGTCCTTGGCTTCTCAGTCAGCCTCCACCATCGGCCACATTCAGAGAGTCTGGTTTGGTCGCATGTTCCATCAGTCCCATTCCAACTGGAGTTGGTGATCTCCCGTTAGTTCTGTCCCACCGTCTCCATGGGTGAATTTTATGAATAGAATTACAAGGCAAAAGAGAACTGTAGGATAAAATTCAAGAAGTGGACTAGGTTTCAATATGTTCGATATATATATGAGGTGGAGGGAGTAATTTAGATCACTGATCTGAAGCCTAGCTGTCTGATTTTCAACTTGCCTCTACTACCTACAATGTTAAAGACTATGAATGTCATCTCGGTCTAGTTATTTCATCTACTTTGCCTAATCCTCATTTTCTATAAAACAAGGAGAGTAAAAAAAATAAGGACAGTCTATAAAATGAGGACCTCATTCACTGAGTTTTCTGAAGAGTTAACTGAGGTTTTGGTATATGATCACCTCTAGGGCTGTTAGGTATTTCTTATTCTTAGTAACAGCAGCAGGAATGCTCACATAAAAAAATATTTGGCCCTTAATACCCACAAAGTAACATTTGACATTGAGAGCAGAAAACTCATAGTGTTTTATTTGTGCTGTGAAAAAAATAGACACAATAGATACAACCTTGGAGTCTGCTGCACCTGTCTCTCATTCTTACTGATATCCAGGAGTCAATCTATATCTATAGTTTTGGAAAATAAAGGAAAACTGTCATGCATGAAGATAAAGTTTTACTTACAATATTTATATATGTTTAATTTAGAAACTGATGGTATTCAAAATTGAAACCAAATAAAAATAATTATCCAAATAAATGAATAGGTTTAAATTTTAAGCCCTAGTGAAAAGGGTAAATATACTCCTAGATACTTTTCTCTATTCTAATTCATTCAGGAAAGGGAAAAGCATAGTTGTGTTGACTGACGTGCCTCCCTTTTGATCCTACAAAGTGACAGATGCATCTTCCGTCGGTAACCTGTTTCTCAAACCAAGTTGACAGTTTTATCATATATATATGAATAAGTTAAAAAGCAAACAGATATAGTGGAATGGATAAAGGAAATAGTCTGTAAAAGTTAACTGCTAAAAATGATTGTCAGGAGCAACAAAAACAGAATTATGTATCAAAATTGTCAGATGTTTCTTCTTTGCAACCTCAAACAAATCAATAGTGAAAATTTGCATAAGGAATTTGTATAATATAGGTTGGATAAAAATTGGAATCTTGCAAATCAAAATTAATTAATTAATTAAAAATTTGAAAAAAGAAAGGGAGAAGCCCTCAGTCATGGACCAGAAAAGTGTTGAATACTGAGTGTCTACTCCTACGTCCTCTGCTCTGAGTGGCTCTGCCATGTTAGTCCAAAAGCAGTGCTGCATTCCTTATATTTTTTGTAAACAATAAGCTTCTTCTACAATTGCAACTATAATATATAGGCATACAAAAATTATCTTGGGCTTGGTATGAGACCAGCCTTATCTAGAACAGACATAGTTTATTGGAACGAAATATTTCTAAGGCTTCTCTGTGATTAATCTACCAAACCTACATACAGTCTGTGAAGACACATTAGGAGCTTTGCAAATCGTGATTCAATTAAGAGCATGAGAACCAGACATTCTAAAACCTTGTCTATGTTGTCTATTGGTTTAACCGGAAATAAAAAATGAACCATAAGAACTTTAGTGTACTGCCTTTTCTCTCTCTAGCTTAAGTAGACACTTAACACCAAATAAACACCCAGAGGAGTGATGAGACGGTGAAGAACTGGCCACAGAACTCTAAAATGTCTCCTAGCTAGCAGCAAAATAACAAATGAAGACAAGGAAATGAAGGGAGTCTGTTTTGTTGTATAATAGTTTGGGGTAAGTAATAGTTTTATTATTTTTCTGATTTTTAGGTTTGACTTCTGCTATTAATGGACATTTTTTTTTAAATAAAAAACTGGTATTGATCCCTTCAAAAATGAATTTTACAGAAATATCGCTTAAAATTCAGGCACGTTGCCAGTAATTAAAGGAGAAAAGAAAATGAATCTTTAATATGGAATGAAAAGCCCTCCATATCTAAACTTTAGATAACTAGAATTTAGACTAAAAATGAAATTAATGTATTTGGTTCTGTCTGCTTTTTTAAAGTTTAGATTGAAACATTTAAAAGGAAAAAATTGGTATGTTCTATTTCCAATAAATTATATTAAACTGTACTTTACATGTAAAATATTTTGGAGAAAAGTCCATCACTGTAATTATGTTTTAAGAACTAACAGACTAAGTTGAAAAATACCTGTAAAAGCTGCTAATTATTTGAAAAATCAAATAAAAAGAGTATATGGACATTATAAATAAAATAGTAAGTAAAAAACCGTATCTACTGCCAATTATTTATTTCAAATAATATTTTAAGCAATTAGTAAAACTTAAATGATTGCTTTAAACTAATAAGACTGGTGACCTTGAGTACAGAGAAGAAAACATCACAGTTCTGTGGTTTTTTTTCCCACAAAGGTCAGACTTATGACATTGATGATTCCACCTGACATATTTGTTCCCACTCGGGAGAAAGAGTGAGAATTGAGAAAGAAATAGACAAGAGACAACAGAGTCCGGAGTGCATCTAGTAAATACCAAGATTTGCCTCGTGTTTATTTCTCATAAACTTTATATGCCCCAGTCCATAAAAAAAGAGGGAAGACAAAAGACTTCTTTACCATCATACAAAGAACCAAGTAATGACCTTCTTAATACCCGAAATCAAGTAACCACACCCTAGGCCCAAACATCCTGGTAGTAGTCACACCTTGGGTCAAACCTCCCGTCATATATTCTTGAAGGAGCAAGAATAGTTCTGAACTCTCTGACTTTTACTCAAAGTGGAGCGGATCTACTTCTGTGGACTCCCACATAGAGAATGAATCTGTTTCCCATTGAACATTCTTAGCATCACTTTAGTAGAGATGAAAGCTAAATCTGGTGAGCATTCACAATACAAAAGACACTTATAAATGCTTTTGTACAAATCTATAATTTACAATGCAATCATTAGTTCCGGTACCTGTCCAGTGCTTCGCAGGTGCATACTCTACAATACTGCTGCTTTTGCAATAATGCTGCTTTTCTTCTTATTCCCCAGCATTACGCACAACCTGGCAAGTAGTAGATGCTAGTGAGTGTATTCAAAATGAACACACTGAATTAAAATTTCCTATTGAAACTCAAGAAGACAAAAATGTAAAAAGTCTTCATAAAGAAATGTCTTTAATTAAAAGGGGTTTTGTTTACACGAGTCCTCAACCATTTTTCATTTCACATATTTATCCAGTTACACCTAAAAGAAATTCAAAATGCACATTTGTATTCATTTGCATTTTAAATATGTTTTAAAGACATTTCAATGGTTCACCATGTGTTATGATGACTGGTGTTTTTAACTCGGAAACCAAGTAAAACAAGTTAAAGAAAACTGTGCATTTTGCTAAAGAAAACGAATGCTCTCCAATTACCTTGACATGTGTTACTTTGGCGTCAGGTCATACATAGGTCATGTCTTACATACCTTAAATCACTCTCAAGTAAGTTCTGAATATCAGTAAAACACTTTTACATGTATGGTGCTTTACCAATATCACTTTACCTGTTCTAAACTTCCATGCTCTGCTGAAGAAGGTATCTATCTCCATCAGGGAGTAGAGTCTGTGCTGTGCAAGCGTGAGTATCGGGGTTCATATCCCCAAAAGCCAGCAAAATTAAAAAGCCACGAAGAGCAGAGTGTGCCAATAATAAACTGAGGGCTGATGGTATTGGTGAAAGCAGAGACAAATGGGCTCTGGAACTCACTATTCAGCCAGCCTGGTAGAAATTGATGAGCATCAAGTTCACTGATTACTCCAACATCAAAATTTAAGGGTGAACTTGATCCATGTGCTCATTTTATCGCTCCTCTTTCTCTTTTACTGGATTTTGAAAGCTCAGCCCAGTGCTTAGCTGTTTATTTCTGCATCTTATTTCATCAGTTGCTGGGTGAAGATTCTATGACAAGCAACACTGGGAAAAGTGAATGCCACAGAAAGTAGACAGTAGGATGTAGACGTAGTTTTTCATGTTCCAAGAAATTTAGGAAAGTCAGCAGGTAGAAGCAGAATGCAGGAAAGTGAATGAGGTAGGTTACCAGACAATAGGAACCAGACCAAGACACCCTGTCAAATAGTTTAAGGATGTGTGCTTTTGCCCTCAGTGAGATACCACTGGGGTGGTGGCTACAGAGGGTCATTGTTAAAGGGTAGGTCAGCCACCATGAAGATAGACTATTGAAGGAGAAGAGTTATTCTTGAATATTAGGGTGTAGTGATATATAAGATGGGAGGAGACAGCTCTCATTCTGAGGATTCCTGGAGGCAGGATCACTATCTCGAACTGAGAGAGAGGAAAGAGTCGGTGGCTAGCTGTTTTACTCTCTGATCTTAGGGCAAACTTTATTAATTAAAATATCACTACATTAGGGTATCTCTGAACTCGTAGAAACTTGCTTGGCTCCTGATGAGCCTGGCTTGTGAAGACCA
This sequence comes from Arvicola amphibius, assembly GCF_903992535.2. NCBI lineage: Eukaryota > Metazoa > Chordata > Mammalia > Rodentia > Cricetidae > Arvicola > Arvicola amphibius. The sequence goes on from NC_052064.1 coordinate 11,716,622, forward strand.
GGCCCTAGAAATTGCTGGCTACCAAAGCCAACACTACCCCATTGATCTGGCATTTTTATCTATCAAGAGCAGGGTGTAAAGACAAGTTTATTGTGATTCTTAGCTGGGAACTCTGGAAGGGGACAAATGAGAGACAATTTTGGCTCCCGTCCTGCCAAGTTCCTGCTCTCCACGACCCTTCATTTAGCCTCGTCTAGAATAAACCAGTGCTGTACCTTCTATATGTGTCCCTCTTTCCTTTGTGTGTAAGAATCATTTAATTTAGTTTTTTTACTCATAAGAAGTTGGGCATATTATGCTTAATCTTCATAAATAAGGGTGAAGGAGATATAATGAGACAATGACGTAAAACTTATTTATTCAGATAGCATTCTATCTGGTACTGAAATGAGCTCACTTCTTACACTATAAAAGTGATGGCCAAGACTTGTTGGTTTCATAAAAATAACATCAGACCATCAAAGCTTAGAAAACCTACCATATTTCTGAAAATAAAGTTAGTCGTCATCATAATAATAAGCAATACATCGGAAATTTTTAAGCAAATGTGTAGACCTTTACCTCACGTATACCTAGCTGAAACTATTAAAATAAGAATGGGCCGATCATTTAATTTTTTAAATTTTCTTTTCATTAAGTAAATATATTACACAAAACCAAAGCAAAGAAACTTCGGGTAGGTTTTTTTTTTTTTTACTATATTTTTCTTATTTAAAAAAAAACTTAAATTTAAATATTTTGATAATATTCTTTTCCTTGCCCAAGTTATTCCAGATTCTCTCCCCATCTTTATCCCCTCAACTTTAAACTGGAAGCCATACTTCTGCAGAGACCTGGTGTAGACCCTTGCAGTCCCTGGCATTGCTGTCTCAATCTCTGTGTGTTCATATGAGCTTTGCTGTTTTTTAGAGGGCCTTGTTTATGTGGTATCCGCCATCTCCTCTGGCTCTTACACTCTTTCTGCCTTCATTTCCATAGAGTTTCCAGAACATGGAAAGGGGGGGGGGGATTTGATAGAGAGATCTCATTTAGATCTGAGTGTTCCAAGGTCTCTCCCCCACCTCCGTCCGTCCGTCCGTCCGTCCGTGTGTGTGTGTGTGTGTGTGTGTGTGTGTGTGTGTGTGTGATGTCTGGCTGTGGGTCTTTATGTTTGTTTCCATCAGCTGCAGGAGGAATTTTCTCAGATGATGTCCAATAGGTTTCTTAAAACAGTGGGATCTGCCAGGCAGTGGAGGCACATGGCTTTAATCTCAACATTCGGGAGACAGAGGCAAGCAGATCTCTGTGAGTTTGAGGCCAGCCTGGTCTGCAAGAGTTAGTTCTAAGACAGGCACCAAAGCTATAGAGAAACCTTGTCTTAAAAAAACAAAAACAAAAACAAACAAACATTTAAAAAAAAAAACCACTGGGATCCTCAGACAAAAGGTTGAGCAGTTCCATATGACATGTACTAAATAGAATTAATCTCATAATATCCAATATAATTATATCCAATGGTACTTTGCGTTCTGTCACAAAAATCACCAAATGACAGTTAATAGTAAATTTTGACAATTGAGAAGACAGCAAGAAATGATGGATAGGCAACAACAACAACAACAACAAAAAAGACTTGAAATGTCTGGTGTAACTAATACGTAAGACCAATAATGGCAGGAGGTTCTCTGTTCCATGCACACTACTTCTTTAGTATTGCTTTTGTTTTATAGGGAGAACATGATGGAATTCAAACCCAGAAATTTAGACATACATCAGAAGCGCACGTTTGCAAAAAGGAGTGAAGTTTGGCTACAACTATGGGAAGGGCATAATTAGGATTCTGTGGGTGGAGTCTGCATTGAGTCGTGTTTTTCTGTACTGCAAATCTATCACTTCCTGTTGGACACAGCAAGGCCGGTGTTTCTTGAGGTACCTCCCTTCTGGTAAGGGTTTGAGTGACAGAATCTGAAATATGCTTTTATCCCTGCTTCCCGCTACCAGACACCGTCTGGTTTGCGTAAAATGTATGAGACGGGGAGGTTAACATGTCTTCCTGTGTCCTACCACCTTTGTTTATCCATTTCCAATCCTTTGTGCCTTTAATAGGAAAAAAAATCGTTCCGACATTTATTGATTCAAGACATTTACCATTTTTTAAAAGAAAAGTCAAAAATGTCCAAATGTTCTAGGAAGACAAAGATAATCACAAACCCAACTCCAGTATGAAATACTAAAATACATACAGTGAGCTAATGCTGTACATGAAAATTTCAGAGAAGGCTCTACTGGACTCTATTTTGTTAACACACCATCTGGAATCTATCCCCATTCCTGTTCTTGAATAGTCTTATTTCTTTGTCCCATAACCACTCCATATGAAAATTGATGCCAATGGATCAAAGACCTGTATATGAGACCCTAAACTACAAGAGGAAAATAGAGAAAATACACCAAGATGCAGGCATACAAATGGCTTCTTGAATGTGACTGCTAGATCCCAGGAAATAATAACAAGAATTGAAGGGGGGAATTCCTTCCCATCAGAAGGCTCTGTACAACAACAAAAACAAATTAACTGAGCAGAGAGACGACCCAAATAATAAGTGAAAACCTGGGCAGCCACTCATGAGACAGGAAATTTAAATCGAGAACATGTAGGAATCATACAGCTTTGTCACCTTCATCTTTCATGGCTTAACCTTTGCATGTTATTAGGCAGCTAGTCATTTGATTATTTTTCTTGTCACTGAAACTAAACAAATAATACGTAAACAACATCATCTAGACAAAGAAATTATTTATTGTGCTATCTGTAGCTGTATTATTTATTCCTTAGTTAAAACTCTCCTATATACACAAACAACAATAAATAGACTCAGCGTTTTGCATACATATACATATACACATACATATGTGTATATGTATGTAATGATGATAATCAAAGAAAAGCAGGCTATCAATTTGAGAGTGGGAAAACATGGGTTGATTCCGAGAGGGTAGATGGGAGAGGCAGGAGGGAGGAAATAGAAGTGAATATGGTGCAATTTTATTTCAATTAAATATATTTTTAAAAGTTCCAGTAGGGAAGAAGTCTAGAAACTTAGACTTATTTTTAGAGTTAAAATAGAGTTTTGGCATGTCTTAAATTTTCACCCAAAATAATAATTTCTGTTCTGATTTGTTTAGCCAATAAAATTCTGAATATTCATACCTTTCCATTTTGACCCAAATAAACCTGCTAACCATATGGCAACATATTTTCATCTTCAGTAACAATCACTATTATTAGTACAAATGACTTTTATCAATCTTTCTTATTCAAATCAGTAACAATTACACAGCTATGCTTTATAGAACAACAAATTTTCTGGATGAAATATTTGGAGTTTATAAGGAGACATGAATATTTCATAAGGGATAAAAAAGTTTGATTAACCCATGCCACATTTACTATGGGGGTAAGTTTTCTATATTTTATCTTATTTTAATGAATCAACTTCTTTTTGAATAATATCACAACTGGTTATTTTTAAATCTGTTACTTGGATGAATAAATTACTCAGCGAAGAGGTTTTGCTTTGGTTTATTTCCTAAACTAGGTTCACCCAGAAAATGTCTTCAGGACATATCTTTTCCGCCCTCACACACTGTATTTCTCCTGAAACGTAAAGACAAGAAATCAAATTTCAATTTCTACATGTGAATCAAGGAGACTAAATAATCTCATTGCTATAAAATGGATTTTTAAGCCCATATCTCTGTTGGATCACAAAAGAAATTAAACTCTCAGCTTGAAATGTTAAACATAGCCTCAGAAAACAAGGACTTTTTTCATTATCATATTCATGATTTTTGAATTTGGAGAAACATCAGTCCATAATACCTTTTGCCACATGAAACCCGATGTTTCATTTTGAATGTATTTTCATCTATGTGTGCAAGTCATATGTGAAATACATCTCAAAATTTGTGAAATACACCAATGCAGAAAACAAGAATTTATCTATGCTCCCTGTTTTATAAAATAGGTCTTTATTAGAATGTGTATATGGGTTCAGAAGTAAATTTTAGTAAGTGAAAATGGTAGTCATGGAGCTGAGACTTTTAAAGCAATCTTGCCCCTAATTTCTAGAGCTTTATATGGAAAAGAATAAAGTGAACTAAAGTTAAATCTATCAGTAATATGGAAGTTTTAAAAGTCAGATCACGCTAAGAAGCATATACGCTGGTATGGTTGGTTTGAAGTGAACCATAGAGTTGTGAACTGGTTAGAAAATGAAGGACTGGCAGAAAGACTGGCTGGGAACTGAGGCATGGTGCTGGAAAGAGCTGAGGAATCAGCCTGGAGAGAAGCCGAAGCTCTGTGACTCAATGACAAGGTGAAAAAGGATACCTAAGAAGGCAGTGTGAGATTCCTTTCTGTGCTGTCCTGTCCTTCTGTGGAAACACGAGTATCTCACATCAGATTTCCCTCGAGTGTTTGCGTAGAGTGAAGAGGTAAACTCTTTCCTTACAAAGTTCCTACTAATAATGTGCTTGACTTATCTTTGTTGGTTTCTCTCCAGTATCTTTTAATATGTCTAGTAATATGAAACAAATTACTGTTTAATACTCAAGTTCCATACGTGAAGAACCCAGAACTTCTGGGTATCTCTAAGTATTTTAAGAAGGAGTTAGGACCAGAAAGATGATTCAGTGTACCCATGTAAAAGGTTGAAAATGAGAACCAAAGCCATGAAGCTGTCCACTAATCTCTACATGTTCTGTATGGCACATGCAAGTGCACACACAATAATAATACATCAGTAATTATAATATTTAAAAAGTTAAACAAGGACTGACCGTTACTAACATTGCCCAAGTGTTATTAACTTCTATATCACTTTGATCCAGAATGGTATCTGAGGAAGAGAAAGGGTCCGAAATAGAATTCATATTCACAATAATTTGGGACTTGGAGATGTGTATTTGAGCTCTTTATTGAAGTAGAAGCCTGGATTGGTTGATTCTGGCATACTTTCCCTATGACTACAAGATTTCAGGACTCACCAGTCTGTCTTAAATGTGCAGTTCTAGGAACAACAGCTGAGCATGATGATGTGAACCATGGGGGGCTTCAACCATGGGCCAGAGCACTTGAGTGAATTTAGAACAAAAGTGTTTGAGTTATAATTTAGAGAATCCCAATAGGGCTTCATAATGAGCTATGTTAGCTCTCCACTGTCCCCATTGCAATTCAATCACACAGCTGCCAGTGCAAAAAAGCACATTTCAATTTCCTTATATTCTACAGGCAAGAATTCTGAAATTAAAGTCTATTTAACATGGTTGTTTCTTACAAAAGTTTAAGGAGCGAGTTGATTACCTTGCCATTTCCAGTCAATAAACTTCTAAATGCTTTGGTTCTTTACCTGCTGTATACCTGTTATAAAGTTCCAGGTGTCTATTTGGCTACACATAGATAATGCGTGATATTTTTCACACTTAAGATATTTGATCACATCTGCAAAACTTCTTACACCACAAAAGTTAACATTCACAGTTACTTGATGGAGGCGGGTCTTCTATCAATCTGTTGATTGCATTGGTTAATTAATAAAGAAAACTGCTTGGCCTAATAGGTTAGAAAATAGGTGGGTGGAGTAGACAGAACAGGAAGAAGAAAGTGAGGTAGATGGCTCAGACAATTGCCCTGCCTCTACAACCAGTTGCGATGAAGCTCCAGCCCAAGATGGACATATGCTAGAATCTTTCCGGTAAGACACCACTTCATGGTGCTACACAGATTATTAGAAATGGGTTAAAGCAAGATGTGAGTAAGAGGCTGAAAATAATGGGCCAGGCAGTGAGTGTTTAAATGAATACAGTTTGTGTGTTGTTATTTTGCATGTAAAGCTAAGCATGAGGGAGCAGGGCGGCGGGAATCCGGCCCACAGCTCCCCACTACAGAATGGCGCTCAACGTGGATAACTGAATCCACAGAAAACCTGAGAAAGATTGGGAAAGAATAGAGTAAAGCATGTTTTCTTGATAGCAGCAATTTCTCGGATCTGAGCAAGCGCTCTCATCTAAGAGAGGCTTCCTGACTCAGCTTTAGCTGCAAAACCCTGCAGCTCTTTTAAGAGGTCCTGCCACAAAACACTTAAATGGTGTTGATGAAAAGCTGAACGTGTGCTTTTCGGTTTTCAGCCACAGCAGGAAAAAAGTTGTGCTGTTTTAAAATACTGGCTTTCTGGGCTGTCCTGCCAGTGCAAACTCTGACTCTTTGAGGCAGGAGGGCCGGCTACAGAGAGAGGACTTGAGTGTTGTCTGTGGACATACCTTTGCAGCTTGCTTGCTGGCAGGGACCGTGAAACGCCATAGAGTTGTGTGATAAACATGGCTACAGCTGGTACCTCTGCCATGAGGCTGGAAAGCTAAGGAATGGGCTGGATCCAGCCGCCAAAGCCACGGCTTTACTCCTACCGATATTGTTTCATAAATTAAAGACTCATGTGGTCACAAAAAGAGAGATATACAGTAAAAGAAAGATTCAAAGTAGAAGAAAATGTCTAAATGGTTTACTATGTGTTAAAATATGTGCATGCTAAATGTTAAAGTTCTTAGGGTAAAAAAGGAAGAAAGAAAGTAGTTGGGTGTGGTAGTACACACATTTAATCCCAACACTTGGGAGGCAGAGGTAGATTGACCTCTGTGACTTCAAGGTGTGGCAGCACACACCTTTAATCCCAATGCCTGGGAGGCAGAGACAGACAGATCTCTGTGAGTTCTAGGTGTGGTAGCATACGCCTTTAATCCCAGCGCTTGGGATGCAAAGGCAAGTGGATCTCTGAGAGTTCAAGGACAGCCTGGTCTGCAGAGTTATTCCAGGACAAAGATATACAGAGAACCTGTTTCAAAAAGTAAAAGTAAAAATAAAAGAAATAGAGGTTAAAACAAAGCTGCACAAAGATGGAAAATACACAGAGAATCTTGATACTGTATACTATTATGCTCTCTTTGAATTGTTTGAATGCTGAGGAAGGAGCAACAGCTGCTAAAAGATATTTGTTTATAAATGCTGCTGAACTAATCCAAGATAGATATTTTGAAAATACCTTGACTTCAGAATTTGGATCTAAGGATATGATATTTTGGAAAAGAGATGCTTCTTTTGTTTTTACAGAAAATGAAACCTTGTGGATTGCTTCTATCCCAATATGGTATGATAGACCACGTCCTCCTGAAAGGTTGCTATGAACACCTTCAGAAAATTACTTCACTCAACTGATGACTGAGATGAACCTGGCACACAGGTTACACCATGAGAGATCTGATTAACAGCGCCCCCATTCAGCAAGAAGCAGTTTGGAGAGAAATAACTGCGCCCATTTTCCCAAATATTGTTTATAAATGTTCTTTTACATTTAAAAGGGGAGATGATATAGATATGAATAATTTGCATTGGTATGGATTTTAAGGTCAATTTTGTAATATGTATATGTATTTCTGATCTTGATTAAGCTATTGTGATTGTGTAGTTCATTTTTAAAATGTAATGTATAATTAAGAAATATAGGTTGTTAATGGATAATCATCGATAATAGTCAAGCTTATAGTCATGTAAGTTAGATTTTCTAGATATATAGAGATATATTTAAGTTAAATAGGCATTCTTCATATCTTTCAAAGACTACAGAATATCACATTAAATGTTTTAATAACTTAGGACTGTTCATGACAATGAGACATGTCTGCTCCTGGCAGCACCAATCTACTTCAAGAGACAGATGGGCATCGAAGAGGCTCCTTATGGAGTTTGATAGCCAATTGGGCAAGAAACTGCTCTTGCCTGGACTATTGCATAAACTGGATAGAGAACCCACAGAGAGAGGACTGCTGAACTTGCCTAAATGTGAGATGATCTTTCGGGGTTCCTGATTCAAGAAAGAGTCTGCGAGACATTCTGAAGGACACAGCAGATACTGACTGAACTGCCTTTGAAATTTCCTGCTTCATGGAAATGTCTCTGGATACTATGGGCCTGTAGGCCGAAGATAGATGCCCCAACGGTACAGAGGAACTTTGGGTGACTGTCCAGGCAGCAAGATGTCTCTATCATTTCTAGAGTTTGGAAATCGCATATTTCTTATTTACTTAGGTAATAGTGTGTCCTTCTGGAGTCTTTGATGGAGTTGAAGAATAATAGATAGATAGTTATAGTTGTTTTCCTTTGTTATGATAAAAGATAAAGTAGATATAAATATTGTAACTGTAATTTTTGCATGATAACTGTTTTGTTATATGTAATTTTACTATGTTAAAGTTAAAGCCTTTCCTTTTTGTTTAAACAGAAAAAGGGGAAATGATGGAGGCGGGTCTTCTATCAATCTGTTGATTGCATTGGTTAATTAATAAAGAAAACTGCTTGGCCTAATAGGTTAGAACATAGGTGGGTGGAGTAGACAAAACAGGAAGAAGGAAGTGAGGTAGATGGCTCAGACAATTGCCCTGCCTCTGCAACCAGATGCGATGAAGCTCCAGCCCAAGATGGACATATGCTAGAATCTTTCCGGTAAGACACCACTTCATGGTGCTACACAGATTATTAGAAATGGGTTAAAGCAAGATGTGAGTAAGAGGCTGAAAATAATGGGCCAGGCAGTGTTTAAATGAATACAGTTTGTGTGTTGTTATTTTGCATGTAAAGCTAAGCATGAGGGAGCAGGGCGGCGGGAATCCGGCCCACAGCTCATCACTACAGTTACTAGACATTAGTGCATGGATATCTTTACAAACTAGGACCATTATTCAGACTATTACAATATATGTTAGTCAAAAGCTAGTAATAAGTGAGCAGACGATGACTCAGTGGGTAAGAACATTTATGCAATCATGAGAATATGAAGTTTAGTCTTCAGATATCAGTTAAAAAGCTTGGCAAGGGTGCATATGCCTATAACCCCAACATTGAAAGGCAGAGAACAGGCAGATCAAGAAACTTGCTAGCAAACTGTTCAGGTATAATGTCAAGATTCCAGGTCAGTGAGAGACCTTGTCTTAAGAAATAAAGTAGAAGGGGTTATCAGACACTCAGCATCCTCCTCTGGACTCACATTTAGCATGAATATGTACACACACACACACACACACACACACACACATTCTGACATGCCTGCACCAGACCCACATATAAAACACACATGTAATGTATAACACACTCTTAAATAAAGAGCAATAAAAATACTAGAAATACTAACATCAGAAATAATGGTTTACTAAACATCTCTTATTCATAAAGCCTCTTGGCACAGTCTTTGAGAAGAGTTGGAAAGCACTCAACTCCCAATTGACTCGTGATATGCATAAATAAACTGTAGCTCTTATTGTCTTTGAACATTATTATTCTCTTCTATGAAGAAAATTAATATGCACAAATCTCAGCGAGTATCCTTTCAGATGCTCCGCCAAATAAATTTCTGGCTTCTGAAAGATGACCTTTCTAACATTCCTCTTACAAAGGCACTGGGAACAGCATGTAAGTGCAGTTTCACACTCCATCCTTCAACTCCAAATCAATTATAGCTATAGCATTCCAATTATTTCATTGGCCAAATGAGTAAGTACCGCCATCCAGCAAATCTTCTCTAATAAATCTATGCCTTCAAAGTGTTTCCATTTTTTTTGTGCCATTTATCCTTTAGGAAATTCTTACTCAAGAAAAGTTGAGAAACAAACACACAAAGGAATATATAAAGCATAAGGGAATATATAGGTAAAAGTAATAAAATGACATAGGATAGCCACTCAATAAAATGTCAATAATTATCAGGAGACATCTGTGGACTTTCTTTCTTCTCACTCTCTGCTGGTGATAATCATTGCCTGAATTTTTCATTATTTCTTTTACTTTTCTGTTTTAATAAAACTTCACTAGGGAATGATTTACATTTATAGAACAGTTGCAGATATGGTACAGACACATCCCTTCTACCACTTACCAGTTTTGTATATTATCTACATAGCTAGTTATTAATTACTTATGAATTCTATTTCATGCTTTATTTGACTATCTTCATTTTGATGAAATTGGGATAGTATGTTTCACAGAAGACATGTAGAGCGGTGCCAATCTCCACGCATTGAATTCAAACACAGGCCATCAGTGTGGTTTGTCGCTATCTGTCCAAGCCAGTAGTTGTCTGTAGGTGTCTGTCATAGTCACCCTCAGTCTCCTAAATCACCACCTGGAGACCATGTGCTGAGAGCAAAGAGTTAAAACGCCACACTTTTTGTTTTGAATTCCTGAGGTAGGGTTTAATTTAACCTGATGGTCTGGCACTCATTATGTAGCCCAAGCTGACCTCAGACACTTGATGCTAGCACTGCAGGTTTGCACCACTACGCCTGCTTAAAATACACAATTTTCTTTGCTTTTGGCTTTTGAGTCAGCCTCCCACGACTTAACCCAGGCTTCAAAACAGCCTTTCTCTGAAGAGCTCTACTACTATGGTTTATTTTTCTTCTTTTGTCGGTAATGTGTATTAGAAATAAAGATCTCGGGCCAAGAGTGAGAAGACACCTATAATCTTAGCACTTGGTAGGCTGTAGAAGAAGATTGGGAGCGAAACTGACTAAAGAGAATAATCAATCTTTTTCTTTCCTACCCACTTCTACTCCCTCAAAGAAAGCCAATATCTTGAAGCGAAGTATTTTCACTCTCAATGGGGTTTTATTACTTACAAACTCTCTCAAACAGATACTGAAAATACTTCTATGATTACTAAAACCATATGTACATTAACACAGTTCTGTATGCATCTTTAAGCACGAAGGTGTTGATGAGCCCAGATTTCATTCCATGGCTCATTCTTTCTTTCTTCCTTACTTGTTTGTAACTTTCCACCTCAATTGTTGGAAAACTGGCTCTCACCATTCACTCTTTGCCCAAACTCCATTTCCAAGTATAGTGATTCCAGAATTTTGGTTCTGTTACAATAAATAAATTCTCACTGCCTAGACCACAGTAAATATATAGAGAGATGGACATTTTGTCTTTAGCCTTACAGTCTCTACTAAATTCCATATTTAGGGAGGTCAGTTTGAATATGGGTTATATAGCTCAATTTGTTGGGGTTGGGGTCCCCTGGTTGTGAAACCAGGACTTATCCAGGGTGCATGAACTGGCTTTTTGGAGTCCATTCCTTGTGGTAGGTTACTTTGCTGAGCTTAGATGAAGGGGGAAGGGGCTTGTTCCTGCTGTGGGAGCAATTCTGCTCCTTCGGCCAATAGCCTTTAAGATACCAGCCTACTTGGGCATGGTCTCTTATAGTTTAAAAAGCAACGGGACCTTGTGCTCACTCTCTTGCTTCCTGCACTCTTGCTTCTGACTCCCACTCTGGCTGCTAGACTGATTTTTGTTTGTGCTCAGAAGACTGTTGTTTAGGACGGTGATCTGTAAGTTTTTCTTCTTAAATAAATAACACTTTTATAATCAATAATTCTGAACTGGTATGATATTATTTTACAGCATCATGTTCCTACCTCAACTTGGTATACCAGACTTTATTGAATCCCCAAGGGAGGCCTTACCCCCTCTGAGGAGTGGTTGGGGACTGGTAAAGAGAGGGAGGTAGGGGGCTGCAGGAGAAGGGAAAGGAGGAGTAACTGAGGTTGGTATGTAAAATGATTTTTTTAAAAAAAAAAAAGCAAAATAAAACCAAACAAAGCTTTATTTTACACTCAGTAAAGTTTCTTCCCTAATTAATGCAGTTATAGATTAGTTGGTCACTTTAATACCCCAACTGATATTGTAATTGAGTACACTAGGAAAAACTCTTTGGGTTCCATGTTATACAGTGTTGAGAAAGATAGCATTCTCCAGTTCACTATTACACAGGTAGTTTTGTTATCCATAAAATTTTTGCTTTGTTTAATACATTCATCTTCCCCTTATTCTAGACATTGAAAAGAAAAAAAGAAAAAACTGAACTCTTCTCAGTCCCTGTAATTGTGTTACTTCTGTACTTGCAATAACACATACAGCCTCTACAGACTGGCTTCTTTTTCTCTTAGAAATATGTTAGGTCTTATGATAGCTTGTGCAGCACGTTTTCCATTGCTGACAGAATATTCCATTTCATGAATTTCACATACTCAGAACATCAACTTTTCTACTAAAGGACATTGTGGTTGGCTTTACTCTTTGGTGAACTGATCTGGTAACTGATGATTTTTCTTAACATTTTACAGCTGAAATAATAACATCATTATATAATTACTGAGGTTTTCTGTTAAGTTCACTCAAGCTTACAACTGAAAAACCCATTGTTATGCTCAATTCAATATTTTTTCTAATTTTCTAGAAGTTTTTGTGCAGATTAGACAGATGATTGGACAGATGCCCTAAAAATAAATTTGGTTTTCCATGCATTCTTTATATTAAAGATTATCATCAAGATGTTGTGTTCCTTTTATATCTGATCATCTCCCATAAATAATGCTTCTAATTGAAGACTTACCATTATATGATGGTCATTATGATAAAAATAGAATTGGCCATGTAATTACTGTCCCTGTCATTTTATAAGGTTATTGGAAACTATTATCTGTTATGATCATCAAATCAGCTTAGATAAAGACCTACATTATCAACGTTGATGCTAAATGTCAAGAAGAGTTTTGTGTCCAAATGTTTTCCTTTGTCATGTTTTTGCTTGTTTGGTTTGTTTTTTTTTTTATGACGGTTACTTTTATCAGGTATCTCTTAAATATGGCTATATTAAATTCAATGAGATTAATATATTTCTATTAATTTCAAGTATAATCTACATTTTAATAATGGTTTTAAGATTTTTTTTATACTAAATTGTGTTACTATTTAAATTTAGAAATTATAAAACTAAAAAGAACTAGAATTTTTACTTAATGAATACTCTATTTTATAATTAATTTTAAAAAATCATAAATAATGAGTATATGTTTCAAAATAAAATATTTACGTACTTAGAATGTAATGTCTTTGGAAGACAGTGCTTAGAAAAACATATCCCAAATGATCAAATATATTTATTTGAAATGCCTTTAAAAATTCTCAGCTTAAGAAGTGACAAACCAACTATATTTGTCAAGGGTCAGAAACTATAATAAAATATAATTCCTGGGGTAAGCAAATGCTGAAACTGGCATTTGCCCTGGAGGTATCTTTTGATAGCTGTTGACCTAGATTCTAGGACATAATGACCAAAGTGCTTAAGGGATATGAAGCAAAATCTGGAACCTCAGCAAACAGAGGAAATTTTAAGTCATCATTAAAAGCCGAAAGAGCTCCAAAAGGGGAAGCACCCACACACAAATAAAGTAGGTTAAAATTAATCTGGTAAAAATGGCAATAACAGAACTTGAAAGTCTCCTCTAGGAACTTGTGGGAAAGAACCTGCACCCAAAGAGCTTTGGAGCTACAAGTAGCAATACCAGTGCACTTCAAAGTGGCTTGATCAGAAAGTGTCCCAACTAATGAGACCGTCATTGACACCAATGTGCACTCCCAAGAACACCACAGCAAGATGATGCAAGATACAGAAGTTTAACAAGTTCCATAAGAGAGCAAAATCATACTTCAGAAGAAGAACCAATGAAAGACAATGCTAAAGAAAAGCAACAATTGCTAGGATTTATTCATGTTATACCAATAATGTGAATGTACTTGTAGAAGAAACTAAAATTACTGGGGGCTGATACTTTTAAAAGTCTACACTGAGATTTTTAAATGCAAATAAGACTGTCATTCATGGCATCAAAGATATAAGGGATTCATCAGGAAGAAATGACACTCTGGGGCAAGGACTTTCCCAGTTATTACAAAAGAAAAAAGAAAAAAATGCTCTTAAGTTAGAGATATACTTAATACAAAGACAATTTTTATTAAGGAGTTTGGATCATAGTAGTTTTAAGCAGGCTCAAACTGCTCAAGAAAAATTCTGAAAAACTAACACTTTCAAGACTATCATGAAATGTCTCCATGTGTTTTAAGAATTAAGAGATTCATCTTAGTTAATGTAAAAATGCCAAAAAAGAGATGACAGAAAAAATGATACATGATACATGTATAATTATAAATAAATATTACTTACATCAAACAATAATATTACCTAAATTGTAATATCAAAATTAATGCATTGATATGTTTCTTGAGAGCAAATGGATTCAAGTTAATAATTGGAGACAATGCTAATATAATGTTAATCTTGTTTACTGAGAAATGGGCACAGATATTGTTCAAGTAAGATTTTAGCAAATTAAATATTCACATTATAATATCTGAAATAAATATTAAACAGAAAAATTAAGTAGTAGAGAAAATAAAAAAGAACTTTTAATAGACTCAAATGACCAAAAGAAAATAGAAATTTAAAAAAGTCGAACAGGACAAAGATAAAGTAAACAGTAAGGCGTTAGGATTAGTAATCAACCACATCTATCATCTCAATAAAAGGAAATAAATTCTTCAGGTAACAATGATTGGAAGGTTAAAATTCAAAACCTAAGAGCATGTAGTAAACATAAAAGGACAGAAAATGATGAAGCAGTCAAACAACAAAGTGAATATGATATTATTGATAATAGGGTATATATGTTTATTGAAATCTCCAATACAAATATATTCATAGTTATCAAAGTTACAATTAACTGGGAAGGGAGGGCAATACAACCTCTCTATTGCTCTAGTAATTTAGTCTCAACTAGTTTATAGCAAACGCAGGTACATCTGCCATTAGAGGAAGAGAACAGAATTAACAAGCACAGATCATTAAGACTGTCTTACATTAGGACAAGCAAAACTCAACTACTTTTGCGTGTATTAATTTTCTTACAATAACAATGAATTGCTCGTCTGAAAATAGAGTAATGAGAATTCTTCTTCATGCCTAGTGAAAGGCAAAACAGTAACCCATAGGAGAAAATAATTTTATAGTTAGCTAAATTTACACATTATATGACTAGCTACCAGCTGTTAACCTTAAAGTTGATTCTCTTCCTCTCCTACCAACTGCCAATAATCAGTAGCTCCTCAGCTAGGAGTGGAACTTTGTTCCAACCAGTCCTTCCTTCCATGCTGAGATTTTCCTGGATGGAACTTGAGGACTAGTGCTTCACTCAATAACTCATGGGAGAAACTGCTTCTTGCACTAGCTAGCAGATAATATAGCAACCCACTCCTGGTCACTGAGAAGGAAGAGAAGGGGAGACTGTAGTGCCTTCAGCTTCCATTAGATTTACATGCTCGCTCCCTCTCCAGTTGAAACAGTGTCTGTGTGATGCCCAATCTCTCCACAATGCTGTAGCACAGATATGATGCTGTGTCATATGAGAAAACACTAAAGCATTTCTCATTACAATTTCTTGAACAGTAGCAAAGAGAAAACTACATGAGGTTTTCCATCTGGTATGCATGAAAGGAAATCAGTCTTCTTAGGTTTCTCAATTTGAAATAAAATGTTTCAGGTGTGCTAATTGCTCCACCGTTTCTGTCATTAATCATCTTTCAGAACAAAGTTGAAGATGTAGTCTCTAAGTATGAACACAGAGTCTCGATGGGTTATTTTGATAAATATCACTTAAAATGTTAATCATTTTATCAATGAATATGCTACAATAGCTACATTGAAAATATTATATAGACACAGTAATATGTATCAATAGAGAACTGTTAAAATAGATTTGCATAAATTTATACTATAGGACCTGTGCAGAAAATGGGACAATCTGTATTTCCCAACACTGATATTACTCAGTGTGCTTTTTATTCAAACAGTGTATTTTATATATGAACATATACACCTTTGTTTTTAAAAATATTCAGGTATGTGTATTTATAATATGATAGGCGTGTTATTGTGTATTTGTAGAGAAAGGCAAGGCTGTAGCAATGAGAGCACAGACTGAAAGAACGGATGTGGGCTTACTACCAATTAGTGTGTTTTCTACAGAGAACTGACACAGGGATTAGTACTCCTTCTTGATAAGAGAGTCACAATATAATCACAATGAGGATTCTCAATTAAAACCGTCTTATATTCTTAAATAACATAACAATGCAATAGTCTGTTATGGGCAAAAAACAAGGAACAGAGGAAATTTCGAAGAATGATCCTCTTATGGATAGAGAAAACATGATCGTCTTTGAGGAAAGGCTATAATGGTGGTATATACTTCCTATCTGACATGTGCTAACTCTAAATCATTTAACATTTGCATCTCTGTTGAAACAAAAATAACCATTTCATTACTATCTAGCATTTTTAATGTTTAGATATTATGTAAACAAAATTACCTTGTATGGTTAAAATTTCAATTAATTTTAATTTTTATCTTTAAAATATAATGACATTATTCCCTCTTCTGTTTCATACCTCCGAACCTTCCCAAATGCTTCTCCTTGCTTTCTTTCAAATTCATGGCTTCCTTTTTCATTAATTGTTGCTATATGCATATGTGTCTCCTAAACATACAGACAAACCTACTCAGTTGTACAATTATACAATCATTTTTTCAGCCAATAAAATCATTTTGATATAAGTTAAAAAGACAGCAAGGGAAGGTGATAATCCCAAACTGAGTTCTACTAGTCTGGATTACACAGTATATACTTACATAACATTGAGGCGTTCTACCGATTCTGGAAAACACAAATTAAGCTTTCTTGTTCCAGTATTTCAATACATCTACAACCACAAAGACCCTTTCTATAGAGCAGAATAGAAAAACTCTGAAAAGAACCTGTCATCCTCTATTCACCAGCCGCACAAAATAGTCCAAACCTTGACAAAAAATTTAGAATAAATGCATGCTGTAAATATTAATTTACTAGGTCATATGTATATATTTAGTTGTTCTAGACAAGCTAATTATCTCAAGTCCACGAAATAATTTATGAGAAAATTCAGCATGTGTGTATGTGTATGTATTTGTAATTAATGGAAAAATTAACAAAGTATCTCAATTCCTGAAAGAAAGATACAAGATCATTAAATTCAGACTTTCTGTTTAAACATTTTCCTTCAACAATAAACTTGAGAGCAAGGTTAATTTGAAAATCTAATAAAGAACATTTTATTTTCTTAGTGATTCATGTGCTAATAGAATAATAATGCATAATTTTATTATACACATAAAGAGAATAATTTTCAATTTAATTATATTGTTTCATCAGGGCTAAACAGATACACATTAGATGGCTTTATAATTTACAAATTTGACAATGAAAAAATAATTTAGACTATATGGTAAGCTAGTTTAAAGAAACTTATGAATAGTAAAATGTAATTTATGAGAGAGTCATGCATAAGGTATAAATCATAGTTGACTTATTTTTGTCAACATATTGCACACGCTTAGTATGTTAGAAATTTTTCCACATATTTTCTTTGTACATTTTTAGAGTTCAACTTAGGACCAAAATTTTTCAAGGCAAAACATAAGTTTTCTAACAGACAATGATGTACCATTGAACTTAATTATTTGATATGATCTTTTAAACTAAATTTATTAAAATTACATTGTTAAACCCAAATGATATCAATACAAAGCTGTAAAGAGAGAAATCACGAAGAAAAGTATCATTTTGAGAGAAAGATAAATTAGCATAGCAAACTCAGGCTGGTGATCTCGTTTAGATATTTGACTCTAAATCACAAATAGCTTAATTCTCTGTGGAAGAAAACAACGGATAATCTTTTCCAAAATAGAAACATTCCAGCCTGAGTATGGAACATAATGTAATATGATTCCCCATATATTTTCACTTTGATTATAAGGTTCCTAGTACATAAATGCTAACTAGGTTTAACTAAAAGTAAGAATCATCAAATATTGGATTACTAAAAATCCCATGGGACATTTAAAGTGAAATAAAAATTTATTATACAGCAAGTGCGATCCAGTCATGCTTGATGGGAGATTTAGTGTAACAATGTATTCAGGAGTACTTGGAGTGCCAAGTAGAAACGCAAGAAGAGAAAGTTGACATTAGTATCCTAGTAGGGAAATGTGTGCATCCCAGTTCAAAGAGAAGACTAACAAACCTAGCCGTGGACTCTCACAAGGGAGCTTTACACACAACGATGACAGCGTTTTGATGGAAATTCACTTCACATTGAATGAGGAAGATTTATACTGTAGGGGATTTTCCCACAAGCTTTATAATCATAAATTGTTCTAGGTAAATGATACGGGGTAACCCAGTTTTCACATATAAACTGTTTTGATATTTATCATGCAGTGTATAACATGCATGACTATTCACAGTATTAAATGCATGGAAGATGCCAAGCTGTTTGTTTAAAATAAGGTAATTACTCAACATCCAAATAAGGAAAGAAATTGGAGGTAAAGATGGCAACAATCTAAAAAAAAAAAAACCTGTAAGATGAAAAAATATGAGATACAAAAAGTGTACAAGGTGCATGCTCTTTCCTGTTAAAATCTCCAATATGTTCACTACGTTCAACAATATGTTACATATAGCAGTAAAATTTTACTTCCTAGTTTAAAATATATAATATGAATGAAAACATATTTATATAAAACCAAAGAATTATTTTTTTAATATTCTGTATCAATAGCATTTATTGAGTTGTTTTTAGTTTTGTCTTTTTTTGAAAGAGGTAAAGCAATATAGAGGAGGATCAAAATGTTTTTCTTTTAAAGAAATGGTTGAAACAACTAATATCTATTTTGAGTGAAAGTGATTGGGAATGAGTGAAATTGAATATATGCCTTCATTGGGTGTGAATTGGATTCATGATTTCTTGAGACACAGACTTCTTCTAAAAATAATATTACTACTTCTATGTAAAATTAACAGGTAGATAGAGATATGTAGGTAGTAATATAATTGACAACACACACTAATGATAAGCTCACTGATTACATTTAAACTCACCCATACAAATATTTAGTTTTCTCTAAGTATTTACTCAAAATCACGCAAATCAAAATTCACAAGCAATTACTCAAATATAATATTCTAAAATCCTTGCATAGAAATTCTGAATAAGAGTCAGATGGTAATGTCTCATGCCTTTAATCTGGGGAGGCAGAGGCAGATGGATCTCTGTGTGAGTTCAAGGGCAGCCTGATCTACAGAGTGCATTCCTGGAATACCAAGACTATTTTCATAGAGAAACTTTGTCTCAAAAATCAAAGAGAGAGGGGGGGTGTTTGGTGATTAGGCAGGGTATGACTTTATTAAGAACATGGGTGATATATACATAGCCTGAACTGAAGAGAGCTTCTCTCATAGGAGGGAGATGGTTCTTGCTAGTTGTTTGTTATCAACCAGCTTTAACATTTACTGGGGTGTCACCATCACAGAAGCTAGGCTAAGAGAAAGAGGAACTTGGACAAGTGTATGAAATAAGGCTTTATAAACCAGGACTGATACCTGCTTCTACTCACATTTCATTGTCTAATATCCATTTATCTGGGGGCCATGCTTCACATAAAGATGCTATCTTAATTAAGATTACTGCAGAAGTGAAGAAACACCATTACTATTAATTTGATGAAACACTATGACCAAAGCAATTTAGGAAGGGAAGGGCTTATTTGGGTTACTTATCTTGAATCACAGCCCATTGAGGAATACAAGGCAGGAACTCCAACCAAGTATACAGCATCTGGCAACATAAAGACTTGATGCAGCGGCCATGTAGGAATGCTGCCTGCTGGCTTGCTCTCCATGGCTTGTTTGGCCTGCTTTCTTATAGAACCTTGTACCATCACCCCAGAGATGGCACCATCTTCAAAGGGACAGACCCTGCCACATCACTCATTAACCCTGTAAGCTTGCTAATAGCCTGACTTTACGGGGGCAATTTTTCCTTTGATTATCATATAGTAGATTTTGTTTTTGTTTTGATTTTGAAAATACATTCTTGTTTCAAACATTATGAGAACAGTTTCCCCTTCCTCCACTCCTTCCAGCCCCTCACACCTTCCTAATTCTCCAGACCCACTCCTCCTCCAGTGGAGGATTTTCTTTTATCATCATCATCATCATCATCATCATCATCATGATAACATACTGACCACAGTTTTCCATACATACAAGGAACATTTTATGAACTTGTCAGTTTATATTTAGGCAAATATATGAACATATATACATATATGTATTTATTCATAAAATAACAATTAATGAAAAAATAGACAAGTATTTGATTGAGACTTATGGGAGATATTTAGAAATAATTTGGAGAAAAAAAAGGAATGGAGAAATGTTGTGATTATATTAAAATCTCAAAAAGAAAAAGAAACAGTTCTATGCATTGTGTTTCAGATAAAAGAACTCATAACTGCATATGACCATGAAAGATTTGCCTTGAAAATCTGTACACATATTTTGTAAACTATGAAAAACTTCTATATATATTTGTTTCATCTGTATTTTCTTTCTATAACTGTCCTCAAGCAGGTTATCCGCAGATGAGAATTCTGAAATTTTTAATTAGAAACACATTAATTGTTTTCATATTGTTTGTAATAGTTCGAATCTATATTTTATTTATGTATTTCTTCATTATTTTTGTATTTTCTTCAGGCTTACAAAAACATAGCATATTTTTCTGTTAACAGAATATATTTCCTATCATACATAAAACATTACCTTTTATATATTACTTTTTAATCACTACTGATTAATTTAAAAGTTAATGTATATTAATGCATATTTCTTCTGTGTTTCAGGATTTTAATATTACCTTCTTTTCCTGAGGTAAATTAAACCATTGTTTTTCTAGTTTAATAACAGTATCTTCACATCCTAGTTGCTCAGAAACCAGGAGCATTTCCTGAACAGTCTTTAGAAAATTTTCTACAATATTAGAATCTCTGATTAAAGTTCACAGTGATATTTCAAATTAGTAAATCTTATCTTCCTTAATTACCTCTACAGAAGGAAAATTAGTATATGTAGTTTTCCTGGTAACTTTACCTTTCGATGAGAGCCAGTTTCATGCACCAGTTATTAATTTCTAAATAGCTACTAAGTTCATTAAAAGTAAAGTCTATATTGTTCACCAAACATAGCAAAGCTAATTGAGAATCATCAGTTGCTCTATAATATAGTGGTTTTATTGTGATGTCTCCCATAGTCTCAGGCATCTGAATATTTTATCCACAGTTGGTGATACATTTGGGCAAGCTTAGGAAGTTTGCCCTCTAGAGATATACACATCACCAAGTTAGATTTGAGGTTTCAAAGGTCAGGACCACTCCCAGCATCTCTCTGTTGCCTGCTTGCAGTTTGAGATGTGGAACCTCTGTTCTCACAGTGATGCTCCAGCTGCTGTGTCTACCTGAGGCCACACTTCCCCACCAAGATGGCAATAAATTCACTTCTCTTGGACCATAAGTGAAGTAACATTTTCTTCTGAGTTGTCTTAGACATGTTTTTATTACAATAATAGAAAATTAACTAATATAGAAGTTTTTCCAAAGAGTTCGGTCTACCGCTGTCATAAAGATGGCAATCAAAACAAGTTGAGGAAAAAAATGGTTTATTTCACCTGAATAACATTCCACCATCAAGAGAAGTCAGAGCATAAACTTAAGGCAGGATTCTGGAGTCAGGAACTGAAGCACAGGCCACAGAGAGGGGCTACTTATTGGCTTTATCTACATGGCATCCTCAGCCTAATTTATTATACAAATTGAGACTACCTTTCTCGGAGTGGCACCAGCTCCCATGAATCATGAATAAAGAAAATGTCCCACAGACTTGCCTACAGGTCAATCTTATGGAGCATTTTCACAACTGAGATATTCTCTTCCCAGATGACTCTTGCTTGTGTCCAGTTGACACACACACACACACACACACACACACACACACACACACAAGAATTCCTTTTTTATAGCAATATGGAATTTAATGCAATGAGAAAGTAATGATATAATATTATTGTCAGTAGTAAATCCTATTTACACACTTAATATTTTCCTTGTGGTAAACATTAGATATTAATATCTAGTCACAATCATCAGTAATAAATGTCAATACAAAGTATTATAAATAAATAAAATCCCAAAAATAATAGCCTAGCTTACAACAAACATAAACAAGTGTTTACTTGGTTTTTTTATATATGCAATACTATTTTTTGCAACTACTGAGATTAGGAGAAATAAAAAAAATGGTTATAACATACATTTTTGAAGAACCCATAAAGACTAACTTTTCCTAAATCTTTTTAGCCTATTAAGCAGAAAGCAAGTCTTCATTTTCAAGACCACCTTGTAACTAGAGCTCTTAAAGTAGCTATGTTCCAATCACCATTTGTGTTTGTTTCTTTTTTTTTTTAAGAAGTCAACAGAAAAGTAAAAGTTTAGGAGCAAAGCAGAAGCTGTAGCACATCCATCTCCTCTAGGTTCAGTTGTCTTACAGGATGGCAGCTTCATCATCTCTGAATTTCATCTAAGAGTCCCAGAAAACATCCACTTTCCAGCCTCTTGGCTTTCTGAAGGTGACAGTTGTCTATAACCTTGAAGTGCCTCCTCTGTGACAGTTTCTGCAGCCAGTGTAGGACCTGATACTTCAGCCCTCCAATTGTTTGTTCTATGCACATTTTTTATATTCAAGCCATTTTTCTTTTGTTTTAGAAATCTCTCATTGTCAGTATTTATGGTATAAAACATGATGTTATGAGAATTCAAGTAAATATTAAAATGGTTACCATAATAAAGAAAATTAGCATATTCATCATCTGACAGCATTAACATTTTTACACATCAAAAGCAGTTGCAACCTGCCACAGTCTCCTCATACAACAAAACTAAAATAAAGTCAGATTGATACAGTGTTTTCAACTATGATTCTCACTTTGCACAGTAGGTCTTTAGACAGCACCATGCTACTCAATTGTTACTTTATCTGTGATCCTCATCTCTTCCACCCTGACTATGCTACCTCTCAAAGAATTCCCTAATAATATTACTAGATAGGCTCAGTTATCTGTAGCTAACCTCTTGCTGATATACCTTCATAATCTATGGGAAACTCAGGTAGCATTGTAAGTCTTGGCTAGCTTAGTTACATGATTAACCTCCGCAGTAAAGAAATACTAGTTTATGTCTTACAACTGCCCAAGTGCTCAGGTCATTAAGGACGGAAGATGACTCCTTGATAGAAAGATGCAGTTCCCACTGTCCTCTATCTTCAAACCACACATTTTCTCAACTAAATTATTTATTTGGTGGAAGTTAAAATCTTGCATTGTCATAATTAGAGTTTATAACTATGATAAACTTTAGAAAGTCCGTTTGTTTTGGCTAATGGTTTGTGATTTGTGTTTGTTTTCCTTTTCATCTGAAGTGAGAGATGACATTTATAAACAGAAGGATTTCTACCATCTGAAACAGAAAGTCAAAAGGGCTTAGGTATATCGGAAGGGTCTTCAAGACTCAATCCGAGTGGTCAGTCTTAGACACATATACATATGAACAGCAGTAAAAAGACTCAGCATATTTCATAAATAACATATGAAATCTCATAATTATATTTACATATTATGTATATACATATATGTAATATATGTATATAATATATGCATATAATGAGAAGTCATGGATTTGAGAGGGAGTGGAGAACACAATAAGAGTTGGAGGAGTGCAGAGGCACAAAAATGTGAGCCTATTTCTACCTTGTCAGAAAGTCAGAGAGTTTTAAATTGCTCAAAGTTGTTGGCAACATGTGTGGCTATTCAGCTTGGCCTAGGGTGTGGTTACTTGGTGTTTTTAACATTAAGATGACCCATGGAAGTAGATCCACTCCACCTTGACCAAAAGTCAGGCAATTCAAGCATACTTCTGCTTCTTCTTTTGAAATAGGAGGTTTGACTTAGGGAGTGGCTGCCTTCAGGATACTTGGTCTAGAGTGGACTCACTGCCTAAACAACAGAATGCTTTTCTCATGAATTAATAGCTTGATGTCTCAATGTATTGGAGCAAGTTCTAGTTGGACTTTGTATCTTGTTAAAGCAGCCTTTTGCATTCTTAACCTTTTGCATTGGGATATAAAAGTATATGGAAAATTAGCTGTTGGTGATTTCAGTACTCACTGGAACTTGTCTATGTTTTCTGTTTTATTATTGTCACTTGCATCCTTGTTGTCTTTTCTAAGCCTCATGCCCCTACCCTGGTAAATGGTATAGTTGTTGAAGCTGGACCCCAACAAGAAGGGGGGAAATGATATATAGTATTCATATATGACATTCTAAGAAGATAATAAATAATATTTTAAAAGATTAGAGAAGCTTTATTAAGCACATTATAATTTTATGCAACCTAAACACTGTTTATCTTCAAAATAATGGGACTTTATTGAGACCTGAAACCTGAAAATGGAGCCTGATGTGGGATACCCTTCTGTGTGCTGTGATTACCATTAATGAGTAAAGAAACTGCTTTGGACCAATAGCAGGGCAGAACTTAGGTAGGCGGTGAAAACTAAACTGAATGCTGGGAGGAAGGAGTCAGAGTCAGAGAGAAGCCATGTAACCGATAAGCCACATGGTGATACACAGATTAATAGAAATGGATTAAATTAATATGCAAGAGTCAGCCAATAAGAAGCTAGAGCTAATGGGCCAAGCAGCGATTTAAATAATATAGTTTCTATGTGAATATTTCAGGCCTAAACTGCCAGGCAGCTGGGAAACAAACAAGCAGCCTCCTCCAACAGGAGGTATGTCTGGTGTGAAGGAACAGTGATGAGATTTTGATGAGAGCTGAATCCATGAAGAGTGGTACCTGGGATAGGTATGTCTATTGTGGAAGAAAGGAGACAAGAGGAAAGTGAACGGCCACTAACACAAATGCCATGCTTTAAACATTTTATTAACAACAACCTTATTATCCAAAGAGCTATGATAAAGTGTTTCAAGACTATTTGCAAGCCATGTGTATTAACCACCTGGTGGTTTTGTCTTTTAATTCTTCTTAAGAATTTCTGTTATATAAAAATGCCTGCAAAGATGAACTATTTGATATTGTAAACATCCTGTTTCTGTATGTGAAGCTGGTAAACAGTCAAAAATACAAGATTAATAAATATATTATATATATTATAGATATTAATAAATATATATATAGATATTATAAAGCATCATCAATAAGGATGTCTCTTTACTCTGCTTTAAAATTATAACAAAAAATGGTGTGACTGTAATAGAAAACCTAGACTTCAATCATAAAATGAGATATAGTTTTTCCTCTCCTACAGGGAACTGATTCCTAAGAAAGCTTTTGAGTCTGTTTCATACCAGCATTTCAAAGGGTTTTTGCTGACTGAAATCTAGACTTGGCTTAGCAGATTTCACCACTGAGTTCAAAGATAGCTCTAAATTTGACCCCATATGTTTTCTTGTCTTCAGATGCACTGCAAAACGTGTGAGATTAATGGAAAACATGAATAAAAAGGTCTCAGGTACAGAAAACATCGCAAAGGCAGCCTGCCTGCTGAAACTGACAGTGGCTGCCATGGCATGAGTCAAATGAAGTTCCAGTCACTCAACAATGACTGGAATTATTGTTTGATGTTTGTGTGGGAGCATTATCCCAAATGTTTAAAATATATCTCTACAGCTCCAATTGTTGTATTCCCTATATATGCCTTCTAATGACCAAAAATGAAGAAAAGAATGTTTCCTACTTTGAAAGTTGGAGAATAAGAAATTAAAATTTTGGTAATAATATTGTTGTATTTTATCAAAGAGCAAGAATTTGATGTTAGAATAAATTTTGAGTACTGAGCATCTAATATCAAATTCTTGCTCTTTGGTAAAGAACAAACTGACCAATGAGTAGAAAGGTAACCAGAGAAGAAAAGTCCATATTCTTTGTAGATATGATATCAAACAAGACAAAAAGGAATGTGAGAAAGTGACTCATAAAGAGATTTACCAAGGTAATCGCCAATCTCAACTTTCAAACATGCAGTTTTTCCCATCATAAAACATTTCAGAATAGCAATATATGCTATTCTAAAAGCAATATGTACATTTTTATTGACTCATAGATCATGGACCTATGAATATTATACATGCATTATATGTGGTATTTGTTATATTTTATGTATATCATTTATGTGATCACACAAATGAAAATGGCATAAGGACAGACAAGAGTTGACAATCAGGGCCCTAGAATCAAAAACTTAGATCTGTTGGGACACCTCCTCTTGTTGTGTGGCTTTGTACAACAATATCAGTGCTCCTCTTTCATTGATTCTGAAGTGGATATATAATAATGGGAGGAGCAAATACCTCATTTATTTTCTGATAAACTAGTTCATACTTCCTCACAGAGGATACTTCTAGGACCCCACTGGGTGTCTAAAACTTCAGGTGGTATAGGTACTGTGAAAGCCCAAAAAATTTGAACCTATTTTCATGTTATCTGAAGGTCAGAGAGTTTGAGCTTGCTCAAAGTTGTTGACAACAAATGTGGCTACACACCCTAACCAAGGATGTGGTTACTTGGTGCTTCGTACAGGTAGATCCACTCCACCGTGACCAAGGGTCAGAGAATTCAAGCATACTTGTGTTCCTTCTTTTGAATGAAGATGCTTGATCTAGGGAGTGGCAGTCTTCAGGATATTTGGTCTGGGGTGGGTTCACTACCTAAACAACAGAATGCTTTTCTCAAGAATTAGTGAGTAGATGGCTCAAAGTACTGAAGCAAATAACTATTCTAGTTGTCCTCTGTATCATGATAAGGCAGTCTTTGGCTGCTCCCCACCTGTTGTATTAGGGTATAAAAGTGTATGGAAAAGTAAATATGGGAATTTCAGTAGTCACTGGAACTCCCTCACGACTTTAGCCTGTATTTCTCTTTGTAATTTTCATTCATGTCTGTTCTCTTTACTTACTCTTCTAATCCTCATCCCCTACCCTGGTAAGTGGTATATTTGTCAAAGCTGGTTCCCAACAAGGTATAGACCCCTACATGCACCATGTGCATTTGTGATATCTCTATGACAAAGTTTCCTCCTTACAAGGTTTAATTTATAAAACACAATAAGAATCAAAAACCAATAGTAAATAAAAACTGAAGATCCAGAGCATTAGAGGTTGTATGCATGTGATTTCTCACTAATGCTGCCACGCCATTACAGTCAACCTTCAGATACCCAGTGAAGCACCACGTGTCTAGCCAGTGAGTAGCAATTACAACTGGTTATGCTGAACACAGATGCTGCATGACTCCCAGAGCTAGAGCACCGAGACAGAAGAGAAAGGATCTTATTCAAATCCAGCTTGTTGAGGCGTACTAAGGATGCTTACAGGAGAACGGATGACTAAAGACAGTTTCACCATGGGCAGTGCCCTTTCCAGCTTTATTTTCTAAGCATGTACAGAGATTGGATGGCATGGTGACTTTGGCAGAAGTCTTTACTTAAAACATTTTTTTCATGTTTAAAGTTTCAAAATAAAAAAAAATTATGAAATAATAAGACATCTTCCTACTAAGAAAAAGAGACAGGAGTGTATGGAACCAATCAACTTTGCTGCATTGCTATTAATGTTAAATCTTTAGATAAAAAGATCAATCTGTTGTAGTTACCCATATTTGCTGTCATACACAGCCTATCCTGATTTCCATATACTCTGTCAATTCTTGCTAGCAATATACCAAAATTTTGAGTTGACTCTTCATATCAACATTATAGAAAGAACCAGTTTGTTCTGGAAAAACATCTGTGATGTTATTTTTTAATCAAAATTAGCCAAATGATAAACCAAACGAAAAAAAACACCAGTGACATAGATACAAAATAAATATTTTGAATAAGATAAATTTGCTAAAATTATCAAAGAAAGACATATCTTTAAAAGGATGGATGACTCCGCCATCAAGAAGTCTCTTGTTATTCTTCCCCACCCATCCACCTTACTTTGCATAAGTGTGACAGTCCTATGGCTCGGTCTCTTAGTAAGGCTTCTAACAGTGAGAACAGGACCGCTGTTTGATCCTCAGCTGGCTTCTGGTAACCTGTTCCCCATGCTGCATATCTGGCCCATCCTCAACCATAAGGGGAGGATTTCGGTCTTGCCTCAACTTGATGTGCCATGCTTTATGCAAGCCATGGGAGGCCTGTCCCTTTATGAAGTGAGATAGAGGATGAGTGGGTGGGGAGAGAGTTAGATAGGAAAGGGGAGGATATGGGAGGAGAAGAGGAAGGAGAAACTGGTTGATACATAAAATAATTGAAAAAATGTTATTTAAATAAAAAAAGAAATGAAAAATAAATAAAATTAGTGTTCAAAAGTAGCATATAAAAGTATGTTGCTTTTAAAAAAAAAAGCAGGAACCAGAGAAATTATGTCTTAAAAGCTAATATTTTCTGGTTAAATAAGTTTTGAAGCTAGGACATAGTAGGTTCTATGGAATTTGAAAAGTCCCAGAAAACATTCATATATTAACAGTTAGAGATAAATAGACAGTGCTATAAGATGGCTCCCATTAAAATCCTATTTCATTTCTGAATATAAAATAAACAAGGGCATTTGAATATTCTGTAAAGTCAATGGAATTCTAAATCACACAAATTTGATTTCCATTCTCTATCCTCACTGCTTACAATCTTTGGTATATGCAGAAAGGGAAATTTTGTTTAAAGAAATTTAAAACAATACTATGTTTTCATTTTATTAAAATACCTAGTTTTAAAAATTATTTGGTTCTCTCAAAGTGGAGTCTTTTTAATATCAAAACAATGGAACAAAATGTTATTAATAATGAATAAAAGTTATAATCATATGGGTAAAAAGAGCCAACCTTTCCTAAAGTTAAAACAATCCACATTAAGCTGGACATTTGTCACATGTCTATAAATCTGACACTTGGAGTACTGAGATGGGCAGAGAGACAGACAGATCTCTTTGATTTTGATACCTTGTCTACAAAGTTAGTTCCAGGGTAGTCAGGGATGTGTAGAGAGACCCTGTCTTACAACAATAACACAAACAAACAACAAAATCTAACCTCATAAAGTTTATGGCAAAAAAATCAAACCAACCAAAAGAAAGTTTGAATTTAAAAAAAGGCATATAATAAATTACTTCAAACAATCCAACTATTAAATAAGTGATTAATAAGATATAAACTATGGCACACAGAACAAAAGTATATACACATATATTCAGTAAAGTTACAGAGCACAATGGTGTCTATAGAGGGGTTGAGCATTGGTTAACATATCTGTTTTCCTGTGGGCTGTATTGTGTTTTTATTATTTTAACTAGTTTAGCTGATGTTGCTATTATATATCACATGTACAAGTTTTATCAGATACAGTGAGCCAAAAATAGAAAGAAATCAGACCCAGATTATGCTATCTACTGGTGTTGATATTACCCATAAATATCTTCTATGATTGCTTTAACAATCTTTCTCTTCTAACAATAACTTTTCTGTCCAATCAGTCTCATATCAGTTCCTACAAATTAAACTACTTGACACGATGGGACATAAAGCATCTCTTGGCCTCTAGACTCACAAAATGTAGTTCTTGGCTAACAGAGGAAACTATGAGCTGAAGTTGAAAAAAAGAAGTCATACTTGGTTGAGGATTCTCCAGACTATTGACTGGTTAGAAGTTCATGACTCTATAATGTCAGAGATACAGAAATTTCTAGTTCCCTGCATAGCCATTTATTTGTGCACCTCTGTCTTCAAGATAACATCGTACCGATACTCAGATAAATCTTTTGGAATGCATCCTTAGCAAACCACTAACTTCTACTAGCCAAAAAGGAAAGAAAAAAAGAAGGGAAAATAATGTCATCAGTTAGCATCTGAAACAGATAGCAGAGTTTTTCTTACCTCTTTTGCAAGCATCTCACTAATGCATTTACAAATTATGACTTTGTTTCTCTGGTTAAAAAACATCTATGAAAATCTCTTGCATTAGAACCCATCATTGTGTGTAGACTAATTCAATGTTCTAGACACATGCTCATGGGTTAAGTCTTCACCACAACCCCTTGGAATCTCCAAATACTCAAAGAGTCTGGAATGTTTGGGTGGAAAGTTTCATCCCAAGACCCCTCTTCTGAGAGTTGTCTCAGTCCAGACTCCACCTCCAAGAAAGCCCACCAAATGGTGACCTCTCTGCAGAGAGACTCAAAACCACCTACACTGGGTATTTAAACTGCACCCCCCCCCCCAGAACAAACACAAGTTTTCACGGTCTTCCTTCCTTGTCTCCTCTCTGAGGGCCTGAAGGGTCACCCAGGAGCACTGGCATCAAGTAAACCTGGGCTTTTTCTTATTCAGTTTGATTTGGTCTGATTTGGAATATTATATTGGCAGAGAGGTTATTCGGGTACAAAAAGCTTTTCAGTCACTTCATATATGGTTCAGAATAAATATCTTCACTTATCTTAAGCTTATGTCACAATTTTATAATTGATTTTACAAATAATTTGAATAAAGTATATGAAATACTGCAGGGCATCGATTAAACTCAACCATGACCTTTCAACATCAAGAGCTCAGTGTGTTTCTGTGACACCTGGGATAGATAAAAACATGAGTAAGAACAGCAGCAAGTGTGCAGACTTCTCAGTTTACAGCCCTTTTAGGTGAATAGCAAACACTGAACTATCAGCATGCACACACACGCGCGCACACACACACACACTAACTTACAGGAAACTAGTGGTTTATTATAGACAAGATGTAAAGTTGCCGTGGTCCTGAGACATGATTGAGGCTATCCCCAATGAGATGTTACAGTGTAGAATGAGTTGCTAAGTTTTAATTGAAGAGAGGGTCAGTAGAGACTTTCTAGCACCTGGGAAAGCAGAAATAGTCACAAGCACAGATGACAGCAGAGACACTTAAACTCTTAACAAAGAAGATATTAAGAAGGTCGAACTCGCATGATGTATATCATGTGTGAGACAGTGGTAGGCATGAGTTCCATTGGAAGAAGAGAGAAAAATAAGGCAGAAAGTTGAAGGGACATTATAGGGCAGAGAAATTTGTTTTTATATACTTATTTACTTATACATTGGTTAAATTAATGATTGAGATTGGAATGTGAGAAGAAGAAACCCAACTCTGGTTTTCAGATTTCATACACCATTTCTTACACAAATTCTCAAAGTATCTCAGCTTGGCAAGTCTTTGACCACAGGCCACTGCCCATTTGTTCCACTACAACTGCTACTACCAAGACCGATCTTGTGTAGCTTAAGCCTGAGCTACACTGGCTGCTCCTTCTCGTCACTTTTGTCTCTAGAAAAAGCACAGACCTGGAAGCTGCCACATGGCTAAGGCCATTGACGTCAATACATTGATAGAAAATGGCAAGTGGGATGTGACGAAACGCAATGCATGGGCTGGAGAGATAACTCAGCAGGTAAGAGCACTGGCTGCTCTTCCGGAGGACCTGGGTTCAATTCCCAGTACCCACATGGCAACTCACAACTGTCTGTCACTCCAGCTCCAGGGGATCTGTCACATTCACAGGCATACAAGCAGGCAAAACGCCAATGCTTGTAAAACAAAAGTAATTAAATCTTTAGAAAAATTGCAATACGCAGTATACTTTCCTGTTAGCCTTTGTGATAAATACTCTAGAGACAAGGCAGCTGCATATGAAGAGTCCGCTGTCCAAAGAAGCAGAGTTTGTCCTGGGGAGGCAGCTGGATGACGTCACAGCAAATTTATTTCTTACCATCCTGTGGTCACTTCCCACTTCCCTCAGACCAAGACAACTCTGCATATTAACCAGATAGCCATTTAGTTCATTTTAACTCTGATTCTCTTTCTTGGGAAACTTTGATCATGACAAGAAGTAGAAGCCATAACGTAGAAAAGGCACATTCATTGCCTCCCTTATAATCTCTTTTAATTAATATTTAATAGTTCATTTTGCTGAAAATTTATAGTAGGCATTTGTCACATGCAAAACAGAAGAATTATTTCCTGTTCTCAAGAAAGTAGAAAAGCAAGAACGGTACAGAAAGAGTGAGTGTGGTGGCCCACGCCTTTAATCCTAGCAAAAGGGAGGCAGAGACAGGTGGATCTCTGTGAGTTTGAGGCCTGCCTGGTCTCCAGATCTAGTTCCTGGACAGTGAGGGTTGTTAAACAGAGAAATCCTGTCTTGAAAAACAAAACAAAACAAAAGAGTAGTATAAAAACAAACACAGGAAGGTTTTGTTTCCTCTGTGCTAAGAAATAAAGTAAGTGTAGCTACGTGGAGTAACATAGGAAGAACAGCTGGCTCTGTTACAGAGAAGTTCAGACATTTGTCTGCATGAGAAGACAGGCAGAGAGATGTTGAAGTGACTCAAAAATTTCCCCAAGAGACAACAACAGCAGAATTTTAAGGTAGGATTCTGGACAATAAAACACGGTGGGGGGGTGAGACCAGGCCGTGATGGCACATGCCTTTAAACCCAGCACTTGGGAAACAGAATCAGGTGGCTCTCTATGAGTTCGAGGCCAACCTGGTCTACAATACTAGTTCCAGGACAGGCTCCAAAGCTACAGAGAAACCCTGTATTGAAAAACCAAATATATACACAGGTGAAAAAAAAATGGTTTCTTGAAATATAGCAGGGACAACAAGTACAGGACAGTCAATTTTAATTAAATGGCCAAACTGGGATTCCTTTCTGAACTGTCTGCTTCAAACAATTATACTGGACTTTGATTCACCCTGAAGCTATGGAGCTTCATTAATCCCTTGGTAACACTATCACAATTTAAAGGTCACTTCCTCATGAAGGCCTCTCTGACTATAAATATTCTATTTATGCCCAGTTATTGCTGATGTCAAAACCTACCAAATCCCAAATCACTTTTATTTCATATATGAAAACTGTGACTACGGGATATTTTTTAAATTATTGATGGATTGTTTATTCTTTGCTATTACATTTTGAGCTCTGTTAAAAGGGAAATGAGCATAGAGTGAAACTATTTCAAAATAAGAAAAATGTATAAATTGAGACGAAGGACTAAATGGCTCTAGATATAGCTAATAGAGAAAACCTATTCTGAAAGAGAGACTTGGCTCTAGCCGGGACCCCAGGTGTCCACGGGGATGTCCCCAGCTAGGTCCTTGGGCAGCAGAGCAGAGGGTGCCTGAACTGGCCTTGCCCCACTATCACACTGACGATTATCTCAAATATCACCATAGGATCTTTGTCTGGCAATGGATGGCGATAGAGACAGAGACCCTCATCAGAGCAATGGACTGAGCTCCCAAGGTCCACTTGAAGAGCAGAAGGAAGGACAAGATGATCAAGGAAGTCTGGACTGAGAGGGGTTGGTCCACCCACTGAGACATAATGGGAGATCACCAAATCCAGCTGGACTGGGACCGAATGAGCATGTGATCAAACCAGACTCTTAATGTGGCTGACAATGGGGGCTGATGAGAAGCCATTGATAATGGCACTGGGACTTGTTTCTACTGCATGTACTGGCTTTTTGGGACCCTAGTCTATTTAGATGCAAAGCTTCCTAGGCCTGGATGTAGGGGGGAGGGCCTTGGACTTACCACAGGGCAGGGTTCCCTGCCATCTCTTAAGGAGGGGGGGGGGGAGAAGGATGAGTGGGGGAGTGAGAGACGAATGGGAGGAGGGGAGGAATTGTAAATTTTTTAAAGGAAAAAATAAATAATTTTTTAAAAAAAAGATTATAAAAAAGAAATAGTCTTGAGTTTCTCTCCGTTTAATTTGATGTTAGCTGTCGGTTTGCTGTAAATAGCTTTTATTATATTTAGGAATGACCCTTGTATCCCTAATCTCTCCAAGACCTTTATCATAAAAGGGTGCTGAATTTTGTCAAATGCTTTTTCAGCATCTAATGAGATGACCATATGGTTTTTTTCCTTCAGCTTGTTTATATGTGGAAGTACTCTACAACAAATGGGCACAGGGAACCGTTTCCTATGCATAACCCCAGCTGCACAGACTTTAAGGGCAACATTGAATAAATGGGACCTCCTGAAGTTGAGCAGCTTCTGTAAAGCAAAGGACATTGTCACTAAGACACAAAGGCAGCCTACTGACTGGGAAAAGATCTTCACCAACCCTGCAACTGACAAAGGTCTGATCTCTAAAATATATAAGGAACTCAAGAGACTAGACGGTAAAATGCCAATTAACCCAATTAAAAAATGGGGCGATGAACTGAACAGAGAATTCTCAACAGAAGAAGTTCGAATGGCCAAAAGACACTTAAGGTCATGCTCAACCTCCCTAGCTATCAGGGAAATGCAAATCAAAACAACTTTGAGATATCATCTCACACCTGTCAGATTGGCTAAAATCCAAAACACCAATAATAACCTTTGCTGGAGAGGTTGTGGGGTAAGGGGCACACTCATCCATTGCTGGTGGGAATGCAAACTTGTGCAACCACTTTGGAAAGCAGTGTGGCGGTTTCTCAGGAAATTCGGGATCAACCTACCCCAGGACCCAGCAATTCCACTATTGGGAATCTACCCAAGAGATGCCCAATCATACAACAAAAGCATATGCTCATCTATGTTCATAGCAGCATTATTTGTAATAGCCAGATCCTGGAGACAGCCTAGATGCCCTTCAGTGGAAGAATGGATGAAGAAACTGTGGAATATATACATGCTAGAATACTACTCAGCGGTAAAAAACAATGACATCTTGAATTTTGCAGGCAAATGGATGGAAATAGAAAACACTATTCTGAGTGAGGTAACCCAGACCCATAAAGATGAACATGGGATGTACTCACTCATATTCGGTTTCTAGCCATGATTATAGGACATCGAGCCTATAAGTTTGGGATCCTTGAGAAGATAATAAGAAGGTGAACTCCCAAAAAAGATATAGTAATCCTCCTGGATATTGGAAGTAGACACGATCGCCAGGCAAAATTGGGAACTTGAGGGTTGGGCAAGACTGGGCCAAGGGAAGATGGGGAGAGAAAAGTGTGAAGGGGAGAGCGGGGGGAGCTCGGAGGAATGGGGTGCTTGGGATATAGGAAGGGTGGATATGAGAGCAGGGAAGCATATATCTGAATTTAAGGAGCTACCTGAGGGTTGTCAAGAGACTTGACCCTAGAGGGGTTCCCAGGTTTCCAGGGAGACGCCCCCAGTTAGTTCCTTGGGCAGCTGAGGAGAGGGAGCCTGAAAAGGCCAGTTCCTATAGCCATACTGATGAATTTCTTGCATATCACCATAGAACCTCCACCTGACGATAGATGAAGAAAATGACAGAGCCCCACCTTGGAGCACCGGACTGAGCTCCCAAGGTCCTGATGAGGAGCAGAAGGAGAGAGAACATGAGAAGGAAAGTCAGGACCGTGAGGGAACCTCCAGCTGGCGACAGATGGGGAAGGTGACTGAGCCCCACATTGGAGCACTGGACTGAGCTCCCAAGGTCCCGATGAGGAGCAGAAGGAGCGAGAACATGAGGGAGAAAGTCAGGAACGAGAGGGGTGCGTTCACTCATGGAGACGGTGGGACAGAACTAATGGGAGATCACCAACTCCAGTTGGAATGGGACTGATGGATCATGCGACCAAACCCGTCTCTCTGAGTGTGGCCAACAGCGGGGGCTGACTGAGAAGCAAAGGACAATGGCTCTGGGCTCTGATTCTTCTTCATGGACGGGCTCTGTGGGAGCCTTCTCAGCTTGGTCGATCACCTTCCTGGACCTGGGGGGAGTTGGGAGGACCTTGGTCTTAGCATAGAGTGGGGAACCCTGATGGCTCCTTGGCCTTGAGAGGGAGGGAGGGGAGGTATGGGTGGAGGGGAGGGGAGGGAAGGGGGAGAAGGAGGGGAGAGAAAGGGGAGAAGGAGGGGAGGGAGGGGGGAGGAGGAGGGAAGGAGATGGAAATTTTTAAATATAAAAAAAATAAACCATGAGAAAAAAAATAAAAAAATAAAAAATAAAAAAAAAAAAAAAAAAAAAAAAGAAAAAGTCTCTTGGGCTCCCCTCATCTTGGGAAAAATAAATCTTAAGGAAGTAAAGGACAGAGTGGACAGGGAATCAAAATGCCTGCAGAGTAAGAAGAAATGTAAAGGAAAACAGGACAGTAGCAAAGCAGGCACACTCAGCTGGCACACTGAGAAAAGCAAGAAACATCTGAATCTGATAAAAAGGCACAGTTAGCACCTTACACATACACTCACACATACATATGCAAGCATATACACATGCAGAGGCACACACATACACTCACTCACACACACATACACTCACTCACACACACATACACACATCACTCCCACACACACATACACATGCACACATTTGCAAGCACATACACATGCAGAGGCATTTGCACATATACACACACACTCACTCACTTACACATACACACATATATGCATGCATATACATATAAGAAGTATACATATAAAATGTATTATATTTTAGAATATGCCTTTAGTATGGAAAAATAACGTTATATGTTCTGTAGCTTATTTAAACATATTTGTAAAATATTGGTTTATCCTGATAGAAAAATTTACTAAATTCTAGACGAACTTCATTTTTTAGAGATACATTAAGAAATTTGTTTGTTTACAATTTTTAATGACCACATAACATATTTAAACATATGTAGTTTTATTTATTACTTCATATGTTTTTAGATTGTGAAAATACTTAAAATCCTGATAAAATTATCATTTAGACTAAAGACGTGTCTTTTGTTAAGCAGTGGCCTATAAACATGTATAAAAATGAATGATAAATAGTATGATATACTTTGTATATTCATTCATGAATTTTCCAGAGACATTTTCATGAAATATTATATAACTGATTAAATATCATCCCTACGTACAAATCCACAAACAGTACACGTGCAAACACACTCACCCGAGGGGCACCGCTACAACTGAAGAAGAATGAATCCAACATTCCTCTTCGTTTTATTGATGAGGTGTGTTGCTTGAACATAAGCCAAATAAAATCTGTTTGCTGCACAAAGAAGCCCAATAATAAGAGAAATATATACCTTAATAACTATATTAAATTTTAATGCTTTCATAATGCTGTTCATTTTTATGTCCATTATTTTCCTCCTAGACATCCAGGGAATGTTTATATGCCTTCCCATTAATAATTCTTTAACTCAAGCTGTTTTATGTCTGAAATCACTGTTCAAAATACATCTACCTTATAGCTATAGAACCAGGAGAACAAAAAGGAGCCAGAAAATATTGGCATCATTACATCCATAATTGTTGCAGTTATGTTCTCTAAAATGCAGAATGTTAATGGTTATTTTCCAAAATCACTATTCTTCATAACATAACAGAACTTTCTATGTTTTAATGTCTTTAAAACTCTTTCAAAGTACATCATATTGATTTTAATTTTAATACAACATAATCCATTATTGCCTTCCTGTCATTGGTTATTTTTCATGGCTCCTCGCCTCAAAGTATATCTGTATTTTCAGTTCACCCTAAGATTTTGGGAATCATATTTTATTGCACAGCTTAGCAGCATTTATTAATCATTTCCTTCCATTTTCATCTCCTATAAAATATTCATTACATTTGACTTTGGGTCCTGGTCTCCCTGCCATTATCCCAATCTCTCATTGACTCTATATAAAGTAATTAGCTGTAATTTCCCAGAAAAAAAAAACTAGAATTCCATCTCTACCTTCATTTTTCAAGTTAGGTAGATGTTCATATATATTGAAATTGTTTGGGTTTTTTGGCTTATTTGTTTGAGACAAGGTTTCACTTGGAACTCACTATGTAATCCAGAGTGCCCCATACTCACCATCCTCCTGCCTCAGTCTTCAAGGTCCTGGAACAATACTTCTATAAAGCCACACTTGCAAATATTCTGTCTATTATTTGCAAGAAATGAGAGATAAACTAATTTACATCATGTTGTTTGAAGAGATTTCATGTGGAAGAAACAGCCATGAGGAAGAAAAATAGGATGTAAAATCCAGTCTCTAAAAATATGTGCCAATTAGAGGATTTAGAACTCTCTGGTATCCATAAATTAGAGAAATTACTATAGGAAGAAGAATAGATCAACATAGGTCAAGAAATTCAGTACTTGATCCTAGGATTTAGGAGGATGAAGCAGGGTGAGGTATTTTAAATAAATATGGGCTATTCAGCAAGACCTTATCTAACTGAAAAATGTATACAGACAAACAAAATGACCACACGTACTAAGCACACAGAGAGTGGGAAGGAAAGAAGGAGGGAGAGAGAAAGAGAGGTGTGGGAGACAGACTGTAGCAGCCATTCTTTGCTAACTAAGACTCTGATATTCACAAACAGGATCCAGGTAAAAGAGTTACTGCATCGTAGTAGCTGAAGTTATGAGCACTGTCTTTTTTTTTTTTTTTTTTTTTTTTTTTTTTTTTTTTTTTTGGTTTTTCGAGACAGGGTTTCCCTCTAGTTCCTAGAGCCTGTCCTGGAACTAGCTCTTGTAGACCAGGCTGGCCTCGAACTCAGAGATCCGCCTACCTCTGCCTCCCGAGTGCTGGGATTAATGGCGGGCCACCGCCCGGCTCTGAGCACTGTCTTTATACAGGCCTGACATGTGATGTCACTCTTCACAGCTTTGGGAATTTTCATAGACTTTAGCTTCTTGAGTAAGGGATCATACAGAGTAGCCGGTGGTATAACACTCAGGTATAGAGAGGATTGACAAAACTTGCAAAAATATTTAAATATTCACTCACTCAGTCTAAAAGTAAGAAAAGACTTATTACCAAATTATTACTACGATTAACTGTGTCCTATTAAACCTTTTCCTCAGGTCTTTAAGCGTGAGTTACTTCTAATTTTAACCATTCGAAAAACATACTTAAGGACCTTAGTTCGATACTCAGTACCTAATAATATCTGCTCCTTTCCTACATTTAACAATAAGGATGGAGATATGGTTCTGAGACACTCCATGTATATATCAGGACCTAGTTTCAATCTATAGCATCTCAAAATAAATAAATGAATAAGTGGAAAAATAAATAAATATAAGTAAGCATTTGGGGGAACAGATTGATTTTTAACAAGAACACTAACTGAAACAATGTGAAAATCGATGCAAACATAATCCTCATATTTCCAGTCACCAGCATGTTTTTATCATCAGCATCCCTACATTTCCCAGAATAAATCAATTACCTTAAAGACCAATACCAATTTCACTAAAGAGTGTAGAGGGTTGCCATCCTACAGTCTTTATTGTAAAACTCAATAAATCTGTTTTCATATTTCCTCTGACAACACTGGTAGGGCTGTTCCAGCTGTATTCTTTTATTTTCCCTTCCGTTGTCTTCAGAAACTAAAATATTTTGAAAGTCACTGCTTTTGCTTGTCCCAGATTATGACTCACTGATAAAGTTCAGTGGTTCTAGCCCAAGGTAAGCGAGGTTATCTCTTATCCAGATGATGGTCCCCATACATACTCGCACCTCTTATTCCTTCATCCTGCTGGTGTTGTGATCGAGGACAGGAGTGTGTGCTTTTCCATCTCACGGAGAGCATGTCATGCTGCCAGCACACAGCAGTGTGGATGGAGGGGAGAGGCAGCATAAATAACGGCTGTGGGTTGTCTCTCTTTTTAAAAGAGAATTTGAGTAATTTTTTCAGCACATTGTGAACCAACAAGACATCAGTATAAAGAAGTATAAGCGTGGAGCCATGCAAATTAGGTCTGAATTTAAGCTCTATTTGCTATCTGTGGGTACTTTAGGTTATTCAATGAAGTAAGCTCCTCACCAGTAAATGATGGCTGGCATCACTCTCAAGGATTATTTTACATTCAAAGGATGTGTGTGTGCCCCATGTATAAACTATTGGAGGCAGTAGAACAGAGAGAGGTATTATTATTGTTAGCCATTATCACCAGGAGTATTCTGAGTCCCATGTAAGTTAACTGTATGTTTTGGAGAATCAGGCAGTTGACTATTTTCCTAGTAGGGTCATATTTTATCATTATGAGTCTTCCTGGGAATGATCAGGTTACCAGAATTGTGGTAACAGAGTTATATTCAGGATTAGTACTTACAGGTAGGGCAAATAAATAAGCTGAAGGTGTTTAATCCTCCAGGCAGTACAAGCAAAAATTCCACCCCACGCTACCTTGAAGAGCATTCATTGGTAGTGAGCAAAACAGCTTTGACAGAATCAACAGGCAACAATTATTGTTGCTTATTGGGAGAGAAAATGAAGCCTACAGAAAAGATGGTGGTAGATTTCTTAATTTATTTATTTTGAAACTCTAAATTCCAAACACAGAGAATTTGTTGCTATATGAGAAATAAAACAAATTTAAACATTTTAAAACATAGATAAAACTCAATCATATGCATACTTTCACATGACTTACTTGCCTAAAATCAAATTCTATACTGTAATAAAGGTATTAGCAGTTCATTTTTATAGCGTGGGTCAAAGAGAGTAACTTTTCTCAGAGAAGTTACTTACTTTTGTTTTTTAAAATGACTGAGAATATGAAATATGTTTTAAATTGTATCCAGTAGATAGACACCACTTGGAAAGATACAACTCAAGTAGTATTTTACTGGAAACCAGATTTTATATCATGATGCATGCAGGGAGAAAGCACACAGGCCTGACCCAGCTTTGACACATCTCAAAACTGAAACATGCTAAATTAGACTGCTGAATTTACTCTTCTCTCTATAAGATAATTTTTTAAGGTA
The DNA here is from genome assembly GCF_903992535.2 of Arvicola amphibius. Classification (NCBI taxonomy): domain Eukaryota; kingdom Metazoa; phylum Chordata; class Mammalia; order Rodentia; family Cricetidae; genus Arvicola; species Arvicola amphibius. Next base: position 11,757,305 of record NC_052064.1, read on the forward strand.
CCACATATTTATTTTTCCAAGTTCTCTTTTCCAGCTGGGCTTCTTTCACAGTGTCTAGCAAGACAAAACTCCTGCCACACCTCCTCACCAATACACCATAGAAGAAACCATCAGTTAAAATGAGACAATCCCCTTTTCACAAACCCTTTCATAGCGGATGGCAGCCAACCCAAGGATTTACAGAGGCATTGTCTTTTGGGGACACTGACATTCTGCTTATAGTCTCATTTAGAGGTACCCACACTGAAAATGACCTAGTTAATGATTTTGAGGCAATGTCTCACTCCATAACCTACACTGACCTCGAACTCTTGATTCTTCTGCTTCAACCTCCCAAGTGGCGAGATGGGAGACTGGAGAAACCACACCCAATGGAAAGGGGAAATTTTAACAGATACGAACTAGCTTGTTCCTCTTCTGGGTATTTGAAATTGAAAAGCAAAGGTCTAGATGATGTTTCCTCTTATTTGAATTTCACCACTTTCCTTTCGGAGTCGAGAGCTGTGAGCACACTTTGAAAGTACATAAACATGTCCTCCTTGTTCCCCATTCTGCTTAGAGGCATGATATTTCTGGTGGCAACATTTCCTCTGCTCCTGGATGCATTTCTCATAATATAGTTCTTCCAGTGATGGATTCTTTTAGCCTTCATGATTCTGGAAAAGTCTATTTCACTTCTGCTTTGAAAACAACTCTCTTTTTTTCTTTTTTGAAACTGTTGAAAACCTCTAAGTTGGTTAAGTTGGTTGAGCTTTCTTTGGTCCAGTACTTTTTAAATGGCCCATTCTCTTTAAGCTTGTATCGTTTACAAAGAAATTTATTGTCATTTATCCTTGTTCTAAGTATTTTTTAAAATATTTTATCACATATTTTAGAAATTCTGACTGTTGCTTTTTTTAGGAAGAGATTCCTTCCTGTTTATAGATCTGCTTAAGGTTCCTACATCAATAAATTCTTAATTATTTTTAATCAACTTTAAAGACTATTCCACTATTATTTTTTAAAATAATTTTAGGCATCACCCTTCCAAGACACTTCAATCATATCTATATTTGCTCATGTGGAGTTCATAGTTCATTAGTGTCCAGTATGTTATTTTCTCTTCATCTTGTTTCCCATTGCGTATTCTCGTCCACAATGTCTACCGTGCTGATGATACAAAGCAGACTATTTTTTTCTCGAGAAGTTTGATTCGCATCTTTTATGATAATATTTAGCATCAACCATTCCCATAGTGCCTTGGTCATGTGGTATACATTACTTTTCTTCATGTTTTTATGTGTACTCATGGGCACCTGGGTACATTTGTGTAAAGACCAGAGGTAATTCCAGTGTCTTCCTCTGTCAGTTTCCGTCTCAGGCCTTGAGACCAGTCTCTCGGCGACTTCATGGTGCTCATAGCCTGGCTAAACAGCTGACCATGAAGCCCAGAAATGTGTCTGTCTTTAAACCACCATCACCTACACTGGGGTTAAAAATGTACACCACCATGCCTGATATTTCTACATGGGCATCTCTCCAGCCCTGAATACATTTTCAAAATAAATGGAATTTGAAGGAGAGCTGAGAGGGATATATGGGAGGGTCTGGAGGGAGGAAAGAAAAGGCTGAAATGGTAAAGTTATATTACAATATTAAAAATATTTTGAAAATAAAAGGTATTTTTAATGCCATTTAACTAGTTATATCATAATAACTATTGACCGTCTTGATAGATTTTTTTTCTTTTCCTGGTTTTGAATGCTTGCTAAAGATTTGCTTGACTGTACTTCACTATAAGCATTGGTTTTCTAGGTAATGAGTTTGTAAGGTATATATAATAATATATATTATATATTATACAATTATATAATATATATTATATAATATATAATTATATATTATTATATATAGTCCTATAGTATGCCTAAAGTTTTGGGGACACGTTCAATCCTCTTGAACGTTGCTTTAAAGCTCTGAAGGCATTTGTCTTGCTTAAATTTATCCCTAGAGCAAACCAGTTGTGAGTCCTGTAGCTTACGAGGTTTTCATGCTGGCTGTGAGCAGTGAGTGCAATGGCTGGGTGTTAGGGAGTTTGACTCCATCAGCTCTGTATTTCAGCAAGTTTCCTCGGATATCTGAAGTGACTGGAACCCTATTGGATGTGCCTGCTGTACTCTGAGGTTGGGCATGGTTTGCGTTTGCTCTTTTTTATCTGCTCTCCCTTCACCCTGGAACTTTTGTTACTGCTGATTCCTTTGATGACTGCCTCCTTTACCCTTCCTCAGGACAACAGCCAGCTTCTCCCTTGGGCCAGCTTCTCCCTTGGGCCAGCTTCTCCTGTGGGCCAATTTCTCCCTGGGTACTCATGCTCTGGCCTGATGCCATAAGCTTTCTCTACCGAGGAAGGAAACTGATGTGCACATGTGTCAAATATGGTTCACCTTGTTTTCTTTCCTCACTACATAGTTATTATTAGTCATTATTTCGTGGACTTTGAGTTTGTAAAATATCCTTTGCAATGGAAGTCTAAACCCCATGTATTGTTTTCAGTGGAGGCTTCCTATTGCTTTAATCCTTAGATATTCTTCAGCTTGAAGAGAAAAAAAAATCTCTGGACTGAGAAACCAAGGACAACGGCGATGAGCATGAACTCTACAGTATGGACGGGCTCACTGTGAGCCTTGTCAGTTTGATTGATCACCTTCCTGGACTTAGGGGGAATTGGGAGGACCTTGGACTTAGTGAAGAGAACCCTGATGGCTCTTTGGCTTGGAGAGGGAGGGAGTGGAGGTATGGGTGGAAGGGAGGGGAGGGAAGGGGGAGGAGGAGGGGAGGAGATGGAAATTTTTAATAAAAAAATCTCTGTGTTAATCAATTTCTATCAGCATTTTTGATTCTTCCTCTGGAGTGTGGTTAAATTTCTTGGAAATAGCTCGTTCCTTTAAGAAATTGCTTTTAGTCTTCTTGGCATTTTACTGGTGTATTTCTACTATATCCATAATGAAAGCAAGGGCAGTTTAGTTCTTCCCGTTAAGCACCAGTACAAAGAGAGCTAAACTCTATTAAATTAAAAATAACCTTGCTTTAATTTTAATTATTATCATAAAATGGATTTATAAAGCTCGCCTTGCATGGAAATGCCTTTCAACAAAGACTAACAATAAACTTGTGTCTTTCTTATTTAATTAATATTTTTCCATTTTTTTACATTCCATACCTACCACAGTTTCCTCTCCCTCGTCTCCTCTCCTTTCTTCCTGCTACCTACTATCTATCACCCTCCCCATCCATTCTTCCTCCATCTCCATTCAGAAAGGGACAAGCCTCCCATGGGCTTGAACAAATCAGGGCAGATTTAACTGAGGCAAGACCAAGCTCCTCCCCTTGCATAATGGCTAGGTAATCCAGCATGGGGAGCAGGAACAGGAAAGCCAATTTAGCACCAGGGACAGGTTCTGATCTCACCACTAGAAGCCCTACAAACAGACCAAGTTATACAACTGTCACACATGCAGAGGGTCTGGGTCTTTCCTATACTGGTTATCTTAAAGAAACAATTTTAGTGAAGCCTTTTGCTTATTCTCACATTTGTCGATCAGGTATCTGCATCTTCTTAATTATTCAATGTTTATAATAAAAGGTAACAACTAAAGGCATCCTCATTTTAAGTTTTAAGTACTTTAAAATTAAAAATATTAACTATTTCTTTTTAAATGAACAAGATCATTTCTGTGGAGGTTCGGTTTTAAATTTTTTTTAGGATACTCTGTTCAATTTGAATCATAGTAAATGAAATGAGATATGGGAAGACAGAAATTAAAGAGCATACAGAGGCGAGAGCCAAATAAATCAGTCAAGTATTGTGCAATGTTCCTGATGAGGAAAAGCTAAAGGATTAAGTGTATATAACCAAGAAAATTGCAAGGAAACATAATGGCACATTTTGTGTGTATGAGGGAGATTTTATGGGTGGCAGTAAGCAGATATTTTGTTTGTAAATTAAGGGCAGAACTTCAATAGTCTCCTAGCTGATAGCCCTGTCACATGCCTCATTTTCTTCATACTATGATCTATCAAACACAGGGCTGTAAAAACAGCATTACACAAAGGACATTTTCATCCATCTCTGCTATTCAAGAAATTACAAGGACTCTTTCTAAACCACTGCATCAAATCTAAACTTCCACCACTGTGATTCAAAATCCTGCATCAAGCAGCAATACACTTTTTATGTCATGGCTCAGTACTCTCTATGACAACCCTTCCACTTATGCCATAATTCTCCAGTATGTAACCTTGACCTCTCCTGTCTCCAAGGCTTTTTCATGTTGTTTTCATCTATTCATGTGACCTGACCACTCTTTTCTCTTGACCAGATCCATAATCTTTAAAATGAGACACAAACATTTTTTTAAAAAATCCTTTTATCTTAAACATCACATATTTTACAACCATGTAGCCGACCATAACTTTATACTTTACACTGACATACAGATTTTTTCAGTGCAATGCATTCTGCACGTTGAACTCAATTTCAAGGAAATCTATGGGTACTATGACCCATGTGAATTATACATTGTGTATGTAGATGCATGTGTGTTTGTAAATACATATATATGCATGTATGAATATGTGTATATATAATATACTCCTTAGATTTGTGGTGTTTTCAGAAGACCAGTTATCTAGCTGTATGTTTGTTCTGACTCAATTCATATAATATACATGTGTGTGTACATATATATATATATGTGTGTGTGTGTGTGTGTGTGTGTGTGTGTGTGTGTGTATGTATGATTCTCTGTTCCCTAGGTTTGCCTCAAATCGCTATGTTTGCTATATTATATATATATATATATATATAATTCTATATATGCATAAAACTAGCAACACATAGACACATGTGTGTATGAATGTATATATATATATATACATATATATACATATATCTTTCAGAAAGATTCTATGTTCTCTAGGTTTGCTTCAAGCTTTCTATATAGATTGGTTTGCTGTGGGACAATGTTCTTATACATTGTAAAGATTTGTCCCTCGTTTTAGTTTAATAAAATGATGATTGGCGCATAGTCATGCAAGATGTATAGGTGGGACAACCAGACTACGAGAATTCTGGGAAGAGGAAAGGCAGAGAGTCAATCACAGATCAGAAGCAGAGGAAGCAAGATGAGAATACCTCATTGAGAATAGGTACCAAGTCATGTGGCTAAATATAGACAAGGATTACGGATTAATTTAAGTTGTAAGAGCTAGTTAATAATACGCCTGAGTTAATAGGCCAAACAATTTATAATTAACATAAACCTCTGTGTGTTTCATGGGGGCTGAATGGCTGTGGGACTGGTCACAGAAACTTCCATCTACACTGTCTAGTCATAAACTCTCCATCTTTCTGGCCCAGCTTCCAGACTGTTGGCATGGCAGTCAAGCACCATCATGTTAAGTTTCTTAAGCAATGATGAGATGCATGCTCTCCATTTACCACTTTATCAGTAACAATATGGCCACCCTCTTCCTGCCTAGCTTCTTCCCCCCTTTTCTTCCATCAACAAAGCTTTCATGCTCTAAACAATAGTTTCTTAACCTTGGCATTTCGTTTAGAGTTAGATGATTTCTTTTGCTTTTGGGAATGTTCTGCTTATATTATTCAGGAGCATACCAGACCTCTCTCTGTTAGATGCTATAGCAATAGTGGAGATGCTCTGCTCCATTATTGCCACCACAACCTCCAGCCATTGTGAATGGGGTTTACTTCTGATCTAAAAAAGTACTTTAACTATACCAGATTCCTCCTAAGTTCCCAAACAACAATGTTGATGCGTGAGTCTGTGATTTATTAGCATGGCTCCTTCTCCTTCCTGCATATAAATGCTTGAAGAACTTGTCTAGCTACTTAGAAAACATGGGCAGAGAAAATAAAACAATTACAGTAAGAACAAATCTACATAGGTGTTAGCTGCCTTTAAGAAGCACAATCACTCCTTGAGACAAAGATCTGCTTTTCTCTATGCTGTGGCACGTTTAGATGTTGTTAATTTCTCACTGCTGTTTGCATCATACTTCCTCCTCATTTATTGTGTTAAAATGTATGTCACTTAATGGAATACAAGCACTATCTAATGTGGACTTAAACCAACCTTGCAGCCCCATGCTTAGCTTGCCAGCATTTAGGCAGTGACTAAGGGAAACATTCCACTTATTCTCCCCATCAAAGAACATGTGTCTATATGTTTTAAAAACTTCTAAAATGTTATCTATTTTATACTTTAAACTATAAGATTTAAGAAATTAAGGTTCTAAAACAAGATTTTTTGAAATAGTTTAAAATTATTGTTCAAACCTAAATACCTTTTCTAACAAAAAAATGTTTTATTGGAGACAGAATCTTTTTACTACTTAACACAGCATTGGAAATAGCTTTACTTCAAAACATATTCTTCTTTGTTTAGTGAAATGAGAAAGGTATCTTGCAAGAAGAATATAGAATATCAAAGTGAATCAAATCATGCAGAAAAGTTTTTTTTTTATTAATTCACTCAAATAATATCAGGTGTGTGAATTGCTTTCCTGGCTGCTGTTAGCAGCTTAAGGAAGAGTTTATTGTGCTTCCCAGCTCAAGGCTACAACACAGCATGCCTGGGAATTCAAGGCAGCAGGAGCTCAAGGCAGCTGTCACTTGCATCCACAGCCAGGAAGCAGAGCAAGATGAATGGTGCAGAAGTTAGACTCGTCCTTTGCACACAGTCCAAGACCCAAGCTCAGGAAATGGTGCCACCTACTTTTAAAGTGGGTCTTCCTGTCTCAGTGAACTGAGCCAAGATAATCCTTCAAGGCACGTCCAGTGCATAGCCTAACCCAGATGACTCCTAACACATAGGTACACCAGGAAGTTTCTCTTCTAGATGGTTCTAGATCGTTTACAAGTTAACAATCAGCATATTAACCAACATATCAAGACTACATTACTTCGTTTTATGAAACCGATGTCATATTTTGCTGAATTTAATAAATTCTGCTTTGGGATAAAAGAATCTCTTCCAGTATTTCAGAACTATTTTCAAATTATAAACATTCATATTATATATTCTACGCTAAAATTTGTTTTGTCTGTTATATATAACATGGTATATGTCATATATAGCATGTTACACATATGTAACATAATATGTGTAATGTGAGTTCTATAACAATATATGTTATATATTATATACTAAAAATGTTCTATACTAAAGAATATTTTCAGTTTTTGCTCCCATTTTCTTTTCTTACAGTTCCTGTGGTAATAGATGTCAAGCTACATATCCTTGAAAAAAACAGGTATCGCAAAGATGAACGAAGATAAATGACTAATGATAATGATGATAGAACAATAGAAGACAGACAGACAGACAGACAGACAGACAGACAGACAGACAGGTAGATAGATAGATAGATAGATAGATAGATAGATAGATAGATAGATAGATAGATAAACAGGATACTGATAGCATTCTCACACATAAAAATACACTACTGCATTTTTACATTAGTTAGCTTTCTCTTCACTAGGATACAATAGCTGAGCAAAGCATCAGAAGAGAGAAAGTCTTGGCTTCTGTTTACAGTCTGAGGGGAGACAGAACATTGTGGTGCTGAAGACAAGGTGGCATCAAGAGCTACTCAAAGAAAACTGGTTCCCTTCTCTGACCAACCAGGAAGAACAATCTCAGGATGGGCATGGAGACCTGTTAATAAGCCTCTCGCCCCAAGTGAGTGGCCAAAATGTGCCAGCTAGGCCTCATATCCAGAAGGTTCTACAACCTCCACAACAGGGCCATAGATAGGGATCAAGTGTTAAACACATATGCATGTGGGGGTCATTTCACATTTAAGCCAGAGTAATCTTTGTGAAAGCAGAAAAAAAGTGAAGTCAAGTTTTTGTTTGTTTGTTTGTTTGTTTTTTGGTTCACCTTGGCCCTGGAAAAGAAGAGCGGTAAGGAACATAACTCAGGTCCCTGATTCTTGGTTTCATTTAATCTCTGACTATACTAAAGCTCAAAAAATCCATTGAATAAGTTTTAAGGTTTTATTTTCCAACCTTCACTAGTATATGTCTGGAACAAGTGAGAAGCTAACAAATAGTATTTCATTTGGAGATTGTTGTCGCTGACGTTTGTTTGTGCCTTTATTTCATTAGCAATTTTATTAAGTACTGAGGATGAAACCGCTCAGCATGCATGTACATAAGAGAAAATGCTCTGCTGAGGACTTACATCTTCAGCACACGGTTATCCTTCTCGGTGAGTGTGCCATAAACTTCCAGAAAGCTGGAAACACTGTCTTTTTCTAAGATTACACTTGTAAATTTTCTTTTCTAGTATTATTTCTGTCCAGCTCAGCAAGTGTATCTAGTGCCTTCTACTGACTCTGTGCAATGTCAGACAAATACCAAAATGCATGGCACTCAACTTCACTAATCAGTCTCTAAAGAGGCCCATTTGAAATGTTAAAACAATTAGGAATTTACCGAACATCTACATTATGGACACTATTAAGCTAATGTCATGAATGGATAAATTAAATTTTCAACTTAATGTAAAATATCATGCCAGTGTCAGCATATCTTTGGCCGCCAGTGTCTTTTTGTGCTCATAGTTGGAGGCAATCCAAACTCAGAGACTTAAATTAGATTTCACTTCTCTATATTGATTACTTCTCTTGTTCTCTTTTTTCCTCTTTCCCAATTTTGCAAATGACTTACAATACTCTTTCTTTATGCGATAATCAAATACTTATTGCTTGCAATATTCTTAAAACTGCCTAGCAGACACAAAAAGACACAACACCTAACCTTAAGTGCCTCTTAATTTAGGGAGTGAAACAAGTACAGCAAAGACTTACTGCAAACATTTTAAATGCTTTCATAAAAAGACAAAATAGAGACTCAGATGAATTTATAGACTTGTACTGTGCTTTCTAAAGATAATTAAAATTTTTCTTAGAGGTAAACAAAGGAGAGAGAGAGATAAGAAAGCAAAACAGCATAAGGAAAAGCCATTTCCTTGAAAGAGAATGGTTCTTTTGAAAAATAATAAAATTACCTATCATGCTTGTAAATTACTCTCACGGGCCACACATGGAAACCTCCCCCCACCCTAAATAAAGGTCTCTTCACAAAGGTCTCAAGCTTCCTCTCCAACAGTAAAGCCATCTGGGTGATCTTTATGGCACAGAATGGTGTGGGAAGTCCTTCTGTATATGTGTTGCTTTCATTGGTTAATAAAGAAGCTGCTTTTGGCCAATGGCTTAACAGAGTAAAGCCAAGCTGAAAGAGATATAGAGAGAGTAAGAAGAGTCAAGGAGAAGCCATGTGCCTCTGCTGGAGCATACCAAAACTTTGCCAGGAGGCCATGACCTGGTGGTGATGCACAGATTAATGGAGATGGGTTAGTTTAGGATATAAGAGTCAGCCACCATGTGCTAACATTCTGGTGGACAAGAGATGAAGATTTTGTACATTATACACTGTCACTTGAAATTCCACTTGTATATGCCATACATATGCATACATATGTACATACATACATACATACATACGTACATACATACTTAAGATTAAAAATCTATTATTCAACAGATGAAGATCCTTCTGCCCTGGCTGTGGCTGGAGCTACAGTTTGACACTTTGTAACTGTATTACCTCCTGTCTAAATAAAAATATCATCTCCCCTTGTGAGTTTCCCAGAAGAAAACCCCATTCTACCTACTTTATGGGATGAGAAAAAAGGAAGATTGCAAAAACACTTTTTTTTAAGTAAGTGGATAGAAAAGGACTTCTGAGATGTCTTTGCAGAGTTGAGGGTTGCTTATTGTAGAACTAAAGATATCATAAGGACCTTTCTCATCTTAAACCATCAATGTGGGACTGCATGTACAATTAATGGTTGTTTTATTTCCCCCATAGATTCTATTATAAACCTCAACATGAGCTTCTGGTTACGGAGCATTTAAAATCAAATGATTGTGGTGTCATTTGAAAATACTGGTATGAAAACAAAACTTAAAAATGTATACCCCTCATTGCAATTTTCTAGCAAGATCCTGGTAGAAAAAAGAAAATTCACAAATCTGCCACAAAGAAATCAGATTGTAGTCACCTGAATCCACAGATATTTAATGGGTTGATTGGAAGTTACTTGCACCGGATAGTATGCAGTACATATACTGAATAAGCAGTGAGGGATTCCATCTGAGATCCCCAATCCACATCTAGTCAAGCTGAGAAAACAAACTTCCTATTTACCAATTACATCAGGGTCAAAGGAGTAAGTGTCTGGTACTTATACCCATTAATGTGATGACACACCCTGCTGAAAGCAACTTAAGGAAGCTTTTTGTCCTGATTCTGTAGTATAGGACAATTATATCAAAAAAATTGATCCATACTCATCATTTCTATAATTTTGATTACAGAAAGAATTGGGGGTTTCAATCTACCATTTTATTATATTTATTTTTAGGAAAGGTCTTGCTATGTAGACCTGACTGGTCTTATACTAGCTGTGTATTCCAGCAGCTATGTTGGCTAACAGGCTGTCACAATATTTCAGAATTCTGCAGTGTTGCATATAAATAACCTTTATTTACTTAGTAAGAGCCCCAATGCACAAGAGTGGTGTGGCTAGAAATTCAGATGTGTCAAAAAAAGCCATAAAGCACTTGAGCACTTGTTTCAACTTGTACAGCTAAAGCCCCTCTTGTAGTAAGATAATAAAGTCTATTGTTGAGTTTGCTAAACTCATAAAATAAGCATAAAACTTATGCATGTTAATATCTTACTTGATTAACTTATAAATTAAATTTTATTATTATTTATTATATCATTAAATTAATTAATAAATAAATTAAACTTTATAAGAGTCATGCAAATACAGGAGAAAAAAACATAGAGTATTCAGAGTTCATTCATTAATGTTTTCAGACCCCCACTAGGTTGGGTGCAGGGTTTGGGTTATTGGGTTAGGTATAGGTAGGTCAGAACTTGTTCAGCTCGGACAGAGCTTCCCATGAGCATGCTTCTGAAACAGCAGGACCCGAGAAATCTCTGGCCTCTCCCTTCTGAGGAAAATAACATACTGCCGAAAAGTCTCAGTTTGCAGAAACATTAGATTTCAGAAACAGATTACCTAATTAAATAGACTATGCACAGGGAGATCAGGTGGCAACCTTCCTTAATTGATTTTTAACAATTCTGTAACTATAGTGCTACCATTTGTGCAGCTGTAATTAAAGGCCCAGTGTTTTCATTTACACTTTTCATTTTCAGATCTGTTCATGGATGTGTACTGCAGGCTGAAGCCTGCGGTGCAGGGTTTTATTAATAATGAATGTGCAATAGGACTGTGATTGAATTTATGTTTTCCCCCCACAGAGTTGTCAGTGTTCCACTTCATGGGAGAGCTGGTTGCTGCAATCTCACTGCCGAACAACTGACAACGGCTGAGACAGAGTGAGTGGAAGCTAAGCAAATGGAACCAACATAGCTGTCTGATTCGATTCATTTGTACAATTTATGAGGGCATAACTAAATAATTAGCTGTGCTATGCACAGGTTATTAAGACAACCTTGGGGGGAAAACTTATAAGAAAAAGAAATCCAGAGTTGTGCTTCATTTGTTCCTGGCTAAAAATAGAAAAATTGTGACAGACTTGAAATAAGATATTTATTCAACCAAAATATTTATGTTGTGTCATGGAAGAAACAGTAAACCATGCTGTATAGTGCAACCAAAATACAGTGCACCACTGAAACTACGACCTATTACTAATAAACAGTCGAGAGTGATACATTAATAGATGTCACCTAATCTTAACACACAAGAAAATTGATAGTGTTGTATTTGTTTTGTCTCAGTGTTAGCTATCTTCAGTATTTAATTGTCTCTTCTTAAGAAAAAAAACACGCCTATAGAAATAGTAAAATTCTTAAGAATGTAAGTTAGTTTTTTTAGAAATTGGTCATCAGGAAAACAAATAATCCAATAAAAAATGGAGTACAGACCTAAATAGAGAACTCTCAACAGAGGAATCTAAAGTGGCTGAAAGACACTTAAGAAAATACTCAAAATCCTTAGTCATCAGAGAAATGCAAACCAAAACAACTCAGAGATTTCATCTTACACCTGTAAGAATGGCCAAGGTCAAAAACACTGATGACAACTTATGCTGGAGAGGTTGTGGGGCAAAGCAAACACTCCAGCATTGCTAGTGAGAATCAAGCTGGTTCAGCCCCTTTTATGTCAGTGGCAATTTCCAAGAAAACTAGGAAACAACCTTCCTCAAGACCCAGCAATACCACTTTTGGGTATATATCCAAAGGATGCTCAATCGTGCCACAAGGACATGTGCTTGACTATGTTCATAGCAGCATTGTTTGTCAAAGCTAGAACCTGGAAACAACCTAAATGACTCTCAACTGAAGAGTGGATAAGGAAAATGTAGTACACAGCCAAAAAAAAAAAAAAAAAATGACATCTTGAATTTTGCAGGCAAATGGATGGAGCTAGAAATTATCATTTTGAGTGAGGTAACCCAGACCTAGAAAGACAATAATCACATGTACTCACTCATTAGTGGTTTTTAAACATAAAGCAAAGAAAACCAGCCCACAAATCACAATCCCAGTGAACCTAGACAACAATGAGGGCTCTAAGAGAGAAACACACGGATCTAATCTATATGGGTAATAGAAAAAGACAAGATCTCCTGAGTAAACTGGGGACCTTGGGAGAGGGTTGAAGTGAGGGGTGAGGCAGGGAGGAGAGCAGAGAAAAATGTAGAGCTCAATAAAAATCAATAAAAAAGAAAAAAAATTTTAAAAGATGTAAATTATGTTGGGAAAAGTCAGAAGGCAATTTGGTGTTTAATAATGCATATAATGTTTATTATGAAGACCTATGTTAACCACACTATAATGCCCAAATACACAGTTCACAGCACTTCTTTAATTTTCAGAAGATTCAGAGCAGAAATCCCCATGTCACTCCCAATTTGAATCATTATCTAGAAGGTTTTCATAACTCATTGAAGCTTTTGTACTCATGGTCACAGTTGATCACAAGAAAATATTTCACATCAAAATCCACCAAAGAAAGAGACACACAAAGTGTAAGATGGCCCAGCTATGAGATATTCACTCTTCCCTTCCATTAACAAGACTCATTACCTTCCTGACAGTAATTGCTTAGTGGGTATGAGCATTGCGTGCCTATGGCCCCAGTGCTGGCAATGTACATGCAGGTGAATTGCTGGGGCTTGTTCTTTGACAGCTTAGCTGAAAAAATAGTAAGCTCCGAGGTCATTGAGAAAATATTTCAAGAGAATAAGACAGAAGACATACAGAGATACATACACCTGATGCCCTCTGACCTCCACAATCACATGGGTCTGCACAGACATATGCACACCTATAAAGGCCACAGAAACACACAAACAAAAACAATTCAAAATAATATCTCACCCCAAGTCACATTGCTAGTCCTTTGAAATAGACAACTCATTGTAAGATTCAGGTGTGATTAGCCCAATCTAAAGGTTCATTTGGAATGACTTTACCCTACAAATATACTCCCATCAAGTGTGACATAGGCTACCTACCAGAAGTCCAGGGTAAAGAGCAGATAATTCTTTGCTCAAAGGTAAATTTATATAATGAACATAAAGAAAATTTTATATCTAAATGTTGACTTATATAAAATGATGACTTAAATGTATTATGATATCTCCAAATTTACCCAGTGTTTTTTAAGACAGTATAACCATTCATTATCAAATTCTATTTTATAAAAATTAATGAATATTGCATTGTTACTATCTGAAGTATAAGACTTCTGCATTTGGAAATTCTAAAGCATTTTAATATCAGGTTATTTACAGTCAATCAATTTTGTCTATATATCCATGTATACTACAAGATATGGTCTGATTTTCACCACAATCCCTTACTATTTTCTTCTGCCTTCTTAACTTTAAATATGATCATACTATTTGCTGAATTCTCCTAAGTGCAATCCAGTGACTTTTCAGTTAATTTATTCAGTTTAGTCTCATTTAGTTCAAGACTATCCCTGAGAAGTTAATTTGATCTGTTATCAATCTACCAAATGTTCATCAAATGAATACTAGTTTCTAAACCTGATCCATTCTAATACATGCTTACTAATATTCCCTCTTCTAAAGAATAGAAAAAAACTTTAACAGTTTTTAAAACATAGTATTATCAAGGGTGACATACAATGAAACACAAGACATTTTATTCCATAAATAATTGCTATATAAACAGAAGTAGGTATTATTACCCTAGAAGAGATGTTTCACTTTTAACATATTTGTCCAGATGGGAAATTCTCATTAACAAAGGACCCAGTAATAAGAAAGAGTAAACTGTCAATCAGGCAAATTACCTTAATGACAATGATCATTAGGAAGGAGATACTTTAAATGAACAGCCAACTGCTGGCTGCTGGGCCCAGAGCACACTCGTCAATTCACTGTGGTTAGAACACACATCTGTGTCTTTGCAAGGCTACAGGGCTTTGCTTCTGCACCAGAACAAATGGTCTTAAATACTTCTTCTAAGTGACTTTCAGTTTATAGTGTGCTTCTTTGTACGGCAGTCTAAAATGTCTTGTCACCCACCCCAAAGGGGCTTCCATGAGAACCACAGTTTTCTTGAAATCATGAGAAGTGGGGCTTTTTTTTTTTTTTTGGTGGAAATGCTCAGTACCCTGGTGACTAAACCAGACATAATCCGAATTGATAAGAAATGACATGTTACATGATATAATTTATACAGCAAACCATGAATGTGTGTAGCTTATTTGCTTCATCAATCTCTTTAACCTCAAAGGTGGAGCGCAGGATGACCATATTTTGTTTCCAGATCAGCCAAAGAGCTAAACAGGTCGGACGAACTTACATCCATGTTCGGACACTAACCTGATATTACATCAAAACTTGCCGAGTGTCATTTACTGAAGTTCTCTAACAAAGACAATCTGAACATAAGTCAATGAGCATCTCTACACCCTGTCATATTGTATTCTCTTTCACTAAGCATCGTACGTTTTCCTTTGAGTGGGTTCAACTTTACAGGATTTTCTGACACTGAAATCATAAACAAACCACCACCTACTGGCCACATATTTCTGAATTTTGCCAGGGCATGGCAGAAGAGAAGAGCACTGAAATAGAAATGGTAGGACTACAAAGACCCACATGTTCCTAGGACAGCATTCTAGGAAAGAGACTGTCATACCAATATACAGCACTAACTAATTAATGTACATAACCATCAAATACGATCAGTAGGTAGAATATCATTCTACTGGGTGATAATGGTGGTGTTTTGAAAATGCTTGAACAGAAATACGCGTTGACATTCTGTTCTGCTCTAGACTGACAGTAGAAAATGTTTACCTAAGTCAAACCTTCCTATAGACTTTCCACTTTCCTATAGACTGGTTACACACTCACACCTATGCACTTTTCTTTGCATGTGCAGGAAAAAAAAAATGAACCTAACATGTTTCTATTTTTTGCTTCAAGACACACTTAAATCTTACCTTTACAAAAACCTGTACATATATCATTCTCAAACTTTGCAACAGACATAATATACATGTATTTATCCAGGATATACACATATCCTGGGTAAACACGCGTGTCTACCTTGCTTATGTATTTAAATGAGCATCTACTTTTAAAACTGTCTCTGTGAGCATCATAACTGCCTCACTGCACACTGAATTTTCCATTTTCCTTTGTATTTTGTTTTGAATCGATGGCCTTTCTCAGACTTTTCATTGCAACTGGATTTTCCGCCTCCGCTGTGTCTTTCAGCCATTGAAAGGCCCCTCAGCTCAGCTCTTTATACAACTCAGTAACAGGGCTTAATTTCTTTAAGTAATCTTGGCTTTTAGCAATAATAAAATATGCCCTAAAATATATTCGATTTTGTTTAAGCATGCCAGTTTCCTTAGCAATGAATGGAATCAGAAATCAGAATCTGAGCACAAGGGGGTACAGCCCCCGTGAGGGTCGGTAGAATACAGAGGTAACTAGCTCTGGAGCTTCCAATAACAGGAGTTAGAAAAGTTGCTTCTTTTCCTAACCTTGAGTTCTTGCTAATTTTCCAGAATTAAAGCAATATAGCAACAATATCTTGTTTTTCTGTAGTATATTATTTTATCACCACTGAAGCTACTGCCATAACAAATTTATAAAGCCCAGTCTCAACACAAAAATAGAGACAACCTCAATGAATTCAGACAGAAGCACTGACATGTCAGTCAGTAAATGACTGTGCAGTTAATGACTAGTAGAGATTTTTTTTCATAGGCTCTGTGTGCTGAAAGCTGGAGCTTTTGAAGGTAGCAACCATTAGTCATGGTGTTATGCTACATGTTTTTACCAATTTTACCAATTTTCTTATGTATTGCTTTGGGGCTAGAGATGTAGTTTAATGGATAAAACACTTATCATAAAAGCCTGAAAGCCAGAGTTCAGATCTCAGAATCCACATAAAAGCCAGGAAGGAATGGCAGCCTGTGTGTAATCCTAGCACTCAGGAGGCCAGTACTGGGGATCGGTTGAGCAAGCTGGCCACCTAAGTTTTCAAAAATAGGTAAGTCCTGTGTTCAGACAAGACCTTACCTTAAGAAATAGGGAAAAACTGAGAAAGACAACCCTTGTCAGTTCTATACCCACACACACATGTGAACACACATAAATATATGCATGCCCCGTACACACACACACCACACACACACACACACACACAAATTTGCATTTCTTTATTTCCAATGAGTTACACATAGACCGAGTAAAGCATAGGGAGCCGGGAAACCAAATGCGGAAGAAGAGTCTGGAAAACAGAGCATTTCTTATCAATATACTGTCAAATTTCAGCTTGCAGCAAACGCTTTGTTTAATGTACTTCGCGGCATATAACTTACCTGCAATAAAAAGAATACACTTGAAGTGTATAATTCTGACAAATATAACAACATGTTCCCATAGTCAGGAGAATTTAGCGAGATCGGGAAGGAAATGCCACAGGGGATTCTAAGTTCCTGTCACAACTCCTCACTCTTTTCTCCGCTGTCCTGCACATGCAGTCACGTGGTTCTTAGAATCACGTGGCTTTTTAATAATTTGAGAAGATCTAGTGCATCTTTCTCCAGTAGACAATGCTAGAACACAGAATGTGTGTTGTCTGAATATATAATTCCACTCCTTAGTTTATTCTTGGACTACTATCACCTCTATAATTGCTACAGTTCAAAATGAATACCTAACAATCGCTGCTTTCTTCTGTGACATTTCTGTATTACCACAACTGCATTTAGTCAAAATAATAGTTATTTATAAAGGGCCCTTTATATACATCATATATATATAGTGTATAGAATATATATAGTGTATATATAATATACACTATATATATATATATATATATATATATATATATATATTCTTAATAAGGAAGAATTTTCCCCACACAGAACTGCTGCTTACTTATGAGAGTAATTTCTAGAGTTCTTGTATTCTTTCTGGCTATAGTCTCCTATTTGAACACACATTTCAAGTAGCAGTACCCTACAGCTCACATGTGCTCCAAACTACACAGATACTGAGAAGCAGGCTCATTCCTGCAAAAGGGAGAACATCTATGATTGTCCTCATCTTATGACTTTTATCTGTGTAAGAACTAATCTCAACTTGACAATAATGATTCTGATTTAAAAAAATAATCAGTGATTTTTGCACAAGCCTCAAACTCTTGCGCTACATAAATATTCAAGGCACATGGATCTTGTTACTGAAGCCTGGAGTGTTTCAGGTGAAGTCACAGGCTTTCATTATGCTAACCATAGGATATATAATAAACAGGTGACCTATGATACTGTTTTTATTTTTGGTTATTATGTTAGAAAATACATAGAAAAGCTAAGATGCTTATATTTATTCATAAGATCAGTAGAAAATGGGCTCAACAATAAGATAATTAAGAAGCAGACATTAAAATATGATTTCCACTGATTTTTTTCCTCAAAACCATTAGCATAAATAATAATTTTGAAAGTCTAATTCCCTTGTGCCACAAAGCTTTGCTAAAGATAAAGACTAAATCTTCACGACTCTTATTGGTCTTATACTCGAGAGCTAAAATGAAGCTGTCTTCATTTGAATACTGAAGTTTACTGGCAGTGAGACCATTATATAGAATCTCTTGATTTTACTTATAATTTACATGAAGTGCATTAGGTAATCCTAAACTGCATTTAGAAAAGCCAGTTTTCAGTCCATACTATTGATAAGGAAAAGAGAACTGGAAGTATGGGCCATCTTCTCAAAGTCTGGTACATAAAATAGAAGAGATCAAATTGTATCCTGAATCTTCCTAAAGTTAGAAGAGACAAATGTACATAAGAGAGCAAACCTTTTCTCCTCATAATCTTCAAAATGGACATTCAATTTCACTAGTATATCAGTAAGTTTTCAAAAAAGAGTACAACTAGATAGCAAATAAAATACAGAAATGGAATGTTAAAAGACAGAAAATATTTATTTGTATTAACCAAATACAAGTTCATAAGTTATATAAATGTTTTTAAACAAAAGCAACAGTGTTGATCACTAAATAGACAACACAAATTCACCAAGCTCTTTTCACTAAATATTGAGATGCTTCCAACAGACAATGCAGCCACCAAACCAAAAAACCACCAAACAATATCACAGTATAAGACATGAGAAGCCCTTGTTTAAGTTGTTGGCCAGGGCTGTCTTAAGAGACTCCTAAAATATACAGCCTATTGTTGCTGCCCTTGAATACTCTCCAGAGATGGAAGGCAAGTCCCTCTTGCTAAAGACACTATACACATCAGACACAGGGCACAGAGGACTCTGAGTTAGAACTGACCCGAAGGCCCTGTCCCTTAGGACTAGATTTCACAGTATCAGAAGTCTCCATACAAGCTTCCAAAAGAAAGAGGTAGCCAAAGGTTACATACAGCTAACTGTATTACGTATGAACCACATCAACGACAAACATGGCATGACATCTTACATGTGCACAGTGGGATACATCCCGGAGCAGTAAACAACAGTTCTCTAATTGGACCTACGATCAGCTCAACAAAAGAGATACCATGACTGGTACTGGAAATCTTGGTGACTACTCGGTGCTAATGACATGGCTATTGAAGGAAAATCTACAATCACCAATTTACTAAACCAGCATAATCCCTAATAACAATCTATAAATACTTGTCCTTATATCAATCAGCAAGTGTAGGTTTCACCCTTTCTCGTGGAATCTTCTCTTTGCAACAGACAGAAACCATAACCGATAAACCAAAGCTAATAAAAATGCAGAGTTGCAGAGCCCAGCCACAATAGATACATGTACAAAACACTTCTGTATCTAAGGCTCATGATACGTTGCAGAAAAGAGTGTGGAAAGATTATAAGAGCCAGGGGAGCCGGGTGGTGGTGGCACACACCTTCAATCCCAGCACTTGGGAGGCATAAGCAGGTGGATCTCTATGAGTTTGAGGCTAGCCAAGAGCTAGTTCCAGGACATGCTCAAAGTCTAGAGTAAACCCTATCTCGAAAACCAAAAAGACAAACAAACAAAAACAGCTAAAGGGTCAGGGCGTTTGCAGTAAATTTTGTCTTTTTATAAGATCAAAGCTGTACCCCTAAGTCTCAATAACATGACTGTCAAAATGTGAGCTGAACAAGATTTTACTAACGAACATACCAAACTAGACAGGTAAACTCCCATGAAGCCTCAACCCTACACAAAGAACTATAGACAGAAACCCTATACAAACTACAGAGTAAAACTGAAAGTGGGAGAGACAGTTTGCCAGGGAAAAAGACAACAACTAGTAAACAAAACTAATGCATGTAACATTGTATGGAGTCAACGAGTACAAAACCACACATGCGTGCAATAACAACCAATGAAAAAAGAGCCCATAATTTAGGAGAGCAGGGAGGGATATATGGCAGGGTTTGGAGACAGAAATATTGTAACTAACTTACAATATCAAAAGTAAACAAGAGAGATAGAAAGTAAGAAAAGAAAAGAGGGAGGGAGGGAAAGAGGAAGGAAGGAAGTATTGAAGGAAGGAAGGAAGGATTGAAGGAAGGAAGGATGGAAGGAAGGAAGGAAGGAAGGAAGGAAGGAAGGAAGGAAGGAAGGAAGGAAGGAAGGAAGGGAGAGAGAAACTGCAGCACCACCCAGAAAGCAACTGTGCTTTTTCAGAATGGCTCTCAGATCAGTATTTGAGGACACCATGATTGAAAGCTAGTTCCAGAATAACATTTTTGGACTTCACTTTTCTCCATAAGGTAAAGGTTGAACTAGGGTGCTAAGATGGGCACCGTTTAAAGGAAATTTTTAAAAAATAATGTATACAGACAATAGTACTTAAGATGTGACCAAACACATTTTGTTTTCACAATATAAAAAGTATTAACTACTGTCCAATATTAATTAATATTTTCCACTATTTACACACTGCCACTGTCTGGAGAGTGAAATTCCTCACTCAGCATGTGGCATGAAGAAGTTACCATGGACGATACTGTAATGTTACGGTTACTACTGATGCTAATAATTGCATTCTTTCCAGGAAATCTGGCTAAGGTGCTGTCACTCATTTGTCTGCAGAGTATCAACATGGTCTTTGTTCTAAGCAAATACATTCACCTTTGTTTTGTTTTTAGATGTAAGGGCAGTTTAGAATATTGTATATAAAATTATTAAAAAAGCAAGTATGTGAGAACTCAACATTTTCAAAAATATCAAGTTAAGGTCAGGTAAATAAGATAGAATAAAAATTATAGCATTGTCTTCAAATAGAATTTGAGGTGACTTGTATTAGTGTATGTGTTTCATGGGAAGAATGCTTCTTAATATAAATTATTTATTTTGAAACATTACTAACTTTTGAATGAGCCTAATCAACTTTCCACGAGCCTCTTGTACTCTAGTTAATTTTATCAAAATAAATACCTTAATTACATAATTTAAGTTCCCTAATGCCATTTGGCAAAATCAGCCTTAGTTTTTAATAATTACATATGATTTTGTTAGTAATAAATTAACCAAGAGTGTTTTTATCCTTTCCCCTTAGCATGATTTGGAAACACTCATTAAACTAGTAATTGTCTTAATCAGAGTTCTCTTAAGAACAGAACTTATAGAAAGAGTAGATAGGCAGACAGATAGATAGACAGACAGACAGATAGACAGACAGATAAATGATGGATGCATGCGTGGATAGATGGATGCATGGATTGATGTTTAGAAAGAGATAGACAGACATTTAAATAAAAGAATGGATGATGCATGAATGGAAGCAGGAATGCATGGATGCATGGATGGATGGATGGATGGATGGATGGTTAGGATGATAGATGGTAGATAGATAGATAGATAGATAGATAGATAGATAGATAGATAATAGATAGATCTTAGATAGATAGATAGATAGATAATAGATAGATCTTAGATAGATAGATAGATAGATAGATAGATAGATAGATAGATAGATAGATAGATAGATAGATAGACAGACAGATGGATTGATAGTTAAAAGAATAGACAGACAGACAGGCAGGCAGACAGACAGACAGACGGAGAAAGTGAATTAATTAGAGTGGTTTACAGGCTATGGTACAGTTGGTCCAACACAAAGAACAAGAATGCAGTAGCTGTTCAGTCCCCAAGGCTGGTTATATCTGTACATACTGACATTCCGAAGAAGTAGGCCCGAAGGCAAAACTGGACCAGATTCTTAGTGGAAACATCAAAATTGAATTTAAAACAGAGAAAAGATGAAGATTACTAAAACATAAATCAGGTGATGAACTCAAATGCAGCTAATTTATTTCCAATAACCAAAATAAATTTAGAAATGTATCCAATTTCTGAAAAACTTGGAAGGTACAAAGTTAAAGAAGATTATAATGAAGAACATATTGCATGACACCAAATTAAAAGACATTTAGTAAATATTAAAGTGCAAATTATAATTAAAATGTACCCTTTTCTTCTCAATGAGAATTTTACACAAATATCTTACTTAACTTTGGATTTTAACAATCCAGGGTATAAATTGGAGGTGTTTGTCAGTATTAATAAAAAATTATAAAAGTAGCACACTTTCAAATTACGTTTGCTCCTTTTTACTTTCCAGTTAATTGTTAGCCACCATGTGGTTGCTAAGAATGAACTCATGAGCAGAGCATCTCTTAACCACTCAACCACCTCTCCATCCCATAAATAATTGTAAAACCATACCCACTTACATTACATTATATAATGCTTCTTCCAAAACATAATGGTTTTTGGCTGCAGGTTAGGGGTTATTGTGCTGGGGACAGAAACCAGGGCCCCTTTTGGTTTGTTTTGCAATTGATTTTATTTTAAGACAGGGTTTTCCTGAATAGCTCAGGAAAACTACATATAATTTCTTATTTTAGTTCAAACTGTCCCAAAACTCACAGTTATCTCCCTCAACTTCACAACTTTTGAGATTACAGACAAACACCGGTATCCAGATAAATTTTTTATAAATTAAAAGTTTAATCTAAAATTATAGTTTACAAAGTGTCCTTATTTTCCCTGGAATGTTAGTTTGAAAGCTACACCCAAATGTGTCCTTTGAACTTTATGATTTATTGCAGCTAGAGTTTCTAAGATAATTACTAATATTTAATTAAAGGACAATTTTAAGTCTATAAATCTCTGAAGGAATAGAGTCTGCATTATGATCTGGTCAGAACAGCCATCATGGTGACTTCATTGATCATAAACAAAAGAAATATCAATAATAGATATTTGATCATAAACAAAAGGTACTAAAAAGGCCCAGACTCTTACTTCTTCTTCCTCACAAACAGTTCAGTAGCTGGATAAAGATAAACACTTTTTCAGTTGTGGAAACTAGAGACCCAGGGTCAGGTACTCTACAACTACAGAATACTGATTTGTAAGATGTCAAAATTTTGTCCCCCATCTTACTTTTGATAACAGCTTCATATTGAAACACAAAATAAGCAGTCTAACTGGAAGAATCCTGAATAAAAACAGAACTGCTGGGGAAATCACCCTTCCCAATTTCAAGTTATATGACAGAGCTATAGTAATAAAAACAGCATGGTATTGACACAAAAGCAGACATGATGACCAATGCTATCAAATTGAAGACCTACGCATGATTCTACACACCTATGGTCACCTGATTTTAGATGAAAAAATACTCAGAAATACACACTGGGAAAAAAAAGACATCTTGAAAAATAGTATTGTTCGATTGAACTGCTGCATGTAGAAGAAGAATCCAAGTAGATACATGTGTATCATCCTGCATAAAACTCAACTCGACTTTTGAGTATATAGCCAAAGGATGCTCAACTGTACCATAAGAACATGTGCTCAACTATGTTCATAGAAGCACTGTTTGTCATAGCCAGAACCTGGAAACAACCTAAATGCCCCTCAAATAAGAATGGACAAGGAAAATGTGGTACATTTACACAATGGAGTACCACACAGAAGAAAAAAATTTCAACATTTTGTAGCAAAAATTCAATTATGATAAAATGGAAATTCTTTTACTACTAATATTCTTATGTTTGTTACATAAAGGTTAGCCTTAATGCACTGTTTTATTAAATTTATTGTAAGTTGTAATTGTGCCTTCAAAAGTAACAGTCTCTTCACTGAAAACATTTTTCAATATCTTTAATTATGAGGGAAATTCAAATCAAAACTACTATAAGATTTCATCCTATACCAGTCATAATGGTTAAGGTCAATAAAACAAGTGACAGCTCATGCTGGTGAGAATTTTGGAGTAAGGAGAACAGTCATCCATTGCTGGTGGGAGTGTAAACTTGTACAGCCACTATCAAATTCAATATGGCAGTTCCTTGTGGAGATAAGAAACAATCTACCTCAAGATCCACTCTTGGAAATACATCTAAATTATGTTTCATCGTACCACAGAGATACTGTTCAGCTATGACCATAGATACTTTATTCATAACATACAGAAATTCAAAACAACCTAGATGCTCTTCCACAGAAGAATGAATAAATAAAATGTATCGCATTTACACAATGCTGTATTACTCAGTGTTTAAAATAAGTCACTCATAAAATTTACAGGTAGACAGATGAAACTAGAAAACAAGTCATCCTGAATGAGGTATGACAATCCAGATACCAATATAGTATGCATTTGAATGTCCTTTGCAGTTTTATTATGTCTTCTATAGTGTTTTTATGGGGCAAATAAGTGGGTATCTATTCTTCGTGCCTTGTGTTGGATTCTTTCTCCTTCTGTTTATTTTGTACCATTCTGATTGACTAGCTTTTGTTTTATCTCTTTATTTTGTAATAAAAAGAAAGTGTTGCAAATTAGGTGGATGAAATAGAAGGATTTTGGAGGATTTGGGGGAGTCAAAACTATGATAAGATTATAGTGTATGGAAACCATTTTCCATAAAAGAAATTATTAACTATAAACTAAGTGAAAACACAAAGCTGCTTGGGTTTCAAGCAAATGTTAGAATAATCAGTGTATCGTCTTCAAAACTGACTCACTGAATACCATATGTCTATTTGGTTAGATTCAGAAAGTGTATTCTTTTTCTTACTGAATAGGATCCATTGTCCATTTTGTATGTTTTTACAACAAAAACTTATTCTTTACGATGAAATTTTATAACCACTAAAGTAATAACTAATACATTTGTGTGCTGAATCACTTTAGCCAATGATAATTCATATATCCAATGATGGTTCCATGAGATTTTATCACCCATGCTATTGCTGTCTTGCTGTGTGTGAACACATTGTACAGTATTAGAACATCAATGAAGCCCCCTGATGCTGCATTCTCAGAACATAGCACCATCACTAAAGGATTCACTGTATGTGATGAGTGTATTATCTGTGACCCGATACTCTGCTAAAGACTAAGAATTAGGAAACAGCTGGGCATGTGTTTTGAAACTTCTCTACTTGTACAGAGGAGTTTCTCACACACAGTAACAATGGTGGATCAGACTCTGTAACCCCTTAAATAGGTCAGGGCATCCTCCATTTAAACTTAAAAACAAAACAAAACAAACAAACATCCCAACGATAAAAACAGAAAGTGTTTGGGTGTTGCTTCTTTCAGTTTTTGAGTGGAGTCAAAGAGAACTTTCCAGGACGATAGCAATAGTCTGCAGTGAGATAGGGGGATGATTCACTGGACAAAATGCTGGCCACAAAAATATGAATACTTAAGTTTTAATCGCCTGACCCAAATACAGGTGGGGTGGTAGTAGCTCTGTTTAATTCCAGTGTTCCTTGTGAAAATGAGCTACAGCAAAATGAGAAGCAAAGACATTTGAATCCCCAAAAACTCGAATCAACCTGATATACAGTGACGCAGAAAGAAGCCCCGCACCACACCCCAGCAAGGTAGAATTCAAGGGCTGTCAAGTGAGGTTATCGTCTGACCTCTGACACATTCTGTGGTACATGCACACCCCACCACACACACTCACACAAGCACACACACATAACATATGAAGTTTGATACTTAGGAAAACATACATTTTAAATACTTCTATTTTTGCTATGAATTTATTATGTTGAATATGCTTGACTGAAAAACTGAAAAGAAATGTGGAACCGTTAAAGGCTAATGTGGCAATGTCGTGAAAGAGCCTAGGGAGCACATGAAGAGGATTGTTCTTTTGCTGTAAGGAAGAAGATAGTGGAGGATATGGAATAAAAAGGCACTGTAAGAACCGTACTTTCAATGTTTGTTTGTGAGGCAATAGGAAGAGTTTGTAAAAGAGTCTGTGAGAGATAATTAGGAAGCTATTACAACACTAAAAGAGGAAGTGAGCAGTAATGTGGCCCAAAGGTTTGACGGCAAAAACAGGAAGAATGGGATGATTTTTGTGGATGGCGGAGATAAAATTCCAATTTTATCATTTGCTGTCTTTGCTACCAAAATTTCTTAGGAAATTTGAGAGAGGAGGGGACGGGATGGCAGGTAACAGATAAAGGGCCACGCTTAGGCTTAGATACTGAAGCAACAAACTGAGGTAGCAAGATCCCGATGCAAAAGAATGCTGTGAAAACGAAGTTGTAAACCCTAAGTGTGTCAAGCCCTGAGAAGGCATCCTGAGCCAGGCGGTTTACTGCAAGCTCAGCAGCACTCTCCGAGCATCCTGAGCTTCTGAACAGCTTGCCTTCAATCTATGCTCCTCTTTCCTCTGTGTTGTGCTTTGATCCGTATGAAAATACCCAAAGGTTCAGTGGTTGATGCACTTATTTAAAATCGTTTTCTAAGCTAAATTGGTCATTCACAGACAGACAATCCGCACCACACACTAAAATCTCAGCACTCCTAAATGTGAGTCAGTTAGAACAGAACTGGACTTGGTCTAAAGCAATGTTTCCGGAGTTTATTTGAGCGCCATGCGCACTATTGACTGAAAAGTCTTTGTAGACTTAATATTTATAGATTACAATTTGAACAATATGAATCTACATAATTTTCAAAATATTTTCTGTTTTCCCATATAGTTCTCTATGTGTTGTCTGGCAGGAATAATTGAAATTATTTTCAAATTAGAAATGTACCAGGAAAGATGCAGCATGTCTGACCTGGTGGCTGGCTTCATGGCGACTGACTCCCTGAGGAGAGGCATGGCAGTCTGCCTCAGAGAGCAGAGGCATGATGATTTACCTCACTTAGAAAAGGTGTGGCATCTGACTGAGCCATCTACCTCACTTCCTTCTTCCTGTTCTGTCTACTCCACCCAACTAAGGACTGGCCAAGGCAGTTTGTTTATTAGCCAATGAGAATCCTCCATCAGAAATGGATTCACTTTTACTACTTAATTACTAAGTATTTCCATATGCTAGCAAATTTGAGTCTTTCATTTAAGGAGCCAGGTTCACATGTATTGCTTTATGTTTAGTATTTTGCATACTAGTAAGCCTGATGGGGTTTTCTAGGGCCTCTTCCAGCTCTAAAACATTGGGACTCTCCTCAGTAGGTACTTACTATTACTATTCATCTATTGCCAATTTTTTTTTAAATTTGTAAGTATGTATGACTTTACTAGGAAATAAGGACACTACGTCTATAAAATAAAAAACATTCTGGAATCTGTCCCAGTGTAGTGCTGTTTCTTAAAGTCATCATACAACTAAGCCCTTGAGAAAGACCTTAAAGTGGAAAGAATTGGATCTATGCGCTCTAATTAGACTACTCTATAAGGTAATAGCTTCTAGGATTCCCAGTGTTCTGACTGATAATAGTGCTATTATTATGTACAATAAATGAAAAGCACATCAAACTGCAGCATGGGCAAGTTGGAATGTACCTTAGAGATTGTTAAATCCCTTTCATCATGGAAAAAGGAGATCCATTGAGTTAAATGGTGTAAATCAGTTTTCAATCAAAATTTGATATCAGTATCTAGAATATGTAATATAAACTGAAAGTTTCAGGTATATAACAAAATATTTCTTCCAATTAAATACAAAATAAACATTGTTTAAAAGAAACAAATAAATGTATATACTAAATAAATTCTCTCTAGGTATCACTTAGAAGACTATAGTCTTTTTCTGCCAACATCAAATAATTCATTTCTAAATAGGTTTTTTGTCTGTCTGCCTGTTTGATTAACATGGAAAGGAAAAAAGCCATTATTTGGAAGTGACTTTAAAAGAAGAGATTATTAAACCTTCTGGGCATCTTGCCTTATCCACTTTGTGAGGACTCTTCACAGTTTCTCTAAAAACAGGGAAGTTTTGTGACCTTTTCAGATAAACACTGACTTCACCGAAGGGAAAGATGCAAAATATGAGATCTTCCTGTTATGCTCAAGTCAGTTGAGGCTGTCATAGGACAGGTTCATGCTGATACAAAGAAGAAATTGAGTCAGAAAAAAAGCTGGTGGCTGTTGGACAAGTTAGAGGCAGATTTTAAGGAAAAGGCATTGTTATACAGGAACAGAGAGAACTAAAAGAGATTTTTCACAAGACATGAATTCACTCCATTTAAATTTGCTTCATACAGGAATATAGTTCAGGAAGCTTGAAGAGTAGCAGGTATTCTTATGTCTTTGTAAAAGGTCTTTAGTGTTAGTGATTACTCCCCTTCTTCACAATTTTACCCTGTCCTCCCATCTTCTTCCCCAACTAATCTCCTCACATTCTAGTTCCCTCTAAATCCCATTATAATACTATATCTCTTTCCCTTCCTTGAGATATTTTCTTCCTCAACCTGGTCCCTCAGTAGCTACATAATTTTCTATGGATATTCTAAGTGAAACACACATGCCTAAAGGTTACAAGATAAATCTATGCATGAGAGAAAATAAACGTGTTTGTCTTTCTATGTCATGGCTACCTTACTGAGGATGATTGTTTCTAGCTCCATCTATCCTGAAATTCTTAGTTTCAATTTTCTTAACAAATGAATATTGCATTCTGCAAATGTACCATATTTTAATTATCTGTTCATCAGTGGCTTCCGCTGTCTGACTATTGTGAGCAGACCAGTAACAAACACAGATGAGCAAGTCTGTGTTGTAAAACACAGAGTTCATTGGGAACACGCCCAAGAGGGGCACAAATGTATCTTGGTGGCAGATCAATTGCCAGACATTGGAGGAGTCTCCATGCTGTTTTCATAGTGGCTACCCACCCACCACCAATGGTTGCACACCCAACACCAATGGTTGCACACCCACCACCAGTGTTTGCACACCCACCACCAATGGTTGTACACCCACCACCAATGAGCTCCACTTTCCTTGCACTCTTGGCAGAATCTTACTGTAGGCAGAGACTGCTTGTTTGTTCCCAGCTGCTCAAACTCAAAACACACAGAAACTGTATTGATTACAACATTGCTTGGCCAATAGCTTAGGCACATTCTGGACTAACTCTTATATGTTAAATTAACCCATTTCTAAAATTCTGTGTATTGCCACATGGTTGTAGACTACCAGTAAGTTTCTGTCTTCTGCAGCAGCTACATGGCATCTCTCTAATTCTGCCTTTTTTCCTCCTCTATCTGCTTAAAATTTCCACCTTAGCCTATACAGCTTTGCCATAGGCCAAATCAGCTTTATTCATTAACCAATAAAAGCAACACATATACAGAAGGACCTCCTACAAAAATCTACTACCATTTGCTTTATTAATCTTTGGCAGCCTGACTGGGATAAAGTAATTTTAATTTTAATTTTCCTGATGGTTAAAAAAATCATTGAATATTTTTTAAAGTGTTTCTCAGATATTTGAGTTTCATCTTTTGAGACCTCTGTTTAGTTCTAAACTATTTAAAAGTATTTTATTTAATATTTTGAAATTATACTTACATCATTTCCACTTCCTTTCTTTCCTTCACATGTTTGCTTGTCTATAGGTAGATAGATAGATGGATAGATAGATAGATAGATAGACAGACAGATAGATAGATAGAATCCTAAATAAATAGAACTTCCTCAACAGGTTGGGGGAATTACAAGATTTTTCAAACGTGTACAAAGAAATACAGACAACTAAGCAATGCTGAGAGCAGGAGAAACCATCTTCCCAAAGAGGAATATACTACTTGTTAATTCAAGGTGAAATGGTCACCGCATTAGTTTTTGGGAGGGGTTTTTGACTTCTTGATATTTATTTTCTTTTTTTTATACCTTTGTATATTCTAGATACTCCCTATAATATGTACAATGGATGAAGACATTTTCCTATTCTTTAGGCTGCTGCTTTTCTCTAATGCCAGGGACTTAGTCATAAAGAAAAATTTAAACTTCATAATATCACATTTCTTAAAATTGTTGGTTATAATTCCTGTGCTATTATTGACCTAATAATAAAGGCTTTCCCCTTGCCTAGCAGTTGAAGCCTATTCCCTATTTTCTCTTCCATCAGATTCAGAGTATTGGTCTCATGTTGAGGTCATTTATCCACTTGAAGCTGAGTGTTGTGCACAGTGACAGATATGGATCTATTTTCCTCCTTTATACTCAGCTATCTATTTTGATTATGCTGATACCACATTTGTACAAATGAAGCTGGCCTGAAGATCAGAAAGCAGAGCTAGTCACTAGCTAACCATAGAGGCCTGGAGGTCTGTACAGACAGACTGGAAGTGATGTGGCTGGGTGAAGAGAGGAAGTGATAAGGAGGGAGGAAACAGAAACTCACTGTCTTTGGCTGGGTACTTGAGAGGTAAGGCCAGTGGTTTGGCTCCTTCATTCCTCTGATCTCTCAGTGTTTTCCCCTATACCTGACTCTGGGCTTTTATTATTAAGACCTACATTAAATAGAAATATTTGCTGAAGATGCTGTCATTTTTCCAGTGTGATTTTCAGTTTGTTAAAATTGTGTATGGCCAGGTGGTGGTGGCATACACCTTTAATCCCCAGAGATCCACCTGCCTCGGCCTCCCAAGTGCTGGGATTAAAGGTGTGCGCCACTGCCCAGGATGTTATGCTAATTTTATTACTATAGTTCAGTAGTAAAACTTGAATCCAGGGCTAATGATATCTTCAGTAGTTCTTTTATTATTCACAATTGTTTGAATTATCCTGAGTTTTTTTTTTCATTTTCATATGAATTCAGACTTCTTTTTCAATTTCTATGAGGAGTTGTATTGGAACTTTTATGGGAATTGCAATGAACCTATAGATTACCTTGGGAGAATGAACATTTTCAGAATGTTACTCCTACTCTTACGTGAGCATGAAAGATGCTTCCATCTCCTGATCTTTTATTTTCACTTTTTTTCAGTGTCTTAAAGTTTGTATGATATAAACCTTTCACTTTGTTGATTAAAGTTTTTCTAAGATACATTCTTTTAGACTTTCGTGAATGGGACTTGTTCCCTGGTTTATTTCTCAGTATGTTTGCCATTTGTATATAGGAAAGCATCAGATTTTTAACTGTTAATGTTGTATTGTCTTGTGTTTCTGAAAGTTTTATCAGCTTATGAAGTTTTGTGGAGCCGTTCAGGTTTTTACGTATAGGAGAGTATCACCCCCCACCAAATGTCATATGCTACCAAGTAGATCTCCTAGCACCAGGAAAGTGCAGATTCATTTGAGTCATTGATTAGAATGATCTTAAAAGTTCCCTCACAGCATTAGAGGTTGTTGACAGTGCTATTGGTCACCCTCTACAATATGACAGTATATAAGGCTCTATTACTTAAAACACCACTTACAACACTGAACATGAAAAAATTGTGCTGGTACCAACTAAAAACTTCAACCCCAATGAATATCATTCACCCTATTGGAAGGTACTATACATATACTGTAGAAAAAAAAAATGTCATCACCAGAGTTCCTCAGATATGAACATGGGAATCTACAATGATGATCTATCTTTACAATACGTACAATAGTAGTCAAAATGTTGTTGGAGTGACAAACGTTTTAATTGTATTTAGTTAGGACCAACTCTGTGAGTTGGAATCCCTCCCTGACTTTGTTAATGATACCAAGAACCTGAGACCAGATAGGATCCCATTAGATCATCTTACATTTCCAAGTCTAACTTTGGTATATCTTTAAATTCTGAAATAGATAAAGAGATTGGAAGTAACAAAATAAACTAGTATGTCACTGTCTTTTAGTCTTGGAAATTGCTAAAGTCCTTGTCATATTCTGGTCTATTTGGATTTTTAATCAATTTTCATTATAATGATCAATGTTCACTAAAAGTATTATGTCAGTTTCCCCTAAGGACTGTTATTGTAACTTCTAAGTTATGTGTTCTAAACTTTCTTCATAGACCTATTTGATCGTTAGTTCATATTACTTTGCCTAATCTACACTTACAAAGACCGAGACAACTTGATTTGAATTCTGGGGACTCCGTTAGCTCCGAGGCCTTGGACACAATAACAAAATCAATGACGGATGCAGAAGGCAAATGACATTCTACAAAGAAATATAGTCCCCATCTAGTTGTGGAGATGGCAAAGAAACAGACAAAAAAAAAAAATAACTCAAAGGGGCATGAAGTAGGTTTTAAAGAACACTAATCTGAAACTGTTAGTAAAGATTTAGTTCCCACGCCTGCTGGCTGAAGAGGATTTATCTAGAAGAATTCGGACTCCCTAGGCCATTTTAAGTGCTCTCAGAAAAAAACTGCGGGGTTTATAGAGAAGGTTAAGCCAACGCACCGAATCAAACAGTATCCTCCATGCCACCGCTGACCCATTGTCCTCCCCAGCAACACTATTGCTTCAGGTCACCACCTTGTAACTCCCGGCTTCTCTCAATCTATAGTTCGTGCACCCCTCTGAGTCATTTTCTTGTTTACAGACTCATTCTCTCCACCTTTCTGTGAATCCAGAAAGTCAAATCCCTCTTCATGCCCCGTCCTGCTGTTAGAAAACACATGCTTAGGGTCCAGTTGCAGAAATCAAGCTTATCCGACTAGTTTGCTGCATGGTTATGATGCCTCTGGGAAGGTGGAGGGCAAGCACCTCCCACTGACTGCTTTAGAAACTGATGCAGTTCCCAAGTTCTAAATGTGGGCTTAGCTGTGCACCAGCCATCACAAGGTGTCTTTTGGGAATGCTGGCTTTTGACCATTTTGTATTCTGATATAAGTAAAATGCCTGACAGAAGAATGTAAGGGTTAAAGGAGTTTTCTTGACCCTTGGTTTACAGGTTTCAGTGCTTGGCCAGCTGGGTTTGTTGCTCCTAAGTTGTACTGAAGCAGAACACCACAGCAGTCTGGAGACCATAGCACAGCAAATTGTTGACCTCAACATGGATAGGAATGAGACACATGGAGGGCCAGATATCTAATACACCTGCCAGAGGAACACTTCAGGGACCTACACCCCTGCCTTACCAGGCTTTGCCTTCTAATAGCCAATTCAGTATGAACTCACCAATCCATTAACCAGTTGGTAAAATTAGTGCTCCCAAGTTTGAATCCCCTCTTCATCGACATCTTTCCAGCCACTAGCTGGGAGTGAAGCCTTCAACACATAAGCCTTCATGGAAACTTCTTATTCAAACGAAAACACGTCCCTAGTCAAGACGGCAGACAGAACCAGAGATGTGACTAAATCAAGTGGAAAGTCATTTAGATTGCATCTGCTTATTTTATTTGTATTTACAAGGGTGCATTACCAGAACAATTCTTGGAATTTATGTCACTTCATATTCCGGGTGGCACTGTCAAGTCCTATTGATTGGCCATTTTCCATCCCACTTCTCTGCAAGATTACCTTTTTCTCTCTACAGCATTGATCAAAAGAATCAATTTTGCAATTGAGGGAAAGCATCTGACTAAATGGAACTGTGTTCAATTGTTCTTATACTAAATCTCACTATCTTTTGACCTACCCATTCCTAAGCTAACAAAAGTAATTAAACATATTTTTTTTTATAGAAGATCTACCCTTTTACCTTGAGCTCGACCGCTGATTGGGATTAGTAATAACTATCAATGGAACTGGAATAAGCTAATGCAATTTAAGCGGAGAAGAAAACTAGATAAATAAGAAATCAGGAATAATTGTAGCTAATCCTGAACTATCGTGAGGTTTATCAATGTTGGGTTTCTGTCTTTATTTCTACTGAAAATAAAGTTTGCTTTTCTTATTTCTATTAAAAAGCAGCTCCATACAACAGAAAGAGAAATGTTTCCTATCCACCTTCAGACTGTTACTTTACTAGAATAGCAGACTGTAAGCAAAATACTTATTCTCCCAAAAGGCAGAGCTGTTTCAGCATTTCTTCCTATAGGAAAAATAAGTCACAACTGTACAAATTATTGCATTTGAATCAATGACCCAACTACGTGTTATCTACTTCCCTCTATCCCATTCTATATTGGACTATCAACAGTCCACCAGCCAGGGGCATTAAGCTCTTGTGATATTGGGTACTGTCCAGAGTTGTTGGATCTTATCTTTTACTATACACTATTGGTTGATGTAGAAGCAACATCCCTCCCTGCAAGAGAGGGAAAGACTACCCTTCACTAATATCAATAGAAAATTAGTGCCAATTTTGGAGAACCATTGTATCCAATGAGTCTATTTGGCCATGGAGAATATGAATAGTCTCAACTACCTGCAGGGAAAAATTGAGAGTAGACAGTTAGGGAAGTAGTTCGCCCCAATGTTCCAGTGAGTATATGCACCTAGGTATGTGAGAAGGGGCAGGATCTTATCCATTAATTCATTTTCATCTCAAACAATACTTACTCTGTAATGACAAGAATTATTTTCAGAGTACCTGTTACTTTGGGAAAAGAAATATCAGGCACAAGTCCTTGATCACCCATCAGTTAGGTACAGGTAAACTTGAATACTACAGAGAACCCAGGGATT
Organism: Arvicola amphibius; assembly: GCF_903992535.2. NCBI lineage: Eukaryota > Metazoa > Chordata > Mammalia > Rodentia > Cricetidae > Arvicola > Arvicola amphibius. Next base: position 11,791,765 of record NC_052064.1, read on the forward strand.
GTGAACATTTGAGTATAGTTGAATGACCCAAGTCAGGATGTGATTACCTGGTTCCTTTGACATTAAGATGACTCATAAAAGTAGATCCATTTCAACCTGTCTCATGGCCAGGATTTGCAAACGTACTTCTGCTCCTTCTTTTGTAATAGGAGGTTACCTGGGAAGTGGCTGCCTTCAGGAACATGGTCTAGGATAGTTTTACTGCCTAAACAACAGAATGATAATGACTTCATGCCTCAAAGTGTCAAAGCAATTGACTGTTCGAGTTTTCATTTGTATCATGTTAAAGAAGTATTTTGTTGCCTTCTTCCCCTTTTGTTTTGGGTAGAAAAGTATATGAAAAATTAAACGCAGACAATTTCAGTATTCAAAAAAAATAAAATAGATGTTATGGCAATAGTCTAAATTGAGCAAACATAATATAATGAATTATGTTCTATATGTTAAGTAGCAGTTACTCCCTTTCTTTATCTGACCGAAATATTTACTTTAAGGTTTATAGGTATTTCATCCACTTTTAATAAAATATTATTTTATTATTATTATTTATTGATGAACAATTAGTGACTCATCCCTGGTAGATATTAATTTTCTTTCTCTCAGCAGCCATTGTCTGCTAGTAGTTTTTTCCCTAGGCCTGAGACCCCATGAGATCTCCCAACTCTGAAGTTTTCCTTGCTCTGGGCAGCCATAGTGTTAAGGTAAGGGTATAGCTTCGCTTTAATTTTTAGGAGACACATCTTAGGGCAGACTCCCTGGTCCCCTGGCTCCTCTGATATTTCTGCTTCCTTTTCTGTACTGTTCCCTGAGCCACTGGAGGAGCGGCTGTGTTGTGGATGTAGCTACTGAGGCTGAGATCCTCACAGTCAGATCTCGGCATAATGACCAGTTGGGGTTTCTGTAATGGTTTCTATTTGATGCAGAGTTTCTTTAATGAAGAGGAAACTCCACTTATCTGTGGACCCTGAATTCATAAAAATGTAAGCAACACTAAGCAGGCCAGGCAAGCTGTATATAAACATATAGACATATGTCAATAATGATCAACAAAAGGAATCACCAATTTAAGATGGAATGAGGAGAAAAAAGTTGGAAGAACTGGAAGGAGGGGACATGGGAGAAGCTAAAGGCAGAGAAAGAAAGAATCAAAGGGATTTAATTCCATCTTAAATTAAAATTAAAAAGAAAAAGAATATTATCTGTCAAAATATAATTTTGAAAGGAAAAACCAAACAAAATTTTCTTGAAAGAAAATACATTTCTCCTTCAAATAACATGTAAAGCTTTTGTACATTCATGATAACCTTGTATGTGCCAAAGAATGTAAAAAAAATACTTATTGTGGTTTGAATGAGAATGGTCCCCATAGGCTCATAGATTTGAATTATTGGTCTCCATTTAGTGGAACTGATTGGGATGAATTAAAAGTTGTGCTCTTGTTGGAATCTGTGTGGTCTTTCAGAAGAAGCATGTCACAGAGTGTGTCAAAAGCCCGTGCCCGGCTCAATCTTCCTCTCTCCACCTGAAACTTGCAGATCAGATGTAAGCTCTCAGCCAGTTCTCCAAAACCATGTCTGCCTGCCTGCCACCACTGTCCCCTGTGATAATGATAATGGACTACCCTCTGAAATTATAAGCATTTACCCAATTAAATGCTTTATTTTGTAAGTTGGCTTGGCCATGGTGTTTCCTCATAGCAGTACAAAAGTATATAAGACAATATGCTGTATCCAATACTATACTCCTCTCAAATCCAGTGTTACAGATGTAAGGGACAAATCTTAAAATGGAGAATAAATGTGTGCTCTTCTGGCATTTGTGAGACTTTGTCAGGAATATTACTGGAAACTCACAGTTAGGTTGAATTATATAGTGAGATTCAGAATGAGAGGCTCTCTTTAAGACAAAAAGTAAATCTGTACCGAGAATGCAGGAAAATTATTTGTGGTCATTGGATATTCAAGTTGAAGTAGCTAGATCACATACTGATTCTTTAAATCTGATCATTTTTAGTATAATTCTATCATTTGAAGTAATATTTCAGAGTGCATAAGTTGCACGTTTGGAGTTACTCTGTGCAATTTACCGTTTCCACTGGACCTGAACTTGATGAGATTTGACTTTCCTAGGAGCAAACTGTGGCCTGAGGATTATGGTTTATTGTGGTTTCTTTATAAAAACCTTACTATCCAAAGGTGATCCTTGACATTTTACACAACAGATGCATTTCATTCCTTGTAAATCATGCCCCAAACCACCGTTCACAAGCCAGATTCAAATGCTTAGGCCAGAATTGATCGGGCATAATTTAGAGATATCGTGGAGGTTTGGACAAGGGTGAGAAGTTCAACCTTCATGATGTGGCTGTGACATTTGTACGTTATTATTGTAGCCAAACCAGCCAAGTAAAGAAAAAAGACAGAAACGTGCTCTCTGATCATTCTCAACACAGTTTATCCCGTCTTTTCTAACCTCTCCTCTGACATGATGCAGGCTCACATGTACAGAGACAGTCATAAACACAGGACACCTCAAATTAACTTTTTATATTTTTTATACCATCCACTGGCAATGTGCCTTTATCTGATACAGTCATAGCTATCTACTTCTCTGCAAATTCTCTGTACTTCTCGGTCCTCCTTTAGTTCCTATGTTTATGTCAATGAGAATCAACTCAAAGTGTTTTTGTGGAGGTCAACCGCATAGCTCTAATCCCAAGTGGTAGTGTACAAAGAAAGGACTATTTGCCTTGTCCTACTTTTCCCATATCTATGCTCCTACGCTATAGGCATCTAGTCTAGGTGTTGTAACAACTTAAAACCAGCCAAAGCTCAGATTGTAGACCTGAGAAGACATCAGAACGAGGCAATCTATGAAGAATTGATCTCCCGTGTTAGAGAACTAAGCACATGGTTTGACTTTCATGATCTAGAGGATAGATGTCAGGATCCTCTACTGCAGTTGACTTTGGGATGCCTTTGGATGTCTGCACCTAACCAGCTGGGTCACCCAAACCCTAGGAGATAAAGGTAGTGCTGACACAAGTGTTATTGAGCAGTCTTAATTGTAAGGTCTCCAAAGAGGAGCCTTCAAGCCAGCTTGGTTAAAGCAAAAAAAAAAAAAAAAAAAAAAAAAAAAAAAAAAAAAAAAAAAAAAAAAAAACCAAAAAAACCCACAGATGTCCATGTCTTCAGATAATTGATTTTACAATACTTAAAAGAAACTTACTACTTGAGAAAGATAAAATGACTCTGTTCAGCAAAGTATGTTACTAGCTATGACCTCCTTAGAGTGGTTAAACTATTTTGTAATTAAAAAATATATATTTAAATCAGTCTTGATAAAAATAAAATAGCAGAAGTGCAAAAAAAAATGAATCCTTTCTTTATAGCCTTGTCCTTCCATAGCCTGGAGTTTGGGCTCATGTTTTCATTTCAACTTTAATGACACAAAGGTCAGAAACTGATTTAAGATACCTACTGTGTGCTCACAAGTTACTGTTAGAATCCCTCACAAGACAAGCTCTACGTCCTCACATGGCTCAGTTTCTTAACCTTGCCAAACATATGTCAATTTTTTCAAGGACTCATCAATAAATGTCCAACTTCTTAGAATCATAATTTCTTCCTGACTTTACAATAATTTTACTAAACTTACTAGACAAGATTTTGACCCTTTCATTTATATGCTTTTATGACTTTCTTTCTAAAAATTCATGGACTTCTTATGGTTGTAGAAAGGAAAAATTAATTTTCCCCCATAGTGCCAATTTTTAAAACAGGAGAAACTTGCATAACCAAAGTATATTTGTGCCTCTAGGACAAATTAATAAGAAAGAAACATTCAAGATAAATTTCTTCCAGGAAAGTAGAAGCTGATAGGGTCTGTCATTAGGACTGGTTCAAAATAGTCCAAGTGCTTTGCACTCCATTCCAACCAGAGTAAATTTAAAAAAAAAAAATGTTGAAAGTTGTGGTGTATTTTTATAAGATATCACAACAGGGAATAAAAAGAGCAGGGCCATACAGTGTACAATCTCTTGTTATTTGCTGCAGTGGTCTGTAGTTCTAGGAAATTTACATTTAAAATCATGCAAGGAAACTATTGCATGAATGTTTATGTGTTTGCATAGGCACATAATATGCCTCTGGAATCCAAAGTATCATTTTTCAGGAGTCGTGTTTTTGGGTCTCTCATTGATACCTCGGGACTCATGGGATCAGGCTGAGCTTGCCAGTTGGTGAGTTCCAAGGATCCTCTGGTACCTGCTGCTCCAACACTGAGGTCACAGTGTGAGCCTCCACAGATGATTATTTATAATGGCTTGGGCCTCACACACAGTGCTCATGCCTATGCAGCAAGCACTTGACCAACTGAGCTCTGAACCTTGAGAGCCTCAAAACCAAAATTTTATGAATAATATATTTAATAACTCATGTAGTTGACGTAAAATATGCTTCATAGGCATTTATTAAGATAATACTTCAACTAGGAGCTACCATTTTCTTTTCCCAGTGTTCCAGAGAGTAAGTTATCTTTTCTGGCTTTTATTTTATATTTCCATTCTCGGAAGGCCACCGAAATTTCTGTAGCTCACCAAATGTTCTTTTCCAGTGCCAAATTAATAAAATAAGCTGGTCACAATGCCAGGCATTTTACTTTATCTCAGGGATAGTCCATCCAGCAAACTCTTCATGCAGGGCTACACAGGTTAGCTTATAAAACTAGAAAATTTGTAATCTAAGGAGTCTATATCTCTTCAGGGAATTTTCAAGACATCAGCTATTTTAGAGTGTCTCTATTTGAATAGTAATTGAGGTCAAGGATGAAGGGAATGTATTGAAGATAAACACTAAGTTGCAAAAATTGGGTAAAATTTTTTCAAGTGTTACCAGAAATTTTAATCAAGGATTTAAGCTTTTTTTAATGTACCAGTAGTTGAGCACTGGTTATGATGAATTTACTAGGGAAATGTAAAAAATCAGCAACAGGCAAACCGGGTACAAATATCCAGAACATGGTGCTGTCATTGCAACTTTTCTTAAATGATTCTAAAATAAAAGGTTATTTTTACAATGTGATTATAGTGAAATTATAATTAAATAGGAAACAAGTCACTAGTTTTCTATTTCTTCCCCTTTTCTCTTCCCCTCTAATGGATAAATCACTCATAGTGACATAAGATGAGGCAATTCCAAGCTAATGCAAAGAGCAAGTCCTTCGAGGTGCCTTGGAGATCAAGCAAGGCCTGGAAGTTGAGGAGACATCTACACAGGAGGAGCAACAACGCAAGGAATCACACCCCAATGTGTCAGGGAAGAAATTCAAAACTGGCAGCCACTGCTTAGCAAGGAAGTCAATAGTTTTCACAGGGTGAGGAGGTCGTATGTGAAAGAGGAAAGCTTTTGAGACATGCTGAAACAGAGTCAACGAGCGGCATCATGAGCAAGGTCAGAGTCTCAGCGACATAGGAAGGGGCTCCCTAAGGATGCAGAGGCCCGGCCTGAAAGAGGAGACCAGAAGCATGAAAAGAAAGGACCTACGTTTTGAGAAATGTTTTACATAATTCAGAGCTGGGGAAGTGTAAAGAGGGTCGCCAGAAGGTTGTTCTACAGTGGGCTAACGTAGTTCATGTGGAGAACAGGAAAACTGTGTGCGGGTTCTACAGATCTGAGCAGGGGAGACGCGGTGGTGCCGGGGGTTGAACTGATCATCTCAAGGCTCTTTCGGGTCCCAAGATGGTGAATAAATGCTTGAGAATAGACGGATCATCTCCTATTGGTTGTGAAAGTGTGGTCCATGATATGAAGAGGACACCTGCAGAGGAAAAGTGATGGCTTCAATATGACACCTGTTATATAGCACTGTTAAAGTAAATAAGCACAGGGAAGGTAAGAGGAACCTGTTGAAGAGAGGAACTGCAAGTATGAAAAACAGAAAACAAGAATGCATCCTATCGTGATGGATTTCAGTTGCAGGTATAAGCACGAACGGATTGTCTTCGGTGTGCATAAATGTAAAAGTGACTATGTAAATATGCGTGTGTGTGGACTTCCCACTAAGAAAAGTTAAAAATAGTCTTCTCTTAACAACAACTACTGCCCAAATAGTACTTTTCAAATATTGGGCTAACTAAGTAAAACTAGAGCTCTTTAGAAAGACAGCTGTCATGGGGTAAGGTCAAGGAAAGTACAAGATTAAACGTAATTATCTGCTATAAACATTGTATGACAGAATTCAGAGAATGACAAGGGATGGCAAAGGCTGTGGGGCACAGCTTGAAAGGGCTCCTCTGGTAGACAGTGTAAGTCTCAAAAATAGAAAAAGGTGGTTAGAAATTATAAGATCAACGAGAGCCCATATTGGTGTAAATGAGTAAATAAACAGCAATTCAAGAAGTGTGGAGGTTCAAAAGACCTATTAGGAAAGACAGAATGTGCCCACACTACCTCCTCAAATGACCAAATACATACCTACTTCAATTTTAAGAATATGCTACATTATATGGTAAAGTCCCTTTTCAGATTTAATTATCTTTTCTTAACTAAAAATAAATTTTTAAAAAATTTTTTTTCTTAAAAATCAGGAGATTATCCTGGGTTTTCTGGGTAGGGAAACCAGAGATTTTATAATGAGAAAAACACATGGTTCCTTGTTGGCTCTGAAAATTAGTGTCCCTGAATGTTCATGGAGTAACCAGAGGACTCATAACTTTTCTGTCTTCTTGAGATTGCTTCATATATGCATGTATGATGAATGTTTATGTGTGTTTTTTAATTGGTTAATTTTTATTGAGCTCTACATTTTCCTCTGTTCCTCCCTCTGCCTTTCCCCTCCCCTTCAAATGTGTGTATTTTTAATAAACTATCAATTCTTTAATGCACATACATATCCTACTAGTACTGATACACATTCTTATGATTTTCTAAATTCTTGCCTGAAAAGAGAAGAGCCCAACATGAAAACATCTAAAATAATTCTAGCATTTACCAGTTTTTTTCTGCATCCAACTTTTGTCTATATTTATTTTGTTATGAAAAATGCAACAGTATAGATAATATTAAAATAATAAAAAAAATGGGGAGGGGTTCGAGACAGGGTTTCTCTGTAGCTTTGGAGCCTGTCCTGGAATTAGCTCTTGTAGACAAGGTTAGTCTTGAACTCAATAATAAAATATTTTAAAATATATTTTAATTTTAGAGGACTCATATCATTATTTTGATCATATATATTCCATTCCCTACTGCAACTCTTTCCAAATCTCCCTCCTCCCTTTTTACCCACCCAACTTAATGTTCTTTCTCTCTCTTAACAAAGCCTAGCAAAGTACACAAACACACAATAAATGAATGAATGGATAGATAGATAGATAGATAGATAGATAGATAGATAGATAGATAGACAGACAGAGGTGAATAAATAAAATAGATTCATAAATAAATTTGTGGTGTCCTATTTTTGTTGACCTACTGCTGCTGAACATGTGTCCTCACTTGGACTGCCATATACCATACACACACACACACACACACACACACACACACACACGCGCGCGCGCGCGCGCGCGCAGTGTCACTTCAATGAAGATGAATGATTTCCCTATCCCAGAAGTACCTATTGCAAGTAGCTTCTTGGCTAGTGGTAGACTTCGTGTTCACTTCCTCTCTTTCTTATTGGGATTCTGTCTGTCTGGAGCATCTGCAATTATTTTATGTGCTGCCACTGACTCTGAGTTAATATATGCATTGACCCTGCCATATCTGGAAGATGATATTTCCTTTAAATATGTTTTCAATGGCTGGGCAGGGTGGCACATGCCTCTAATCCCAGCACTCGGGAGGCAGAGGCAGGCAGATCTCTGAGTTCGAGGCCAGCCTGGTCTACAAGAGCTAGTTCCAGGACAGGCTCCAAAGCTACAGGGAAACCCTGTCTCGAAAAACCAAAAAAAAAAAAAAAAAAAAAAAAAAAAAAAAAAAAAAATGTTTTCAGTGTGATTACATTTATATGGCTTTTGTTGTTGTTGCTGTTTTGTGGGTTGTCTGATTGGTTGGTTGGTTGGTTGGTTGGTTGGTTGGTTGGTTGGTTGGTTGAGTTGGAGTTGTTTTCTCTGTGTAGCCCTGGTTGTTTTGGAACTTGCTGTGTAGACCAGACTGGCCTCAAACTCAGAGATCCATCTGCCTCTGCCTTCTGAGTGGTGGGATTAAGGCATAATTCACCACCACCCAGCCATAGATTTTGATTTTACTTTGGTTTAATTTCTGAAAATATCAGGATATGATTAATTCCCAAGTGAAAAACCAAAAGCTGTGTATCGATCACTAAGGATAAAGAGCAGGCGCAAAGTGCTCAAATCTTTGCTCATCTCTTTTTTTTTTTGGATTTAAGATTTTCAGTCTTCAAACTTAATTAACACTGAACTTACTAAAGTTCAGGTTAGATAAATCACTTCAGAACTTTTTACTGTAGAAATTACTTTTCTTTAAAATTGATGTTACTTCTAAAGTAGAATTGTGTTGTAAAAGCAAGAGATGTACTTTCATAAATAACCCTTATGTACCTTGAGATAAGGATGCAGATACCATCACAGCTAAAGACTACAAAGGCAGTGTTCAATATGCTTCATGAGGCCTCTACACAACAGCTGGCTCATGGTGTGAAATGCGGCAGAGCTTACTCAGGCTCGTATATAATAGCCGAGTTTGTCTGCAATGCCTCAGATCAATTTTCAAAACCTGTTAAGGACAAATAGACAATAAAAAACAAGCCAAAGATCCATAGATCGCTTTATGCTTTTCACACGATGGTCTATGGAATTTTTTTCTCAGTTTTCACCAAATCCTAAAAAATTTCAGTACTTTAATAATATTAATTAAGTCCCTACAACATAAAAATAAACTTAAGGAAATGAAATTCAAAATAATGTGTAAGTTGCCTTTCAGGGAATAAAGGAATTAATTAAATCTTTCATCGATGAGGAATTTAGGATGCATCACCATAGTTTGCTCTATTTATACCTCTTCTCCATATTTGAAAATTTTAAAATCACTGCAAAGATTTGATTGATAATTTAAGACTACAACTGCAATAAAACAAAAGAACAAAATTGTACCTGACACTTTATTTACCTAAAGTTGTGCTGTGGGCTTCAAGGACTCTGACCATAATCACATTCTGTAGCATAGAATATTTGGAAGCTCTCAGCATTAACATTACTTTGTACATGCATGTGTAAGAGATGAGAGAAAGAGAGAAATTAAGAGAGAGAGAGAGAAAGAGAGAGAGAGAGAGAGAGAGAGAGAGAGAGAGAGGAGATATATAAGGGGGTTACTTTAAATATTTGTGTACTCAAAAAGATTATATACCAAACCTCAGAATAAAAATAAATTTCTCTGTAACTGAGTCATATAGTAAATAAAATGATGCATTATCCCAACATTGCTATTTTCTTTTCTTTTTTTTCTCTTTTTTTATTAAAAATTTCCATCTCTTCCCCTCCTCCTCCCCCTTTCCTCCCCTCCCTTCCACCCATACCCCCACTCCGCCCCTCTCCAAGACAAAGAGCCATCAGGGTTCCCTTCACTATGGTAAGTCCAAGGTCCTCCCAGCTCCCCCTAAGTCCAGGAAGGTGAGCAACCAAACTGACAAGGCTCACAGTGAGCCTGTCCATGCTGTAGAGTTCATGCTCATCACCGTTGTCCTTGGTTTCTCAGTCCTCCTCCACCGTCAGCCACATTCAGAGAGTCTGGTTGCTATTTTCCTTCATGTGCTAATTCAGCCTGGTTAGATAAGAGCTCTAAAGCTGTTGGATCATAACAAAACAAATAAAGATACATACCCTAATTTTTTTTTTAGCAGAATTACAAAAATCCTAACTAATTTGACAAAGGATTTACCAGCCACATTTAAAACTTGATATTAGACAATTCCTGAAAGCAGAGACAAATGCCAAAAAATATACCAAAATTTCACCCTTGCAAGAATATCTTCTTTCTGACTCTTCCTGAACACTAGTCTGTCCGATGGCACATGTGCTGTGTCAACTGAACACTAGTCTGTCCGATGGTGCATGAGCTGTGTCAGAAGTGAAGGGCAAAGAGTGTAGGTACAAATTCACCATTTCTCTTCAATATTAAAACCATAAATAATTATACTCAGAGAACACTTGCTCAACCTTAGCAATTACATAAGCCATTCACCATCTCTACGAGAGTTCAAGGCAGTCAAGAGGCATCAGGGCATATGGATCTTGAAAGAACATCTTTAGCTTCTAGCAAAGATAAGAAAGGATGTGATATGAAATTTTACACTTGACTTCTGATATGTATTGAAACTTATCATATCATAATCAAGTTACCATTTTTATTATGGCTAAGAGAACAGAGCATAAGATCTTCCACCCTAACCATTTTTACTGTAAATGGGTGTAAGTGTGCAGAATGCTCACTGTAGGGAAAGAGCTACAGATCATTTTGTCTTGCAGAATTCTAGCTATGAACCTGTTAAAAGAAAATTTTTCATTTGTCCTTTTTCTAGGATCTTGGTGACCATTGGCTTATTTTCTGTGTGTATAATTTTGACATTTTAGATACCCCATTAAAGGAACCAGGTATTATTTTTTGTTCTATGACTGGCTTGTTTTATTTGTCCTGCTGTTCTTAGTGTCCTCTAATCTTGGACCATCAAAACAATTTCCATCAATTTTAAAGAACAAATGCAATCCTTTTTAAATCCAAAACCACTTATCAATAGGCATTTGTATTTCTTCTATCTTTTAGTTGCTATGACTACAATTGCTATGGATATGAGTAAGCAAACATTTCATTAAGACCTAGGTTTCAACTGTTTTGTACATATCCCAGAAGTGGGATTGCTCAGTCATATGCCAATTCTATTTTTTAGTTTTGAAAATTCTTTATGCTCTTTCCCATTGCTGCATCAATTTATAATCTTACTGATAACACACAAGTGTTCTTACTTTTTATATCTTGACAAACTTTCCCTATATTGTTTTAATAACAACTATTCAAATCAGTATAATCTATGTTTAATGTAGCCAGCAAATGTAGTTGAAATTTTATACAAAATGTTAGACATTTCTTGGCATGACTAAAGCTGAATTGCTTTTGGAATAGAGGAATTTTGATTTTCCCTAGGTTCAGAAAGGAGGGTTATTGTCTAGTTCTCCAACACTCAACTATTATACTACAGACTGTATTCTGTTCAGGAAGGCTGTATTACTCTTACCTTTTGTTACTCTGGTAAGTGACTGTACCAGCTTCAATGAACAGAAAAGGAGAAACTGTCTGTGTTCTGTAAGAATGTATCGCCAGCCATATCATGCAGTAGTGACCAGCAAAGAATTTCCAAACTGATATTCTTAAGACCACAAAAGCAGCACTCTGCCCCGTGGGACATTCTGTACTAGATTTTCTCAGAATTCATATTGGATCATCTTTTATTTCATGTTCAAATATGACTGGTAACAAAATGCTTTTTTAAAATATTTGAAACCTTTTATTCTAACTTCCTGAAAGGGCGGTTCTCAGTTATCATAGTGACGGTAATGTCTGTCTGTAACTTGGCCTTAAATTTTATATATTGAGAATTCAATCATTAGGCAAATGGTTCATCTCTCTGTGGAACACCCTGCAATGGATTCCAGACACTTACAAAATGAAAACCTGTAGGACACTTGTGTATCATCCTAATTTTAAAGTCAATTAATAACAATTCAGATTGAAAATATTCATATACTGTCGCTTATTATAACAAAAAATGTAGACAATTCAAAATGGTTAATGCTTGGTGTTGTCTGGTATTAAATTCATCTCTATAATGAAATCGATGCAACCAGTAAACATAATGCTTTTGTGTTATGACTGATAGTTTATTAAAGGTTTATGTAGGTTATAGTATGTTAACGACAATGTCATGTACTTTCATATTTATTTATATCTTAGTAATAATAAAGGCATTCAAAATATGATACTAGGTAGCAAAAGCAAGATAGATGATGTAATTCTATAAAAAGTAGAAGTATCTGTGGTACAATAGCAATGTTGCATGTCAAATAAAACTCACTATATATAAAATCAAAATTTAGCTGCAACTACAGGGGAGGCTTTCAGGATATGGGTGGCCAATGATCTCTCTGAATTAGAAGATTGATGTGAATATCATATTGCTGCTTATCTCTCTTGTAAATAACCCAAGTCTTATAGAATTTTAAGTGAGAAAAATGAGGCAGGAATACATGGCAGCCCTTTCTCAGATGGATCTACAGCTACATAGCCTGGCCTTAGAGAGCCAAAGCCACAACGGTGTTGACAGAGGGCTGCTTTCAATCCTCAGAGGACCCCCCCCCCCCATACTGACCTACAAGTGAGTTGCAGGAAGCCTCCATTCTAACAAACTGTGCCCCGACTCTATCTCTTCACATACGGGAAATGGGAAAACAAATCAATGTTGTCAATAAGTGTTTTTCTTTGGCCATGAGAGGAGGCATTATGCACAGAAAATGCCAGTTATATGTTTAGTTTGCCTATGAAGCTTAATCTTAAAATTCAATTTTGATGGAACAGGGGACCAAACCGGACTCTCTGAATGTGGCTGATGGTGGAGGAGGACTGAGAAACCAAGGACAACAGCAATGAACATGAACTCTACAGCATGGACGGGCTCACTGTGAGCCTTGTCAGTTTGGTTGCTCACCTTCCTGGACTTAGGGGGAGCTGGGAGGACCTTGGACTTAACATAGTGAAGGGAACCCTGATGGCTCTTTGTCTTGGAGAGGGGTGGAGAGGGGGTATGGGTGGAAGGGAGGGGAGGGAAGGGGGAGGAGGAAGGAAGGAGATGGAAATCTTTAATAAAAAAAATGAGGAAGAAAAAAAATTCAGTTTTGGTTATTTGTTTGTTTTTGAGCTAATATCTTACTCTGTACTTCAATTATGCTGCTGTTCATTAAATAGCCCACACTGGCCTTGAATTCTTGGCCGACTTCCTGCTTCAGTCTCCCACGTACTGGATGACAAACCTACACCACTGGGCTCAGTTTAAATTTCTTAATTTTCAAAGTGAAAAACATAATTTAGCCTCAAGTTTGTAGTACCAATTCACAAATTATTAGGCTGAAATTTTTAATTGTACCTTCTCAGAAAATTTCAAAGTACCTTTGACCCAGATGTAAAAAATTAAAATTCAAGACATATCAAAATAAGTCACTTATCTAATAAACCAAATAGTTTAGGCAGACAAGGTGATGAATAATAATTAATTATTTATACATATACAAAATACTAAATATTCTAACATTATTTAAAACCTGGAAAGTTTTAAAACTTAAAATAACAGACCTAAATCAATTAATTACTCAGTCACATATTTAAGGATGGAATTAAAGGCTAATTTGTTAGTTCAGAGAGTCAGGTCTTCTTAACATACTAGAAAGCACTGAAATACCAAATATCATAAATCTATTCTTAATACCAAGATGTTGCTGCCAAAACTTATTTCAAAACTTTAGTCTATAAATCACAATTCTTTCAAGGTTAAAAGTTTATCCTCTGGAAAGGAAACAGCGATATTGCCAGCTTAACTGTCATGTGGGTGCAGGCTTCATGCACTGAGTCTAGGCTGTTGTCAGGGACACAAGAAACACCTCATGATGTATCCTCAGTCTGTAAGAGGAACTTAATAACTTGGAAGGGCTGGGCTTCTCACTCCTACGGCCCCATAGCCAAAGCCTATAGTCTTACTTAATTTTAAATGTATATTGCTTTAAATCCTCCTAACTGCACTGCTAGATTGAAGCCAGCTTATTGGGACACTATTTCATTTAGTTTTAAATTCTATTTAGAATCTCCTCTTGCACTTGGAAATATATATATATATATATATATATATATATATATATATATATGTTTGTGTGTGTATGTATATATGTGTATGTATGTATGTTCTGTATATATGTATATATATGTACACATATATGTATAGAATATTGATTGAAATAAACTAAATATCATGTATAGCTTTTAATCTCAATGTGTAAAGTTTTTCTACTCAAACATATTCAGGTCTCCACATTTATTATGCAGATAAAAACAAGAGTAAGAAGATGGTTAAACCTTCAAAATGTCACTTTGGAAGTCAAAAGAGGTCATGACATTCTTATATACTACCCTTCACACCAGTAAACATGATACTTACTAGAAAAACATGGAGTGTAACTACATGCTTCCTCTCTTCCTCTTTTCCCCTCATTCCACCATTTCTCCTTCCAGCAAAGAGAAAACAAGTCTATAGCAAGAGCTGATTCCATGGGGCATCCTCTTGGGATGGCTGTATTAGAACCACCATGCTGCTCTTCATCCTCTAGGTGCATTAACAACATGGACTTTTTACCTATAGAGTGAAGCAACACTGTAGGGATATTTCCACTTCTATTGTAAGACATCACCAATCCCATATCAGACAAAGGACTGAACTCCAAAGCATACAAACAACTCAAGAAACTTGACATCAAAAGAACAAATAATCTAATAAAATAATAGGGTACACACTTAAACAGAGAACAGCTCTCAACAGATGAATCTCAAATAACTGATAGACACCTTAGGAAATGTTCAAAATCCTTAGCCATTAGAGAAATACAAATCAAAACAACTCTGAGATTCCTTCTTACACCTGTAAGAATGTCTAAGATTAGAAACACTGATGACAGCCTATGCTGGAAAGGATGCGAACAAAGGTGAACACTCCTCTATCACTGGTGGAAGTGCAAACTTGCACAGCCACTTTGGAAATCAGTATGGCAACTTCTCAGAAAATTAAGGAAACAATCAACTTCAAGACCAAACAATACCACTTTTGAGTACATACCCAAAGGAAGCTCACTCATACCACAAGGACATTTGCTCAACTATGTTCATAGCAGCATTATTTGTAATAGTTGCAACCAGGAATCAACCTAGATGCCGCTCAACCGAAGAATTGATAAAGAAAATGTGGTACATTTACACAATGGAGTACTTAGTCAGTGGAAAAAACAATGACATCTTAAAATTTGCATGCAAATGAATGGATTTAGAAAAAAACATGTTGAGTGACATAATTTACACTGAAAAAGACAAATATAATATGTACTCTGTACTCACTCTTTTTTATAATGTCTTATAACAAATCTGTACTCACTCATAACTGGCTTTTAGACAAAAAAAAAAAAAACCCTATAATCCACAACAGCAAAGACCCAGACAACTAAGAGGACCCTAAGAGAAATGTACATGGATCTAAATATGAAGAAGAAAAAGACAAGATCTCCTGAGCAAACTGGGAGCATGGGGGTCACAAGAGAGGGTAGCAGGGAAAAGGGGTAGAAGGGAGGGGAGCAGAGAAAAATATATATCTCAATAAAAACAATAAAAAATAAAAAAGAACTCTATCAACTGGAGGGTTTAATAATGATGAAGAAAAGTTATTCTACTTAGAAACCTTTGCTTACACCCGGCTGGCAATAAAGCAAATGGGTTTCATATAACCAGTAGTTTATTTCTTAAATACTTAGTTACTGATTTCAATCCAAAATTTTTTGAAAAAAAATCTACCAAGCAATCTATAATGATGTAAAATCTTTCACAGCACGTAACTCTCACAGAACCAGCAGAGCTGCAGGTTTATCTGTGTCATGAATAGAAAGACATTGACATCAGCCCCAGGATTATCATCTGCCTGCCCTGGAACAATGATTAATTTAAGACAAATAGGTGCTGGCTTCACACGCGCTGATTGCATTTCCCAGCTACCGCCTCAGCAGCTCTCCCTGTACACAGTCATAAAGTATTCAGAGAGGCCATTCTCTCTTCCTCAAGTCACAGAACGTCGTGGAGATTGAATACGGAGCCTCTGTACAGGAGAATACTAGAACTTGACTCCCTTCCTCTATCGCCTGCTGGTACAATGCTCATGCTCTTTGAGGTTTTCATGACATAAACTTGTGTTACTTATCTCTATATAACAGTGACAGAAAACTTCCTAGCTATAAAATGTAATAGCAAGGCTTTGTCGTGTAAATTAGTGACTGCGGTGAAGGACAATGGATGGCTATACCGTGTAAATCATTACCACCAGGTAGAGAAGGACAATGAGAGCCGGATCTGTTTTCCAGAATCTGCGGAGCATAACTATGCTTTTGTTTTCATTAAAAACATTCTTTCCTAAAAATGACCTTTCAAAAATAAATACTCAAAGTATAAAACTGTATTTGTGCAAAAATATCTTTATTTTTTTAAAAAATATAAACAAAATGAAAACAATGACAAAAAAAATCTCTTTTTGAAACCAGAGAAGGTATTCAAGAGGCCAGAAACCCACATCTGAATTCAGTATTGGAAAACATGACCAACGGGAATTTCCTTACTCTTTTGAGACTCGGGTCTGAGAAAATGACCTTATAAAAAATGCAAAGCTAGCTCAGCTCCAAAATAGATCACTGGAGGCAGCAAATCTACCATCTAAGAATGATTCACTAAATACAAAACGCACCAATTACCCTAACCTTTACGACCTTCTAAGCATCACTTCCCACCGCCCTTTGAGCCTGAGATCCAAGGCAGAGAGAGGTTCAGTTTGGTCAACAGTCAAAACTGAAAAATTAGGTTTTCTTCTCCTGTGCTGTGACTTACTTTTGGAAATTTCCAGAAATAGAGACAAAGAGAAACAGACAGACAGAAATAGAGACAGAGAGGCAGAGACATAAAGACAGACACATAGAGATAGAGAGAGATAGGTGTAAATACTTAGCAAACAGGCAGATTATTTGAACAGTATATAATAAAAGAACTTAATAAAGTAACCATCACAACAGAAAGTGAATTAACATTTACTGGGGCTGGAAGATGACTTAGCAGATAAAGCACCTGCTCTTCTTGCAGGGGGACCTGGGCTCTGACCCTAGCTCCACATCAGGCTGCTTACATTTACATTTGCAGGTATTTCCAGTGTCAGATGACCAGACACTGTCTTCTTGCCTCAGCAGGTACTTGAAAAAATTACACACACACACACACACACACATAGGTACATATATGTGTGTGCGTGCGTGTGTGTGTGTATTTCTGATATGCCACAATTAAACAGTAGAAGTTATGCCATCAAATAAAAACAGAAATCACACAAAGAATATAGAATATTCACAGAAGAGACTGTATTTCCACTAACTAGGTCATTGGGCTAGCAGTTAAGCCCATAGTTAGTTCAAACACTAGCCTATAAATGGGTCATTTTAAATCTTTTATAGTTAAAAGGACCACAGAGTGATTAGATTTTAGAACACCAGGCACATAGTGAGCAAGACTACTTTGCCTAGAAAATCTCCTGTGAAACAGGAGTCCATTTGAAGTGATTCTCTAAGAGGTCAATTGTGACCTCTATAAAGGGGAGAGGTCCCTGTTTTATGAAGACAAAGAATTAGAGTAAAATAAGTGGCATACCCTGTATGGTTATTTATGCAGCTCCATCTTCACCTCTCTATGGAGTGCGCATCACCCACGGGGACCCACACTCTGTCTTACAGCACGACCCCTATCTTGCTTCATTCCAATACTCTATTTCAAAAATTACATGTTCACCCTGCCCCACACCAACGAAGGTTATACCTTTAAGAATACGTACTGAAGACTGTGATCCACTATTGTAATATGTTTTTTATGTCCATATTGTCATTAGTGTTAGCAAACTTAGCTTCTGAAAATATGTGTTGGTTCCCTGAATTTGAATGGGAATATGTTTTTGAATTTAGTGTGTATGAGAACACTTTCAAGATAACAGTGGTGATAACTAATTTAGAGGGAAACTATTTAAAAATCTAGGACAGAGCCAATCTGTACAAATATTTCATGTTCCTTATACTAGTTGCATAAAATAAAAATAATATGGTTACACAGAGTTTGAAAGGCATTATTCTTTAAAACAAATAATTGCTAAAGTTCTAAATTCTAATAAAAATTCTCATTTTATGTTCAGGATATAATAATATTTTGGTAAGTGTTTCTGATTATAAGACTTTTTGCCTTGACAAATATCCCAAAAATATTCATTAAACTACTAACCAATAAGCATAGAACCTGATTATATTACTTTTTTCTAAAATAATATACAATGAGTGTCTATTGACACAGATTTAAATGATTAATCTTGGGAAAGTTCTGGCCCTGTGCTCTCTTACAAAGTTCTCCAGGGAGAGGCATCATGTCCCTGTTGAGTCTTTCCTCTAAATATTTTGTCAAATCTGTTATAACATCAGCAACTTGGGAGCTCCTTCTAAATCTAAAGCAGGGTAGTTCAATTTTCTCCGTATCATTCAACAATTAACAAAGACAAACCAAAAGCAAGTTGTGAAAAGATGTTTGCTTATTTAAGGTGTTTTGCCATAAATGATAATATACAGAGTAGATATTTATATAAGAATTCCAAAGACATTATTCCATGCATACTCCCTTCTAGATACATCAACGTCCATCAAAAACTTTATATCATGGTAAAGTAAATGGACATTGCCTGTGATTAGGTCACATGACATAATTTCCAACAGGTATATTGCTAACGTAATATACTACCATGCACTATCAGCCACAGAAACAGAAAACAAAGTAGATAAAAAAGAAACGTAGAAATAATTCAGAGTTTACTGTTATTTATAGTAGAGAAGATGGAGGTACAGCCTGTGATATTTAGATATTTTCAGGCACATACCACATTCCGATTTTAGATTCCACGTTTCCCACAAAGCCCAACAGCACTTTGTGGAGGAACTGGAATGCTTGTTTTCAGAATGGACAGCCAGGGATCTCTACTGCATCTTACCATGCAATCTTCCTCCTCTACAATTTGCTGTCCAAACATCAGCCGACTTCTTTCTGACAGATGCTTGGGAGAAGCGCCAAGCCTTCGACCATTCTCTCTACTGTGATTCACTGAACAGTTCGGACTCCTCTGAGCCATTTACTTTTAAACTATTTCATCCAAACTTACCCTCAGATTTGAAAATGATGACCTGGACCTGGGGGGAGTTGGGAGGACATTGGTCTTAGCATAGAGTGGGGAACCCTGATGGCTCCTTGGCCTTGAGAAGGAAGGAGGGGAGGTATGGGTGGAGGGGAGGGGAGGGAAGGGGGAGAAGGAGGGGAGGGAAGGGGGAGGAGGAGGGGAGGGAGGGGGGAGGAGGAGGGAAGGAGATGGAAATTTTTAAATATATATATAAAAAAATAAACCATGAAAAAAAAAAAAGAAAATGATGACATATAAAGGTTGTAGCAAACCTTAAATGCCTTCGCCATTCCTTTGAAACCTCCCTTCTGAATTGACCTTTAGAACCTGCTTTTGTTTTCCATTTCTGCTATTTTGTTGGCTCTTTCTCTGTTCCTCGGCGTACATGTTCAATGGCTGTTTTAACCACTGTTTGAATGTCATGCCATACAGCTTCCTATGGGCTCAGTTCTTCCCTTAGTGCAGACAATTGTTAAGAGTCCACCACAGGTCTAGAATTCTCACTTTCTCACCGTCATGTATGTGTAGGTTCACCCATGCCAACTCTAAGATAATATAACTTGACTCCCCGCTACAATGGTTGCTAATTGTTTCCTCTCCATTCTTAACAGTGCCTTGGGGAGGCACTACTTGTCCAAAGTAGGAAAAAAAAATTAACTGATGATTAAAACTGCCAAATTACTTTCTAGAAAATTTAAGTCAATTTATTTTTGAACTTACGGAAGATAAGACTTTTAGTGGCCAACTACAAAAGGTTCTGGGTGCTTCTAGTATTTCCCACCTTTATTTTTTTGTTGTTGCTTTTAGAGACAACTTCTGAAAGATGATGTAATTACATATGCCCAATTAGTTTTTAGTGAGAGAATAAAATTGAAACTGAGCGTGGCATTTGAGTCTCTACGAACACCTTCTGACGTACCTTTCTCCTCACTTACTCTCCACTTCCAGGCACTCTATAACCAAGGCCAACAACTTATCTCTTGGCTATACTTACATTTACCTAGCGAGGAGACCTTAACACAAATCAGAATCCAAAATGGACAAGAAAAAGACCTGTGAAGCAAAGAAGAATAAGCAGCACAGACAAGCATTATGAAACAAGAGCCCTCCAAAAATACCATTGAGTCTTTCAGTTCGTTTTCTGCCGTCCATTCACTACTGGCCATCATCTTCAGGATGGTTTGTATATCTAGAGAGGCTCCTTTGGAGAAAAGTAATTTTTCCTTTGTGAGCAGTTGACAGTTGGAGATAGGTACTTGATTAGGGATGGGAGTCAGTCCACTTCCTCTCTCAGCATTGGTGCCCCATCTGGCTTAGACCTATGTAGGCTCTGTGCATGCTGCTATAGTCTCTGTGAATTCCTATGTATGTCAGTCCTATTGTGTCCAAACTCATTGTTCCCTTGGCATCCTCCCTCCCCTGGATCTTACAGTCTTTTTGCTTCCTCTTCTGCAAAGTTCTCTGATCCCTGAAGGATGGGATTTGATGGAGATCTCCCATTTAGGACTGAGTGAGGAACTAGGTTTTACAAGCAGTTGTCTACCACATATTTAAAGAGATACAAGCTTTATAAAACTGGTAGTTAGCCTCTATTTTCTTAAAGAAAATTAGGTCTGAAGACTGGAAGAATGTTGGACAAACACAAATGAATGGGCTGTGCTGATCAGTTTCCTATTGAGGTAAGAAACTACAAGATACAACGTTCATTGTCTCACAGTTTAAAGGTTTCAGCCTGTGGTCATATGTCGCAGTTGCCTCGAATCCTGTGGCAGAGCAACCAGCAGCTGAGATTTAAAAGAGTAAGACACTCACTTCAAGACAGTCAACAAAGAATGAGGTAGGAAGAGGGCCAGGGTTCTATGATCACTTTTAGCAACCAATGATCTCTACCCTTGAAATATTTCATTATTTACAAAATATCACAGACTATAGACAACATGAAAAACAAGAAGGTGTTCCAGCTGTAACTCTAGCAATGGGCTTCACTTTAAACACTGTAAGTCATGAGCTGGGTGGTGGTGGCGCACATCTTTAATCCCAGCAATAAGGAGGCAGAGACAGGTGAATCTCTGGGAGTTCAAGGCCAGCCTGCTCTACAACAGCTAGTTGTACAACAAGCTTCAAAGCTACAGAAAAAAAAACCCTGTCTCAATAAAGCAAAAAATAAATTGTAAGTCGCATATTTTAGTAGTGTGGACTGAGATTCCAACATTTGCAAAGTCTGGAGATCCTTTGGCTTATAGACTTTTGTAGCTTCCGTAACAGACTATTACCTTTTTAAAACAGAGAATTGGCTCATTTTATAACTCTCAACACATGCTCCTGACATTGTTAGTGTCCTCTGCATTCTCTGTCTTATTGCCATTACCCATGCCACGTGTGTCATTGACACCAACCTAAACGGTTATTCTTGGGGAATGTCGCAGGACTCGGTTCTTCCAGTGTTCCTTTCCATTGCAATATTCCTAAAGTAGTGGATACCAACATCTATATACCTGACCTTTTCTAAGCACATCTGAGACTCCTGAACATTTCACTGCTACTACTAGACTCCACTCCCCTAAATTAGGACGTGTTTATGTGTTTACATCTTGCATAGTGCGCAAGCTGTCAGTAAATCTAAGATAAATGATCAGCTAATAAAAATAGGATAATTTTTTGAATCACAGTTATCATTTAGATATTTCCTTTACATTTATTTTATCTAGGTGTTATAGGATCTCTGTCTTCTTAAGTAGCCATCCTGCAAGCAATAGCAGATCAGAAAATCCATGGCACTGAACCAAGTTGGCAATTTGTTAAGGACTGTGGTCAACTAGTTAAATAATGTACCGAACCTGATAGCAGAAAATTCTAGGAGATTGCTATGCCTTTGCAATAGAATCTGATACAACAGGATACACTGGTTTCTGTGTGGAACTGATCCACGTCCCTATAAAAAATTTTACTGGGGTGAATGGGGTTTTAATGTAAACATGACAGAAAGTTGATGAGAGATTTAAACAATGTGTAACCTATTTATCCTCTATTTTAACAACATCCTCTATAAGTTGTGAAAAGAATGCCCACTTACCTATATTACCTTATAATGTGTCTCTTACAATAAACACTCTAAGAAAGCTTATTATTAATATCAAATGAGTATGTGTAAAAGTAGCTACTCCAGGCCTTTAACGATGTTTGATCTTCTCTATCTGACCTATGTGTCCTACACCAAACAGAGGACATTGGGAATTTATCAAAGAACACTTGATTCTGGACAACACACCAGAGTATGAAGTCTAAAAGAAATAACAAAATGTACTGTGTGACATGTGTGATGCGTAGGTTATGAGAAATAAACTGATATGAAATAACGGGGTGCATAAGTGGAACAACTGAAAAGGACTAACACTGCAAGTTCCTACTACCTGTTAAGTGAAGACAACTTGAACTTACACAGCCGCTCTAATTAGACCACTCGATAAAATAAAGCAAATGCCTCTTAAGCCAGATCAATATGGAGAATTCTGTGGGACTCTACATCTGAGAGGGGTAACAAGGATCGCAGTGCTTGGGAGCTCACATAAGGAGTTGTACCAAAGTGTACAACTACAGCTATACATTCCAGTCCATCAGAAATTGTTCAAGAAGCACACTGTGTCTTTCCTCTCTTTACTGGTGACATCTTAGAATAACAGGATAAATGCCATCTCAACTTTTTAGATAGTCATGTGGCAAAACTACTGTAATTCAAACAACTAACCTAACTGACATTTGACAAATGGGGAAAAACATACTGGGAATGTAGAATAAAACCGCAACTATAAAATCACCTATTAGACTAGTCAAACTATTGTTTTAGATGCACTAGACTGAACCGCACAAAGCTGTCACAGCCAATTTTTAAGATAAAGAAATGATTATTTATGTTTTTAAATCTCACACCAATTAGATTTTTTTCAGAGATGAGTATGTTTTTGAAGAATGACTAGTTTAGTTGAAATATTATATTACTTATCTACTTAAATTGCTGAGACCCTGGTTTTCTATTAAGTTTATACTAAAAATAAAAATATATGTGAAAGAGAAGGGCGATAAATCCCACACAGTGAGTGAGAGGATACCACTAGTGAGCTTCTTTTCCAGGAGCATGAGTGAGAAAGGCACCTGGAATCTCCAGAAGAGCTTGCGTTCATCAGAGGAGCAGGGGAGCCTATCATGCTGTGATACTATTAAAAACAGAAGTCTTAGGGTCTAAGCTGGGGTCATCCTTGTAGATTCCTGGAAATTTCCCTAGTGTCAGGTTTATTGCTAACCCCATAATGGCTCCCTCAATCAAGACATCTCTTTCCATGCTTTCATCTCTGTCCTTCCTTCATCTCGACTATCCCATTCCCTCAAGTTCTCCTTGCCCCTCCCCTCCTCCCCCCCCTTCTCCCCTTCCATCTTCCCTTTCCACCATCCCCATGTTTCCAATTTTGTCAGGTGATCTTGTCTATTTCGACCTTCCAGGTATATCTATATACGTTTTTCTTAGGGTTCACCTTGTTACTTACCTTCTCTAGGATCATGAACCATAGGCTCGATATCCTTTGTTTATAGCTAGTATCCACTTACTATATATGTATGAGTGAGTACGTAGAGGAGAGGGTGCCTGAAATGGCCTTGCCCTATAGACAGACTGATGAATATTTTAAATATCACCATATATAACCTTTCATCCAGCAACTGATGGAAACACAGGCAGAGACCCACATCTCAGCACTGGATTGACCTCCCAAGGTTCAGTTGGAGTGGGAAGAGTGAGAATATGAGCAGAGGTCAAGACCATGATGGGTTCACCCACTGAAACAGTCTACCTGAGCTAATGGGAGCTCATCAACACCAGATGGACTGGGAAGAAATAAGCATAGGATCAAACTAGACCCTCTGAATGTGGTTGACAGTGGCATGACTGGGGCAGACTGAGGTGCTGCTGGCAGTGGCACCAGGATTTATCCATACTGCTTGTATGAGCTTTTTGAGATCCTATTCTCTTTTAATGGATACCTTGCTCAGCCTAGATATAGTAGGGAGGCCCTTGGACCTTCCCCAAAGCAATGTGCCTTACCCACTCTGAGGAGTGGATGAGGGTGGAGTGGGGAAGAAGGTGGAAGGAATGGGAGGAGAGGAAGGAGTGGGAACTTGGATTGACTTGTATAATGAAAAAAAGTTTGTTTTCTTTTAAAAAAAGAAAAGAAACAAATCTTAAGAAAGCAATTCAGCAGGAGCTATGCAGGTTAACGGTGCTTAATGTCTGGAAAGAAGTAATGAGAGTGAAGAACTAAAATATTGATTATTTACCGCAAGATTTATGAATCCCCCAAAGACAATGGCAATATGGGAAGTGAGTTAAAATATCAATTGAAACCCATATGCAAGTTATCTTTTCTTGTCATGTGCTCTTTCTGAGGACGTATTATAATCAGAATAAGATACATAAATGAGAGCAGACATGTAAGTGAGATAATATAATCCAATAATTAACCTTATTTTGAAAGCTGGCCCTTGGAAGGAAATTGTGCTCTATATAAAGAATGCCTGATGAAATCAATCCTGCCTGTAGATAAAAGGTTTGTTTGCCTATCTGGGGTAGCAAAACGATTATTTTAGATGCATTAGATAGAACCACACCAAGTTGTCACATTCAGATAAATTTTAAATTAAAGAAACTATTTTTCTGTGGATTCAGACAGAGGTCCTTAGTAGCAGTGATGTACTGTAAGTTCCTGATAGCTATGAGCAGTGCCAACCTTGGGTAACAAGCCATCCTGTTACATTCTCTATGTTCACTCTGGTCTAATTCACTCCTGGAGGTTGGAAATAATATTATAGATCATCATGCACACGGTCAATGTAGATCTTCCTTTTCTAGTATTCAAGTAGCAGCAAGGAGCCCGTAAAATCATTTGAAAATATAAACATAACTTTATGAATTATTATACAGGTTTACATTCTATACTCTGAGTTTAATATTTGGGGTGAAGAAGTCTAGAGGACTATAAAGGAGGCAGTTGAAACCAAGAATTTCAAATGCATTTTGAAATAAGGAATTTTTCGTATAGTTTTTCAAGTCAGAGTTTCTATATGTGGCCCTGCTGGCCCTAAACTTGATTTGTAGAAGAGGCTGACCTTGAACTCAGAGACCATCCACGTGCCTCTGCCTTCCACAGGCTGGGGTTAAAGGTGTAAGTTGGCATTCTAGAAAAATAAGACTTTTTAAAAGAAGGTAAGGCTTATAATTTGGAATTTGCTTTTAAGAGATATAAAAAGACAAGACAAATGGGTTTGAGCTAGAAACTGTAAGACAAAAAAAATTAATCCAGATATTAGTAAGGAATTTCTTTTCATAGTTTAGAGTTATTTTGCTTTTAAGATTCTAATGTAATTAATTTCTCTTAGCTTCCAAACCCACCCATATACACTTAAACTTCAAATTTATGGATTATTTTTTCACTAATTGTGGTTGAATATAACCTGTTAAATCTGTATAATGTTACTTCTATATATGTTTTCAGGGGGTTGACCTTTTGTCATGAGACAATCCTGGCAAAGGAAAATCACTTAATAAAAATAATGTTTATAATCTCGGTTTCTAAATCTTCAAGGAGTAGATTTAACATCTAGGGGAAGATGAGTTATAAATAAGTAACTGGATAAAATGATGTAAAAGTCTTCTGTAAAGAGATTTTTGAATGGGCTCAGGTTTTTCTTTGTCAGTGTCAATCAACCAGCTGTGTGCGCGCGCACTGAAGCTTTTGAGTGAGAAGATCCCATAGATGGACTCAGAGGAACCAATGCTCGGCATCAATTAGGCAGTCATGAGGCAGGAGTAGCATCGAGGACCTTCCTGATGTCCTCATAAAAGTGAATACAGAGGTTACTGAGCTACTGCAAGGAAGCAGGGTGTAAGGTGTCTATGGCAACAGCATATGATAATGAATCTTTATGGTTATAAATTATCTTTATGATAATCAGCATTGTCCAGAACTTGATGCCGAAAGAATTCCACCAGATCACAGAAAGAGATTTGGGGGGGGAAAAGAGAGTAGGTACATCTAGTTCTAAGAAACGAGGGAAGAAGAGGGGGCTATTGGAGACAGTGGTCAAAACTGTCCTTTTTCACGAAGCCACCGGGAGGGTGGAGAGAATAGCAGCCCACCAGACAAGGCGTTGACTAAGTGAACCGCTTAGGGGAAGATTCAATGAGTGATGAGCTGAATCACAGTGAGTGAGGAATTATGGGCGATTGTTATGTATCACACAATTAAAGATTTATTAAATCACCTCTCAGCCTTCACTTTCTGGAATAATTTATCACCGCAAATTATTAAAATCAGATCATTAGTTTGAATAATGAAAATCTCAGGAGAAAAAAAAAAGTTCTCTAAGGTTCATTTTTTAAAATTAGATCAAAGTGTTTCCTAGCCTTGCCACATGAGCTCATGTGAGTATAATATTAAAAGGCACTTTTATTTTCAACTCTAAAAATTAGCTTAAATTCACATCAAGTAGCCCCAACGGTATTGTTAAACATCTGTATAAAAGATTCATTATTAGTAAGAGTCAGATGTGCTCCTATAGTCTTTAGTATATAAGTGAGCTATAGGTACGAGCTCTACTGCTATAGCGGAGATGTAACATTGACCATATGTCTGACAGGCAAGAGTGTGTGTCATAAACAAAAACAAAAAAGAACAAAAGGCATTCTAAAATATATTTCATTTCATTTCTCCCACAATCCACAATGTTTTGCACATGTTTATTGGGGTACTCTCATTAAAGTAGATCTAGGAATAGTTACGTTTCGCCTCTTTGTTGCCAAAGATGTTCTAACTCCTTTCCTGACCTATGGGTTTAGAACCCCAGATAGGACAGTTGAGGGTCAGGGCACTGGCAGTTGGGAGCATGAGAGAGGTCAAGCCAAGAGGACCTCAAAGACAGGTAATGTACGTGGCATGTGACAAAAGTTAAGATGGCTTGGGAGTGGAGCTGGGACATGAAATTCGGTCAAAGCAGAAGTCTGCTTTTATTTAAACCTCGGTAAAACAGCAAAATAGAAGAGATTTATTGATAAAAGGATAAACCAAACAACTTACTTTTTCTCTTAAAAGTTTACTGTTACGATTAAAGCAACATTATTGACGTTTAGCATTGAGTGTAAATATTAAATAAACTAATAATAACCTCGAGTAGTCCTAATTTATTTTTACTTTACAAGCCAGTTAAATTTATTTTAAATGTTAGATAAAGAAAGTACTTGCTATAGAAACAACATTTTAAAAGCCTCAAGTATAATTTGTAATCACCAAGGCACAGCGAGGTCTGTTACTAAGTGCAAGAGTTACTTCACTGTGAACTCAGAAACCATCTCTGGGCTTTCAGTCTTATTGTTATATTCTCTTCCTTTTCAAAGACATTGCCTGTAGCATTGAGTAGGGATATTGTTATTCATAAACACCTGACTTGTGTTGTTTTGTTGTTGCTGTTTTGCCAGAAGAAATAAAAATAAGAGTTCATCACCAGTGAGACTTGTAAACATCTAGAAGAAAAAATAAGATTCATCATGTCTTTCATGGTCCATAATCGGAAGGGCAGCAAGAAGCATTTTCAGGTGGACCCTCTACTGATGCCCAAAGTTCCTCGAACCAATTACATGCACCTTCAGGAAGAGAAACACAGGCTACAGCTAAAGAAATTCCTCCTTCACAGGATGTTTCTTGTGGGCCACCTACAAGCCAATGTGGAGAAAAAGCAGCTTACTGAATACTACGAGCACCTCTTCCAGTCAATTCTAAAGCACCACTTAGGAGAGGCGGTAACGGGCTTACTGCTCATATACTCAAGCACTTTTCTGCATATCCTTGAGACCTCCAATGGCATGCTTTTCCGAATCCTTTTAGATTATGTTGCCCACGAGAAGGAAGACAAAGAATTTATCGTCCGAAACGTCAAAATTATAGTTGCTTCTCATAACATCCCCACAAGGCTGTTCATGCAATGGCATGTTTCTGTCATCAAGGTCCCCGTTCTGTATCTAGAAGATGTGACACAGTCACAGTCTCTCTCGGAAGTCACCACGGATTTTCTCACCATGACTCACAAACTGGCGTATCACCTTTTTAAGACCGTGAAAGTCGGTGCGAAAGGGCCAGGTGACAACTTGCACCAAGTTGCCCCTGACCTCCTCCTCCCAGAACAAACTATCCAATACTTGTGCAAAGCTGAGGAATTCTTGGACCCAGCAACATTCCTAAGCATGTATAACAGACCCATACATGTTACCCTGGATTCTGAGGTGGTGTGGCCAGCTCCTTCCCGTTTCTAGGATGGGGAGAGATTATGTGTAGACATCTCATAAAAATTTTGTACTACTTTAGAAACAAAGAATTTCTAAAGTTACTCTTTCAAAAAAAAAAAAAAGGAACAGAACATTGGAATAAGTGCACGGAATGTGAAAACAGCTTATCTAAAGCTAAACATAAGAATACATCAGCTTATTCTGATCTAAAGCTTAATAAATTTTTTCAGGTAATTTGGTTTATTAAATTTTAAATTCCATCATTTTCATGGGATAACTCTTTTTTTTTGTTGTTCTTTTAAGGAAAGTATAGTTGAAAGGGATTTAACACCATTTGGGCATTTAGTTTCTCAAGCATTCTCTCAACATTTAACAAGAAGTCTTTATGATGTGGTAGAATAAATATGTTTAGGGTTAGATCATTTCTAACAGTTTAACCCCTAAGAAACTTGCAAGGTAAAGGTACAAGCAACCATAATATATATGTGAAATAATGTATAATAATATGTGATCTACTCCAAATAATATAGTAGGAAGTGGTAGAATAAACTTGGAGAATATAAGGGAATAAACCATTAATTAACAATCCCTGAATCAGAGAAAATAAAACCTAAGCTGTGAAAATAATCCTAAATGCCCATATTCTGACCTGTATAATCAGTAATACTGAAACTACCATAAAAATGAAAACACCATCAAATTTCAACACACTTTTTTATGCAACATTGATTCATTGAGCACTCCTCTGTATGACAGGCATTTTTCAGTCTCCAGCTATGCAACAGTGATCACACAAGGCATTGTTCTTGCCCAGTTGAAAAACTTAATATTATATGTAAGCATTATTATAGGACACAAGTAATCCATGTTGTGTTGACAGGGTAAATCATTTGGAAAAAAATGGTATTTTCTAAAGTAAGAAGGTGACCAAAAGTGTAGTGTATGGTTAAAAAAAGTAAACATCAAATTAAGTTTAAACACTTAAAGATAAAATTGTGCCTTCTAATATTACACACAAAAAATGTATAATACATCCAATCCAACATGCTCCTCTTCCCATGTGACCTTCAGATTCCTCCTATTTTCTATGACAGGATTTACGTTTAAAATCTGGCGTCTTTTGTACCTGCTTTTGCCAACAGAGAATGGTAGAAATGAGGCTGTGCAACCTCCAAGGCTAAGTCAAAATTCCAAGTGCCTTGCTTTGTTGACTTGAACCTGAGCTCTTTGGATACGGGCACTATGCGATATGAATACTTACAGCTGTTTCCAGACAACATTCTCAGCAAGGGCCCAGGTGACAGCCCAGTACTAGAGTAAGACTTGGTGGCTCCTGATTCTCTGCTTCCAAGATTACAAGAAATATCATTTGACACTGGATGGAATAGATAGGGACTCTTCCTAGGAATCCTGCTCAAATTCTAGACCTGAGATGAATGTGTAGTTTTCTGGAACTGTAACATGTGTGCATGTAAATGATTTTATCAGTTGCTATTCATTCTTTTGTGTACATTACTAAATGTCCCCAAGTAAACACTTACTAGGAAACCAATCGTTGTTATTGGTTGAATACCCCAATAGTGGTAAAATGTGTCTCCATATTGCCTGTTCTATGTCATTTTTCAGCCTATATCATTTCCTGACATAAGAATTACTGGTAGAAAACTAATGTATTAAACTAATACATTGGCCATCACAATCAATTTCTAGAAAAAGATATAGACATATCGAAGTGATAATACTGCATTAGCTCACTGTAAAATTTAAATATTCATGAAATCGGAATATATTGTATGAAAATAGAATCTATTATCAATATAAGAAAAAAACACAAAGAGATAACTCAATTATGCATTCATTATAGTAAGTAGACTACAACGAATTTATTCAAATCAAATACACTCGTCATAGTAGTCACTTTAGGAGGAATTATTATTGTCATCCCAACAACAATGTCATTACTGAAACATTTTGTAATTCTTCATGTCAGATGAATAAAGAAAGTTTACAGCCAAAGTAAATGTAAATATTTCAGGTATATCTAATTTCCGAGCACCAAAGAATATAATATACTCACTTGGTCCTCTTCAGAAGGCCCTTTTCCCGCCTATAGCGTTAAGTGTGCTTCGTGGACTCTCTTCTATAAGATGATTCATCAGGTGTGCATCCAGTTTTATTTTTTATATGTGGCTATCCAGCTTAACCAGCAGGCTTGTCGAAGATTCTGCCCTTTCTCTAATGTATATTTTAGAACTACTTAGTAAAAATCAGGTGAGGGTAGGAGTGTGGGCTTACATCTGGGTTGCGAATTCTATTTCATTTATCAATATATTTGTTTATTTTTTATAATATAATGGAAATCAAGGGTGGTGGTACCTCTGGCCATGTTTAATTGTTAGGAATTTCTTCAGATATCTTGAGTAATTTTGTTTTCATACTAAATTTGAAATATTTTTTTTTCCATTTCTCCGAAGCATTGCATTGGAAGTTAAGAAGGCATTGCATTGAATATATTTATTTATTCCTTTAGGTAGAATGGCCATTTCACAGTACTAATCCTACCAGTCCTTGAGTATTAGGGGTCCTTCCATCTTCTGCTACCAATCATCAGTTTCTTCAGTATCTAACATTTTCATTGTATGGATCTTTTACTTACAAACTTTTTTGATGCAGTTTCACTCCATCAATATGTTTGCTTTTGGGCATATGATAAGTCTACTGATTTTGTGAGTTAATTTTATAAACTACTAATTATGGATTGTATTTATCAGCTCTGGGAGTTTTCTGTTAGAGTTCTTTATTTTGTTTATTTTATTTTTTAAAAAAGAACACTATCTTTTTTTTACTTTACATACCAATCCAAGTTCCCATTCCTTCCCCTCCTCCCATTCCCTCCACCTTCTTTCCCACCCCAACCCCATCCACTCCTCAGAGAGGGTAAGGCACATTCCTTTGAATCCACAGAGAATGGGTTCCCCAAAAGCCAGTAAAAGCAGTAGGAGTAAAGCCTACCGCCACTGCCAGTGGCCTTTCAGTCTGCCCCAGCCATACAACTGCCACCCACATTCACAGAGTCTAGTTTGGTCCTATGATAATTTCTCTCCTGTCTGGCTGGGGTTGCTGAGCTCCCATTAGTTCAGGTAGACTGCTTCAGTGGGTGTCCCCAATATGGTCTTGACCTCTTTGCTCATATTCTCACTCTTCCCACTCTTCAACTGGACTTTAGGAGCTCAACCCAATGCTCCGCGGTACGTCTCTGCCTCTGTTTCCATCAGTTGCTGGTTGAGGCTTCTGTGGTGATGTTTAAGATATACTCCCCCCCCAAAAAAAGATATTCATCAATCTGACTACAGGGCAAGGCTAGTCCAGGCATCCTCTGCTCTATTGCTTAGGGTCTTAGCTGAGATTATCCTTGTGGGTTCCTGGAAATATCGAAAAATACCATCTGTTAGAGTCTTTACAGACATTTATATATAAAATCATATCATCTATAAACAAGGAAACTTAGACTTTCTCTTTTCTTAGTTATCTTTCCTTTATCTCGTCTTATTTTACTACTCTGATATTGCAAGAATTTTACTACAGAGAAGAGGAGAG
Source organism: Arvicola amphibius (assembly GCF_903992535.2). Taxonomy (NCBI): domain Eukaryota; kingdom Metazoa; phylum Chordata; class Mammalia; order Rodentia; family Cricetidae; genus Arvicola; species Arvicola amphibius. The sequence continues at coordinate 11,823,728 of NC_052064.1, forward strand.
AGTGGACATCTTAATTGTGCTCCTGATTCTAGAACAAATGATTTTCTCCATTTAGTGTCAGGTTTGCTGAGGGTTTGCTGTATATTACACATATTGTGTTGAGATATGCCTCCCGAACCACTAGATTATCTAAGACCTTTATCATGAGTGTATATTGAATTTTTTCAATAGCCTTTCTGTATTTAAGGATAAGATCATGTGTTTTTCTATCCTTGAGTATATTTGTATATGGTGGTTACAGTAATTGATTTGATATGTTAAACCATATCTGAATCTCTGGGACAAATCAAACTTGATCATGGTGGATGATAATTTAGATATGTTTCTAAATTCAGTTTATATACATTTTATTAAGATATTCATATCTATGCTAATCAGGGAAATTTCCTTTAATTCTTTCTATTTAATGTTCAATGTTTTATTTTGTTTGCATATTGGGAAAATGTGAGTTTAGGAAAAAGAATATGGCAGTGTTCTTTTTCTTTTTTATGGAATAATTTGAAGGATATTGGTGTTTTTAAAATCTGGTAGAATTCTGTACTAAATCCATCTGTCCCTGAAATTGGGAAATGTTTACTTAGTACTTCTGCGTCATGGATTGTCATGCATCTATTTAAAGTGTTTATTTCATCTTGATTGACCTTTGGGAAGCCATGTTCATCCAGAAATTCAGCTATTTATTTTAGATTTTCACCAGTTTAGTGAAATAAAATATTTAAATTTTGACTTTATTATTCTCTAAATTTCCCTGATTATTATTTCTTCATTCACCTTTGATTTTATCGATTTGAGTCTTGATACTTTTTTGTTGTTATTACTTTGGTTAAAGGGGTATCAGTCTTGTTAATCTTTTCAAAGAAGTAAATCTTCATCTGATTGACTCTTCATATTTTTGTTTATTGGTGCTGATTAATTTCAACCATGAATCTGAGTGTCTCTTCCTATCAACTGGTGAGTGGTGTGGTTTTAATTTCTAAAAAGTCTTCAAGTACATCATTAATGTATTAACTTGAGATTTCTAAAAAACTTTTTGAATGTAAGAAAATTTATATTGGTTTACCATTCTAGAGGAGATATTTATAATATTGAGGGAGACGGCACAAGATGCTATTTCAATTTTCCTATATTTGTTGAGACCTTTTTGTATTATATATGTGGTTGATTTGATTGAAATTTCTATGGACTACTGAGGAAAGTATGTGTTCTTCAGTGTTTGTCTATAATGTTCTGTAGATGTACACATTTGTTAGATCTATTTAAACTATGATGTTTATTCCCAATGTTTCTCTGTTTAGACTTTTCCAGATAACCTATCTATTGGTGAGAATAGGATATTGAAGTTGCCTGAAATGATCATGTAGGAATTAAAATGTGATTTTAAGTCTACCAGTATTTAGGGTTTTTTTTTTAATGAAGTTAGTTTCTCTTGTTAGTGAGTATGTATCTAAAATTTTAGTATCTTCTTAGAGAATTATTCCTTTAATGTGTACAGAGTTCTCCTTATCTCTTCTGGACAGTTATGAGTGGAAGACTATTTTATCTTATATTACAAAAATATGTTTACTTGCTTCTTATCTCAATTTGCTTGGAATACCTTTTTCATCCCTTTATCTTAAATGTGTTGCCTATCACTGATGGCAAGGTGTGTTTTTCAGAAGGAGCAAAAATATGGTCCTGTTTTCTAATCCAGTTTTCTAGTCTAGGTATATTACTGGAGAATGGAATCCATTGATATTAAAAGGTTATTATTGCCGGGCGGTGGTGGCGCACGCCTTTAATCCCAGCACTCGGGAGGCAGAGGCAGGTGGATCTCTGTGAGTTCAAGGCCAGCCTGGTCTACAAGAGCTAGTTCCAGGACAGGCTCTAAAAAAAAAAGCTGCAGAGAAACCCTGTCTCGAAAAACCAAAAAAAAAAAAAAAAAAGGTTATTATTAAAAAGTATGTGATATTTTCTGACATTTTTTCTATTTTGTGAAGTTTCCTTTTTTATTTTTGCTTTTTTGTAGCAAAATGGACAAAACTCATTATTTCTAAACTTAATACAACTATTGGCATAATATTTACACCATATTAGTTATATTAAGTAATCCACAAATAATATAAAGTATGTCAGTGGGTTTATACAGATCACATGTATTCATCTGTAGAATTTTGCATCTGAAGGAGTCCTGGAACTAAATCTCAATAGGGCACTGCATAGATAGATAGATAGATAGATAGATAGATAGATAGATAGATAGATAGAGATTATAGATACAGATAGATGATAGAGATAGAGATAGAGATAGAGATAGAGGTAGAGGTAGAGGTAGAGGTAGAGGTAGAGGTAGAGGTAGAGGTAGAGGTAGAGGTAGAGGTAGAGATAGAGATAGAGATAGAGGTAGAGGTAGAGATAGAGATTAGATAGATATAGATATAGATATAGATGATATAGATATAGATGATATAGATATAGATATAGATATAGATATAGATATAGATATAGATATAGATAGATGAGAGAGAAATTATTTATAGCTATGCTCTATGTATGCATCTATACATGATTATATGTATATTTCAATAACAACTAGCATTCATTTCATGATATTTAAGCATCATTTCCCAAATAAAGAAGCCAAAAATTTGTGGAAGAACTGCCTATTCTCGATAAGGTTTAAGTAAATTGAATGATCATCATTGTAAGTATTGTTCTGTCTGTCTGTCTGTCTTTCTGCCTTGTCTGATACTCTGTTTTATTTGATTGTTTTTGCTTTCCCTTTTTTATTGAAAATAAGTTCTTTTCCCATACAATATATCCTGACTTGGGTTTCTCCTCCATTTACTCCTACCTCCAATTTTATCCTGATCCACATTCCCCTTTTCCTCTCATTTAAAAGAACAGGTGTTGTGGGATAATGCTCTTGTACACTGTAACGATTTGTCATTCATATTGGTTTAATACAATATGACTGGCCAGTAGCCAGGCAGAAAGTATAGGTGGGGCAACTAGATTAGGAGAATTTTGGCAAAAGGAAAGGCAGAGACATACATAGTAACCATCCAGATGCAGAGGAAGAAAGTTGAGAATGCCTTACTTAGAAAAGGTACCAAGCCACATGGATAAATATAGACAAGAATTATGGATTAATTTAAGTTGTAACAGCTAGTTAGTAATAAGCCCGAGCTAAGAGGCCATACAATTTATAATTAATATAAGCCTCTGCATGTTTCTTTGGGACTGAACAGCTGCAGGACCTTGTGGGAAAGAAAGTTCCATCTACAAACAGGCTTCTAAGGGATCACAACAAAACATTGCAAAATATATCAATACCATCACAGTGAAATTAGACAGGAAAAACCAACAGAAGGGAAAGAGCCCCACTAGAAGGAACAAGAATCAGAGATCCATTTGTTCAGACTCTTAGGAGTCCCATTAAAACACTAAACTAAAAGCTTATATGTTTACAGAGGACCTGGTACCCACTCATGGTGGACCTATGCTTTCTGCTTCGGTCTTTGTGAGTTCATATGAACTTTGCTCAATTGATTTAGTGGGCATTGTTCTCCTGGTGTCCTCCATTATCTCTGGTTTTTACACACTTTCTGCCTTCTCTTCCATGGGGTTTCCTGAACTCTGAGAGGAGGAATTTGATGCAGACATCCTATTTAGAGATGTGTGTTATAAGGTAATGCCTGGATGTGGGTCTCTGTATTTGTTCCCATCTGCTGCAAGAGGAAGCTTCTCTGATGATGACTGAATAAGGTGCTGATCTGTGAGTATAGCAAAATATTATTAATAATATTTTATCACTACTTTTTTTTTAAAAAAAAAGAACACTAGTATGGACTGTCTAGTCTCTTGTTCTTGGTCAGCCAAGAAGTGTCAGATATGGATTTCATCTTGTAAAGAGTTTATTAAGTCAAATCAGAAATAGGCTGGCTACTCATAATGCCTTAGCGTATTTTGCAGGCAAAAAAGCATTACATATCATCAATTTTGTGGTTGGGTTAGTGTTTATGTTTTGTTTTGGTAGCCTTTAGAATATCTTCTCATATGTAAGACACTACAATGTATGGGTGAAGGTTCTATGTAGGTACCAGTTTGACTTCTTCATGGTCAATGAGTTGTGTGGGTAGACTTCAACAATGAGTCCTTGTTTTCAGTTTAAGAAAAGCAACCTGTATTATTGGCAACATCATGAGTTGTTTGGGGATTTCCATGGGAAGCAATTCAAATTAATGTAATTCAGTCCAGGAACTAGAAGTTTCATTTTATGACAAGAGATGGCCAGTTGGGAATCTGTCCCCCTAATTATTTGGAGATCATTTAGGACCACCTTTTATATTTCTCAAAGTTTCTCCTGCACTAAGTTTCCATGTCCGTCCTGGAATTACTTATTCCTGTGACTTCTTGCATGTGTTTGGACTTCTCTTCTGACTGAAGTATTCCAGTATCTTATGGAGAGATGAATTAGTAATCATAAAGTCCCTTAACCTGTTTTTTTTTTTTCATGCAAAGATTTTATTTCTTCAATTATAGCAGATCATCTATAGAGTACACTATTCTGGGTTGACAATTTTTGTCTTAGTTCTTTATTTCTTTGTTCTGAACTGGGACTTGAACATCTGAAGTCCTGGAGAGTCGTGTCTTTTTTATTTTTGCTTAAATTCCTTTTTCTTCCTGGCGCAGGTGTGAACAATGTTCAAAAGAGTACTAATCTGCCGGGCGGTGGTGGCGCACGCCTTTAATCCCAGCACTCGGGAGGCAGAGGCAGGCGGATCTCTGTGAGTTCGAGACCAGCCTGGTCTACAAGAGCTAGTTCCAGGACAGGCTCCAAAGCCACAGAGAAACCCTGTCTCGAAAAACCAAAAAAAAAAAAAAAAAAAAAAAAAAAAAAGAGAGAGAGAGAGAGAGTATTAATCTGAAAGACGGTCGAGACATTGTGTTCTTTTGTTGGCTTTGTATTGGGTGCTATAACTTCTACTGCATGACTGAAAAGACACTATTTAAGGATCAGCATGAACCTTGCTAGCCCCCTCCTCTGCTTTCTTCTGGTGTGACTCTCCAAGTCCATTTGTTCTACTTCAAGGAAGCTTTGGTCCACCAGCAGCAGTGTGTAGATGTTGTTCAACTGGATGTGCACTTCCACTTATCAATTCAAGAAGTGCAGAAAAATGAGATTCTGGGGAAATAGGAGGCTTATAGGATGGATGGGAGTTGGGGGAGGGGTATATGGGAGATTCTAGAGGAGCCAGGCATTTTGGCCACACTTGGTACTGTAATCCCACGGGAGTTGTGACGCTTACATGGTGTGGCAGAAAAAAAATGCTTACTCAGTTTCTCAGAGGAAGGAGAATATTGGAGAAGTAGAATACCTACATGTTACAAAGGAGCAGAGCCTAGCTGATATGTCAGGAAGAAAGATCCCAAAAGAGCCTAGCCTAGAGGATTGTGGTGGATTTAGGACAATGGATGTCTTGGAAGATCTTGACAGATTTACTGGCTGAGGAAGAAGGAACAAAGCTGTTTGCAAGTGTAAGGGGAAGTCCCTGAGGAGGTAAGCAAGGGAATAGGAGACAAAGAGGCAGGTTTACCTAGTGGCATGAGGAAGGGTTCTCTCTCAAATTCCAAACAGATTTCAATAAGTTTAGCAATATATCCACATTTCAAATAAGGTAAACTTACCTCAAGCAGGAGAAAACCTCAAGCTTCCTAGAGAAGGGAAAATCTGACAGCCTATTGCCAAGCTCACAAAGCAAAATGTTTCCAGATTATTACATAGTGCATAATTGACTTAATGTAGAATTAGAGTTCTCCCTCTTGTGGTCAATTATTTAAGTTTCCAGATAGCTGGAAGGTATTCAGAAAGATTTATATATTAAATATAATACATATAGTTTAAGAAAATAGAGACAAAAGCACAAAGTGCCTTTCAAATACTTTACTACTTTGTTCTGGGAAAAAAAAAGACTCAGAAATTTAAAGACACTAAATAGTTTCTCTCAAAGCACGAAGCACTGATAACCAATAGTCCCATTTCATTTCAATATAGTAATCATACACATCTTTATTATTTTACAAATCCTTAAGAAAAATATTTGTCATCTCTATGTTCTTGTTTTAGAATTGCTGTACTGTGATTCAATATCAAAAAGTTTTATATTAGCTTCATTATTAGCTTGTAACATTAAAAATAATCCTATTGTTCTTCTTTATTTTTAATTTTTTGAATATTATTTCAATATTTATTATTTATTTGTTTCATTATTAATTTACAATAATAGCTAACCTGTTGACCAATTAACATGCTTCTGCTAATATGTTCTATATAGGTAAAAACTCAGGAAAGATATTTCTTATAACTTAGGCCAGCTGCATTTGATTTAACAGAATGAACATATCACCTGAGTGTTTCAGCTAAAAGTCTTAAATTTTATCCACAAAATGATTATGAATTAATTAATAGCATTGTTGAGTCATTCTTTTCTGCCCCTGCTCACTTCAGTTATTCTCTTTTCCAGTCCAATCTCTGTGATGATCTCAACTCCCATATAAGAGCTAACAGCTCCAAATGTGTGTTGATATCTTTGTTTATTTAATATTAATATGTGCTTATTGTATAAACTATAGTTTTCATTGCTGTTAGGAGGTGGAATTGATGTTGTGTGTGTATGTGTGAGAAAGAGAGAGATAGAGAGAGAGAGAGAGAGAGGGAGGGAGGGGGGGAGGGAGGGAGGGAGGGAGGGAGAGATCACAACTCTAGTGACTGTGTCTTCTAGAAGTTGAAACTGAAAATTCTTCTTGCCCAATCTGGATTTCTGTATGGGTATTGCACACTCTAGTTCCCTCCCTATGATTCTTTCTAGAGTTTAATGCCTCCTTTAGTAATAGAAGCTAAATTGATTTTTTTAATACATATTATTTCTTTCAAGAAGGGGAGGAAGAGAAAGAGCAGGAGAGTAGCAGCCTTGCCATGTGTGTTAGGGTGGATTAGTAAAGAAGAGCAGAAAGTTGTGAAGCTGTAGGCTAAGACTAAGTGTTGTACCTTTGAAGAATAGAAGACTGAGTACCTGGAGTACTGAGACGAGAAAAAGATGGATGGAGAACGTGGCCAGGGATAAAGGATGAGTAAGGATTAACCATCATGGTCTGAATTGAATTCTTTTTCACCCATTACTATAATAGATAATAGACCCCTCTTGTGCTTTATTTTACTATAGGATGTCCACAAGACACTACATTTAAAGGCTACAGGCATCTGTATCTTCACCTGATTCAAAAGAAATCCATCATTTTTTACCACCACTATTCCTTCAGCTTATTTCTTGACTCTACTTTTGGTCTTTCTTCAAGTGAAATTTTCAAAAATGGTTGCTAACTAAAATTGCAAAAATTACCCTATAGTCGTCCTTCGTGTCCTTGATAGCCACTTGATAAGTTTCACCCATTTTTCACAAGCTTTTACTTTCTCAACTTATTTCCATGCTTGGGGTTCTTCATCACTCCAAGCCCCACTTCCTCTCCTCCCTCCCCCAGCCTAGATCACTGATCTGGAAAAGTTAAGGGCAGGGTAGTTAGTGTAAGTTCCAAACCACAATCTCTGCTGTCAAACTGCTGCTTTGAAATTAAGTTTTTCAATTCTAGAGAACTATAATTTGTTTCCTCATATGAAAAATGAATGTAGTTTGATTGTGAGTCTATATTTTAGGATCAGTCATGAGTATTACACAAAATAATATGAAGTACTCAAAAGATGTTATCACTCTGATTAAAATTCTCTGTTTCACATATGCAATACAATGCAATACTCTATCATTATGAAGAAATTTTTATATGTGAAAAGAATATATCTCTGATCTGTTTGTGTAATACTGTTTCGATATAAAGACAATGTTTTAAGAGCATTAAACATAAGTACCTGCATTTTTCTGAAACTTCCGCCTAAATAACTTCTCAAAGTCTCCTTCCATATCCACTTCCCGGTCACACTATGCTTTTTAGAAATCCAAAAGAACCCATGGCTATTTTATATCAAGGTTTCTCTACTAATAAAACATATATCTGGTAGTATTTTAATTGATTCCTCACATTTGATCTTATTCAGAGAATGTCATTTTTTACCACCTACTCCATCCAGTAAAATTTTATATAAAATAATAAAGAAACATTGAAGTCACATAAGTGACCACTATTATATATCATCTCTGTTGCTAACTCATTATTTGTTTTTAGAGGATTAATTCCTTTTGGGGGCTTCTGATCACCGACATTGTAAAACCCATTAATTTCAGAAAGAAGACCGCAAACCCCAAGAGGAATCAGTTATACTGTGTTTGAAAGGTAATAAGTGTAATACTATACATGATTATATTAATACATATTAATATATCAGTGACTAGAATCAAAGTGCTTCCAATAAAATCCTTAACCCAAACTCTGAAATAATGGCGTAACCCACCTATGGAATGCATCTGTCAGAAAATTAAATTTTTCTCAATAAACATGTTTTCTGGGACTGAGGTTGAGGCTCAGTGTATGGATAAAGCCCTGATTTCAATCTCCAGCATGAAAAAAAAATAAACGCATTTGATTTGGTGCAAAACAATATAGGAAAGCATAATGTCAAATATATATATATATATACATATATATATACATACATATATATATACACACATATATATACTTAAATATATATACATACACACACACACACACACCAGGTCTGTCCTGGTATGTGTGTTACCACCCACCTTCATATCCTATGATATTTATTTATGGATTTATTTGTTTTGTTCACTGAATCTCATTGTGTTGTCCTTCTGTGAATGGGTGTTAGATCATCCACTGGGGTATGGATAAAATATCATTGACAACCCCGCCACAGAAAAGCTGATTTTCGGTTTCCAGAAACCATCAATTGTCAATGGATAAAGCTTCAAGAAACTTTGTTGATGTGGGAAGTCCTTCTGTATATGTGCTGATTTTATTGGTTAATGAACAAACCTGTTTTGGCTAATGGCTTAGCAGAGTTCAGCCAAGTGGGAAATCTAAACAGAGATATAGAGAGATGGTAGGTGGAGTCAGAGAGATGCCATGTAGTTGCTGAAGGAGAAAGATGCTGGAACCTTACCAGTAGGCCAATGCCTCGTGACCATACATAGATTAATAGAAATGGATTCATTTAAGATGTAAGTGCTAGCTAGGAATATGCCTAAGCCATTGACAAAGCAGTGTCATAATTAATATAGTTTCTGTGTGATTACTTGGGTCTGAGCAGTCGGAAAACCAACACACAGTCTCCTCTTACACTCTTCTCCCTCCATGCTAGAATGTTAACTGGATTTGTCTTATCTAAGTAACCTCAATTACTGCAGGTTTACATACAACAGCCATGTCGTATCCAGAGGACGGCATTTTTCACAGCCCTTCCATATCCTCTGGCTCTTACATTTTTCCCGTCCCCACTTCTGTAAGGTCCTCTGAGCCCTCGGGAATAGTGATGCAGAAGTACCGTTTACAGGTGAGCATTCAGTTACTTCTCAGCATTTTGAACAATGATGAATGTTATAATACCCACTATGGAATCAAGCACATCTCCGACCAAGGTTAAGGGAAATGCGAATCTACAAAGAAAAGCATAAGTATTTAGAAGACAGTTTAACAACACGAATACTTATGAACAACAATATGCCTTCTCCTAATGTGTATAACCCTCCCTACCAATGTTTTTCATTGAACCAGACATAAAGTCTTACTTGTGAAGCAGAAGCCAAATCCAATAATAGAACAGGAGGTTAGCCCCAATAACAGCACTGCCACTATTGCACCATCAAGCAGATTGTGCATGAGAGACTGGTGGTGTACCATGTAGAATCAAGGACTATATGAGATCACTGGAAAACTGCAAAGCATCTGCCGGTACTCTGAAAACTAGATAGTGTGGGACCCTCACCCCTTATTCTCAAAGGGGCGAGAAGAAATCTCCTAGCAGAATGATTTCTCAGGAAAAGTGTGGCCCTCCCCTCTCCCACCCAAAAGGTTCCGAGCACAAGGTCACTTAGTTCAGCCCAGCCAGCCACCTAGTACAGGCTGATAAAGATGGCCTGACTCAAGAACAGTGGCCTTGCTCTAAGAACAAGGAGAAAGCTGACTTAACAGAATGGGAGGGAGTAAAAGTCCTTGTACCCGTGGCAAAGCAGCTTCAAAGATTCTCTTTGTAGTTATGCCTTTAATTGCTTACCCACAATGGAGATACAACTCCTCTCTCTACCTCGCTGTAACAGGGATGGAGATGAGTTCCAAACATGTTTGTATTATGCTGATTAAACCTTCCTTATTACAGTCTGGGCCTCTCTGGTAGTCTTTCTCTGGGGTTCATAATCTGGGCACAACAGATAGAAAAGAGAGTATTTCCTTGGCAGTTCACACCAATTTACCTGTGTCCTGCAACTCAAGTATGTGGTATCCAGGAATAATAGTGTCTTACCATCTAGTTATGGCACATCTCCTGGGATATAGTTCACTAAATTATACTTTTAGTTATATTTTAATTTTATTTTTAAATTATATTTTAATTCTTTAACAAACTGGTCAAGTTTCACATAGCTTCTCACTATATTCTTAGTTTTGATTAATCCACCACCATTGTCCACACAGAGCCAGGCTTCCCCCCTGCATAGACTTATAGCTCCCAGTATTTCTCCATTTTATTTCCTATAACATACATCCTACTATCTTCTCTTATTGTATTTTCACTTGTGTTTCAAGAGCATAGGTCTCAGGTAGCCTCTTCACGTACACTTCATTTTGATTAACCCTTCCCTTGTACCCTGGTTTCCCCATCCCCATAATTCTATTGCCTGCTTGAACAAATACCTCTACATTATCTTTATCTGCATTCCCTAGGAGCAAACCTCAGACTTAATGAGTTTAATCCCTTCCACTAGTTTCATTAAAAGCATTAAAAATTATTTGCTGACCACAGAATGCACGAACTAGAGAAGCACATAAAGTCTACACATGGCACCCCCAGTAGTATTAATTCCATTTTTCAATGAATATATACATGGAAAGATACGCTTGGTACTGTATTGCAGTGAACTGCCTATTGCTTTGACTAGTCATAGATTTTTTTCTTTAAATTTTTCTCATTTATTTTACATGCCAAGCACAGATTCCCCTCCCTCCTTTCTTCCAGACTACTTTCACCTCCCATCTACACCCCTCCCCATCCACTGCTCTTCCGTCTCTGTTCAGAAAGGGGCAAGCCTCCCATAGGCTTGAACTAAGTGTGACACAGCAAGTTGAGACAACACAGTGCTCCTGTTTCTGCCTCAAGGCTGGGTGAGATAATCCAGCATGGGAAATATGTCTGCCTTTACTAACTCAGCGATCAAAGACTGAAAAGCTGTGTCAAGATATTGTGAGGCATGGGTGGGTACAGTCGTGAGGAAAAGATGCATAACTTTAATTCATCATCTTTGGTTTCATCCCAGAAACAGAAATTTTAGACAGGCATGAAAATTATTATATTAGTGAATACACAAATTGCTATGATGTCCTAATACATCCAGTTTCAAGAGTAAAAGAATGTATCTAAAGAAAGAACATACACACACACACACACACACACACACACACACACACACACACACTACATGCTGTGTTGAAAAGACTGTAAAAATATTTCAAAAAGGCAGATAAGGCAGATGCTGGAGTAAAATAGGATCGATGAGAGATTAGGCTGGAGAAGTAGGCATGGAGCCAAATTAGACACAGAACGCAGGGAAATGCCATGATTTTTTCTTCAAGAGAAGTAGGATGGAGTTGAATTTTTATATGTGATATGGTTAAATGTGCATTATACTATAACCATTTTGAATCTGACATATGCACTTTGAACCTTTTTATATAAGAAACAAATGTTTCTGTAACCTAACACATTTAGGACACTCATTTAATGTTGGTTATTTCATATACATCATACACTTCAAGAACTGAAAACAGGTGTAAAATATTCCCCAATATTTCTCTTGTATATAGCCCGTTTTGCCCAGTGAGTCTTCAGAGTGTCCCCTTACCCACATCTGTCGCTAAAGAAATTTACTGAGTTAATTCGTTGATATCAAAAGTGGCAAGCCCACAGTTTACAGAGACAAGCTATCCTAACAGAAGCAGCTTATCTCTGACCTATTTTGGTTTTTCTGTTGATGTCAAATGGTCATTTATGGATGGTAATGGTACAGTGTTTACCCATTTCAATATAGAAGAGACACCAAAACAACTTGCATAAAAACTTTCACTTGACTTGCAGAAATTGCTTGCATAAATAGCTACATGTTTCTACCTGGAATACTGCTAGAGATGGTTGCACACACACACACACACACACACACACACACACACACACAAACACATGTATATGCATGTATTATAAATATACATATATATATATATATATCACTTCTATATGTATATAAGAAATTATTTAAATCAACATAGAAAAAAAAAACAATTTGTTCCCAAGCAGGGGGAGAACCAAACTTAACTACTGAAATTAACAGCACAGACCGACTATGGCTTTGTATAAATGAGCAGATCATCCTCTGCCAATTGTGTCTTTTCCACTTCCATCCTGAGCCGTATATGACAGGCATTGCTCACTTGTCACCCTAAGAGCATGCTTTTCTCAGCTCTCTGCGTGGGTCACAGACTGGGGCCATATAGCAGGTATTTCCAGCCTCCTCTTCTCCCTCCTCCTACTCTGCTGCAGAAGGAGAGAACAGTTGGAGACTGAACCCTGAGTAGTCATTGATGACCAGGAGTAAAGGAAGCCCTGTTTGTGTGTGTGTGTGTGTGTGTGTGTGTGTGTGTGTGTGTGTATGTGACTCAAAAGTACAAAGAGCTGAGACCCTCAGGAACAATACAAAACTGTAAACTCAGTTCGTGGTTTATTTTCCAGTTCTAGCTAGGTTCTGCTTCTGAATTTACCCAATCAATTTTTCTGTTTCATTTAAGTAAGGTAAAGTAGTATGTGTGTCTGTCTGTGTGTGTGTGTGTGTGTCTGTGTGTGTGTGTCTGTGTGTTCTGTTTTCTCTTTTTCCGCCTAAGTGATTCCTAAGCCACCTGACATTCTTTAATACAATATTGTCATACATAACAGAATGAATTCTTAGTTTCACATGAGGAAACTTGCCTCATCAGAATTTCTCCTGGCTATCTAGACTTTGAAAAAGCTGTTTCACCAATGAGCCTCAGTTTTTTTCTTGCCTCTAAATTGGCTGAATATTGAATATTAAGCATGGTAATTCGTATGAGAATATAATCAGTGTGTGTGTAAACATTTTTAATTGAGCTGAGTTCAGAGTAGTGTGATGGTTTGCACTCACCACAAGGCAGTTCTCGAAGAAGATGGTTTGAATTGGAACCAGTAGCCCTGGGTTACTTCTGGAATATCATGCCAATTAGGCAAGCTGCTGGCCTATAACGCATCTGCAGTCCTGGGGGTGGCATATTCTAGGGTGTCTCCTAGCACTACCAAGTGCAGGAGAAGTCCCTGAGAGGTCTTTGCTGTTCTCTTAATAGTCTCTGAAAGAGTATGAGACCCTGTGATAAATGCCTAAATGCCAATGGAGAAAGAAGGATCCAGATCTGTTGCCAATGGAGACAGGCAGATCCTGATCTGTTAATTAGCTTTTATTAGTCTGCATTATGGAAACCCCACTTAAATTACTCAATAGTACTGTGAATGTTATAAAATTATATCACCATTCTAATTAAAAGGCTTAATATACTTATGAAAGAATTTTTATTATTATTTCAGAGACCTCAAATCTTAAAAAGATGAAAACGGGCTTACATTGGTTTTAAGGGGTTTTGTTTCCATTATACTTCTAAGATCAAACTGGTTGGTTAATTGCATAAGCTCAAAAGAATGAGGAAATAAAACCACCATGCTCTGTCATCTGAAATACATAAACTGATTTTTAATATTCACTCCTATGAAGAGAGTTAATATGTGACAAGATATGAAAATATGCATAGTGATAAGGAAAGCAGAATTTACATTGTATTTCTTCTTACTAAGATGTGTGGATCATTTGGGATTTTCAAACTATGACATTTGTAGCTTATATGACAAAAATTATTCGTGTAATGTGTTTATTTTTGAACATTGTGTATTTTTAGTGTCATTTGGTTCCTAGAATATTTTCTTATATTTATATTATCTATTTTAAATAGCAAGAACCTTGCAATTTTACTAAAGGAAAATTCAAAACATGAGATGTCTGTACACACATACATGCACAAACAAATATTTTTATTGTGTTGCACATGTGTATATACGACTTTGACTTAATAATTACATCGTGAACACTCTAATCAGTTGTGATTGAATGGCCGAGTGAATTGACATTTCCTTGAGTATCTACTAACCTGTGTATGAGCATATAGAATTTCCATGGTCTGCCTGAAATAGAATGAGTGCTCCTTACCTTTGTTATGGTTGCGAGCTGTGTTTTGAAGGGTGAGTAGTCTCCGAGCGCCACAGAAGATACCCAAAACAGTTAATAGAAGCAAAGGAGGTGGAAAGAAAGCAAGCAAGTAATAAAGCATTCCTCAGCTTCTGTCTTCGGTGTTACAGAGTGGGAGAATGATAGAGATCTGGGTTTGTTTCCATGATTTTACGATGTTTCCGTGAGCAATATATTCACAGGCTTCTTGTTTAAAGTTGATAATTTAGACCCAGATCAGTTCCAGACACAGACTTATGATTCATCCGACCATTCGAGTGATGAAAACCTAAAATTTGTTCAAATTTAGGTGACTAATGAGTCCTAAAGGCTGTTCTAGTTTGCTTTCTGAAAAGTAGCTATGTTGTGGCTCAGTGGTTAAGAGCGCTCCCTGCTCCTGCAGCGGACCTGGATTGAGAGCCCAGCACCCACAGGGTTTCTCCTATTTCTTAAGGCCAGTTCCAGGGGATCTGATGCCCTCTACTGACCGCCATGGGTATCACATACGCATGCATCCCTTCAGGCAAAATATACATATAAATAGAAACAAACACATCACTTTTAAAAATGACCAAGTTGTCAAAACAGGCAATTAAACTACAGATGTTATTTCTAGCTGTGTTTCTATAGTCAGAGAAATATTTTACACAGAGAATATTTGTATTTATTATACTTAAAAGAGTTAGCTTTTTCTCTCTCTAAAATATTTATAAGTTTTGAATTTTAATTGAAAACGGAACTGATAAGTGTAATAAATGTTTCTTGTTACATTGAAGTATTTTTTAAATGTACACGCTCTATTCTAGACTGTAAATTTTCTTACAGCAGACAGTATGGTCTACTTGATATATACGTCAGAAGTACTATAAGCAGCTCAATGCCACAGACCAATAGTCATAACATAGTCCCTTCTCAGAACGATGGCTGATTTCCCTGACACAGCTAGAAGTTGGGGAAGAGTGCAGAACAGAGATTGGCTAAGGAAGTATTTAGCATAAAAAGATTGACCTGGGAAGACATTTCAGAATATTCTTAAACTTCAGCCCTAGTGTAATGATTGTGCTGTCTCTTTAAGAGACAAGTCACACCCACTCCTTCTCTCATCTGCTGAGGCAGGCAGGAGGCAGGTCTTCCTTCATGATTGCAGCTTTAGTCTCTTTTTTCTGGTTCCCTCTCGGAGAGGCAGCTTCGATCTCCCTCCCCCCCTCCACTTTGTTCTTCTCCCCTTCTCCCTTCCCTTCCATAACCACTAAATAAATATCCAACCTCACTCTGCATGGCATGCCTGGGACTGACTACTCTCAGGACCGCTGCCCCCTGCCTGCCACTACATGGCCTGCTACCTGCAGCGTTTCTGCTGCCTGCCACCACCAGGAATCCTGCAGCAGTTTAATTAATAATCCATTACACCTAGGTTATTAGATGAAAACAAAGTCTCCCACCAAGAAAGAAGCAGATTTGGAGAAGACTGGTTGATTGAATTTTGGATGTTGTGTTTTTAAAATGTCTATGAGAAATAATAACGAGTAAATATCTATTCATGTCTATGAATCAAAACTTTCAAGATAAGATGTGCAGACTATTAGACTCACAGATGCTGATCATCTAATTTTTAGAACCTATAAAGCTGTATATTAAAAATGAATCTGCAGATGTTGGCAAGCAAGCATATTAGTTATTTTTTGTCATGATACACACATCTTAACAGGATCAACCATTACTTTTAGATCAACGGTGTTTGATTATCCATCCCATACCCCTTGGCTCCCGTGATTCTGTAGGCAGAGCATGAAGACAACAGAAGCATGTAGCAGAGGCGTTTCCCTCTTGACTGACAAGAAATTAAGAGTAGACGCCAGAACCAGGACACTAATACAATCTTTGAAGGTACACTTCCAGTGGCCTACTTACTCCCACCAGACTCCACCTCTGAAACATTCCAGAGCCTCTCAAAAAAGCTCCACCAGCTCAAACCCAAGCCCTCAATACTGCACTGCCTTTTCCCACAGCAAAGAATTTCAATCAGGACAGTGTCAGGGGCTGCAATCAGTGTGTAAGTAGAGCTGTCTACCTTAACTCCCAGAAGCTTTCCTTACTTTTCCAAGTCTGCTGAACTCTATTCGCTGGTTCATGGCTACTTGCTATCTTCCTTTCTTTTGATCCCTGAACACAAATATTTCTACTCACCTATCACATTTCTATAGATACAAACATTACTAGAAATATACGTGTGTGCAGATAAAGCTCATGAAATCATGCATTTATGTAGACCTATATGATTTCCTCCCTAATGAATGCTCCTCACTCTGTATATAGTAAACGGTATGCATGCAGTGCTAAGTGTTCGTCTGCTGGCAATCAGCCCTATTCTAACTTTCCTACTCTCCTGGGATGAAACCACTGGCTGGAAGCCTACGAAGTGCATTGCTCAGAGCCCCTGGCCAGCTGGTTTCCAGGTAGAGCTGCCAATGGAAAGCACTGGGTGGGGATGTAAGCTAGGAGAAGGGGGGTGTGCAAGAAAGAGAGATTTTTTTAACTTTAGCTTCTGAGTCTGACTGCCTCGTCTTAGTAATTAAAAGTTCTGATGGTGGTGACAAGCAGCAGCAGGAGGGGCTAGCCCAAGCAATAACAGAAATCATAACCACCAACTACTTTGGCAGGGTATCTACTACCATCAGCAGTACTGGGACTCTTTTTTTTTTTTTTTTTTTTTTTTTTTTTTTTTTTTTTTTTTTTTTTGTGGGAGGGATTCTCTGTAGCTTTGGAGCCTGTCCTGGAACTAGCTCTTGTAGACCAGGCTGGTCTCGAACTCACAGAGATCCGCCTGCCTCTGCCTCCGGAGTGCTGGGAATAAAGGTGTGTGCCACCGCCGCCCGGCTAGTACTGGGACTATTTCATGACTGGAAATCAACAGTCTGTGGCCTCAGAATCTACATCTGTGCCTCTCCACCACCAGTGTCTGTCAAAGCACATATCAGCACGTTCACGTGAGGTCACTTGTCTTTCCTCCTCCAACCTATGGTACTTCCCAGCAAGTACCACTCTTGATGGGTAATAGGGTCTCTAGTTTTCTTTCTTTCAGCCTCTTCAACAGGTCTGTAGATCTCTATTTGAAAGGCTGAGAATGGGTTCTGTTACCCTGGCTACACATCAATGCAAACACTTTTGCAACACAAAGTAGCAAATTATATATGTATGTATGCTTGTATCTACATATCAACAAAAACCTTGCTCATAGTATATAACTATATAGCACTTGGTCATGTAATATTTCCTTATTTCAAATAATTACCTGAAAAAATAAGGTGTAGAAGGAGCGGAGGGCTGAGTCCCGCCACCCGGCCGCGGGTTAGCTTTACCCAAAATAATTACACGGAAACTGTATTCTTTTAAACACTGCCTGGCCCATAGTTTCAGCCTCTTATTGGCTAATTCTCACATCTTCCTTTAACCCATATTTAGTAATCTGTGTAGCACCACGAGGTGTGGCTTACCAGGAGAGATCTTAACCTGCATCCATCTCGGAGAGGAGAAGCATGGAGACTCACTATGGAGACTGCCTGAAGCGTCTCTCCAACTCTACTTCCTTTTTCCCACAATTCTGTTCTGTCTACTCCGCCTACCTAATTTTCTATCCTATTAAAGGGCCAAGGCAGTATCTTTATTAATAATGAAAGTAACACATAGACACTCCTCCATCAATAAGGTGTGTGGGTTTTTTTTTGGTTTTTGGGGGTTTTTTTGAAAGTGACAGGGTGGTATGACTGTTGTTAGAATTCCCAGAGGCAGTGGAAGACATTAAGACAACATAATGGGTTGGGCGCTTCCCAGAAAAGACAATAGTTTTAAATTAAAAAAATCTGTCCCTATAAAAACAGAAAGATTCCTTCTACAAGGCGGCAAGATCATAAAACCAAACCCTTCTTCCTCTCTCAATTTTCTCTGATAAAGACACTGAGAGAAACAGAAAAAGCCACATCACATCATTGCCTTGAACTAACGCTGTGTCAGAGACACAGGCCACACTAAGCATTTTCATGAGGGAAACTGAAAACACTGGGCGTCTCTTTGGAGCAGTTGGGTTAAACAGAATGCTAACCTTCCCCCACCTTGCTTGTGCTTCTCTTCCCAACATAATACAGGGCAGAGCAGAAAAAAAAAAAAAACCCTCCAATATATTCATGTAAATGTGTCCGATTTCCTGTCACTATAAAGAACATGCTAACAGGTTACAGAAAATGGCTTGAACTGACGTATGGTTCAAGAAGTTAACACTGGCTCCCTTTCATTGTGTACCTGCAGCAAGTTACCTTACTCCTTACAGTGGCGGCATGACACAAGGGCTATCTCACGTAAATAGCGTGAGCATCTTGACGGCAAAAGTGCAGGGTGGCCACAGAGCTAGTTAGAGACTGAACCGGATGTCCAATCAGCTCAACACCACCCTAAATTAATGCCTGTAAGCATTTCCGTAGGCTTAGTCCAAGCAAAATGCTTCATAGTCCCACTTTAAGAGGGCAGGGAGAGTTCTTAAAACAGGGCAAAATACAGCCATATAGAAACTACAGGAACTTTGGTCGAGCCACTGCATGAGAGCAGGTGTCCTTAAGATTTAGCAAGCTTCTGTGCAGAAGTCTCCAAAATTAGCCTGCAGTTCTTCTCTCTTGCAAGAAGGAGACCGCTCGTCATGAATATACTACACTAGTAGCTAGATTAATGATATTCCAACTCTGGACTCTATCTTATTGTTCTCAAACTTACAGTTTTGTTAATATTCAGAAAACTCCGTTGTTACTCAGATCATGTGGCACAGGCAACAATAAGTGATAAGAATTAAAGTTGGGACAACAGAATGCTGTCATGAGATTTAACCTCATGTATCAGTTCACTTGACATGATTTATTTGCTGATCACATAGCCTACAGGGTCTTCTTGTATGACTGTTGTTCTATATACCCTCACTCAATTCCTAGGCCGTTTCCAAGCCCCAAGCCTGGGAGTTATTATTAGGAGTAGATCCTGCCTCAGGATTTGTGTCAGATTCCCCTTATATTGCATATCATCTATAATTTACTCTAGAAAAGCTTCTGCAGTGTCTCTGTCTCTGTGTCTCTCCTCTCTCTCACACACACAAACACACATACGTATACACATGCACATCAGTTATCTTTTCTTGGCAGAGGCTTCTACATTCATAGGGTACTGTGAAATACATTTTTCAGTTTGCTCTATTCCTATTCAGCCATCTCCTGTATCTGACATGTATTAACGATCCCCAAATAGTCTGTGACAGCTTCAGATCCAAATTCCACCAACTTTAAAGTAGAGCCAATCAGCTCTGCACATTCTTTCCTGCGTACTTGAGTGGTACATGCCCATCTCCCAAGTAGGGCAACACAGAGCTCTCCTAGCCAATGACCTCCCTCTTCCATCTTCTGTACGACTTTCATCTTTGTGGGTCCATTCTCCAGGGCACCCCCTAATTTAACTTTCATTCAGTATTTCCAAGCAATCCTTGTTCTTCTAAAACAGCTTTTTTTTTTTTGTTGTTTCACGGCCTTAAAACCTGAAGTATTAGGCTACAAGAAAGAACTTTCCCGATTATTTTACTTATATTGAAAAGCAAACCACAGTGTGTGCTTTTTGTATATATTCATGTTTAGTGATTGATATCTGCATTAAAATGTTTCAGATTGCTGGTCATGGAGAATTCTTCACAAAAGGTGGCATAAATTTTATCTATGGATCATTGACTGCTTTTCTCCAGACACTCTACTGTTTCTAGGTGGGGGAAGAAGTAGTAGATTATCTCCCCGGCCGGCGGCTGGTGATGCTTTCTCTTCCAAGTTCAGTTTCTACCGTATTACTTCTGCCTCTAGCTGATCATACTCCCAGTGCTAGTGACAGACACATCTCACAGTCAGAACAAGAGGATTGCAGGAACCTTGTCCCCAACTGCTGCCATTCCCCTGGTCTTATGAAAGTGGCTAGGGTCTCAAAATTCTAAGAATTCCACAGGGGGAAAAAACCCAAAAGGAAAAGCTTGAAAATGATAGAAATAACTGAATTGTCAAGTTCTCAACAGCAGGTGTTGGTACCTCACTGTGTCCATTTCAAGTTTTGAGTCTTTAGGGTCTTTTCTTTTTCAGTTTTATCCAAAGTCCTTAACAAAGCTTATAGAAAATACTACTTCTCAAGATTGTCTGGTTCGTGAGAAATTCCTATGGTGTGGTTCATGGCCAGTATATACCTACATGCCTCCCACATAAAACTTTAAGAATAATATGAACGTCTGATTGACTAAGTGAATGGGCCATGTTTACCCCTTTGTTGAAATGCTTCATTGTTTTTGATTCCAGACCAGCCTACACCTTCTTTGTCTGACTTCCTGGCCCTCATGCTGGGTAATTCCTACTTAACTAAGCTTAAAGTAGGCCAGCCCCTCTCCTAGGGTACTTATCTCAGGGGAAACCCTCTCCTGTCTCCTTAAGCGCAAGGAAGTAGTCCTAAGAGCTTAATTCCAAAAGGCACTGAATGTTTTTCATGAAAGCTCCAAATATGTTAATAAAGCCTCCTAGCGTCAATGCATCTGGTAGTTACTGGCACATCTGGAGGTGAGATGGACACACTCTAACTGTTCTTTATGAATAGCAGGGGCTTGTCCTTCATAGTCTAAGTAGGATTCAAATCAGAATATAAGGAGCTTATGCCAAAGGCACTTTCTCCATCCAGACAGTTTCGTTGCTGTTGTTTGCCGTTTGAACAGATGACCTTTCCCTGTTCAAAACCTTCTCCCTTGAGAGAAAGTGGTTCTGTTCATATCATGTTGCCAGGCTTCTAGAATTCCCTTTGAACAGAATATTATAGCTTTAGAAAGACTAGAAATCCTTATTCATATACTACCTAGCCATTAACAAATAGAGCAGAAAACGTTTCTGGCCACTGTTCTTCCCATCTTTGTTAACCACAGCAATCATTACACAAAGAGTTCTGGAGCTAGCCTCGTTCTTGATGCACTGAACAACATAGAACTTCTTAAAATTCAGGTGCCATGTTGAATTCCAGTAAGCGCATCCAGTAAAATTTCTCCAAATGAAGTGATATGAATGTGATAGATAAAACCATCCAGCTTTGTCTGTATGAATATGTTTATATCGATTATCATTTCCATCTTCCCCTGCACTTTGCTGTACAGAGAACTGTATTCTATCAGCCTTGGGTACACTGTATATCCTAGTGATAATAGAGACTAGAATGGATGTAGTTTTTTTTTTTTAAATGGATGTAGCAAAAAAGTGATTGAAAGAAAATTTAAGGTGTGTTAGTTTTTATTACTTTCCTTTATAGCACAGTTCCTCAAATCCTAACTTCTATGATGACAAAAACAAGCAAGTCATAGGTAACTATCACCAAGGACTCCCCCCAGCAATCTCTCCTAGAACTGTGAACTTCCACTACATAGCCTATGGATTTCTGAACAAGAACATTACATTTGATTTAAGCTGATTTGTCTTCCTTACTTTTCTGCTGCTCCAACAGGATTTTGAACTGGGTTATTTTGAAAGAATATTCTACCCTGTCACTCCAGTCATTGCTGCAGTTCATAGACTTTTATGGCTAAGTGGAACTACGAATTGCTCAATTTTATCTTGTGGGTCAGCAAGAGCTCGCTAATTGGACTTAAGGTTCCATGCCTGTTACTGCAAAACTAGCCAATGCCTGTGCCTGTAGAGGTCAGAGATCCTACCACTGCCATTTTCCTAAGCAAATCTTATTTCTGTTTTCAAAATAACTACCATCATATGCATAGAGAAGAGTAGCTCTCACTCTCGGTCCTCGTCAAGATACTTTTTACTTTACAGCATCTGGAGATCATTAGAGAGATCTAAAAATGTCAGAACACAGAGAATAAGTGATTGTTAAGTGCCCAGCCCCGACTAATCATGGGCAGTGCAGCCATTCCATCTAAAGCTCAGAGAAATATTATGGAAGAAATGGTAGATAGATTGTAAGATCCAGACTTAAGACACCTGCTATGACATAATGTACCCTAACCATGACAGGGAATATGCACCCATGAGGACACCAGTTGACATGCTAGCACACAAACAGGGAATTCTACAAGGTCCTAGCCTAAATGAACCACTACAGTGGAAAGCAGTCAATGGCGGCCTGAGAAAGGGAGAATGAGTTTTCTTCAGGGATGAGATCCTGCATAGGTTGTTCATTTTTACATCAGCCTTGGGAACATATACATATTAATGACATAAAACAGACTCAGTAGGCTGTCTATACATGCACATATCCATGTGTGTCCATCTACAAACATGTATGTATGTATGTGTATATGTGTGTATATATATATATATATATATATATATATATATATATGCAACAATAACAAAAGATCTCAAATTTCAGGGATACAGTATCAACTGGGGTGGGGAGGGGCAGGAATGATGTAGATACATGTGAGAAGTTCACACACACACACACACACACACATACACACACATACACACACAATCTATCTTGAAGGCTTCTGGTGAGAACTTTGTGTGGCCTCAATTCATGACAAATAGCAGAAAGGCAAGCAAATACATGCAAAAGAAACCAAACATGAGAATGCCCTTGCTTGTAACTACTTACTCGAGATAAGTACAGAACCACTTCCCAGAAGAAGACATTAACCTTTCCTAACAGCGTAAGCTCCTCCTTGAAACTCCGTGTCCTAATACCATTACAAGGGTAATCAGTTTCAATAGGGATCTGGAAGGTATGTATCATCTCCAAGCCCTAGCATTCAAGAACAGTTCCATGTCTACATATAAAGTTATTGAAGTTAGAATTAAGCTCTTTTAGTCTTTAGATAATCTTCTTGGCAATAGTACTGTTTGCTCAGTAACAAAAGCTGACTTTGATCCTCCCGTATGCTTATGAAATTATAACTTTTCTAATAATGTTTATCTATCATTTGCACATAAATGTCATTTTTATGAAAAGCCCAATATAGATATGTCTGTCTTTTAACCACTTATTGTTACCTTGCCAGTAAGTACATAATTTATATCTCCTTTCAAGTAATGAAAACTCACCGGGGCCATTCTTATCCGTTCGCAAGAAATTTCTAAATCCACAAGACGGGTGTATCTTTGAATTTCAGCATGGAATATTAAGCAAAAGATAATGAGATGTTTCACAGATGTTACCCTGGATCTAATATATGTATTTTATTAGCATAAATCCATTTGTTCTTACCTAATCAGTATTCTCTTGTTCAGTTATTTCAAATAGGAAGATTGTTTTAGCCATCAAAATTAAGCAGAAGCAAGAGAAATACAGTGTGGTTGCCTATCCCTGACACCCACTGACAGCTTTCATTCACTCCATTGCTGTCAGTCAAACTCATCTTGGCATTATCATTTTGTTTGACACTTGTTATTATTGTGTGTTTGGGCTTGCCCCTGGTGGTGGTCTGGGTAACCCACTGGCAGGAGTTAGGCCTCTCCTACAAGATAGGCTCCCAAGACTGAACTCAAGTTCTCATCAGGACTGACTGGAAAATACCGATCCTGCTAGGCTATCTCACTGAACTCATCTTAACTTTCTTAATAAAACACTGTGTAATCTTTGGTTAGTACAATGCTTCCCTTGGGGAGGAGTAATATAATCTTACGATGCAACTGAAGCTTCCGGGTTTCTCTAAAGTTCCATCTTAACTAAAAAAACAAAAACAAAAACAAAAAGAAACCTGCACGCTTGCAACATAGCAACTTATATTTTGTTATTCTTCGATATAAAATCTAAAAATCCCCACTATAGAATTTTAAATTTTACATTGAATTTTATATTTTACGGTACTTTTTATATTTAATATATTCTCTATTCTGCATAGTTTGTTTTACATTGTATTTTTATATTATTTTATATTTAATCTTTAAGTTTTATTTTCTTTAGATACCACTATCTATAGAAATTTTGGGGATATTTATAAAATTGTACTTCTATTAATGTCATCACGTTTATTTAAATGAATGTATTTTCCCATAGGCCTTTGAGCATGATTAAATCAAAGACTAAAGTAAAAAAGTCTTAAATGTCCCTCTTAAATGATTTGATATTTGTGTTATTAAGTTTATTCTCCAACTATGGTATATATATATAGTATAAGAGATGAACATCTTGGACAAGTAAACAGTACTTAAAATATGAACACTAATTTCCTAAGTATGTCATAACACCTTGTTGAGTTAATCACCTTACTGTGAACTAGTACATCTCAGAGATAAAAACCACAAGTAACACTTAAGACTTGCAAAGTTTGCATACAATTCATATGTAACAAAATAATGTACTATGTACGTAAAAATTTTTCTCATGAATATTTTAGTTCTTTACGGCTAAGCAGTGCAAAATTGCCAACTGTCTCTGAATAACTAAAGAGATATATCGAAAATGGAGATCTTCTTGCTTCCCTATACTCCTGCTTTAAGAGGACATACTAATTCTCAGTGGTTGGAAGGAAGAGAGAAGCAGAAGCCTTTGAGTAAGCACAAAAGAAAATAGTATTCTTTTCTTGGTCTAATAGACCCTTACCATTTAAATGTTCCTCTATGGTAGGTATGATCATATTAGTTTCCTAATTTTGCTCTAATAAATGACCACACATCTACTGACTTGATGTAGTTTACTATCTTCTATGTCTTCATATCAGAAGTCTCTCTTGTATAAAGATAACAATGTGAGTGGGGTATGATCTTTCCAGAAGTACCAAATAGGTGTCTACCTACTTGACTTAGTTTCAAGTTATCACCTACAGGCTTTGGCTTATGGACCCTAACTCTAACTTCTGCAGCAGCCACAAGGTAGCTTGAAACTCTCCCTCCCACCAACGCCTGCCTAGTTCTTAGAAACTGAGTTTACCTTCATGGTCCAGGATTATCTTTCAATATTTTTAATTACATCTGTAAATCTCCTCTACTTGTTTAAGTTATTGGATTTATCATATATCTGTGAGATTAGAATGTGGGTATAATTGAGGTGCTATTATTCTGCCCACCATAATAAAATATTAGAAATAAATAAAATTTGGATAATTTGAATAGTAAACTTTTTAAAGTCTTTGGACTCTATTTAAAAAGTCAAATAAAAGCCGGGCGGTGGTGGCGCATGCCTTTAATCCCAGCACTCGGGAGGCAGAGGCAGGTGGATCTCTGAGTTCGAGGCCAGCCTGGTCTACAAGAGCTAGTTCCAGGACAGGCTCTAGAAACTACAGGGAAACCCTGTCTCGAAAAACCAAAAAAAAAAAAAAAAAGTCAAATAAAATATGTGTTAAAATAAAATGAAAATGTTAACATTGAGAAATTGGTCATGAAATAACCCTGATTCCTCTCCTGAGAGCTCTCTATTTATTGAGCTTAGAATATTAGATGTTCAATAATAAATACAAAAACAGTGTTTAGAAAATGTCCAAGGGCCTGTAAATCACATCCTGACTGATCCTAAAAGGTAAGAGCTAAGAAAGCCCCTTTGGCAAGTGCATGCCCGTCTAGGCAACAGGAGATGGTTGATAATTATAAATTCAGCACCCTGTGGCTGGTCCGGGTTTTTTTTCTAAAGGGCAGGTGATCACTGGTTGGGGTATTATTGTATGTTTCCCCACAAAATAAAATACAATGAAATAATGTAAATATCCTATCACTATTTTTCATCCTATTTTTCATCCTCAGTATCCTTTTGAAGGCAGAGGAGGATCAAGCTCCTATATTCTGACTCATTTCTCAGGAGATTTTTAATAAATGATAATGACAAGTAAGCAAATTCCTTAGCAGCTCATACATTCATCTCAGCCATGTGCATACATGGTCAATCTGTTGTCTCTTGGGACCTTCTGCAAGACTTATTCGAAAATGGTCACATGGAATAAAGCACCTATAACTTAGGCTAATAAAGAAGGTTAGTTACACCTAAAGCAACTGACCAAGAGATCTTGGAAGGTATTGAAGTGAGAAAGAAATAGGGAGGGCTTATTCCACCAGCAGAAAAAAATAGCATTACAAGACTCTAAGAGTACACAAATTCCAGAAATAACTTTCTCCCTAGATCTCCCCCACCAGAACCAAAGGGACATATTCATGCCAAGTAAACCTGTAGTGGAATTGACAGCTTTCCTATAAACAGGATTAATTGTGAGAAAGAAAATTATCTAAAAGTTGTATACGATTTTTCTACAACCTTCCACTTTGCAATGTCAGAATATTCATACATATCAACATGTCTGAATGGAAATAACTGCTAACATTTACTGGACACTCAACTCATGTCAGGTGCCACTCTCAAAGCACCATATTAGGAGCATCCTCCTCATTGTGAAGAAGTAGAAGTAGACGTTAAGATAACTTTTTTTTCTCATTTTTTATTAAAAATTTCTATCTCCTCCCCTCCTCCTCCCCTTCCCTCCCCTCCCTTCCACCCATACCCCCACTCCCTCCCTCTCCAAGCCAAAGAGCCATCAGGGTTCCCTTCACTATGTTAAGTCTAAGGTCCTCCCCTTTTATGATTGCAATTTAATTGCGAACATTTCAAAATTATGGAGTTTGACTCCAAAGTGTTCTTTGTTGAGCTGTAACACTCTCCCGTGTGTTCCAACCATAAAGAGAAATGTATCTATGTATGACGTACAACAGGGAAACGAAATGTGTTGTCTGTGTATGTGTTACAGGTGGATGCTGGGAAATATAGTAATTCATTTCAAAATAGATGTCTAGAAAGAACATGGGAGTAGACACTAGAAACTGACTATCTTTCTGCCTCTGTAGATGGAGCGGCGGGGCTGCGTCCCACCACCCAGCTAGCTTTATACCCGAAATAATTATATGGAAACTGTATTCATTTAAACATTGCTTAGCCCATTAGTTTCAGCTTCTTATTGGCTAATTCTTATATCTTGACTAACCCATATTTAGTAATCTGTGTAGCACCATGAGGTGGTAGCTTACCAGGAGAGATCTTAACTTGCGGCCAATTTAGAGAGGAGAGGCAAGGCGATTGCCTGAAGCATCTGTCTGACTCTGCTTTCTTTCTCCCACAATTCTGTTCTGTCTAATCTGCCTACCTATGTTCTGACCTATCAGGCCAAGCAGTTTTCTTTATTAATTAATCAATGAAACAACAGATATACAGATGACCTTCCTCCATCATGCCTCCACAAAGATACTTAGGGTGAGTGAAGTATTCGATTTAACCACAGTAGGGAAAGTGAGCATAGGGGAACGCTGTTAGGTGAGTTTCCTAACTGAAATAGGAGGAAAGTCCAAATTATGATCTGGAAATGAAGGTTATGTGTAGTTCTGTGTGAATGGTAACTACAGAGAATATACAGCTGAGTCAAGGATACGACAGAATAGTGTGTTCTCACTGTTTTCAGGGGCCAGTGTCTTTGGAGTTACAGATATTGTACCATCAATTACTTCAGATTCAAAAAGAGAAAATGGTGAAAATTAAGAAATGAAAGGGTAAAAATCAATGGTAAGTAAAAGTAGAAAAATAGGGATATTGTTTCAAACCAACTTGCAACATTTGTTGCAAAATAATGCATACAGGGGAAATGTTAAATCAAATCTGCCAAAAAGAATTCACCATTGCCAAAGCCTCAGATTGGCAGCCTTAATTGTTCTTGATAGAAATGAAGAAAATGAAAACTCAGAACTGGTTAACTAGGAGTTCCCAGTGGTTCCCCTACCTAGAAACAGTCTATATTTTGTTATTTATAACTTGTTTTGACAATAAATCTAAATCTCCTGAAATTCCATGCATTAATAAAACAAGAAAGCATAAATTTGAAAAGAATAAGCACCATGGGGAATAAAATAAATGCAGACTGGAAATAGGTGATAAGCACAGGGAAACTGTGTGGTTCTGAGGACAGTCTTTAATCCCTATCATTTTATAAGCCACAGATTTATCTCTGGATTTCCTATCAGTCAAAGAAATATAGAAACAAAAGTGAGTTTATTATCTGGTTAGCTCTCTTTTTTGGTGAAAAAACTAAACAAACATTTCCTTTAGAAATGTTCAGGTTTTACATCTTGTATTTAAATAACAGAAGACTTTATTTAGTTCAACACATCAGAAGCAAAATTTCTGCAAAATTGAAAACATTAGCAAATATTTTCACAAACAAATTTTAAAATCCTGTCTTCATTTTAAAAAATGAATATATCTTTTTTTTTTCTTTTTCAGTGAGCTATGTCTATATTACTGCATCCAAGGATGCTGTCTAAATTAAAGAAGTAACTCGTCTCTTCAGAATCTCAACTTTAGGAAATCCTTCAAATACTTAACACCATACATTAGGGATTGTTGTATTTCTATTAGCACCACAACTACACTTCTTTATGCAAACTTATCAAATATTAATAGTCTCTCCTATATGTTTATGTACTGTGTATATGTGTGTGTGCTGCCTATGTTTTGAATTTGTTATGAGATTGTTAACATGCAAAATATACTTTCAAAATACAATTTTAAATTTTTATTCAGATATTATCTTAGAATAATTACATATATGCTAAAGGGTTCCTATGACCATAACTAGCTAACTTCACACTCAAGGGCACCTGATGGACTTACTGAACATATGCCAGATTCTTCTCTTTTGGAGTCTGAATAGTGGCTTAAAACAACAGCCTTTCAAGCTATGCTCTTATTTTCCCATGGAAAATGGGTAGGTTAGTGCATGTGCATTGTACAACAAGCATCTTAACTACAATTCCTTCTGATATTTCAGTTGGAAATTGTGAGTTCTACGATTAAACACCATCCACTCTGTGTGACACATGATGTTACAATGCCTTATGTTTATTTCCAAAATACAAAGCAGAAACTCAAATTTGTCTTAATTTGATAGCCAAAATTAATAAATCAAGATAGAAAACAAATGCCGAGTAGGTTAACAAAAGTCACAAATTAAATCATTGAATATGGACTTTATTTTTATGGGAATTTCATGAAATTAAATGAACACAGGCTTATTTAAATCAGAATGTTGACGCTCACTCTTTCAGATAAACTGTAAGAACAAGTTTTTTTGTGTGAGTTTGGAAAGAGAAGATAGGGAAAAAGACAAAAAAAAGAAAGCAGTTTGTTTAATATGGTGTTTTGTATAAAAAAGAAAACACAAATTGAATGCATAGCCGAGTCTTGGTTGAAAAAATATGAAAGCCGTACGTAGTCAAGAAATCAAAAAAAGATATATGTTTTCACAATTATTATTGACACACAAAAAATACACTAGTTTGGTGGCCTTATAGTGTGATTAAAATGTGCTTATTCATAAGTATCTTGAAAACACACATGACGGAATAGGATAAGCCTTAATAAAAAGGATAAGGGTGTAACTCAGGCCCTTATTTAGGAAATTACCTGTTAGAGAACTTCAAGGTTATCCACTATGTCTATACAATATCTGTCACTTCTGAATGTGCATTTCTGAATATACATGTGCTTAGGATGCATATGTGTGTTTGTTTATATGTATTCTATATGTACATATACTTAGTAAGCATATATGTGTACATGTATGTATACATACATAACATTTACTGATGTTATGGAATTTAGACAAAAATACAACTTGAGATAAGATTACCAGACAAAACAATCTAAGAACCAGGATATGTGCAAATTGCAGTCCAAACCGTCTCCTCCACACACAGTACTTTAGGGGAATAGAGAAAGCTTTGCTGTTATTCTTTGATTTTTAACTACATTGTGCACAGGAAGGAATACGGACGTCTAGCTCTGTCTCATTTTTAGAAGAATGGTGGTAAATTATGTATCATTGTTTAAATATACAGCAATGGTTAGTAACTAATGCATTATGTGTTATGAATGAATGTCTACCTAGTATCCACATATAGATTAAGCATTTATAAGAAGACACTGAAATTAATCTCAAGTTGAAATGAAATTTCAGAGTACATAAAAATAGCTAAGAATCAACAGAAGAATATGCTTATTTTACTGGGATGACATTACTTATTTTATTGAATTCAAATACGGTGATAGGGCTTTCAAGTTTTCTTAGTGAATACTTCCGTTGTTGTAACAAAGTTTTATGTGTTGATGGCTAAAAGGAACTATAACATGAGACATATCCTGAACAGAGTTAGCGCGTGTATCTAGCTACCTACCTATCAAAGATATGTACATGTCCCCCTAATACTGGCTCTTAGAGGCATCATCCAATCACATCATTATAGAGTTGAGAAAATACAAAATAAATATTCTAAAATTTAGCAAAATGTGTTTATGTCTTAAATAAACTTTTACATTAAATGCTAAGAAATACTTTTATGTTTCTTAATCTATCTTGGATTTAGAGGAACATAGGCCATCTCAAATCAATTATCCACATGCTCATTAGAGTTAAACACAATTTCTGCTTTCCGGCAGAACAAAGAGGTAATCATCGGATATTTCTGTGTGCTAACTTTGCAGACAGAAGTAAAATTTCACCCTAGCATTTTCAGTTTAATAGTCTGTGAATATTGGTAGGAGTTAAAATACTTATTTCTTCATTTAGCAGTTACTGCATTTCATATTTATTATGAGAAATACATATAATGACTCAATATGTTCTGAATGAAAAATCTTGAAATCATATATGTGTGTGTGTGTAAGTATATATGTATGTCTTTATACCTAATTCTCTCTTGTACTTTGAGATTAATAACTCATGTTTCCATTAAACAGACATGACTTGAACATAAGAAATTTTTATAATTATTTTTGAATATGTGGAGACTTATGTGGATTATACATTACACAGTGAAATGTCAAATCTATACTATACAAGCTATATAGTTACAGCAAAAAGTAAAAATAAGACTTATTAAGCTACAAAGTAATTGCCTCCTTTCTCCTTTCTGTGATAGAATACAACATACCCTTATTCTAGAATTGTACTTATGGAATGTTAAGGCCATGTTCATTGTTGAAATAGCTCCACTAACAAGAAAGGTGTGGAACAAATAAAGAACAGATGTTAAAAGAGAAAGGATGAAGACTAAGCAGTAGAGAACTTAGTGAAAGTTTGTTATTAGCTAACATCTCAATCTAGCTCTAGGAAACTAAACCTTGGGAAGTTAAAATAATAGGTAAAAGCCAATTTTACATTATTCTATATACGAAATTTGAAAATACATTTCTAGATCACTAATTCAAAAACTGTAAATCGTTGTGTTTAATGAGGACATGATCAATGAGTGTAATATTTACATTGAGCATATGAATAAACGAGTGTCAATCTGAATATAACTTGAAAGCTATTGTTGAATATGAAAATATATACATATCCACAGTATTTATAAATTGATGCTTTGCGACCTGTTGATCAAGAAGGCAAGCATACACTCCTGAAGGCAAATGGGATATTCAATGACAAAGAGTCTAGGGTCTAGAAAATAGTGACTTATTTTGCCTTAGAAAGAAAGATATCATGCAATGGAAAGAGAATTTAAACCAAATGAAGACTAATCTCAACAACCTTCAGTGACAGAGAAGGGTTAATAAGTATCAGTTTCCCATACAACTCAGTTCATGTGAGACTGGTCAAACACTGAAAAAGACATGTATTCAATGATAAAATGTAAAAAGAAAAAGAAAAAAAGAAAGAGAATGGGTTTGTGGGCTACATATTAAAACTACATAACACATTTCTAAATAGCTCCTACATAATTTTGGTGAGCATTATCCAGTGAGCCAAACTGAAGAGATTGAAAACAACTTAAATAAATTGACACATGTCATGCAATTAACCAAGTAAACTATAAAAAGAGTGCACCATAGGTGTGCAGCTGTACCCTGGACAACCAGCGCAACCTTGTGGATAGTAGGCCAGCATCTGCCATCCACATTTACACACTCAGTTTACATGAGGTTGGCTAGGCTTTGGGGACATAGGCAACCAGAAAGACACAGATATTCTTGACCAAATGACAGAAACTTCCTCTTTAAAGACAAGAGATGTTTAACTCAACATCATATTCTCATTCTTGAATAGAATCAAACTGTGTAATAATGATGAGATCTGTCTCCTTTGATCTCAAGTATTGAGATGTACTGAGTATTGAGGACTGCCACACAAAAACTCAACTCAGGAAGGTTTTAGAGACAGCCACGGAGACTAATAATGCACCAGGGAAAAAAATGCCTGGAAGATAACTGGAGCATTAGATGCTTACAAGGCAACATGTGTTTAAGGAAGGAGTGATAGGAATGGTTTGCACTGAGGAAGATGCTCCTGACACCATGAGTTGTTGGACACTGTATGGGTTTGCTGAGACTGCACAAACTCCAGTCTTTAGACGCTTTAAAGCAGGCAAGAGTCAGACCTGCTGCTCGGGCTGACTCTGGGCTGTATTTTTCAGTTGGCTGGAACTGCCAAGTTCCTTTCTAGCCCTGTGAGTTTCATTGTATCTGTTAATGCAAACAGGGTTTTCCATGTAACATTTCTGGCTCTCTAAATTTTAGCTGGGGGTGTTACATCAACACACATTTTAAAGCACATGAGAATATGAAGGAAGAGGTTGTCATTGAGAATATTGGTGATGCATCTGAGTACATGAACCTCCAGATTCCAGATTCCTTCAGCAAATCACAGATGTTGAAAATCAGAGGTAGTTATAATAATACACAGCAGTTGCAAATAATTCCCACTAACAAAGTATTGAGCTGTAATGGACAGCGGGAGGCACAAAATACTCAGTCAAATTAAGCCTTTTCTGTCCATGTCATGCAAAGTAAAAATAACTCTCTTAGTATCAGAATAGAAAAGTTGTTCATTAAGTTTGGATATGGGGTCATTTAGTCTAAAACTGATTATATACTCGTACATATTCAAACTATGCATGCATACACACATACATATACACATTTTCTTTAAACACATTTGAACCCTTAAAAGATTAGATAGTTAGTAGTACTGTGAATTAATTAATTGATAAATATAGCAAGGCCTTTGATTCTGGATAACAGTATCTGAACAGTTTACTAAGTTAAATAAAAGCACTCAATTTGCAGGTTAAGATATTTTTTATGTAATACAACAAACAACCCCATATGGATTTCCACAAAGGAAGTCATCCACTTCCTTCTAACGAATCTAACTGAGCCTTGGACTTAACAATGCATCTTTTCAGTTTGACAAAACAGACCCTTTGAGGAGTTTATCTTCTTATGAAACAGCTGTAAAATTATTAAACCAATCTGAAAAGTATGAGTTCACAAAAGCACGCTCTAAAGTGTCACTCAAAGTTTCTCCGCTACCCAAACCAGCGGATTCCTAAGCAGACTCTGCAGGGGGCTCTACCTTCATCCTTGCAGTTACTGTGTTCGGGAAATATTCGTATGCAAAACACTACAGATCAAAATGCCCTGGATGACACGAAACATGTAAACACACACCCCTCTCCATAATTGTTACAAAGTGTGTCTGCTGTCATAACTGAAGCTAGTGCTTACGCCCTAAGAGTCTAACCCACCCAATCAGGCAGGACAGCATCTCTCACTGCCTCTTTTTGTTTTCATCTGGTTTTTGAGCATGTGTGGATGGGTGTGCGCGCTCGTGTGCACATTACCGGAGACGGAGATCCATTCTTGCAGAGAGGTCCTCTGAAGACTCCCTTAATGCCCCTGTAGTGTCCATTGCTGAGATGTCTCGAACTGATGACCAGGTAACAAGCCATGTGTGTCCCGGATGGAGGTGCGGTCTCAACTCCTCACTGGGCGACCAGCAGGCAGGGAAATGCAGGCTGGCTTCTCAGCAGCAACAGTGACTACCACCTCTCGAAAAGAAGAGGCCAACAGCAATCGGGAGATGAAGAACCCCCGCGCCCCTGCTCCTCGACCTGCGCGTGGCTCTCGCTGCCCACAGCAGCTGCTCGTACTGAGGCGGCGGTGGCAGCCCAGAACACTTAGGGGGCCTGGCGAACCAGTCCACATGCTGCTCTGACGAGGCGGCGCTCAAAGGCTGGCTGAAGATGTTCTTTTTAAAGGACAACTTCCTGGGTACACCAGGGAATCAGAGTCCTCCGCCCCCTTCCCCCGCCCCCTGCCGTCGCTCTGGGTGAAGGCGGAGCGAGTTGGGGATGCTCAGGTGCAAGTCGGCATGCTCCAGCCGCGAAGTTACCAGGCTGAGCTGCAGGCTGCGGAACCCTGGATGCAGCGGATGCAGCCTGTGCAAGGGAGCGTGGAGCGGTTCCTCCAGGCGTCCAGGAGCGTCCCCGCTGCAGTGTCCGGGAGTGGGGGCGAGCTCTAGGAGTTGGAGATGTGACTACTTCGCGGGGACAGTGAGCCCCCAGTTAGGCGCTGTGAGCTCTTTAGGATCTGGGTACACAGGAAGGCAAGGAGAGATGACAGCTGCCACACCGGACTCACTGCTCCGCCTTCTGGAACCCGCAGCACTAATCTGTTGGTTCTTCTGCCCGGCTTCTGCATCAACTTTCTAAGGGGCTTAGGAGGCGGGCACCCGGAATGACTGAGGAGGACCGTAGAGGGAGCCGCAAGAGAGCATTTCCTTTAGTCCTTTGCTTTCTGTTGACCTCTAGGTCTCCTGTTTTGAGGCCTGGACACCAGAAGCATAGAAGCAACAGTTTCCTAGCCGCCTGTAGGGGTGAGAGGTTCTGCCCAGAGTCCATCAGATGCACTGTGGTAGCGAGTGGGTGGCGGAGAAAGGAACTTTAAGGGGGCAAACTTACTTACAGAAGGTATAGAAACCAATGCTGAGGTTTACGTGCACGCATACGTATGCACGCATCTAGCTACAAAGGTTCACTTACGAAAAACCATTCTCTCTGCCGGTTAAGACGCAGGTGTTTTGATCGGTAGAGATCTTTGTTTTGCCAGACTCTAAAAATCACCCTCTCAAAGGTCTTTTGGTTCAGTGTAAATTAAGCTACCAGGGAGCGAACTGGACTGAAAATAAAAACATCTGTGCAAAAAGAAAATGCGCTGAAAAAAGAAAGAAGAATCCTTTCGGGGTAGAGGGAAGGCAAACGCCCTCTCCTGTGCTGCCACAAGCTAGCTCAATGAGCCGCGCAATCCCTCCCGGCCCCTTTCTGAGATCAGTGCACAAGTCTCTTCCAGTCTTGCTCATTCAGCTCTGGAGTCCTCCAGACACTGGTGCTGTTGGAGCTTCCGGTGTATCTAGGTTTTCTCCCTGAGCTCTCTCTCCTCCCATGCAGTGAGCAATCTTGCTAGGGGGACACTTAGGACCTCTCACACATGACAGAAACACATACAAATAAAATTGTATTTACATGTTTCCAATGAAGGCAGCTCGTAAATAGGGGCGAGGGAGTTCTATTTTAACTTTATAGCTTCCTAACTTGTGTTTACATTATTACACGACTTACTATCTATCATGAATATTTTATTAAAGAACACTTAGATGCACCTGTCATCTGAAAACCTGTAGATAAATTGTAGTTGGGTATTCTGGAAACTTTTGTGTATGCACTGAGAGGTTTTTTTCTTTTTTTTCTTTTTTTTTTTTGAGGGGGGGGGTTTAGGGGTAGAGGAGACTTCTATTTCCTCTTAACCCTTGAACTAAAAGATGACTAAAACTTAGGGAGTCCAATGTAAACTTTCTAGGAAGGCTACAGTTAGCTTTTAACTATCTAGGTTAAAAACTTTGATTGCCAGAATAAACTCAACACATCCAACCACCTTCCCCATTCTGACATATTTACTGTAACAACAACTGTGTTTTAATCGCACAACACTTATTCAACTTAAAAATGTAAAATGTCTTATGAACCCATACTTTTCATATAAAAAGTGTATTTGCAAAAACTGAAACAACAAAAACAAGTCAAAGCTTACTCCCCATTTGGGGTTTTTAAAAGGATATAGTATGGTTTAGTTTTTATTGCTATGCTTTGCTCTTGGTAGTGGAAATAGCAATCAGCGTCAAGGAGCAAAGCACAAGTGTCCTAGAATGAATTATAAAGATAACAGTGTCACACTCTGCAAGTACATTCCAAGGATGCAATGTCTTATCTATTAAGCA
Organism: Arvicola amphibius; assembly: GCF_903992535.2. Classification (NCBI taxonomy): domain Eukaryota; kingdom Metazoa; phylum Chordata; class Mammalia; order Rodentia; family Cricetidae; genus Arvicola; species Arvicola amphibius. The sequence goes on from NC_052064.1 coordinate 11,860,298, forward strand.
AATATACTCCCTAATAATCCCTAATTATTTTAAGAATAAAACATATTTTTTAAAAGTACTAGTGAGCTAAATAGCATAAAATAAAATTTTCCATAACACCGTATTATGCTTTACTCTAAATACCTGTTACCTTTCAGACATTCTTGTCTAGCAGTACATCATCCTTCCACATTTGGTTTCTCTGCAAAAGGAAGCAAAGTATTTGCTTTTCAAAGATTAAAATTATTTGGTTAAATTCTCAAAACTTGTTAATATTTTGAAGTTTATCTTCTCTGCAAATAAATGAAACCACTTTGTCATGTTATTTTAAGTGAAGTTTTTTTCTTTGCTTTCAAGTCTTTTGCTACAGTCTTAAAATACTGAGACAAAACATGCCACACTTGTTGTTTAGACTATTCTAGTAATAATATTATTAGACCTTTCTTTCTTTGTCAGCTTGTGATTGAATACCCCTTGCTATATGGTAATATGGTAATATTTAATAAATAGACCAGTGTCTGCTTGTATTTAAGACATTGTCTTAAAAATGTAAATAACACAAATGCATATATTCATTTGTTACAAGCAGAAAGATTCTCAGTTGTAACATATTGTCTCTTTATAAAAGAAGATGGTCTAATTAACATTTGCGGGACAAAAATGAAGGTAAAGGTTTTCAAAATATGCCTACAGAAAGTCAGTTTTAGTCATGAGCCAAACCTCATCACAACAAACACTATGAAAAGCAAATATTATGCACACATTTACAAGACCCATTTGCTTCAGCAATGTTTGATCTAAGAAATTTTATTTCGTGGAAAGGTATATGAACTGCCAAAAAGAAATGGACTTCAGGCTGCAAGCGATTTGATAATCCCACATATTTAGATGATTGGCATAGCAAGCAGTTCTCCCTTCAATTACCGTCAACAATGTATCTCTTATACTCCATACCTCTCTACTCTTTGACCTCACCTAAGTCTGAACCATTATTACTTTTTCTTGAGCAAATATGGCACTTCCTCACTCACTAGTGTTCCTAACTCAAGTTTTACATCCCTTTACAATTTTTCTTGGACAGGCAGAAGTCAGTGATATTTTACAAACAGATCATATCCTAGACTATCCTGATTAAACCTTTTTTTAAAAAAAAATGCCAGACTACACAGTACTGATTTAAAAACAACAAAGACGCCTACTTGATCTAGCCACTGTGCCTCCTTTGCATGCCCTTCCCAGTCCTTCCACCCTTGCTCCTCATGGTGGTCCCTGATACCCAATATCTTTCCCCTGCCCTGCCACTCTCCATGCCACTCAAACCTCTCCCACCTGAGCTTCACAAGAAGAACCTTGTCCTTCAGGCCAGATGTAAAGGTAACTGATTCAGAGAACTTCTTCCTGGCCACCCAGACGAAAGAAGCTGTCTGTGATCTGGAGGCTTTTGAAATTGTTTTTAGGCAAAGTAATAGACGTCGTTTGCACACAAATTTTGGATATGCATGGAAATTGAACCGAATTTTTTTTTTTTTTTTTTTGGTTTTTCAAGACAGGGTTTCCCTGTAAGCATGTACTCTCTTAAACCCCTCACAAATCATCTTTTGTATCCATTTATAAATTTGCCACAACTGTTAAGCCAATATCGGGCCATATAATCTTTGTGTTATCCACCTATAGAGGTTGGGGTATGGATAATTCACTGCCACTTTACACATAATAATGCCAAAGTTCTAATAAGTCTTCTGTGCTCCATGCACACATCCTTCCTCTTTGCTCTCTGAATCCCTTACAACTGTTCATCTTTTTAACCCTCTCTAGTATTAACTTTCCAAGGATGCCATATCGTGATAATACAGGAATCCTTTAGTGACTTGATATCTCACTTAAATATTATTGCTGAATAATGGTCCACTGTGCTATGGTTGAAATTGCTTCTTCTGTGCAAAACATTGTCAAGTTCTAATTACCCTGAATATTACTTTGTTTGGAAATGGGGGTCTTTGCAGGGTAATAACTTCAGATCATTAGGATGGACTTTAATCTGACCATGTTCTAGGAAGTGAACAGATGAATCAGAGACTTAGGCACATGGAGAATGAAATCCATTTGGAGGCTGCAGTTACTATGCCATGTTCCCATGAATGCCAAAGACTACAAGCAAATCGCCAGACCCTAGGGAAGAGAGGTGAGTGGATTCTCCCTTGTAGCCCTCATTAGGGCTTTAAACTACCAAGACTTCAACTGCAGACTATGAGTCTCAAAAATGGTGTGAAAATTAATTTCTGTCACTGAGCTACGCATTTTGTGATGCTTTGTCATGGCAGCCCCTGGGAAATAGGTTGACTGCTCATAGAAGCACTGCTCTGTGTTTGCTTCTTACACTGCTGAAGGACATGCAGGTGCTTCCTAATTTTGACACTGGGGATGAAAGTTGCTTTAAGCCTTCATGTTGTGATGAAAGTCTCAAACCTTTTGGCTAAAATCTACGAAAATGGGTCATTAGGTCTGGTGTTTAGTTTTGTCGGGTGTTTCATTGGCACTCTGGACCTTGTGTCCCCAGCAACAGGTGAAAGCTTTTGCTTTTTTTTTCTCTCTACCTTCACCAGCATTTATTGTCACAACTTGGATGTTTTAACCATCTAAATGACTCTGCTGCGCCTCCTGGTTTCAAAGCCCAGGTCTCCGGTGACTTGAGATGTCAAACATCTTTTCATATAATTGCTTGCCGTGCTTCTTCTTTACTGGCTTGTCTTCTTGTTGTTCTTGTTGTTGTTGTTGCTGCTGCTGCTGCTGCTGTTGTTGTTGTTGCTGTTGTTATTACCTTCGGTTAGTTTTTAAACTTAGTCATTTGTTGTAGTTTGAACGTAATTGGCTCTCATAAGCTCATGGGGAGTGGCACTACTAGGAAGTTTGGCTTTGTTGGAGTGTGTATGACCTTGTTGGAAGTATATCACTGTTTGAGGGAGCTTTAGCATCTCAAAATTGCCCAAGCCACACCCAGTATGTCAGACCTCTTCCTGTTGCCTATGAGGAAAGATATAGGACTCTCAGCTCCTTCTCCAGCCCATGCCTGCTTATGTGTCACCATCTCACACCGTGATAACAATGGGCAAATCCTCTGAAACTGTGAGCCACCCCAACTAAATGCTTTTCCTTTATAAACATTGTTGTGATAGCCGGTGCAGTGGAGTTCCATCTGGACAGAACCCTCATCTGGCGATGGATGGAGATAAAGACAGAGCCACACATTGGTGCACCGAACTGAGCGCCCAAGGTCCAAATGAGGAGCAGAAGGAAGGAAAACATGAGCAAGGAAGTCTGGACTGCGAGGAGTGCTCCCACCCACTGAGATGGTGGGGCTGATCTATTCAGAGCTTACCAAGTCCAGCTGGACTGGGACTGAAAAAGCATGAGATAAAACCGGTCTCCCTGAACATGGCGGACAATGAGGGCTGCTGAGAAGCCAAGGACAATGACACGGGATTTGGACCCAACTACACATACTGGCTTTGGGGGGTAGGGGGCAAGCCTGTTTGGATGCTTACCTTCCTAGACCTGGATGGAGGGGGGAGGATCTTGGACTTCCCATAGGGCAGGGAACCCTTACTGCTCTCTGGACAGGAGAGGGGGGGAGAGCGGAGGAGGGAGGGGGTAAATGGGAGGCAGGGAGGAGGCAGAAATTTTTACTAAATAAAAAAAATAAAATAATTAAAAAAATCCATCCTCAAACAATGCTCAGCTTTTCTCAGAATAGCAGTATAAATGAGTGCACTAAAGACTTCCTAGTCACCCTCAGTTAATTGTATAGTAACACCTGGTTAGATGTATATTATATCAGGTGTATAAGAACCAACTTCAAAACTGACTCCACTAGTAATTCCGCAGGTCATTCATTACCTTGAGCTGGCCTTAGGCAGGTGACTCTTGTGGTGTTCAGTGGATTCACGACACCGCCAGAGGCTGTCTGTTAGGTCTGGAGCTAGCTGGGTTAGCTTGGCCTCAGTGAATTCATGATACCCCCCAGAAGCTGTCTGTTAGGTCTGGAGCTAGCTGGGTTAGCTTGGCCTCAGTGAATTCACGATAACCCCCCCTCCCCCCCAGAGGCTGTCTCTTAGGTCTGGAGCTAGCTGGGTTAGCTTGGCCTCAGTGAATTCATGATACCCCCCCTCCCCCAGAGGCTGTCTCTTAGGTCTGGAGCTAGCTGGGTTAGCTTGGCCTCAGTAGAGTCAGCTTTTCTGTCCTCTGTGTGTGCTCTCATTCAGTGAACTAGCTGGGTTTTTTTCTCATGCACACAAGCAAGTTTCCATATTAAGGCCTGTGGTGGTTTGAAAAATGGTTGTCAGAGGGAGTGGCACTTTTAGGAGGTGTGGCTTTATTGGAATGGATGTGGCCCTGTTGGAGGAAGTGTCACTATGGAGGTTCACTTTGAGGTCTCCTTTGCTCAAGCTACACTCAGTGTTGTAAACAGTTTACTCCCTGCTGCCTGCGGATCAAGATGTAGGACTCTCAGCTCCAGCTTTTCCTCCAGCACCATGACTAGTCTGCATGCCACCGTGTTTTCCCACCATGATAATGGACTAAGCCTCGGAACTGTAAACCACCTTGATTAAATGTTTTCTTTCATAAAAAAAAAAAAAAGAAGTAGAGAGATGTACTCAAAGTGAGGTCATTCAAAGTGTCACTGTTAGGGGAGACCAGAACAGATGTGGAGACCCAAAGCTAGTTTCCATCAGAACAAGGTTTCTAAGACCAGTCGTTGTCTTCCCATCTCTCTGTGATCTGTCTTACACAGACAACATTGCAATGATGTCAGGGAATCAGGACAATTCTACCGGAATGGCTGATGGTTGTTTGGGCTTTCTGTCTTCAAAACTGTGAGCTAAATGAATCGCTTTACTTTATGAATTACCAAACTTAGGCATTTTATTACAACAATGGAAAAATCAACTAATATAATAACTGTATTTTGTATGCTTCCAACGTTTAGGCAAGGAAGATTTATAAGCTTATAAAATCAATGAGGTTCCAGAAACTGCCATAGAAGACGCTCAAAGAAAACGATGCCGAGGTACATCATAATCGCATTGTTCAAAATCAATGATAAAGAGGAAATCTTAAAAGCAACCCGATACAAAAGGCATAAAGTTTAACAGCCTGGATGAGACAAACACAGATGTCCACTGGATAAGCTCACGATGGTGCAACCATGCAACCAAAGTGCTCAACAATGAAGAAAAACGAACAACTAACAGGGACAACAGCATGGACAGATGCTGGAATGTTTACATTGGGTTCAAAAGAGTACCTTATATAAAACTCTAGAAATCTGGATCTACCTGCAGAGACACGTCTCTCAGTAAACCTGAAGCTCGCTGATTCATCTGGATGACTGGCCAGTGAACTGTAGGGATCTACCTGTCTCTATCCCTCTCGGTGCTGGTACTACAGACACCATCATTTTACCTGAGGATCCAAGCACAGGTCCCCACACTGTACACCAAGAATTTTGCCAACTGATCCATCTTCCCAACCCATGTTTTGTGAATATAATTAGTAATTGTGTTGTAATATGAAAAAAAACATTGTTGTGATAATATTCTCTTCATATCAGTAGAAGCCCTAACTAAGACACCATTTGTTCCTTACTGCTAAATTTTCTTAAGGTTTGTTTGTCTACGTTACATACTAATCTTTTATCAAATATTGTTGAATTGTGTTCTCTTCCAAGGCCTGCATTTTCATTCCTTAGCTGTGTAAATCACAGAGCAAGTGTTTTTAATTTTAATGAGGTCCATAATTTATCAGTTTTTATAAATTGTGCTTTCAGTGTTACATCTACTGTTATTCATAAACACCAAGTCACCTAGATTTTCTTCTATGGCTTTGCCTTCCAAATTAAGCTTTTGAGTCATTTTAAGTTAATGTTTATGGAAAGGGTTAGGTCTGTGTGTAGATTTAAGAGATAGTAATATCCAATCACAGAACACATTTTATTGAAATGACTGTCCTTCTTCCACTAAACTGTCTTTGCTTCTTTATCAAAATCAGTTGGCAATAAATGCGTGAGTTATTTTTGAGATTTGTAGTTCTCTTGATTTATATATTATTTCCTCAACATTATGCTATATTGCCTAACATATATAAGAACCTTTTATGAATTTAAAATTATTAGTTATTTTAATGTTTCTGACACATGTATGTTTGACTATTAATTGTAATATTAATGATAAACTTAGGAATAACATTTTTACTTTTTTGTATATTTCTGTGGTCTTAATAGCTAATATTGGAAATACTTTTGCAATGAGGCACTGAATTGATATTAAGGTGGTGAATGAAGTTTATATTTTAAGTTATTAACATGGTTAAATTATTCATTATGATTACATGAGTTCATGTGTATACACACAAATATAATAAATCTGAATTTTAGTGTTTTATTTATTTCTTTTGTTTTGTTTTAACATAAGAATCCTAAGAAACATCTGTCAAATTCCACTAGTTCTATTGTTTACATAAATCCCACTTCCCTTTTCCACAATTCCATAGAGAAAACTCATTTCTACTAGATAGCTTAACATATGACATTATTGTGGTTTTCCATTTAAAATAAAGAACTTAGACCTTTCATTAAAGAAAACACTGTATTTAACTTACCTCCTCTTTTATTTAAGCTCCCAATGTCTCCTTCCAACCTAAGCTTTGTGTATAGCTTCTTGCATAAATATTTTAGAATTCAGTATGGTGGCTCAGATCTTTAAGTCCAGCACCCCAGAATCAGATGCATATGGATTACTATGAGTTTCGGACCAAGGTGTTCTATATAGTGAGTTCCAGAACAACCAGAGACATTGTGAGAAGAAGAAGAAGAAGAAGGAGGAGGAGGAGGAGGAGGAGGAGGAGGAGGAGGAGGAGGAGGAAGAGGAGGAGGAGGACGAGGAGGAAGGGAGAGAAGGGAGAGAAGAGGGAGAAATGAAGGAACAAAGGAAGGGAGAAAGAAGAGAGAGAAAGAAGGAAGAAGATAAAGAGAGAGGAAGGAAGGAAGAAAATGTGTCTAATTATATAATATCTTTATAGAACGGTTGCTGGAGAATGTGCATTCTTAATGTGGTCCCAGGAATGGCACAAATTTCTTGTTCCTTGAACTTAATGAGCAAATAACATGAAAATAATCATGGGCTAAAGCTGCTGGTGTCTGGAAGAATGAATCCTCTTCGTGAAACTGTGAACAAAGCAACTTTATAGTTGTTTTGTTTGTTTCTCTCTAAGCAAAGTAATAGGAAGCAAACTGTGTCATAAAGATAGAGGAGAACAAACAGTGTGCATTGCATCTTGTGCTATTGGCTCCTCAGCATCCACTAGAGGTTTGCAGAACGCACCCTCCACAGACACTCGACAGTACAGAATGAGACCAGCTCAAGAATTCTAGAAAACTGCCACAGCATCTCCTAGAGATGAGCATCCACATACCCACAGCCGCATGTTTGTTTATTGAAGTACAAAAATAGTTAAGTACAAAAAATGATTTCTTAAAAATTATTAATAACATGTGTTCTCAATTTCTGTCCTTTGTGTTTCCACAAACCAACTTTACCTTTTGACATGAGCTTCTGAACCCTTCTGGACCTCGACTGGATCCTCCTTCCTTAACCACAGTGACAGGAGAGCTGATTCCAGGTCTCTCAACCACTGAAGATTAGAAACATTGAACCAATACAGACTCATGGTTGTAGGATGGATCAAAATTAGGATTTTTTACATTATGGGGTACAATCATAAAAACCATGTATTTCACAGAAAGCAAGGATGAACCTCCTGACTATAAAATCTAAATTAAAGGAATTTGACAAGGATCAGCAAGTCTGTATCTAGAAAAGCAAACAACCAAAGGGAAATGAAGCTTTGTGCTTGTGGTTATGATATTATTTTAAAGAGCTTTAGTGGTCACTGTTTATAATTATTACCAAGACTAGATTAACAACTTCCCAGAACACTGTCAACTGATGTTACACCTGGATGTTTTAATATAAGTGTGTCACCTTAAAGTCTGATTTCCATGCATCTTAATCACTTTCTCAGATCCTCACAACATGCATAAAACTTTAATTTTATCTTTCCGTCTGGAAATATCCAATCATTTACCATGAGACATAGGGACAATTATTGAGAGCAGCTATTGAAAAGGCAAGGCCTTTAAGCAAGCAACGGCATGGTAGTTTGTGGTTTGCTTTGCATGAAGCCTGTTTTGTGAATTTACCTATCTCAGTGGGAACCCTGCTAGCACAAAGAGAAAACAAGCTCTGCCTTTTGTACTGGAAGGTAATTAAGCTTCAGTTTTGATGCCTTTTTATTCATGAGACTCAGGTAATTTAAGCTTCCCTTTAAGGCTCTCTATTTGTATCATCAGCAAACAGCATGTTCATCTTTTGTAAGCCAGAACTGACTAAGCAAGCTCCCTGGGAAGAGCTAGCTGAGGCCTGCAGCAGTAGGTGACAGGGCTGTTAAAGAATCTGATGAAGATAGGACCTGTGTCGGGACTCAGAGCAGACGGGAGTTAAGCTTGGAGAAGACAAGAGGACAATAGAGGAAATAGGGTATGGATGTTGACTCACTTCTTTAGTAGTCCTGGTGGCAAAAAAAAAAAAAAAAAAAAAAAAAAAAAAAAAAAAAAAAAAAAAAAAAAAATTCCCAAAGTTTCATCATTAATAGGGGACTGGTATTAAGGGGAAGACTCTACTACTGGATCAGAGAAGATTATGGCATAACCCAATTGGTGGGTGTCAGTGGGGCGGAGGGATGAGCTTCCATCTACAAACCAAGTACAGTCAGGATGTGACAGAAGGGGAAATAGAAAGTTTGCTCTGAGATAATGCTTGAACGGCTGTGGGAGGGACCCAGCAGGACAGGAACATCAATTTACAAAAGTAGTTGTTTTGTTTTGTTTTTCCCCCCGGGGAATGGTTTCAAGTGTTACTAGGAAGGAGATTGTAAGGGCAGTGTCCTCGAGGAAGAGTGTAGCAAAGTTGAGAAGAGGGCAGGAATCAAGGGAGATAGCAAAATATTCTAGAAAGATGATGTGGAAAAGTTGAAGCTTAGAAGGGGACAGGGTAGAAAGACTCCTGTCTGATAGGATATCGAGCCGGTGCAGCAAGAGGACAGAGACTGAAAGTGAACTTCAGAGGCTTCCTTGTCTCGTAGAAAGACTACTGCTAACGCCTATAATAAGTTTGTCATCCCCTACCTCTTGGACCAAATCATTCAGAAAAATACACAATAGGAGCAAAGTTGGTTTCCAGGTTCTGGCTATGACAAACAAAGCTGTTATAGACATGGTTGAACACATGTCCTTGTGGCACAATTGAGCATCCTTTGGGTATATACCCAAAAGTGGTATTACTGGGTCTTGAGGAAGGTTCTCTCCTCATTTTCTGAGAAATCACCACACTGACATCCAAAGGGGTTGTACCAGCTTACATTCCCACCAGCAATGCAGAAGTGTTCCCTTTTCCCTACAACCTCTCCAGTATAAGTTGTTTTTGATCTTGGCCATTCTTACCTTATAAAAGTTTCTGTGGTCATGGTGTCTCTTCCCAACAACTAAACCCTAAAACAGTGAGGAAGAGAGGAGGCAGGGAGGACTTGTAGCAACTTAAAAACTACATCACAAAGAAACTCAGGACACTGACATTGTTCCGATTATCAAGACAAAGATGTCACCTACCACAATAATTCAAATCCACAAACTAATTAAATAAATCACAAACTCCTGTTGAAGAACGCCTAGTGCCATTTCAAATCCTTATAGCTTCTCAAAGGTGAGTATCATCAGAGGGATTTCTGATGATAATCATAAGGACAGAGAAGCTGGAATTGAGGCTGTTTACACAACATTTTTCTTCCATCCTATCTCTCTGTTTGCAAAGTTCCAGTGTCAATTGGAATATCTGTGGAGAGAAAAGAAAGCCATGTTGCCATAGCATCCCCAAAACACTCTCATCCTTGTCTCTAGGCGAAAAGAATCTTAGGGTCTGGTATGACCATAGTGTACATCATTGTGAATTGGACTCTTCTGTATCTCATAGAACTTTGCTGCTTCCTATACGAAAGCTGCATAAGATTGTCAGTTGCTTCCCTTCTTTGGAAATTTTCATGATGCCTTCTGGAATGATGAAAGCATCATAGAGAAGACACTCAGTTCAATTCCAGCTCAGGGACCTCTGCATCCTGTGTCTAAAATGCATGGTGCCTTTGGCACAAAGGAATTAGCCTTCCACTTCTTGTGGGAAACCAAGGGAATATCAATAGGCTATATGCTTTGAGAGTCTCTTGAACAATCCTGACCAACAACTCAAAGCGGACATGTCATGCCCGGAATTGGAGTTTTTATTAGGTGGTCTTTGAATCTTCTTGGGAGTATTGGCAGCACAGATTCTAAAATTTCTGTCTCTGTCTCTGCCTCTCTGTCTTTGTCTCTGTCTCTGTCTCTCTTCCTTGTGTGTGTTTATATATAGACTTACATTTGTTAGCTCAATAGTTAATAGGTCGATTTCAATAGTATGAAACTTTACAACTTTTTCAAACACCTTATGTTTTTCTTTCATCTCTTGTTTTGTATTTATTTACTTCCCTTACTAAAAAGTCTGCTCTTCCCCATTTCCCCAACCAAGAAATTCCCATCCCTAATGCTTCTCCACCTTTAGTGATATTTTATTTGTGTTTTAGTAAATAAAGCATTCCTGGAGATCAGAAAGAAAAACAGCCTAACTGATCAGTCAAACAGACCAGGCAGTGGTAGCACATGGCTTTAATCCCAATAGGCACACTAGTTTGACACAGAAACTGGGCAGTAGTGGTGCACAACATTAATCCCAGCACTGGAAAGGAATATATAATGGGAGGAGACGGGTTTCTGACTCAGTCTTATTCTGAGGATTTCGGGAGACAAGAGTGCCTTTTTTGGACTGAGGTAGAGGTAAGAGCCAGTGGCTGGCAGCTTTGCTTTTCTGGTGTTTAGGTTGAACCCCAATATCTGTCTCTGGGTTTTTATTCATCGTGCTACACCCACCCCATTCTATACCTTAGCAAGTCTCCCTTTTTACTTTCCTGGTTCGTAAGTGACGCCAGAGTGTGAACTTACATCTGAAGGTTTAGAGTTAGGAGCCTCCAGTGCAAAAGCACACGTGATATTTGTCTTTCTGGGTCTGAGTTACCTTACTCAATATGATATTTTTCTAATTCCATCCATCTACCTGCAAAGTTTGTGCTTTCATTTTCTTTACAGATAATAGTGTTCCATCGTGTGTGTGTGTGTGTGTGTGTATGTGTGTGTGTGTGTATGTGTGTATGTGTGTATGTGTGTGTATGTGTGTGTATGTGTGTATGTGTGTGTGTGTGTGTGTGTGTGTCACATTTCACTATCCATTCAGTTGAAGGACATTTAGGTTGTTTCCATTTCCCTAAACACTACGTTTCTGCAGAAGTCCACAGCTTTTAGATCTTGCAGTCTTTCTGCTCCCTTTCTCAGGATGCTCTCCGTGACTTGGCAGGGGTGGGGTGACACACGTGTCCCACTCAAAGATAAACAACTCCTCAGTTTCTTATTCTCTGCACATTGACCAGTTGTGCATCTCTGTGTTAATCGCCCTCTGTTGCAGAAAGAAGAGTCTTCGATGGGAATTAGGAGATGCACTATATATGGGTTTAGATGAAAAAATTTAGGGAGCAGTTTTCTACTGTACTCATTTAGCAGATTAATACTGTTAGGTTCTCCTCCAAGAACAGAAGATGGGGTCCACTTGAGGGGGCCCTGTTAAATTACATCTAGTGAGGAAGGCCTTAAGTCCAATTAGAAATTGGTTTGTTCATCCCGTAATATTTATGCCACGTGTGAGCACACGTTGTAAAGTCAGTCAGTATTGTAGCTCCAGGGTTTACATCTGGGTAAGACTACTTACACCATTTTCCACTGATCACTATAAAAACCTAACCAACAAGGGTTAAATTTCTTCATATGTTACACATCTGCAGAAGGTGGAAGTCCGAAATGTACAAAGAACTGAAAAAAGTAAAATCCAAGAAATCAAACAACACTGTTAAGTCAGGACATGCCATAAAAGAAATTTCTCAAAAGAAGAAACACAAGTTGATGCAAAATGATTTTAAAATATTCAGCTACCTTAGCCATTAGGGAAATACAAATCAAAACTATTGAGACTTTATTTTACCTTAATAAGAATGGTTACAATTTAAAACTAAAAGTGACAAGAAATGCTGTCATAGATGCCATGAAGGGAGGGAAACTCACTCACTGTCAGAGGAATAGAAAACTTGGCAAGTTTTATGTCCGCTGTGCTGACAACGCACTTTGACAAGATACCTTATGAATGAGAGCATCTCATGGGGCTTTCAGTTTCAGAGGACGATGGTCCATGATCACCAAGCTGGGGAGCGCGACAACAGACAAGCAGGCATAGCACGAGGTACTAGAGCACTATCTGAGAGCAATATATGATCCACAATCATAAAAAGAGAGTGGGGAGAGACAATGGGAGGAAGTGAGGGAAAAGGGGGGAGAAAAATGCTAACTGGATTGCCATGGGATTAAGTGTCAAAGCTCATGCATACCTCCTCCAACAGGGCCACACCTCTCAATCCTTCCCAAACAGCCATGAAAGGAGTGGTTGGGTGGGAGATTTTCATTCAAATCACCACAGGTAGCCACTATGGAAATCAGTGTGGAGTTTCCTCAGAACTTTAGAAGTGGATCTACCCCATGCTCTAGTTATAGCATTACCAAAGGACTCTACATTAGTACAGAGGTGCCTACTCCTCCTTGTTCATTGTTGTTCTAATCACAATAGTGAGAAAGTTTAATCAAATGATGAATCGATACTAAAAATACAGTACATTTAAACAATGGAATTTTATTCAAAATTAAATGGAAATGAAATCAAGAAATTAACAGGCAAATGGATGGAGCTGGAAATAATCATTCCGAGTGAGGTAGCCCAGACATGGAAACAAATTCCACATTCTCATCTGTGTATATCGGCTTTTAATCTCTAGATATGTGCATTTAAATTGAAGTGCTCACTGGAGGAACATGGTAAGAGGCCATGGGGTGGATTTGAAGGGAAGGATGAAAGAGAACGGGAGATATGAAGTATTAAATGGCAATAATAGAACAAGAATGGATAAATAGATTGTGGCATGGGAGTGCAAAACAGAGGAATGAGTCTGGGGGCAATAAAAATCTTTGTAAATGCCATCTACAAGTCTACCACTATAGAAGCTTTTTAAAAAATATGCATGCACATATATTTTAAAAGTTTGAATGGAGTTTACTCTATAATAGGGGAACAATACCTCTCTCAGATGACATAAGCTATCAGATAAAACTCTCAGTGCTAGGAATGGCTTATCACATTTTGAAATGGTGGTCAAAAGTGTGCCATAGACACACAAACATTAAAGACTATTGCATTTGCTCTTGGTTACCCACCAGAATATGAAGGTAATACCACACTGCTGAAGACACCACATACTTGAGCCATAAAAGAAATGTAGTTTCTTAAACAACAAGAAGAGATTTTTCTTTTGGTTTACTCTCCATAGCATGCCATTTAACCAAATATGGGCCCCTTTACAGTGGAGTCCCTGACTTTCAATGCCTGTCTTTCACAGCACGGTATCTTTGTAGTCATGTTGCTATGTATGTCTTCCTTTATATCAAGGAAACATTTTTAAATATGTGGCATCCTCTTTCTCATAACTATTAAAAAGTCCACTTATTTAACAAAAAGAAGGATAAGACTAACAGAATACATGTGTCAATGATCAAACTTGAAATAAGTGAACATTCATTACTTTATATATAACTTCCATAAACTCAGAAATTTTGCATTTAGTATTTATACTACCTTTTATTTTACCTGCAAACGTGTGCTTATCGTCTGCATCACATGACCCAAGAACCATGCATTTTGCATTATAGGAGAGAAACATAAAAACAGCTACAACACCAACCACATGAAAACACTGCACAAGCTTCAATTAAAAAGGTGTTCATAGTTCCAGGACAGGCTCTAAAAACTACAGGGAAACCCTGTCTCGAAAAAACAAACAAACAAAAAAAAAAAGGTGTTCATGATTTCAAAACAAAGAAAGCCAAAAACATAACAGAATCATTCATAATAATACAACTTAAGATTTACCTATATTTGCTTTCATAATTTAATTACTTGGCATTAGACTGGGTATAATTTTAATGTTATATTCTCAATTGGTTGGCTCATGATCTTTGGCAGTTTCTAAAAAATGGAGATTTTTGCCTTTATCACAGAAAACCCATACCTAGCTTACACAATCAACCATGAAACATGAGCTAGATCATTTATCTTATTACTATTTCACACAGTTGCTTCATGTCACAGAATTTCTGTGATTACTTTTTAGTATTGAAATGTTTATCCTATAAAATATTTTTATAAGGATAATTTTTATCTTCCATTTGGTAAGACACAATCATGCTTCATGGAAAACAACTGGACAGGTAAATGATCAAATCAAAATTTACTAATGAAAATTTAAATATTTTTCATAGAATATTTTCATAAATTAGACTGCACTGATTATACATCATAAAATTGAATTAACTTCCAGATGTAAATATAGATCCATTACTGTACAGTAAAGCTTATTTTATGACTTTTACAATATAAAACATTTCCTTTGAATTCATAAACTTTGTAAATATTATATCTAACCCTCTAGAATACCTAGACTTCCATGTAAAATGCAAAATATAAAATCAGTGCAACAAAGGTTGAAGAGGCGGATCATTTTTTAAGCCTGAATACTTCCCTTACAAAGGACCTGAGTTCAGTTCCCAGAGCCCACAGCAGAAAGCTAGTAACTGCCTGCAACTTCATCACCATGGGGCATTCCTCTGCATCCACAGGAACATGCATTTACATATGTGCAAGCATGCATGCCTGTGTGTGCGCATGTGCATACACACACAGGGACACACACACACACACACACACACACACACACAAAGATGCATCTTACAGAACAATACAAAAGCAAGGAACAGTTGCTGACCTTATATCTGAGAGAATTTCAAATAAGACCAAATTATTGTAAAATGTCTGTATATTTGATTTTAAAATAAAGGATAAAGCAGTTGCCTAGCATGCACAAGGCCCTGTGGTCTCTCTCTAGGACTGAAAAATAAATAAAAATAAAATAAATAAATAGTAGTCAACTCCTTTGGTACCTTCCATTTAAATTTTATTTAGCCAATAAGTAATCACACATTACTTCTCATTTAAAATGCTTGTCCGATATAAAATACTGCTAGAATATTGAATAATCTTAATATAATAAAAACATAAAATTACTGGCTAATAATTTTAAAAGGTTACCTTTGCACAGGAACCTTTTAGGGGTTGTTTAATACCCCTTAAATAGCTTTTAATGGTTTTCTTCACATTTAACAAACTTTTATGAATATTAAAATTAATAGGAGACATTACTAAATGTATTTATCAAAATATCTATGAAGCAGTGCTTCCAGCTCTGCCAGATACCAAGTTATATTTTAAGGCAGTGATAACCAAAACACATAACAGGCCATTAGAATACAAATAAGGCAACAAACAGGATTCAATAAAATGTCTGAAAAATCTTTTTAATAAGAAATTTTATTTGATGGAAGCAATATCTAAAAGAAACAGAAAATATTAATAAGTATATATAGTTAGTAATACATAGGAAAATAATTTAATATGTAGTTCACACACTAATCTAAATTTCTGATAGACTTGTAAATTAAGTAAAATGCATCATAGAAAGTTAATTGCTGATTGCCAGAAAAATAATATATCTGCATAATTATCTGTATAAGTGGACAAAGTAATTTATATTAAGGGACCAACCAACAATAAGCACAAACTCAGATGAACTTCAACTTTAAAATAGAACAAAATCCAACTGAATTATTATTGGGGAAGCATTTTATTTATTTATGTGGAAAAGACTGATGTCAATATCCAAACAACATTATAAATGAATTTGGTGTCAAATAACTCATTTTTAAACTCTGTTGAAAATACCATTATATATACATATATACACTTAGGAAAACTGTTTTTTTTTTTTATGACGCATTATAAAATTCTTTCTTCATTGTTGAGGGAAGCAAAACCAGGAACTAAAGGCAGGGCTTCTTGCTATTTCCCACAGCATTTTCTCCAAACGAGGAACTCACATCACAGCCAAAGAAGAACAGTAGAAACTGAGAGGATTCTGCCAGCTGCCTTGTAGACAGGCTTATGCTCATCTAAGCGTTTATTTAGTCCAGTTCATGCCTAGGGAATGATGCTGCCCACAGTGGGCAGGGCACTTCTACATCAACTAATAATCAAAACAACTCCCTAATGACATGCCCACATGACAGTCTGATGCAGGTAATTACTCATTTGAGTCTCTCTTCTCAGAAAACTCCAAGCTGTATCAAGTGGATAGATATAGCTAAACAGGACAGCCACAATTTAGAAAACAATTGTGAGAGAATAATTTAGCTTCACAGAAATCTAGAAAGACAAAATTTTATCAGAGAAACAAAACAATAAGTAATTGGAAGCATATGTAAAACTTGATGGAATAATGCTCAAACTAATAATTTTGTACCAACTGCAGCTTTAATAGTCTTCTGTCATTATTTAGGAAAATTTGAAGTTTCAAATGTTCATCTTGAGTAATAAATGGAGGAGAATCTCTGAAATTCCAGTAAATATTGCGATTGATAGAAACATTTTACTTTTTCATTTCCATTATTCTATTATTTATATTGCAGGGAAATCTCATGATACAAATTCAAAATTTTAGAAGTTAAACAGTGTAGGCATTTAAAAAAAACTATATAGGGTCAAAGAAATATTTCCATTATTGGAACACACACTGAATTAAAAAAAGGCTCTGATTTAATCTATAACACTAAATATCCATACATGTGTATATTTAAAAATATACACAAAAAAGACATTTGTAGAATTTTTGGTTTGGTTTATTTTGCCAATATCAATAGTTTTCAATTGTTTAATGTATGTTACTTCAAAAATTTACAAAGAAAGTATCTAATGTGGTGAAAAATATATTTTTTAATTTTACTACAGTCTATTCTAAAGAATGTAGAACTATTCTAGGGATAACCATGTTTTGTGTTTTCTTTTATGAAATTTTAAAAAAAAATATTTACTGTGTCTGGCTCTGACAAAATGAGAAAAATTGAGTATCTTAAAATTGTATGACAGATTGAATAATGATCAAATTAAAGGCTTACCTAATCCTAAATTTGGAAGCTGTGAATTCTATGTTACCTGTGGGCAAAATAATTCTCTCTAGATGTGGTTAAGTATACTGAATTACTGTGCTGGCCCTGTACGTAATGGTGTGTCCTTCCGCAAAACAAACAGAGGACACTGACAAAGGGAGGCCCGTATGGAGACAGAGTGGGATGACAGAGGTTGAAGCCACAGTTACAGGCATCAACATAGAAGGAGAGCCCAGATGAAAGCGACAAAGAAAACAATCTGCCCTAGAATCTCTAAAAGGGACCATGGGTCGTGGACATCTTTAATTCATACTTCTGACCTTAGGACTTGTAAAACAGAAATGCCTACTACGTTGAGCCACCTAGTTGTAGTAAATTATTAGAGTGGCTATCAGTAAAATGCAGAAAGATTATATGACATTAAAAAATTACTCCCCAGCCGGGCGGTGGTGGCGCACGCCTTTAATCCCAGCACTCGGGAGGCAGAGGCAGGCGGATCTCTGTGAGTTCGAAACCAGCCTGGTCTACAAGAGCTAGTTCCAGGACAGGCTCTAAAGCTGCAGAGAAACCCTGTCTCGAAAAAAAAAATTACTCCCCACCCAAATAACTAGTCCATACTTTTATAAAAATGCTTTCTTGCTGAGAAAAATGTCCGTGAATGAGAAGAGGCTCAGAAAGCAGTCCTCAGGAAGAAAATGACCTAGTATCAATTGGCAAGAACAATCAAGGGGAGCATGACCAAGCCACTGACGTATCCAGTGATTTAATTTTACTTTTATGCTAGCTCTGCTGTGCTTTTCTGAACTTGTTTTGCATCTCTTATGCCCCATTCCTTGCAGAAGTTTATTCTTAAGAGAGTAGCGCTTCGGGGATTGTAGAATGAGTCTGTGTTCTGGGCGAGCGAAAGGCAGGAAAAAAGAAAACACGGTAAAGAGAAAGCAAGAGACAGATGAGAGGCAGAACTCAGCCGTGGGATGAAAAAAAGCACGAAGAAATGAGCAAGACAAACTCTGTAGGGTTTCAGAAGGGAGCAGACAGATTTGAGAGTTCATCAGGACAGTGAGGGAGGACTGCCAGACTCAAGCACATAACAAGCAATCAAAGCTTGGGCTGCGATATTGGAGAGGCCAATCTTAGCTAGAGGGAGCTTGAAGTTCCATTGAAATTGTCTATAAAGGGCTCAAATGTTTTGTTTTTTCTTCCTCCTCTTCTCTCCCATGACCTATATTCATTTACCACACGGCACTGTAAATTGGAAGAGCTGAGTTAAACCGAGTCAACACTAAAGACCTGTTACTCCATCCAACAAAGTGATGAGATTATGTGCAAGCTATTAAAACAGAATATAAAGAGTCAGTGGGTTTCAGAAATATTTTCGCAGCTTGGCATTCTTGCGTTCAAGCAAGAGTTCAAATCTCGGAGCCAAGGTTAACAGCAAAACACAGCAGAAAATGAAGATAATTTCTGGGACTTGATGGCATCAGTCTAGCTAGTCTGTGCTCAATGAGAGACTGTACCTCAGAAGAAAAAGCTAAAGTGATAGAAACGGACACCTGAAGTCCTTCTCCAGCCTACAATGCACACACAGTGTCTCTCTGTCTCTCTCCTTTCTCCTTGTCTCTGTCTCTCTGTCTCTCTTCTTGTCTTTATCTCTCTGTCTCTTCCTCTCTCTCTCTCTCTCTCTCTCTCTCTCTCTCTCTCTCTCTCTCTCTCTCACACACACACACGCATTCATACAAAAACAGAAAGTAGGTAATTAAGTCTTTATCTAATAATGATAGAGACTCAAAGTAAGGCACAATAAGTAAAGCGACAGACTAGCGGGTGAAAAATAAAGAGATCCAAGGAGGAAAGCAGAGCAAGCTCATAGAAGACAAGCAGGGACTAAAACGATGCAGGCATGGGAATAACAGTGACGGTCTGGGAGGGATGTGTTTATCATGAAAAGGCAGTGGAGCAAGAGTAAGAAACTACATTAGCATAATCAGGTAGTTGATATAAAACTTTTGCAACATATATAGAGTCACGTCAAGTTTCTGGCTTTTAATGAGAGGTATACGCCATTTACATTTTAATTCAAGTAATGCTTTTCAAAGAACATAAAAGTTTAGAGTCAATGAGGATTTACTTCACTTCAAGAGAAGTTAGGTGGTCAGCAAATGTATTGATTCTTTCATAACATTTTACTTTTATTACAAACCCATATGCATATATATATATATATATATATATATATATATATATATGGCTAAGCAATTCTGTTACCTGAAAGAGTTCATTTATTTCCAAAAGGGGATATTCACTATTCACTCAGGACACATTTTTTAATATCAGAAGTCTCTAGTTCCGCTTTTATAGAGAGAGGCCAATAAAGAAACAGCAGTTTGGTGCTCCTATTTTGAATAAATTATTAGAGTTTTCTGAATCCAACATCTATTTGGTTATTTATGGGAATTAATATAATATGAAGGAAAACTATCCAGAGCTATGCAATTTGAAAAATGAATCTTTGGATAACTTATAGTTATCCATTTTAGTTTTATAGAAAGGCAGTTCTTTCCAAAAGATGAAATGTGAAGGTGATGAATATGTAATAATGTTTTCATACACTTGCCAATTTAATGTGTTTGCATAAATATTTAATACATCAATCTTTTCAAGAATAACGTGTTCAGAATTTCAATGTGTCTTTCCTTTTTCATTAGCTTGGCCTATTTCTAAGATCTCTAGGGAAAACGTTATTATTTGGTGGATGTTTCCACAGCAGTGTTTAAGACTCCTTATTGCAAGACTAAAAAAGTAAATATTAATTTTTAGACTATATATATATACACATGTGTTTTGTGATTTATATGATTAAAATCTGCATTACTTGAGTTAGCAATATAAGAAAGTGGGGACAGCATCAAGTGTCAAGGTTAAAGTAACCTTTTAGCAGTAACCTACAATAGCCTAACACTATAACACTGTACAACATTGAGACATTTGCATAATACACATGAGCTTTCATCATGCAATTTAATTTAGCTCTATTCAAATCATTGTCATGTTTTAAGGTTATGTTCAGCTAAACACAATTCATTATATTACTTTCCCCAAATTGCAGTGAAATTCAATTACTTTTCCAATATTCCTTCTGCAGTCACATATACATGCCTAATTACTCCATACACAGCTCCTGTAAATAGCACCTTGACTGAGCTGTTTATTTCCTTACATGTACTCTGTGAGATGATGTTATCCCTATGTACCCTGGCTGCATTGTTAAAAGACCGTATTTATTTCTGGGGTACCGATTCCTCACCCCCATTCTCTCCATGCATTTTCTATGGGGAATATAATTTTGAAATCATGCGAAAACTATAGATGAATCAAGGTCACAGATCAGGTGTTCACTACTGAACACCTGTCCAGATTTCCCAATGAAGTACCCCTCTTTACATTTCAACGAGTCCTCTAGGTCCAGAGAGATTTGGCGACTGTTTCTGGGACTCTGTACAACCACATAATCGTGACATCCTCCCTAGGGTGTGCAAGAGCAGAGCCTCTCTCTGAGTAGTAGGGTACATGCTGTCTCCTACAACAGAGAAATAATTGGGAGTTGAAGAATTTAGAATGTAGGCTTATGTTTATTTCAAAATCTTCTAGCAAAAAAAATTAATTTAGTAACGGCCATCATTTCAGATGTAGAAGACAAACTCCTCTGGGAACAGAGATTATGTCTAGTTTACCATTCTGCTGTGATTAGGAAGTGAGCTACATGAATGCCAAGTGATCAATAATTCATTGTGAAATAAATGAATCAAAAGAAGTCAATAATTTCAGAAGAAAAATGACTACTACTTTATAATATGCAATTTGCAAGGTTATGTAAAGAAATTGATCTCTCCATAGGTGGAGCAGATCAGAGTACGATAGGCAGGCCAATTACACAGCCTACTCAGCAAAATTCTGAGTACTTGACACTTTCTGAGCATATTTCATAAAAAAAATACACTATTTTATACTCTGGAAGTTTTTGTTTCTTAGCACTTTATTCAACATTCCAATGTGAAATCATAAAATATAGAACAACTATGTAATCCAACCACCCTAAACAAATTGAAACCTGGATATTGAAGAGACACATGCAACCACTGTGTTAGTCACAATAGTCAAAAATAGTTGCTTGTCAATCTTTGTGTAGGGTTGAGACCTTGTAGCCACATTATTGTTTCTGTTGCTGCAATTAATAATAAAATATAATATAATATAATATAAATATAAAATAAAAATAAAATAATAAATTAATAATAAAATTAACAACTTCTAATTTAAATTCATGCTATTATATTTTCCTCACCAATGCTCATTCAAACAAAATATTTTTGGAATTTTCACGGAATGTTGTATTTTATATCATATTTATTTTAAAAATTCACTGTATGTATAATTTGTTTTTCTGTAAGAAGATTATAGTGGTATGAGGTGACAACCATGATGATATATTATGTTACAAATTTTGAATATTGAATTTCATGGGGCAAGTTTTGAGATACTGTTTTAAATTTTCTAGCATTGTATTTTAAAAGATTGGACCAATCCATCCTGCGTTATGATGTCAATTGTACATACTGACTTCTTTCATTGGGATCCCTGACATCAGCCTCTGTTCATTATCAAGCCTTCTCAACTGTTGTCTGCTCAAAGACAACTGTAGGTGTACTCTTCCTTGCCCTCTTTCATCTGTGTATATAGTACTGACATGCCCTAGAAATCTGTCCCTCTAGCCTTCTCTTGACCCACTCTTCAATGTAGAGGTGATAGTCTACAGAATCATAATTCCAAGTATTGTAAAAAAAATTCTAATTTCCTTCTTCAAGGCACTCCTCACTCTTGAATTCTAAGTCAACGATCAAATTGCACACTTAGCATGAGAAAACTGGGGAACATTTTTAACCAATTCAAAGTTGAACTACTTATCTCTCTCCCTTATCTTCTGCTGTTGTAAACCCATAGCTTCATAAATGACCCTCTGACTTTTTTCTATTTAATCAGACCAAAGCACTTGAACACAAAATTCAATTCTTTTTCTTTATGAATAACCACAACAAGCTACATCATTCTCTTCCTTTGTAAACATATCCCAAATTAAATAGTTCTATAATATGATTCTAATTTTTATTTTTATGGTGACAGACTGGTCACTGCCATGATCCAGTTCAACTATGTTGGCTCACTCCTTCCAGTTCTGTGTCAACGTAGTCTTCTATGGCAACCATGATTGTTCAGTGAAAATTGAATCTGAGTGACATCATGTCTACTATAAAACTTACAGTTGCTATATCATTTTCTATGAGGAAGAACCAAAGTACTTACCAAAATTTAGTCCTGGAAGGTGTATCGCTGATGTTCCTTAGCACTCCTTCCTTGTCGTTCCTGGCCACATGGATATGTTTGCTATGCTCTGGAACACATCTGGTTCTCCTTCCTGTTTAGCATCTATGTTCTCTTTGCCCTTTTTTTTTTCACATAGCTCAAATTTACTAATTACCTCATATTCTCTACTTTTCTGTTAATTTGTCATAGAAGCATTTTGATATTAATTCTGTGATATAAATAGTAAATAATATTAATAAAGACTAATGTTTATATATGATCATAAATTTGTGCCTACATTTACCATTAGCAAGCATGAGAAAGGAGACAAATGCAACTTCAAAGCATAGCTGAAATCTAATATTTTCTAAACAGAGTAGGAATCTGTACATAACTATGAAATACAAATACTAAAACTAATACTCACTGAATGCTATTCCCTTCATTGTGTTCAATATAGATTGTGTGTATTAATTCACTTTATCATCAAAATAGCCTCTGGGAGCAGGCATTATTATCACATTTTACAGATATGACAATGAGCAAAGAGGTTAAGTAGCTTAACCCATATCCCAGAGGCAACAAGATCTCTTATATGAATCTAAATTATGACTCTGTATGTCCTTGATTCTTAACCAGGATTCACACTGTGTGTAAGATTTGCTGCTCTTTCATTTACAAACAAACTAAGATGTCTCAAAAGAGCATAAAATTATAACATTGAATATATAAGAAAGTACTATAGGCACAAGGATGCCATGACTGTGCCTCCTGAGGTACACCTCTGTATGAGCCCCTCTGTTCAGTTTGTACATATGGTGAGGTGGTCACTTCTATGATTAGATTATGCTGCTTGCATGAGCTGACCTTAAGAAGCAAAAATTATTTTCTGTGGGGCTGACATAATTAGAAGAGTCTTACTCTTGGAGAAAAGAATTAAAATTTGAAAATGTGCTCCTGCTCCTCTAGAGACCAGGCCAGCATCCCAAACTCCAGGTAAGACTACCCCGACCCGACCCACGCCCATCTAGTATAATTCCAACTGCCTCTCCTCACTTCAGCAACATATTCTGTCCCACACCTCTGGAAAAAGCCTCCCACTACATCAGAGGCTAGGCCAGCTTTCTGAAAACCAGTAAGCCATCCCAGTTCCCAACCCTACCCCTGTCTGAAGTCACCCAGCACAATCACAGGTGCCTCTTCTGTCCTTAACACCTTATCCTGGTCCATACCTCTGGCAGATAGCTTGTACTACACCATAGGACACAAACCAAATGGAGAAATGCTGGAGTTAACAGATGGTATAATGCAAATGTACCTAAGAGATATATACTGAACATTTCACCCAAACACAAAATATACTCAGCACCTTATGGAACATTCTCCAAAATTGACCACATACTCAGTCACAAGCTAAATCTAAACAGTTATAAGAAAATTGACATAACCCCCAACATTCAATAGAATGAATTAAACTTGATTTCACAAACAACACAAAGCTTTCTGGACAAGTCTCTACTGAATAGTCACTAGTTCAAGGAAGAAATAAAGAAGTTAAAGACTTGCTAGAATCCAAATGAAAATGAATGCACAAAATACCAAAACTTATGAGACATAATGAAAATGGTGCTAAGAAGAAAGTTCATAGCACTAAGTGCCTTCATGAAGAATTTGAAGAGATCTCATACTATTGCCTTAACAGCACACCTGAAACTTCTTTTTTTATTTATTTATTTATTATTTTTTATTTTTTTCCATGGTTTATTTTTTTATATTTAAAAATTTCCATCTCCTCCCCTCCTCCTCCCCCTTCCCTCCCCTCCTCCTCCCCCTTCCCTCCCCTCCTCCTCCCCCTTCCCTCCCCTCCCCTCCACCCATACCTCCCCTCCCTCCCTCTCAAGGACAAGGAGCCATCAGGGTTCCCTACTCTATGCTAAGACCAAGGTCCTCCCAACTCCCCCCAGGTCCAGGAAGGTGATTGACCAAGCTGAGAAGGCTCCCACAGAGCCCGTCCATGCAGAAGAATCAGAGCCCAGCACCATTGTCCTTTGCTTCTCAGTCAGCCCCCGCTGTTGGCCACATTCAGAGAGACGGGTTTGGTCGCATGATCCATCAGTCCCATTCCAACTGGAGTTGGTGATCTCCCTTTGGTTCTGTCCCACCGTCTCCATGAGTGAACGCACCCCTCACGTTCCTGACTTTCTTTCTCATGTTCTCTCTCCTTTTGCTCCTCATCAGGACCTTGGGAGCTCAGTCCAGTGCTCCAATGTGGGGCTCTGTCATTTTCTTCATCTATCGCCAGGTGGAGGTTCTATGGTGATATGCAAGAAATTCATCAGTATGGCTATAGGAACTGGCCTTTTCGGGCTCCCTCTCCTCAGCTGCCCAAGGAACTAACTGGGGGCGTCTCCCTGGAAACCTGGGGACCCCTCTACGGTCAAGTCCCTTGACAACCCTCAGGTGGCTCCCTAAATTAAGATATATACTTCCCTGCTCCCATATCCACCCTTCCTGTATCTGAGGGTTGGGCGAGACACACCTGAAACTTCTATAAGCAAAAAGAAGCAAACACATGAAAGAGGATTAGATGATAGGAAATAATCAAACTCAGGGCTGAAATCAATAAGATGAAACAAAGGGAACAAAGAATCAATGAAACAAAGAGTTGATTCTTTGAAAAAACTAAGACAATAGACAAGCCCCATCCCAATTAACTAAAAGGCAGACAGAGACTACCCAAATTAACAAAATCAGAAAGAAAAAAAGGAGGACATAGCAACAGATACTGAGGAAATCCAAAAAAAACCATTAGTTCAAGCTTCAAAATCCTGTACTACACAAAATTGGAAAAACTAAAAAGAAATGAACAAATTTCTTGACAAATACCACTTACCAAATCAAATCAAGATCAGATAAAGAGTTTAAATAAACCTATAATCCCTAGGAAATAGAAACAGTCATTAAAAATCTCCCAACCAGAAACAAAACAAAGAAATCATCAACAACAACAACAAAAAGCCCAGGGAATTCAGTTTTAGCATAGAATTCCAAATTCATTTTATGGGGCCAAAGTTACCTTGATACCCAAACCACACAAGGACTCAATAAAGAAAGAGAATTACAGATATATTTCACTCATGAACTTGGATGCAATGTGTTATTGTGTAGTAATACTTAATAAAATACAAACCAAATCCAATAACACATTAAAAATATCATCCAACATGATCAAGTAGGCTTCATTGCAGAGATGCAGGGGAGTCCCAACATACAAAAGTCTGTCAATGTAATCTATCATATAAACAAACTGAAAGAAAATAAAAACACATGATTGTCTCATTAGATGTAAAAAAAAATTCTTTGACAAAATCCAACATCCCTTTATGGTAAAAGTCTTGGAGAGATCAGGGATATAAGAGACATGCCTAAACATAATAAAAAACAATATACAGCAAGCTGAGAGCCAAACATCAAATCAAGTGGAGAGAAACTCAAATCAGTTCCACTAAAACCAGGAACAAGCAGGACGGTGGTGGCACACGCCTTTAATCCCAGCACTCGGGAGGCAGAGATAGGTGAATCTCTGTGAGTTCGAGGCCAGCCTGGGCTACAAGAGATAGTTCCAGGACAGCCTCTAAAGCTACAGAGAAACCCTGTCTCAAAAAAAAAAAAACAAAAAAAAACAAAAGAAAAAAAAAAGCAGGAATAAGACAAATATCTCCATTCTCTCCATACCCATTCAATACAGTACTTGAAGTTCTAGCTAAAGCAATAGGACAACAAAAAGAGATCAAGGGGATAAAAATTGGGTAAGAAGAATTCAAAGTATTGCTATCTGCAATGGCATGATAGTATATTTAAGCAACCCCAAAATTTCTATCATGGAACTCCTACAGCTGATAAATATCTATACAAGACTAATTTTAAAAATCAGTAGCCCTTGAATATACAAACAATAAACAGCGGCCAAGCAGTGGTGGTGCATGCCTTTAATACCAGCACTTGGGTGGCAGAGGCAGGCAGATCTCTGTGAGTTTAAGGCCCCCTTGGTCTACAAAAGATAGTTCCAGGACAGGCTCCAAGGCTACAGAGAAACCACGTTCCCCCAAAAAGCTACATAAATATATAAACAAACAGCCCGAAAAAGAAATCAGGGAAGCAACACCATTCACATAGCCACAAACAATATAAAATATCTTGTGATAACTCTAACCAAGCAAGTGAAAGTGATCTATATGACAAGACCTTCAAGTCTTTACAGAAAGAAATTGGAGAAGATATCAGATGTAAAGATGCTCATGGATCAATATGAAGAGGATAGTAAAAATGACTATCTTTTCAAAAGCGACCTAAAATTAAGATCCCAACACAATTTTTTAAAGACCTTAAAAGAACAAAAAAAATTAATGAAAACTAAAGCAATTCTGCACAATAAAAGAACTTTTGGAGGTAATACCATCCCTGATTTAGAAATCTACTACAGAGCTATAGGAATAAAAAAAAGGCATGGTAATGGCAATACAAACAGACAGGTAGATCAATAGAATTGAATCAAAGACCCGGTTATAAATTCACACAAATGAACACTTGATTGGTGTGGGAACTCTTTCAGCCAATAGCCTTTAAGACGCCAGGCCACTGTGAGCATGGTCTCCTACACTACAATTGCAGAAAAGAAGCTTGCATACCTCTTGGCTGTTGGATTCGGTTTCAGTTTCCAGTGCATGCAGAGAACTGTAAATCACTAGTCTTTCTATATAAATAAACCTGTGTTATACTCCATTTCAGGCTAGTGTGGAACTCTTTTTGTTCCCCAACACCTGTTTTTTGACAAAGAAGCAAAAAATTATACAGGGGAAAAAAAGAAAATGTCTCCAACTATCAGTGTTGTTCTAACTGAATGTCATCATACAGAAGAATGCAAATAGATCCATACTTCTCACCCTGTACAAAACTCAAGTACAAGTGGATCAAAGACCTCAACATAAATTCTGATACACTTAATCTGGTAGAAGAGAAAGTGGAAAATAATATCAAATGCATTGGAACAGGATAAAAAAACTTCCTGAACAGAACATCAATAACACAGACACTAACATGGACATTAATAACAGGGACCTCATGAAACAGAAAATCTTATGTAAATCAAAGAACATTATCAATAGGACAAAGTGGTGACCTGAAGAATGGGAAAAGATCTTCACCATCCCTATATCTGAGAGAGGGCTTATATCCAAATATATAAAAAACTCAAGAAACAAAAGACTTGAAAAATAAATAATACTATTTTAAAATGGGGTTTAGATCTAAACAGAGAATTCTCAACTGATAAATCTCAAATGGCTAACAAACATTTAAAGAAATATTCAAAATCCTTAGCTATCAGGGAAATGCAAATCAAAATGACTCTGAAAGTCCATCGTAAACCTGTCAGAATGGCTAAGATCAAAAATACAAGTGACAATTTATGCTGTCCAGAATGTGGAGCAAGGAGAACACTCCTCCATTTCTGGTGGGAGTGCAAACTTGTACAGTCACTTTGGAAATCAATATAGAAGTTTCTCAGAAAATTGGGAATCAATCTACCTCAAGACCCAGCTATACTATTCCTGGCTTTATATCCAAAAGATAATCATACCTCTAGAACACTTGCTCAACTATGTTCATAGCAGATTTATTTGAAATACTCAGAGCCTGAAAACAACTTAGATGTCCCTCAAGAGAGGAAT
Source organism: Arvicola amphibius (assembly GCF_903992535.2). Classification (NCBI taxonomy): domain Eukaryota; kingdom Metazoa; phylum Chordata; class Mammalia; order Rodentia; family Cricetidae; genus Arvicola; species Arvicola amphibius. The sequence goes on from NC_052064.1 coordinate 11,888,699, forward strand.
GGATAAAGAAAATATGGTACATTTATGCAATAGAATAATACTCAGATGAGAAAAAAGTGGCATCATGAAATTTGCATACAAACGGGTGACATTAAGAAAATATCTTGAATGAGGTAATGAAGACATAGGAAGAGAAACATAATATGTATTCACTTAAAACTAGCTATTAGGTATAAAGAATAACCATGCTACAATCCACAGACCCACAGAAGCTAGGTAACAAAGAGGACTAAAAGGGGCATGCTTGGATCTCCCTGGGAATGGGAAATAGAAGAGATTTCATAGGTGGGCTGGAGGCAGTTTGGGGTGGGAACATAAGGGAACAAGTTGGTGGGGGACAGAGACAGAGCTTAGTGAAAGAGATGACTGGAAAAGGAGGCATTTCAGGGTCAGGTGCAAGGGAAACTCTCCGAAATCTACAAGGATGACCTCAGCTAAGACCCCTAGCAATCGGGGATATGTAAGCCAAGCTTGCCATCTCCTGTGACCAGTCAAGACTTCCAGTGGACACCAACCCAGCCATAAAACTTTTAACCAATACTCTGTCTCACCTATGGGATGTCACTTAGATTGAGTGACTGGCCAGCCAATGACTGATCTATCCTTAGACCCATACCATAAAAGTGATTTCACTCTTGACACTGCCTAGTGCACCAGGACCCAGAGATTGCACGGCCCAGAGGCCTAGGGTAGAGAGTAAAATGTTGATGTATCTATACCTAATGAAATTCTCGTCAGGGAGACTTCGCCCAAAACTGACTGAAACAGATGCAGAGATGCACAGCTAAACACTGGGCAGAACTTTGGGAATCCTGCTAAAGAGCAGAAAGAAGGGTTGTAGGAACCAGAGGTATCAAAGACACCAGAAGAAAACCCACAGAAACAACTAACCTGGGTTCATAGAGGCTCAGAGAGACCGAACTGAGAACCAGGGAGCCCGCATGAACTCCCTGACCTAGGTCCTCTGCATATATGTCACAGTTGTGTAGCTTGGTCTTCTTGTGGGACTCTAACAGTGGGAGCAGGGCTGTCTCTGACTATTTTACTGGCTTTGGGGACCCTATTCTTTATATTGGATTGCCTTTTGCAGCCTGATACAAGTGGAGGCGATTAGTCTTACTGCAACTTAAAATGCCATGTTTGACTGATATCCATGACCACCTTCCCTTTTCTGAATAGAAACAGAGGAGTAGTGGATTCAGGGAAGACAGAGGGATGTTCGAGGCGGGGGTGAGGGGGGGGTACTGTAAGGAGAGGAGGTAGAGGAAACTGTGGTCAGGATGTAAACTAAATAAATAAATTTAAAAAGAAAATTGAAAATGAGTATTCAATGAGCAGTAAGTCCTATTTCTGTATTTCAGGAGAGAGGTCCATCTGAAATAACCATGTAAGAGAAGAGAGGGAGACTCTGGGTACATATTTTTCACATTTTGCCACAAGCCTAAGCCACTTTGAATGGGCATCTTAGTTCCAGATTAAAATTTGGCTAGCCAAATCCCTGAACACAAAATCCAGTTACTTGGAGCCTAGATTTATGACAAAGAATAGATAGAGCATAAATTGTCATTTCCATAAGCCATTATATGTGTAGCAATTTGTTACTTTTGTGATAGAAAACTAGCATAGTCATTATCTCAGTTATATCAAAAAATATAATTTAGTTAAATTAATTCAGAAAAGGAAAAGGATCTTTCTTATGTGGCTTATAATTAAAGAAATAAATTCTTCCTAGAAGAAATAAATCTAAAACAAAATGCTAGAAACACGAATATATATATATATATATATATATATATATATGAATAAACAATTTTCCAAACAAAAAGTGGAAACTTTAGCAAAATAAATGAAGAAATGAAGAAATGAGTATAGTTACCCAAGATTGTTTACATATGAGAAAAGATTAAAATCTACAGTATGTTTCAAGGTCACAAGGTAAGGAATGTCCAAGAGCTCTGGGAAAGCATATGTTGAAGGACACACACGAAGGTCTTAGAAGAAGAGTTTGATTACCTGCATTAGTTAAGGTTTCTATTCCTGCAACAAAATACCATGACCAAAAAGCAAGCTGAGGAGAAAAGCAAGCTGAGGAGGAAAGTGTTTATTTGGCTTACACATCCATATTCATCATCAAAGATAGTCACGAGAGAACTCAAACAGGGCAGGAACCTGGAGGCAGGAGTTGATGCAAAAGGCTATGGAGGGGAGCAGCTTACTGACTTGTTCAGCCTGATTTTCTTATAGAACCCAAGATCAACAGTCCATGGGTTTCCACACCCACAGTAAGGCAGATCACTCCTTAGCAATCAATAATCACGAAAATGCCTTACAGATTTGCCTTTAGCCTAAAATTATAAAGGCATTTTCTTAATCGAAGTTCCTTCCAATCAGATGATTCCAGCTTATGAAAAACTGACATAAAACTATCCAGAACACTACCATTTTAAGTGTTATACTGTGTAAGGAAAACATTCACCTGTGTGGTTTTAAAGGCTTGAATAGAACAAAGGTCAGAGGGAAGATAAAGTCAACATCTCTGCTTGAGATAAAATGAGTTTCTCTTGACCTTGGGCATGACCTCAGCTCCCAGTCACTCTTTACACCTGTTATAACCCTCAACTCAATCTTGTAAATCGTTCAGATGACAAATTCTGGAATATGTTATTTCTCTCCCCTGGCCCCCATTTCTGATTGTCTGAAGGACCCTGATTAATAAAACCAGTAACACATATTAGCTTTTATGACATAAATGTCTGAGTACTTTATAAAAAATAAATTATGCTGAGCATCAAAGATTCAACCAGACATTTTGGAGATCAATTTTTAAAATGTTAATATTTACAATATGTCAAAATTTCATTGTAAACTATTTAAAGTATTAATGAAAGAATTTTGAATCCCAACTTAAACATGTATGGGAAGATGCACTGTTTTCATAATTCATTCAAAAAAGTTTGAAGACATTATCAAAAAATGAAGGGCTTCAAATTCCAGTGTTTCTGAAACCTATTGGTATGGGAAGTCCTTCTACATATGTGTTGCTTTTACTGGTTAATGAATAAAGAAGGTGCTTTGGTCTGTGATAGGGCAGAATAGAGCTAGGAGGGAAAACTAAACTGAATGCTGGGAGAAAATAGGTGGAGTCAGTAAGAAGCCATATAGCCCTGCCAGAGATAGACATTGGATGGAACTTTACCCGGTAAGCCACAGCCAAGTGGAGATACACAGATTAATAGAAATGGTTTAATTTAAGATATAAGAGCTAGCTAGAAATATGCTTAAGCTATTGGCCAAACAGTATTGCAAATAATATAATTTATATGTGATTATTTTGGGTCTGGGTGGTCAGGAAATAAACTAGCATCCTACCCCAACACCTATTATCTCTTTACTACTTATGAATTAAGACCTGATTGTATTAGCTAAATAATGTGACTGCCACCTTCAACACTGTTGAGAATCAATGCAAAACATTTGCAGACTGATTAGCCTACTGTTTGGCCTGTCTAGGTAGCATTTATATAGTTTATAAACCTGGTTTATATAGTGCCATCCAGAAGACATACTAATTCCATTTCAAATAATCAAAATGATATTAATAGAAGAATTTTCTTAGGATAACAAGAGAGACCAGGTATCTGACTAACATCTGAAAGCACAAGTATGGATATTACTGGAACACATGGCTTTTCAGTGGCTCAGATGTGGTTGGGTAGTGGAGCCTTGCCTTACATATGTGAAACTCTGGCTTAAAACTCGGGCACCATCAAAGGAGACTGTTTATATTTTAACAGCTTATTTCAGGCTCAGAAATATTTAATTATTATAAAGAGGATCTTTAAATTTTACATATATTGTCCATATATTTGTTATTAAAACAATAATTCAAAATCCTCAATAAAATACAGAGTGTTACTTTCTTCCAGACATACAATGCTGAGCCTATAAAATGGTAAGTGAATATACCTCTTGGAATTAGCATATTCTATTAAGACAGTAATTGTTTAAATCCAGAATATTTTCTTTAAGCCTAATATGGCAGTCAAAATGGTCAATAAATTAATTATTTTAGAAATGAGATTAGAATGTTTCTTTTATATATGTGGGTGCTTTTATATTAGGGGCATAGATATTCAGGATTGAGACTTCTTCCCGATGAATTGTTCCTGTTATGAGAATAAAGTGTCCTTCTCCATCTCTTCTGATTGATTTTAGTTTGAAGTCAATTTTGTTATATATTAGTATAGACACACCTGCTTGTTTCTTTGGACCATTTGATTGGGAAGACTTTTCCCAACCCTTTACTCTGAGGTAGTGTCTGTCTTTGAGTTTGAGGTGTGTTTCTTGTAAATAGCAGAATGTTGGATCCTATTTTCGTATCCATTTTCTTAACCTATGTCTTTTTATAGGTGAATTGAGTCCACTGATATTAAATGATATTAAGGACCAGTGGTTGCTAACTCAAGATATTTTTCCTGGTGGTAGTGTTTGTATGCTTCCCTTATTGTTAAGTTGTGCTGGTGGAGGGTTGTTAGATGCTTGTGTTATTATGGGTGTTGTTGGCATGAGATTAGAGTTTTCTTATGAATGATGATTGTCATGTGTCAGGAATCTTCTTATAAATGTGAGAAAAGCAAGCCTTTTCAAATTTGTTAGACATATAAACAGTCCCAGACTGAGGTTGTAATGGGTCCTTAAACTCACAGACCTGCATGTTTTTCTGACTGTATCTCTCAAATTAAAAGAAAGCCTAGAAAAATGAAGACTTACAAATGAACTAAGAAGGACTGAATACACCTACTCAATAGCAACCCTATCCAACAATGCTTCTGGTCTCTAGTCTTAATGACCAGCTACAGTTTATTGTCTGTATAAATAAAGATTCTCTTTAGACCATCCCATCTAAACAATAACCTCCAGGAAATGATTTACAGATTACATTTCTGATTCCATCCTGACAGATCTATGCCCTGTATCTATTCTTAACTCTCACAGAGAAAACTCCTAAATTGTTCTGGTTGGATGGTCTTTGGCAAATAGGAAGAACAAATCCAGTGCATATAATTGGCTTAAAATGACAAAGAACAAGACTGACCCTTCTGTAAATATATCTACTTAATAAAATATAGCTATCCTTTTAAAGTTTTTAGTGTAGGCAGCTATAATTGAGCAAAATTTGTGCAGTTAAATATTTGAGAATTTCTGTCTAACTTTATAATAAAGTTGTCTAATTTTGATTCAATCTTACTAAAGAGATTTGAAAGATGTTCAAGTGTAATTTTACTTAATCACTTTCACTTGCACATCTGTAGTATTCTTTGTCTTTAGACATTTTCAATGAAACAACTGATTTTGAGGAAACTCAAACTTTTCAAAAGCAAATCATTAAAATGGAGTGTTAGTGATGTGGGAGTCAATGAGCGATTCATTCCTAGTAAAGATTTTATGTCGAGCGATTTTACAGCTCTAAGTTTTATGAAGAGATAGGAAATATATTTTAGAATATAAATCCAGTCTTGATTTTATGCACATTGTGGTCCCTGATTATAACAGTCTAATTTATAAACAATACTTGCCACAGTCCTGAAAGAGAAACTGTGGTGACGCTGAGTGCAGCGTTAATTACACACAATTCTAATATGAGCTCTGCAGCATTTCTGTCATCTTTGAAATGGTAACAGAGTGAAAAAAAAGTTTTTGAAATATGAGCGTGAAAGTAATGAGATCAATAAATGTCAGCTAGAAAAAGTAATCACAGCTCCTGAGACTCACTGACCTTTCAACAAATTCCAGAAATAATAGAGTAGCTTAGGGTGAAGAATTCTTGAACAATGAGAAACTGATACAATTATAAGAATAAAGGGAAGCAGAGATTGCCCTCTGACATCAAAAACATTGCCTATAAAGGTAATTTTGACAAAATAATTTATTCCCTTGATTTTTCTTCTGAGATTGCCACCAGCATAGATCACAAATCTTTAGACTTTACAGAGACAAAATTTCCACTGATGTCTCCTGAGTACTCATACCTGCTTTGTAAACCTTTGGTTTTCTTCTAATCTTTTGCATATAAAAGGAGTTTAATAATACAATTGGTTAAATGAAATTCATGAACTGAAAAATATTCTCTTTTTGGTACTTCTAAAAACCCCTATCAGTATCAGACTATGATTTGGGAAAGCGAATTTAAATAGGTATCTTTAGGAAGTTTTAATTAGTTTCTTTTAATTAGCAAATTTATTGTGGCATTTTTTTCAGTAAGTTCTTTGAAAATTTCAGATCTAAATGTAACTGTCACTCTCTCCCCTGAGTCTCTAGACTCCCTTCCACTGTTCTCCTTCCAGCCTACCTATACTCTCCCCTGATTTATGACTTTCAGTTTTGTTGTGTGAACAAACACAGATATATTAGAATTTAGAATCCACATATGAACAGAACCGTAAAATATTTTCTACTCAGAATATGTTCCATCACTTAAGTTCCAGATCCATCCATTTTCATACGAATTTCATTTTTCTTCATCTCTACACAAATTTAATCTGTTTAGTTGAACCAGTATCACTTGTGTGACCACTGTATTGGGACTACTCATTGGAGCTCTCTGGGGGTTATCGATTGGTACACAACTGAATGTAGCAACTCTCCCTGCCCCTGAATCTATCCATAAGAGAACAATGCATCTGTGAAGGGTAGATCCTCCTTTGTTCCTTCCTCTGTAATTGCCTAAATGTTGATCACTACTTTATTATATTTTTACATCCCTCCTCCAACCGCCTTCCCAATCCTTCTGCCAGACCTGCACTGCTCCCCTTTCCCCCCAAAAAAAACCACTCATTTTGTTTTGTGTCACGCATATTCTGTTACTCTCTTACTTTTCTTTCCCCTCCTCAAGATATTCCCCCTTAAAGATCTTTAAATTAAAATTTAAGCTTCACACATGAACAAAAACAAGAAATATTCTTCCATTAAGAATGTTTTACATCACTTATATTAAGTTCCAGATCCATCCATTGTTCTACAAATTCCATAGTTTCATTTTTCTTCTTCCCTATGCAAAAATATATTGTGTTCTGCATAGCATATATCCTTTATACATTCATCTGAGGATGGACATCTAGTCCAACTACTGTTGTTGGGGAGTATTATTTTAAGGTGTGTACTTTTGTGTATGCTGCATTTGTTTAACGCTGTGAAGCTGTAATGCTTTGCCTGTCAACAACACCTGAATGATCAATAGTGAGGTAGGAGCAAGGATCTCCAGGACTGGCAGCCAGAGACAATAAATACAAGGAGAAATGAGAAAGAGGAAGGAGCAATGAAAGAACAAGGGGAGGATGTCAGGGGCCACCCAGCCAGCCAAAGAATAAGAGTGAACCTAAGATATACAGAAGAAAGGAAAGGAAATAGTACATAGGCAAAAGGTAGTCAGGATAATTTAAGGAAAGCTGGCAAGAAATTAGCCAAGCTAAGGCCGGGCATTCATAACTAAGAAAAAGTCTCCGAGCTTGTGCTTTGTTTGGGTGCTATATGTCAGGCCCCCTAAAAGAGCAAAGAGTAAAAGAGCAAAAACATCACATAACATATTGTGGTGAGGCATACAGTGCTTTGGGACTATATACGCAGAATTGATACAGTATAGTATTGCATGGCAATTCCACCTTCAGGTTTTAAAGCAATCTCCATACTCAGTTCCTGAGCAGCTTGCAACAGTTAATGTTCCCACCATCAGTGATTGAGGGCTCTGTTTTCCTACACTGTCACCATCATTTTTTTTTTTTATTTTCATGATACTACCTACAGTGATAGGAATGAAATGAAACCTTAAAGTAGTTTTAATTTGTATTCCTTTGATGAGAAAGTATGTCTAGCACTTTTAAAAACATCTACTGATCATTGTGCAGCCCAGTTCCAAGGATATATCTACCATACAACTCTCCCAGGCCCTAAGCTGGGGGATCATTGTAGAAGAGGTGAGATTGTGTCTCCTGGGAATGTCAGAAGAGAAACCCATAAGTCTCAACAACATGACTGCATAATCATGAGCCGAGAAAAGATGGCAATAGTCATATTAACATGGTCTTGAAATATCCCAGGAGGCCTCAACCTTACACAAAGACCTACATACAGGCTGCTAATGACTGCTGAGAGTTTGAGAAATACTCTTCTCCAGGAAAGAGCACAACTGGTTATTTAATATCAAATGGTCACCCCTAAAAACATGCATACAAGTAGCATTATTCAGAGGGCACATTTATGAATTGAGGAATATATATTAATATACAGACACTTGCATGCATATAACAACAATGAAAAAAAGAGGCTATGAATTTAAAAGAGAAAAAGGAGAGCACATGGACATGTTTTAAGGGATGAAAGGGAAGGAGGAAAATTTGTAATCATAGTATCAAAAAACAAAAGAAATAATCAAAAATGTATTTACTGGTGATTTATATTTCTTTTTTTTAAAAACTGACTGTTCATTGTTTTAAACACTGTGTGTGTATGTATGTTTGTGTGTACGTGCGTGTGCATGAGTGTAAATTTTTAAGATCCTTTTGAACTCTAGATCACAACATCCAGCCTCAATTATAGCTGGCAATGCTTTTCTCCCATCCAGTAGCTTTTCCTTCTGCAGATTGTTTTGTTGTTGTAATACAGAAGATTTTAATTTCATGTAATTATATTTGCCTATTCTTGTTTTTTTCCTGTTAGAGTCCTTTTCATAGAGTGTTTGCCTGGTCCTATTTCTTTAAGTGTTTTCCTATCTTACTCTCTAGTAATTTCAGTTGTAGGTCTTACACTAAGAGCTTAGATTCACTTTAAATTGATTATTGTATAGAATAACAGATATGGACCTAATTTGATTCTTCATGTAGAAATCCAATGTTGGCAGAACCATTTGTTAATGAAGCTATAATTTCCAATACACATTTTTGACATCCATGTATGGCTCTACAGGTTTATTTCTACATCCTCCATTCCATTCCATTGGTAGACATATATACTATGGTGCCATTATCATACTTCTTTGTTACTATGGCACTACAGTATAATTTGAGTTCTGGTATTGTACTATCTAAAAATTTTTTCTTAATTTAGGATTGCTTTGGTTATTGTAGGCCTTTGTATTTCCATACAAATGTAAAGATTTTTCCTCTTGGTTTTGTAAAGAATTTCATCAGAATTTTGATAGGAATCATACTAAATTCATAGATTACTTCCTATAAAGGATTTTCCAAGGATATTCAAATCTGGTTAATGAATTTTTCAATTCTATATTCAGTTATGATTTAATTTTCACCAGTATTTTAATCTTCTATAGTTTATACATCTTCATTATTTTAATCAGATATATATTTTGTGGATTTTTAAGGCATCACCCAGAAGTTGATTCCTAGCTTCTTTAAGTTCATTCAGTTAGTTCATGTCTTTTTAAAATTCCTGTAATGATTTGATCATGCTTACAGTCATTCTTTGAAATCATGTGTCCTAAAGTTCATCTAGGTAATTCTCATGAAAGAAATTTTTACAAGACTGGTAGTCTTTGGAAGGGGTATATCATCTTGACCTTTCACACTGTGTTTGGGAGATGACATCCAGACACATGGATCCATTTCCTTGGTTATATGTGTGGTATGAGATTATACCCTGTCTCTGTTGAGTAGAAGCTTGGTTCTGTTTCTGCTGTTACCAAACTTGATTTCAAACCAGGTGGGAAGAGTGTGTGGGGCAGTCTTTTAGACACGCAAGGTTTTGTCTGGGTTTTTTATTTGCTTCTTTGTTAAGAGAGACTGGGATTTTTCCACTTCAATCATACTCATGATTGTAGAGGTCTTCGGATGAGGTAAGGCTGCCTGGATGAGACCTAAAAAAGCAACTGGTACAGTACTCAGCTAGGCCTGGGCATGCATAAGTGGTGTGGGGAAAAGAGACTGGGACACTCGCCAAGAAAGCATTCACATGTGGCACTTGAGATACTTTGGCCATGTGATGAGAATGAATGACAGCAGATACCCAAAGACAGCACTGCTAGGATGAGGGCATGGGATAAGGTGAAGTGGAAGGCCCCCCAAATACTGGATAGACAGCATAAAGGAAGATGGTGGAACCTTGGGTATGACATTTACACAAGCATCTAGGACTGCCCAGGATAGTAACATCTGGAGATCCACCAAAACAGGATGCCCATGCATGCTTAAGTATTGTCGGGGCATAAATGACTGTTAAATGATATGCTGCATCTGAACCTAAGTCTACAATTTGCTCATGTAAAAAGATTATTGGTTACCTTTCAAACTATTAAAGAGTATTTGATAGGTTGGCTCATACAATACATTCTAGGTTGTCTAAAAATGTCTATTTTCATACTGGAGAGGGTGAGACCCCAGTAGATGCTCAGCCACAAGCCTGGATGTCTTAACAGTTATAATCTAGCAAAAAAAAAAGTATCAGTAGATTCCCTAAGAGCCACTGGTCTTCAGTATACATTGGAAGTCTGAAAAAGCTGGATTCTGTTGTAAGCACAGAACATCAGTGGAGGGTCCCACACTCATCTACAAGAGGTGAAGGCAAATAAACAAAAAGCTAAAAAGCCTTTCCTTGGGACAGCCTTATATCTGGACTGTCCACATTTAGCTTGGGTCTCTCACTTCATTTTACCTAACCAAGAAGCCCACATGCATGGATAGAGATTAAACTAATCAGATAATTGTATGTGTTCCCAGAGGTTTGTCTCTTGAGATTGTCCAGATCTCTTCAAGTCAACAATCAATAATCATAACAGGATATAGGGCATGCAAATGTAATAAATACAACAGCCATAACTATGAGAACTTTATATTTATAAGCTCACTAATACATTAAATGGTTAATATTATTTATAAGTGAGAACATAAACAGTATTTAGAGATAACACCGACAAAAATACAGATAGCAAATACTATCTAAATTGTTTATTTTGAGAATTAGAAGATGATAAAATCTTATTCATCTGAAAAGCCAACTGTTATACTAAAATAATATGTTAAACTATTAAAAGATACAGCCAGAAAATAATAAAACAACAATAACAAAAAACAAAGAAATAAGCAGAAGCAAATAATATACTTTCAAAATATTCCCAAAGTCAATTCTATGAGGCATTCATAAAATGTCATAAGGCTGAATATAAAAATTACATGCAAGGTATTATCAAAATATACTAAACAATAGAGCAGTATCCAAGTGTAGATTATGTACAATAGAGATGTATTAAAACAAAAATGGAGAAGGTTGAATAGATATAATTCTCTAATAGATAGAAATATGCAATGCATAGAGTAAGCATAAAAAGCTTGTATATACCAGCTAAAGAGGATTTCCAGAGTTAAAAAACAGTTCATAAAAATTGGATGAGAAGCTCATCAAAAATACCCAACAATCAACAATATGTATTACTTAACGATAAAGGTTCTGAATAAATGAAACCAGAAAGAATGAAAATCTAGGGAGAAACCTGTAATTGCCCAGTCATTGTAGGAGATTTTACCATTCTTCTTGGAAACGGACAGCATAGTAAAACTAATTCATGGGTAGTTTGAAAGACACTGCCCAACATGTTAACATGTTTTCTGTGTATAAATTATTACACTTTAAACCGTGATATGTCATTCCTTTAACTATATATGGAATATTTTTTGAAATAAAACCTCTGGCATAAAATGAATCTCAAATTTTGCAAAATGATGAGCTAGGTATAGGAGCTGAGACTCCTGAATCTAGCAATTACCAACCTGGTGACTTTGAACAGTATATACTCTCTCTCTCCAAGAAGTATCTTAGAGATATCTGTACTGCCTAACTTCCAAGTTTGCTTTGAGCGTTGGAAGAAAATAAAACTGAAAGACTTAGTTCTAGTCTTAAAATCAAGTCTAGAAAATATTTATTAAACTGCTGAAACAAAAACTGTTTTTGCCTCTCCCCACTGCGTACACACAAGCGAGAAATGGTAATTTGTAAGCAATCAGTAGCAGGTTAAGCAATAAATGGGTGAACTTGGAGAATAATTTTAGATATGAACATCATTTCTGAAGACCAGGAATATGACTAAATGGGTAAAGGCATCTGCTGCCAAGCTGAAGACCCGAGTTTGATTCCCAGGACACACATGGTAGAAGAAAAGAATTGATTCCTGCATGCTTCCCTGACCTAACCCCCAACACACACACACACACACACAGACACACACACACACACACACACACACACACACTTAATCAAATGTAATTAACCCATTTAAATCTGATTTTTAAAAATGCAGTCATTTTCATCTCTTAGCTAAGGTATCTTGCAAACTAAAAGATCTTATTTCTCACATCTGTTTCAGAAGCCAATAAAAGAGAACACACTGAATATTGAAAGCTGAAGTTCAGAAGGCTAGACAAAAGTCAGTCTTGAGCTTAAAAGACAAGGTTTGCAGCCAGCATTTTCTAAAGCATGTAAACAAGAAGCAAAATTACTGTGAACTGTATCTAAGTTTGTGCATTAGAGTTTGCTCTGATTACTTGCTGATGCAGAATCTGAGAGTTTGAGACAGCTACTAATGCAAGTAATGACTCCGACAGTACAAAATGTAACATTTAAGCATGGAGTGGAAGGCTCAAGAGATGGCTCAGTGGTAAAGAGCACTGGCTGCTCCTCCAGAGGACGAGTTCAATACCCACACCCACTTGGCAGCTTGCAGTCATGTGTAATTCAAACTCCAAGGGATTTCACACCTTCTGTTCTCTTCTTGTAAGTACTGCATGCCTAAGGTATACAGACATGCAACAGGGAAAACAGCCTAAATAAATAAATAAATAAATAAATAAATAAATAAATAAATAAGAGGAAGAGGAGGAGTGGTGGCATGGGATACATACAAGTGGGATAAACACAAACGTTCTTATCTAAAATGCAGTTTATTAGTCTGGAGAGATGGCTCAGTAGTTATGAGCACTGCCTGCTCTTCAAGAGGACCAGAGTTAAATTCCCAAAACCAACTTGACAGCTCAAAGCCATCAGTAACTCAATTCCCAGGGGATCCAACGCCTTCTTCTGGCCTTTGGAGTCACTGTACAACATATGGTGCACACTTAAACATCGAGACAAAACACTCATAAATGGGTAAAGCAAAGATATAACTGAAAAAGCTAAAGTTAACAAAAATAAATAAAATTTACGTTTATTGTCCTCGAAATAAAAAAACAGTACTAATACAAGAAAGCACTTTAAAAATGCATATTTATTTCATGTTAACATATACTTTCCTGAATATTTAAAAGTTATTTTATTCCAAAACACATGCTTTCTTGACTATCCTTTTTATATTTCTAGATAATTCCCAAGATAGGAAATTGAGCCTTAAAGATACATTTTGTTTTTATGACGACCTAAAATCTTAAAACATATCTAGAATTCTGATGTTCAAATTCATAACAAAATAACACTTTCATCTTTCTGAGGCAACTGTGGGTCCCAAAATTAGTGTTCTCGACACATTGTAATTTTTCCTATTGCAGAGTTGTGCATGACATTTTCTACCTAGAAAAATATACAGTCAACATCAGTTGACAAGACACTACTGTTCTCACATTAACCAAATGTTTCTGGTGTTTCTGAAAACTTATAATGCTTTTCTAAGCCATCTTTGCTATGACAAGCATGAGTCTATGACGTACATACAAACTCTGTAAGACGTCAGTGAATGCATATAGGTCAACTTCTCTTACTTTGATTTTTTAGATGAATTAAATTTTAGTCTCAATTGTCTATAAGGGATAGAGCACATGGATGCCTGATCTGTTAGCTTAAGAATGATACAGGTGTCACCTGTGACTTAGAGGAAACGAATCCTTATGATGTTTTCCAAATGTATCTGATTCAGCTATTTAATGAGAAAATCAAAAGTCTACCATAGATAGGTTTTTTTCGTACATTTCAGTGCAAATTTACCTCATTACTAGTTATAAAACGGGTTTTACAAGCTAAAATATTAAAAGGAATACTTATTCATGCCTGTATATAATATCTGCTATATGTTAACAACTAAAAATTATTGTAAAAAAAACAGTAATTTCAGTTTAATCAGTCATTACCCATTGTTATTTTCTGCATCAATCTTATTAGGAATGCAAATAGTCATCAAGAGGACCATGTTGTTGTGCTCCTTACCTGTCTAGTAGTTGCAGATAATTTTCTTGCATGTAGTTGGTTTTTTAATGAGTTTTAAAATGCATGAAAGAATTGCTTGGCTTGTGAACAAGGTTACTGGAAGTTTTATGCGAATAATAGCAGAAGTCAATCCTGGAACAAAATAACTATAGATGTGGTGGCTATGTATGCCGGTGAATAGCAAGCAACCAAAGGGATAACAACAGTCATTTTAGTAAGAATCTCTACAAACAGAAACGTCACTCATCAGGCAAGGGCTAGGTTTAGGATTTCCCACTGAGCACCTTCAACAGACTTACATGTCATGGGCGGCATTTCCCTTTGAGGCAGAATAACAACAATGTTATGACTTGGATCTGAATTGACTGTCATACACCACATGCTAAAGGCTTGGTCACTAGTAGGGCATTTTGGGGACATGATAAAGACTAGGAGATGGCACTAGAATGGACAATGTAGTCATTTCAGAAGTGACTTTGAAAGGAACATTGAGACTCTCTCTACTTCTAGGAGTAATGAGGTCATATGATCACTATGATCCCAGGGTCACCAGAAGTCCAGAAACAACAAAGCCAAATGAGGATAGACCCAAATCCCTGAAACTGTGAACCACAATAAACCTTTCTCCTTTAAGTCATTTATCTCAAGGTAATTTGTCACAGTGATGAAAAATTGGTTATCATAAAAGTCTTTTATAGTTGCCAGTTAGAACTTGGCTGGAGGAGCGAAGAAGGGGTTAAATACTTGTGCAATCCCACACATGCCTGGCTAGTTATAAAGCTGAAACTGTAACCTATGCAAGAGAAAAATCTACAGCTTCCAAGCATCTGAAATATACCTCATGTGGCTCTAATTATGGCTTCATGCTGAGCTGCCATTTTTGTTCTTCTTGTAAGATGGTTTATAAAAAAAGAAACATTAAATACATGTCAACCTCCAGATATTCTTAAGAGAAAAACCACTGGAAATGTGTGTTTCAACAGTAAACATGACAGTTTTTTCCCCATATTCCTACTTTGTTTTGAAAAACTTCATACATTCATACTGAAAAAGGGGTCCCAGAGGACAAGGCAGGTCCTTGTCCCAGTAAAAGGCCAGAGACCTGGCACAGCCATGTCTTGTCAGGGCACCGCGAAGATCACAGGAGGCTCAGGGCCTCTAAGGCAATGACTTGGAAGGGATAACGTACCCAGTTGAAAACTGATCTTAACCTGCGGAAAGCAGGTTCAGAGAAGGGCCTTTTCCCATCATACGGCCCCAGGCCAGTGGGGACAAAACAGCCCCTCGGTGGGACCTCCAGATAAAAGTTTTCTGTACCCCCAATGAGCCTCCCTGACACTGCAATAATCCAAATCAGACCAAATAAACTGAATTAGAAAAATGCCAGGTTTAATGGATACAATGCTCCCAGATGGCTTTCCAGTCCCCAAAAGAGAAGATGGAAAAGGAAGACTGGAAAACCACAAGTCTGTTTTCTGGAGGGCAGTTTAAGTACATTGTGGGAGTGGTCTTGAGCATCTCTGAGGGAGGGGTCATTTGGCAATCTTTCTGAGATGCAGCAGGGTTTGGAGAGAGATGGGGGTTTGGAGGGAAACTTCCTCATTCCAGATTCTTTGAATATATGGATGCCAGGGACTGGAGTGAAGCTTCCACATGAACACTGTGTTGCTGTAGTAATCCCTCCACCCCCATGAAATCTATAACCTGAAAGACAAAATAAATTCTTTCCTTCCCAAGTTGCTATTGGTCATGCTGTTTATAACTAATACAACTAGAACTTAACTAAGGCAAACAACTCTACAGACCTACCTACCGTATCAGTCCACCATCTATTATTACTAAGAAAAACCAAGAATCATTCAACATAAAAAGGAAAGCCTGTACCTACATCTTGGAAGAAAATAATAACTGGGGAAAGAAAATAATAGGGAAAAAAACTCTTAGGAGAATTGACCCAGGAGGGGAGAAGAAAGCGCTCTCTCCTGAGTCCTTCCTGGCTAACCTGTCCCTGCAGTAATTAACTCTAGGACTAAGACAGGTGCTACCTAGAGAGTGGGAAAGAGTTTCAGGAATTTGCTCTGTTCTTAAGTTAGAAAACAATAAAGTCTTAAAACGTAGAGAAAAACATGTTTAGAAAATGACGAAGGAAAGAGATAGCACACAGATCATCCCAGAAGAGTTTTAAAATATCCAGAGCCGTGGAAAATAGGAACCCACTCAGTACAGCACACACAGACACCAGTCTGTCAAAACCAGAACAGGAGAAGGAGAACCCCCTGGAATGTTGCCTGGTAGTGATAGGAGGGTTAGAGCTGTAAAGGTCAAGATTCTAGTACCACTTCTAGAGGCAATACAGATATGACACTTTTCCTATAGAAAGAAACCCAGTCCTGGCCCATTCCTGGACAATGAGCATATGATAAACCTTTCCTAGCTTCTCACTATCAAACTCAACATGATGTTATGAAACATTTGTGTCATTATTGCTATTGTGGGGGTTTTGGCTTATTTTCACTTATTTCAAGACAAGTTCTCATCCCGAGACCCAAGCTGGCCTTGAACTCGCCATTCTCCTCATATCTTAGCTTCTCAATCTGCACTTACAGCCAAGTGACACTACTCCAGGCTGATTACATTTTAAATGTTGGTTTAAATATATAAAATATGACTTTTTCCATGTACGTCAGAATTACAGGGTGAATCTCAGCCCCGGGTACTAGGCAGCAACTCACGAGACCTCAGAGAAATGAGTATTTTTATCACAGATTTTCTTTATTTAAGCAGTTTTAGGCATCACTGTATTTGATACTGAGAGTCAGACCGGGGAGAAAAAGGATGGAGTCATAATTTCAGAAAAGAGATTAGGAATGTCAATAAATTAATACTATAAAAGGAAGGGATAGTAACAGATGATAGAACACAGAAAGCAGGCAAGGAAAGGGAGAGAGTAGGTATACGGGAGTCAGTGTCTCGAGAATAGAAATCCTAGGGATGCCTGTGGCAATGGATGGAGAGCACAATCAGTTTAAAAGAAAATAGAGATAAAAAATGGAATTTCAGAAGATATCAGTATGTTAATTTAAAATAATGAGCTATAATTATTTGAGAGGAATAGAATGAAAAGTTAGCCACACCATTTTTACAAGTCTAGACTCCATAAGTAATCATGGAATGTCTTTGAGAGGGCCAGCAAATGCTATTACTGGCTCCTAATAACTCAGTTAGGAACTAAGCCTCACTTTTTGCCTCTTGATTCTAAGCAGGAAGTTTATGAGGGAGCCATGAACAAAAGATAATCAGTCACCAACATCCCTGGCAACGTTATTGGTGTTGCCAGGGAAACTGCACATAGAAGGCCTAAGACAGTCCCAGGATCTCAGGGTAATGAAATGACCAAATAAAGACAGATCCTGGGACCTGTCCAAGCACGACCAATGCTTGACTACGCCTTAGTTTACCCCTATTAGCTCTAACCAATCAGAAATGTGTCAGTCTGATCGCCACTCATGTGAGCCAATCCTAGGTAGAATAACCTCACTTTCTTTAGCATTCCTTTAGCAGTTTATAATAGGAGCCTGCAGCTTCTCTCTGGGTCACCATTTTGCCCATGTGTTGAATGTACAGTCACAGCATGCTGGATCTCTTTATATTTTCAAGAATTAAACACTCTTGCCAATTGCACAGGTCTGGTGATCTTTTGAGGGACTCTCCAGGGTCCTAGCATCTTCTCTTTGTCTTCGGTGCTGAGGATACAATCATGGACTTTGAACAGAAAACAGAAAGCCAAACTGAGGCATCTTAGTCATTTGTCCTCTCTTGCCTCCCTACAATATTGCATCATTTTTATTTTCTGACAAACATCTATTCTTCAAACCAGAGCTATAACTACACACATAGAATCCACATCTAAGGAAAGAGAGACAATATAGAGCTTTGGAGGTGGGCATTTGGAAATGTCTAAATGGAACTGCATAGAATGGGGTGGTTTATATGCAAAAGTAATGGAGAGGGCTGGGTAAAGAGCCTTTGCTTTTCTGTAGCTCTCTTTGCGTGGCCTGAAAGCTAACCACCCTAGAAACTGATAGGAGTTCCCTTCAAGGACAGACATCACCCTGGCTGCTTGAAATGCTAATACACAGCCTTTAACAGACACCCACATAGCAACTGCATCAGCTATGGACAGTCATTTCTATTAAAGTAAGCAACCTCCCAGGAGTCCACATGACGACCTCCTGAAACTGAAGTTTGGCTTGGTCATCTCAAACCCACTTGGGGCCCATAGTTCTTCAAATCCACCTCAGTTCCTGAGTGATAGCTTTTGGCCATTTGACTGTGCATTGGACCAGCATGATACGTAGGTTAGTTCTCTACCTCCATTTCTGCTCATCCTGCTTTAAATGTGGCCATCTTTGTTAACCCATAGGCTGCTCAGCCATAGTCTATGTACTAAACTTGGCCTCAGCATCGTTGGTGCTGTAATAGATAAGGTTTGCAGATATCCCACCGATGAGTACGTATTTAAATGCTAGACAAATCTCAATGGTGTTTTATTCATGTACTACACAGAACACAAATAATCAATGAAACAGGCTTTACCCAGCAATAGAATTCACTTGGCTTTTTTTTTACTAACAGTTTTCTCTTTATTTTACTTCACTCTGCCTTCTTACTTTTGAATTTTTTGTCACTTTCTACTTAATATATATTAATAAAAATAGAATTTTATGTTGGTTTTCCATATATACAAAGTGCTGTCTCTTGTATATTGTGGTGTCTACTTTCTGGTTCATATACACGTTAATCTCATCAGTTCCATTATTGGGTCAAAACACCATTGCTGACTAGGCAAAAACATACTGCTATTGATTTTTAAAATATATGCAATTCTTACCAAATGATAATGTATTCTGCTTACCTACCACATTAAGAACAAATTGATTCCTGGTTGCAAATATCATAGCAAATATTCATGCTTTTTTGATACAGTAAAAGGCCTTATTTTTATTGCTCTGAATATGTCAACAAAGATGATTGCTTGACTTAGTTAAATAACAGTATACTAGCCTTTATTTTCAGAATCACTACCAATAAAAGCAATAATATCTGTGACTTCTTCAAAGTGCTATCTTAAAATATTTCTATCCAATGCAGGGATTCTAGCTTTATTATTTATTTATATTTTCTCTCATTTATTAGTCTCCTATATCTGTATGTGATTCCTGAATATTTTGTATAAAGCGGATGGCCAGTACATTTTTAAGAATATATGGATGATTAAAATGAATGATTGAATTAATTTCTTTTATATGATATTTAATCCAGAAATCCTTGGACATTTAATATCATATGTTGGTGTCTTCTTGTTTTCCTGGTCATACTTTAAGTTCTTACTTGGCAGTCTCCTCACAGTTATTAAGCAATCTGCAGCTTGGTTTCTCATTTGCTAAATTCATAAATATTTATTGAATATCTACTTCGGCATTAGGCCAATGATTGAGGACACAATAGTGTACACAGGATGAAGGACCAAGGTTTGAAATGGGGTTCATTTTTCATTCTCTTGCTTCTGTTTTGCTTTTATAATCATTTTGATGTTTGGACCAAGTTTTATTCATTCAACATAAAACCATTCTTAAGAACATGGAGCTAGACCATTAGTGTTAAAGCTCTGACTCCAGTTAGTAGTGGGTGAATTGGGGCAAGTACCTTAAAATGTGATCACTCAGTTCTCCCATATTTACAGTAGATGAGAACGATTGGAATTTGCATCATACAGTTTTTGAGAGAATATGTAAAAGTCTCAGCTTTTTGCTTACTTCAAAATTATTCAGGAAATTTAGCTATTATTGTTATTATCATGCCTTCCTGATAGAAAACAAAATTCAAATGACTAATTCCAACACACAACAGAAACTTCCAAAATTGAGTAACTTTGGAACATCAGCAAACTTTCAGTGGGAAAATTTCATGTTTTCTTTTTTAAACAAGACATTGTCCATAATTTCCTTTTGAACAATTTCCTTTATGAGGTTAAATTGTACTAACTATGTATGAATATGATATTTTTGACCATTCCTCTCTCATTAAATATTTAGAACATATCTTCAAGGACATAGTACTAAATAAAATAAGCTAGTAACAAAAAAGACAAACTTGATTCAACTTAGATGAAGTTTCTAAAATACTAAATCACATGATGAAACTTTGAATAGCAATTGTAAAAATCTCTGGGGAGTAAAAATGAAGTCCTCCTCAACAAAGGCACACAGTTTTAGCAAAATTAAATAAATTCTAGAAATGTGATTCAACAATAATGCGTTTACATTTAAAAATTTTAGAAGGCTTATTACATGTTGCGTTCTCACTATAGTATAAAATAAAATGCTGTCTAGTATGTACAAGAGACTATTAGAAAAAATAGTAAAAAAAAGAAAGAACTAGTAAAGCATCAATACACTATTGGTCCCTCTGGAATAAATGAAAGTGTAGCAAAATCTAGAAGACAAACAAGGAAAATATTCACATTGTTCTAAGCTCAGGAAGTCAGAAGATGAATGCGAATTTAATTGGTGCTTCTGTAGGTTCCACAAGTCAAGCAATACTATCATGATAGTCTTTGTTAGAACTCTAGGAATCCAGGCTTACAGAGGTTAAATTTCTCCAATGTTTACTTTTGTTATACAATAAAAGAAGTATCAGAAATCATACAATGTTGCCGGGCGGCGGTGGCGCACGCCTTTAATCCCAGCACTCGGGAGGCAGAGGCAGGCGGATCTCTGTGAGTTCGAGACCAGCCTGGTCTACAAGAGCTAGTTCCAGGACAGGCTCCAAAGCCACAGAGAAACCCTGTCTCGAAAAACCAAAAAAAAAAAAAAAAAAGAAAAAAAAAAGAAATCATACAATGTTAATGTTCTTTTCACTCCTCACATCTTTTCATATTGCTTAGATATTTTGAATCAAAACTTTAATCCACATTTTAACAGCATTTATGAGTTGAAGGATAGTTCAACGTCTCCATGAGGACAGCACAGAGTTGCAGAGGAGGAATGGTATAAGAAGATGCACTGTTAAGAAGAAAGTGGGCTATTACCCTTATACCACCTTGAGCAATCAACCAGTCGGGAGTGTGTGTCAAGCAACATCACTGATTTTTCATGCTATGGGTGATCTGAGCAGTGGAACGTGATCTTAGGTAACCTGAAATTGACTTCAATGTCTGTGCTCTCCCTATTGGTGTGGTAAATCCTTCTGTATATGTGTTGCTTTTATTGGTTAATAAACAAAGAAGCTGATTTTGGCAAATGACTTAGCAGTATATAGCCAGGCTGGAAAGAGAGAAAAGGCAGAGTCAGAGACACCAAGTAGCCACCAGAAGAGACAGAAGAGACGGACACACTGGAACCTTGCCAGTAAGCCACAACCATGTGGCAAAACACAAAAGAATAGAAATGGGTTAATTTAAGATGTAAGAGCTAGCCAATAAGAAGATAGAGCTAATAGGGAAAGCAGTGATTTATTTGATATAGTTTCTGTGCGGTTATTTTGAGTCTGGGTGGCTGGGAATGAATGAGCATCCTCCTCCAACAAATTGGCACCAACATGGCCAACTAAAGCCATGTAAAAACCTGAGAGAGTTTGAGAAGGAATTCTAGACACACACACACACACACACACCCACTCACACACACACACACACACACACACACACACACAAAGACATGGCTCCTTTAAGAGGTTTCCTGGCTCAGCTTAAGTGGCAAGAACTACATGGTTTCTTTGGGGGAAAGCTTCTTGGTTTGTGCTAGTTACAGGAACAGCTCTGGCTCTTTTGGAGAGTTCATGCCCACCAACCACTTCAGGTCCAGAGGCTTAAAAAGTAGCTGAGACCATGCCTGTGGCTCACTACTCCCCATCTGAGAAGGTAGCAAGATCAGGTCGTCTAGAAATGCACAGGCAGGAGAGCATGGCAGATTTCCACCACCATACCCAGGGATATTTCTAGGCTGCATAGTGTGTTGCATGACAGATTTAACTATGACTCAGATATGAAGGGTTTATATGCTGCTCGATGCTTCCCAGAGTTGAGGTGATGTGAATGCCACCCATCAGAGGCAATGAACATGCCTCTGCCATGTTGGACTGAACAGAGCCAAAAGGCAAAGCAGCCTTAGTCCTAGCCTTGCTGCTTAGCATTTTAAGAAGTGGTCCTAGCAAAAAAAATAAAAATAAATTAAAAAAATTACAGATAACACAATAAAGACAACTTCAGATGAAAAAGACCTCTAAATGGGTCACAGTATATTTTTTAAAGTGTACATAGACTTGGGGGAGAGAAGAAAAAGAAATATAGACAGTTATAAAAGGAAGTAAATGGTTTTAAGAAAATAAAAGAAAGTCTTTAAAGAGACAGTACAGACAGTCATAGATTAAAGGGGTAAAGAAAAAATAAGCCACATGGAGATGGAAAATACACAGAGTCTGGATTATGTATATTACTGTGCTTTCTTTGAATTTTTTGACTGTGAAGGAGCTAAATACAGAGAGACATTTCATTGTATGGACCACTAAGCTAAACCAAAATATATACTTCAAAAGTATCTTTTCTTCAAAATTTGGGGCTAAGGATATGTTGCTTTGGAAAAAAAAGATTCTTCTTTTGTTTCCACAAATGATGAGAACCTATGATTCCTTCCAAACTAATGTGGTTTGATGGACCAAGGCCCCCCAAAAGATTGCTGGAAACAACCTCAAAAATTACTTTACCCAACAAAAATCAGGAAGCAGTTTGGAGAACTATGCCGAAATTCCAAAATATTGTTTATAAATGTTTGTTTACATTTAAAGGGGAATATGCCATAGAGATTTGCATTATTATGGATCTTGGTTTGTTGATACAAATTTAAGATCAATTTTGAGTGTCTTGTTGTGTGGATAAAATCCACGACTATCATGATGACAAACAGCTAAATTTTTTAAAGTTCAGATATTATGAATCAAAATGTTCTGTTTTAGTTTTATGCCTATTATCAGGGGTAAAATCAGATTTAAGACTAATGTTTTATAGTTAATACATATTTATAAGGTAATTGAACAACTACTTTGTGTCAAGGAATCTTAGTATACTATAATACCATGAAATAGAAAGTGTTCTTTTCTCATTGTTGTTTTTGGCCTTACTTAAAGCACAAGCCCATTTATTCATTGGTAATGAAGAATTATACTGTCTGTAAAGACTTATAAATAAAAAGAAGGCAGGATATATGTATCCAAGTTCTTGGTAGTGTGCCTTGGCTTTCTTTTCTGTTTCTATGATCAAATTTTCCATCAGAAACATCTTTTTTTCTTTTTTATTGATTTTTATTGAGCTATACATTTTTCTCTGCTCCCTTCCCTGCCTCTACCTTCCCCTTCAATTTTCCCACAAGATCTCCATACTCCCGATTTACTCAGTAGATCTTGTCTTTTTCTACTTCCCATGTTGATTAGATCTATGTATGTCTCTCTTAGGGTCCTCATTGTTGTCTAGGTTCTCTGGGATTGTGATTTGTAAGCTGGTTTTCTTTGCTATATATTTAAAACCACTTATGAGTGAGTACATATGATAATTGTCTTTCTGGGTCTAGATTACTTTACTCAATGTGTTTTCTAGCTGCATCTATTTGCCTGCAAATTCCAAGATGTCATTATTTTTTCCTGCTGTGTAGTACTACATTATGTAAATGTACCACATTTTCTTTATCCATTCTTTGGTTGAGGGGCATCTAGGTTGAATGAAAATAGATCTATCTCTATCACCATGGACAAAACTCAAGTCTAAATGGATCAAAGACCTCAATATAGAGTCAGCTACACTAAACCTCATAGAAGAAAAAGTGGGAAGTACACTTGAACACATTTGCACCAGAGACTACTTCCTAAACATAACCCCAGTAGCACAGACACTAAGAGAAACAATTAATAAATGAGATCTTCTGAAACTGAGAAGCTTCTATAAAGCAAAGGACACAGTCAACTAGAAAAATTGGCAGCCTACAGAATGGGAAAAGATCTTCACCAACCCCACATCAGACAGAGGTCTGATCTCCAAAATACATAAAAAAACTCAAGAAATTGGTCATCAAAAGAATAAATAATCCAATAAAAAATGGAGTACAGACATAAATAGTGAACTCTCAATAGAGGAATATAAAATGGCTGAAAACACTTAAAGAAATACTCAACATCCTTAGCCATCAGAGAAATGAAAATCAAAATAAATCTGAGATTCCATCTTACACCTATAAGAATGGTCAAGTTAAAAAACACTGATGACAATTTATGCTGGAGAGGTTGTGAGATAGAGGGAGCACTCCTGCATTGCTGGTAGGAATGCAGGCTGGTACAGCCCCTTTGGATAGCAGTATGGTGATTTCTCAAAAAATTAGGAAACAACCTTCCCCAAGACCCAGCAATACCACTTTTGGGTATCTATCCAAAGGATGCTCAATCATATCAAAGGACAGGTACTCGACTATGTTCATAATAGCATTGTTTTTCGTAGCAGTACTGTGGGACAATGGTCTGTATCCTGTCAATTATATTTTAAATAAATGCTGATTGGCCAGTAGCCAGGCAAGAAATAGAGGCAGGACAACCAGACAGGAAGTAGAGGCAGGTCTATGAGAGGAGGAGAATTCTGGGAAGAGGAATGATTGGTCTGCAGTTTCTGGCCCAGCCACAGAAGAAGCAAGATGTGACTGCCCCACTGAAAAATGTACTAAGCCTTGTGGCTGACATAGACAAAAATAATGGGCTAATATAAGTTATAAGAGTTAATAAGAAGCCTGAGCTAATGGGTTAATCAGTTTATACTTAATGTAGACCTCTGTGTGATTTCCTTGGGACTTAACAATTGTGGGAGCCAAGCAGGACAGAAACCTCTGACAAAAGCACCCAACATGTGGACATGGCTGGGGGCGGGGGGGACAAAAAACCTCAGACAGCATAGCCAGAACCTGGAAACAACCTAAATGCCCATCAGAAACATCTTATAAGAAAGAGTTTACCTTGGATCACAGATCATGGAGATACTCCATTACAAATAGGGAGAAGTCAAGCTGCCAAGGGATTCAAGTACCTGGTCAGACTGCAGGCAAATTCAGGAACAGATAGTGATGAATATTGCTAGTATTTAATACTAGATAATGATGAATAATACATAGATATCTAGATAATAATACTAGAGAGTAATGAATGCAGCTTCTCAGCTCCCTTCCTCAACATGTGTTGTCCAACATCCCAGGCAAGTAGTGAAGATGCCTAGAGTGGACTGAGTCTTGCCCATCTATCAGGTGATTGTAGAGTTTTTCAAGTTCACAATTAACATTAATAATTACATGTAATTTTCATCTAAGATTGTTGGTTGAACATTTATGAACACTTCCAACTTAGCTTTATCTTTAATACAAATACAATATAATTCAACCTTCTCGGCTATATTGCAAACCACGAAGTGCTGTCTTTTCTAACAAATATACAGTGCTTATTGTTGCTTTATTCAAACATCTGATAGTGCAAAAACCAGTGACAGAATAAAATATAAAGTGCTCTGTTCACATAATTTCTAGGTATCCTTCATAAAGACAAATAAGTGTTAAAAATTTCAAATTTGTCATAAATTATACATTATACTTATTCAAACAACAAAGCCATCAATATCTTCAGGAGAAGTAACGCTCATTATTTTTACCAAAAATTAGCTTTTCACCAATTTTATTTAATAGTTTAAAACTCATGGGGTAAGTAAGACACTTCTTTCCCCCAAATCTGTTGTTTTGGGCATATCACAAAACATTTTTTTCTATAAAACATTCATTCTATAATTTTTAAACTTGTTTATCTCGAAAGAAAGGCAATTAACCTTAGCTCAATCCTTTTAACTTTACTTGATCCCATTAGCATGATTATTTTATAACTCAGAGAGTACAGAATCCTTTACAAGAATTTCCAAATTATTAATATGGCTAAAATTAGTTTTATGTGTAGAATCCTAACAGGAAAACATATTTCCCAATGTGGCACATTTAGTTGCATACTAAAAAATAATGGTGTTAGATTCCCGGACTATCAGACTTCATCACTGTACAATTCCACTTTCGTCTCCTTCACAGTTTTGCCCAGCAATATCCTCTCACTGTGTCATAATTAGAGAGTGCGTTTCATATTTTCTGAGCTGCTTTTTGGGTGTGTAATTATAGTAAGACCAGAAGAAAATTACGGCACAGAACCAATTGTGGAAATGAGTACAGTGTGAACTTCAAATTCCCTACAAAATGTCTCTAATAAAAATGGGAAGTATAAAGTTAAAGTCAACATTTTGGGTTGAAATTAAGTAGTGCTTACTAATGTTGGCAACATAGCTCCATAATATATAAATTTAACAGAAAATTATCAAAATAATGCAGTTTTCCCAAACTCTCATTCTTACTACAACAAGATAATTGATAATGTTGCTACAAGAGACTCAAAAGAAATATTATTGACAATTTTTTTCTATTAACATAATATTTCTTGCACAATAATATAAATGTAATGTATACAATTAATTATTTAGCAATATTAATATTACCATAATAATTACTATTGTATTAAGTATGAGACAGATCTCTAACATGGTCTCGAGAAACTTTTAGTGTAAGTAGTCTAGAATTATAGCCATGAAAGTGGTCAGAACCACAGTTATATGCATCATGATGCTCTGAGATTCCATGAAGCTTAGATTTATAAACTCTGTAATAAAGTAAGCATTCGTTATTGAAATAAACTTCTTCCCACATGAAGCAACTAACCTTGAAATGGAAAGAACATTCCTGTGATTTTAGGGGCTGCATTATTTCCTTTTCTCTTTGCTTCTATGAAAATCATTAACAAAAGAAAAGAGAGGCATAGTGGCATTTCATTTGTATTTTAGAAAATAAGGCTTGCTTGAGGATCAGAGAGTCAAACAGCCTCACTGGTTAACCTTACAGACCAGGCAGTGGTGACACACACCTTTCATCCCAGTAACCACACTAGTTGCCATAGAAACCAGGCGGTGCATGCCTTTAATCCCAGTGGTGTACACCTTTAATCCCAACACTAGAGAGTAATATAAAACAGGAAGAGACAGGTTTCAGGATCAGCCTCATTCTGAGATTCTTGGAGGCAGGATGTGCATTTTTGGACTGAGGTAGAGGTAAGAGAAAGTGGCTGACCGTTTTGTTTTTCTGACCATCAGGTTGAACCCCAATTTCTCTCTCTGATTCTGACACACGGAAGTGCACACCATGATGATTCTGACACACAGATATGCACACTGTGCCGATTTTGATGCACAGACAGGCACACCGTGCTAATACATTTTCTGGCAATACAAACACACATTGATGTGACTACTGACAAGATTTTTATTTTAGTTCAGATACTACTACTCAGGAATGGAGGTCTCTGTCTGCATAGAAGACCACATCCTCTCTTCTCCACTATGCAATTACTAATTTCATTATCATGTGATTCCCAAAATAAAAGTGATTACTCTAAAACTACTGTGTGCTACCCTTATACACAAAGCCCCTGGCACTAAACTAAAAAAAACAGAGCAGATTGCTATGATCCATTGTTGAAATGGCTTAGAGAAGGGCTCTCAATTTTCCTTATTTATTTATTTTTTCATTGTAGATCCATGTACTTAGCTTTGAAGTAAAGTAGGCTTGTGTTCAATCCTGGGAAACCTACTTATCCATTGCTGCCAGAAACTATGGAAGCATTGTAAATTGCTCCACTAAGTGTGGGTGTGGGTGTGGCAGACATTACTGCAAAGATGACAAGAATTAGATTTACTCAAAGCCCTGGAAGTTCCCTATGGAACTGCAAGCTTTGGGCTCGTGGAGAGATTAATTTTTTTCTGGAATGATTAAGTAAAAACAATGTTAGATATAAAAGTGGGGGATACAGGGACTCAACTAACTTTTTAAAAATCTAACAAACATGTAGGAAACACAGGAAGTCTAATTCATAATTAGATGTCTTGAATAACTGTGCCTGCATCTAAGACAAGGTTAATAAGCATAGGGCTCCTTATGTTTTACCTGTCAAAGTCTAAGATGGCTGTCCTCACTTTATTAAGAGGCTTTTAACAATACTGAATCAAAATGCTGTGCATTGCTATCTGGTCACGTATTAGAGGTGACAACAGGAGCCGACTTTCTTTAAAACAGCATGCTTGCAGGTTCCTGTCTCACAACTTCATGCCAAGGCCTTTTCTTTTCTTTCTTTCTTAAATTTTATCTATTTTGGTTTTTATTTATATCCCCCCGTTTTATGCTATAAGTTCTTTCTATAAAGATTATGGCTTCTGTTTCGCTTGCTTGTTTATTTAATAGGATCCTGAGTGTGCAAACCAGTTTGTCTCTACATTTATATCTGTTTCCTGTGCTTTTTCTTGGGCTCTTTTCCTTTTGTTTGTTTATTTTGTTCTATTCCAGTGTGTTAGGTTTTGTTTTGTTTTTTTTTCTCATTCAGGTTTGGAAAAAAGAAAGGAAAAAGGGGGGATGTTATAGTCATATTATAATCTCAAAATATAAAAAAAGATTTTTATAAGCAAAACAAAAGTTTTAAATAACTTTCAGTGTCTTGACTCTTTTTTTTCCTATAAAACTGTTCTATTGAAAGGAACTAGAATTTTTTAGATGATTACAGAAGAAGATATAGAAAAATAAAAAATGAAGCCAGAACCTTTTGAAATATTAGAAAATTTGAAGCACTCAAAAGCAGCCTGATAGAACCTAGCTGAAAAGTCAAAATAACTAATTCAGGAAATCTCCCAATGCCCAAAGCTTGGCAGCTAAATAAATAATTTAGTGTTAGATCAGAATCCAAAGTCTAGAATAAATATACACAAGATTGTGTTGTTAAATAAATGCCTAAGGAGAAGACAAAGCTCCCAGCAAGAACATTTCATATAACCTGCAAGGACACGCTCTACTCAGAAGAAGGAGCTTAGCTCCAAACTGCAGCTTCATTGAGAATGGTGCATTTGGTGGCTTGCTGCAGATTACAGAGAATGGAAGCAAGGTGTATCCACTTGACAGTAAAGAAAGCCCAGCAAACATGACCTTAACCAATGCGGAACCACAACCAGAGCTAAGTGATTGAGGAGGGTGTCACTGAGAATGTCCCTGAGCATCATATACACTTGGTAAAAAGTGGTGAAAAAGTCACAATGTTTCAGAAGATATGTAATCCTAGTCTAATAGTGAGGACTAGGAAAAGCAGTCTATCAGACAAACCTGGAAGGAAGCACATTAGTAAACTACCTAGCCTGCATTTCTAAACTCCATCACGGTCGTCAAGAGCAAGGGAAGGTTGAATATCTATCACATCAGAGGAGGCTAAAGAGAGACAGAAGAACTAAGTGGAATATAAATTCTCAGAATATAATCTTATATTATAATAACATTAACAGAGAACTGGCAACACCTAAATAAAGTGGCGGATTTAGTTAACAGAAGTACATCACTGATGTAATGGTATATAGGAATTACCATGTGGACGTCCTGACATCAGAAGGTGCCATCTGGAAGAGGCCTATGAACAACTCACTGAACTACCTGTGCAATTTTTCCATAATAAATTATCCCCAAATCAGAAGCCTAAGTCAACTAGCTTTTTCCTCTAGCTACTATCCCTCCTTCCCATCTGACAAATACAGCATTACAATAATAGTTTTATATTTTAAATTAATTTTAGGAGAAGCATTTAACAGAAGCCATGACACTAGTTGAAATACACACTAAAAATGCTTAAAATATTATTAAATTGGGTAGAGATTATAATGCATCTCTAATATCCAAATCTTACTTTCAAAGATCACCAAAATAGTGTGTAAAGTATCTTTATTCCACAGATAAGTAGGATCTATGCCAGAAGCAATACGTTTGGTATAATAACTTCAGATTCACTGAAACACACTTTCAAAATTTACATTGCTTATTATTTAGCGTTCTCTTTCTTTGAAATGGCAAATTTCATGTTAATATCTAAAGTATTAACAGCTCTTTAGACTATTTTCATCTATTTTCTCCAAAAGCTACTGGGATCACTGCAGCATACAGAACACTATTCAAGGTTAAAAATGTAAAGAAATGGGATAAGGATAAAACCTCTATATCACCAAGCAATACTGGAAGATGGAGCTGGAGAAATACTGCACAGAGCTGTCAGCCTAGCATCTGCGGGATCCTTCTCTGTGACTAACCAACTTGATAAACTGCAATTACATTTGCAGCGGAAGGTCCCTAAGGAGGAAAGGTATTGACCCCTTTAAAATGAAAACGTCCCAAGGCACTCTTTGAAAGCCATTTGTGGCCATCCTTAAATAATTAAAGTATGAGCCTAGTTCCTTTAACTACATAATTCTTGAATTTGGCTTTTGAGCAACAAAGTGTTTAAAGTAGATTAATATGCCTGTACTGAGGGCAAAACAAACAACTCAATAAAAGTAAAATGAACTGTAATATAAAAAAATTATACTACTTCAAAATTTAAGGTCAATAGAATTGATTGGATAATGCTAAGATCTGAACTTTCTGCTGTGACAATCGAGTTTATAAGCAATCATTAAAATTTTTATTTCATGGGGCTGCAAAGACAACTCTATGACCCGGAGGACTTGCTGCTCTTGCAGACAACTGTGGTGTGGTTCTCAGCACCCAAATGGCTGCTCACAACCCACGGTAATTACAGTTCTGAGTATTTCAATGCTTTTTTTTCTGGCCTCCATGGCTACCAAGCATGTATAGGCTATAGATACATAGAAGCAAACACTCACACATACTCAATAAAAATAAGTAAACACTTAAAATATTTTAAGTAATTAATTTAGTGGTTTTATAAAAATTACATGTGTACAGTTTTAAGAGTCTCATAAATATTTAAGACAGAAAACAATATGGTTTTGCCTGCTTTTATTCTCCTTTCCAAAAATTTCAAAACAATCAAATTCAGTTATTTTAGAAGGTAGTATGATATGTTGGTATGTAAGCCTAAGTTTTTATATATATCCACATATTTTGTGTCATAGAATTAAACATTCAATTTTCGGGTCAGAGGCAGATTTTTAAGAGACTATGTTGCTGATGGAGAGTGTCTCTTTCAGGTACAAGTTATTTGAATTACAACAGAAGACAGATACAATTGTGAAGCATAAAGCTTATTTAGGAGCTGTCTCATCCCACCTTCCTCTCATCCAGAGATGGTTGGTGGAAGAGCCAGAGCACAAGAGCGAGAGAGATGGAGCCTCCTTAGTAGAAGCAAGGAAGACTTTCTACTATCAAAGTGAGAGCATCTGCCTCTGAGGGCTGCAAGAAAAGATGGTTTTATTACCTCTTTACCCTTAAGAGAAAAAAGCAAATAGCTCCACCAAGAAGGTAAAGGTACAGGTCTGGCCCCCTTAAAGCATGAAAAGCACATGCTGACAAAATGGTAATATCTCTATGTGGCAAGCTAATTTCCATTATTCAGAAAGCCTCTGCCTTGCAGAAACATCAGAACACCCTTACTTCTCCCATGCAGACTACATTTCAAAAAGATGCACAGTTGTTACTTCTAAATTTAAAAATTTCAGTCATCTATGGGCATATCATTTTTTACCCTATTCTAATTTGCATATTCTAAACATGTATAACTCCAAATGTACTATATCAAACTTTTAGTTAGCCAGTATTCACAATTTACCATGGAAATGAAGATATTGAATCATATAGCAAACAATATCATCACATTATTTCCCCCTCTGATTTAGTATTATATTTATCACTAGGTCAAGCCCAATTTTATCTTCACTTGTACATGACTTCCCTTATGCTAAAAAGTCAAAATAAGGTTGAGCAGACAAGTATAACCCTGAAATCCAAGCAGCCAGGAGGTAAGGGCAGAAAGATCAAGACTTGCAGCATAGTGAAACCCTACCTCTCAAAAATACTGAGAGGGTAGAAAAGTCAAAATAGTCTATCCATTTAGCCATTATGGGGAACTCCTCTGAGGAGATAGGATTTGCTCCAGTCTCAGAAAGTGGTTCTGTAACTTGCAGTGGTTACCTTTCCTGTCTCAAACTTTCAGTTTCAGATGTAGCTGATGTCACCACATCATGGCACTGACAACAACCTTGTCCTGGAATCCTTCTCAAGCTCTGTCCTCGGTCTTATTCTTCCAAGTGCTACACGCAGACAAGGAGGAGCTGTTTGTCAGAGACAGTGAACTACAGTCCACAGGCCACTGAATTAGCACACAGCAGCCCTTCCGATGACCCAACACCACAAGAAATCATCACTACTCTTCGGAGTTCGCTTGCAATATGACACCCATAAAAGCATCTTTATATTTAGGCTATTCTTCTTCCCCTTGATCATTCACCCACTCTTTAATTTCTGCTCATATCTCGCACAGGCTCTGCTCACAGGAACCCATTCTGAGGTGAGATTTCTCTTCAGTATTTCGCAGGATATGTCCTCTTCCCTTCCCTTGAATTGAAGTCAATATTTTAAGGATCCATTGTCTTTCAGGTCCCTTTTTCTCTTTCTGTAGACTACATAACTCACCTGTGTCCTAAGTAACTCTTTTCCTTGGAAGTCTGAAGATTTTCTACTATATTTTCTGGATTCCCTCTGTAGTGTAATGATCGCTGCCATTCTAATGCTTTATATTCATGGTAAATTGATTTCTCCCCTGAAAGCCTGAAAGATCATTTTATCATTATTCTGAAATATTACAGACATTAACACAGTCTTTGTATTCATATAGTCAGAAAATTGAAAAAAGTTCTAGAATCTTATATTACTATTATAAAAATTGTACTTAAATAATTGATTTTCTTTCCCCCATTTTTCCCCACTTTGGAACTGCTTTATGAAGGAATTCTTTTAGTGGGCCCCATAGTTCACTTTGATTTATTTTATAGTGGTTATGTTTGTTTGTTTGTTTTGTAATATTCTAGCATCTGGGATATTTCTGCAATTTTCTTCATACGTTTTTGCTGGCATTTTAACATGTACAGCACAGTTCTGTATTTTGAATAATAATTTTATAAAATTAAATGTTGTTCATTACATTAATTACTTCTCTATTGCTATGATAAAATACTGTGACAAAAAGCAATGTAAGAAGAAACATTGGTTCTGTATAACAATTACTGAGAATAAAGTTCATCATGGTAGAAAAAGCATGACATGGTCAAAGGAGCAGGAAGCTGTCTGATAACATGCATTTTCACACAGAGAAAGCATAAAGAAATCAGGAAATAGGGTGAGGCTACAAGCACTCAAAACCGGCCCTCAGGAGTTTAGGCTCTCTACCAAGGCTCCATGGCCTGAGGGTTTCACTATCTCCTTATAGAATGCCACTATTAGAACAAGATCAAACACATGAACCTATGGGGACATTTCTCAGTCAAGCTGCCACACTGTGGTGTCACCTTCTCTCCTTTTCCATGTAATAGAAACTGCGGTACATATGGGTTTTGTTTCATTTGTGTGGCTTTTGTTTCCTTCATGAAGTCACTTCCTCAAAATTGTTGTTACTATCATCTTCAACTTAATGTCAGACACTAGAGAAATGGTTGAGTTCCTCTTTTGAGCATGGCATTTTCTGTAATGTAAACATCTCTGGTCACTTTGCAAAGTCATTTTCTCTTTAACTGATACAAGTATACAAAGCTCGTTAAGGAGAGGTAAGAATTAAGTCTGTAGGAAGGAAGAAAAGGTGAGAATTTAGAAGAGCCAAACAGCTAGATCAGGCTTTATTTATTTCGTTTCCTAAAAGAGAGGTGGTTTCTCCAGATCTGGATAGCGATGATCAGGACACAAAACTTCGAGACACAATGGCCAGAGTTCAGGAGAATATACATGCATGATTCAAGCTGGGCTTTTGTAGTTAAGGATAACTGGGGTCTTTTAGGGGAGGAATGTAGAAGCTAGCATTTATCTGTAAACAAATTCTTTCTGAAACTACAAGGTTCTGTTGTTTCTTTTGACCACCAGTGGTGTGTGGAGTAAGTGGCAGTTACTTTCCTGGCTTCCATGAAGCTTGGGCTCAGTTTGACTAACACCAAAATCCTATTGTCTCATTTTATGCTATTCTGTCTCTGTAAAACATTGTAACAGCTTTCATAAATGGATGAATTTATATCATAAATTTATCTCAAATAAGTTATAAAATTTAGTTCATAGTACTTTGCTTGTGGGCTAAGATTAAATTGGTGTCAAAAGCTCAATAAAAATGGATACTAAAGTCAAAAGGATTAATGTAGCTCTAGTGGCTGTCAGTTGCCAATCCTGTACCTGAATGATACGTAGACTTGAACATAAAATACATTTAATATCTTTTGTGATAACTCATGAATCTAGCCAAGACAATATGAACTTACTACATTTAAATCATGAGTGGGGCCTCTGTAGGGGTTCCACATCTGTGGATTCAGATAAAAATAATTGAAAGAAATGAATCTGTACTAAGCATGTAGAGAATGTTTCTTCCACAATGGTACAGTATAAAAGCTATTCAAATAGCACTTACATTTTATAAGATACTGTAAGAAATCAAGATATGACTTAAAATAAAGAGGAATAAAGATTTAAGCTGTATCAAATATTACACCAGTTTATCTAAGCTTTAGGATTCCTGCAGATTCTTCCATCTATAGGGACTCCTAGATCCAATCCTTTATGGATGTCAGGGCACACAGCTGTACTGAATGAGGTACATGAGGTAACTGAGAAATGGTGGATATAAAGTATTAAAATCATAGATCCCTTTCCTTCTGGAAAGAGTCTATTTGAAAATGCAAAACTCATGTGAAACTTCCAAGAATATCGCATTCTCTTTTAGAAGGCTTGAAATGCAGGCAAAGCTGCATAGCTCAGGAAGAGTGAGTTAGAGGAAGCTGGCGGTGTGCAGGAGACTATTCTCAAACACTGTCTGAAAAGGGACGTGGCTTTTAGATTGGCAATAAGAAAGGAATTCGTGGGTTTAGTCATTAGTCATTGATCTCAATGACAAACAGCAACAATACTGCCCACATAGGACATTTCAGTACAGTGAGGAAGTGAAATAGCAAGAGAACGTCTCTGACTAGAACCAGGGCATGTGAGCTCTCCAGGCGATTCAGTGAAATGGCTTGCATGTGGATCCTTCCTAGTTTGGATTTCTATTGCTGTGAAGAGATACCACGACCACAGGAAAACATCTAATTGGGGCTGGCTTACAGTTCAGAGGTTTAGTCCATTATCTTCATGGTGAGAAAGATGGCGGTGTGCAGACAGACATGGTACTGGAGAAGAAGCTCAAAGTTTCTTGACCTGCAGGCAGAGGAAGTGGACTGAGACACACTTCCTCCAACAGAGTCACACCTACTCCAGCAAGGCCACACCTCCTAATGTGCTACTCGCTGAATCTTTGGGGACCATTTCTACTCAAACCACTACAGAATCCACGTTTTTAAAAAAAAAAAATGTTAGTAGGTAATGCAGACACCTAACAAAAGCCAGTGGAGAAACTGCAGTACCCTTGGATTCACAGGGGTGGAGATTAAAGTCTTTCTTTTCTAAAGAAATAAAGCAATGAACTCTGACATCCAGGTAAAGGTAATCAGAAAGTGATGTATGTATAGGAAAATATCAAGAAATGTAAATAACCCATATGGTTGACGAGATGTCAACTAGATAAAAGGTGTGGGAACCTGGACTTAATGTTATGTTGTCCGGGATACATGACAATGGAGTAATAAAGGAGTATCAGATATCCACACAGGAAAAATTGACAAGTTTTTATAGAAGGTAAAACACAGGGAGTTTAAAACCCTCATAGTTTCTGAGTCATCAGAAATATTTGTGAAGTTCCATACTTAGAATATAGATAGATTATCTTAGTCTCTCTCGTTGAACAGGCTCCACGCCCTGTTAATTTGAATTATTTTGATTCTTACCTAATTCATGGCTCTATGTCTTTTTACAGAGGATCTAGGAATGTGTCTAATCATTATACTTTGGTTAATATTTGTTTTAAAAAAACTCAGAAAACTAAATCATAAATCAAGCCTGCTTAGAACTAAAGAATTATGATCAAACACAGAAATAAATTTAATTACATATAATTTTAACCTAATATAGAAAATAAAGAGCATGCTCTCATAATTAAATGGAATGTATGTCTTAGTTAGGGTTTCTATTGCTCTGACAAAGCACCATGACCAAAAAAAAAAAAAAAAATGTTAGGAAGGAAAATGTTTGTTCTGCTTACACTTCCACATTGCTGTTCATCACTGAAGGGAATCAGGATAGTAACTCAAGCAGTATCAGAAGCTGGAGGCAGGAACTAATACAGAGGCCATGGAGGGGAGCTGCTTATTGGTCTGCTTCCATGGTTTTCTCGGCCTGCTTATTTTTTGAACCCAGGACCAATAATCCAGGCATGGCAGCAACCACCAGGGGCTAGCCCTCCTCACATTGATTGATAATTAAGAAAATGCCTTACAGCTGGATCTCTAGGAGGCATTTCCTCAGCTAAGGCTCCTTCCTCTCTGATGACTCCAGTTTGTGTCAAGTTGACATGAAGCTCCTTAATCATTTGGGCAAGAAAGTGCTCTTGCCTGGACTGCTTCACTGGACATGCAGCACCCACAGAGAGATGACTGTTGAACTTGCCTAAAGGTGAGATGGTCCTTCGGGGTTCCTGCTTCATGATAGAGTCTGCTAGACATTCCGCAGGATACAGAAGAAGGTAACTGACGAACTGCCTTGGCCTAGTTGATAGGGCAGAACTTAGGTAGGCGGGGAAGACAGAACTGAATGCTGTGTGGCAGAGAGGCAGAGTAGGAGAGAGACACCATGGAGCCACCAGAGACAGACATGCAAAATCGTTCCCGGTAAGCCACTGCCACGTGGTTATATACAGATTAATAGAAATGGGTTAAATCAAGATGTGAGAGTTAGCCAATAAGAGGCTAGAGATAATGGGCCAAGCAGTGATTTAATTAATGCAGTTTCTGTTTGGTTATTTTGAGGCTAAACTAGCAGGGCGACCGGGAAGAACAAGCAGGCCCTCTCCCTGCAACAAATACCATGTAATAAGTAGTTATTTGTTTAAAACTTACATTAATAACACAGTCATTAATAAGAATATGTCAAGTACTTATTTTAATTAGGCACCACAGCAAGTGCTGAGGACAGACATGCTTCACTTTCCCCTCCTAGAGGCTCACAGACTGGACACAGGGAACAATCAGAAGAGCACACATTTACCTACTGTTACATCAGTCAATGGAGAACCCAATTAGGCGGAACTCTGGGCACTAGAAACAGGTCGCATATTTATTATTTAAGTGAATTAACTTTGGCCTTTTCCTCCTGAATCATTTATTGCTTTTCTTTTTCTCTCAAGCCCAATGTTCATTCATTAGCAAATCTCATTGACTTCTGGTTCACAGTTTATCTTAAACATGAACGTGCTTCTCTCATTCCGGTGCCACAAACTAACTCAGCTTCTCACCACGTCACTTGTTGAACTTTTGCAACAGCCTTTTCTGTCTGAGCTTCCTGCTTCCACCCTTGTTCCCTAGAAGCTCTTCTTCACCCAGCAGCTACAGCTATGTTTTTAAAATGAGTAATTCCATTTTGAAACTCTAATCAAAGCCTGCACCACCTTAAGGAGAGCAAACTTCTAATAATGACCTGAGAAACACACTATGGATTGTACTCACCTCCCCTAGTGTGAATCGCATCCTGTATGTCCCTCGGCAACCAAGAAGACATTCACTCTAGAGACCCACAACTCCTGTGTCCCTCACTAAATGTAGTCTTCTGAACTTGCCTCTACTGCTAGCTTTGAGATCACATAGACACCATTTAGTCAGTGTAGATGTTTCTTTTCAAACCAACCTATAAAAAATAGCATGCCCCATCAATCCTCAATCACGTCTTTTTTATTTTTTTCTTTTATTGGTTTCTCAAGACAGGGTTTCTCTGTAGCTTTGGAGCCTGTCCTGGAACTAGCTCTTGTAAACCAGGTTGGTCTCTCAGACTCACAGAGATCCGCCTGCCTCTGCCTCCCGAGTGCTGGGATTAAAGGAGTGTGTCACCACTGCCCATCTCAATAATGTCTTATATTCTTTATTTGACTACCATCTGTCTTTATTTGAGAATGGAAAAATGCCACAGCAGCAAAAAATTCACACATTTTCTCATCTATCATACTCCTAGAAGTGTATAACTTCTATATATATAACATCCACTATCAGAATCTGGTGACTTAGGAAGTCAAACATGACTGTTCATTCCAGCCTACCTAAGTGAGTAAATAAATCGGGTATGTACTGAGGTGTTGCCCTCAGTCTCATTATAGGTACTGAGTCTTCTGCATATAACTCCTCAGAAGGTTTCAGAAGTACACATGTTACTATTTTTCATTCTAACCTTTATGTGGGATTTTATGGAGATTCTGAATTTGAAAGGTTATGGAAGTCATATTAGGATATTTTTAAGACAGAAAAAAAGTGACTTTATAAACTCACCTAGAAACTTGGCTCTTGCTCTCCACAACTCCCCCTGCCACCAGCACACTTCCTGCTCTTCCTGCAGGGGTTATTCTCCCCGGATACCACCTCTCTCTCCCTGTCCCTTCCCAGCTTGCACCCAGAATCCTCCCCCCCTCCCCCTGCCTCATCCTCCCATCTTTGGGGCCACAAAATCCCACAGCTCAGCCTGTTTGGGCTCTGGGGACCTGGAATTGAGTGCACCCAGGCCGGTGGGAGGTCCCCTCCTTCATTTGACTGCCCGGAGCAAGGTAGGCCTTTGTCTGAGAGCTGCTTGGCCTGCAAGGGGACCTGAAAGTCTGCAGGAGGATCCATCGTTCTTTGGGGTGAGTGAGGAGTGAGTGCCCGAACCGCGGCAGCTGCCCGGAGAGGGACCACCGACTCTCCACAACTCCCCCTGCCACCAGCACACTTCCTGCTCTTCCTGCAGGGGTTATTCTCCCCAGATACTGCCTCTCTCTCCCTGTCCCTTCCCAGCTTGCACCCAGAATCCTCCCCCCCCTCCCCCTTCCTCATCCTCCCGTCTTTGGGGCCACAAAATCCCACAGCTCAGCCTGTTTGGGCTCTGGGGACCCGGAATTGAGTGCACCCAGGCCGGTGGGAGGTCCCCTCCTTCATTTGACTGCCCGGAGCAAGGTAGGCCTTTGTCTGAGAGCTGCTTGGCCTGCAAGGGGACCTGAAAGTCTGCAGGAGGATCCATCGTTCTTTGGGGTGAGTGAGGAGTGAGTGCCCGAACCGCGGCAGCTGCCCGGAGAGGGACCACCGACTCTCCACAACTCCCCCTGCCACCAGCACACTTCCTGCTCTTCCTGCAGGGGTTATTCTCCCCGGATACCACCTCTCTCTCCCTGTCCCTTCCCAGCTTGCACCCAGAATCCTCCCCCCCTCCCCCTGCCTCATCCTCCCATCTTTGGGGCCACAAAATCCCACAGCTCAGCCTGTTTGGGCTCTGGGGACCTGGAATTGAGTGCACCCAGGCCGGTGGGAGGTCCCCTCCTTCATTTGACTGCCCGGAGCAAGGTAGGCCTTTGTCTGAGAGCTGCTTGGCCTGCAAGGGGACCTGAAAGTCTGCAGGAGGATCCATCGTTCTTTGGGGTGAGTGAGGAGTGAGTGCCCGAACCGCGGCAGCTGCCCGGAGAGGGACCACCGACTCTCCACAACTCCCCCTGCCACCAGCACACTTCCTGCTCTTCCTGCAGGGGTTATTCTCCCCGGATACTGCCTCTCTCTCCCTGTCCCTTCCCAGCTTGCACCCAGAATCCTCCCCCCCTCCCCCTTCCTCATCCTCCCGTCTTTGGGGCCACAAAATCCCACAGCTCAGCCTGTTTGGGCTCTGGGGACCCGGAATTGAGTGCACCCAGGCCGGTGGGAGGTCCCCTCCTTCATTTGACTGCCCGGAGCAAGGTAGGCCTTTGTCTGAGAGCTGCTTGGCCTGCAAGGGGACCTGAAAGTCTGCAGGAGGATCCATCGTTCTTTGGGGTGAGTGAGGAGTGAGTGCCCGAACCGCGGCAGCTGCCCGGAGAGGGACCACCGACTCTCCACAACTCCCCCTGCCACCAGCACACTTCCTGCTCTTCCTGCGGGGGTTATTCTCCCCGGATACCACCTCTCTCTCCCTGTCCCTTCCCAGCTTGCACCCAGAATCCTCCCCCCCTCCCCCTGCCTCATCCTCCCATCTTTGGGGCCACAAAATCCCACAGCTCAGCCTGTTTGGGCTCTGGGGACCTGGAATTGAGTGCACCCAGGCCGGTGGGAGGTCCCCTCCTTCATTTGACTGCCCGGAGCAAGGTAGGCCTTTGTCTGAGAGCTGCTTGGCCTGCAAGGGGACCTGAAAGTCTGCAGGAGGATCCATCGTTCTTTGGGGTGAGTGAGGAGTGAGTGCCCGAACCGCGGCAGCTGCCCGGAGAGGGACCACCGACTCTCCACAACTCCCCCTGCCACCAGCACACTTCCTGCTCTTCCTGCAGGGGTTATTCTCCCCGGATACCACCTCTCTCTCCCTGTCCCTTCCCAGCTTGCACCCAGAATCCTCCCCCCCTCCCCCTGCCTCATCCTCCCATCTTTGGGGCCACAAAATCCCACAGCTCAGCCTGTTTGGGCTCTGGGGACCTGGAATTGAGTGCACCCAGGCCGGTGGGAGGTCCCCTCCTTCATTTGACTGCCCGGAGCAAGGTAGGCCTTTGTCTGAGAGCTGCTTGGCCTGCAAGGGGACCTCACAGTCTGAGAAGGATCCATCATTCTTTGGGGTGAGTGAGGAGTGAGTGCCCGAACCGCGGCAGCTGCCCGGAGAGGGACCACCGACTCTCCACAACTCCCCCTGCCACCAGCACACTTCCTGCTCTTCCTGCAGGGGTTATTCTCCCCGGATACCACCTCTCTCTCCCTGTCCCTTCCCAGCTTGCACCCAGAATCCTCCCCCCCTCCCCCTGCCTCATCCTCCCGTCTTTGGGGCCACAAAATCCCACAGCTCAGCCTGTTTGGGCTCTGGGGACCTGGAATTGAGTGCACCCAGGCCGGTGGGAGGTCCCCTCCTTCATTTGACTGCCCGGAGCAAGGTAGGCCTTTGTCTGAGAGCTGCTTGGCCTGCAAGGGGACCTCACAGTCTGCAGAAGGATCCATCATTCTTTGGGGTGAGTGAGGAGTGAGTGCCCGAACCGCGGCAGCTGCCCGGAGAGGGACCACCGACTCTCCACAACTCCCCCTGCCACCAGCACACTTCCTGCTCTTCCTGCAGGGGTTATTCTCCCCGATACTGCCTCTCTCTTCCTGTCCCTTCCCAGCTTGCACCCAGAATCCTCCCCCCCCTCCCCCTGCCTCATCCTCCCGTCTTTGGGGCCACAAAATCCCACAGCTCAGCCTGTTTGGGCTCTGGGGACCTGGAATTGAGTGCACCCAGGCCGGTGGGAGGTCCCCTCCTTCATTTGACTGCCTGGGGCAAGGTAGGCCTTTGTCTGAGAGCTGCTTGGCCTGCAAGGGGACCTCACAGTCTGCAGGAGGATCCATCATTCTTTGGGGTGAGTGAGGAGTGAGTGCCCGAACCGCGGCAGCTGCCCGGAGAGGGACCACCGACTTTCCACAACTCCCCCTGCCACCAGCACACTTCCTGCTCTTCCTGCAGGGGTTATTCTCCCCGGATACTGCCTCTCTCTTCCTGTCCCTTCCCAGATTGCACCCAGAATCCTCCCCCCCTC
The DNA here is from genome assembly GCF_903992535.2 of Arvicola amphibius. Taxonomy (NCBI): domain Eukaryota; kingdom Metazoa; phylum Chordata; class Mammalia; order Rodentia; family Cricetidae; genus Arvicola; species Arvicola amphibius. The sequence goes on from NC_052064.1 coordinate 11,930,678, forward strand.
CCCCTGCCTCATCCTCCCGTCTTTGGGGCCACAAAATCCCACAGCTCAGCCTGTTTGGGCTCTGGGGACCTGGAATTGAGTGCACCCAGGCCGGTGGGAGGTCCCCTCCTTCATTTGACTGCCCGGAGCAAGGTAGGCCTTTGTCTGAGAGCTGCTTGGCCTGCAAGGGGACCTCACAGTCTGCAGGAGGATCCATCATTCTTTGGGGACACCAAACACCTCCACGCTCCTTTTGAAGGAAGAGATGGGCAGGCGCCAATGCAGGAGCTCCTCCAACAACATGAAAGGCAACATGACATCACCACAAGCCAGACATCCCGAAACAACAAGAATTGAACACCCTACCCCAGAAGATATAGAAGAAACCGACATTAAACAGTACTTTATAAAAATAATAGAGGACCTTAAACAGGAGGTAAAAAACTGCCATAAAGAAATGGAGATGACAAACAAAAAGGTAGACGAAATAAATAAATCTCTCAAAGATACCCAAGAAAAACAAGAAAAACAAGAAAAAGCAATCAAACAGGTAAGGGAAACAGTACAAGACCTGATAAATGAAATGGAGGTATTGAAGAAAACACAATCTGAGGGACGACTGGAAATGGAAACTCTGAGTAAACGAACAGAAACTTCAGAGACAAGTATTTCCAACCGAATACAAGAGATGGAAGAAAGAATCTCGGACTCTGAAGATACTATAGAGGAAATAAACTCACAGATTAAAGAACTAAACAAATCTAACAAATTCTTAACACAAAACATTCAGGAAATCTGGGACACCATGAAAAGACCAAACCTAAGAATAATTGGGGTAGAAGAAGGAGAAGAATTACAACTCAAAGGCCCAGAAAACATATTCAACAAAATTATAGAAGAAAACTTCCCCAACCTAAAGAAGGATGTTCCTATGAAGGTACAAGAAGCCTACAGAACACCAAATAGACTGGATCAAAAGAAAGCATCCCCACGCCATATAATAATCAAAACACAAAACATACAGAATAAAGAACAGATATTAAGAGCTGCAAAGGAAAAAGGTCAAGTAACATATAAAGGGAAACCTATCAGAATTACACCTGATTTCTCAATGGAAACCATGAAAGCCAGAAGAGCTTGGATAGATGTGCTACAGACACTTAGGGAACATGGATGCAAGCCTAGACTATTATACCCAGCAAAGCTTGCATTCACCATTGATGGAGAAAACAAGATATTCCAGGACAAAAACAGATTTAAACAATACGCAGCCACAAATCCAGCCTTGCAGAAAGTAATAGAAGGAAAAACACAAACCAAGGAGTCCAACAACGCCGACAATAACTCAGGCATCTAGCGACCCTTCACCAGCACAACTAGAAGAAGGGAAACACACAAACTCTACTACTAAAAATGACTGAAGTTAACAACCACTGGTCATTAATATCACTTAATATCAATGGACTCAATTCACCTATAAAAAGGCACAGGCTAAGAGACTGGATACGAAAACAGAATCCAACATTTTGCTGTTTACAAGAAACACACCTCAACCACAAAGACAGGCACCTACTCAGAGTAAAGGGTTGGGAAAAGGTTTATCAAGCAAATGGCCCTAAGAAACAAGCGGGTGTGGCCATACTAATTTCCAACAAAGTTGACTTCAAACTAAAATCAATCAGAAGAGATGGAAAGGGACACTTTATACTCATAACAGGAAAAATCCTTCAGAATGAAGTCTCAATTCTGAATATCTATGCCCCTAATATAAAAGCTCCCACTTATGTAAAAGAAACACTTCTAGAACTCAAGGCAGCCATCAAACCACACACACTAATAGTTGGAGACTTCAACACTCCTCTCTCACCAATGGACAGGTCAATCAGACAGAAACCTAACAGAGAATTGAAAGACTTAATGGAGGTAATGAACCAAATGGACTTAACAGACTTCTATAGAACATTCCACCCAAATAGGAAAGAATATACCTTCTTCTCTGCGGCTCATGGAACCTTTTCGAAAATTGACCATATACTTGGTAACAAAGCAAACTTCCACAGTTACAAAAAAATATTAGTAACCACCTGTGTCTTATCGGATCACCATGGATTAAAATTAGAATTCAACAACAATGCTACCCCCAGAAGGCCCACAAACTCATGGAAACTGAACAGTCAACTACTGACCCACACCTGGGTCAAGGAAGAAATAAAGAAAGAAATTAAAGTCTTTCTTGAATTTAATGAAAACAAAGACACAACATACTCAAACCTATGGGACACAATGAAAGCAGTGCTAAGAGGAAAGTTCATAGCACTAAGTGCCCACTTAAAGAAAACGGAGAAAGCACTCATTGGTGACTTAACAGCACACCTGAAAGCTCTGGAAAAAAAAGAAGCAGACTCACCTAGGAGAAGTAGAAGACTGGAAATAATCAAACTGAGGGCAGAAATCAACAAAATAGAAACACAGAAAACAATCCAAAGAATCAATGAAACAAGAAGCTGGTTCTTGGAGAAAATCAACAAGATTGACAAACCCTTAGCCAAACTAATCAAACGGCAGAGGGAGAACACGCAAATTAACAAGATCAGAAATGAAAAGGGGGACATAACCACAGACACAGAGGAAATTCAGAAAATCATTAGATCTTACTACAAAAGCCTGTATGCCACAAAATTGGAAAATGTAAAAGAAATGGACAGTTTTTTAGATAAATACCATATACCAAAGTTAAACCAGGACCAGGTAAATGCTCTAAATCGTCCTGTTAGTCGCGAAGAATTAGAAACTGTTATCAGAAACCTCCCTACCAAAAAGAGCCCAGGACCAGATGGTTTCAATGCGGAATTCTACCAGAACTTCCAAGAAGACCTAATACCTATACTCCTTAAGGTATTTCATAATATAGAAACACAAGAGTCACTGCCAAATTCCTTCTATGAAGCTACAGTTACCCTGATACCTAAACCACACAAAGACTCAACCAAGAAAGAGAATTACAGGCCAATCTCACTCATGAACATGGACGCAAAAATTCTCAATAAAATACTGGCAAACCGAATCCAAGAACACATTAGAAAAATTATCCATTACGATCAAGTAGGCTTCATCCCAGAGATGCAGGGCTGGTTCAACATACGAAAATCTATTAATGTAATCCATCATATAAACAAACTGAAGGAAAAAAACCATATGGTCATCTCATTAGATGCTGAAAAAGCATTTGACAAAATTCAGCACCCTTTTATGATAAAGGTCTTGGAGAGATTAGGGATACAAGGGTCATTCCTAAATATAATAAAAGCTATTTACAGCAAGCCGACAGCTAACATCAAATTAAACGGAGAGAAACTCAAGGCTATCCCACTAAATTCAGGAACACGACAAGGCTGTCCACTCTCTCCTTATCTCTTCAATATAGTGCTTGAAGTTCTAGCAATAGCAATAAGACAACATAAGGGAATCAAGGGGATTCAATTTGGAAAGGAAGAAGTTAAACTTTCTTTATTTGCAGATGATATGATAGTATACATAACCGACCCCAAAAACTCCACCAAAGAACTCCTACAGCTGATAAACTCCTTCAGTAACGTGGCAGGATACAAGATCAACTCCAAAAAATCAGTCGCCCTCCTATACACAAAGGATAAGGAAGCAGAGAGGGAAATCAGAGAAGTATCACCTTTCACAATAGCCACAAATAGCATAAGATATCTGGGAGTATCGCTAACCAAGGAAGTGAAGGATTTATTTGACAAGAACTTTAAGTCTTTGAAGAAAGAAATTGAAGAGGATACCAGAAAATGGAAGGATCTCCCCTGCTCGTGGATTGGGAGGATCAACATAGTAAAAATGGCAATTCTACCAAAAGCAATCTATAGATTCAATGCAATCCCAATCAAGGTCCCATTAAAATTCTTCACAGAGATTGAGAGGACAATAATCAACTTTATATGGAAAAACAAGAAACCCAGGATAGCCAAAAAAAATCTTATACAATAAAGGTACTTCTGGAGGCATTACCATCCCTGACTTCAAACTCTATTACAGAGCTACAGTATTGAAAACGGCTTGGTATTGGCATAAGAACAGAGAAGTTGACCAATGGAATCGTATAGAAGACCCGGATCTTAAACCACAAACCTATGAACACCTGATTTTTGATAAAGGAGCCAAAAGTACACAATGGAAAAAAGAGGGCATCTTCAACAAATGGTGCTGGCATAACTGGATGTCAACCTGTAGAAGAATGAAAGTAGATCCATATCTATCACCATGCACAAAACTCAAGTCCAAATGGATTAAAGACCTCAATATTAATTTGAACACATTGAGATTGATAGAGGAGAAAGTGGGAAGTACTCTACAACAAATGGGCACAGGGAACCGTTTCCTATGCATAACCCCAGCTGCACAGACTTTAAGGGCAACATTGAATAAATGGGACCTCCTGAAGTTGAGCAGCTTCTGTAAAGCAAAGGACATTGTCACTAAGACACAAAGGCAGCCTACTGACTGGGAAAAGATCTTCACCAACCCTGCAACTGACAAAGGTCTGATCTCTAAAATATATAAGGAACTCAAGAGACTAGACGGTAAAATGCCAATTAACCCAATTAAAAAATGGGGCGATGAACTGAACAGAGAATTCTCAACAGAAGAAGTTCGAATGGCCAAAAGACACTTAAGGTCATGCTCAACCTCCCTAGCTATCAGGGAAATGCAAATCAAAACAACTTTGAGATATCATCTTACACCTGTCAGATTGGCTAAAATCCAAAACACCAATAATAACCTTTGCTGGAGAGGTTGTGGGGTAAGGGGCACACTCATCCATTGCTGGTGGGAATGCAAACTTGTGCAACCACTTTGGAAAGCAGTGTGGCGGTTTCTCAGGAAATTCGGGATCAACCTACCCCAGGACCCAGCAATTCCACTATTGGGAATCTACCCAAGAGATGCCCAATCATACAACAAAAGCATATGCTCATCTATGTTCATAGCAGCATTATTTGTAATAGCCGGATCCTGGAGACAGCCTAGATGCCCTTCAGTGGAAGAATGGATGAAGAAACTGTGGAATATATACATGCTAGAATACTACTCAGCGGTAAAAAACAATGACATCTTGAATTTTGCAGGCAAATGGATGGAAATAGAAAACACTATTCTGAGTGAGGTAACCCAGACCCATAAAGATGAACATGGGATGTACTCACTCATATTCGGTTTCTAGCCATGATTAAAGGACATCGAGCCTATAAGTTTGGGATCCTTGAGAAGATAATAAGAAGGTGAACTCCCAAAAAAGATATAGTAATCCTCCTGGATATTGGAAGTAGACACGATCGCCAGGCAAAATTGGGAACTTGAGGGTTGGGCAAGACTGGGCCAAGGGAAGATAGGGTGTCATTTTTAAAGAAAACTCGTGAGATCTTGATTTTTAAGCAGGAAAAGAAGAATCAAAAGCAAATAGCAATTTTAGGTCTTACATTAAAATCTTTAGTTCACTGTAAATGATAAAGGAAAACATAAAAAGAAATATTTCAATATATAGGAAGAGGCAATGGCTTTCCGAATAATACTACAACAGCTCGAGATTCTAACAAGAGCTGACAAGTGGATCTTACAAAATTAAAACATTTCTGGACAGCAAAGGAAATAATAAATAGTCTGAATATATAAAAAAGCAAAGAGTTAAGCACCAAAGAACAAATAATTCAGTCAATGGGTGAATCAATTGAACAGACAATTCTTAAAATAAGACGTAAAATTGGACAATAAGTACCTGAAAAAAGTGTTCAATATCACTAGTCCTCTGGGAAATGTTAATAAAAAAATACCCTGAAATTTCATCTCACGTAGGTAAGAATTATCATTAAGAAAATGAAGCCGGGCGGCGGTGGCGCATGCCTTTAATCCCAGCACTCGGGAGGCGAGGCAGGCAGATCTCTGTGAGTTCGAGGCCAGCCTGGTCTACAAGAGCTAGTTCCAGGACAGGCTCTAAAAAAGCTGCAGAGAAACCCTGTCTCGAAAAACCAAAAAAAAAATGAACAGCTTGAGGAAGAAGGATTAGAAAGACAATGAGAGCCAGAAGATGAGGAAGTCTGCTGCCAACATGTGACTCCTAGAAAGGGCAAGGACATTTCATCCAGAAAACACTAACAACATGGCTGCATAAACAAGACCTGAACAATGATAATACCAATGGACATGTTAACACAGAAGGGGGAACTCTCCAAGATCCCCACTCTTAGATGAAGGGCTATGGACAATTAAAAACTACCAAGAGAGCAAGTGTCCTTGTGGTATGTTGGAGCATCCTTAGGGTGTGTCCCCAAGAATAGTACAGCTGTGTCTTGAAGTATATGAATTCACAGTTGTCTGAAAAAACACAAAATTGATTTCCAAACTGCCTGTACAAGTTTGCACTCCCACCAACAATGGAGGAGTGTTCTCCTTGCTCTACATCCTCCTCGCCAGAATAAGCTATCACTTGTGTTCTTGATCTTAGCCATTAGAACAGGTATAAGATCAATCTCAAAGTCGCTTTGATTTGCATTTTCTTGGTGGTTAAGGATGTTAAATATTGAAGTGTTTCTCAGCCATTTATGTGTGTGTGTGTGTGTGTGTGTGTGTGTGTGTGTGTGTGATATGAAAACAGAAAAGAATTCGTTAGATGGAGAAATGGAGCCAGAAACGGGTCATGATAGAGGAAGTGAATAGGGAGCAAATTGAAATAAAAAATAGAATGACTTTTGTATTTTTGAAAATTTCATGATGAAATGCATGTATTCATGTAGTTACACTAGTAAAAACTGAAAAGCCACAGTGAGTTCAGATAAAAACATAGTAAGAAAAAATTTTGTTTAAAATGATCATATTTGAAGAAAACACAAATAATCCATGGGATATGAAGGACATATTGTCAAAAGTGAAAAACAAGAAGGAACAAAGATAAGAGATGAAGAAGCCAAATGTTTTCTTACAGAATAATATAATACAATAATGGACTTAATTTTGATAAATCTTTACCAAATGAATTAGAGGTTCATAATCTTAACAGTTATGCAGCAAAATACAAGCTGCCTTTATTGCACAAAAATGTCTAAAAGCATACTATCATAGTTTGTCATTGCTTATTGTCCAAGCAATCACTTTAGGTACATCTAAACAGACTGGCTCAGATTAAAAGGGCACACTCAGCTTCAGATGAATTCGGAATATGCAAAGTAGTGAGAAGCAGTAAGAGGAAGCAGCAAATGTGTTATCTGATAGGTACAATAAAGCCAATTATCACCTCTACTGAAAACACAAAGAACCTGAAACTTCAGATGCACTATCATTAAATAATACGTGTGATAACCACAATTAAAGATTTAGTTTCTGCAGACCCCTGTTAGCATTTTGTAAACTTAACTTACCAAAACAAAGCAGGATCGCTGTGAACCTCATTTATGTTGTCAGAAATTTATTGGAAAAATAGATGAAATGTGAGAATAGAATTTAAAGCAAATTTGACAAGTATTGAATAGAATAGTTATAGCAACTAATTATGTCATTTTTATTTAATGAAATATTTACATCATAAAATTAAATATTAATAGAATTAAATATTTAAAATTAAAGAATCACTTATTTTATAACTCAAAAGGACTTCAGAAGTCTTGGGAATCAACTTTCCTATTTTCCCATTGAGAAAATATAAGCACACACAGGAGAATTTAGTTTCTCTTGATGGCATTTTGAGCATATAAATGCAAAGAAGAAGAGATGACGATCAAGAAGAAACTGACGTGGAAAAGAGTCTCATCCGATATCTCACACTTAGTGAGGTTGGCTCTGTGAAGCACTTTATATATGTCGGCTTATTTCATCTGAACAGAAAGCCTATGAAAATATATTGTTTAACATACAAGGAAACCTAGGCTCAGATTGTAAATGACCTTTGCTGTTGAACAGTTAGAGACAGAGCAAAGACTTAGCTCACACATCTAAACTCCAGTCAACTGCTGTCGTTCCCCCTATCTCACGGCTATAAAGGCTTAGGGTCACAAGTGTATGTTCAAATCACATTATCTACTCATGAAAGTCACATGCTGTACAAATAAAGGTCATAAAACATAAAATGTTCAAAGAGGAAATTTGAAATAAAAGAAACTACTATGGGAACAGGCATAGACACATTAGTATTTTCAGAGGTGTTATAAAAGGAGCGGCAGGCCGCTTCTTGCCACCCGGCTCCCAGCCACCTGGCTAGCTTATACCCCGAAATAACAGTTAAATTATATTCATTTAAACACTGCCCGACCCATTATTTTTAGCCTCATAATGATTAACTCTCACATACTAGTTTAACCCATTTCTAATAATCTGTATCGCCACTTGACTGTGGCTTACCGGGATGAGTCTAACCAGCATCGTCTTGGAGAGGAGAGCCATGGTGTCTGTCACACTGCCTTCTTCCTCCCAGAATTTAGTTCTGTTATTTTCTGCCCATCTAAAGGCTGCCCTATCAAAGGCCAAGGCAGTTTCTTTATTTAACCAATGAAAGCAACAAAAATACAAAAGGACCTCCTACACCACAGAGGTAAGGGGCTCAGTGGAGAAGATGGATGCATGGTTTCCATTGCCAGCGAAGGGAATACAGGAGAACGAGGAGGGTACCACAAGGAGGGAAAGGTGCTGTTTTCTCAACTAGCTCCAGGATAAGACCACCTGATGGAGAGATTGCAGGCGCTGCCTCTCCTGATCTACAGCTTGGGATTCCAGGAGAGCAGAGTCTGCAGGCTGATGGAAAGCCAAAAGGGCAACAGAAATCTCAGGCAGGTGGATATTACTGTGTGGCCCTTGGCAAGGTGAGATAGGTCCGTGGGGATGCGTGAGACATAAACACAAACAAGGATAAACTTGGCAAAGGGCAGGTGTCTATTGCAAAATGATAGAAGACATGGGTTTCATAAAACTCAACTAGAAACATTAACAAAGAGGCATGTATAATTATAAGTTATGATGAAACTCAGTTATTTCATAAGATTTCAATAATCCGCATAATATATGGCATACAGGTCTGAAGAGCATCAGCCGTTAAAGCAGACATCTGTCTACATGCTACTTAGCCCAGCCACTTTTGTTTTTGGATTAGGAGACTCCAGTCTAGCTGAGCAGTATGATTTCATGATTGAAATCAGCTAGTAATAAGCCCAGACACACACACACACACACATTGGCTTATTACTAGCTGATATATATATATATATATATATATATATATCACATTCCTAAGTACATAAATACAGCCTTCATGGTCCATATAATAATTATATATATATATATGTGTGTGTGTGTGTGTGTGTGGTGTGTATACATATGTGTGTGCATATGTGTATACATATGTATATGTGCATACATTGCATACATATATGTATATGCACATAAATATATACATATGATTTCAGAGCTGATCTCTTGATACTGTGTAGCTAAGCATCTGGAAGCTCTTTCATGGGGATGACAATTTCTCCCACTCTCAGCCACTCAACCACTCAGCAATCTTTGGTTGCCTGCAGAAGAATGATTTTTGTTAATATGATGTGGGCTTTGCAGTTGTTGAAATACTGGTTATTATAAATACCAAACATTTCCCTGAACTAGCTCATTGTAAAAACTTTGATATAAAAAGTCTTTTCTAAAATGGCTCTTTTGTGCTAGCTAAAAGGGCAGCTGAGGACCATTTGTCTGTTCTGTGCCATGTATCGAGTATCCTTACATATAAAGGGCTCGTACAGAGCTTGGCTTACAAGAAAAAATATTGAAATAGAATTTATCCTTGACCTAAAAAAAAATCCCAAAAAGTCATGCTAAGGTGCTTTCCTCTCTCTCTCTCTCTCTCTCTCTCTCTCTCTCTCTCTCTCTCTCTCTCTCTCTCTCTCTCTCTCTCTCTCTCTCTCATAGTTCAAAATTAGAAAAAAAATACACACTGACTGGGAAATTAATGATACTTTAAAAATAAATATTTCATATTAATATGTTCAATAGTAAATTAAGGGCATTGTACATGGTCACTGTGCACCACACGCACACATGGTCCTTCTGTTCTACGTAACAAGAATAAATCATGTCCTATTCAGATCTGAATAAGAGTAAAATTTTTTAATTCTACCTTTGTTTTCCTGAATGCTCCGATCCAGGAATTGGGAATATCACATTCACCATAAAGTGCTCCTTGCATTGGACTCACAAGACTGCATATAAACTTCTCATGGGGACTTTTTTACTAAGTTAACAAAATAGCTTAGGTTAGTCACCACATCCTCATTTTGGAATGAACATTCTGATGCCCATGGAGTTTGACGAACGACACCTGAGTGCTCGGAAGGACTCTCCATCCAACAACTGAGTGACGCTGCCCACATTCAGCCCATATAATCAGCAGCAGTACAATATTCAAGGGGGAAGCATAAAACATGCTTGGGTATGGTAATGAATGTGATTACACCACCACCAAATTAAACCTATTTTCATTTTGATATTATAAAAAAAGCAGCAGGGGGTGACTAGATAACTTGCTTTTACTTTATTAAGTTCCTTATGTGGATGTCAGCTGGATGGAGAACTCCCTTGGAGTGAATTAAGAACATTTGGGCCTTGTCTCTATATTCAAAACAGTGTGACTTCGAGTCAGGCTTTTCGAGTTTGCCTCTTTCAGCCTGCCAGAGGGGAGATTAAGGAGTGCTCCCAAGTGCCTAGCCTGATTATTGCCTTCTTTATGTGGGAGGCTTTTCCTCAGGCCTCCAAATAACACACTGTGACATTGAGCCGAGGAGACACTGATCTGTCCCACCAGGGCCATCTTAGTTGAACAGGACAGATGTACAGATATGGTGATTGTCCACATCTATGGCCACTTTAGAGGGAACTAAATCCTTCACAGCCCAACCTCCTGCAGATGAACACAGATTTATGGCTCCTTGGCTCCACCTCTACAATGCTAACGAGTTACAAGCTCCCTTCGGGGCCAAACAGAGTTAGTGTACTTCCCAAAGCTTTCGACTAAAAGGGTTTCCATCCTGGTTATAAAGAAAAAGACTTCTGAAACTTCAGGACTTACTCATAAAGGAGCGCTAGCACAGGAAGCGGGGCGGGCACCAAGTGAAACTGAGCGGACTCAAGTAGGCCTTAAAGGCGTTATAATACTGGTGGAAACCTGTGGGCCTCCAGAGGAGCCGCAGCTGAAGAGGTGGGGCGCGTAGCTTTGCTCACCCTGGCTTCTTGTCTTCTCAGCTTCCTGGTTTGCTCTCGTGTTCCAACCTGGTTTGTGGCAAGTCTACTCTCCATCATTTCTCAAGAGCTGGCTTACTGATTTCCTGACTTCAGCCCTATTGCAGAGTCCCCACACGCTTATCCCTCTGTTTGAGAGAGAAAACAAATTAAGGATTTGATTTTTCTCTAACAGGCTCTGCTTCCTAAAGCAGTCACAAGAGATCTTACGGAAGCTAAAACAAAAGCAGAGAGGTGGAGCTACCCGTCTACCTAAGCCAAGCAGAAAGGAGAACGCTATGGAATAGTCGTAAGAAAATATTTTCTGCAGTGTGGTCCATCTCTAGGTACACTTTCTAGATTTTTCATAGAACCAAATTCTAGGCCAACACACACACACACACACACACACACACCCACACACACACACACACACACACACACACACACACCACAACCATTCTTATCACTTGTTCTCTGATCAGGAACAACAGCTTTAAATTTCTGGTGAGACTGTAGAGGAATCCTTCCACGTGTAAGTAAATATTTAAAACATAAAGAAAAAAACATTTATTAGAACAAGCCCAGGAAAAAGTCGTCAGTGTTTCAAAGGGTGTTCTACATGTCCGAGGGTAGGAAGAGCTGGAGCAAGGCAAAGAACACCACGGTTGATGCTGAGATGCACCAAAACACCTGATTACATCATCAGCTGTCTACATAAGAATGAACTGTCTTCGGACATTTTCACTTTGTACAACAGCAAGAGGAGTTCATAATTTCAATTGCTCCTCTTGTTTGCTCACTTTCTTAAATCTTCTCTTCTTTTATATCCATGCTTTAGAATCTTAGCTCTGGTTAACTCAGGCTGTCTGCCTGCTCCAAAGCAGGCCGGAACACAGCCGTGAGTAAAGGCAGCGCTGGGCAGGGTTCCTGAGCTCACCCAATGTTCTCATCTGTGTAATAGGCACATCTCAAGAGAGGTGGATCTGCCACAAAACAAGATTTCAGTTATAACCTCCCTACTCACACTGCTACTCTCTCTTCCTTGACTACTCCAGTCAGTTATAAACAATCTTCTTACACTTCCTCTGCTGACAGCCTCTCTCTCTCTCTCTCTCTTTCTCTCTCTCTGTAATACACCTCACTGGCTCGAATCCTCACCTTCACCTCTGAATCCTCCCCGACTGCTGTTGATGGAACGGCGGGGCTGCGTCCCGCCACCTGACTAGCTTTACCCAAAATAATTACAGGGAAACTGTATTCTTTTAAACACTGCCTGACCCATTAGTTTCAGCCTCTTATTGGCTAATTAACCCATATTTAGTAATCCGTGTAGCACCATGAGGTGGTCGCTTACCAGGAGAGATCTCAACCTGTGTCCATCTGGGAGAGGAGAGTCATGGCGACTCACTATGGCGACTGCCTGATGTGTCTCCCCGACTCTGCTTCCTTTCTCCCACAATTCTGTTCTGTCTACTCCGCCTACCTAATTTTATGTCCTCTTAAAGGGCCAAGGCAGTTTTTTTTTTTTTATTAATTAATGAAAGCAACACATAGACACTCCTCCATCATACTGCCCTTTCTTTATTTCAGGTTTCCACTCCATCATTTAAATGCTCCTACACCTACATCGTGTGTATTTATTCTCTTTCCCCTCTTCCTGCCTGTCTTCTCTCCCTATAACTCCACCGTTGTCTTCACCTCCAGATGATCTGCTCCCATGACTTAAGTACATTGTTTTACACAGACATTCGGATGCAATTCACAATTTACATACGGGTATTATTTCACTTGTAGGAGGAATGGCGGGACTGCATCCCGCCACCCGGCTAGCTTTACCCAAAATAATTACATGGAAACTGTATTCTTTTAAACACTGTCTGGCCCATTAGTTTTAGCCTCTTATAGGCTAATTCTTACATCTTGCTTTAACCCATCTGTGTAGCACCACGAGGGGTGGCTTACCAGGAAGATTCTTAACCTGCGTCCATCTTGGAGAGGATAGCTATGGCGCCTGCCTGAAGCGTCTGCCTGACTCCCCTTTCTTTCTCCCCCAATTCTGTTCTGTCTACTCCGCCTACCTAATTTTCTGTCCTATTAAATGGCCAAGGCAGTTTCTTTATTAACCAATGAAAGTAGCACATAGACAGATGACCCTCCTCCATCATTCACTCCTAAATTACAGATTTTTATTTAAGACCTTTTTTTTAACTTTTTTAACTTTGAACACTATTGTACTTGTGTGCAATATATTATAGCCATATTCTCCTCCCTTAGTCCCTTCTCTTATTCGCCCCTCACACCTGTTGCCACCATTATTCTTCACAGTTAGTACTTGTCTTACTTCCATTCTCGGGTGAAAGAGAGGTTATGTATATCTTGTTATCCACCTCAACAGAGTAAGTTTTAATATATTCATTTTCATATAGTATATTTTGCTCATGTTTAGCATACCCAAGTTCATATTCATGTAGGAAACTGAAAAGTTGTATTCAATTCAGGTTTTCAAAACATACTGTATGTAACTGGAAATGGAATAAATTTTATGATACCAATGGAGTGAGACTTCAAGAAACGCTCACACACCCACTGATGGGATAGTTCTTATACATCACAGTTTGCACTTCAAAACACACCTACTGTCTCCAACATCCCAGTCTCTGGTTCATCCTCTAGAGATGCAGGAAGAAGATGCAGGATAAAGATGCAGGCTGCCCCGCTTCCTTGTATGCCTCACACCACAGGACTATTATGATGTCTACTGTAATTTACATTCATAATATAAAATTTAGAAAACATACAGAAGAAAGTCAATATACCAATCACCCTGCTATAAACACTGTTTTGATTTTTCTCTTAGGCTTCTTTAGGATTTTAGTCTCTTCCCTATGGTCCCAGTCTATTTTGTCTTCAGTTGTTAACAGTGGGTCAGTAAGCTGCATTCTAGCAGTGTTCCCTCCGTGGATGAGGTCATGCCTTCATCATCAGGATCTATGTTATGTTCTTGAACGCATTTCTGTGGAACCTTCCCTGATGGAATAGTATAGCAACTTCCACTGCCTACCTTGACCTCCAGCCACTGAAAAAAAAAAAAACAAAAAAAAACAAAAAAAACAAACAGAGGATCGCATTTGAAGCATGTGTCTTGTATTCTGTTGCTTTTTGGATTTCTGTATTTGGGGTACAGCGGAGTGTGCCACAATGCATAAGTGTATGTGAGAGGCCTTAATCTCCCTTCGTTATGTGGATCCCAAGGATGAAACACAGGTCAGGTTGTCAGCTTGGTGGCAAGTGCTCTTACCCACTGAGTGATCTCACGGGCTGCATTCTGCTTTAACCCTGAAAGCGATCAAGGGGAAGGGACTGCTGGTAGGTGGTTCTGTGAGAAAACCAGCCAGATCACAGCTCCTGGGAGATTCCTGGGCTGATGTTCATTCTGCCATCAAGTCTACGGTGCCATTCATAAATATTAAAAATAGGAAATGCGAGAAAGAGCATGAAAACTTCAAATAAAATCAAAGGCCTTGTGAGACTGTAACTTTACCACAGAGCTACCGCACAGCCTGGAGTCTTAAGAGAAGCACCAGGGAACCGATTAACGAAGGCTGGAGTGGCAGGAGGTGAGAAATTACGTTTTCTCTTCAAAGGCAGAGCATCTGATGGCCCTGCATGATGCGGTGCAATGCCGTGCACCTCCTGGACGCTAATGTAAATCCAAGCAGGCCCCTTGTCATAGCGGAAGTCACTGGTGCCCAATGGCATTTCATTGGTGCATGTGAAGTGTTTCTGAGTTCTCAACGTAATTCTCCGGGGAGATGATTGCATCATCACGGATACGACTCCATTTGCATTCGCGTGACATTGCTAAGGATAAGCCAAGTCCACACCGAACAGTAAATAGATCAGCAAGCGACAGTGACAAAATGCTTGCGTTTTATAACGGCGCCCGTGAAAACCACCTTGTTCCTACACAGCACTCTGCGTCTCACAGACACCTTCACGTTTGTTATGCGTCCCTTAGGACAGCCCTGTGACACTGACTCACAAAATACGATTGCTTTTCTTTGATAAAGGTGGAAACGTGACGTTGGGCTTTGCTTAGCAACTTCTAATCTTAGCCATAAAGAGAAATCTAGGCTCCAACTCAGGGCCTTGGGTTTCAAGAGAACGGTTGGTTTTCTGGCAGCATGCTGTCTCTTTTTAAGGGTCTTTGTACAATTCATTTTGTATGAAAAAAAAAAAGGTAATTTAATCAATGGCACAATGTGGAGACAAAATTATGTGCCAGAGGTTTTTTTTTTCTAAAATATAAACATATTCTTTCCATATCAGAGAAATTATGCAAAACTTTTGGCTACTCACAGGAAAAAAGTTTCTTTCTTCGAGGGACTCACGACAAAACTAATAATTTTATAATAAAAACACTTGTTTAATGTTTATTAAGTGTTATATTTAGTTTCTCGGGTCTTTAGAGCACTTTGGCAAAGTGGTCATTATAACTTATCTTTTCTGTTAGAAACTTGGCATGAAAGACTAAATAACTTGGCCAAAGCCCAAGAAGATGGCAGAGTGGGGCTGTAGCTCCTGTCAATCTCGATTCAGACCCTACACTCTGAACTGTTACCCTTTCAACACGCATGTGCAACAGAATTTATGAGGCTGGTAAAAAGAAAATTGGACCCCAAAAACCCAGGCTACATTTTTAGGGTTCACTCATCAAGAGAAAACAACGCTAGTTTCCTAGGACATATTTTCTAAATGCGATTGGTGTTGTATACTAACACACTGAGTTGATGAATGCAAAATACTGTGAACTCTACATCCTTAGCAATATGCAAGATTCAGGACACAACTGCAGGCCTTGGAGAGCTGCTGGAAGAATCACTGTAAACCCTTAGCTGCAATACTCAACAAATCCAAGTCGCTGGAAGTTGGTGGCCAAGGCCTTCCATCTTTGGTGGGCACTGGAATGATCTGTGCGCTTCTTGTGCCCTGTCTTTTGGTTCAGGAACTCTAGAAGTAGGGTGGATTATCTGAAAATCTGCATTTATAACCAGTTTCCAGCTAGCACTAACGATGCTGCCCTGGAAACAGACTTTGAAACCACTTTAGTTGAGTTTCCACCAAATTCTGAAGGAACTGAAGGAATAGAAATAGGCTCTATTCTTGAAGAATAAAGTAAAAGTTATGAAGTTCACATACTTTGTCCATGTGGTGGTTTGAAAGAAAATACTCCAAAAGGGAATGGCATGGTTCGGAAACATGACCTTATTGGAGGAAGTTTGTCACTGAGGGTGTGGGCTTTGAGAACTTTCTCTTACATTTCACTTAGTGTGACAATCAGTCCACTTCCTGTTGCCTCTGAATCAGGATGTAGTACTCTCAGCTCCAGCACCATGTCTGCCTGCGTGCCACCATGCTCCCCACTATGATGATAATGGACTGAACCTCTGAAACTGTAAATGAGCCACCCCATTAAACATTTTCTTAAGAGTTGCCATGGTCATGCTGTCTCTTCACAGCAGTGAAAACCCTAAGACAGTCCACAACCCCATGTGCACTGGTGTTCCCTCTGTTTCAACTGAAGCCTTGACATTTCAGATAGAAAAAAAGAAATTTCCATACTCTAAGCTTCTTTAATTCTGTCCAAATGCTTTATTGTTTCCCAATTACACTTACCATCCTAATAACGACAAAAAATTAATAGACATTGTTAGCTAAGGTCTCCTTTGTACATTAATTTTATCAACTGTAATGACTAAAATAGTCACAAAGTCCCAAGCAAGTATGATTGATTCAACATGGCAATAAAAGAAAAAAGAAAAGAAGAATTCTAAGAGACTCTCAATTATGTGCAAGAGTTAGAGAATAATCAGAGTAATGCATTCACTCATAAAAACCACTTGGCTCCCAATTCCTCTATCATTTTACCACACACTCCTAGAGAACTCTAAAAATTCTCGCTAGGTTTTGTATTTGTAACCATGAGATGATGTTGACCATGAGGCTTAACTAGTTCTTATAAATGAGTTGAGACTACAGGAAAGGGGAAGAACAAAGTACTATTACTTTGGATTCCATTTTGGAACTCAACCATAAAACAAGAAAGGAATTCCCTCTCAGCAACAAGCCAGTGGAACAGGTATCTGCATGCCACTTGGCACCTCATTGTCAGAACAAACATAGAATGTGTTCAAATACTGCCAAATACTTGACAATTATTCCTGTACTATGGTTTTATTATTTCTACATGATTTTATTCCTTTTCTCGTGCAGATAAAACAATCTAGAGAAATATGATTCAAATACTAACTTTAAGTCTAAGGGTGAGAAAACATTTTTCTGTATAAGGCCACATAGTAAACATCCTTTTATCATGATAAGGTGACATGTTCAAAATGGGGCTGAGTACTACATTATAATATTTATTTTTCCCAATTTTAAACAGTAATTCTCCTTCCCAGGTCATGTTACTTTATTACATGTTCAGCTTTGGTCATCAAGAACCATTTATTAGTGTTTGTGGGTCTCTGCATTTGTTCCCATCAGTTGTTGGAAGATGCTTCTCTGATGACAATTGGGCAATGTACCAAATATGAGTAGGGCAGAATAGCATTAGGAATCACTTTATCAACATTTTTTTTTCTATTTTCTTTTGGCCAATCGTGTCTGGT
Organism: Arvicola amphibius; assembly: GCF_903992535.2. Taxonomy (NCBI): domain Eukaryota; kingdom Metazoa; phylum Chordata; class Mammalia; order Rodentia; family Cricetidae; genus Arvicola; species Arvicola amphibius. Next base: position 11,948,593 of record NC_052064.1, read on the forward strand.
TCTATACTGGGTCTCTGGGCTGTCCTGTCATCCAGGTAGTATCAGACTGAGGCTCCCTCTCTTGATGTGAGTCTCAAGTTGGACCCGTCATTAGTTGACCATGCCCACAAGTTTTGAGTCGTCACTGATTGCCCCAGTACATTTGCAGGCAGAATAGATTGTAGGTCAAAGGTGTTGTGACTGGGTTGATGTCCAGTTCCACTGCTGGGAGCCTTGCCTTGTTATAGCCAATCTGGGCTCTGGATCCCCCATTGCTAGGAGACTTCGTTAGAGTTACTCTCATAGATTCCAGGGTGTTTCCAATGTACTAGGTTTCTACATTGCCTACAAATGCAGGACTCGTGGGGGCTCACAGAGACTGAAGCCACAAACACAGACACTACACAGGTCTGAATTAAGGCTTCTGCATATACCTTATGGTTGTATAGCTTTGTGCTCTTGTGTGACTTCCCACAATGGAAGTGCAAGATGTCTCTGATTCTTTTGCCTGAATTTGGGAACCTTTTCCTCCCATGGAGTTACCTCATCCAGTCTTAATATGAGGATTTGTGCATAGCCTTACTGTAACTTGTTAGGACGTGTTGGGTAGATATCCTTAGGAAGCCTGATCTGTTTGTTTGTTTGTTTGCTTGCTTGCTTGCTTGCTTTTTGAGAAAAACAAAGGAAGACTAGATTTGAAGGAGAGGGGAAGTAGGTGGGGAGAGGATTAGGAGGAGTGGAGGGAGGGGAAACTACAGTCAAAATGCAATATATGGGGGAAAAAAGAACTTTTTATTAAGTAGAATTTTCTAACTTTTCCTTGTTTTAATAGATTAAAAAGTGGTCATTTTCTAAAAATAGATTTGTGGTCTTGCAGATCTATTTAACTTCACAAATATAAATTATTAAATAGACTAGTTGTTTTTATCACCCCAAACATACACCACCCTGTCTTTTCCACGCTTTCTGTTTTATTCGCCTATTGCTTCATTGTCTGTGTTTTCTTGTGAGCTTTTAGGGTCACTAATGGTATTCTTTCAGTTGTGCAAATTGAAAACCTATTTTCAAAAGTCTTGTGCCCTGGTCATTTTCTTCATGCCAAACCCTAGTTCATTCCTCATTTGTTTACAGAGGAACCAGGCTGTCTATCAGAACCATTTCTCTCCTGAGTGCATTTGGAGAAACCTGTTTTCTCTTATTACACTTTTCATTTCACTTCCTCTTGCAGCTTTGATACTTCCTGTTTACTTTTCTATTTCCATCTCATTTAAGAACCTCCCCCTCACCCCCGCCCCACACACAAAGTGTTTAATATAAAGAGTTCTAATCAGGATTCTTTAAAACAGAATAAAGTAAAAATAGAAAATTTCATGAGTTGAGTTAAAAGATTTTACAAAACGGTAGGCATTTACGGTTCTGTTTCCCTCTGGTTATAATTAAAAATTTAAAGATTAAACAGCCCTTCCTCTTTAACTGAGATGACTTCCCCGCAAATTTCCTCATGAATCCTTATTAGACATTTTTAACTATCTGAATGTAATGAAGGAATAATTATACCGAGGATCGTCTTAGAGCGATAGAGTGGCTAGCTGTTATAGGTGGCTGTTGTTTTCTGATTCCTTTGTGTTGCTTTCGCTGCTTGCAGGATGCAGTCAAAAACTCAGTCAGTGGATGCTGACACATGGAAGTCTCACTGCCCAGCTTTCCCCAGATTCCTGCCACAATGACAATGACAGAGCTGTCTTCCCAGCCCTGGGATCTGGTGTCAGAGGACAAACGTAAAGGACTCTAGGAAGAAACTCAGGGCAGGTGTTTGGTGAAGCCACAGCCGACTGCACTGTGTTGTTCAACATCCTACACAACTTTTTCGGTTCTATCATATTCTCCAAGTTCCAACCAAGGAAGATTTTCTCTCCTGGTGATATTGTTTGATCCCTTTTCTTATACTTTAACAAGATTTACGAAACTTGTTTTTTTATTTCCCAGAAAGCTCAAAGCTTATTTTTGTGGTGTATATTGTTTTTAAGTTTATTTTCTGTAGTCTCAACTGCTGAGATGAAATGAATGCCACTATTATCCCGTCTGTTTTCTACCCGGGGTTCCTTGCGGATAGGTGAGGTTTGTTTGTTGGAAATCGACTTTGGCTAATTAAGCAAATTATAAAATCACCAGAAATGATAGTGGCTCAGAGAACACAGCTTGTTCTTGAGGGGCAGAAACCAGGGCAGGATACAAACCTGGACACATAAACTATCATAATAACCCAAGAACAAAGACAGCCTAGGCAGAGTGAGTGCAACAGCGGGGTCTCACACGTGACCTGTGACTACAGGCACCTAAACCAACCTGGCGAGTACCAATAAAATTCGTGAAAACAAAGTCCAGCAAGTGAAAGGAAATGCTCTTGAGAAAAGGAACTAGTGCCTAGTCAGACCCCACAGTGTTTGTACACAATACTCTTAGTTTTGTTGACGAAAGTAGTTTTGTACGTGTGTACTATTATGAGTCACACCACCCCACACCTTCACAAATGAAAAGTAAACAATAAAAGATTAAAGACTGAATTCGATATAAATTAGTATCGTTGAAAGTCTTGATGTTCCCTCAACTATGCTGCAATTCTATGTAGCATGCTATGCTCACAAAGAGTTTATTATCGCTATTTAGAAAGAATATAAGCATAAAAAATGACTAATGGTTAGTCCTGATGGAAGCAGAATACTAAATTTATGACCTAAGAAGCACTTAGCACAGCATTTGATAGCATAGCTTCTGGAGAAACATCTTTGATTAAAATTCTAGTATTGATACTTAAAGATGGAGACCCTGACCAAGTTATTTAACTTTTACAGTTTATAAAGTGAGTGTAATAATAATCCCATATAATAAGGTATAGTAGTTACTTGAGTCTCTTTTAGTACCCATGTTGTTGAGACTTCATGACTTGTAGCTTCCCTGACATTTCTAGGAGACACAATCTCACAACCAACTTACAGGAATATAAAATGGCACAATTTGGTTTCTGAGAATAATTCAGTATGTATGGATCACATGACTTAGCTATTTTAGCCCTTATGTTTACCTAAAATAAATGAAAAAATAACTTCTGCATAAAGATGTGTACTTCATTCATTGACTATGTTTAAACTCAAAATATAGCAACTGTCATCAATAGGTAAATGGTTAAACAAATTGTAATATATTCATAGAGCAGAATGATATTCTACAGTATAATGGAATATTTATAATGAATGGTTAATGGAGGATTCTTGGAATAACTGTATTAAGTGAAAGAATCTCGTCAAAAGGGAGCATATATTATACTTCATTTAATTAAAATTATACGAAATGTGCCGAGTGTGTTGGTTTAGGACTTAATCCAGCACTTGGGAGGCTGACACTAGAGGCTTGCCCTAAGTTGGAGGCCAGCCTGGGGTGTATTAATAAATTACAGGCCAGTCTGGGACTACAGTATAAGATGACCCCAACAACAGCTTCCCTATAAACTAACAATAAGGACTAAACACTGTGACGTGTATACTAATCTGTGGTGAGAGATGTTTGTCGGGTGTTGGGGCAGGGCAGCGTGGAATGGGTGAGAAGTGGTTGAAGAAGACAATGAAAATTGTTAGCGATATGGTTATGTTCTTTGTGGTTCACAGCATTGTCAAATCCCGTAAGGTTGCACACTTCAGAAATTTAAGGTTTTATGTCCATTATACTTCATAAGCTACCAAAATAATTTTTATAATGCCATAATTGATCTGAGTTGTGCTGCAAGAGTATGACCAGGGCACCATTTTTAATGTTGGAGTGAAATCATAAGGCTGGGATCCTAAGGAAGAAGCAGCATGCAGTGGTCTTGTGAGAGCTAATAAGAGATGGTATTGGAATAGGTTTATCAAAATGGAAAAATAATGAACTTATTTAGTATTCTTGGCTCAGTTGACAGGGTAGTCCTTTCTCTTCTACACAAAAGCTCAAAACTATTTTGGACCACTGACGTCTCATTGTAGTTTTATGAAATTTAACCATTGTTCAGCCACAGCTTATGTAAAAGAAGCATTGCAATAATCTTGGAATTCGGAGATCTCACCTTATTAGTTACATTCCCCATCATATACTCTACCAAGTCTCTCTGGTTAGGAACGCCTTCTGCAAAACTGTGGTAGCCACCGAGTTCCCGGCAGTTGCATGCACAACTGCTGATATTCACAGAAATAAGAGTAAAGGAGCCAAGCAGCATCCCTTCAGGGCCAGTGGTCAATTACTGGCTTGGTGTTGATGACCAGAATTTCCATACTGGGGATTCAATTTGTATGCTATGTAATTATGACTGCCAGTCGTTAGGGTATTATGTGTTTACCAACAGACAGGTATGGTCCAAAACTCCACCATCAATTTAAGTCAAAGCTTTGTGCCCTTCATTAAGTTTTGTTTCTCCATACATAGTCAGGTTGGCCTCAGGACAAATAAAATTACATGCAAGTGCAACCTTGAGTTTTATTTTCCCCTATAGGTTTTAAATAATTTGGCTGTAACTCTTTGGGGATGACGTTCATGGAAAAGCCTATAATCTTTGTTATTGTATTTCTCAGTTGCAGGTACCTCCAGAGCTGTGATTTATCTAAATTGTACTTTAGTCACAGGGTTGTAAAGAGGATAATGTGTAAAGTCTATTGAGACATTGTTAGTAAATTTTAAAAATTACTTTCTGCATCCAGTTAGGTCAGGGAGTTTTTTCACTTGTGCATTTATGTCAGGATTATGCATCATAGAAGACTTCAAGGGAATAAAAGTTAAGCACCTACAAATTCTCCAAGAGCTTGTCTGTTAAGATAAAATTATCACTTGCAGGACTCGGGGACAGCCCTTAATGAGGCAACAGCCTAAAACGACGGAACTAATACAGGAACAACACAGAGATGCTTTTGAAGTTCTTCTTTTTACCTACTTTGCACTACTCTTTCTGGTCCAATACTGTGAAGTGAGACTGCACTTTCATTTCCTGGCAACCTAGACCCAACTAATCACACAAAATCTGTATTAATTACACCACTGCTGGGCGAATGGCTCAGGCATATTCATAGCCAACTCTTACCTCTTAAATTAACACATTTCTATTATTTTCTATTTTACCACAATGCTTGTGGTTTGTTGCCTCACATCTTGCTTCTTGGGCGACTACATGGTGTCTGCCTCATGCTGCTTTCTTCCTCCCTGCATTCTGTTTAGCTTTCCCACCTAGCTATATTCTGCCCTGCCATAGGCCAAAGCAGTTTCTTTATTAACCAATGGTAATAAAACATATTCACAGCACTCAGAGGGGAATCCCATATCATAGCACTGAGGTTTTGATCTCGGTGCCAAATGCACACAGTCATACACCAGGAGTTATTCCTAAGAAACATTTGTTGTGGAAGATTATATCATCCTTACAGTGCCACTCCATTCTGTGGATGGTAAAGAGTCAATGATACAAATATTAAGGAGGGCTTGGAGTCCTCATCCAGTAGACAGGAAGTCTACTGAAGTATCATTGCTAGGAACTATGGAGTTTTCAAATGTAAGCTTAAAATTCAACTCTGTGTTGAATACATGTGAAACAGTTAAACTTCTTGATTTTAAAAATTTTTATCAGAGGTCTTACAATTCACTAACCGAAGACCAAGAAGAAATGGCAAGGGCCGATGGATCAGAGGTAGCCAACAGAAAGCTCCAACATTAAAGACAGTGGGTACTCGCAGCAGTGTGAAGCCTTAAATTTTTAATTACAGTTAGAAGACAAAGCTGGGAAACAAGGAAATTCAAAAGAACAGACCTATCCCTGAGCTTTAGGTGCAGGGCTATATTGTAGATATACCAGTTTGAACTGGGCCTCAGCCTTTGCTACATGCAACTAAGGAACACTATGAGCAGAAGAAATAGTGAAATATTCTACCTAGGGAAAACCCATCAATCCGTTATCAAACACCAGTCAGCTCTGCCTAAAAACATACATACATGTGGCAATATATAGACTGAATGGGCTGTATTTAAGAATGCATTGTGTGTGTGTTGTTTGTGTAAATATATATATTTAATATATTAACAAAAAATAGAGACAAATTTGAAAGAAAGAAAGGGGGTATTATGAAGAGTTTGGAGGAGGATGAGAAAGATACTGTGGGAGCCTTCTCAGCTTGATCGATCACCTTCCTGGACCTGGGGGGAGTTGGGAGGACATTGGTCTTAGCATAGAGTGGGGAACCCTGATGGCTCCTTGGCCTTGAGAAGGAGGGAGGGGAGGTATGGGTGGAGGGGAGGGGAGGGAAGGGGGAGAAGGAGGGGAGGGAAGGGGGAAGAGGAGGGGAGGGAGGGGGGAGGAGGAGGGAAGGAGATGGAAATTTTTAAATATAAAAAAAAAATAAACCATGAAAAAAAAATGATGTGATGATAATCTTAAAAAACTTTTTGATTAAAAAAGAAATGAAAATAAGCTAGCAGAATAATTTACTGATTTCTGATTTTCTTAGTTGATCTTAGTTGTTAAATATTGAATAAAAAAACACTCCTTCTGCCCCCCAAAAGTGAACTGTCACAATCAGAGAAGAGCAGAGAGAAGTGGCAGCTAGCTAGCAACCACAGGCAACCCTATAAACTGGACTTTACCCACAACAGAAGGGTGTTCATGGAGAAATATTAAATTTAAATACATTTTTGGAGCTTACTGATAGTTATTTATAACTATTTATATTTATTTATTTATATATTTATTTATATATATTATATATATTTATATATTTATATTTATTTATATATATTTATATATTTATTTATAGTTATTTAGCAATGCGGGTTTCTTTGTTTTTGACAAATACGCCACAGTAATATACTGTGATCCCATTAGGAAACTGAAATGGGCTGGGGTTGAGTGGTAGTTCTCCACAGTATCTTTGGAAATTTTCTGCACATCAAACATTATTCTAATGTAAAGTTTATTTCAAAATGAATCAAACAAAAACAAAAACAAAAAAAAAGACGATAAAGCAAAAACAGTTCTTATGTTAAACGATTTAGGGGTTTAATAGAAGGATGTGTGAGGCCCAGCGGGATTTGTGAGGCCCGGTGGCCGCCAAAGGAAAGCATGTCTTTTGTTATTGTTGTTGTTTTAAAATTCATTTTACATACCAGCCACTCCCTCCCCTCCACCCACTTCCTCCATCTACCCCCAAACCAACCCCCACCCACTCCTCAGAAAGGATAAGGCCTCCCATGGGGAGTCAACAAGGCCTGACACATTCAGTTGAGGCAAGACTAAGCCCCTTGCCCGCCATGCATCAAGACTAAGCAAGGCATCCCGCCATATGGAAAGGGCTTTTAAAGCCAGCTCATTCACCAGGGATAGATCCTGGTCCCATTGCCAGGGTTCCCACAAACAGACAAGGCTACAAAACTGTCGCCCACATTCAGAGGACCTAGTTTGGTCCCATGCAGGCTCCCCAGCTGCCAGTGTAGAGTCCATGAGCTTTCACAAGTTCAAGTCTCTCTGGCTTTCCCAATCATCATCTTGACTCCCCGCTTCTCCCACTCTTCAACCGCAGCTCCCACCAGGGCTTGGCTATGGATCTCTCCTTCAGCTTTCATCAATTACTGTATGAAGGTTCTTTGATGACAATTAGGGTAGTCACCAAACTGATTAAAGGGAAAGGCCAGTTCAGGCACCCTCTCAGCTATGGCTAAGAGTCTTAGCTGGGGTCATCCTTGTGGATTACTGGGAATTTCCCTAGCACCAGATTTCTCCTTAGCCCCATAGTGGCTCCCTCTATGGGGATATCTCTTTCATTGTTCTCCCACTCCATCCCTCCCCCAACTCGTTTCTTCATGTTTTCATCCTCATCCCCTCCCCTTTACCGGTGTCCCCCACCCCCGTTTTCTCAGAAGATTTCACCTATTTCCTGTTTCCAGGGCAATCCATGTGTCTCTCTTAGGGTCCTCTCTGTAGCTGTGGATTATAGTCTTATTATCCTTTGCTTTACATCTGTAATTCACCTATGAGAGAGTACATACCATGTTTGTCATTCTGGGTCTGGGTTACCTCACTCAGGATAGTTTTGTTGTTGTTGTTGTTGTTGTGTTTGTTTGTTTGTTTGTTTGTTTCTAGTTCCATCTATTTGCCTGCAAACTTCATGGTGCCATTGTTTTTTTTTTACAGCTGATTAATACTCCACTGTGTAAATGTACCACGTTTTCTTTATTCATTTTCCTATTGAAGGTCTGCTAGGTTGTTTCCAGGTTCTGGATATTATGAATAATGCTGCCATGAACATAACTGAGCATGTCTTATTTCAGTGTGAGAGCTGAGAATAAGAGCTTGATCTGGAAGGGAGCTTAGTATTGGGCAGAGAAGGGAGGTGTGACCAGAACCGTGGAGGGGAAGGATTCAGAGCCTCCTGGGCAGCTAAAAGTTGGAAGAACAAAGCGCGAATTACAGAGACATCTGTGCCTCAACAAAGGGTTTTAGAGAAAAGGGAACGAAATCACCAAACCTGTAATCGCAAGGGGGATGCATGTATGTTAGCAGGCAGAGTCGAAGGCAGACCAGTAAGGGATCTCCTGCAGTAATCTGACCTAGGCAGAATCCGTAGTTATGCAGAGAAGAGGGCATATCTGAAAACACAGAAGAAGTAAAATAAGCAGCCATTGGTCATTTCACCGAAAGCTGCTCGTATGGAAGGCAACCACTTAAGAAACAAAACCAATACGTTCCTAAGAGAATGAACCAAAGCTATAGGAGATTCAGGTGTCACCACAAATGGCAGCAGTCCCCATAGCTCCAACTCCAAAGATTTTGGGTGCTACCTTTGCCCAGGCCTTAGAGGAGTGGATTTTTTTTTTATGAGTGTATGCATGTATGTGTGAGTATGCTTGCATGTATATCTGTGCACCACATGCATGCCTAGTGTCAGAAGAAATGGTGAGCCTCCATCCAAATGGGTATTGAGAATTGAACCCTAGACCTTAGCAAAAAGTGCTCTTAACTACTGGGCCAACTTGCTAACCCCCTAAAGTAGATTTTCAAGACATAGTGTCATTCTCGTGCTTCCTTACATGGTTACTACCTTGTTGGGTTTTGTTTTTTATTTCTGTTTTTTAATTCCCTTAGTCGTTGAATGGCTGGTAGGAGCTACACTTTGCCTCATCTGAAAATATTATCCAATGGAGTGAAAACTGAAAATTTGTAAATAGATCCCTCAGTATTTAAAATGCCCACCACATAGTTTCTGGTAGTTCATATATCTGCTGTTAAGAAGTATATATCTTAACTGCTGATTTTAATAAACTAACAGCTATATACACAAATAAAAAATGAGAGAAAAAGATGAGATGTAATGATACAGAAACAAAATCACCAAGATCTTTTGTATAATTTCCAAATTATTTTTATTTAAAAAAATTATTTGGGACTGAAGAGATAGCTCATTGGTTAAGAGCACTGGCTGTTCTTCCAGAGTTCCTGAGTTCAATTCCCAGCAGCCACATGGTAGCACATAACAATCTATAGTGGGATCTGATGCCCTTCTGGCATAAAGTCATATCTGCAGATAGGCACTCATATAATAAATATATAAATCTTTAAAAAAATCATGCTAAATATTTGTTCACAGCATTTCCCTTCTACCAGCTAATCCTGATCATCTCCATCTCATTACCCACACAACTTCAGATTATTTCTTTCTCAAAACAAAAGGAAAATCAAAACAGAAAACCCCAATATATGAAACCAAAAAGCACATACACATGAAGTCCATCTTGTGTCGGCTGTTTACTCCTGGGGATGGGGCCTTCCCAGGTATAATTGATATAGCCAGTGACACTCAGAAAAAAAAAAAATAAACTAGATTTTCCTTTTCCAGCACATATCAGTTACTATTAGTTTTTGGCTATGAGTAGAACTTTGCATCCATTTCCCTTTCTCAGTGATGGGAGTTTGTTTCAACATGTATGGGTCTTGCAGATGTTGCCACAATCTCTGATTTATCTTGCTGAATGTAGAAGCCACTCTTTCTATACGGTCATCCACCCTCTCTGGATTTTGCAGTCTCTTTCTATGTGTTCTTCTGCTCATATCCCCAGTCCTTCCTTCATGGGGGACACTTGAGAAATACTCCTAGGATGGAGTTCATCGCAGTCTCTCATGTTCTGCACATTGCCCAGTTTGGGGAATCTGTATTAATCCCCATAAACTACAAGAAGCTTGTCTGATCAAGGTTGAGCAATGCTCTGTCTAATATCGAATGATATATAGAAATAACAATCTATCATTGGAAATCATTTCATTGTCGTGTTCCTTTAGCAGAGTAAATAAAGCAAATAATAGCAGTAGGTTTTTCTCTGGGACCCATGATCTATCTAGTATAAGGTTCTTGGGAACATTATCCATGACAGGTAAGGGTTTCATCTCATTAAGTGGGCCATAAACCTAAAAACAAAGCAAAATACAACAAAAAGACAATTGGCTACACCCATATCCTTTGTCCTCTGTACCACTATTGCATGGGTATATGTTCTAGGCATGTGAGATTTGTAGGTAGCAGCTTTTGTAGGTGGGTGATATTGATGATTACTTTTTCCTCCAGTATGATACAAAAATAATTCCAGAAATATGAAGTCTAGTCCAAAAGGATGAAGTTTCTAGCTGGGCACCAGCTCAGTTTCTCCATGTTCTGAACAAAAGCAGTATCTTCAGCAATACAGTCTTATCATCCGGATCTAGAGGACAACCAGTAGCCTTGCCAATAACCTGTGATGCTTCCTGGAGGTCAAACAACAGAAAATAATTCAATAATTATAAATGATTAAGATTCAAGTCAGAAGCGTCAAGACAGTTGAAAAGTAAACAACCCAATTGAACAATTTGATAAAGGGTCTGAATGGGATACTCACAAAATATGACTCAAATATGTAATTCAATTATGAAATCATGCTTTACTAACTAATCAGAAAAGTTAAAGTGAATAAAATTTTATACTTATCTGATAAATAATCTTAAAATTTGAACAGCATATTTCTGTACTGCAAGTGAAATAGTAAGGGAAAAAATTAAAGTTTGATATTTTGACAACTTGAAGATATGTATGCCATACAAATCATAGAATTGTACATCTAGAAATATAATCTAAAAAACTTCCTCCCTTTAGCAAGGAAAACATATTTAATATTATTAGCACATTTTTAGGTAATAGAAAACAAAGGAAATCAACTATGTGTCTATCAACCACATGTACCTACCTGACAATATGGGAATAGATCACAATAAATATCAACATTAACTTAATGATTAGAATAATTTATATGTCTGAAAATAAAATAGGAATAAGGTATGGAAAATTGCAGTATAATTTTATAGAACAATTTCCAGTATATTTCTCTACATTCTGTGTAGGAGATACCAGTGAGAGAAAACCGTAAGGGCAAGACAAGAGTCTAACTAAAATTTCTGTCTGTGTGTGCCCTGGAGATAGAAGGAGTAAATCACAATGGGCATTAGAACAGAAAATATTCAAACTTGTTTGTCTTTTAATAGAGCAAATGCAGTACATTTCAATGAAATATGTGCTTTTTAAATATTTATAGCTCCCCGTTTAAATATTTCATAGATTTTAAACATAAAAATAGTAAAATTGTAAATTTTTCAAGTATTTCAAGAAGATGAAGGCACATTTCTAAAACGTTTTAATGTGTAAACTCAGTGAGAATTTAAATCTTTTGGGTACAATGTGATCTCCAACTCCACATGAGTCAAGACTTAACAATAAAATCCATCATAGGGGCTGGACTTCAAAGGGTGTAGGCCTGTGGAGCTGGCTCTGTAGTTAAAATACCTACACTGCAAGCAAGAGTTATGACACCCAGAACTTATATAAATGCCATGTGGGCGTGGCAGCTCATCTGCATTCCAGTCTCATGAGAAAGAGATAGGACACCTGGAGCAAGCAATCTAGTGACAATATTGCTATTCTCTTTGAACTTTGGATTTGAATGAGAGACCCTGCCTGAAAGAAGAAGGTGGCAGACAAATCAAAGAAGATTCCCAAAACCAATCTTGGGACTGCATATACACATGCACCTACACACCCACATATGTGAATATTCATACACACAAGTATGCACATCAAACACATACACATGAAAAAAGATAAAACAGAGGGAAGGACATAAATGTTTTCTCCTATACATAAAATCCAGATTTGTTTTAGTTATTTTAATACTTGTATCATCCTTCATTGTTTTAGTTTGATTACATGATTTAAAGGTTTAACAAAAGTGGGTCTTGATCATCTTTCCACTCTCAGATTCTGCTAGCTCATACAGTATACATTTTATAGCTTTATAAGCAGTAAAAGATCTCACAGTTAACCTTCATCTCTGTGCAATGTTCACTTAAACAGACTAACACTCTACATGTATGAAAACCTTAATGTACGTCATGTTTGTGAAATGAGTTGCCATACTTGGTACTTGTAAAACTGTGAGAGAAAATATCATATAAGATACACCTCTTTCCCATAAGAAAGGTACTGAATAAATCCAAACACAAAATATTAATACCTCATATTTTAAGAACCATCCATAATTATAAGATTATTTTATATATGTGAAGCATTACATTCTTTACAACATAAAATAATAATAGGCCACAAATTTGTTCTCTAGGATATGTGCCACAGAGTCTACTGTTTGAACAATGTCTATACTTCCCACTTTGTTATAAGCTTCAAAAACATAGGGACCTATCTTTCTATCATTTCTCTCTTAAGATTTATTTATTTATTTATTTAATTTTAAGACTGGTGTTCTGCCTGCATGTATGTCTATGTGAGGGTATCAGATTTCTGGAACTGGAGTTACAGACAGTTGTGAGCTGCCATGTGGGTGCTGGGGATTGAACCCAGGTCTTGTTGAAGAATAGTTGGTGCTTCTAACCCCTGAGCCATCTTTCTAGCCCCTCTATCATTTCTTCATGCCTAGGGTTTGTCAAAATATATGACAAATTGCTTGATAAATATCTCTTAACTAAACCCTAAATCCATCAGTAGTCCTGTTACCAAGGTATTGTCCTAATGATGAGAAAACTAAACCATGAAATGACTTGTCTAAGATAACGTAGACAGAAATTGGCAGAGATAGATTTAAGTATAATATTCTTATATGCAACCAAACACTTCCTTCCCGTTGATGTCTAATAAATGAGAAAACAGCAGAGTTTAAAACAGTACTATAAATTTCTGTCAGCTTCCCACAGGGGTGCTATCAGTATAGTTTTATCTGTAATATAGTTGCTGGTGATAATAAATGTGTGGTAACATTACCGCTGGCTTCTGGAAAGAGGGAAAGGAAGGACCTCCTCAGTACAGTAGGCAGCATGCTGTCGGTCTTGTAAGAGAGGAAAGAGTCACACGTTGCTTTCCAGCAACCGTGCTCAAGGCTCTATGCTTTCACACATCTGATACCCTCACCAAAGCACAGAGCAATTTTGGCAAGCTGCTTGGAAAGTTATTGAGCATAATTTTAGTTATTATTATTTTTGCTATTGGCACTTTCGCTCTGCATCCTCTATGTTGCAAATTGATCATGTTCTGGACACACCTCACTGCATCAGGAGGGTCTAATTTATTAAGACAATTAGATAGCTACTCACAAACGCTAGTAAGCAATGAAAACGAAGCCTGTTATGGGAATATGAAACACAATCTATGTATTTAATGTGTGCTCTATGACCTTTTAGATTAAAAGCTATGAAACTTTTGCATGCAATATAGACAAGATTGAGGGATTTAAATAATAGAATCTGATATGCTTAAGATCCAAAACATGCTTCATCAGACAATATTAGTAAGATTCTTGACTCATAAGTGCTTATGTGGGAGAATTATTACCAGTTTTTAATTAGTAGTGAAACTACAGTGAGTTCTACATCACAGAGAGGTTCAACCAATTTATCAAGTATATAATTAAATATGTGAACATAAAGAGCATACACACACACACGTTATAACTCTTGAATTTGGAGATAGATGGTGCATGTCTATAATCCCATTTGAGAGGTCGAGGAATGAGGATCAGGAATTCAGTTATCCTCAGCTATACATTGAGCATGAGGGCAGCTTGGGCTATACAGACCCTACTTCAACTTCCTATTCCTTCAAAATCACTTTTTAAAAATTTAAAGAACTGAAAAACTCTGGGGATTTGGGTGTGGGCTACACAAGTGTGCACATGTGTGTAGGGTGGAAAGCTTACTCATGTGTGCAGCTTATATGCAGCTTATGTGCTCATGTGTGCAGCTGTGCATGACTTCCTCTATCATTCTCCACATTTTTTAATTTTTGGATATTATAATATCATATGGTTTATTATTTCTTCATTACTCCTGAAAACCCTCTCATGTACCCAACTTGCCCTCTTTCAAATTAATGATCTATTTTTCTTTAATTATTGTTACATGTATAGATATAGATGACATAGATATATATGTAGATGTAGAGATGTGTGCATTATTCATAGATTATATATTTATATATATTAATATCCTTAAATATATCTGCTCAGTGAGTCTAATGTTATTTGTGTGTATCTATGTTTAGAAATGGCTATTGGATATTAGATAATTAATTGGTGTGCTTTCCCATCAGAGAGACTATTTCCCCAGCTCTCGGCTTTCCTTAGTTGTCTGTTCTTTGTCTGAGGTTGAGACCTCATGAACTTTCCTCTTTCCATGCTAGCACAAGATCACACAAGAAGAGTCTGGAGGCAGAAAGATTCTCTCCCCCCCCCCCTCTCTCTCTCACACACACACACACACACACATACACGCACACACACCACATGTATGCACACACACACCACATGCATACATGCACATATGCATAAATGCATGCACACCCACATTACTGTAAGTCTAAGAAATATAGGAGACTACTTATAGAAGTTCCAATGCCCAACCTTGGGTTACTTTGAGCAAAAGAATAAAAACGTATTATACTGTAATTGAAAATATACATTTTATGTTGATTTAATGAATTAATAAGTGGAAAAACAAATAAGGGAGAATAGAAAAATGCTCATGCAAAAGAATTTGTATAATTTCTCTGCCCTCAAAGAGAAGTATAACTGTCCACTGTTTTACTGAAGATGCCATACAATGACTTCTTCCAAAATATGTAGTATGGAGATAAATAAATTAAAAAGTAATTTTACAATGAAGAAATATGAAAACACAACCTTGGACAGAGGTCAAGTTTCAACACTGAGATGCGTGACGTAGATATAATGAACCCTTGAGATAATAGGAAAATTCAGGGCCTATGTGGTCCTCCTTCTAGGAGCTCACAACTGTAATCATGAGACAAATGCCAGACAAATTCAAGTTGAGTAATCTCCCAAAAACAACCTAATAAATGCCCACTACCATTGAAAATTACTCAAATCATTAAAAACAAAGGATATCTGAGATTCTAGTTATTAGAAGTCTCAAGAGGAGACCAACAACTGAAACATACTAGTGGCTCTCAGGTGCACACCTAAACAGAAAGAAAATTAAGAAGAAAACTAAGGAAATTATAGATTTCAATTGTAAATAATTTATCAATATTGGTTAAGTAACTGTAACAAATATTCCACATAAATATATAATGTTAGTAAAAATAGATATGAGATCATCAGTAGCTGTGTGTATGATCTTGGCAATATGTCTATAAATCTGAACCTGCTCTCATATTAAAAGCCTATATTTAAAAAAAGATGTATGAATGGTTGTATATTTGTCTTATATCGCAAGAGCCTGAATTCAGATTATCAGTACCCATCTTAAAACAAAAAAAAAAACAAAAAAACCAACAACAACAAACAGGAGCTGGGCACAGAGACAGTGACTCAAGCCTACAGTCACATCAATATGGAAACACACAGAAAGCTCCCTGGGGCTAGTTGGCCAGCTAACAAAGTTGGCTCTTTTCGGGCTCTTTGAGAGACTGTGTTTCACAATAAAGGTGAAGATTAATTGAAGAAGACATCTAATGTCAACCACCGGCCTCCACACGCACATACACACATATGAAAATGGCATATGAAGGCACTTCAGGAGCAAAGCACAGCCACATAAAAGGCAACGGATTAAAATAGCAGAACAAAAGCAAAACAGCTACTATTAACAAACAGGAACTAAAGAGGCTAGCCACCACTTTTAAGCAAGTGAAAGTTGTTCCTGTGTCACTGAAACTGGACTCACAGAAGCCAGTTTCCTTACCTGCCTCTTGGCAAGTGCACGTGTCCCTAGGTGTGACACCGTCAGAGGTCACTACCAGGATCTCAACTGCTGATAAAAACTACTTTAGCAGGTGCCATATCGTGCTGAGTCCCACAATTCCCATCTCTTCCCAATAAGTAAATATTTCTATGACTCTACGACAATGAGGCGATTAGTGAACACCCACTTCTCCCAAGTACATCAGAGACGGGTTGTTTGTGGCTGAGAGACTGCAGTTTCTCTGGAAACTGTTTTCCTTTTTCCCCTTTCACCAAGGCTCTACCTGTTCCTGTTGATATACATAGGTGCAGTGATGAGAATCAACAATAGATTGCTTTATGTTTAGGAAACACAAAACAGTGCAAAATCTAGCAATATGTATGATTTTCAAAATATGCATGAATTCGTTAAAAAATTTCACAGATTTTTTTCCCCTTGTTTTTACTATTTGATAGTTTTTTTACTGACAACTGGATTTTGATATTGTCACTCTTTAACCTTCCTAGTCCCAGCTGGTTAATGACAGAACAAATAAGTCTTCATGAAAAAAAAAATTCATTACTTAGCTAGTTAAATAAAGCACACATTCAAGATAAAGGCCATTATTTCAACAATGTTATCAGGAATAAAAATTCGAAAGCATTACTGTGAATTTATTGGGTCTGTGAAACAGCTCAGCTCTGATCATAAACAGCTAAATTTCTAATTTGGCTCCTTTTGAGGTGACAGTTTCTGTCACTTGAACACTTCTGGTGTGAAGCGGAGTATTTGCAGAATCAGAAGTTGAAACTGAAAGTATTTTCACATTTTCTTTATGATAAGTATCTTTTAAGAACACTAAAGAGATTTCTTTCAGTCAAGTAGTAGGGAAAATATTGGATAAACTCAACTGCTTCGGGATTTTATCATAGGCATAGAATACATGTAACCAGTGAAGTCTGGAAGGGGGGGCCTGGATAAAGTGCAATGAGCAAGAGAGAAAGGAAAAAAGAAAGAAAAATGGTAAGCATTCTGAGTCTTGATTTTACATACATATTTTTAATTCAAAGTTATTATACAAGAGAATATCAGAAGCCAAAAGTATTGCACAGTAATGAACAGCTGACCGATTCATAAAGGCAGACTCAGAAGTGTACAACCTATGGGGCACCCCATGTTGCAGAGCTGCAGGAACACTTGTCTTTGGGGTAAGTCATTGTCAGTTCTGAATCTTGTGAAATCATTGTGTTTCTCCCTTCAAAATGGGATTCACCCAAAGCATCTCAGGAGTATATAGGCAACAAATGACCTTGCCCCTTCCCCCACACCACAGGGGTCTTAGAGCGATAACAGTCACACTCTCTTCTAACAGTCAAATCTGCATATAATCAATTCACCAATTACACTTGCTAACAGACCACATAGAAATTTCTAAAGACAGGCACTGAGCAGGAAGGCAGTATGCCCCACTTTTGCTAACAAACAAACTTGCTACCCAAAACTGGTAATCACAAAAGAGACTGTCTGAGTAGAATGGGTGAATCCAGGATTTAGGGATGTTTAGTAATTGTTTGGAATAATGTCAGGTATCTTCCCTTGAATGCTGACCCTTTCTTGGTCAGGTCACCTGTTACTGGAGTGCTGCTTTATCAGTTCTTCCTACCCTTTCTGTGATTTTGATATACATATTATCATTGCCTTTGCCTATGGAAATTTTCAACTATCACTGTAAAAACTAAAAACCTCATGGAGAATACCCCTTCACCTCTCTTTCTCCCCTTGCCTGAAAAATAAAGAAATGCAGAGATAATGTGTTTAAGTTAATTTTTTTACTCTCAGATCTTCGCTTGCCATAGACATCCTATTCTGAGCCCTGAGGGGATGCTGAGGCTGGTACTCAGGCCCCCTGATGACATCACAGTCACTGATAACTTCATAGAAGTGGGAAGGGGTTCCTGAATCAGTGTTCCTGACTTACAACATCATGTTGCAGTCTGAGAAGGAAAGATAGGGTCATGGGGATGATTGATGATTCCTACTGTACAAACTTCTAGACCTTGGTGTGTCTTGTTTACTTTGGAATTGTTATGCCAAATCCGCAAAGTCCCCACAAAATCCAACAAGGAGACTGAGTCCCATATGTAAAAGCAAAGAGCCTTTAGTTGTAAGCAAGTTTGCAAACTCTGTCTCTCCGCATGTCCAACGTATTGGAATAAACGGAGAGTCCCGAGCTCAATTAGAATAGGGTTTTATAGTAGTAAAAGTAGGGGTGAGGGTTTCTGAGGTTTTAGGACCCCTGATTGGATCATATTTGTCTAGGGGTGTTCTGGTGAGTGTGTGCTGGCAGGTGGTCCTATCTACAGCAGTTGGAATGTTAGGCATTTCCTTTGTATGGTCTGTTTTTGGGTGGAGGTTCTTCCTGCAACCCTGCTTCAAGATAAACTACTGAGACTCAGGCCTCCATTTAAATGTATCGATGGCCAGAGTCCTACTCTGGCAGGTGATAATGGTTCAAAGTAAAGAACTTCCTTTAGGTGACCTGCCCATACTTAGCTTATCACGGCTGGTTCCCACAAAATCAGTCCAAGAATACCAACTAAATATTTGACAACTTATCCATTCCATATCTTGGGACACAGAACTCATTATGCCAGTATGGTATTCAATCTGCCATTGAAATAAAGGATCAAAAAACTGAGACCTCAATGTTCCCTTCTGAGGAAAAAAAGAGTAACTGGAGCCCCTCTTCAGAGATGAGGAGGGGAGCCTAAGGGTTTTTTTTCTGCTGCTCAGAGACTGGAACAATTACTTAGAAGTAGCATTTCAATTGGACCATCACAGAAACCTTTTCTTGTTTTTTGATTAGAACAGATTTAAGAGAATTGTGATTTGACAAACTATGTGCTTATGCTAGAATTGTGATATTGACCTGTTAATGTCTATAACTGCTTTAGTTCATTATGAAGATGTTACTAATTTGAAAAGGATTAGAACTTGTCTAAGAAAATTTTTACATTGCCAATGATTTCTTTGATTTGACATATTTAATAAGATAAATTTAAATGTTACAGCTGAAAACATTGAAAACACCCTAGACCAATTCAAAATGGCATTCCCACCCAGGTGATTCCTCACTCCTTTAATTAGAGAGATATTGTAGCCATAGGAGCATGTATATCACAAAGCATTATCTGCTTGAACATGATTATCTCGTTATTGGTAAACTCTTTTGATAAAAAAAAATGGCTCAAAGACACAGGATGCCTAGAGGTACTTTCTCCGTTAGCCCTTTGATTACTGAGATCATCAGTCAGAGACAGACAAGATCCTTTTCCCTCCAGGTTCCTAAGAAATGGGCATCCATGTTTGGCATGCATATACTGAAGATGAGTAAATCTGGAAAATGGGAAACTGTTCAGCTAAGGAAGACACGATCATCTGTCCTGTAGCAGAAGCTCAGGTTTTATTAAAATTAAAAACAGGGATGTATATATGGAGGCCCAAAAATGTGAGCCTATTTCTACCTTGTCTGAAGGTCAGATAGTTTAAGTTTGTTCCAAGTTGTTGGAAAGTGTGGCTACACACCCTGACCTAGGGTGTGATTACTTGGTGTTTTGGACCTTAAGATGGTCCATACAAGTAGACCCACTCTACCCTGACCAAAGGTCAGAGAATTCAAGCCTACTTCTATTCTTTCTTTTGAATTAGGAGGTTTGACATAGGGAGTGACTGCCTTCAGGATACTTGGTCTAGGGTGGGTTCACTGTCTAAACAACAAAATGCTTTTCTCAAGAATTAGTGACTTGATGTCTCAAGTATTGAAGCAAGTGACTGTTCTAGTTGCCCTCTATTAAAGCAGTCTTTTGCTTTCTTCTCCCTTTTTGTATTAGGATATAAACGTGTATGGAAAATTAAACATGGGCAAAACTCCAGTATTCACTGGAACTCCCTCCCAATACTATCCTCGGTTTCTACTTTCACTTGCGTCTTCATTCTCTCTATTTTTCTAATTCCCACGACCCTACCCTGTAGGTAAATGTATCCTTGTTGAAGTCCCAGACCAATATTCATTTCAAAGTTTTAATTCAAAACACAGTGACATTTTAGTTTATAACTCTGCCCCATAATCAATGAATTTGGTAATAACTACTTTCTTACAAATATGGTTAGTTTGTTTTACTGAAAATATTGGCTAGTTATAAAATAATAAATCCAAATTACCCCTACAATTAAATTAAGCGTTTTATTGGTTCTGGTAGAAGAGTTTGTAATAACCAGTGGACTACTTAGATGCTAAAAACAGAGGGGAAGTCACTAAAAAGAAGGATTTGTTCATCTTCATCTATGTTTTTCTTGAGTATTCACCTTCGAAACAGTAAATATTTTCTTCATGGTCATCTGTTGTCTATGATACAATGAATTACAGAGCAAACAGCGACAGTGCTTCTAAATAGTCAACACATGGCAGCGATTTTAGAAACAGATTTCTTGTGTTTAATTTTTCTATCAAAAAATTCTTGTAAAGGGCTGGAGAGATGGCTCAGTGGTTAAGAGCACTGACTGCTCTTCCAGAGGTCCTGAGTTCAATTCCCAGCAACCACATGATGGCTCACAACCATCCATAATGAGATCTGGTGCCCTCTTCTGGCCAGCAGGCACACATGTAGACAGAACACTGTATACTAAATAAATAAATAAACTTTAAAAAAAAAATTCTTGTAAAAAATTCTGAAACAAAAAAAGTAAAAGAAAGACAGTGTGCCTTTAACATAGACAGAAATCCAAATTAAAGGTCATAGTCCTGGGAAGTGAAGATTTTCTTTTGTTTTCTTTTACTTGTAATAAAACTGCCTTCATGACAGTATGTCACAGCAATTAAGACAAGTTCTAGGAGGATAATTTCTTCTTTTCCCTTCTCCCTGTTTTGCTTTTAGGTGATGGCAATTTGTTCTAACATTAATAGGCTCAGGACAAAAGGACTGCATCTCTGATCTCCAGAGAATCACATTTTTTTTTTCAAATTTATTTCATTTAGCAATCATCCCAGTAACTTCCCTTTACAATTTTGATGCATGTGCATCTTTTGAATAGTGGCTTCAGCCTTAACAAGTGAGGCCAGTTTCATACTCGTGGCATTCCGGTGGGCAGCAGGCTGCTTATCTCCCTTCTCCACTCCTGCCATAGACTGCCCATACTCAGCGAGTGGCAGAAGCAGAATGAGGCCTTTGTCAATCCGCATTGCATTCAGAATGCAAACTAATGGGAAAATTCTTGCAATCAATAAACTACACTCCCTGCACCATCACATCAATTCTGTGACGGGGCAAACACTTGCCTGTGTGTGGCTGCCTATACCTGATAAATAAGTCCAAAACTAGTCAGGGAGCAAAGAAAAAAAGCCAAGTGAGGGAATCTGCCTATTTCCACTCTATTAAATAAGTCATTTATCTTAAGGACAAATTTAAGTTGTTGTATCTACAAGTAGAAGTTTGATTTCCAACAGACAGATAAGAAAAATATCCTCAAACCATACATCCTAGCATGTGGAAGGAGCTTAAAAATTGCTCACGGATTTTATTTCACCATTTAGAGATCCCATAGGTTGACTTTACCCCGAAGCTTAAAAAGAGCTGACAGTGAGGTATGACTGATAAAGCTTTCTAAAGAACAATGTTTCTTTATACTGATAGTAAAGAAAAATGAACCTACTGATGCAAAATTACATAAGTGAACCTTAGAATCATTATACTAAATGACAGAAGCGAAATCAAGAAGAGTATATTGACTTCATTTATTAAAAGCTCTACACAACTCATCAGTGGTGAAAAGTATTGTCGATATCATTACTTGGCATGGGAGGGGTAGAAGAAGATATTGACTTAGAAGCCAGCTTCCTGCAGTTATGATAATGAACAAACATCCTAATAGAAACCCGGACAACTTTACAATTCTGTTACATGCATTTGAAAAACCCCACTAAGCGATATAGACATATAGATAGATAGATAGATAGATAGATAGATAGATAGATAGATAGATAGATATAGATATATGGGATACATGCATTTCACTGTATGTAGATTAGTTATCTTAAAAAAGGGAATACAGCCAAATATGGAACACTGCTTATGAGTATGTGTGCTAAAGTGTGTAAAGTACTAACATTAACAATGAATTTGAAAAACTTTAAAAGCTCAAACTGGTGGGTGCTTAAAGAGAAGGCTAGGTAAGTGCTTAAGTAAACACAGTGAATATTAATTAAACATTCTAGGTTGAAAGAATATGGTTATTTATGTGCAATTTTTTCAATTTCCTGTTTATTTTTTTCCTTACTGGCTGGATGGAGAAAAGGCTACTTTCCATCCAATTTTAACCTCAAATAACTCTCCCAAATCTTGCCCGGCCTTCTGAAATGTCCCATTAAGTAGTCAATCCTTTTTCCTGATAGACTGTGTTCTAGTACCTTTTTTGGAAGTGCAAACTTATATAGGATATATGAATGTAAAGTTAGATAAAAAATTAAAAACTGATTAAAAAGCTATTTGTGTAGTTATAACAATCATGTAGTTTAAATTTTAATCAAGTTTTTTTTTAACTAGGTATTGCTTTGGGGGGTATCAAGGTTATGTGTTCTTACTAGCCATGCTCCCTTGGATTTTCTTATACCCACAGGATGACATAGCATATAGAGTATATTACTGGCAACACCTTTGGAACAATTGGATCAAATTTATGGGGAGAGATAAAGTTTCTGGCTAAATATTTTTATGATTTACTCAAGAAAAACAATAACACTTTTCTTATCATAATAATAATTATCATAATTTCTTACCATAATCCAGCTATTTCTTTATAGAGAAAATGCCTTCAGAGAATCTGCTCTCTCTTCTAACAAACCCCAATATTCTTGCAACAGCTAATTAGATATCTCAGTGGTTATAGGCAAGCCAGGCATTAATCCTGTAAAATGTAAAAGTTGAAATCCAATAACCAAGTTTTTGCTCTGTCTATGCTTCAAATCATGTAAAACTGCACCCAGTTCTAAAAAAAAAAAAGAAAGAAGGAGAGAAAGACAGACAGACAGACAGACCGGAAGAAAGAAAGAAAGAAAGAAAGAAAGAAAGAGAGAGAGAGAGAGAGAGAGAGAGAGAGAGAGAGAGAGAGAGAGAGAGAGAAAGAAAGGAAGAAAGAAAGGAAACAGAGAAACAGAAAGAATTGTTGAATTGTTATATGATAAGGGCAGCAAATTGGTTGAGGGACAAAAGCTGGGGCCGAGAAGAGATTCTGGAGTCTGTACTTTGGATACCCAGAACAATTCATGATTGACCCCATGATTACTGGGCATACTCATTCAAGCCTCTTAGCAGATGCCATCCTCCAGAAATACTGAGAAATAAAGCTTAGAGTCCCCTGTATGGACTACTCAGAGTGAGGCCAATGCTCTCACACAAGCTTCTGGTATTTAATAACACATCTTCTTTGTATCAAGTTATAACTTATACTTAGTGTGAACTAGATTAGGGGACCAAGTTGTAGATACGCAGCCCCAAGGCTGCAGAGTGAAGACAAAAGCCACTTTCCTCAGTCATAATAATAATAATAATAATAATAATAATAATAATAATTAATAATATAGTAGGATGTGAAATACCACCTAGAGATGGCATGCCAATACTCCATGGATGGATGGAAAGACAGCCTGGAGAGTAATGAAAGACAATGAATCAGATCAGACCAAAAAAAGAAAGCATCAGATGTAAAAATTTTTACCCATTGCCTGTAAAGCCTATTCCTCATCCCATTCATTTTCATCTCAGAGACAGGATTGGAAGGCCTCTCAGTGTGCCCAGGAGTTCTGGTTTATGCCTGCTGCCTGCATAATTATCAGCAAACAGCCTTCAACTGGATTATAAATTATATGCCACCCCCGTTAGGCAGGAAAGACATACACTGACAAATGACTCATTAGAAATAAATGTGTCTTGGTAGAGGGAATCTTTTCAAGTTGGGTCTAACTGCAGGTAAATGGCAGCCTAAAGCAATTTGTTCAACTATCATATTAAAAACTCTGGTATTAACTTGACCTATATATTTGGGAAATCAATACAATTAGGATTATTAGTTTATAGAGAAGCCTTGAGCTCACAAAACTTTTGTTATTCTGTTTTTAGAGTAGCATAGTGCTCAGATTTCTATGCAATTGTTCTCCATCTATTATACTTAGGTTATATGAATGTCATTCCAGTGTGATTTTTGTTCATTTTCTTTCAAATATGAAGTAAAACGTGTTTTAAGAATAAGACACTATCAACTCTGGTTCTTAAGGAAGTTCTTTATATTAATTCAAAACAAATCCTGATTATGCAGTGATAACTCTAGTAATAATAACTGGGAAATATATGTACATACCTCTCAAAGGAGCTCTAAAGAATTGAGGCCGCTCGTGATATCACATCACCAATTAAACCATGCTACCTTGGTTTTAATTCTTTCCATTGCACAGCTAAAAAATGTAATATTTTTATCATAATTTAAAAATATCATTCTAATACCTTTAGTCTTTCAAATCCTGAGCAAGATAAATAATCATGTGTAACATGAGGAGCTGCGGGCTCGTTGGGGTTTCTGTCCTGCCTGGTCCCTCACAGCCATTTAGCCCCAAAGAAAATCACACAGAGAGTCTATATTAGGTTATAAACAGATTGGTCCAGTAGCTCAGGCTTCTTATTAGCTCTTGTATCTTATAATAATCTATTGTTCTTATCTATGCTAGCCACATGGCTCGGTACCTTTCACAGTTAGGGCAGGTCACGTGTTGCTTCTTCAGTGGTCTGGGCTGGACTGGGAGGAATGGGCTTCCTCCTTCCTAGAATTCTCCTGTTCTCATTGCCCCGCCTCTACTTCCTGTCTGGTTGACCTGCCTATACTTCCTGCCTGGCCAGTCAGTGTTTATTTAAAATGATTGACAGAATGCAGACAATTCTCCTGCACCAATCATGATACAAAAACACTTTGAACACTTAGCACAGCCAGGCACTGCACAGTGCTTTCCTTATTGTGCAGCGTATGAATCTTCTATAATCCTGTGCAGAAAGTTAGGGTGGCATGTGCTTCCTGGGATCCACTTGTCTGTCTCCCATCTCTCTGCAAGTGTACTGGGATTACATTGCTCATGTTATTGTGTCTGACTGCATGTGCATTCTGAAGATTCAGAATCAGGTCCTCATGCTTGTGCAGCCAGCACTTCCACCCACTGTGCAACCTCCCTCACCCCCAACAATTGTTTTGGCACAGAGCAATTACATATGCTCTGACAAGTTTTTCATTGGAACCCTTTAGTTCAATATCAACTAATATTGAAGGGGCAGGCTCCACTAGATGGCTTACATGTTCTAATTATTTCTTATTCTGCAATGATCATTTGAATAAATCATGTTTAAAACAAAGTCTTTTCTAATGCCTCCCCCAAATCTCATAGCTTAAGAATTCCAAACTTTGCTCTCTTCTTGTAATAATCGAATTATTTGTTGGTAGCTCAATGTTGGTTATCTATAAAACAGATTTTAAAAGTAGAGAGATTTTAAATGTACTCAAGAAGTAAAATCTACATAACTCAGGAACAAATTGTATATACATAAAGTATATAAAATTGAGTATGCATATAAAGTGTTGCAGAAATATAAACCTTACCTTTCAGTTACTTGGTGTAAGAAGTCCTTCTGTTTATGTGTTGCTTTTATTGGTTAATGAATAAAGAAGCTGTTATGGCCAGTGACTTAGCAGAATAGACCTAGGTGGGGAAAACTAAACTGAATGCTGGGAGAAAGAAGGCAGAGCCAATGAGAGGCCATGGAGCCCTCAGAGGAGAAAGACTCAAGCCAGCATCTGGAACCTTTCCAGTAGGCCACAAGTCTCATGGTAAAATATAAAATAATGGAAATTGGTTAATTTGAGATAAAGAGTAAGCCATAAATACACTTAAGCTATTGGCTAAACAGTATTGCAAATCACATGATTTTTATTTTCTACTTTTTTATTTTGTCTGAATGAGATTCACTTCTGGTGTTTCATATTTTGAAAACAGCATGCATTATATAAAACCACTTTTGAGCAACAACCTGTGTTCTTCCAATAGAAGCAGAGATGTAGGGGGGCCTAGAAATAAAAAGATAGGTTTCTTTTTTTCTCCCCAGCCTACAGATGGTGTTATATAGGTTGCCAAAGTTCCAGGGTCAAAACTCTGGGCTCCATGCTTAGAGTTCTCCTTCTAGAATTTTCGTGACAGTTGTCTGCACACTTGGGCTGTCCTGAAGGTTCTTCCATGGGCGTTCTGCCCCCAGGCTGGGGTAGAAGAGCAGAATTACTAACGGTGAACACTTTTTCAAGCTTCCTCCTCTACCACACAATCCCACATAAATTCTCCAGAGTCTATCTCTTACCTGAAATTAGATTTTATGGTGTGATGTGCTGGTGAGGAACATGAGAAAAAATAGAGGAGGGACCCTTTTATCACATTCAACAGGACAGGGGTCTCATAAAGACAGCAGTGCTAGAAAAAGCCCTACGTGCCCATTTAGGGTTTTCTTCACAAAATCTCCAGAGAAATTTTCATCAATTTCATTCCGTGTCTGTATGCTTTAGATTGAACATAAATGAATGGAAACTAATATTCAACTTTGCACCTGCCTGGGGGAAGGGGTATATCACTCTGTCAGGCTACAGCTGCAATAATTGTTGCTACAGCAAGTGATTCCAAGTTCAGTAAAACATAGTCCATACACAGACCATGGGTCTCATTTCAAAAGTCACTTTTGATGAGATCTGAAGAGCAGTTTTGAATTCTACATTTGAGAAGGTTTTGATAAACTCAGCCTGGTGACTGCAGTCTCTCGTCTGTATCAGACACTGACGTCTAATACACAGCAGGAAAGAGCGTATAGCATGAGCCAATGCAGTATCACCCGCTTAGGCATAACATGTTTTCTAAATATAGGTAATATATGCCACCTTCGAGAGTTTTATAATAAGTACATATGCTGCTATTACTAAAGTTTTCTTTAAGTTGACCCAATATATTTAACTCCATATATTTTTATTTCTTAAAATTGGGTCAGTAAAGTTTAGACAATGAATAAGTCTTTTTCAAATATACGCTAAGATAAACACCGAATTATTTGTGGTGGACAGCCTTGAATGTATATTCACATGACCAATTCTCAGACACTGTTGTGCATGTGTTAATTCCTCCTCTTAGGGTGCACTGCACCTAGAGACTTGACTCTAGAACACAGAAGGTAGTCAAAATGAGAGTTATCACTTCCATGAGTCGTATTTAAAACGCTGTGGTACGTGTCTTGCTCAACTCTCTCCTTCACTTACCTTACCCTGTCAATGTAAACGTTTTAAACAGGCACCAGTTTGGAAAGGCCTGCGTGACTACAGACAGTCTCCAGCCCATAGCTAGTGAGGAACTGAAGGCACACAACAGCCACAGAATAAGTTTAAAAGATCCTTCTCTAGTCCAGCTTGTAGGTAACAGCTCCTAAGCCTGTGAGAGACCCAGAAAACTGCATTTAGATTTCTGATCCACAGAAATTGTACAACAATAAATTCTATTGATTTAAATTTCTAAATCTGGTGGATAATTTATGTGACAACACATAAATTATTATATTTATAAATTATATTATTATAATATTTATAAATTATTATTATATTTATAAATTAAAATTTCTTTAGACATACCATAATTTTTTTAAATTGCTAAAAACATGGTGCTGGAGAGATGGTTCAGCTGTTAAAAGCAGTTGTTATGCAGAGGACGCGGGTTTGATTCTCAGCACCCACATGGTCACTTACGGTTGTCTAAACTGCAGTTCAAGGGGATCCAGTGCCCTCTACAGACCTGCTTGGACACTGGGCATGCGTATGTTACACAGACGTACATGCAAGCAAAACGCTCACCAGCATAAAAATAAATAAGATAAAAATAGATAAGATAAAATTATTAAAGAGTACTGTCTTTGGAGGCATGCTTCTTATGTTCAAAAGGCTTCCCTGAATTTTTCTAGCTGTATGACCTTGGATGAGTTATTTAACTACTGTCTTCTTCAATTTTCTCAAATGTAGGAGTAATGTTAGAATTGAATGAGTGTCCCTTTGCCAAACAGAAACATTAATTTGGGTAAAATGCCTAAAACAACATCTTACAAGCAATATCCCCACAAACATTTCTTCATATTTTTGTCTTCATTCAGGTCCCCACCAGTAAGTAATATTTGGGCAGGGGAATGATGGCAAAGGAATAAATAGAAGTGATGATAGTTATGACCACTCCAGGAAATTGAGAAAGCATGAATTATAAAATATAGAAGAGTAAGATGAAAGACGAATGAATGTAGTTACAGCTTTATGGTGTTCTTACATCTTTGACATTCATTTTGTTACCTAAGAAAAAAGCCTTTTCTTGTGGCTTAAAAACAAAGTACAGAGAGGGCAAAAACAATTGAATTAAAAAAGTAGACTTCTAGTTGACTGGAATGAAGATAGTAAGTATGCCTATCTTAAAGAGGGCTTGTGAAGAAAATGTATCTGTGATTATGAACTTTAAAGCAATGGAGAAATTTTCAGCTCTGGAAATTATAGGAATTCCATAAATGAGGAAAATATTTGTCTTCACAAATTCTAGGCTATGTACCTTACTGAACATGAATAAAGTGTGGGCTATCCCAGCCATAAAGGAATAAGTGTGTCCGGAAAGAAGAAGTAACAGACAGTGCCACAGGCAGCTCCACTGCCAGTATCCCCAAAGAAAGTACTCGCTCTCTATAGCTGACATTCATGGATGAACGGTTGTGTGTGTTATCCCAGTCTCTGTTTGCACGGCCTTTCAGACACTGTTTATCGGCGTATTGTTAATGGCGGTCTTTGAAGACACAGCACTAAGTACAGACATTCATGGATGAACGGTTGTGTGTGTTATCCCAGTCTCTGTTTGCATGGCTTTTCAGACACTGTTTATCGGCGTATTGTTAATGGCGGTCTTTGAAGACACAGCACTAAGTACAACAGATATGATAACACTTATATGACCTTTGTTCTAGAACTAAATCAAGACTCTCTTAATCCCCATAACCCAATGATGTAAGTCATCTTTATGTAATAAACGATGCAAAAATGAATTTTCCCCATATTATTTAAAACATTTTAGTCCCATTGACTTTGTATACAAAAGAAATGTCTCTGAGCTCAGAGTCAAAAAAATGTAAATACCAAGTATCCTAATTTAGTATCCTAATTTAGAGCTCACATGAAATACACGTCCCCGAAGGTACTAGGAAAAGATGCTCAGGCAGACATTTGAGGAAGAAATGAGCTAACCTCCCACACAAGACAGAGAGGACAGTAAGAATTCCAACAAAACATATGGAAATAGACAAAAAAATACATTTGTATTCTCAAACACTTGTGAACATCCTCTGACTCTTCCCTCTGAGGATGCCTGTCTTCTCTGCTCAGATTTTTCACTAATGACTCGCCTTCTTCTGGGCCCAGGACTGTCTGTCCTCCCTACTCCTCATTTTCTTTTTCCAGACCATTCTGAGATTTGAAACTCTAGACCTTAAATGTTGGGGCGACCAATCCCTTGTCTGAGGGGCGTGGCCCCTCCAGGGGCAAAACATACCTTTAAAAGAACCGGGTTTTGGTAGGCCCCTCCTTCTACTTGGTTCTCTGCTCTTCGCTGGAGCCTTGGCTCTGTAAGTGTACCCCACTTGCTCCCTTTATTAAAACTGATTCATTCGAACAAGGCTATTTTGGGTTATTTCCGACCTCCGCCCAACCGCCAGGCTTCACTTAAATGCCTACCACCTGCCACCACATTTTGCTCCATCTTTCTACAACTCAGAGCAATCCCCTTGTCTTTGAAGAATGCAGCTCAGAGGTCACTGTCATTTTTCCCAACACTACTCATGCCATAATGGCAATTTCAATAATTCATTCATAATTTTCCCACCCAATATGCTTGACTTTCATTTCTTTACCTCCCACTCTTTCCTTAGAGTGGGAAGAAGATTAAAGTCTTGAATAATGTGTGTTGGTAGTGTGAGGATGCCAATCCCTCAAAGGAAGGGAAACAGCAAAGCTTCCCCCAGGTCAAGCTCAGGGAAGAAGTAAAGCCTTCTCGCAGTGAGTCTGTGGATGCTGAGAGTATGAGCCATAGCTTCTCCACCCAGAGGACTGCATATGCCTGGCACTGCATACCTACACTGAACTCCTACCAACCCGACACCATGGAGAGCACTAGTCTTTGCACTTCCGCTTCAATAAAAGGTCCCTTTTATAACATTGCTAAGAGTGTCACTGCCGTGTGTCTAAGCCTCAGAGCCTATAACACCAATATAGATAACTTTTCTGAAACCCAGATTCCTGTTCCCAACTACCGGCTATCGACTCAAATGGGTAATATTGAAAATCAACATTTGAATAGGGAATTCAGTAGTATATATCACCTCCACTTGCTCTCCCATTATTTTCTCCATAAGGAATTGGTAGCTCATCAAATACCCGACACAAATACACACACACACACACATACACAGAGAGAGAGAGAGAGAGAGAGAGAGAGAGAGAGAGAGAGACTGACAGAGAGAGAGACTACACGTTTATATGTCTCACAGTGCACATTCACATTGCACAATATTCTATAGAATATATATATATATATATATCAATATCAGAATTAAATATATCAGAATCCAATTTCCCCCATTACCTCATAACGACTACCTGATGCCAAGCCAACATTGTATCTCACCTGAAATATAGAAAACCCCTCTAGCCCGACATAGTCTCTTCTTGCACCTTTTTTCTTCTATGCCTACCATAAACATCTATGATTCATATGTCAGCCACAGCAATCCTTTCAAAGTAAGATTACTTTACTTATCAGCTCAACAGTGGACAACAGATCCAACTCTTGACAACAGTCAAGTGCCATGTAGTGTGACTAAGGATTCCTCTCTTACTCTACTTTCCCCATATAAGTTCTCCAAGACGTCATCATCTTTTATACTCTGTTCCCATGCTGGCCAATTCCATGTTTACACCCATACCTGAAGGCTTGAACTTGGAGCTGCTACCAAAACACTGGTCCTCTACAATTTCTCTTGTGAATTTCCCAGTAGCCGTCTACTCTTTAACTCAAAGGTCACATCCCACTGAAATCATCTCAGGTGCTGTCTACAAACTCAGCATCCCCACACACTTCACATCTGCATTGTCAATAGCGCTCCACACTATTATACATATATACTACACACAACGCATATTTATTAATATAGCCTCTACACTTTATTACCTTTTTTAATTAATAGCTATTTTCTATTCGTTTTGAACAAAGAGTGTATGGCCTTAGGCCCTGTCGGGAGTTTCTCCCTCTCAGACAGGAGCCATGATTTTTGGTAAGGTGGCACTGCTAAGATCCATATAGTGATCCATTACATTAAATCAGTACCAATTTGTGGTAACGGCGAGCTTCTTTACACATCCTGTGAAATCCACAGTTTGTATGGCAAAAGAAAAACAATAGACCACTTTTGATAATTAATCACCATTTATTGTTCTCAGCTCATTACTAATCTGCAACAGTTTTCTGGCCTTATATGTTACTATTCATTGAGAAACTAAAACGTATCAAAAAAAAAAAAAAAAAAAAAAAAACCACTGCCACTTCTAAGGTTTAATTTGAAAAAAAAATATGAGTTTTACCCGTTTTCACTTAAGCACCAAGGGGATTTGTTTATTTTTTATTTAAATGAAATTACTTAAAATTAATGTTTAATGAGAACATAACTTTTTTCTATAAAAAGCAAAATTTATGACAGAAGATGGTTGCTAAAACTCTGTTTTAATACAGTTAAGAGGTGGTTTACAGTGATACGTTAGAGAAAATGATTCTAACATAAATTATTCCGAATAAATCAAATTGACAGAATGATTATCTTTGCCTTCATCCTGAGGCAAAAAGAAATCACTTCTAACATAATCACAGCCACAAGTAGTACAAAATGTGTGTGAATATCCTCACGTGTACTTAGATACATACACGACACAAAAGTGTTATCTTTTTTTTTAAATTTTTTTGACAGTTTCTCTTTTTTTAAAATATTTATTTATTTATTATACATACAATATTCTGTCTGTGTGTATGCCTGCAGGCGAGAAGAGGGCACCAGACCCCATTAGAGATGGTTGTGAGCCACCATGTGGTTGCTGGGAATTGAACTCAGGACCTTTGGTAGAGCAGGCAGTGCTCTTAACCTCTGAGCTATCTCTCCAGCCCGTGTTATCTAATCTTATACTCACACATGGATATACAAGGAGAAAAGAAAAAGGGAAAATATGGTAAAAGGTTTACCATAACTACACAATTGATATGATGCCAAAATTCCAACTTTAGATTCCTCTCCAAACATAATTTTCCTGTAGGCATTACTATGTTGATTCTACTGTCAAAACACAACAGTTCAAAACTAGCTAAAAAAACAGAATCACTTATTCAAAGTAAAACGACTTCATTATGATTAAAAAATATTTGTATTAAAACACCCCCTACTAATTAAAATATTTTCTGATCCCTGTAATTGAGACTGTCATGGTCCAAGAAAACTTACGTTTAGATTTGGGTATCTTTTCAAATCAGCTACTTTAGTTCTCAGGAGACGGGGTCTCTGCACAGTGACCTTCAAGTGATGCTTTCAGATCTGAGACAGGATTTTTAATAACAGGATTTTATCTCAATTTCCCACTGACTTTTCTTCTGACTGGTATCCTTCTTTGTACTTCTCTCTCCTGTTTCTTTCCAATTGTAACACTGATGTGCCCAGACAGTCACAACAGCAACAAAGAATTAGAGCTTGCAAGGTTTGTTTGAAGTGGGACTAATGATTCCTTCATGGATTATGGGTTAAGAGAACCAGGATGAGGCAAGTGGGCATTACAAACCTCATCTGCAAGAGAATCCTTCAATTAAAATCACAGCTCCTACCAACAGTCCAGGTGTTTGAAGGTAAGAATTTACACCTGCCAAGAAATGCTCCTTCTAAAGAATTCCTGTAGACAGCAGGGAAGGACGGGTGCACAATTATCCTTGAATCCCTGCAGCTTCAGTCACAAAGAATACTGAAGTTTCAGAGGAGAAAGCCAGTTCCAAAGCAGACAGACTTAACCCAGCCTTGCAGCAGCTCCGGAACAGCAGAGTCCATGAATCCGGTGCTCTAGTCACATTCAAAAAAATCAAAATATCTTCTCCGTCTCTTGCCCGACAAATCCTGCCAGATTTATGAGTACAGGTGGGCATAATCCATGGTGTTTCAGCGTACCTTCCCTCAAGGGTGCCACAGAACCGGGTTTTTATTGCATTTTAGAGATTATTGTATTTATTAATAATAAAGCAAAGAAATACATCACTTGAATAGTCAATGTATGCCAAATTGCTAAATACATGGGTTAGCTCATTAGGGGATCACAAGAGAGCTCTTGAGATAAGTGTGGAAAATATCACTCCACTGTACTGATAAGGTAAGCAAAGGAACTTAGCCAAATTTATTCAGAAAGAAGGCAATAAAACCCACATTTAAGTCCAGCGGTATAATGAGTAATAGTATTGAACAGTGTTTATCTGTTTCACCATCATAGTCAGGAAACCTGGAAGAAAGCCTAGTCAGAGTCAAAATGGCCAACTAAATACATTAGTGACAGAGATTATGGACCATGAAAGGGTTTATTTAATGTTTCAGTCTATGAAAACAATTACAAAGTTTTAAAAATCCATCAAAGAAATGTCTCTTTGCAACAGACAGAGACTGTGGGGCATTTTCTTAACTAAAGACTGACTTGAGGGGGCGGGGGGGGGGGGGGGGGGGGGGGGGGGAGGGCTCCAGCCCATTTTGGGTGGTACCATCCCTGGGTAGCAAGGGAGTAAGCAGAATCCTTCATGGCATCTGAATCAGCTCTCTCCAGTTCCTGTAGGTTTGAGTTCCTGCCATGGTTTTCCTCAACAGACTGGGATTCAGAATTTATAAGCCAAATAAACCTTTTTCTTCCAAGTTGCTTTTGGTTATTGTGCCTCATCATAGTAACAGCAACCCTAATACGATGCAGGTCCTGAACCATTTTCCATTTTGACTCTTTTTCTAAGCATTTAAAAACACAAGCTGCATCCTTAGCTCATGAACTATCCACACAAAAAGCAGGCAGCAGTCTGGAATCCACAAATGCCGTCTTTTTGCTGGCTCCTAACGTTTGTGCTCGCCTCCTCCTTACGAAGATTGAAGTTTTGCAAGGGAAAGGAGATGTAACTCCAAACTGAATGGGATTCACCCAGATGCGTTCCCGCACCCCACTGCTGACGCTGTGAAATCACAAATACAGGAAGTCAAGCGCTTTAGATTAGAACGCACAAAAGGAAGGACCCATGGAATGGCGACAGCAGGAGGCAGAACTGCTTTCTAGGTAGCTCACAAGAATTGCGTCACCTACCAGATAATGAGAGAGAGAAGAGGGCCCTTAGTTTAACTGCTGTGCGTGTTCAGAAACAGCTAGGTCAGAAATATACTATCGGGCCTAATAAAGCATATGGTCTAATTGTATTTCCTTCAGCTGAGACCTCAATTAATGATTTTTTATGAATGAGCCCATCCGAATGCTTTCTACACAGCTGGTGAAGTATACAAAGAGCTAAATCATACTCGGAGAAAAAGAACACAGATTTAGATGTTTGGCACTTCCATCTGCACAAAAGATTGACAGCACCTCCGCTTCTGTGAAGTCAACTGTTACCTCCTTTCAGAAGAATTTCCACCCGGAATTCTGAGTGTCAGAGAAAGCCACGCAATCACTGTAGGTGAGAAAAAAGCAAAACCTTTCACCCTCCCAGGACTGAATCCTTCTGCCCCTCCTCAGGGGTTGGGTAGTATTTTCCCTTCTGCAGCAACAACCCCAGCCCCTCCCTCTACCCAACCCCCTCCCTCCCCCCAGGCCCTCCCTCTCCCAAGCTTTCCTCTCCGTGGATGACCTTGTTTCTGTGTCACAGAGAAATTGAAGCTGTCGAGAGGAACACAATTCAACTTCCTGCCCTCTGAGTGACAAATTCCAGGCTCTTGTTTCTTGTTTTCTTCTCTCTAGCAAGTCTCAGACAGAAACATCGCTCTGTCTTGCTTTGAGTCACTCACTCTCCCCTTGACCTTGGTCATTGGTCATTTAGTCCTACCCCATCCTTCTATTTGGATCAAAGACATTTGTTCGTGTATTATACCCTCTTTTTGCTGTATTTCCAAATATCCACTTTCTAGCGCTGTCTCCATTGAGCGCTGACTCCAGACCTAAAAAAAAAAAAAAAAAAAATGGCTATTTCTCATATGCAAAACAAACACAAAATACATACTCCGAAAGCCTCCATTTACTGAAATCCTCTAGATTTGGAACACTCGTCTTT
Organism: Arvicola amphibius; assembly: GCF_903992535.2. NCBI lineage: Eukaryota > Metazoa > Chordata > Mammalia > Rodentia > Cricetidae > Arvicola > Arvicola amphibius. The sequence continues at coordinate 11,984,334 of NC_052064.1, forward strand.
CACCTCAAGTCCTTCCCCAACACTCACCTCTTATGCTCAGTTGTAGTCCACGTGCCTCACTCCAGCATGAAAACATCCCGGGCAAATGTCATCAATAACCTTATGTCTCTTAGATCAAATGTATAATCATTTTAGATTAGTATAAAGCTGCACACGTGACGCCCTCTTGTAACATTAACTTTTAAAGTTTTACTTCATACTATTTTTAATTCTTACCAAAGGAATTCAAACTGGACATTAAGATTTGATATGCGCCGGGCGGTGGTGGCGCACGCCTTTAATCCCAGCACTCGGGAGGCAGAGGCAGGCGGATCTCTGTGAGTTCGAGACCAGCCTGGTCTACAAGAGCTAGTTCCAGGACAGGCTCCAAAGCCACAGAGAAACCCTGTCTCGAAAAACCAAAAAAAAAAAAAAAAAAAAAAAAAAAAAAAAAAAAAAAGATTTGATATGACTCTCATACAAATCTCTGCTTTAAAAATACGCGTGCATCCAATGAGGTGCATTAAGTAGATCTCTGTAAATATAGGATAATATTGGGTGTAAATTGATTCACATTTGAACCATCCAAGCTGTGCCCTGAGAGATAATCAGTCACTTACAAAGCAAATGCTTCAACACAAGTAACCAAGCCAAAAAAAATTATTCTTTTTTCTTTATTTTTGAGGGTTTTTTGTAATGATTAATATTTATTAAAAAGTGGGAAGTAAATATTTTCCGTGTTTTTTTCCTTCACAAACATCTACTCTAATTGTCACAAGCCTTCCAAGATATCCACCTCGGATACATATGTGTCACACTGTTAAAAATTGTAACTAATTCTTCTCAGCTCTCATTCACCTCATACCTTAATATCTGACGATACTGATCCCTCTTTTTCTCTTGAAACTTTAATTTCTCTTATTCAATGACATCTGTCTTACCAACTTTCATTAGCACAATATTTTAAAAACGTAAAAAGTCTATTCCCTGAAAGTTCTCTTACACCAGACATAAAATATGAACTTAGAAAAATTCAATACCTCAGCCAGATATTTGACTTCTAAATCGTTTCCCTACCTCTACTTTTGTGTCTTTCTAATATATGTCTTTCACACTGAAACTATCATATTTCCCCAGTGTTGCCACTTCCACAGTTGAAGTCCTTCAATAATTGTTTTGTGTCTTTAATGATGTTTGACCTTAGAGATCCACCTGCCTCTGCCTCCAGAGTGCTGGAATTAAATACCTGAAACACCACTGGTTGGCTGCCATATTGAATCTTATTATCATAGTATATTGACTGTATTTGTGCTCATGGTGCCAAGAGAAAGAATTAAATGTTTATATTTGCAAACAGGCACGATACACAGTTATTTTCAATCATGGACAATGATAACAACGTGCCAAGTATACAACAGTTATGCAATAAATGAAAGATAGATTCTATTGTTTGAGCACTAAAATAACCCATCCAATTCAAAACTATATGGTAGAATAATTTGCTTTCAAATAAAAAACATTAAAGGGAAATTGGCAACAGTTCTTCTATCATAAGACAGAAGTGAGATTAGCTATATATGGATAAAAGTTTAAAGTAAAATGGGAACTCTGCAGTATTAAAATAAAAATGATGCGACCAGAGAAGACCTGATAATGAAAATACCAGGGTGATCTTTCACTAGGATTAAGAGGTCATTAAGTGTTTCTCCGAGGTTCTCAGGTAAGAGGACAGACTAGAAATCGCCTCCAATTGGCTAAAAAGAGATAGGGTGAGAAAGAATTGACTACCACAAAGAGAAAGTGAGGGTGAACGTTAGCAACCCTCAAAGGTAGAGACCGCTTGACAGCTGAAGGTCGTTAAGAAAAGGATGGGCAACACCTGAACACTAAGCCGAGTCAAGCAATTCAAGCGCGCAGCTTCCTCAAAAGATGGGAAATCGGAGCTTCATCCCAAGGGTGAACTGTGAGGCTCTGGTAAGAAACTGGCAGTCAACTCTCGGAAGAAGCTCTCAGCCTTCACAGGCCTCAGATCCAGCTGTGTGTTTTAGTGAGACAGTAACGCCTCTGGCAATGGGGCTGGAGAAAACTATCTCAAGTTAGGTTTTATGACTCTAAGAATGATAGCTGGGTGTCATCCTGAGATGAAACCTGCTGTTTAAAACTAAGCTACCCTGTGAACTAAGAAGAGGAAACAGCTAAAACATCAGGGAACTTGTGTTTAGCCTACCCCAGCCCCAGGATGAGCACAGTTAGTGGAGAGGAGCACAGACATGCCAGGACAGGAAAGAGCACGGAGACAGCCGTCCCTCCGGAGCCAGGAGCAGACATCAGCTGACAGTAAATTTGGAGTTTGATGCTCTGAACCTTAGGTCCGAGGGTGGGCCTGCTCACTGCTACAGAGTCGGAGAATGCTGGCTGGCACGCCTTAACATCCACGGCTGCGTTGCTCCAGCAGATCAATATTTAGGGGTGCTTGGGTAGTGTGACGACAGACCCCAGTGTTGCTACTGCACTTCCCTTTCTCAGTGAGGCTGAGAGATGTTCTCCACCTAGAACATTAGCCCAACCTAAAGAGCGGGTGCATGGTTAGGTTCAGAGAACCTGACCACCCCACACACTGCAAAGTTATGTGTGGCCAGCAGAGGTCCTCAATACACTAGGAAGGGGAACTACTGATGGGCAAACCATCCCTTGGACACTGGCTTCTAGTCCAGTACAAAACACAAGAGGAAAAGGCAGAAAACGCGAGCGGCCACGAGCTCGGCTGACTCACGCAATCCCACTCATCTGACTGGAATTTTCTGAGGACCAAGAACGGGGCTGTTGTGACAGTTCATCTTCTCTCTCTTTTTTACCCTGGGGCTCCCTATCTGAAACTTTTCACTTTATTGCATTTTTAAAACGCACATGTTTTCGTTCTTGTCTTCATTCGTCCATCTACCTAATTCTGTTTATGCATGTATTCATTGTTGTGCAAACTTTTCTTTTTTATCTTTTTCTCGTGTCTTTTGTTTGTTTTAATGTGCCCGTGTTTCCCACATTTGTTCCTTTTCTATAGTTTTGGCAATATTTTGAATTTATCTTATTTTCACTATCTCAAAACAAACTTCTTTTTCCCCTTCTATCTTACTTTGTGTTCATTTTTTCTCAATATTAGGATGGGTTTTGTTGTTGTTTTTTTTCTTCATCTTTTATTTCTGACCTCTTGTTTTTTTCCTCGTTGGTAAGCTTTTCTCCATTCTTTTTGCCTCCTTTTGTTTAATTCTGCTCATCTTCTACTTACTTCTTTTCCTGGCCCTTTTATATACCATTCATTTATTATGTCCACATTCACCATGGATAATTTTGAAATTCCCATTATCTTAGCCATTTTCAGTGTTATGATCATTGGTGATATATTAGGGGGCTTTAACCAATTTTATGTGTATTTCTGTATCTCTTTACTATTTGATATTGTTGCTGTTAAAGCAATTCTTTTCCTCTCTGAGAAGTATAAGAGACTGAGTCCTCGAAAATAGGCCTAATAAGAAAATACCTAAAATAAAACCAGAAGAAACAAATGAACAAGTAGAAGACAAGAATCATAATCAGACAAGGCAGGCATGATTCTTGTAAAACATCATTAATCCCTCAACTGCAGAATTCAAAGAGCTGGAAAGCATTACTCCTGCAATTAATATGGAAGCTCAGAAGATTCCATCTAGCCAGTGCTGTAGACTATGAACTATGTAGCAAGAGTTTAGAATGTATAACCCAGAGTTTCTATTTATATCCGATTCCTGCACGGTGGTTTCTATCTCTCTGATGTTAATGGAACATAATCTGAATAAAACTCAGCATAGTCAAAACACCTTGAAAGATAGAGCATCAGGGACTAAATGATTTATGTGTATTAGCCACACTCCAAGGGACAGGAAATTGGATTCCCCACCTCAGATCATTCAGTATTACCAGAAGTGAAATAGGAGAAGACTACATGATAGGTTGAGAATCACCATCCTGAAAATCAGAAATCCAAAACACTCCAAAACCCCATACTCCTTGAGTACCAATATCAGACCATGAATTGAAACTTCTTGGCCTGACCTTGCAAGATGGCAAAATTTAGACTCACTAAATATATAAAATCATTGGTTGGGGGATGGTGGCACATGCCTTTAATCCCAACACTTGGAAGGGTCAGGTAGATCTCTGAGTTTAAGACTAGCCTGATCTACAGAGTGAGTTTCAGAACAGCTAGGGCTACACAGAGAAACCCTGTCTCAAATATGTTTGTGTGTGTGTGTGTGTGTGTGTGTGTGTACACATATATTTGTGTGTATGTGTGGGTAATTAAATATATAAGTATATATATATATATCACAAATATACATATAATCAGTTTTAAACTAAGTTTGAGATGCAAATTAAAACATAAAAATTCCATGAAAAATGTAGATACCATCCCCAAGATATCTCATTATTTGTATGAAAATAGTCCAAATTTCAAAATCTGAAAGACTTCTGGTCCCAATTTGGTGTTATAGATAACAGACTGTCAGTCTGTAGGTGAATACCATGTCAAGAACGATAAGTTCTCATATGCTTGAATGCTCTGGGCCCTTCAGCCAGCTCCAGTAAAACTGAGTAGGAAGTATATAGAGTGCTAATAAAATGAGTTTAAAGAAAATTATTAAAACTAGTGACATAGTTTGAATTGACCTTTCTATAATAGTCTTAAAATGTCAGTTTCATTTAGTCTCCGCTCTAAAAATTCTGTTTTTAATCCAATTTGAGAGGAATTTTCTCAGTATATTACACACACACACACACACACACACACACACAGAAAGAGAAAGAGAGAGAGACAGAAACAGAGAGACACAGAGAGAGAGAGACAGACAGAGAGAGAGAGAGAAAGAGAGAGTTCACAATGCTCCTATAAGAAGGTCTGCTTGTCATTGCTTAAGTGAGCCATATTCTTTCTTGGCAATGTACTTTCTGTATGTTCTCACTGAACTATCCTTCCCTCGGCCCGAATGCGCTTTCCTCTCCCCACTCAGTGCTTCTGAAACCCCATTTTTTGCTCTAGGCCCAGCATATTGTAGCACTCCATGAAACATTATATAATGCCCATTCAGAATTATCAATTCTTCCTTTTGTGTTTTGTGATTTTTTTTATTAAACTAACTGACATTCATTTTCATTATAGATTGTAGTGTGCAGCTTCTGTGTCTGTTGCCTCAGTCAGCCAGTAAATCTTCTGACGGCTTGCTGGTGACATACTGTCTGTCATTAATTGTCAGACTAAAGTAAATGCTCCTCATTCTGTCCCCAGAGCAGCCTTTCCAGCCCCTTTACCCTTCTAGAATACACTGGTTGCAGGCCTTACTAGCACATGGTTCTTTCTGTGGTCATCTGAAGTGACTTAGAAAGAACAACTCAAGATCGGTGTTTTTAAAATTTGCAGAGGTTGGTAAAGTTTTTAAATCATTTTTCTTCTGGGGATTATAGTATAATTACATCTCTCTTGGAGCTTCACCTCTAGACCAAGAATCGCAGAGAGTTAAAATGTCTAATGTACCTTTTGAAAAGCATGGAAAGCTGACGGTAATAGAAGAATTCATGAGAACAAAACTTTGCTTCCTGTTGAAAGCAGAGTTCTCTGCTTTTGAGGAAGAGCAACTTGAAAATAATTTACCATGAGGAGCTACTAAGTGATTTTGACCACACGGAAAATAGGGTTTTGATAGAATCAGCACATAGCAAACAAACACACTCATTTCAGATCCCTTTTTCTTAAACGGTTAGTGTAAGTATTGTCTTCTTAAAATTCCATCATGCAGATCGGGGAGATGCTATGACAGAAAACCAGTGGCTTCAGAATGCAACCGCACCAAAGCTAGAATCTGTAGCCACATGTGATTGCAGCCTCCCAGTACAGGGGTGAAACTATCCCATTCTCTGTGCAGAGAGAAGCTCTGTACTCTTTGTCAAGCTGAATCCTGCACCCATGGGGAGGGAGACTGTTCCTTCTCCGAGCGCCATGGCTGGCATTTTGCATGTGCAAACTCTTAGCACTATATAAATGAACATTTAATAACTGCTAATTAAAGGAGAACAAAAATTAACAACGCTTAACAGAAACCTGACATAGTAAAAAGAGGAGGTTTCCTTGGAGTCAGAAGATGGGTCTGAATATCACTTTACAGTTTAGAAAGCCCTTCCACCCAGTACAAGGACCCTGCTAAATTTGGTCTCGCTCTGCTTATAGGAAGTTTGTGTTTCCTGGGTCATTTAGTGGGACTATGTGAGCAAACATTGGTCCTGTCCAGGCAGGAACACTCAGCTGAAGATGTAAATCCTGTATAGCTTTCTTTTTCTTCTAGCAATAGCTAAGGAGGGATCATTCAATATGCTCTGTAGGTTTGGGTCTCCAAATAACCCTGCAAGAACCACATCTCCATTTCCTATCAACCCTTCTTTGGCATATTTGATGAACAAGCACAAAAGGCCACCATGAGGTACAGATTGGGGGGGGGGGCAGGATTAGGGGTTGGTTGTTTCTTTGGTTGGCTTGTTTTGTTTGTTTGCAACAGAATAGTCTAACCTTTCTAACTGCAACAAGCAGACAATCACTTAAAATTGAGTTAGTAGAGAAGAAAATCAAATCTCAGAAAAGTAGTGATTTTCAAGATTTCAAGGTACTATTACCTAAGCAATTACAAGAAATGTAGAGGAAGTAGATGAAAAAAATGCATAACCACATTTTATGACTGCAATTGGAAAATACCTTTTCTGGGGGAAAAAAGAGAAATTTGTTCAAGGTGTCTTTGCTGTGTCACAGCAAGAAGGAAGATGTCCATAAAGAGGCAAAAATGACAGCCTGGTTAAGCCTAAGTTAGGCTGGATCAAACTTCAAGAGTCTAATGCCAGCCATTTTATTGCCAGCATATTTAAACACAGCATAATATGGAAAAAAAGTTTTCTAGTGCAATACAATCCCTGATGCGCAAGGAAATGTAATTACATTGAAACACAACCGGAGTACACATCATTTCTTCCAAGAAGAAGGGCTCTGTGCTAGCTTAAGGGATCTGGTATGATCTAGGTCATGCAGATAACATAGAGGTCATTAGGGTTAATAGTCAGCCTCAATCCTGGTTGTGGGGCGATACAGATAATGGAATGGGCATTTAGATTACTGGCCACCTCCAGTCCTGGTTGTGGAAGCTTAATATGCCCTAGACCAACAGGTAACATAGATCACCACCAGGCTGTTAACCACCTCCAATTCCCAGCCTTTCCCAGTATCCCTGGAGTTCTGTGGGCAAAATGACCCTTGTGCTACCAACAAATTGTGAAAAGCACTTATTTAATTTAATTCATATGTATACATATATGTGCACACATACATTTACAGGTATTTATCATTTTAGAACCCATATAGGATTAAAGCGGTAAAATCAAAATGCATTTCAGTGTAATCTTGTTTGTGGTTAATCTTCTTTAGTGAAAATTTTAAATTTATTTCTAACTCTAAAATTATAATTTTGTTAGCAAAAAATCTAAAATGAAGAAATATTTATACATACCAAACACTTAAGCAAAGTTTCCATTTGCTTGGAAAATGAGCTTGATGTCTAATTAAATTATGTTTGTGTATCTTTTGTTAACTAGGCATCTTATAATTTTATATTTCTGTCCATGTTACATGAATTTCTTGGGTTACCTGGACAATGAAGAATGTTTTATATAGTTACAATTAGTAAACTCAAGCTTACTTTTTTGTAATTTTTTGTAATTTGTGTGAATTACAAACCAGAACTTTTCTAATTTTGTCTGGCAGTCTCAGCATTTGGATTATGTTGTGGGACTTTATCAGCTTTTCCTTTCTCTGTGAACTATGAAAAACCAATGCGTAGGCAATTTATCGCTTTTGAACAATAATGGGTTGTTACAGAAATCATAATTATTGTTTATATTGTGCTATAATAGCAATCATGGATGTACTTCCTTTTTCCGCCAACAATTGCTCTTTCCAGGATATAATAAACAGCGCCTCTCACTTTAACTTTGTTCTTTGGAGACAGTGCATAAAAGGTTTGGGAACCCATATAAACTGTGAAGAGGACATTTTCTTTTTATAAAATCTGCCTACACAAAGGTTGAAATTCTAGGTGTTTCTCAAGAGTACCTTATTCCAAAGCAAATTTTAGTAATGGTCCTGTACTCGTTACTAAAGTACCAATTCGAATGCTTCAGAAAGAAACTATTTTAAAAACAATAGTTACTAAATAAGTAATTAAATTATCTATTATCTTTATCATCTTTAGAAATACCAGGTTCAGAGCAGTAGAAGACTTTAAAGGAGGTGATAGGTGATATGAGTCCGGATTCTCTATTAACAGAACCAATAGAATGAACATATATTACGAAGGTAGATTCACTAGACTTGGTTATACGATACAGGCTGAGTATCAACAGTCATACTAGAGAGGAAGGAAATCAGAGGCTGCTGCTGCTGTTGCCTCTCCTCCTCCTTCTTCTCCTCCTCCTCTTTTTCTTCTCCTTCCTTCTTCTCCTTGGACAAGGGAAATGAGCACGCTCCTACCTAAATCCTTCTGAAATACCAACAAATTCCTGGAGTGGGAGATAGAACTGGCACTGAAGTTCGGGTAGAGTGTTCGCCTAGCACCTGACACGTCCTGATTTTTATCCATGACACTAAGAAGAATAAAGACCTTGAAAACTAGAGCAGGTCACCAAGAAGTGTTCAAATGAAGCAAGTTTCTTTTCACATGCATCTACCCCTTAAATTTCCAGCTTGGGGATTCTTTGAAAATTAATAATGATATATTTTATCTATCAAACTCTGGGATTTCACAAGGTCCTCTGGATCACATCAAAGCCCCTCAAAACTCTCCAACTATACACTAAGCTCAAGCAAGGTGGATGCAAGAATTTAGCAGGACTAACATAAACCACCTCACACCATGTACCTCATACCACAATTCACTGTTCTCAACCTGAAAGTTGCTCCATTATAAGCAGAGCTGCTCTTCTCCGGAGAGTTAGACACTGTCTATGCCAGGCCCTTGTTTTTTCTGAGGTACTCTTGACTTATATCAGCTACCCTCAGCATCCTTAGGATAATTACAGTGGATCTGTGCTGAGAATTTCCTCTACTTGGGCCTTTCTTCAGTTATATAAAGCACCATACTTTCCTAAACTGTGTTAACGTGGTAAATGGCAATTCTACACTGGCTTCTGACACCCAGTTCCTCACTATGCAAAGCCACGATAGTCCAAACCCTCTGTAAGTAAGCTCCAGAGGAAGGGTAGGCAGGAGCATTAGGTCAGACTCCTCTAGGTGCCCACAACCTGGAGGAGACTTAGTCAGAAGCTGACTACAACCAAAGAGGGAGCCAGGTCCTGAAGGTAGTCTTAAGACTTCAGCACTCAGCACTGAGTTCTTATTCACTTTGCCTGTGTATAAGTGAATGTTGTATCAGGGACAAAGTTACAAAAAGTTAGAGCTTCTTTGGTAAATCCTCACTCTCCTGGCATGGGTCCAGTGGGGAACATTCCTTCTTCCATTGGTGTGGATGCTCTAGTGAACATGGTAGCAGTGAGCACATCTGGATTCCCCACCTCCTTCCATGAGAAGCTTCCAGATTTCTTGGAGTATCCAAGACACATGAGTTCTGAAGCCCACTCCAGGGACGCCTTGGTGAATGTTGACGCATCTTCTCCAGGCATTATATCACTGATGGCAAAAATGCTTTTCTTCTCGCCACCCTTTCGTGAGCATCCTGCAGGGCCCAGGTTGGAAGTATTCTTAGTCTTTTTAGAGCATGCCTCTCAAATTTCCTCATCCTGCAATGCTTTAATACAGTGCCTTGTTTGTGGTGATCCCAAACCACAAAATTATTTTCATTGCTACTTCTTAACTGTTAGGAATCATAATATCTGTGTTTTTCAGTGGTCTTAGGCAGCCCCTGTAAAAGGGTTATTCAACTACTCACAAGGGGGTCATGACCCACAGGTTAAAAGCCACTGTTCTGAAAGGACATCATACATATTTGGTGGCCCATCGTACAGAACTATGATGCCATTATAACTAATCGCATCTTCGATTATTGTATTCCCAAATAAAGCTACATTTGGAGATACTACAACTCAGGGATTATATATTTAAATTTTCAGGGTCCCAAGCCACTAAAATGGTAATTATGACCTCCGGATGTACCAGTAATTATAGTGAGCTCATTGTAATTTTTGTAGCTAACCACTTATGTATATGATTCCCAGTGGCCCGTGATCTACAATATTCTCTAACTTGCATGTTTGCTGGGCATAAACTTAAAATAATTTTGGCAATTTAGTCTTTATTGAAATTTTGCTTTTTAGAAAAGCTTAATGAAGTCAGATTTTCATTAGCACATCACTGGTGAATGTGCACTGGCTTCCTTTAACGGCATCAGGAAACCCAAAAGAAACCCAAAGAGAAGCCCAGGGATGCTTGCACACACTTTGTGAGGCTCAAAGGGACTTGACTTCCTGCATATGCATCTTGTCTAATTTCTCAGAGCCACAGCTTCTATTGCTTGCTCTATTGGCATTGAAGTACCAAGTCTGTGAGGCTGGATGTCAGTGCTAAGAAATCTCCAGTTTAATCTCATTTTAGTAAGCATCTCACAGGGATGCCAAAAGTTATAAAAGTTAGTGGGACCTCATGTCGGGTCTACAAAGCTGTTAGTTAGACCTGCTGCTTTAGGAAAGAGGATGCTAACATTTAAGGATGGTGCAAGTATGGACCAAACATTTTTAATTTATTGGCTTCATTGTTGAGAATTTTGCTTTAGTGCTTTAGAGCTGTTTGGTCTCATTACACGGCTCTTCATACATGCCCTGACTTTGTAGCATTGGGTCTTTGTATACCCATTAAGATGATACTGTTAATTACATTGATTAATTTATTCTGGTTGCATTGAAACAACTTGGGAACCAAACAGTAAAGAAAATATTTTTTCTGTTCTTTTTCTGTTTTGAGTACCTTCAAGGCAGATGCCTTTCTACTTTTTAAATTTAGTCTCACTAAAACTACTCAAACTCCCATCTGAATAGTTAATATTGTGGACAAAATGTGTCTTTCTTCTTCTAGGTTTAGAATTAAAAGGAGAAAGGCGTGGAGAGAATAGTCTACTTCTAATTAACCCCCATTGAACATTTTCACAAAAACGCAGGTTCCTTGTACAGATTCTTGTTTTAATTTCCATCAGAATTTGAAATAGGAAAGCTGCTACTCATCATTCTTTAAAATAGAAAGTATAGATCAATTGCACACTCCAAAGGAATTTTCAAGTGGAAAACATTCCACTGAGTCACTTTGAACCATTAAAGTGTGTGAAATTCCATATATGCTAAAGTCCACTCATGAGCAGCAAGTGCAAGTACAGTCAGAGTGAAATGAAAATGGAATCTGGCTGGCTGGAACATTAAGAATCAAATTACATAAGCATGTGTTTATGGCTTGGTTAATCAAGTTAATCAATTAGGTTTAAAAATCACTTTATTTTATGCTTCTTAAAAAGTCTGAAATCATCTGGGCAGTGGTGGTGCACACCTTTAATCCCAGCACTTGTGAGGCAGAGGCAGGTGGATCTCTGTAACTCAAGTATATAATGTTCGAAGCCCTTCCCATTTAGCCTCTCTTTAATAAAACCCAAATTGTAACATAATAGAAGAGCAAGTGACTGAACTTTCCACTCCCCTCTCTGTACATTTGCTGCATGTCTTCCTGTTTGGAGATACAGGTGCTGGAAAGTAGCCACAGACCTGTCTTGGCTGCACTAATGTTTGCTTGTGGACATCACAGATCCTGAGCACCATTAAGATGGCCAGAAAGAATGAATGCGATCCCAGCACTTCATCCCTTCCCAGGGGTGGTCTATCAACACGGGCATACTGCTCTTCAGACCTCGTTTCTGTGTCTACCTCTCAATACAATTTTGTCCTCTCTTTACACTCTGGGGACTAGGAGTCTCACCCAAATGAAATTAATAAGGCTTCGTGCTAGCAGTTTTAGCAGACTGCCTTACACTCTGCCCTCTGCTCATGCCTTTAAGCATAATCCATCTTAAATTCTACCCAAAGTATCCAAATTTGAATATCCTGTTTAGTCCTTGTTGAAACTGAGACTGATCAAATATACATTAATATATACATTTTCATGCAGCACATACCATTTTCAGAAAACACTTTGCAAACCGTGTTATATATGGTGATTAAGGTTTGATACTTAGTGTTAGACAAGATGGATCGGGGAATGTCTTTATGTACACCTCCTATACAAAACGCAAGAGGGAGATAAATAACTTTTCTAGCTTCTGTTACCAGAAAGGAGGAGAGAAATGTTTCCGCTGAGCCCCTTGAGTGAGCAACCGGAGGGTGGGAAAGGGGTCTACAGCGGGTGTCCTTTACTGTGTTAGCTACTCTTCTGGTCGCTGTGGCAAAATACTTGGCAAAAGCAACTAAGAGAGGGAAGTGCTTGCTTTTGCTCACAGTTTGATGGTAGAGTCCATCATGGCGGGGAAGGTACAGCAGAAGGGACACAAAGGTGTTTGCGAATCTGCAACCATGCCATCCGGAAGCACAGAGGATGGGAGTTGGTTTGTACCTGCTTTCTTCTTTCTAGTCAAGCCAGTACCCCAGCCTATAAAATAGTGATGGTCACAAATAGAGTGGCTCTTTCGTTGTCTGCTAAACCTTTCTGCAAACATCCTGATAGTCACACTCAGAGTTAGATCTACTTTGATGATTCTGAAGGGACACTAACCCACTTGAGCATGTGACTCTGGCAGGCCTTGCTCTTCTCCCCAATTCCCTGTGCCTTGCTAAAAACCATTAGATTACATTCCTGAAGCTAGTTCCGAAAATCTTTTCCCTTATTTGTTCAATCGTTCCTCCTGAGGCTGACTACTGAGGTCCAGTAATCAAAATATTGAAATCTACCAATCAAAAGACCCCTTTGACTCACCTAATTACACACCCAATTAAAACTAAACACCTCATCCCAACATGGGGTTTCCCCTTGTACTGTTATAAACCACCATTTTCCTATGCACTGAGTCTGTCTCCTCTATTTCCAGAGGCAGTCTTTGTATCCCCTGGGGCAAATATCCCTGTCTCCTTTCCCTTTTTTCCTTCCCTTGGTCCCTTCTCCTCTATAGCCTCTTTGTCCCTTTTCCCTACCCTCTGTCCCTCTGGCGCAAATAAATCTCCTTTGTGCTGAGAATTTGGCCTTGGGGGTCCTGAGCTGATTTTTTTTCTTTTAGACTCTAAATCCAATCAAGTTGACAGCAAAGATCAATCATTTCATTTTCCAAATCATAATACTAAGCAATTAATTTAGTAAAGCATTTTTTACTTTAAAATGTGGGTTCCTTCATTATCTTAGAACATTTATAAGTGTGTACTAATGATTAAGAATTTACACTCATTTTAAAGAATGCAAAAAAAAAATATAGTTCTTTATTAATGATAAATGTACTATAAAATCAATATGTAAAATCACTTGTTAAAAATTATATTACTTATTAAAGACACTAGACTATACAGACATATTTCTGTCTACTTATCATCAAAGGGATCTCCTGAAACATGCAAAGTCCTGAGTACAAGATGACAGCCACTATGCAGTCAAATTTGGATGTACAAATGCCAGTGGACGAGTGAATCATAGGGTAGAAAACCTGAGAAAATCAACTGTTGACTTAAGAGGAGAAAACCATAAGGAAATCTACATGTAATAGAATATCACAGTGCCCTTGATCATATAGAGAACATGATCAAAAATAGGAGGAATGTCTTTAAAGTATAAACAATATGCATGTGTACACATACAAATTTGCCAAAGTTAGGAATTTAGCTTAATGGTAGAGCACTTGCCTAGAAAACCAAAGGCCCCAAGTTCAGTCCTCAACACTGAAAAAAGAAATAACATACAAAACTGTCGATGAGTAAGCCAAAATATTCTTAATAAAAATATGTTAACACCTCAGTCTTCCAGATCCCTACTCCAGAGCACCCTCGGTTAGGGCAGAAGATCAAGGATTGTATACATCATATATCATAGTCTTACTTAAAAACCACAGCACTTTATACTAAACAGAAATTAAGGGAATATATCTGTGCTCCAATTTTTCTTTCTAAATTAAAAAAAAAACTTTGAAAGAATTTTAGTTACCAGGACATCCAAAGAAATTCCTAGGAGAGACCCAGAGACTGACATCAGAAATTCTTTAAGCATATCTAGGGCCATTTTTCAGGCCATGCCTTATGCTAGAGAACACAGATACAGATATTATTTGTTCTACCCAAACTAACTATGATGTGGGATCCTCCTCTGTATGCTGCAATTACGAATAATGAATAAAGAAAGCAGGCTTGCACCTATAGCAGGGCAGAACGGAAGTCGGTGGGAAAACTAAACTGAATGCTGAGAGAAAGAAGGCAGAGTCAAGAGATGCCATGTAGCCGCCAGAGAAGAAAGATGCAAGCTGCCAGCTGGAAACTTGCCAGTTAGCCACAGCCATGTGGTGATACATAGATTAATAGAAATGGGTTAAATTAAGATGCAAATGTTAGTCAATAATAAGCTAGAACCAAAGGGCCAGGCAGTGATTTAATTAATACAGTTTCCATGTGGTTATTTTGGGAGTCAGGGTGTCCAGGAAATGAACAAGTGGTCTTGTACAACATAACTATGAGGATAGCCATGTATTTTCTGATATATTAGAAGAGTTATAGGAAAAAGACCCAAACAACAAAACCCTAGACTATTCAGACAGGTAAATTACAATTGGCACATTAGCAACATCTTCACATGGGCGAGCAAGAACAAAATACTAGTAAAAAGAAGCATCTGTGAATGTGAAATCATACAGTGTGGCTTAGTGGTCTTTCTGTAGTGCTGGGGACTTGTAGCCTGAATAAGAAAAGCAATCATCATATAAGTAGGATTCCTTTTCTCCTCAGTGATAGAGGCAACACTGATAATGTAGCTCCAGAAATCAGCTAAATAAAATTCAAGTCATGGGTGTAATTGAGAAACTCACTTAAACTACTTCCTAGCCCTAGAATAGGCAGGAGATGGTTTTTGGAGCAGCTGTAAAGAAGCAACCATACCACAGCTTCTCTTGGGGCAATTAGAGTGATACCTTCACCTTCTAGCCCCCAACCTAACACAGGGTAAGGAAATCAAGCTTATGAGCAAGGGAAATGGTAACACTAGTATTTTGGAGCTTTGGACTCAGATGCAATCCCAACACAACATATTGTAGAATACGTTCCTCTCTGCTTAGCTGAGTGTTGGGGAATATTACTTTAACTATGTAGAGAACTGTTACATTTGTTTATTCTACAGTTGTTTAACTATGTAAAAAATATGTTACAATTGTTTATGCTGCATTTGTTTAACTATGTAGCGATGTGTTGCTGTTTCATCTTGGCTGCCTAAGGCACCTGATTGGTCTAATAAAAAGCTAAGCAGTCAATAGCTAGGCAGGAGAGGGATTCTAGAGGGGCTGGTTGGCAGAGAGGATGAGTAGAAGGAGGAATAGAGGCTTGAGAAAAGAAGAAACAATGAGAAAGAAGCTCAGGGCCAGCCAGCTATGCAGCCTTTGACTACATACAGGAAGTAGGAAAATAATGCATACAGGATGAAAGAAAGGTAAAAGGGCCCAAGGAAAACCCCTGATGAAGATAAACAGGTTAAATTAAGTTATAAGAGCTAGTGGGATGGCGGGGTATTCATAACTTGTAGGTCTCTATGTTTTTGTTTGGGATCTAGTTGGGTTGGTAGCCCAGAGAAATCCTGCTATAGTTGAGTATTCCTTTGCCACAGTCCCAGTTATCTACACGCAACCACCGACTGTAAACATTAAGTGGAAAATTCTAGATAAGATGGGTAGCGACGTTTGCTGAATTTTTATTTCATTATAGTATTGAGTTTTTTTCTATGCCTTTTATTAGTATTTTAATGTTCTACTTTATAAATTAAGCCTTATCATAATTAAATGTATTTGTATATGTGTGTGTCATGTGTGTGTGTGTGTGTGTGGTGTGTGTGTGTGTGTGTCTGTGTTTAAGACAAAATGATATAGATAGGCTTTTGTAGCCCTAGTGATTTTAGGCATCCAGTGGGATTGCTCTACTTCTCTAAACTCCCTAGGACATGTTCATGTACACTCACATTTATAGTACAGTATTCTTACAAGAAAAGAACAATGTCATACTGTCTACTCCATTTTGATCCATGCCATTATCAATAGACATTTTAATATCATTAACAAGAACAATTTGAGCATCTAGTGGCCAGGATCAGATAAACTTAGGCCATATACATTATCTCAAGTCAGAAACATTATCTTGAGCCATCTTCACAAGTCTTCAGATGGGTATGGGAAAAGTAACTCAGCATGAGCTAATGTCAAAGCAGAAAACTATGTTCTCCAGAGGACAAGGGCCTTGCTTGCATTACAATCTGCTGGGGTCTGCAAGAATACACAGTAGATGACAACTGATATTCATAAGGACGACCCACCAGACGAGCCATTGTCTGATGGAAAGAAAACTCATAAACAAGGTTCATGGGTTTACTATCTATGGATTTGATTGATTGTGGCTGTAATTTTCTCATGTGGTACCATAATCTCTCCCCTAAATAGCCATGGGGTTCTTCCCACAGCTGTTGGCAATGTGTTCCCCAGCTATTGGACACCGTGGTTCCTGTAACTAACAGAAGGATTACTTCCTCCTTAGCTGGGACTTCTGGTGAATAAAGTATACCTTTGGTTAGCCTTTGTCCCATGTAATGGTGAGAAACTTAGAAGCCTGTTTTCCATCATTAGCTAGACGACAAGGCAATTAAACAAATTAGCTAGCCTGTGAATCTCTGTGTACAGATCACAAGTTAGACTTTTCACAGATTATACACAAGGACAGAATTGCAGATGTCTGGGTTGTTACATCAAGATCTTTTAGACACAGAGGGACCTGGATCACTTGCCAGTTTTTCTAACCAGGCCCGGCTGAGAGCAGAGATGAGTGGTCACTCTCTACTAAATTCCTTAGCAACTAACACTCTGCACAAACTTCTAACCTCAATTCATGGTACAAAATTCAAGGCTCAGCTGACTAACTGTTTAAGTTTAAGTCCTAAAATGTATATGACTAACAGGAATAGCAATTAACAAATTAACCAAGTCCAGAGGGAAACAACTTTATGTAGAAAATGTTTCACAGACAGCCAGAGCCACAGAAGATGGCCTGGCCTCACAGCTGTGAGTTATAAAGCTGCAAGCTTCCCTCCTTGTACTCTGGCACTACATACAGGGCAAGAAAATGTATTCTTAGGCTTGGAACACTTTCCAATGCCAGCCCTTGTCAAAGAATGCTGAAATGCCCAGTGTTCTTCACCCCCACCTATGAGTTGCCATGGTAAATGGCTCTGCTCCTTATCCTTTACTCAAGGAGTGCCTTGTGACCCTGAGAAATAGCTTTGTAACTCTCTGCTGCCTAAAGTTTGTCGTCAAATATGTATATAAGCTATGTGAGTAGAGAATTAAAGGGGACTGGAACGAGAATTGGAACTAAAGATTTAAAACTAGAGAACGGGAATAAAGAAAGGACAACAAGATATGAAAAAAACATGCCCCTCAGAACATGTATGTGAGTCTTTTTCCTGTGGATAGATGGGGAATTTCCCCTAAGTCCTCGCTATTCTGAGGCATTCTTTTGGCTACCCTGGTTGCAGCCTTGGGAGATGGACTCACAGGCTACAACAGCAAACATTTTAAGTGACCACTTTGCTGTGTTGCATAAGAGACATGGGTCTTATCTCACAACAAGACAGAGATAACATGAAGGGTTTTCCCCCGTGAAGAATTTGATGTGCTCAGATCACCTCCTTAAAGGCTCTTCTCCAGCAGACCCTTGACCCTGCTAAATAGCACCCGCTGTCATTTTACCACCCCCCAAAACCACAAGACATGACAGAGAAGAAAAAGATAAGGTTGGCTGTTACTTAGGGCCAATGTGAAGGAGATGAGAGATGAGGTAGACATGAATTCCAGGTCTTATTTTAAGGTATGCAATTCTAGCAAAATTTGAAGGAAATAAATAAATATCAGAAATGCTAACTCTGAACGGAGAATATCTTGATGGTCTGTTTTTTTTACTTACATGTATATTTGGAAACTTCTAAAATTTATGAATCAATATTATCTAAAAGGCAAAACTGAGTTTGAGCCAAATTAGGACATAAATATTAACAATATATTTATGTTTTAGACTTTCGCTTAAAAGTAATCATTTTTAAGTTTCTAAGAAGGAGAATGAGTCCTGGGACTGCGGGAACTCTTGTGACTGAGAAAGAGAATGGAATAAGAAAGAAAAGAGATGAGGGCCAAGAAATAAGTGAAAGCCTACCATATATTCATCACAGATGATAAGGGTATGACACCAGCCATCTTGGGGCAGAGGGAATTGGGAATAGAGAAAAGCAAGACTTTGGACAGGGAGCTCCATGGACCTTCATGATAAACGCACTACTGATGACAGAAGTAAAAGGAATAAACCAAGCTTCCGAGAAAAAGCAGTTAAGCTGATGAAAAATCAGGGAGAAATTGTCATGGGTCTGGAAGGAAAAATTATCAGCTCAGTCTGGGGTCCCTAGGTAGAAGAAGTATTGAAAGAAAATGAAAGTTCGATTTCTGGGTGAAGTGCCTGCCATGGCAGTGTGAGAATCAGTATTCAATCCTGAGCAGACACATCCAGAGTTACGTGTGGCAGTAAGACCCTATAGCCCAGTGCTGGAAAGCTGAGCTAGGTGATCCCTGGGGTCTGATGACCAGCCTGCACAGCTGTATCAGCATGCTTTAGGTTCAATGAAAGATTCTGCCCACACCGGCAGAGCTATGTTCAGTGTTTTTAAAAGTGAGACATAAAGTTAGGAGAGGAAAGTGGGGGTCTCCAGATCCAGAAGAGAGCCTCTGCCTCAAATGAATAGGAAGATGAAGGATAATATGTGGTGCTTTCTTCTTGTACTTAGGGGTAGGGTTGAAGGAAAAAGAGTTGGTTAGATTTGATCAAAATATATTGTATACATGTAAGAAATTATCTAACAATGAAAATAAACAAAATAAAGTAGTAAGGAGTAGAGGAAGACACCTGGCATCTACCTCTGGCCTCCACAAGAAGCAATGCAAACATATGCACCCAAAAACATGTGAACACACACACACACAGAGAGAGAGAGAGAGAGAGACAGACAGAGAGACAGAGAGACAGAGAGACAGAGGACAGAGAGAGAGTAGATTTTCTCAATTAGAAATATAGAACTCTGAGACACAGAGAACATATAATCAAGGTTCTTTGAATCTACATTTTTTTAAAAAAAGCAGAAAGTGTATTTGCAGAGAGAGAATGAGGAAATTGGGAACTCCAAAACACAATACCACTAAGAAAATATCATCCTCATTTAAACACTTAAGCAGCAAAGAAATCTTCTAGACCTTGAACATGCTGAGAACACCCAGATGGGAGAGAATTCATACTATGGATGTGTGTGTTCTAGGAACCACTGTAAGTAATGGACTACTATATTTTCAACATAGCAGTTACCCAGTGTAATGTGTTGTTGATGACTCTTGCCATAGAAGAAGAAACTGAAGCTCTGAGATAAGAGTAATTTGCCTAAGTTTTACAGTGAGTGCCAGACCTGGGATTCAAGTCACCAGTAAAATGATTCTAAAGCAGAGATTCTTCCCTGTGAGTTTTGAGTTGACTCGTCTGAGGAGCTGACTGAATGTTCAAAGATGTCCTATCTATTACTAGACATGAAGAGCCTGAAGAGATTCTTCAGACTAAAGGTTTTGTTTTTTTTCTGTGAAAACATGAGGACCTGAATTCAGATCCTGCCTTAGGGTTAGATCCTCTGAGGGTTTCTATTGCTGTGACAAAACATCATGACCAAACAACAAGTTGATAGAAAAGGGTTTATTTGGCTTATACTTCCACATTGATGGTCATCACCAAAGGGAGTCCGTACAGGAACTCAAACACAGCAGGATATTGGAGGCAGGAACTGATACAGAGGCCATTGAGGGGAGATGCTTTTTGACTTGCTTTCCATGGTTTACTCAACCTGCTTTCTTCTAGAACCTAGAACCAGCAGTCCAGGGATGACATCACCCATCACAGACGTGACCCTTCCCCACTGATCACTAAATGAGAAAATGCCTTATAGCTGAATCTCATGGAGGCAATTCTTCAACTGAGACTCCTTCCTCAGATGACTCTAGTTCATGTTAAGTTAACACACACAACCACCAATACAGATCCCCAGCACTGACGGACACACTGGTGTGTGTGTGTGTGTGTGTGTGTGTGTGTGTGTGTGTGTGTGCACTCCAGGGATAAGTGGTAGGTGGAGGCAGATATAGATAGATAGACCTATAGATTGCTGAAGCTCAGTGGCCAGCCAAATTGATGAGCTTTTGGCTCACTTGGAGAACCTGTCTCAACAAATAGAGACATCAGACAGACGGTTCACCAGTTAATAGCATTTTCAATGAAATGATGAGAAAAATTCAGGTCTTAGCACTCACAAAACAAGCCAGGCATTTTGTACACACCTGCAACCCCAGTTCTAAGGGGGTGGAGAGCAGAGGATCACTGGAGCTTACTTGATTCCAGCTTAGCATGGAAAATGTGAGCCTCGGATTCAGGGAGAGATTCTGCCTCATATGAATAGGGAAATTTATAGAAGACGATACGTGATGCTCTCCTCTGGCTTCCAGCCATGCTTGCCTGCACATACAAGCACATACAGTCATACACAGAGAGACACAGGCGCAAGTCCAGAAATAAGTAAATGTATTGATAGATGATAGACAGATAGATAGATGATAGATGGAGAGATAGATGATAGATAGATAGATAGATAGATAGATAGATAGATAGATGATAGATAGATACATAGATAGATAGATAGATAGATAGATAGATGATAGATAGATAGATAGACAGACAGATATAGATAGATAGATAGATAGATAGATAGATAGATAGATAGATAGATAGATAGATAGATAGATAGATAGATAGATAGATAGATAGATAGAGATAGATAGATAGATAGAGATAGATAGATAGATAGATAGATAGATAGATAGATAGATAGATAGATAGATAGATAGATAGATGAGAGGAGAGAGAGAGATGGATAAATGGTAGATGGGTAATAGATAGACAGATCTTGGAATATTAGGTGGCGAGCAGTAGAGAACGATTCCTAACTTCCACAATCACATACATACGTATATACATGCACGCGCATGTGAACATATCTCATGCACTCATGCACACACAGACGCACACGCACAGATGTGAAATGATTCAGTGCTGAACTCCAGAGAGAATTCGTAAGGAGCTCTTTATTTTCCTTCCAGACAACAATTCGATTGGATTCCAATTGGGGCTGTTTATGAGTTAATCACCTTCTATGTGTGCTGTTTGAGACTGGGAGGGAAGGAGTCACAAAATCGTTTTGCACCTGGACCCAGTCCACACATTTGCTTCAAGTAAGTTTTCCCTTCACGCTGCAGTGTTTACTCAAGGAAGTAAATTCCCAGCTCACAGCGAACTTGGGGAGCCCTGCCTCAGTGCCAGCTCGGTGCCCGGCAGCTGCACATGTGGAAGGAATGGGTGAGAAAGAGATGCTGCCATCACTAATCCGGGAGGAATTAGTGATGGGCCTATGTGTTAGCTAAACTTTCGGCAGGTGCCCAGCAGGTAACCGTCCCCTCTAACACACCCCAACACTCTCTTCAGCCCTTAACACAAAAATTGGAGGTGAGGAATGCGTTTTCGAAATAGTGGCGTACTTGATAAATCCCACCTCCCACAAACAGAAGCTAGGAGGTTATCCTTTGGGCTTAAGCCTGCAACTCCCATTTACAAGTCAAGTCTCATCCACCCTCAGTGATTCACGGCCAGCTCGTTATGGATGCGGAAAGTTTGTGCGAGAGGAGAAAAAACAACAGCAAAACCAAACTCAGTGTTCGTGTCATTATTCTGGCAATGGGTGAGATACACTAGGGATTCGGGTTGTGAAATATCAAGAAAAAAAAAAAAAGAAAAGACAATCGTGTGTGATTCATCTGTCCCAGCTTGAGAAAGAGAAGTCCAAATTCTCCACATTGACAATTGTTTAAAACTCTGAAATTTAAAAGCAGCCATGAAAGCTCTACTTTCAAAAATGTGACACACTCTTCAAAAATCAATCCCTACTAATATATTATCACAAATATGTTCTAGTGGGTTGTGTCCTTTATATTATTCAAGGAGCTGTGACCCTTAGCAAGTCCCACAGAGAATAAATTTTGTACAAAGAGAGCTATCCTGTCCCTTAGTCATTCATTTTGGCAGGTGGAAATTTTCTAGAAAACTTAATGAAGTACTAGAGGAAGGTGACAAATTTGTCTTTGTTTATTGCCATTCTGGTGAGCTTCATGAGATAGCATGCATCCTACTTAAAGAACACAGAACAGGTCTGGCATTATACTGTGTTTAACAGTGGCAGCCACGCTGTTAGTAAAGTGTGCAAATCACTCCAGGCAGATTCAAGAACTATGTAAATATCAAGTCATTTTTCTCTCTCATCTGGTATGGAAGCGATAAACAGACTGAACATCAACCTTGCGCTGACTCCTTGCTTTCATGCCCTGACTTGTTAATCTAATAGCTTAGTTTTATGGCCCAGCCACTTCAAATCAAGAGTCTCACTTCATAAGCCCATGTTTTAAAATGCCAGTTGTGCAGCAGATATGAACAAGAACAACAAGCACGTGAATCAGGGAGATGTATGAATAAACATGCCAGTATGGCAGTCATGTTCAAAGAAAAGGAAAGAGTAGTTGAAAAAAACTTCCACTTACAGGAATTTATATCCACATCTTCCCCAGCTTCTAATGGGTTTAAATATTAAAAGCGGAAAATGACACCACCACACTAAAATGGTAAATATTCCTTGGTATTTTGCATCAAGTATGGATGTTCATTTTACTGCCTTTAAATCTCTCATTGTGGTGAACACTTAGCCAAACCAGAAGAAATACTGGCCCTAGTAATGGGCTTTGCTGAGTTTATTTGAATCTTTTAGCTTTGTACCAATATAAAGCTTTTTATAAATTGTAGGTTCTGCTTCCAACCAGTTCACAAGAAGAGTTGTGTGTGCAGTCCACGAGTACACGCTGTAAATGCCACAAAGAAACTATTTTGTTTGCTAGTATTTCCGAGAAGACATCGGAATCTGAATGCAAGTTGAAATTCCGCAGCTTCCACTGGTGTGGTTTTCGGGCATAGTTCATAGCTATGATCAAGGGACATGTTTATGAAATCTGGGTTCTGTATTAATTTCCCAGATTTGGCCTAGCTAAAATAAGTCTGTTGGAATTGCCAATAGGTTCCAGGAAATCACTAATATGGCTATGAAATACACACGCTCTGACCACTGTCCCTGTTTTAATCTCCAATTATCGCAACTCATGGGTGACGAGAAATTCAGACTCTATAGCATCTTAGACTTAATTAGAGGCATTTTTCTTGCTTAATAGTGTGAAAATAAACATGTAAGCTATTACTGGTGGCATTTTAGAGTAGATAGAATATGGTATAGTTAAATCTCACTACTTCTTAGTATAATAAATAATAAATATCACTTCAAATTAGTCAAAGCAAAAGATCTGATTTTTAGTTTCTTTAAAAAACCAGTTTCATTATTTTTAACTTCTATAACAGCTATTTACATTTTAAAGACCTTCAGTGGGTTTTAATGTATAACTTTGCTAATGGGATTGTATTAAAGTAATAATAGTAAATACGGAAGGCGGTTAATATTCACCAAGTTCCCGATTATAACATTTCTACATTCATTTTTCTAACAGTCCTCTTAGTGATCCAACCTGTTTGAAATCTGAAGGAGAAAAAGGAAACTTTTCCACGAATAAGTTCTGAAACAATTGAGAAATGAAACAATAATAAGATAGTTTCACGATCATAAATCCCTTATTGCTGAGAGAGGTATATATGAAAGTATGGCTTGTTGCCAGATCAGGGCTCATAAAGACAGAAACATGAGGTAGGAAAATAGTACCTACTTCCAAACACAGTTTCAGTGTAGCATTCCTGTTACAAGGACGAGAGCTGAAACCCAGAAAAGCCCACCAGACAGGCGTAAAAATTAGCCAACTGTGTTACCCCTAAATACGCCATTTCACTTTAAGAATCATCTTAGGCAGAAGGTCAAAGTGGAAACAGGCTAAGTTCTCTGCCTTTCCCTCCACACTTAAAGCTCTGACACTGACAAAAAATGCATCTGTCCCCTTCTCTAAACTGTGAGACCGCTTCCCATCATTCCGAGCCAGGGAACATTACTAACAAAACTCTCTCTCCCACAATTCACTCTCCTTGGGGGAGGTCAAGGCCTTCGCCTTTGTCAAGGTATCTCTAAAACTGCTTTATTACTTTAGGGAGATATTTGAAAGCTGGAGTTCTCAAGCACTTCTTTGAAACTTACTCATGTCCTGGGACTCTCATATATGTGTATGCATCAAATACGCGTGTGAATCCATTTCTGTTTGATTTCTTCTTATTAATCTGTCCTTTTGTTACAGGACTTCCAGCTGAGAATTCAGAAGGATGAAAGAAATTATGTTTTCTTCCTTACAGGTAACAGGATGCAAAATAAAAGCAGCTTTTCTAAAATTACATTTCCAGCATCTCCAATTATTAATTCGACCTAACTTTTTCTTCATGAGCACAACACAGATGAATTCCAAGTCTACTCTCTAGTTACTGTGATTTACTAATATTTGGGAAAGTTCTTCCTTTGTTCTGTGCCTCCGTTTCTTATCTGTTACTTGGAAATTAGATCCATCTTAAGGTCCAGTACAAAGAGGATGAGCAGGTATTAACACGTTTACAAACTAATATAGCAGTCATAAGCACCCAATGATAATACCTTAATAAAACAAATGAGCTGTCCTCCCTGTACTGAGCACTTACAGCAAAAAACAAGCAAACCTGAGCAATTTCTTTTGACTGAATCCTCTAGTTCATTCCTAGTTGAAAGAATCATATGTAGGCCCATTTCAAGATAATGGTTGACTTACAGTACCTGCTTTAACAAAAGGATGGTGTAGTCATGGAAATGCTTCAGTCCTCTGAATAGAAACTGCCCAGGGTGTCAGCCTAACGTAAATGAAGTTTCTCAGATATAATGCAGTCCCATTCAGAATCCCCACCAGCTGATGATGCTAAGCCTGATCAGTTGGTTTTCCCTCTATTCTTCCCGCAGATGAGCTGGGCAAGCATGAAAACTCAGTAAAGATAATAAACTGTCCTTTGAAATGCTTAATGACTCTGAGGAACTTCTCTGACCCCCCCCCCCCCTTGCCTTTCACTTCCACGTGCTTGTCTGCAAGATTATTGAATGCACATAGAGTTAAAGTCCCTGCCAGTGCTCGAGAGGAGACCTGAGCAGTGCTGTTTAGAGTAGCCTGTAGACATGCTCTGCACATCGCAAAGTTCCTGAAGCTCTGAGGTCAGGGAAGAAAGTCGAGTATAAACGACTCATTTATTGTCTTATCTTTATCAAGATTGTTGAACTAGAAGATTAAAAAGTCCATTTAAAAAGTACCAGTATATTTCGAAGATCTATTTACCTCAGTTGACCTCGTTCAATTGAAGAGCTTTTTTATTTACTAATACACAATTCCATGAGCCAATGCTTGATTTGTATGTTTTGGAGAGTTCAGCAACTATCTTGTGACTGGTGATCATTGGGTATGTAGATGAAGATGAAGAAAATGTTATGCCTCTCATTTATTTTATTTTTGTTATTTTTCTTCTTTTGCCCATTTTATTCATTTGCCAGTGTGGAATTGAAAGTAATGTAAATTTAAATTGTGAAATATACAACAAAATATTAAAGAATTACCCATTTTTATGAATACTAAATTCAGTATTTTTTTATTAGCAAGAGACTTATTCCTTCTCATTCTAGGTATTATTCGAACCTTTAAAAGTAAGCTCCAAATTACCAGCTAACAAAATGGGTTAAGGAAATAAAACAGACAATTCTCAAAAGGAGAGCACAGATGGCCATTTTTTTTAAAAAGTACTCACTCTATCTGAGTGTTGTTCCTTTACACGGGAACTTGGAAGCTGGCTTCCTAGAGGAAGTGTCCTCTCAGGGGTAAAATATGAAGGAAGAGAGGAAATCATGACATGAAAATGGCAGAATGACAATGTAGCCATGAAAGTGACTGCCAGGGAGGATTAAGATGCTATGTTTCAGGAGATGAAGAGGGACCGTGGAAAATGATCTGACATGGACAGCCAGAGCAACAACTCGTACTTAGCAGGCCCTCTTCTGCCTTGGCAACAACATCAGCACTCAGAAGGATCCTAAGCTAACTGGTGATGCTCTGTGATTTATGTGTACTGCCATTTGACCTTTAGCTCCATTGTTTTGTAACATATTTCTGTTAATAGCCATATTGTTTTTGTGTTTTGTTTTGTTCTGTGTTTGTTTGTTAAACAAACTCACATATTTACTTCATTAGATGTTATTTATAGGGGATTTTTTTTCGAGACAGGGTTTCTCTGTATCTTTCACTATCCTTGTAGACAAGACTGTCCTCAAACTCACAGAGATCTGCCTGACTCTGCTTCCCAAGTGCTGAGATTAAAGGTGTGTGTTACTACCACCCAGCTATGGGAAAAGTTTTTAAGAGATCACTATAAATATAGTTATTGAAGTAACAAATTTGTGTGTGTGTGTGTGTGTGTGTGTGTGTGTGTGTGTGTGAATGAGAAATTTGGGGGGATGTAAAAAAAAAAAAAAAACAGATTCCCTGGAAAAATTCCAAATCTCAATGCTTTCTGAAATACTGGAGCTCTAGAATAAAACAAATGAAGCCCTAGTCTGAAGGCAGGTTTTCCTCTAGCGTCTAAGAGTGGGGTACAGTTCTGTGTTGAGCACATGCTAGCATGTGGGAGACCCTAAATTTAATCCCCAGGCCAAAAAAATAAAGAATATGGATACAACCAAGTTTTATAATCAACTATGTAAAATATCTAATGTGGAAGAGATAACATATCTTTATAATTACTGCAGTAAAAAATAAATTTAATAAATGATTGTTAATTATACTGATTGATTGAGAACATTCCAGTTGGCTGTCTCCCCTGGAGCTGCCCTCTCCAAACCCAGCCCTCAGAGCACCAAGCAGTGGCCCCTCCCCTGGAGCTCCCCTTTCACATCCCACCAACAGTGGCTCCATCCCCAGAGGTTTTCCCTTGTGGCCTCTTCTCTTCCCCCAGAACCACCTGGAGCTCTTTGCTCAGATTAAAACCTGGACATTGATTGGTTTATTGTATCGATGAAGTTACTTACTACCCGGCTACTGGGAAATATTCTTATCAATTCCTTTTTTTAAATTCTTTTTGTAGTGGTAGAAATCAAAACAACACAGGCCAAAATGAGAAAAACTGACTCTATAACAACTTGAACCAAAACCCAACGATCGTCAGAAGACAACTGACCTTTGATTTCTGCCCTCTCCGGTCAAATCAATAGCTTGACTTTGAGGACAGCTTACCTGTGTGTGTGTGTGTGTGTGTGTCTGTGTGTCTGTGTGTCTGTGTGTCTGTGTATATAATTTTATTAGGAAACCTTGTCTCCAAATTAAGACAGTAACTAATCGTGACAGAGGGTGATTTTATTATTTTTGAAAATAATCTAGTCAGATATGATAGTGCACAACTATAACTTTAATAACCAAGCGGGAGAAAAGGAGGATTTCAGCAAGTTTGAAGCCATCGTGGACTACCTAGTGAGACCCCATCCAAAAAAAAAAAACTCACATAAAAACAACCTATAAATAGTATCTGAACATGGTATGAGGTTAGATCGCATTGATGAAGATCTTTTCCCATTCTGTAGGCTGCCATTTTGTCTTGTTGACAATGTTCTTTGTTTTACAGAAGCTTCTCAGGTTTAGGGGGTCCCATTTATTGATTGTTTATCTCAGTGTCTGCGCTACCGGGGTTATATTTAGGAAGTGGTCTCCTGTGCCAATGAGTTCAAGTGTATTTCCCACTTTCTCTTCTATGAGGTTCAGTGTGGTTGATATTATATTGAGGTCTTTGACCCCTTTGGACTTGAATTTTGTGTGTGCTGATAGATAATAAATCTATTTTCATTCTTCTGCATGCTGATATCCAGTTATGCCAGCACCATTTGTTGAGTATGCCTTCTTTTTTCCATTTTTTGCTTCTTTATCAAAAATCAGGTGTTCGTAGATGTGTGGGTTGATATCCAGGCCTTCAGTTTGATTCCAGTGATTCTCCTGTATGTTTTTTTTTATGCCAAAACCATGTTGTTTTCATTATTGTAGCACTATATTCCAGTTTGAAATCAGGGATGGTTATTTCTCCAGAAGTTCCTTTATTGTACAGGGTTGCTTTGGCTATTCTGGGTTTTTAGTTTTTCCATATGAAGCTGAGTATTGTTCTTTCAAGGTCCACATTGGACAGAGAACTGATCTCCAAAATATACAAAGAACTCAAGAAACTTGAAATCAAAAGAACAAATAATCCAATTTTTTTAAAAAAAATGGAACACAGACCTAAACTGAAAACTCTCAACAGACAAATCTCAAATGGCTGGAAGACACCCAAGGAAATGTTCAACATCCTTAACCACCAGAGAAATGCAAATCAAAACAACTATGAGATTCCATCTTATACCTGTCAGAATGGCCAAGATTAAAAACACTGATGATGGCTTATGCTGGAGAGGATGTGGGGTAAGAGGAACACTCCTCCATTGCTGGTGGAAGTGCAAACTTGTGCAGCTGTTTTGGAAATCAGTATGGTGATTTCTCAGAAAATTAGGTAAAAATCTACCTCACGATGATACCACTTTTGGGTATATAACCAAAGAATGCTCAATCATACCACAACTATGAGCAACTATGTTCATTGCAGCATAATTTGTAATAGCCCAAACCAGGAAACAACCTAGATGCCCCTCCACCAAAGAATGGATAAGGAAAATTTGGTACACTTACATAATGGAGTACTACTAAAAGCAGTAAAAAATTAATGACATCTTGCAATTTGCGGGCAAATGGATGGATCTAGAAAGCATCTCATTGAGTGCAGTAACCCAGACCCAGAAAGACACATTCATAAGTGGCTTTTAGACATACAGCAAAGAAAAACCAGCCTACAGTCCCCCACCCCAAGGAACCTAGACAACAAAGAGGACCCTAAATGAGACGCACATGGATCTAAATAGGAAGGAGAAAAGACAAGATCTTCCGAGTAAATTGGGAGCATGGAGATCATGGGGGAGGGTAGAAGAAGAGAAGGGAGGAAAGGAAGGGAGTGGAGAAAAATGTGTGGTGCAATAAAGACAATAAAAGAAATTAGACAGCTTTGAATATTGACTATAATTGAAATAATGATTTCATAACAAAATCCTTAGCACTGCTTTATTTCTATCAAACATAATATTAATGGCAAGGACTTGTTCAAATACAGTTGGGTAGATACTTGTTCACTATCCGACACGGAGTTTGTCCTTAGTTTTCTGTTGAGCAAATTATGAAGGTCCTTTTAGCACAGCTCTTTCTCTGATAAGTAGAGAACTGGCAGTTATGTGAGGTAGGACTATGTAATCAAAAAAAAAAAAAATCAGAGAATTAGGGTTAGTAAGTGGAGCTGTAATCCTCAGTAATCCAGCAAGCAATCTCATCTGGGAGATTTTCCTTACAACACTGGGGAGCAATTAATTTTCCCAGAAAAGATGGCATTGGGTTATAAGAAGCAGCAGGATCCTCTGGATGCTCTATGGAGGGCAAATCGAAGGACAGAACATTCTAGCCCTTATACCTTAAAAAGTCCCTGGAAAGGGAGTGACCAGGAAGAAAAATCATTCGTGCTTTTAAAATTTATATATTTTAGGAACACTCTGGAGTATCCAGGATGAGTGTCCAGGTGCTGGGCTTTGTATTATGTATTTAGGATGGATCCTGCAGTTTGTCCTTCAGCCTGACCATAATTCTGCTTTCATGTGCGGTGTCTCAGTATGAACTAGTTCAGCAGAGATAAGCCTCCCGTGAGCCTAACATAAGCCTCACTCGAAAAAGTAAGCTAGCTCACAGCTCCTGACCACATGTTGGGAATCCACCATCTGTCACTTGCAGGATCATGGTTCAATATTTTCACATGAGTATTATTTGAAACAAAGTACTTACCTCGTGAAGGTCGAAAGAAGAGACTAGTCTGAAAACTGAGTGCTGAGTATTGGGTCATCTGACGCAGTCAAAGCAAAAGAGCTGACAAATCACTGCCCCTGAAAAAACCATGCCCCTGTATAGCTCTTCTGTGATGTGATACCATAATTTGGGACTGCCTATGATTGCATTACAGTAAAAATCCCTTTGTCTTTGTTAGGTCCTTATAAACAAGGCTATGTTCTCTGTATTGTAAGTTTCTATTGAGCTACATAAAGTGCTAAAGACACTAGAGAACATGCCTAGACATTGATTCAATAACATCAGCGGAACTAAAACTATGTGCAAACCATTATGCATATGCCAGAAGTATGGAGAAGGAATTCAGCAATGAGTAAAAGAAGCTCCCTAGCACTAGGATGCATACAGGAACCAAAGCAGGAAAACTCTGAATGGCAGGCATGGGGTATTGATTGCACTGTTAAAGGGCACAGTCATCTTTTGAAAGTGTTACCCATCATGCATAGATTTATGAGAGACTTTTTGATTTTGTAATGTATTATATAAATGACTACTGACGAATCAAGGATGATTTGTTCCCATAAGAGAATATAATGACCCTGGTTCTTCTCTGGAATGTTGACTCATCAATGTGTTAAAGGATAAAGTAGATGAAAAAGAGGGTTAAAGAAATCAACTGGGGGGGGGCTGGAGAGATGGCTTGGGGGCTGGAGAGATGGCTCAGCGGTTAAGAGCATTGCCTGCTCTTCCAAAGGTCCTGAGTTCAATTCCCAGCAACCACATGGTGGCTCACAATCATCTGTAATGAGGTCTGGTGCCCTCTTCTGGCCGTCAGGCATACACGCAGACAGAATATTGTACACATAATAAAAATAAATAAATATAAAAAAAGAAATCAACTAGGTAGATTTATTACTGATAAAAAACACATAATGATAATCTAAAATAAGATAGTTTTAAAAGCAGGAACTGTAGTGAAATAAAGAGAAGGAAGGAGGAAAAATTAATGTGCATAATGATTTCTTCACTGGGCATTATTTGTAATAGTTTACACATTCAGTCTACTTCACAGTCCTATGATATGTTGTCTGATATCGCGATTTTCAGAAGAGAACATAGAATAGCAGAGTGAGTAGTAAAGTGATAACCAAGATCCCAGAGTCCATGACAGGAAGCAGGCTTCAAACTCAGGCCTTCTGGATCTAAAGCTTACTTCCTAAGGGACTTGGTATACGAAAACTCATTGAGTGGATTCCACATGTAGAACCCGATATTCAATGGGAGGAGGAAAACTCAAAGATGTGTCAAGCATTCAGAGTGAGAAAGTAGGAATTTGGTGAGTGGAAGTATGCCCCACGAGATGACTCAGTAGTAATAGTGCCTGCTGCCATTGGTTTTCATTAAGCTTCAGTTTTCTCATCTACAAAAATCACACTAAGCCAAGCGGTGGTGGCGCACGCCTTTAATCCCAGGACTCGGGAGGCAGAGGCAGGCGGATCGAGGCCAGCCTGGTCTACAAGAGCTAGTTCCAGGACAGGCTCTAGAAACTACAGTGAAACCCTGTCTCGAAAAACAAAAAAAACAAAACAAAAATCACACTAATGGGTTAATAAAAGATACCCCTTTCACAGAGCATCTGTGGGATTATGTGAGCTAGTGCCGGAGACGTATTTACCACGGGTCTAATGCATCCCGCACAACAAGCATCCCGATCTCTCTTGTTCTCAGATTCCCAGTCGGATCACTGCCATCTCACTTAGTCTTCACTTCCTCTTCAGTCTCCTATTTCAAAACTCAGCCAAGTTCGTTGAGGTACTTGATATTATGTCTTCAAAATTAGGGGGGCACAATTTAGTGGACAGTAGGAAAAATAATGAAAATTTTCAATACGGTGTGCCTGTGTGTTACTGTAACTGAGGTGGGAAAACTGTTGATGAAAATTCCTTTGACTGTAGTTAAGTGTATCACTTACGTTCATTTGGTCAAAGTCATTGTTTATAATACATAAAGAGACTGAATACAACTTCCTTGAATTCTGGAAACATTATTATAATGTGCTTTAAAATAATATGGTATTTGAGCTAGAGAAAGTGTCATAGCATTAGGAAATGTGAATTATTTATAAGAAATATAGTCATGAATTCCTAAGTTCACAATTTAGGTAGTAGCATTTCAATTATGGTTTGTGGATAAGTAGAAAGTAAATGCTCATGTTGACATTGCTTGATGACAGAGCACCAAACAGGACTTTTTTCCAATATAAAACAATTGGCAAACTGTTAACCGAGAATATTGATGTTTTTCACATTTGTCTCAAAATGCTGAATCAAGTTCAATGCCAGAGGCATGGTGCCAGGCTATCAGCTTTGACGAGCTCAGCCGAAATAAATTCTGTCTTCCGAAATGAGAAGGGCACGGTGCCCAGGAAGCAACTTCATGCCTCAGATCTGTGAGCTTATTTAAGCACTTAATTTTTTCTTAGTATATAATAGTTTGCTATAAACCAACAGAAATTAAAGATATGAACTCATCACTTAATTTTATAGCTGTGTTTTGTATTTATTAAATGTCAAGTAGCACATCAGCATGAAACTGCTTTTTATCTTAGGTAGGAGAGACACTCTTGAACCCCAACTTTAGATTTTTTTTCCATTATTTAAGAGATATTAGGGTTTAAAACACAGTACTATATAAACTCACACCTCGAATATATTAAGTCTCATATGCTTAAGAAAGTCTAGAACAATTACTAAGACATCTTAAGGATTGGGAGGAAATCATACAATAATTTTAGGAGAGAATTTGGCAAAAAACAAATAGAAGAAAGCAAATGTAGAGATCATAATTTTAGATGGCAGATTTTAAATGCCAAATACCCACTAGGAATATATTTAAGTATAAAAGTCTTAATTTGATTTGTTTCCTGTGTTCTTAAAGTAATTCTACATTTAAACTGGAAAAGAATTAAAATAACACCAAATGACGTAAAAGGAAACTCAACTAGCAATGGACTCTCTTCAGTTTTTACAATAAAACCTACTTCTGCTAAATTAACTGCACAGAGTTAGGAATTTATATTAAGTTATACCCACTCCAACAATAATTAAATAGTGAAAGCTCATTTAGAAAAATAAATTATTTAATAGAAGAGTCATCCGCTCATACCATATTACCTCATTTCTCAGTTTCTTTCACTATGTGCTGAAGCTTCCCAAAGTAAGCAGACACTCCTGTGGAGGTACAAAGCCTCTTCTGCTGGTAGGGAGAAATCAGGCAGGTGAGACTTCTAGGCTCAAGAGTGTATCTGCCTCCATCACATACTTGATTTAAATATGAAGTTTTGTACATTGTCTCATCAATACAGCTGTTGGATCAACACAAAGATCAACACAAAGAGGAAGAGGAACGTGGGACACGAAAGAAGAGTGGGAGAGAGAGGAGCTGCGGAAAATCCAATGTATCAAGTCCCTACAGTGAACAACATGTTGAAAAGAACTGTCAGTCACGCTTCTGCCTTGTGTGCTCTCCAGCCTTGTCTGATGGCTAATATTTATATAAATGGCATAAAGTAGCTATATATGCTTGTTGCCAAAGACAAAACTGAGTCTCCTTGGCAAGAAACTTTTTTTCAGCAATTATGCTTAGGAATATAAAGACGGGGAGCTAGAGCGATTAAGCTAACACACATGCATTCACTGATGTATACAGGACACGCAACTCAATTTATCAGCCAAGTGTGCCTCTCCCTGGGGGACGAAACAGAAACATCAGGAGGGTGATGAATTATTTGCACTTATTTGGAAAGTTATGTCAAATTGTGCTTGATTATTTCCAATAGGAATGACCTCAATAAGTGTACTGTTCTGGATGCTTGGATTCAGGCTATACGATTGTAATAGAGGTTAGACTGCATGGGAATTAATACAGTGGTGGCCTTGTAATACTAAATTTAGACTAGACATAGGTAGCTAACTCTTAGTTCCAAACAAATTTAGACACAGGGGCATAAGAATTTACAGACACTTGCCCAATGATTTTTTCATTCAGTAAGTATGCATGAATTCCTCCTTACATACCAGGTTCTGAATATTTAAAGTAAAGGGCCGGCAAATCCTGACCTGTTTCAAATCTACTTCAGGATAAAGAAAATGAAAATTATGATAGTAGTATAATAGAAGGAAACACAAAAGATCTGAAAGAATAGGAAGTGTGCACCCACCACAGCTTCACAAAGGAGACTGAGTGCCTGTTGATGCACAGACAAAAGAAGAATGCACACAAAAACAAAATGAACTTCTTGGTGTGTTTTGTATTGTTGGAAAATATCATTAAGATCTTGGCAGCACTGCGGTGAATAGTTAATTGTATAAAGAACAAAAGAGCTGATTAAATTCATGAGACTAACAAAGTGACACACAAAAACATAGTGTAATTCATGTCATCTGTATGCACCAGCGGGAGACACTTGATAGTGATGTGCTCATCGGAGGAAAGATAATTCTGAACCTAGACCTCATCAGACTCAATTTGCTAACAGTATCGATCTGCTGATATAATCTGCAAATGAAGGGAAACTCAGTTGAGTGGCAGCCAGAGGAGGAAACAATAATGATTACACTGACAAGATTGATCCCCTTTCATCCTGAAAGATAACTTGGGAAGAAATTTTTAAGCAGTTTAGCCTGTAGCAACTTTTACCCCATGAATCCCCACACACATACACACAATACACACACAGAGAGAGATGCACAACACACATGTCACATCTACAATCATTACAGTAGCAGGGATTACACTATCTCAAGACTGGATCTGAGCTGATGGGAGCATTGATTTTCTCTCTTTCCAACTTCCTTAATTGCAGATGTCAGCATTCACCTTTCAAGTAAGAATCTATAGTGTACTTGCTTTTTAGAGTAGCAAATCTTACCTATAAAAACTTAATAATAAAATTATTAAGACGTAGGGATCATTCTCTCATACCAGGACTTCCACTTATAGTAATTATATATATATATATATTAATATAATATAATTATATTATATATTAAATATATATAATAGCACTGTTGGGAAGGTATTATTATTATTATTATTAGTCATTAATTTTTATTATCCCTACCATACAATAAAAGGTTCTGAGCTACAGAGTGGTTAAAGAACTTGCTGAAAGGGAAGTCAAAAAGACTCATAAAAACAATATAGTCTACTGCTGTTGCCCTTGGTTGCTGTCCAGAATCTGAAGGTAAGACCCCGTAGTTGAAGGTGCCACATACTTCAGACAGGAAATGTGGAGAAATAGAGCTGGAACTGCCCTAAAAGCACCCTCCTTGAGGATTAGCTTTCAAAATATCAGAAGATGCTATGCAAGCTGCCAAGGAAGAGAAACAAGCAATAAATAGCCCTATCCAACTATAAAACCCATGAGCCACAAGAATGACCAGCTTGTTACAATATCACCAAGCTGTGATGGCACTTCCATCTTCTGCATAACCAACAGTTGTCTAGTGAGAGTAAAGGCCTGCTCAGTAGAATAGAATTCACATCTGGTACTATAAACCCAGCCAACTACCTGGGGCAGGTGAGGGCATTCCTCCGGAGGAGAATCTATCACAGCCATTTTCCTAAACTAGTATAAATCTTGACTGCAATCTAAATACTTATTCTTACACCCACAGATGAAGTATCTTTTTATAGCATATGGAGACTACTGCAGAAATCGACAACTGGTCAAAATACAGAAACAACTGGGGGTGAGTAGGCAACCTCGATTAACACACCTACAACAAAACTCCAGCACCTAAGGGTTCAGAGAATATCACAGAAGGAACAAAGAGATTGTAAGAGCCAGAGAACAGGGTACCTGCCGGAAATAGAGTCCTCTACATAGGGCAGAGAAATTGCATGCAAGAAATCTCAACAAATATGCTCGCCTAAACAGAACCTGAATAATGGCAACACTAGTCAGCGTCTCAGTGTGCGTGGGGTAAATCTCACAAGGCTCCCACCCTAGATGAAGAGCTGCAAAAGGGGGAGAATTAATCTTCCCTGATTACAAAACCCCTAATGAATTCTCCAACTTCAAGCAGTCAGCCCTAAACCTGCATTTAATGACCAACACTAAATGTACTCAGCAGGTTGTACGAGAAATTTCTTATGTCAGTAAATAATCCATTTAGGATCACAATAATTGAAAAATCTAAAAGTGAAAACTGTCAAAGTTAAGTTATGCTTAGCTACAAAGTATGTCAGCTATAGATAGCCTCATTCATATAATACAGATGTTTGAGATCATCACAGTATAAAAAAATCCGTGAAGTTACGTGTGTGTGTGTGTGTGTGTGTGTGTGTGTGTGTGTGTGTGTGTGTGTGTTAATTAAAGAAGAGCTCATGAACTGGAGAGGGAATCAGGGGACACATGTAGAGGAAGGGATTAGAAATGACATAAATATAGAGAACTATAGAACTCTGTGGAGTTCTCAAAAAAATAAATGTAAATAAGAATAATTTAAATCATTTTATTTTGAAATATATTTTTCAAAAGAACTTTCCAAAATTCTATAGGATATCAAAACAGGAGAAAATGGCCTGAAAAAAATTGACTATCACATTTACTGCCTTTAATAGCACTGAGTTTATTGGGGCTGTACAAGAGCTTCTCCCCTTTAAATGTTAAATGGTGAACTTAGAAGAGACTATGGGTAATAACCAAGGGAAAGAGTAAACAACATTCTGGATAGGAAACCTATTTATGAAACCTAGTTCTAATCATTTCCTTTGAATTTCTCTCATTATTGCTACAGTTTAATTTTAAGCATTTTTAATTTTCGATATTATCATCTCAAACATCCTTTGGCTTTCCCATCTAAATTATGAACGAGGCAGTAGATGGCCTACTTTGCAGCTAAGCATGCCTAACTTTGAAATGTTTCACCTTAATTTTCTTCAATGATTATCTTAACTTCATTTTTATCTTACATAAAATACTGGTACCATTTTTCTAGTCGAGCACCATTCTTAGTAGATAGACAAATTTTTCTTCAAAAACACTCATGTTATAAAGGCTAAGAAAATGATATTTCAGCACTATTACAAGTTACTTTTTAATTTAGCAATAAATTGGTGTGAGATTAACATCTATACTAGCAAAGCAAGACATAGTTATGAACTGATCACTAAAGTTCAAAAGGAAATGAGCGGGGAAGAGCACAGGAGGCCTAGATGGCCTTAGAGAAATATTGGGTGAAAGGAGTAACATTTTAAATGTCTGGACAAATCCCTAAATTTTGTTTTGATTTATGTTTTTACCAGTGTGCTTAAGCCACTATCTCTACAAGCATTTAACATGATTTTCTCTTAAATTCCAATTATAGCATTCTCATTTTTATGTTTATTTTGAAGATCTTCAACTCTTTAAAAAAATAGAAATAAATCTCAATTTTAGGATTTTAGTAGGACAAATTTGCTGGGTCTTCAAATGTTAAAAAGGAAGGCAGATTTGACAGCTTCATAATTTAATACTAGGATACATGTTTATTTATAGAAAATAATTAATTATCAACTAGACATTGAAAAAACAGTTTAAAAATTTATAATTTGGGACCATATCAATTAAATATATTTCAGAAACTCAGATACTATAACAATAGTAGCTGAATGTGTTTTCAGGAGAGGATAATCTCCATTTCACCTCAATAAAAGGAAGTTCACAAAAAATGTACTATACTTACAGTATGACCATGCTTTCTACTTATGGATATGATAACTGTGCATAATTCATAGAAAAAGAAAAAAATGAAGTAAATAAAATTCTGGTATATTTTTACTTTGTTGGCCCTGAAGTATACTATACACCTTACCTGTGCCAACCTCTTCCACATGAACATAAAGACCCACATTCCTGCTGATGTTCTCCAGAAATGTAAACTAAGACGTGTCAGTTGGCAGCTCCTGGAAAGATGAAAGAGAGTCTGTGCTCCAAGCTGTGTACCTGGCCAATTTCCAAGCATGAGGTTCTTCCTGGGTTGAGAATGGATCAGCCAGAAAAAGCCTAAAGGCAATAAATGGATGACAATGAAATGAAATGTAATCTCATTTTTTTAAGGTATAGTACAGCAATAGGAAATTAGGAACTGTTTAGGTTTCGATCTCTAATTTCATAACAAGGAGTTGTTAATTATTAAAATATAATCCTTTGATTCTGCATGCTGTGCTTATGCTCAAAAGTGGCTCAAGGAAGTTGGATACGTGTGTGATACAGGAAAACTCCACGAACTCCTTCACCTTTCTTTCTTTAAAGAATGGGGGATATTCTATATGGGAAGCAAACACAAAGGAGCCCACAAAGCAGCCTCCCATCATCAGCAAAGAAATAGTCTTCATTTACAGAATAGGTGCTAAAATCACCAGCAAATATAGTATTCAGTTCGCGATGTACAAAGAAATAATGACGATATCTCTCAAGAAAGGAAGACAGAGACAGTCTCTTAGGAGCTGGTGACATAGTAACAAAGCCTGGTGAGTCCCAGAGATCTGTAAATTCATTCAGGGGCTCGTTTGGGAAAAACTAGCATTCCCACAGAAATACAAAGGCAAGACAAAATCAATTTTCCAGCTCAAGACATCAGGCAGGAAGAAACTCATTCTTACTTGCAAGAGGGCCACCCTTCTATTATAGCCATAGCTTTAGTGGGTTAAGTGAGGTTCATCCACTTTATGGAGGAATATCAGTTTTATTCTGCCTACAGATCCAAACCATAGTCTGTGACCACAGATCTGGTATCCCTGTAGCCGGCTAGTTGGCAGCGTGTGGTAAAACACAGGAAGGAAAATAACATCTATTCAAATCTTAATTTTGGAAAGCTGAACCGTATATTAAGTGATTTACCCAACACGGGAACTAGAATAGAACTGAAATCAAGATTGGACCACTGACTTCTGGACTTGTGTCAGAGTATGACTCACACAGTACTTCTTTTCTTTTAGAGAAATACCTGAAACTTGAAAAACATTGTTTTGTCTTTTCTCCCCTTCTTTTAAAATTTGTCCTCATTAAATGCAAGAATAATTGGTCTAGCATTTTCAAACAGTTTTAATCTGTTGTTTAAGTTCACATAAGCCATTCTTTAGAAACTCAGGCAGGAAAGAGCATTGGCAGGCAATCTCAGACGGTTTCCAGGCATCATCCTCTCACTAAGAATGATGAAGTGCTCTGACACTTCCGTTTCCGCTGAGGTAGTGCGCTGCTCCAGAGCCTGCAAATACCTCACAAGAGACAGAAAAGCAATTTCAATTTTTGACTTCTGCAGACAAAAAAAAAAAAAAAAGTAAATCAAGCCAACTCTCTTTAACAAATGACTCTATCAGGCTGCAACCCTTCCCCTTACCCCATGTTATCGTATGACGTGTATGACATGTACTGCTACATGTGTTACAGGGTCACAGCTCAGACCGTGGAGGCATGTTGAGATGTGGCCCCTCTATTTGTCATCTTCTACCCTTCACTATCATCAGACAATATCATTAGATTTTAAAACTTTAATAAAAAAAAAAAAAACCACATGTAAGATACTTATACAATCTGGAGCCAGGATTGGTTGCCCCGTTTCGTTATGGGTTGGGGTAACAGTGTGGTGGCTGCAAATATGAACAGGCAAAGGGGAACACACATATCTGACCTGGTCATTCCCTATGTATAAATTCCCTTGTGCTCAGCCAACTCTGGTCCTCCCCAGGTTCCTACCTCAGTGCTTATTCTGTAGTTCCCACCTGAAGGCAGGAAAGGCAACCAGATGCTCCTAAGAGAAAGAATTAGTTATTGGTGGTAGTGATAATGATGTGATTGTTATTTGAGAAACGAGAAGAAACCATTTCTTACCTTAACGTAAAAATATTCTCTGTAAAACACCTTTTTTAAAAAAAAAAAAAATATTATATATACAGTGTTCTGCCTGCATGTAGGCCCGCAGGCCAGAAGAGGGCATCAGATTTTGTTAGAGATGGTTGGGAACCACAATGTGGTTGCTGGGAATTGAATTTAGGAATTCTGAAAGCCAGCAGTCAGTGCTCTTAATCTCTGAGACAACTCTCCAGCCCCAACAAAACACCTTTTGTCACATATCCAGAACATTCTTATATCAACCTGTCCCCAGCCACACTTCCTAGGACACCTGCTTCCCTTTTCCCATTCCCAGCCTTCGGTTTATTCCTTCTTATTTCAGGACTATTTTACTTTTAATCATTTATTTGTTTGTTTGCTTGCTTTCTTGCTTGCTTGTTTAATGTGTATATGTGTGTGTTTCTACATATATGCACCATATGAATGTAGTGTCATGGTCAAAGGAGGCATTTTATTCCTTAGAATGAGAATTTTAGGCAGTAAAGAGCCATCATATGGGTGCTTGGAACCAAAGCTAAGTTCTCTGCAAGAGGAGTAAATGCTCTTAACTACTGAGTCATCCCACCAGACCCTCGGAGACTCTTTATATGCTGTTCCTTCTGCTTAGAATCTTTCTTTCCAGTTTTGTTTTGTTTTGTTTTGTTTTTGTTTTTTTGAGACAGGGTTTCTCTGTGGCTTTGGAGTCTGTCCTGGAACTAGCTCTGTTGACCAGGCTGGTCTCGAACTCACAGAGATCCGCCTGCCTCTGCCTCCCGAGTGCTGGGATTAAAGGCGTGCGCCACCATCGCCCGGCCTTTCTTTCCAGTTTGTAAACTTTTTTCCATAGCCCCAGGTGATATTTTCCCTTCACTATAGTTTTTAATTTCCCACAGCTCTCAAGACACATCTCTGTTGCCATCAAGACAGATATTGTGAACTTATAGGTACTGTGGAAGCATGCATAGGACCAGCATAAATTCAAACCAAAGCGGGTCACAGCACTGAGTGGGGAAGTGGATACTCAGTCCCATGCCTAATCAATAAGCTATCTGCAGTTAATACATGTGGAGAGAATCAGTTTTCTCTAGTGGACTGTCACTGGGTGTATTAACTACAGTCCACAGCAGACCACGTGGCCAGGAGTAGTTGGCCAACATGAAAGGAACTCCGTGGTTTTCTGTTTGGGGATCTTCTTTGCTTTAGATTGTTTTGGCATAGTTTTTATCTTATTGGCTTTTGTTTTGATTTTCATTTTTGTTTGTGTTTTGTTTTTCTTAGAGAGACAGTGAGCATGAGGTTGGGTTGTTAAGAAGGTCTAGAGGAGTTGGGGAAGGGAAAACATGATCAAAATACATCATAGGGAAAAAATTAAAAGACAGATATGGGCTTAGTATTTGTTTCTATAAGTAAGTAGAAGACAAACGTAGTATTGTCAGGAGAAGAAGCTGATTAAGAACAATCTCTGTCTTACAAGAACAAGAGTGAGTCTGAGAAGAGAGCTCTGTCATACCGAGCTCTTTGGAGCAGTCCAAGAGTTACATGGGCAAGGTCAAGATGAGGGGGAAGTTAACTGTAAAAATATGCAAATAGGTTGGCCAAACTCCAGAATAAGAAAACTCTTTTTGCATGCTTGGCCATAACCTTCAAAGATAGCACATATCAGTTGCCCAGGAGGCTACTGTGACTCTGTATTGAACATGATGCCTGAGTAATCAGATAGAAATGGCTGAGTGGCCAGGTCAAACAGATGGTTCTGAAAGAGAACTCCCTGTTTTCTCTCCACTTGCACATAGCATTGAGAGGATCACGGGGTTCTGCTGGTAGATTCCAAAGACAGCTGAAGCTAGCAAGCTCACCAGAAATGTCACGATCTTCCTGTAGAAGGGATAAAGGTCAACTTCCCAAACACTAATCAAACTGGGGCTCTGCACTTGGCATACCACTAATAGATGGAGACAGGAAGGGTTGGGTAGAAAAAGGAGATCTTCTGCTTGGCGATGTGAGAACAATTAATATAGACACCTCTACTAAAAATAGACAAAATAAGGCCTTCCAGCTACAGGAAGGACAGATGCAAAGTCAATAGACACAGTGATCAATATCCAGATAACAGAACAAGCAGCTTCAGCTCCAACTGAAGGAAGAAGGAGCAACTGATCCCTACTCTCTATCACTATGATGTCATAGGAGTTTTTCCCTAGTCCTGGAGGGGAGACAGCTGTGGTAGCAGCCATGGTGATGGTACTGATAAGAAACAAGCCAGGAGGTAGAAAAATGGATTGATAAACAACAGAAGAGCGAGGGAAATGTAAACATTGTGCACCGACCCAACACAGTAGGACATACCAAAGAGGGACTGTGTTTTAATGTTTAGATATTCAGAGATGTTGAACTGCAAAATTTTATCCATTATTAATAACAAAGATGAAAACAAAAGTAAAAATCAGATGGGAAAAATAGTTAAGGAACTGATTCTGTATGTGTTGTTTCTATTCTAGTAGGTAACTATGCCCCTCTTCAAGATTATTTAAAATCTACATGGGGCATAACTTTAGACAGACTTGTTTCAAAAGCCTGGACTTATAATCAAGTTACTTTACTAATAATGACCTGGCCCTCTTTAAGTCTCTAGGCACACATATGTACAAGCTATCTCAAGAGGACAAAAAAGGAAAGGAGACAGGATAAAGCAGAGAGGCAGAAGGAAGAATCAAAAGAGGAGGAAGGAAGGATGGAGGCATGCTACATCTTCAATTCTTTTGAGTTGAAACACTCTCTCCAGGAAGCAGGATGCAGGCTTATGAAGCCCAGGAAGGAAATGAACTATCAAGGTTCAGGAAGTCCTTGAAGCTTACGGGCTTCAGGAGGCTGCTAGAAAATTATATGAGCAGTAATTATTACTGTGAAGAGGAGACAGGCAGAGCTGCCAATGTGCTATGCAGGGAGCCACAGGGATGCAGCTTCTGTGAATTGTGACTTGAGCTTGTGAGAAGTTTTTGGTGATGTAGTTGCCTCTGAGTCGCCCATGATACGGTACATAATCCCTGATCCATGCTGCTATAACTCTAACAAGCGCACGGGTTCACTAAGCTAGACTTGAATGAAATCATTTCTTCCGTCTGTCATCGGTGTCCTATCTGTGGTAACTGTGTGT
Source organism: Arvicola amphibius (assembly GCF_903992535.2). Classification (NCBI taxonomy): domain Eukaryota; kingdom Metazoa; phylum Chordata; class Mammalia; order Rodentia; family Cricetidae; genus Arvicola; species Arvicola amphibius. Next base: position 12,027,721 of record NC_052064.1, read on the forward strand.
TGGTTCAGGTCTGCACAGGAAAAGGCACATGACAAGGAAAGGTTTGTGAAAGAGGAGTCTAAGGTGAGATGAAGGAGGGAAGGGAGGATGGAAGGGAGAAAGAAGAAGGAGAAGAAACTGGAATAGAAAGGAGAGTGGGAGAGGAAAGGAGGCAGAAAAAAGAGCAACAAGAAGGCTCTTTAAGATGCTTGCTCTGCAAAGGACCCACCTTGCAGCTCACAGCTACACTATCACTTCTCTGGTCGCTTCCCTGACTGAGGATGTCTGGTTTTCACCCTCGGGGCCCCATTTAATTTTCTTCACAGCGGTTAACCCTGATCTCGCACTTATTTGTATGATTAATTAGTTATTCCTTGCTCCCTTTCAGACAGGCAGAGACAGAACAGCATATGTTCACTGTTTTAACAGTAGTGCCTCACCAACCCGCAAAAAATATAGTTGGCATTCAACAAATATTCAAATGTGTGCTGTAATTGAAATGTGGGGTTTTTTCCCTGATTGTTTGGTTGCATTTAACTCTTTCTACCCAATAATTGTGGACTTGACTTCTTTCATTTAAAAAGCCGTATAGTGGGTCTACCTTGCAGCTTTTGAAACAGAATCTGAGTGATCACTTCATGTTTTTATAAATAGTTATGGATGATGTACTGGTTGATTTTGTGTCAACGTGACACAGTTAGAATAATCAGAGGTGATATGCAAGATATTCATGAGTATGGCAATAGGATCTGTACAGAACCTTCACCTGGCATTGGATGTAGAAAATGACAGAGCCCCACATAGGAGCACCGGACTGAGATCCCAAGGTCCCGATGAGGAGCAAAAGGAGGGAGATCATGAGCAAGGAAGTCAGGACCGTGAGGAGTGCGTTCACCCATTGAGACAGTGGGACAGATATAACGGGAAACCACCAAGTCCAGTTGGAATGGGACTGATGGAACAGGGGACCAAACCGGACTCTCTGAATGTGGCTGACGGTGGAGGAGGACTGAGAAACCAAGGACAACGGCAATGAACATGAACTCTACAGCATGGACGGGCTCACTGTGAGCCTTGTCAGTTTGGTTGCTCACCTTCCTGGACTTAGGGGGAGCTGGGAGGACCTTGGACTTAACATAGTGAAGGGAACCCTGATGGCTCTTTGTCTTGGAGAGGGGTGGAGTAGGGGTATGGGTGGAAGGGTGGGGAGGGAAGGGGGAAGAGGAGGGGAGGAGATGGAAATCTTTAATAAAAAAAAATGAGAAAAAAAAGAATAATCAGAGGTGAAGGGGCCTCGGCTGAGGAAGTGCCTTCCTGAGATCCAGCTGTAAGGCATTTTCTCATTTAGTGATCAATGGGGAAGGACCCAGTCCATGGTGGGTGGCACCTTCCCTAGGCAAGTGGTACTGGGTTCTATAAAAAGATGGGCTGAGTGGGCTAGGCAAAGCAAGCCAGTAAGCAGCTCCCCTCCATGGCCTCTGCATCAGCTCCTGCCTCCAGGATCCTGCCCTGTTTGAGTTCCTGTCCTGACTTCCTTCAGTGTTGAATGGCAATGCTGAAGTGTCAGCCTAATAAACCCTTTCCTCCCCAGCTTGCTTTTTGGTCATGGTGTTTTATTGCAGCAATAGAAACCCAGACTAAGATAGATCATTCATACAAAGTTCTCCAGAAACTCATATTTATTTCAAAAATTTGTAATCGTTTAGTTTAAACAGCACAGTAATTCAACTATAAATAAAATCAAAATGATACAGCTGGGCATGGTATCACTTGATACGACTTGCCTGTGGTCTCAGCACTTGGGAAGCTGAAGCTTGAGCTAAAAAGTGAGTTCAATGATAGCCTGGGTGTTTTTGCAAAATCTTGTTGCAAACCAAAAGACAAAAAAGCAAGAAAATAAAAAGAAAGGAAAGGGAATGGAAACATCTGGAAATATAAATCAGTAGTAAGCCATGACAGATAGGGCAAAGGATGATGGCATCCAATTTTTATGAGTAACAATTCCAAGTTAAGATTTGTTGTCCTGTTAATGGTTGTTGATGCATATGCTTTTTACATTTTATATATATATATATACATATATGTATAGATATATCATATATTCAAACAATTGAAGTTTCCGAGACCTCATCTGAATTCTAGAACTGTTTAAGATCCAAAGCAATGCTGAATATAGGTAATCCTGAATATCATAAAAATGGAATAATGATTGATGGGTAAATGTTTCCCGATTCATTAGCAGTAAACAAGGGACAAACAAAAACGAGGTGATTTTTAATATCCACATTACAAATATTTATGTCGAAATAGCATGAAATGTGGCAGTATCCATAGCAGAGCTTGTATAAATCAAACCCTGGAGGATAAATACGCAAAAGAATGAACAGATGACTCTCAAAACAGGACATCAGCTTGTGAAAAATATTTACTCAACATGGAAGGAACTTCTGGTTCCTGTCCATATGGCGAGTTAACACAGAGTTTCTGTCTTCTTTTGCAAAGTTAGCTCTGGGATAACTATAGAGGGGGATGTACTACAGAGAGAGCTCAAGCTTATTTCTAGGACAGTAGTCTATATCAATAGGTGCCCAATAAAAGTACATTTCCCTGCATTAGACTCAGAAGATAAACCCACAGGATCACATACTAAAGCTATTTTTGAGGTTGTAGTAAACTTATAACAGAAACAGGTTTAGGAGATGTAGAAGCTAGGGCATGTAGAAATTGGTAAACTGGTTGATGTGTTTGAAAGCTAAGATTACATATCTTAAAAGGTATATATAAATAATAGTTATAAATTTTAATGTGGTAGAGTTGGAAGAGAATTGAGAGAAATCATAATGATCTTTCAAAAAATATTTTTATAAAATACAGCAGCTATGAACAAGCACTTATACACACATACACACATGTATGCTCATCGAAAACTAATATATACTGCAAATGCTGAAAAATGAATTGTTATTTAGAAAATGGAAATTATAGGATAGATAGACAGACAGACAGACAGACAGACAGATAGATAGATAGATAGATAGATAGAACCTGTACTTCTCAAAAAAAGAAACCATGTGGTATCATTTAACCAACAAATGCCAGCAATATGAACTCCAGGGAAATTTTCACACAAAGACCTATATTTAATATGAACAAGAGCTTCCTTTGTGCCTTTTATGTGTGGTTGGTGAGAAACTAAAGATATTTTGAAAATCAATCATAGGCAAGAGGAATAGGCAACTTGGCACACCACTGATGAGTTTGCAGTGTCAAAAAGAAAGGATTTACTATGATAATAGTATAGCTTAATCTTTTAATGTTTAATGATTAAAGTTAAAAATATAACAAAAATACAGAACATAATGAATATATATGAATATTTTTCTGGAATAGAAGATATCTATTCCATAATGTGACATTGGGACAATCGAAATTAAGTATAGAGACACATAGGAATCAGCACATAGAGACGGATGATGAGCAGGTTCACAGATGGAGGTAAAGGGTAGACCTGTATAGTCAATACTGGATGTACAATAAGAATTACAACCGATTGAAAAGTTTGTCTCAGTTCCAACAACAATAACAAATCATTCATATTATTTATTAGTTAAAGGCAAAGTAAAATAAAATAATATTCCTTTTTTGCTTTTAATTCATGAAAAAAAATAATTTTAAGTTGACAGGATTATAGACTAATTTCATAAATAAATTGGTATAATCCTTGAGAGGAAATATAGCAATATGTATTACTGTTAAAAAGCAACAACAACAGGAATTATTATTCTGAATATTATGATAATTCATAATGCCAATCCTTACAAAACTATTAAAACTTTAAGAAGATTTAGATCTATCCCCAAATGTGTATAAAATATAAAAGTTTTAAAGAAACTTAAACATGTAATAGAAGTTTTAAAGTTTGGTAAAAACTTTCTTCTGTCTCATACCAGGACAATAAGGAAAATCAGCTGTTCTACGTTTTGTACAACCACCCACAAGAACAGAAACAACCTTAATTTGTCTCCCAAACAAGGCAAAGAACCATTATAAATGCAGTCAAGTCAAAAGGACATAGAAAGCAACCTAAACGGACTGGCACCGGCCAACGATGGGCAACTAGATCATCACAAACTTCAGTGGGAAAATCTTCACAATGAAACCAGACAAGCAAAGCACATACTGGGTCACTGATGTCAACCCCAGAAGTGACAAGGCAGATCTACCTGAGCACCGCTATGTATGAGCATCTTGAGCGTGGTCCCAAGTGGACATCTCCAAATGTGAGATCATCCTAGCAAGGGAAATGGAATCGGGCTTCAGTCGAGTCTGCTGATACAACTATTAGTTTTCAAGACACATAAGAATTAAAACTGAGCACAAAGAATCAAGACATCAAATAAAAAACACAGGAATCAGCAAGAGTGATGGCTCAGTGAGCAAGAGTACCTACTATGCTAGCACGAAATCCTGAGCTTGAGTCTCCAGCACACACTTAAAAATGCTAGGGATGACTGAATGTGCCCAAGGCCTCAGCACTGGGGATGGTGACTGGGAGCTGCCAAGCTAGCCAGCATAGCCAAAATGGAAAAATTGGTGAGAGACCCTGATTCAAGTGAGCAAGTTGGAGAGTGACAGAGTAAAATATCCTCCTCTGCCCTCCAAATGGAAACACGGATGAGAGCCCCAAAACACTCATGGAAACATACACCAAACAAACAGAAAGAAAAGAAATCTTTTGAAGGACTGTAGGGAGCACCATGGGGAAATATAACCAGGGGTTGCCTGAGTGTCTTAGGGGATGAGAGCAAGCCTACTCGTACTACAGAGGACCCTGGTGTTGACAGAGTTTTCTGTCCCACACAGTCCCACATCTGTTCAGTCCCAAAGAAACACACAGAGGTCTACATTAATCATAAACTGGTTGGCCTATTAGCTCAGGCTTCTTATTAAATCTTTTATTTTGCAGTAACCCATGATTCTTGTCTGGTAAAAGTACCACTTGGCTTGGTACTTTTTATCAGTGAGGCATTCTCATCTTGCTTCCTCTTGAAGCCTTTCCTCTTCCCAGAATTCTACTATTCTGGTAGCCCTGCCTATACTTCTTGCCTGGTCACCCCACCTATACTTCCTGCCTGGCTACTGGCCAATCAGCGTTTTACTAAACCAACACAAGTAAGAAATCTTTACAGGATACAAGACCAGACCATTGTCCCACAGCACCCCCCCTTTTTTCAAAACAAAAACTCTGAATCTAATCTCCTTTGTTTAGCTTTTTTCCTGACCATTATCTATAACAACTTGTAACCAACACCCAAAACAGAGACAAACATCCATAATCCATTTTTTGAGAATGTGGGTATACTTTTCTAGGCTACCTCCTGCTGATAGGGGTGCTGATAATCTTATGGGTACATAAATAAAATTTAGAATTATGGTCAAGTCCTGAATAAAATATGCTGTGTGGCTTGATCATCTCAGCTAGCAGTCCTGAAGCTGTTCTGGGTGTAGAACTCAAAGGAAACTCCAACAGAGGTCTAACAGAGAAATGTTGGATCATCTGGGCCATACCAGATTTTTCTCGCTCCTACCAGAGATTTCTCGGGGGGGGGGGGTCTTCCTTGATCAAAACTGATTTTTCTTAACCCAGAATGAATCCACAGCCCCTCATTTCCTGTGAACAAAAGCAAAATCTCTTCTCCAAAGTAACATATCTTTTGACTTAAATTTAGAAGTCAAGGCATTTTCAAAATATACATGTTGGGTTAATAATCATTTATAGTCAAATGTCTTTTAGCAGTTGTTGCTCCTTCCTCAGCTGTCAAACAGTTCAAAGACAACATAATAACATACAGTATCCAGATTCTCTGTGTATTTCCCATCTTTACATGGCTTTATTTTAAACTCTATTTCTTTTATTTTATGTTTAATTTTTTATTTTATTTTTTGTTTTTTGAGACAGGGTTTCCCTGTAGTTTCTAGAGGCTGTCCTGGAACTAGCTCTTGTAGACCAGGTTGGCCTCAAACTCAGAGATCTGCCTGCCTCTGCCTCCCGAGTGCTGGGATTAAAGGCGTGCGCCATCACTGCCCGGCTTAAATTTTGATTTTTTGAGCCAGGGTTTCTCAGTGTACCTTTGGCTATCCTAGAACTCACTCTGTAGACCAGGCTGTCCTTGAACTCACAGAGATCTACCATCCTCTGCCTTCCAAGTGTTGGGATTAAAGGTGTGTGCCACCACACCCAACTTCTTTCTTTCTTCCTTTTTTTTAAGGACTTCTCTCCCGAGCCTACATATATTTTTAAACACACTGTAAACCGTTTAGAGGTTTTATTCATCTGAATCTATCTTTACTGTGTATCTCTCTTTTTCTGACCATGTGAGTCTTTAATTTGCTAAGGAATATGGCTAGGATTAAAGCCTTGGCTTTGACAACTGGATCTGCCCCATTTCTTAGCTTTCTGAGAGTCTAGCTTCATGGCAGAGGTTCTGATGGGAGCCATGTTTATTGCCACAACTCTGTGGAGTTTCAAGGTCCCTGCCACCACCAAGAAGCACACTGTTGGCTATTTATAAACACCATTTAAGTGTTTTGTGACATGGCCTTTTAAGAACCACAAGATTTTTGCAGCTAAAGTTGAGTCAGAAAGCCTCTCTTAAATGAGAGCACTTGCCTCTAGCAAACAGAGCCCACCCAAGAAAATGCTGCTATCAAGAAACCATGTTTAACTCTGTTCTTTTGTGTCTAGAATTACTTCCCAAGTTCTCTCAGGTTTTATGTGGATGTAGTTGTCTACATTGTTGCCATTTGTTATCTCTGGCCTGGGTAGCTGGGAAATGAATGACCAGTCTCCACCAACAACCAGGGATAGACCAATGATGATTCTATGCAAGTCTAGCTTGGGGACCCCACAGGGGCAGGTGTACCTCAGGAAGTTGTCTCACCAATAAGCCAACCCTTAGCATAGCTTACAAAACCTTAGAGAGGGAGGGTCCTCTGAGTCCTGGAAGTTCAATAAGCTTCCAGAGCCCTATGAACCTCCCTTAAAGGAATATTTTAGTACAGAAGAAATAGCTTTATAAAGTTGGGTTTGTGGGTTTTTTCAATTAAATTATGCAAGAAATGGGAGGCTGGGAGCTTATTGGAAAATAAATGAGATTTAAGAAATATGATAACCAAATGTAGTATTTGGCTTCTACTTAAACAACCAACTGTAAAAAGAGTATTTATTTAGACAGTTTAGAATATTTGAATATAAGACTTATATTTAATGGATAAAGGAATTAACATTTTGGACATGAATGTAATATTTACTTACACAAAAAATAATATTTTTCAGAAGTGCATTCAGAAGTATTTATCAGTGAAATGTTCATAATTCAACATCCTAGGCTTTTAGAAAACACTGAAAGCACGTATTATTCATCTTTATATGGTATAAGTGAAAGAAGATTGGGAAAATGTGACTAACTGCTGAAATTTGGTAAAAATTTTCTTGGTTTTTATGTGTGTTGGAAAATAGTAAGAAGAAAGACATAAAAAGTAATTCATTAATAGCCTCTTATGTTACTCAAAACTGTAGCTGTCAACCTGTTAGTAAGACTAAGAAGTGTGCTGTGTATAGCAAACCCTCAAAAGGTCATTAAACAAAGTATTAGTATATTTTAACATACACACAAATAAACAAACAGCAAAAAAAGGAACCTAGGAAGAAGCCTGAAAGCCCTTCTGTCAGCTTGATAGAATAAGATACAATATTTTCACTTTACTATGTAAGCAGGATCTCTGGGCTTTGGATTTAACAATCACTGGCAGGTAGTTCTCAAGGACAACTAGAAGGTTGCCATGAAATTCCTGTCCTAAGATAGTAAGAGATACCTAAAATTGTCCCAGGATTTGCTTGTCCCTCCTAGAGGATGCCATGTCTTAAGACAAGGAAGACCTGCTCAGAACAACTATTTTGTTACTCTGCTCCATGGATGCCAGATACCTTTCAAGGTCATGTCCAGAGCATCACGTGGTTTCTCGAGTATAGACCATAGGCTACATGACTTCTCAAGACCCTCAAACTTCTGGTATCAGTGGATCATGTATACTCAGGACTCTGCTTCAGCACTGAGGAACCGTTATCAGAGCGAGAATTCTTTATCTCTTCAGGACTTTCTCTAGTTATACATGGGTGTACCGTCTCACTCACCAGTCACACCACTAAGTGCCCAGTGCCCAGCGAACCTTTTCCACAAGGTACTGTATAATTTTCAAACTTCACATTTCTAACTTGTCATCAGAAAATATCTTTAAAAGCAGAGCCTCTGTGCTTTTTGCCCATTTGGATGCTAGGCTGCCCAATAGGGTTTTCTTTTAGAATTGTGTATTCCTTTAGAGGCATATGCTTTTATGAAGAAATCGCTACTATGACAAAATACCTGTTTCTCTTACCTTTCTTAAACAAAATTTTCTAATGTCTCGGCTATAAGTCAAAATGTGTTTTTAAATCCTTTGCTTGGTAGATTAAACTTCAAATTTGTCTTGCTTATTTTCTCCTCAGATATCTCAAACATCATATAGTATTTTCCATAATAGTTGACTCAATTATAAAATCACAACGACCATAAACTGTAACCAGAAATATAAAATTGCAATCATTTTATAGAGAACTCATCCATAGAACTTTAGCTACATAATTAGCATATGCTAATAATACAAATATTGTATAAAGATAAGCATAAATGATGTCTGATAAATCTACTCTCAATGCTTCTTCACCAAAAATTATGTAAATTAGAATTTAAAATGTATCTAAAGAAAAAATTGTCTGAAAATCATCCAGAAATATTAAGACACCTATGAAAACTATCCATCTTAAGAAATCTTTCTCTTAAAGTGAGGAGGGGAGGATGGGGAGACCCTGGAGGAATGGGATGGCTGGGATGGAGGAAGGGTGGATAGGGGTGCAGGGAAGAAGATATCTTAATTAAGGGAGCCATTTTAGGGTTAGCAAGAGACTTCACGCTAGAGGGGTTCTCAGGTATCCATGGAGATGTCCCCAGCTAGTTCCTTGGGCAGCTGAGGAGAGGGAGCCTGAAATGGCCCTTTCCTATAGCCATACTGATGAATATCTTGCATATCACCATAGAAGCTTCATCTGGCGATGGATGGAGATAGAGACAGAGACCCACACTGGAGTGCAGGACTGAGCTCTCAAGACCCAAATGAGGAGCTGAAGGAGGGAGAACATGAGCAAGGAAGTCAGGACCGCGAGAGTGAGCCCACCCACTGAGACGGTGGGGCTGGTCTAATGGGAGCTCACCAAGGCCAGCTCGACTGGGACTGAAAAAGCATGGGATCAAACCAGATTCTCTGAACGTGGCAGACAATAAGGGCTGACTGAGAAGCCAAGAACAATGGCACTGGGTTTTGATCCTACCGCATGTACTGGCTTTGGGGGAGCCTAGTCTGTTTAGATGCGCACCTTCCTGGACCTGGATAGAGGGGGGAGGACCTTGGACTTCCTGCAGGACAGGGAACCCTGACTGCTCCTTGGACTGCAAAGGGAGGGGGAGGAGAGCTAAGAGAAGGGGAGGGAAATGGTAGGTGGGGAGGAGGCGGAAATTTTTACTAATAATTTAAAAAAATTAAAAATAATAATAATAATAAAGAAAGAAATCTTTCTCTTTACCTCAACTGGTTAAGACTAATAATGAAGTCTATCTTTCTCCCTGAACTAAGTGTCCTATATGGGATTTCAAGTATGGGGCACTCAGCTGGCCTCTTGAACAGCAGAACTTAGGACATCTTGGGAGAAAGACTGTCCACTGAGCTTTACTGCCTCACTGGAAGACCATGATCCTCCCTCACCTGTACAGTGGAAATGATCTCCTACCTCATCATCTCAGGCACCATTGTCCAGTCTTTTCTCCAGATTAACTCTCTACAAAAGCAAATCTGAACACATGACTTTTCTTAAAACTCTATCACATTGCCAGCCGCTACCTATATAATGAGACTTCTGTGGCCTGGCCAGGCTGGGCTTCTGAGTGTCACTTTCTCATATGGAGTTCATCTGCACATCATGAGCTACCTGGTAGCTTTGATTATTTACAAAGCCCCTCCCTAGGCTTGGAGCCCTGCCTTTCTACTCCCATCCCTAGCACTCTTTGTCTGATTAATTTTTAGTCTGGCCTTTAAATTAAACCCCACTTCCTCAGAGACCTAGAGATAATGATTGTTTCTTGTTTTATGTTCTCATAGCTCCATGGGTCTTTTGGTAAGTGGCTTTGAAAGCTGCTTATAGAGTGTTGAACGTACTTGGTACATCCCTGCCCCTGCTCCAACTCTGAAACACATCCCAGCCCTGTTCAGTACGATCTCCTCCATGTCTAGCATGGCTCCCAGTGTGGTTTACTAATGCTAAACATTTTCTTTCCCTTCTTTATTTTGAAACACCCAATGTTTATGGCAAGATCAAATATGGCAATATTGATAGAAACCTTATTAGGAAGATGTATGAGGCAATGGTATTACGAAGGTGAATACCACATGGGAAAAACACTGTTGTACCCTTTTCCTTCCCACACTTATAAATGGTGGTGAGTGAAATTTTGAAGGTTTGTTTTTGCAGTATCTGCAAAGACAGATGCCTCGGTGGTGATTTAATGCCCTGTTTTCTCTTCAAAGGAAATTCCGACCTAGCCTGGGAATTCCTCTTGTTTACAATCCTTTAAGTTATTCCATATCCAGCTGAAGCATGTTTTAGAAGCATGGTGAAGGACAGAGTGCAACGTGTGGAAATTTGTAGTAGAAAATGCTATTTTACTATTCAGGATACATGTACCATATCTGTGCTATAAATTCATCTTTCTACGCTGCCCAAGGCTGGAGAGAAAGGCATCAGCCAAAATACTATAAGTTTATGACTAGTGATAAAACAGTTTCATTAAACAGTAAGTTAAGAAAAGCAAAACTTAAACAACAGAGAAAATTAACCAGAAATATCAGAGTAATAGAAGATGGGCTCTTAAATCAGAGAAAAGAAAAAAAAAAAAAAACGGGATTTATGATTTGGGTGCTTTGAATAAGATGGCAAGGGCTAGGTTCCTGGTCCATTTCATACAGCAGGTAATACCACTGAAAGAAATTAGAACCTCAAGCAACCAACACATGGAGCAATCGCTTGATGAGACACATTTACCTTGAAAAATTGCCTCTTTGTTTTTCAGGATTATTATGATTTTTTTTTTTTTGGTTTCTGTATCCTTTACATCAAAGATAAAGAAACATACAACTTGCCCCTTCTCTCCTCATTTTTACTGTATTTCTCTTTAAACAGGTCAATGAGAGTGGTAGATATTACAAGGCATAAGAATGTTTAAAGAAAGGCTCTCTATTAATTCCTAAGTTGTTGTATGCACTTGCTCATTGTTATGACAAAATTACACATAAAAAGTAACTGCAGGAAGGGAGAATTTAGTTAGCTCATTATTTGAGGGGTCAGCCCATTCCCATAAGGAATGCTTGGCAGCAAAATAGGAGGAAGGCTGGCCACATTGTTTCCAATCAGGAAGCATAAGAAGTGAAGAACGGTGCTCCAACAGCCTTGATTAATCCCACCCCTCCATTATGCCAACCTCAGCATGCCTAGCTTCTTTTGGAGGATGGTTTCACTCCATGCATGCAGGTTTCCACAGAGGGCATCCCACAGCCCTGGCATCTTCAACAACCCGGAGTTTCAATAAACTTAGACTTTACCTTCACAAGTTCATGCAGTGGCCTCTATGGGTATCCTTGTAGAAAAAAAAATAATCATGACATACATTACCTTGTCTCAGCAGATTTCTGGAACCTTGCTTGGTTCTAGTCGCCTAGTCTCATTAGGTCTTGCATTTTGTATGTCAACAAAAGCAAAATCATAGGGATGACTGTACCAATACCAAGGTTTGCCAGTTTGAGATTCAGCCTCTCCCCTCCTATTACAATAATAGTGGATTGTAGTAAGGAGCTGTGGGCAGGCCTGCTTTTTGTCCCACCTGGCTCCCGGCTGCCTGACTAGCTTATGCCCCGAAATAACAACATACAAACTGTATTCATTTAAACACTGCCTGGCCCATTAGTTTCCGTCTCTTTTTTTATTTATTTATTTTTATTTTTTTTATTATTAAAAATTTCCACCTCCTCCCCACCTCCCATTTACCTCTCCCTCCCCTTCCTTTCCCCCTCCCTCTCGTGACCAAAGAGCAGTAAGGGTTCCCTGCCCTGTGGGAAGTCCAATTTCCTCCCCCCTCTTATTAGCTAATTCTCACATCTTGCTTTAACCCATATTTAGTAATGTGTGTAGCACCACAAGGTGGTGGCTTACTGGAAAGGTTCAGCATGTCTGACCTGGTGGCTGGCTTCATGGCAACTGTCCCAGAGAGGAGAGGCATGGCGATTGACTAACTTCCCTTCTTCCCAGCATTCTGTTCTGTCTACTCCACCTATCTAAAAACTGCCCTATCAAAAAGCCAAGGCAGTTTCTTTATTAACCAATGAGAGTCCTCCATCAGTGGATTATATATAAATGTGTGTGTGTGTGTGTGTGTGTACCACCTCAAATGAACTTTGAAAAATACTTCCTTATGCAATGTGATTGTTTTGAACAGTGGCATATGGAATTCAGGCTTTCTCTTTACTACTGAATTTCCTTTTTCACAAGTTGAAACCTTCGTTGAAGAGGGCCTCGAAGGTCTTGCATTGAGGGTGCAATTCCTTTTCTAAAGTAATAAGATGAGGGTACGACAAAAGCAATCATATTGATGCAAGGCTGACATGCAGCAAGGGAAACAGCAAACACAAAGTTCCCTCTCTCATATCTGGGTCTTTTGGTGCCATGATCTTGACCCACCTTGTAAAAGAGGCATTGGGTCAAAATGCCACATGTCTACAAAGAAAACTAAGTGATCTGATCAGGAAAATGGATTTTGAGTTTAAAATCCAGATCGTAAAAACATTCTTTAAGTCAAAAAGAGCAGGAGCCTGAGAAATCCATTCATCCTTGCTTATAATGTGTAGGTTAATACATTTTAGGTGTACATGTAGTCTTGCTTGATTTTGCCCATAATTTAGTTTATACCATATCATTTTGTTTGACTGTTCTTAAGAAGAGAAGTTTCATTCTTTATGTTATTAATGGTCACTTAAGGAGTTCATGTATTTCTGTGAATGTAAGGTGCACATGTGCGCCATTATAATAAGAGTGTAGCTGGTAGATGCTGTTTACCCACACCCATCACACTCAGGAATTATCCATAAAAGAAGACAGAGTCCATTTGTAGGAATAACGCCATTCCTATCACCTGAAATTGGATACCAGGGAAAATTTTCAGGGTTGCTTGGGTAACTCTAACCATAACCTGGGGATAGAACATGCTTATGAGAGCTCAAAATAATCCAATCATCTAAATCTTGATTTTCCATGGGGTTCAGTGGGAAATTAGGAGCAATTCTGGAAGAATTTTCCTGACAGACTAGGAACAATAAGGAACAGTGACTAGGTGTGAACATAAACTCAGTAGCTAGAGTCCTAGAAGGGTGGAATTCTTTGTCTTCCATTAACCCTTTCTGAGAGCAAGTTTGCACTAAGGAACTAACTAAGTGGGTAGACTTCAGGCTCCTTCACTGAAAGAAGTATGGTCCCTGTAGAGTTGGTCTGCACTGTATCCTTCAACAGTGATGCCAGTATTATTCCTTGTATACTAGTGAGTCTATGCTTGAGTACAGTTGTTAGTTTGAAAACTACTGGGGCATGATTTCTGCACATGATACCATAATTTATAGAATGTCATACAGGTAGATTCACATGACAATATTGGTAAAGACTTGACATGTACCAGACATAGTAATTCTGATATAAATGTTAGCTCTTAGTTCATTTTTATTATATCATTAAGTATTTAAAATGTGCTTACAATATTCAATTAAGTCTTTGTTGTTTTTAGAATAAAAATACACAAAACAAAATAGAACATCATAAAAATCCATCAATTAAGCTCTACCTTGTACACATTGATGAATGTGTTTACACTGACAAAAATGGAATTTGTGCAATATATGTTCTGTTACATCAGTGCCTCTTAATAAAGTTTCATCCTATTAATTACCATGTACCATGCACTGAATGACTGAAGGACATAAAAAAGATTTACATTATTATCTTGCTACATATGTTCTTAAAATACACAAAAGGTGTATCTCAAGGGTAATGATCTAATTTCATCTAAACTTTAATTAATTTATGCTAGAAAGGAAAAAAAGTCATTTCTGACTTCTTGGGCTGTATAAACTCTCTGTGTACATCCAGAATGGACATAATATTTTTGATACTATATGAAAGATCTTGTAATTTTCCTTAAAATTAGTCTTAAAATGCCATGCAAAGATTTGTTTTTAAGTACATTTCAATAAGAGATAAAAATTATCTCTAAAACAATTCTGAAGGCTCACTAATTTATAATTCTCAGTAAAGCCTGGTTAAAATATGACGTCACCCTAAGAAAAATATTATGGTGCTATTAAAGATCATTGTGTCCATACACACAAGAAAAACTGAAGTGAACAGTTAAAAACATGTCCATTGTTTCATTGGTTAACTTTTTATCATCACAACTTGCCTCTTTCATAAACATAAAAAGTTGCTCTGATAACTACATATCAGTGCATGGTCACACATTCGATGGGATACATGTGAAAGTAGACAGAGTTTCTCTTTAAAGTGATACTAAATTTCCCCTCTTCTCTGGAAAATATGCAGAATTTCTGCTTATTTCCGGAATGTTAGCAAAGCTCATTCTTAGCTTCCTATTGGCGGAGGTGATTCTGTCCTTCCTAGACTTCTGTGACATCTCCTAAAGCCTGACTTTCTGGGCTTCTTCTTAAACCTGAGTGCTACACAGATGAAATTTCTAAAATGATAATCAAATCTTACTTCTGTCCTGTTTCTTAATGCTTCACTGGATTCCAATCTGCTGGTGTTCACGGTCTAAATTCTTCACCATGGCATGCAAAGGCCATTAGGAACTAGATGGATGGGCTGACTTCCCGTCTTGCCACTGCTATGCCCTTCTCACATACTGCAGCAGCCCTGAGCCGCTGCAGTGTCTCAAGCACACCCTACACATCGAAGGTGTCGGGGTCTCTATTACTTCTACAAGATGTTGGCTCAGCTGAAAGATTTGCCTTCCCACCCCTGCCTCCAACTTCCTGAACGTCCTGCAATCAGGCCTTGTGTCTAATTTATATTTGCATCAGCATCTAGAGAATTCCTACTTTTATTTCCCTTAGCACACATTCTGAATATAATGTGTATGTGTATGTATGTGTTTGCATGTGTATATGTGTGTCTATCTCTCTGTCTCTCTCTGTGCCTCTATCTGTGTATCTCTCTATCTCTGTCTCTCTGTCTCTCTGTGTCTCTGTCTCTGTGTCTCTGTCTCTCTATCTCTGTCTCTCTGTGTGCATGTGTTTGCATATGTGTATGTGTACCTATCTCTCTGTTTCTCTCTGTGTCTGTTTCTCTGTGTATGTGTGCATGCGTGTGTGCGTGCATGTGTGTGTGTGCATGCGTGTTTGCGTGCATGTGTGTGTGTGTAGGGGGCCCAGTGCATGCTGGGTAAGTACTCTTCCACTTACTTAACTTTTCCATGCTGGCAGGAAAGCTTTACCATGGTTGAAAACTTTCTACTTCCACAGCACATGCCAGTGGCTAGAGAGAACTTGGGAGGCCCCCCTTCCTCCTAGTTCATGTGTTCCCCATTTTATTGCCTCTTCTTTTGAAAAGACCATGTAGCTATTTGCCTGAGAACATAAAGCATAAAGTGACCCTCATTTAGTTTCCTTATACTTGCTATTATTAGCGTTTGCCACTTGCTCTGCCTGAATGCCCGACTTCTCGCTTGTGCCTTGTATGGCCTGGTGACAAACACAGGCTTTGAGGATTGCTCTTTCCTAAAACAGTCCATAAAACTCTGTGCTCTTGCTCCCAGGTGTAGCTATGTTGGAACTTGGTCCTTCTGCTGTTACTTGGAGCTTCTCCATACTAGGCTTCTGGAAGATGCTGGGAGGACACAAAGTCAAGTTTCCAGCACTCAGTGGTATTCAGACAGACATAACCTACACACAAAGTCCCTGCCAGCAAGGAGTTTCCTGTGTGAAGAAGCTGCTGACTGCCAGGTCAGACATGCATTGGGCATTATACCACAAGACACAGTCCATGGAAGGTGTCCAGCAAACACTCACATACCATTCCCCTTTTCCCTCTGAGAAGGTTGTCTAGCTACTCTGGTACTGACCCCCCACTTATCTAGGGGTTCTCTGAGCACATGGAAGATAATTCTTCAATATATGCTTGATCAGCTAGATTCAAAGGAACTCTCAGAGAATGTTTTCTTGCTTTCATTTCTTTCCAAATCAAAATAGTAACTCTGATGTCTCAGCAGGCCTTCCCGTTCAGCATGAAAAGGCCTTTATCAATACTGAACCACTTAACAAAAGAGCTCTCTCTGAAAATATTAAACCATCTCTGTTCATTTAAATTTTGGGGACCCTGCAGCAGCAAACCTAACAGCAGCCTTTGAGGAAATTGCATAAACCATTTCCATTTCTGAATGTTCATAATTTCTAAGGGCTGATGCAAGGAGAGCAAAGAAAACAAACACTTCTTCCGATAAATGGTGCAGCTTGCTTGGAATCAGTTACAAGCTCTATTCTGTGGTAAAAAAAGATCATGCAGAAAGAAAATACATTTTTACCCAAAATATGAAAATTCTAAGATGCTACGACCTTCAAAGTAACAATATCATGATACACTACAGAACACCTATTCACAAGAATATTATATACAAAGAAATAGAAATCAAATAATTGCTAACTAGTAAGCTTTTGTCATGGGAAATCTGTAAGGTAATTGCATAGGCTTTTGAACGAATGTCTTTCTACTTCATGTAGACCAGCGTTAGGGAACAGCATTCAGTTGTCAAAGGGAGTCCAGGCATCCAGGAGTTGATATATTGTGATTTTCACAGTGATAATGGCTCATCAGTATTCAACAAGAAGGTAATTATTAAGTTTATATTTACATGGATAATTGTAGAAAGCCATTTAAATACTATCAAAGTGTTAGAAAACCTAAGGCCTGCCCTCCATGAGTCTATAATCTAGAGAGGCAAATAAGGCTTAAATGGAGAATGTAAATGACCCAAAATGAAGCATTTTTGAGCAAAATTTGAGGCAATAAGGATTTGATTTATGACTCAAGTTTGAGTCTTACTAAATACCTGAAGCTGTATCTCATAGAGAAGTAGGCAATAGGAATACACACTGAAGGGAATGGGCTGTTACAGGTTAGGCTACTGTCAGGAAAATACAAGGAAGTTCTTACCTATGTGCTGAAAATTTGGTAATACTCAGATGTGCAGAAGAGAGGGATAATGGTCCAGAAGTAGGAAAACCCATGTGAATAAAGGTATATTCGAGGGGATATGTTCCTCATTTTTATCTAATTCTCAGAATGGCATGTGACTTGGTTTATTTGTGTATATGCACACTTGTGTGTGGGTGTGGGTGCATGTTTGTGCATGCATACGAGCGTGTGTGTGTGTGTGTGTGTGTGTGTGTGTGTGTGTGTGTGATGGAAGGCTCCCTTTATGTATGCTTGACTCTGAGTATTGAGATTACTCACGCTATGTTCCTTTTCCTCCCCTTTGCAATGGCAATGTACATCCTGTGCCATTGTTTGTTGGAAGTATGTGAGCAGCTTTTTCATTTTGACTTTTAATAAGGGTTATAGTTAAGAGAGTGCTGTGAATCTCAGAAGAGACTTTGGAATTTTTAAACCAATTTGAAACTGTTGTAGACTATGGGGATTTTTGAAGTTGGAGTAATTGTAGTTTGTATTATAATACGGCTACAAGCCTATGGGATCCAGGGTATGGAATGTGGTGGTTTGAATAAAATGGCCTCTAATAGGGAGTGGCAATACTAGGAAGTGTGCACTTGTTGGAGGAAGTATGTCATTGGTGGGTGGGATTTGAGGTTTCAGAAGCTCCAGCTAGGCCTAATGATGCATTGTCTCTTCCTGCTGCAGAAAATCCAGACGTAGAACTTTTAGTTATCTCTAGCACCATGTCTGCCTGCACACCACCATGTTGCATTAATAACAATGGACTAAACCTCTAATTAAATGTTTAAATTAAATTAATTAATTAAATTAAAATTAAATTAAATTAAGCCAGCCTCTAATTAAATGTTTTCCTTTATAAGAATTTATAATTTATAAGAATTTATAAGAGTTGCTCTGGTCATAGTGTCTCTTCACAGCAATAAAGCTAAGACAACTCTGTTCTCTAATATTGCAAACCCCTTCCATTTTCTGGGGGGAGAAAGGAAAAGAGTGGAAGAAACACCTCCAGAGTTGAGAGGAGAGCCTCTAAGATTGCATGCACTCAGAAGAGTGGAAGAAACACCTCCAGAGTTGAGAGGAGAGCCTCTAAGATTGCATGCACTCAGAAGAGTGGAAGAAACACCTCCAGAGTTGAGAGGAGAGCCTCTAAGATTGCATGCACTCAGAAGAGTGGAAGAAACGCCTCCAGAGTTGAGAGGAGAGCCTCTAAGATTGCATGCACTCAGAAGCAATGAAACAAGGAGACCCCCAGTCTGACTCGGATGCTTACTTGCTAAAAGTCTTCGAACTTTCCCACTGTTTGTAGCCCCGTCTCATAAACCTTTGACATTTCAGTAAATAGCATATAGTTCTACCCACTGCTAACTGATGGCTTTCATTCAGCTTACTTGAACCTCTTCAAATGCATCAAGCCAGATTTTCCGCAGTTCTGAGCCACTCTCTGGAGGTAATTCGGGCAGTTAAAGAGACACATTAATTCTTTGATACCACAAGAGGATCATTTACTGAATCTGCAGTGAAAAGCCAACGGAGAAATAAAATTCCCCTGAGCCCCAAAGATGAGTGAGAGCGCTTTCGGGGGTTCGGTGGGAGCATCTCTAAACTACGCCAATTAGTACAGAGGAAGTAGAACTTAGCAACTTAGCTTTAATGAGCCCAAGCAGAATGTTCACCGATGGTGCTCTTATTCTGAAATGAGTTATTCCTTCATTATTTAACATTTCCGTGTAATAGTCATAGCTGTAACTATAGCCGCGAATCATAAACATCAAGCAAAAAGACAAATCAACACAACTCCATTGATAAATCATACCTAAGGTTTAGAAATGTGGTTGTTTTTCATTGCCTTTTTCTCATACTCACATCTTACTTCCCCTTTGTTAAATATGAGACAGTTTACAAGGAGGAAGCTTTGCTCCACAGTGGTCCTCCGCTAACATTCCTGGGGTTTGAGTGTTATTTAACACCTGCCTTGAAAGTTTCTAGGGTAACTTTGACAAAGAAAACATAGATAAGAACCTACTGAAAAATAAAAAACTTAAGACCCTCTTTAGTTGGACCAGGGCATGACTCCTGCTAAAGCCAATACAGATTTTCATTGTTGAGAAGGAAAGAATATCTTTCTCAGCAGCTTCCAGGATGAGATTCATTAATATTTATGATACAGTTTAATCCCCTGCCTTTATCTTGTCATGTATATTTTATGATCTCCAAAAATTACAAAAATGATTATTAAGAATTTTTCATCTATTTGGGGAAAATGTGTATAAACATTGACGAAATTGTTCATAACTATGGAGATTACAGAAAAATGTGTGGGAAATTGTTATTTGCACTATTATGCTTTAGTTTGTGACCCCAGATAACTTGACTGTCAAATCCTATGGAACATCTTAGAACTAAGTTTTTCTCCTTATAAAAATCAATTTATGAAAATAACTAATAAGACTTGTAATTGTTTTATGTAAAGGTGTTTGTGGTGGTTTGAAAAGTAATGGCTCCCATAGGCTCATAGATTTGAGTGACCACCAGGGAGTCATGCTATGAGGAGGTGTGGCCTTGTTGGAAGTGGTGTGTCACTGAGGGAGGGCTTTGAGGTTTCAAATACTCAAGACAGGCCATGTCTCTCTCTTCTTCTGCTTGCCTATCCAGATGTAGAACTCTCAGCTCCTTTTCCAGCACTGTGTCTGCCTGTATGCCACCACGCTTCCTGCTGTGCCGATAATAGACTAAACCTTTGAACCTGTAAGCCAGTTCTAATTAAATGTTTTCTTGTTCAAGAGTTACCATTATGGTGTCTCTTCATAGCAATAGAAGCCCAAACTAATACATTATCTAAAAAACATCTATCTGTAACATGAGGGCCTGCTAGTCGGGGTTTCTGTCCTCATACCAGGTCTCACAGCTGTTTGGCCCCCAATGAAAATCACACAGAGGTCTCCATAAGTTATAAACTGATTGGCCCACTAGTTTAGGCTTCTTATTAGCTCTTATAGCTTATATTAGCCCATTATTTTTATCTATGTTAGCCACATGGCTCAGTACCTTTTTTTAGCGGGGCAGGTCACATCCTGCTTCTTCGGTGATCTGGGAAGAACTTGGAGGAATGGGCTTCCTCCTTTCTGGAATTTTCCTGTTCTCATTGCTCTGCCTTTACTTTTTGTCTGGTTTTTCCGCCTATATGTCCAGCCTGGCTATTGGCCAATCAGTGTTTATTTAAAATATGATTGACAGAATACAGACAATTCTCCTGCACCATCTATCAATTAAGAAAATAGAAAATAACAGCGACAAAAAGTAACAGCAACCATTTTCGGGATAGGAAAGCCAATGGAGGAGATGGTGCTATCTGAAGCAAGGAACAAAGATGTTCAGACATACACTGGAACCAGGAAGAAGAGGCTATGTGGCCTTCAGGCTGAGTGTAGTACAAGAATGGAATCTTAATTACCCAAGAGAGTCTTAATTACCCAAGAGAGTCTTAATTACCCAAGAACCATGTGGTTGATCTGCCTCTCTAACAAATACCTAAAATAAATATATTATAAGTATGGGAGATTTATTTGGGTTCATCATCACTTGGCACTGTTTCTTTGGACCTGTGGTGGGCAAAACTTTATGGTAGGAATACATGCAACGTAGACCTTTTTACCTTATGACTTCCAGGAAGTACAAAGAGAAAGCAGAAGGGTCTGTGGTACCAATAGCACCTTCAAGAGCATGACCCCAAAGCTCTAGCTTCCTTATATAATGCCCCACATCCTGTCAGTTTCAGTGGCATGAAAAACCTAAATAGGCAGGAGATAGCCTTGGCTCCAATTATATTTTCTTCCTGTCACATACCTCTTCCCCTGCAACAACACAGGAAGCTTTCTTTTCTAGTCTCACAGACTCTGAACCATCAAAACCCAAGAAGTACCTATGAAAGCAAAAGTCATTAGTAACCAAAGTTGCAGGCCAGGGAGGCAACATCAAATACAGGAGTAAGAATAACCACTCCTAACAAACCCCATAGATTTGAATATCAGAGGAAGGCTTTGAGCTGTTTAGTCAAAATACATACAGCTTCCCATAGAACACAGGAGCAATGCCTGGACACCATCTGGAGACACACTGAGTTAACTGGAAGCAGCTCATAATTCTATGGGGCCTACATCTTCTAGGCTACAAAATTTTTGCCCTCCCCCCCCAAGGACTGACACTATTAGGAGATGTGGCCATGTTGGAGGAAATAGGTCACTGTGGGGGCAGGCTTTGAGGTTTGCTATGCTCAAGTTACCATTAGTGTGTCAGCCTAATTCCTGTTGCCTACAAGATGTAGCGCTCTCAGCTCCAGCATGTCTGCCTGCGAGCCTCCATGCTCGCCACCATGATGATAATGAACTTAATCTCTAAAACTGTAAGCAAGCCACCCCACTAAAATATTTTCTTTATAAGAGTTGTCACGGTCATGGTGTCTCCTCACAGCAATAGAAACCCTAAGACAAAAATATGTAGAATTATGTACTTAAAACTATACCTATAAACTATGACTGACATCTAATGTGAATTTACTTCACTTTTCAGACTGGCTATTGTATAACCATACTGCTCAATGAAGTCATCCTATGGGATCACTGACTGTACAATGTCAAAGGACTTTTCACAGAAAAATTGGATGAGAGACATACAGAACCCAATCGGACATTTACAATTTTTTATTTCTAAGTCTAAAAGTATTTCCAAATTAAAAATTTGAGGTGAAGAAAAGACAGTAGAGTTGCTCACTGACAAGGAGGCTCGGGAGAAAACTGGGGATTTGGTGTTTGACAGACAAGTGGAAAGCCATGTTGTATTAATCAAAATCATGTGCCTTCATGTTTACAATAAGAGTTCTTACATACACTCACTGGCCTAGCATTTTGACTTATCCAAACTGCCTTAAATTACAAAGGGTGTTTCCCTCAGTCTAATCAGGCATGTTCAAAATACATTTAAGTTATTTTCTTTTATTCTCATAGCAATAAAGTATTTTAATCTTTTATTGAGATTTTGCTCCATCTCTGGGTTAGCTTACATTTTTAAGCAGGCTTTCTTTAAAGAGATGTTTTCCAAAAAGAGTTTAAATTTTAAATACCAAAACAAACAGACTTATTCCTGATGAATAATAAATATGTGTTTTCCAGTCTGAGAATTGAAACTAACTGCTGGTCTGAATGTTGTGTGTGCTGCTGGTTTTTCCTGTTGTTCGTATTGTGGCTTGAATCTAGATTGGAGAATTCACTAACAAAGTACATAATGGAGAAATTAGTATAAGGTAACTAAGTTAATGTGTCTTTATTTCACACAAATGCAGTATCTATCTGAGTTAAGTGGTGCTTTGGATTTATTTTAGTGACATTTTAGCATCTTCTACTGAATGGCGCTAAGAACAGCCTCTTTTTACAGTGGAATTAACAGATAAGACTATAACTGAGAAATTGAAATAGTCTAGTCTATGATGGCAATTTTCTATTTTTTTAAAAAAAATGATGTGACATATCCAACTTGTGTTTAGTTGATGCTTCCTGGTGATTCAACAATTAATAAGGGAACAAATGATAAGAGATAGAAAAGCAGAGGAGGATGCCCAAATTGTCAAACCATGAAGGTTATGACCTGTACTTGAACTTAAGATGGTGATGAGTCAAGAGAACACCAGTCAGGGAACTGTTTACAGCAAACTGATATGTTCAAGATACATTCAGGGTTCAAACTTCTTTTCTCAATATTTTTATACACCTGCAAGAGTGAAGTCTTTGTCATTCACAACTTGCTATGAGTTGTTTTCATCAGTTGGTCAGACTGTAATCTGAAGGAACAGTCTGAGTTCTGAGGAGATGCAGTGAACAATACTCAAGCGATTTTATACAAAGCCCTGCTCTCTTCAGTATATCACATATGGAAACCAGAAGTGCCAAAACATTGTGGATATCTAAGTATTAAAAGTCCAATTGGCACAATTTTACCTCAGGATATGACCTTAAATATCCTGAGTAATGATAGTCACTCATTTTTAAAAATAAATTAATTAATTACAGGATGTGCGTTAAGTAAACATCATCATGATTGACATACCATTTCTCCAGAATGATGACCCTTAGTAGCATTTGATCATGGGAAGGGTCAAAATAGCATTTGTCAGTGCGCAAAGCCAGCCAGGACTGCATCAGAACTAGATGCTTTCAATCAGACACACTGCTGTATTTTAAGAATGTGTAACTCACATTTAGAAAGCAGTTTTTCTTATTGACTTCCCGTACATCATTTCCTGACTCAAAAAAAAATAAAATGTCTCTGTGATATCTTTATAACCAGCCCTAGTTTGAATTGGTAATTTCCGCATCCAGAGTATGCTCAGCAAAGCATGAATCATATAGATCCCATTATGTGATTATGCAAATGCACACTAAATATACAATTACAGGCATATATGGGCAGTGAAATTTAATTAATTATTATGACTTAACTCTCTTGCTGAATGTAGTTTTATTAACTAACATTCCACAGATGTGTTCTCTATTGATTCATTTACATTTTAATACCATGTAAAATGATAAATTATTGTAACAGCAGATGATAAAAACAGATGGAATAAACACAATTGAACCCAAGATGATTTATATAGGTTTGAACTGAACAGTTTGTATTTGGGTCACTTTTGAGTCCTTTATTCTTGTACTGTGGATTTATTGACAAGTCTTCAGAAACACAAGCCACAGATACTCAAACTGCCCAAGAGGTATTTAACTACACATACATAAATGCTATTAAATTACTCTTTGAATTGGAGAAGAAAATTTGGATGTATAAATATAAAAACCATAATAAAAGCTGGGTGGTTGTGGTACATGCCTTTAATCCCAGCACTCGAGAGACAGAGACAGGCAGATATCTGTGAGTTCGAGGCCAGCCTGGTCTACAAAGCTAGTTTCAGGACAGGCTGCAAAGATACAGAGAAACCCTATCTCAAAAAAGCAATAAAAATGATAATGTATAGTAACCTAAAGATGATAAGAATTATCAACAAACAAGAATCGTTAGACAGCATTTGGGAAATCACTCAGTATAATTGAGACTCTTGTACACTTACTTATAAATTCTAATTTTCTATGGAGAGATAGCTTCTTTTCAAACTTAAGGTCCCATGCCCAGGAGTAGTTGACCAAAACAAAACAGGGTAGTTGACCATAGTTTGTGTGTGTGTGTGTGTGTGTGTGTGTGTGTGTGTGTGTATGATTTTTGTTTTACTCTTGATATTTTACATCTTACTGATTTTTTTAAAGAGAAAAAGGATGAAGTTGTGTGGGTCGGAGGCTAGGAGGACCTAGGAGGAGTTGCTGGCTCTGGGAATGGAGCAAACGGAAGAGTTGCATCTATTAGAACAAGCTAGCCAAAGAGAGCATGGGTAGAAGGCTTGATAGTTCAGAGCTCTTTGTGCTTTACATGTGGAAGATACAAACTGTTCAATACCTTTCCTTTACCCAGGAAAAGACTTAATCCCTGAAAAAAAATCTTCCATGTATTGGAAAGCATTTATCTACATTATATGTATTTCAAGTATTATTATTTGCAACAAGTCAAACTGTTCAAATTCATAAATATTTTGTCATTACTCATTTATTTCTAAAACTGAGTGTATTAAGACAGCATTGCTGAAGAAATTTTCAATGATCTTTTAATTTTTATTTTATTTTTTTCATATACTATATTTTGAACATTTTCTTTCCCCTCCCCTAGCTCCTCCCAGATCCTCCTTATCTCCTTAATAATCTAACTTCATATTCTTTCTAACTTGCAAACACACACACACACACGTACAAACATACACACACACACAAAACGAAAATCAAAAACAAAAACAAAAAATTTGTAAGACAAAAAAAAAAATACCAAAATGAGCAACAACAACAAAAAACCCACAAAATAAAAACTGTGAAGTCTGATTGTGTTAGCCCACTACTCCTGGAATGTGGTTGATCTACCCAGGAACATTCCATTGGAGAAAACGGATTTCCTTTTTGCCAGTAGGTAACTGTTTCAAGTGTGTGTGTGTGTGTGTGTGTGTGTGTGTGTGTGTGTATGTATGTGTGTGTATGTATGTGTGTATATACATGTAAAATTATAGATAAATGTAAAGCAATATGATTCCTTAAGGTGTTCTTAAACAACATTAGTGTTATTTGCCCCTTGTTCCTCCTTTGCCTTCTATACTGACCTCTCTCTCTTTTCCCCAGTTGGAGTCTCCCTCACAGCTTATCCATGTCCCACAGCCTGTATCCTGTTAGTCTCCTCCCTGGCTATGCCTGCCGTCAATGCTCCCTTTCCACTCTCTTAGTTTCTGGGGCTACTTCATGTCATATTCACGTCTGGATATTTGGAGCTAGGAACCACAGATGGGAGAGAACACGTGATGTTTGTCTTTCTGGGTTCAGGTAACCTCATTCAATGCAACCCTTTCCAAATCTATTATTTATTTGTAAATTTCATTTCTCTTTACAGCTAAATAGTACTCCGTTATGTATAGATATCATATTTTCATTATCCATATGTTAAAGGACATTTAGGTTGTTTCTAATCTCCTTGCTACTTTAAGTAGAGCAGCTCGGACGTCTGTTGAGCAAGCGCCTATAGAGTATGATGTTGAGTCCTTTGGGTGCATGCCAAGCAGTGACATGGCTGGAACATATGCTAGATTTATTCTTTGTTTATTATTATTATTATTATTATTATTATTATTATTATTATTATTATTATTATTATTCATACTGGTTTCTAGAGTGTCTAACTATTAGCTTTCCCACCAGCACTGAGTGAAGATTCCTGTTTTGTTGTCAGTTATCCTTAGCAATTTTGACCGGAGTCATAGGAAAGTCTAAAGTTACCTTTTATTATTTTTTAATATTTTTCTAATTGATAAGGACTGAGAACATTTTTTGAAGCATTTCTTACTCGTTTTTGTTTCTTTTATTATAAGAATTTTCTGTTAAGAGTCCTAGTCCATTTTTTAATTGGGTCATTTGTTTCTTTGGCACTGGTTTTTATATTGTTGATATTAATCCTCTGTCAGATGGCTAGATGGACAAGATTCTCTCCCATGCTGAAGATGTATTCCTCACTTGATTGATTATACACTTAACTGTACAGAAATGTCTAGTTCTATGAAGTTCCACTTGCCAATTGTTGGCCTTAATTCCCGGGCAAATGAAGTCCTATTACAAAGTCCTTTTTTTTATTACATTCTGTAGTATAATGCATAGGCATTCATCTAGTAGATTTAGTGTTTCAGGTTTCAAATTAAGGTCTTTGATCTACTTGGCTCTAATGTGTTTCCAGGGTGGTAGATCCTAGCCAAATTTTATTCTTCTGCATCTAGACACCCAGATTTCCTAGCAGTCTAGGTTAGAGATGCTCTCTTTTCTCTTGAGCATGATTTCTGCCTCCTTCTCAAACATCAGATGGCTGTAGCCATGATGGTCTGTGTCTGGGTCTTCTATCTTCTTTCACGAATCTGCATGTCTGTCTTGTGTCATGGCCTCATTGTTCCTATGGCTCTCTAATGTAACCTAAGTTTGGAAAAGCCATCCCTCCACTCAGTTTGCTCAGGATTGCTTAGGCTATCCACGGTCTTTTCTGATTCTGTAAGAATTTCAGTATTTTTTTTCCATTTTTATTAAGAAGTCTGGGACTGTATAGACTCTATAAATTACTTTTGGAAAGATGGTCATTCACGCAATATCAGTTCTACTAATCAAGGGACACGGGATGTCTTTCCACTTTCTAGTATCTTTCTCAACCTCTTATTTCAGAGATTTGAAGTTTTCATTATAGCTGTCATTCATCCCTTGGTTAGATCTGTTACACAATACTTGTCTTATAAATTAAAAATGGAGTATGTCTGTGATCTCTCTCTCCCCTCCCTCCCTCTCTCTCTCTCTCTCTCTCTCTCTCTCTCTCACACACTCTGTGTGTGTGTCTGCTTATTAATATACAGAAAGGCTACCGATTTTTGCAAGTTAGTTTTGTTCGCTATCACTTTGCTGAAATTGCTATTATTTCTAGAAGTTCTCCAATGGAATTTTGGGAATCTCTTATGTGTAGTATCATATTATCCATCAATAGGGATAATTTAGCTTATTTTCCTATCTATATCTCTTTAATTTCTTTATCTTGATGTATTACTCTGGCTACTGATTCCAGAACTACACTGAAAAGGAAAAAGCATGAGGATGGTGGTAAGGTCTGTATTTTTTTCTGATTTTAATGGAATTGCATCAAGTTTTTCTCCATTGTGAAGAAATGTTGGGTGTGAGTTTGTTATATATGTATAGCCTTAATTATTTTGAGGATGTTACTTCCTTTATTTCAGTTGATTGTATGTCCATGTCTGATAATCCACTTTCAACTCAACCATGGAAAAAAATGATTGATTCTTCCACCTTGGTGATATAACCTGTGTTTATGAAGTGCTAACATTAGTGACCTTCTTGGGTCTGAGAGAGCTAATTTGTGAACTGGCCCAATCCAGGCTTCACACTCTGGGCCTCCTGCTACATTACATTCCAAACTCCTTTGGCCACTTTTCCTGCTTCTGAGAGCTCATCCACTTATGCATTCACATGGTTGTTGTTGTTGTTGAAAACCTCTTTCCCAAACCTTTTTCAAATAGTACTTTTCTACCATTTGCATCTTACGTGAAACATCACATGACCTCTTCAGCAGGGTTTTGCTTGATTTCTCATTCATTTCCAGCCCTTAAATGTCCTTAAATGTGGAGACAAAGAAGTCTCCAGAGAAGATACAATGCTCTGAATAAGTCCAAGAAAAACATGAAGCCTAAGCCATCACACATCCTGTTGATTTATTAGGCCAGTGTAATGACTATTAATAAACTTCAGATATCAATACAAACTAAGGTTTTGTGGGCTTTTATAACTTGGTCTCAAAGATTCTTCTGTAACAGAATCACAATTCATATTATTTTTGTGAGAAGAACATTTAGTTTCATTTGAAATCTTTGCAAAGCAATGCCCAGCATAATAAATTTCAAGAGAAATATAAATCTGAAACTACTTGCAAAGGAACTGAGCATCATGTCTAGGACACAGTAGATGCTCAGCAGTACTTGCTGACTGGCCCCGCTCACAGTGTATTTGAAAAGAGCAAGTGAACAACTGTAGTTCTGACAGATCCGACTGACCCAAAGCAGTATTACATTGAGAATTTAAAAAGACAGAAAAGAGGTGCACTCCCCAAATTTCTCTCCCTCTCTAGTGTCACTTGGAGTCCCTTCTCTCCTTTCCATTAGATACAATGATTTATGAAATTGTGGTGAGCCCTGTCAGGTGGGATGGTGGCCCCCTCTGTTACAGGAAGTTCCCCAACTCAATTCCAATCAATGCAGTTCCCGGAAGTCCAGTTTCTACTACAGACTTTCTCCCTAATGGGTCCAGCCACACTGTCCCTCCCAAAAAATTTATAATTCTCATCTATAAAACACAAAACCTGAGAATTCTGAAGCAGTGGTGCTGTAAGTATCTGATTCGGGAACCGCTGGTTACAAGTGTCTATTTAAAATTAAATTTGAAGTTCAGTTAGTTAAAATGGAAAAGGCAATTCATCAGTTGTAGCAGACATTTTGCAAGAAATCAATGTTATACAACATTTCCATCACTGTAGAAGATTCAAATCGAAAGAGATGGTCTGAAGAAAGGATCGAAACTGCAACCTCTGTGCCAAATCAAACCCACTGTTTTGTATAATCCCTTAGAATGTTTCGATAATCATAAAAGAAGAATTTTGTGGCACATGAAATTCAAATTTGAGATGCCAAAGGGCATGTTTTAAGGAACACAGCCCAATCCTTCATTTGCATGGGGCTGATGGATGTTCTCAGTACTACAACGTGAAGATGAGTATTTTTTGACTGGAAGCATGGGGTCAGAAAAGTTTAAAATATCTACTATCTGGTCTCTTATAAAACAAAAATACCTTGACCTCTGCTGTCAGAGAGGCCTTATGGTTTTCAAAGCTGTCTTGCCTGGAATCTGGGAGCTTGAGAACAAACCAGATAACACAATGAGGTGCCGGGTCTTGCTGGGTTTGCAGAACAATCTCTCCTTTCTGTGCTGCTGGTTTGGAAACTGAAGAACCTCTGCTTAAAGTGTTAGTGTGAGGTGGAGTGGGCATTAACAAAGTAGATTCTTCCAGAACGTGCTGAAGCACCATGTGATACTGTCCCTGCCATGGTGGTGGAGCCCGGCTTACCACCGCCTAAACAGTGTGGTAAGTAAACAGAATCCCTGGCTGTCTCCAGGCTAACGAAGTCACTCTTTGGTGAGAGTCCCTCGGCACTCCCTTAATGAGCATGGCAGCAGCATCCCTGTGATGACAATAATCACTGACGCATGAGCAGATGATGTCATTAAACCCCCAAACCAGGTGAAGGTGAAACTGGAGTAGAAGGCTTGCCATGGCCTCCTCAGGGAACTGTGAACATCTCAGACAGGAGAGAGGTGCAATGCTTGAACATGAGCAGTCCTGAAAAGACTGCATTTTGTAGGAGTAATTGTCACAAGTCAAGGTGTGTCCAAGGTCATCCATCCTGCCAGACGTACACTTTACTGGGAGTTATCACAAACTGGCAGGGAAGAAAAAGGATCCCAGGAGAAGGACACAAAGATCAACATATGCGGAGGGGAAATCATCTGTGGGTGCAGCAGAGAGAGGCCACGCATCACAGGAACTGTGGGTCACTTGCTGTGACAAGCAATTCTTAGTTCAGAACGTTCATAAGAAGACTGCAGAGAGTGTTCTCTCCATTAACAAGTCTAACAAATCACATTTCGCTCTCTCAATAGGTGCTGGGCAATCAGAATGCCTCCAGGGCTAATATAATGGTTATAGATCTCTGGATGCAGCATTAGCATGACATCAGACAATCTCAGAGTGAGTGACATCTCTCCCACACACCAGATTTATTCCACTGCAGAAAGTACTTTTCAGGGAGATGGCTCGCTGAGTAAAAGCTCTAGGCACACAAGCCTAATGATTTGAGTTAGGCCCCAAAACACAAGTAAAAAGCCATATGCATTAGCACACGTGTATAATCCCATGACTCCTGAGATGGGAGGTTATTGAGAATATTATTTTAAGGTGTGTTATTTTTGTTTATGTTTTACTTGTTTAACTCTGTAGAGTTGTGAAGCCTGTCTTGAACACCTGATGATCTAAAGATATGAATGGCCAAAGTGAGGTAGGAGAAAGAATAGGTGGGGCTGGCAGGTAGAGAGAATAGATAGAAAGACAAAACTGGGAGAAGGGGTTTGGAATAGTAGCCTGAAAAGGAGGAGGACATCAGGGGTCAGCCACCCAGCTACACAGAAATCCACAGAGTAAAAGTTAAAGAAATAAGAGAATGGGAAAAATACAGAGGCCAAAGGATAGACAGGATAATATAAGTTAAGAAAGGCAGACAAGAAACAAGCCAAGCTAAGGATGGATATTTATAA
Source organism: Arvicola amphibius (assembly GCF_903992535.2). Lineage (NCBI taxonomy): Eukaryota > Metazoa > Chordata > Mammalia > Rodentia > Cricetidae > Arvicola > Arvicola amphibius. Next base: position 12,058,657 of record NC_052064.1, read on the forward strand.
ATAAGAATAAACCTCCAGCCGGGCAGTGGTGGCGCACGCCTTTAATCCCAGCACTCGGGAGGCAGAGGCAGGTGGATCTCTGTGAGTTCGAGGCCAGCCTGGTCTACAAGAGCTAGTTCCAGGACAGGCTCTAAAAAAGCTGCAGAGAAACCCTGTCTCGAAAAACCAAAAAAAGAAAAAAAGAAAAAAAGAAAAAAAAAAGAATAAGCCTCCATGTGTGATTCATTTAGGAGCTAGGCGACAGCCCCCCCTCCAAAAAAAAGAGTAAAAAGAGGATAACATTATATTACTACTATTACAACAGGAGGTAAAAGTAGAAGAACCACCCAGAAGCTCAGGGGTCAGTTAGCCTCCAGTACATAACATGTCAGCCACAAAGGAACCTATCTCAAACAAGATAGAAAGCAAGAATCTACTCCGGAAAATACCCTCTGACCACTACACGTGTGCCACAGTACATGCACACCCATGCACACACACACACACACACAAAGTGGGGGTGTTAGTCGTTTTAATGAGATGCTCTGCATACAATCAGGAATTACATGTGCCACAGTGCATGCACACACACACACAGTGGGATGCTAGTCATTTGAATGAGATGCCCTGCACACAATCAGGAATTTGAAGGTTTGAGTCCAGTTGGTGGCAGCTGTTTGGGAGGCTCAGCAGGTTGGCCTTGTTGAAGGAAGTGTGTACCAGGAGGTGGGCTTTGAGAATCTAAAAGATTTGTGACATGCACAGTTTGTGGTCTACAATAAAGGCTAACTTGGAAAGATACTGCCTACTGGTGCCGTAGCGAGTAAACATGGTTGGAGTAACCAAAGCGTTCTTACTGGATTTACGTCCACTCCACAGACTGAAACTCGGGCCTTTGGAAGAAGGAAAGGGAGCTTTTCTTAAGAGTGTAGCCCCTGGTAAGTTGACCCTGCTTCAGTGGAAAGCCACACATCAAGGAATATATGGGGAGGACAAATTGAGTTGATGCTTGTTAGAAAAAAAAAGATTAAAGATGATGCAAAGTTGGGTGAGTAGGGAGGCAAATTTGAGACTAGCTAGGGACAGGTGAATATGATCAAAACACATTGTAAAAAATTCTCAAAGAACTAATAAATAATGAAAGCAGTAGTGAATAAAAATGGAGGCGTGTAGATATTACTGAACACTTTAAAAGAAAGAAAGGGGAGTGGAGGATGGTGTTGGGGATTGGTCACAATTAGTAACACCCTGTCCCAAGCAAACAATCATGATCATTTTTAAACCCTCTTTCCCACTTTCCCAGACTTTCTTGTGCCTGGAATTTGTAAAGTCTAGCCGACAAGACTTTAGAAGGTGGAGGAAAACTCAATGTAAGAGGATAGAAGAAAGGAATTCTGAGGTTTTGTTTTGTTTATTCAAACCAGAGGAAGTAGACAAAGAACAGAAAATGAGGAAACGTTCCTCGCAATCAGAACCACAGGCCTGACAACAATAAGCTAACGAACTAATATTCTCTAGGCGCAGAGAAAAAGAACCTTTCTTCTGCTATATTTTAACTTCCTTCACACCTTCTCAAAAGTGGATTAAGCAGAGTGAAGCACCCAATGTGTACTGATGGGAAGTTCAAAAGCTTCTAGAGCTGGGCTCTGTACAAGTTGATTGAGTAATCACCACTAAGGTTTCCTGCACTTGTGGTTCCTTTTGGTATCTGTGCCTGGGCCCTGCTTCACTGGAAAACTATGGCACCATGGAGAGGGAGTCACCGCTGCCACAGGGAGCTGTGTTGTCCTCTCTTGAAGAATTACTTAAGACTTTCGGGGGACACAAGGACAATAAAAAGCAACTAGCGTTTTTGAGTGTTTACTGCCTGCCAGGACCCTCCTAAGCATGTTCACAGATGGACCCATGGAATATAATCATCACCTGTACTGGTGCCATTGCTAACTCGATTTTACAAATGGAGACAATGAGACGCAGAAAATTTCATGAAGTTGGGCAAGGTCACACAGCCAACATGGTGGAGAAGAATTCAGACTCGAACACCAAATCTATAGACAAAGGCTCCACATTCCTGGATCTCTCATTCTCAGCATGAAGGCAACACACCCAAGTTCAGTGATGCAGGAAGATGGAATTGATTTGAAAAAATTGAGCTCATAGTCCTTTTGAAAAGTATGGTCTCAAATTTTCTCTAAGTCACCCGATTTGTTGAGTTCTCCAAGGTGTCCAGTACATGGACAATAGTTAGATGGTTTAAAAAGGCAGCCAAACAATATTCCTACCGTTCCGTGAGAGCAGAGGTGCTCAGCTTGGGAAATTAGGATGAAGAGCATCAAGTGAGGAGGTTCAAGTCCAGCCAGCAGAGAGAGAAACAAAGGCAGCAGCTCAGAACTGGAAAGTGTTTGGTAATAGTTGTCAGTGCAACTGTTGACCGTCAGGATGGACTTTTTCCTCCCAGGGTTTGGTGGAAATGTGCCCACCTGCAGCAATGAGAGCATCTACCCTGGCTGGCAACAGTCTGAGGACGGAGCAATTGAAGTTGACCTGACTTTACCTAGACCTGTGGCAAGGAAGAAGAGACATGACATTCATGAGAGTTCTGTTGTTCCGTCTGAGGTGAATATCAGGGTCAAATACAACTCTAAAATTTCCTTTTCGGATTGTATATGGGGTACCATATGCATAATTTTATTTTAGAGGAAGAAATGATTTCACTCTTGTTTCTATTAATTCCTGAAAACCACCTCAGTATTGGCGTCCTTCGCTTACACACCTATCAGGATATTCACAATACAAAGTGCTGAGTTCCCACAATGTGACAGACACAGTTTAAAATCGTATTCCCAAAGCGTCATATTTACCTTCTCTTTTTTTACTTTTTCTTGAGATTTTGGAAGTAGAAGCTGGAGTTTACACCAGGACATTAATGTATCTTGTATTTGCACATATCCATGCAGAAAAAAAAATCCTGCATTGTCTGATGAGTATAAAGGCAGTGGAGGAGAGATAGGTAACTCTCCCAGAGAAGCCTGTTTTGAATTGAGAAATGATTAATGGCCAAGGAAAATACAGTATTCAAGGCAGAGGCGCCAAGAAGGGAAGGTTGACGTTAGAGCATTTGATAAATGTCTCAAGGACTCACCCCTCTGATTCACTCTTGCCTCCTCTTAGACACAGATTCCCTTATTTCACGCCATCACCAGAATGTCGCTGCGCTCATGGATAAGTGGTACATGTGTGTCCACAGAAACACCCTCAGTAAGGGCTATAACTATCCAGTCTCCTTTCTGGAACCAAACAAACAACAAAACAAAAACCCAAAACAAAACCATAAAGATTTAGAGAAACAAGTGTTTTCCCCTAATAAATCCACACCAAAACCAAGTCATCTGCATAAATGTGACTTTGAACAATCCCTGTTAAAGGGACAGTCACTGCTCTGAAAGAAAGTGTCTCCAATGTTTTCTTTGTTGCCCTTTGTGATCCCAGTAACATAAGGAAATACAGTCACTTTCTTTTTTTTTTTTTTTTTCTTTTTTCTTTTTTTGGTTTTTCGAGACAGGGTTTCTCTGCAGCTTTTTTAGAGCCTGTCCTGGAACTAGCTCTTGTAGACCAGGCTGGCCTCGAACTCACAGGTATCCGCCTGCCTCTGCCTCCCGAGTGCTGGGATTAAAGGCGTGCGCCACCACCGCCCAGCCAGTCACTTTCTAAGGATACAATTCTTAGATAGATTCTGCTATCTAAGATTAAGAGGCCACATTGTAGCTAGTCTAAAGAGGGAGGGTTTCTAGTTCCATTTCTGTTGCTGTAACAAAATACCCAAACCAAATGCAATTTAGATGAGGAAGGATTTACTTGGCTTCCAATTCCAGGTCATAGTCCACCACTGTGGAGAAGTCAAGGCAGAAACTCAAAGACAGTCACATAGAGAGCTTGCTCAACACACTTTTTTCCATTCATATAATCCAGTGGCCTACTCAGGTAATATTGTCACCCACATGGGGGGGGGGGGGACTCCCACTTCGAGAGTCTCCCATAGTCATGCCTACAGACCGACCTGATCTAAGGAGCCCCTCATCCAGATTCCAGGTTAGTCCATGTTGTACCAGGTTCATAGCTAAAACTAACCCTTACAAAAAGTGACATCCTCTCCTAATAAAATCTGACAACACTTCCCCCAGTTGATGTCACGAAACTAGATTACAGGCAAATAAAGTCCAGATTTCTGTTGTTTCCTGATATCAAGAACAGCAAAAGAGCCAGAACCATGACCAGTCTGCTCATCTCTGACTCTGTCAGTCTGAGCTTGAGTGAAGAGGCACGGGCAGGTTAGAAGGTGAGCTTATTTTCATTTTCATTTGCGGGACTGGGTGTGGTTCCTTCGTAGCAGTGCTAAGGCCTTCAGGGCAGCAGTCATTTCCTGAGAAAACAACAGAAGCTTGGCAAGGTGATGCATTCCTTTCATCCCAGAACTCAGGAGGCTGAAGCAGAAGGGTCATTAGTTCAAGGCCACCCTGGGTTATTTTAGTGAGCTTCTTCAAAGGAAAGGGGAGAGAGAAAAGAAAAGAAAAACTAAAATAAAACAAAATGCAAACCAGTCACGCACACAATGTGAAATGCATTTTGTACTGACTTAATAGAAGTCTCTAGTTCTCATGAAAATAAAGAGGCAATTCAAGAAGAAAACTACAGGTGGTTACACGGTTCACCTCTCCTCTGAATTGGAAACAATCGCTTTATGTTCAGGTTTTCAACCCCTTTGGCAGGAGCATGCGCCAGAAACCCTTAATAGAACTCGGGAGAAGAGAACCGTCAGCTGCAATGGCAGGCCACAACAGATGAATAATATGTTTCCCAATTAATTGAGTAAGAACATTTGGCCATGTCTGCCAGGTTTATTTTATTGTATGATTTGCAGGCTAACAATGAAGAGCAGGTTCTTAATTATAAGATTTGCATTCTTTCACTCTGTCGTATAGACTCATACAAAAGCTGGCTTTTCAAACACTGGAAAGAGGATTTGAATACATAATGAGGAATGGATGGGTGGGAAAGCCACAAGACTTCTTTTTTTGCTGTTTTTATTTTGTTTTGTTTTGTTTTGTTTTGTTTTTAAAGACAGGGTTTCTTTGGGTAACAGCCTTTGCTGTCCTGGAACTTGCTCTGTAGACCAGACTGGCCTTGAACACATAGAGATCCACCTGCCTCTGCCTCCTAAATGCTGGGATTAAAGGTGTGCACAATCATCACCCAGCTCCATGAGACTTCCCAACTCATTTTTCTTGAGAACCGTTTTCCTGACAAGTTTCAAAACACTACCATGGAAACCCTAAGCTCATGGTCTCGGGACTTAGATGCTCTCTTTCTGTACTATGTAGAAGGAAAATGTGGTGTACTTTTTCTGACATGGTGAAACTCCTTCCCAATCACCATCTCTTGAGATATACACTGAGATATACAGTGTAGATTTCCATTTGAGCTAATCCCCATGGGTAACCTATTTGGCAAGTATGAGGTAGTAGCCTAAAACCAACCATTACTCGAAGCTACACAGCAAATGACTGAAGCAGACTCATAGCCAGAAAGACATGGGATACAGCCTCAAAAAACCTGAGAGGAAAAGCTCTCCACTTAGCAGTGCCGTCGCATTGGAAGAGATGTTACCGCTTTCTGCCAATGCGCGGAGTAGAATAACTGCAGTAGACTAAAGCCCAGCGGTTACCCACGCCAACACTTCAGAACACAAAAGATCAGAAGACACAGACCACTTGTCAAAGAGAACTTCCTGGGACCAGAGGATTGGAGAGGGAGTGCCACACAAAGAGGTCTTGAGGCCAGCCAGACTAGGAGTATGGAAAAGAGCTTGACATCACATTCTATCCACTAGCCAATGAAGAAAGCACATCCACCAGTGTCTCTTAAACAAAGATGCATCAGAATCACCAAAGTTCTTGTCAAGACGACACAGCCTCGGGCTCAACTCTCACAGACAGGGAGAGCCAGGTGGAGGCCTGAGCTGGTAGCTGACTCTTTAGCTCCAGGATGATAGAGCGGCCGAAGCTCTGGGGACTGCACAACACAGGGCTTCTGTCCCTGCAAAGCAGCTCAGTAGTGTTGCAGCGTTCTTCGGTAAATCTGACAGAATGTAGATGTGTTTCAGCAGCGTTCTTCGGTAAATCTGACGGAATGTAGATGTGTTTCAGCATCCGTGACTTCCTCTTACTAGATGTCAGTTGCAATTCCTCCCATATATGACAGGAATGGCTCCTCACGCTGTTAAAAGTTCTACTGAGAAATATTATCCATTAACACTCATTGGCCTGCACAGATCTTGTTTTCTATATTTGAATTTCATGTCTTAAATTTCAAAAATTTAATTCATTTTTAAATGAATCAAATGTCTTATGCTGGTCCTTTTTTGTTTTTCTGAAAAATATATTTGATAACTATAACTGATTCTCTTTTATTTAAAGATTAGAGAAAAATTTTAAGATGGGGGAAAACAAGATTTATACACCAGTTAATTGATTAGGCCAAGGAGTACATAAAGCAATGTTCGGGCATCCATTCTATGCCTTGTGGTTTTTCATAATCCCAAACACCCAGCTATGATTGGGATGTCTTCCCTAAAGTGCTTTCAGAGGCAAATATATTACCCGCGTTGCTCATGATTATCTGAAAGCAGAAAAGCGAACACTGAACTCAAGCATGACCAGAGGAATCAGTTTACCAGTGGGAAGAAAACAGAACCCCAGAGAAAAAGGATAATTAACAAAAACAGATGAAATCTGTTGGAGGAAGGGATCCCCTGACATTTGAAAGCAAATAATAAGCAATAGCTCATACATAAACCTTCTATTCAAAATATTGAATCAAGTATGAAGGTAAGCCTTTGGGATAATAGATAACATTTTACACACACACACACACACACACACACACACACACACACACACACACAAAGAGAGAGAGAGAGAGAGAGAGAGAGAGAGAGAGAGAGAGAGAGAGAGAGAGAGAGAGAGAGAGAGGGAGAGGGAGAGAGAGAACACTGTACGCCAACTGCCCTTAGAAATGCAACGTATACATATAGATGCTCTTAATTCAGGTTTAATTTTAAATTTAAAAGATCACTGTTTTATAAGAAAAGATAGTAAGACATTCTAGAAGTTTATAGTCCAATGGGAGCACAGGAAGACATATTAATCTATCAGCGACTCTGCTTTGTGACCCGACACTCTGATTTTGTTTGGTAGAAGGAACAAACCGATTGTGAAAACGAATTATCCAATGAATAAAAGTCTTTATTACTTCAACTGCACATACAGACAAAACGGTAATGATAGCATGAAAGCAGGCAGTTGATGTCCGGCTCAGTATCTTCTTGGGCTTCCCCTCCTCTTTTCCCTGTCCCTCTTCTCCGCTCTTACATCTTCTGTTATTGTGTATAATTAATGCATAATACAAGTGAATATGTACAAGCCACACAGAGAAAAAAATCCTACAAATATAAAGAACAAACATAGCAAACCAAAACTCCAGCAGATACCTTACAGTGAGAAGATTTGCCCCTGAGCCAGTTTGGAACCTTTTAAGGAAAACTGGGGGAAAGAGTTAGTTTTGTCTTTTACTCATACAGATCTGAGAGTCATGCAATGGTGTATAGGGCTAGCAGAAGAGTACATTCTGTGCAGGAATGTGTCAGATCTCTGAGACAGAATAAGACAGAAGATCAACAGATCACTGTGTACATGGACTTCAATTCCTCACTCCCACCCTTTATGTCCCCATCACAATTCAGTAATGTGATACTGTAAGTCAACATTTATTTGATTATTAATTAATTAATTAATATTAATAATTATTAAGAGCTATTGCTGTATGTGGTACAAATAAGGATGAAAACATAAAAGAATCAAGTCTCGTTTTCAAGAAATGATAACTCCAGAGCAGGCAAAATATGTTGGCAGGTAAAAAACCCTTGTCACGCAAACCTCACAGCCTAAGTTTGGTCCCCAGATCCCACTGTGGAAGAAGAAAATGGCTCCTGGAAAGTGGTCCTTTGACCACAGTTGTACCATGGCATACACAACCCACACTCACACAAACACCAAACAGACACACTCACATACACATTGATAATAATAAAGACATTTTTCAAAGAAACAAATATGGGCTCTAGTGGGCCCTCCTGGAACAATGTCCATTAATTACCCATCTTTTCTTGTGTAAACTTTTGGGGGTTTTTGCTATTCATTCCCAGGAACATAAGACTTTACGAGCATCTTCTTGTAACACAACTATGAGTTTCTCCATCCCAGCCAAGTGTGCAATTCTGTGAACAGTAACTGGGTGTCCTACAGTTTAATTTAATTCTTTTGAAAAATACTGGCAATAGTATCAGACTGTCCTGGGACTTCAAATCCCCAGCTGCCCCCACTTCAGATACTAGCTACTCAATTGTTGAGTCCTTGGGTTTCTACACTTCTGTCTGTGTTAGCTACAAATTAAAGATCCCACAATATCACCTCACCCCCTTTCAACATTTTATTATAAAGGGCCACAGAATTCAGTAACTGGCTTACTATTATCAGTATATTATGACAAAAACACTCAATAAACAGCCAAATAGCTATATAAGAATACATAAGGTATGCAAGTGGAAATAGGGACACAGACGTGCTGTGACACTCAGGAGTGCCACCCTCCCAGAAACTGTTTTCACCCACCTGGAAGTCCTCTGAACCCACTCTAAGGCATTTCCACCGAGACTGCATGCCATACATTCTGTTTAATAAGTCCCTTGTTATTGATGTGTAATCATAATCTCCAGCTGTTCTGCCCTGTCCCACCTCCCTGCTCCTGCCTGCCTCTAAAGAGGGGGAGTCACTGAAGATGGCTGACTGTATTAGTCCCTCGTCTGTTGCTCTAATCAAACACCATGGCTGATGCAAGTTCTAGAAGAGTTTGTTTCACACTCCTGCATTGCTGGTGGGGGTGCAAGCTGGTACAGCCCCTTTGCATATCAGTATGGCGATTTCTCAGAACATTAGGAAATAACCTTCCTCAAGACCCAGCAATACCATTTGGGATATATATCGAAAGGATGCTCAATCGTGCCACAAGGACATGTGCTCAACTATGTTCATAGCAGCATTGTTTGTCATAGCCAGAACCTGGAAACAACCTAAATGCCCCTCGACCGAAGAATAGATAAGGGAACAAATGGATAAGGTACATTTACACATTGGAGTACTACACAGCAGAAAAAAATAATTACATCTTAGAACTTGCAGGCAAATGGATGGAGCTAGAAAACATCATATTGAGTGAGGTAACCCAGACCCAGAAAGACAATTATCACATGTACTCACTCATAGGTGGTTTTTAAACATAAATCAAAGAAAACCAGCCTACAAATCATAATCTCAGAGAACGTAGACAACAATGAGGACCCTAAGAGAGACATACATGGATCTAATCTACATGGGAAGTAGAAAAAGATGAGACCTCCTGAGTAAATAGGGAGCATGGGGACCATGGGAGAGGTAGGGAGGGTAGCAGAGAAAAATGTAGAGCTCAATAAAATCAATAAAAAAAAAATAAAAAGAAGAAGAGTTTGTTCAAGTTTATGGTTTCCGAAGATTAGAGTCCATGATGACCAGGCCAGCACGGCAGCGCGTGGCAGGCAGGGTAACTGGAACAAGAGGCAGAGAAATGAACTGCACGTGGTGTGAGGTGTCTACTCTCAAAATCTAGGCTGCGCCAAGGCCACACAAACCTCACCAAACAGCACCACCCAAAGGAGACCAATCCAAACCACAACAGTGACTAAACACAATCTGTGATTGTTTCTTTCCCCCTAAAAAAGGTGGAGATCCCAACGTTCTATCCATCTGAACACGTGATGTTGTCTTCCTGTTGGGCAGCTTCTCTTCTGAGACTTCCTAGATACAACATCTATCCACTGGGGGTGTCCTCAGCTGACAGAAGACAATCTAGCCCCAAAGATCAAGAAAAAAAAGTAAATACTTTCAATTGTTCTGTAATTGCCCATTAAACAGAAATAGAGATGGGAGGGAAGAGCCAAATTACCACCTAATATCCCATGCAGAATAGCTAACTTGTCCATATAAAAAGTTTTCTTTTAATACCTTTTGTTTTGAATTCATCATCAATTCTTTCAGCTATTGACCCTTTTTGCCCAAGAAAATTCTATGGGACCTTGCATAGATATGGATATAATCAAACATTTACTGGTAATAAGTCACAAAGAATTTATTTTAAATTAATTTTTGCCATATATATGTGTGTATGTGTGTATGTGTGTAATTTTACATGCATTAAAGATTAAAGAAGATTTGCAGACTAATGAGATGGAGGTATGTATTTATATTCATATAAATATTAAATCATGGCCAAATGTTAACGCCACAGGATAAAAAACACTTTTGATATTTCATAGCCTTGATCAATATTTTGAATTTATAACCATCAGTGATGAGAATGCCACTTTACATAGCACATAAGGCAGAAATGTGTTTGGTACCATTTCAGAAATGGTTGGAAATTCTGTCATTGTCCCAAGCCAAAATTAATTTACTGGCATCTTATAAAATTTCAAACAGGTATTTTAAAAACTAGACGATCTCACAATACAATTCAAAGGCATACTAACTTGATACACAATAAAGAATAACGGTAGAAGAATGCCGTCTTTGTTTTCTCTAATTGTGCAACTAGTGTTTCCAGGAGAGCTGTAATCTCCACTGAAGTTCATAAGGCACTATGACCTCAGTATGACCATGGGTGTTGAAGACAGCATCTAGCCTTAGTGGGCATTTCATGGTGGGATGCCATGCACAACATAAAGTGAATGGCATGTGTTCAGAACCAAGGCGGCGATGGCATCACTTGATGGGACGTGGGCAGGCATTGCCACAAACACCTTGAATTCATTACATAGTTGATCTCATATACGTGGCTTGTGTGCTTATGCGTGTGGGTACCTGTGTCCCCAGTGCATGTGTGGAAGTCAGAAGACAACCTCAGATGTTACCCCCTATTTTCTACCTTGTTTGAGATGGGACGTCTTGTTTCTATGCTGGGATAGCTGGCTCCTGCAGCTCTGGAGAGTCTCCTGTCTCTACTTGCCATCTAACCAAAGGAGTTCTGGGATTACAGAGGAATGCTAGCAAGTCTGCCTCTCTGTGGCTTCTGAAGATCTGAACCTGGTTCCTCACATTTGCTCAGATTTACCCACTGAGCTATAACCCATCCCAATACACAATTAATTTTGGTTTTATGCAAAAATTTACTGTTTTGCATAAAAAACAAAAAACTTTTATAGTTGCCAAAATTTTGTGTCCACTGCCACCAGCCTACAAATAATCTACAGTTTAAGAAACTATGGTTTACAGAATGCTAGTACATCTTATGTTAAAAATTAATAAATACCAGAGTTTCGAGTGAAATTAATATCTGAATTAAAATATTAAGAGGTAGTTTTAGCTGCATGTCTTGATCCATTCATGTTCATGACTGTTCAGAGGTATGTGAAATTTCTTAAAATCATTTTATCACATAGTCACTTGAAAATAACAACGTATCTTGAGTTAGCATACATCAGCAGAGTGCAGCCAGGAAATTACTGAAAGGCATGCCTTTGATTGCGTTTCATATTTCAATTCTATCTTTACTGTGGGAATTAAGAATTATGATAGCATGAGCAGCATCAGTAAATATTGGCCATGTTCCTCATCTTTTGCCTGTGTAGTATTTCATCTCTGGGCGTAAGCTAATACTCTTGGGTGTATAAGATTACTGCTGAAGGAAGTAGGATTTTGTCTGTGCAAGGTTTTCTAGATTAGACCCAAAGGTTTTTAAAAGCTTCAGTCAATTACTTGTTCCTTAAAGCCTGGGGTAATACACCAACATTGCTTAATTGAGTTGAAAAAGGTTATTTACAGTATTTTCCACATAACTGATTTTTTTCAGCCAACTGATTAGCATATAGCACAGCACTGCTAATTTGTACTAATGACTAAGAACACCAGAGATTACAAATTCAAGAATTAGCAAGTACTGGAAGTGAAAGCATGAAATGAAAAGTAATTAGAGTTGTCCTGTCACAGAAAGGATTGCCTTGGTCCAGGCTTATTATTTATGGTAGTGATTTATCATAACTAGCTTTTACTTTGTATGAAACCTTCATGATGTGGCACTTAGTGCCTTCTCTAAGAAAGACGAACAGAGTTGACAGACAGTGGAAGTATTCCCATGCTCAACTTTTACTGTCCTATGCTCCTATCGCATATAAAATACCTTCTTTAAACACAAGTTCAATTTTGTCTGCTAGTAAAGCTGATAGTTGCTCTGGAATCTGTAAAGTACTGAAAATATAACAGAGGCAAACAACAACAACAACAACCAACAAAAAAATGTCAGCAATAATCCCAGCACCTGGAAATGTCCACTGCTCACATCTGCCGTGCTCACTGCTAGCATTTTCCTGCACAGATTTATGAAGAAAACGTCAATTATGTAAGAATGTTTGCTTACTGAAATTACGTTTTATTTTCATGTCTGTATTGTGTATTTCCACTTGGCAGCTAACAAAGATACACCAAATTATACTCATAATTTAATTACTGCTGTATATTTACAGTGCAAGGTTGGAATTTATTTAAGTCCAGTTAGTCCTGAAAGAAAGTAATTATTTAGTTTTAATTACTTGAAAAAAAATTAAAATAATTCAAATAGTCAAATAGTCTACCTTGGATTGTGCTGTTAATAGTAGCTATTAGGACATTTTTCTGAATAACAATAAATAGGTCATTTGTGGATGACATAAATTTAATTGAAATCCAATATTAGTCACACTTGCTACCAATGTGTTCCTGGTATGGATGGCAAGAATGTCAAGAAATGCCTAATTTTTGACAAAGAAGCTAAAATCATACAATGAAAAGGAGAAAGCATCTTCAACAAATGGTGCTGGTATAACTGGATATGAACATGTACAAGAATGCAAATAAATCCATATCTATCCCCATGAACAAAACTCAAGTCCAAATGGATTAAAGACCTCAATATAAATCCAACTGCACTGAACCTGATAGAACAAAAAGTCGGAAGTAGCCTTCAATGCTTGGGCACACTTTCTAAATATAGCACCAGTAGCACAGACACTGACAGCAAAAATAAGTAAGTGCGACCTCCTGAAACTGAGAAGCTTCTGTAAAGCAAAAGACACAATCAATAAAACAAAAACGCAGCCTACTGAATGGGAAAACACCTTCATCAACCCCACATCAGACAAGGGACTAATCTCCAAAATATATAATTAGACATCAAAATTCCAAACAATCCCATTAAAAAATGAGGTACAGAACTAAATAGATAGCTTATGCTTGAGAGGATGTGGAACACTACTCCACTTCTGGTGGGAATGCAAACTTATATAATATAATCAGTATGGTGGTTCCTTGGAAAATTAGGAACCAATCTACCTCAGAATCCAGCAATACCATTCTTGGGCATATACCCAAAGGATGCTCAATCATACTACAAGGACATTTGTTCAACTATGTTTATAGCAGCATTATTTGGAATAGCCAGTACCTGAAAACAGCCCAGATGCACCTCAACCAAAGAATGGATAAAGAAAATGTGGTACATTTACACAATGGATTACAACTCAGCCATAAAAAGCAATGACATCTTAAAATTTGCATGCAAATGGATGGAACAAGAAAAAAGCATCCTGAGTGAGGTAACCCAGGCTCAGAAAGATGAACATAGTATATACTCACTCATATGTGGATACTAGCTGTAAAGCAAAAATTAACGAGCCTATAGTCCATAACCCTAGAGAAGCTAAGTAACAAGGTGAACCCTAAGAAAAACATATATAGATCCACCTGGTAAGGGAAAATAGACAAAATCGCCTGACAAAATTGGGAGCATGGGGGTGGTGGGAGAAGGGAGGGTAGAAGGGGAAATGGAGGGTAGAAGGGGAGGGAGGAAAACTTGGAGGAACAGGATAATCGGATAGAGGAAGGACAGAGATGAAAGTAAGGGAAGATATATTTTGATTGATGGAGCCATTATGGGGATAGCAAGAAACCTGGCAGTAGAGAAATTCTTAGGAATAAAAAAAAATGACCCCAGCTAAGACTGCAAGCAATAGAGGAGAGGGTGCCTGAGTTGGTCTTGCCCTGTAGTAGGATTGATAGAACCTTCATCCAGCAACTGATGAAAACAGAGGCAGAGACCTGCAGCGGAGTACTGGGCTGAGCTCCCAAAGTCCAGTTGAAGAGTAGAAGTGAATATAATCAAAGAGGTCAGGACCATGATGAGTTCATCCACTGAAACAGTTTATCTTAGCTAATGGGAGCTCCCCAACTCCAGCTGGACAGGGAAGGAACCAGCATAGGACCAAACTAGACTCTCTGAATGTGGGTGACAGTTGTATGGCTGGGGCAGACTGTGGGACCACTGACAGTGGCACCAGGATTTATCCCTACTGCATGTACTGACTTTTTGGTACCCATTCTCTTTGGAGGGATACCTTGCTCAGCCTAGATATAGTAGGGAGGGCCTTGGACAATCCCCATAGCAATGTGCCTTACTGTTTGTGAGGAGTGGATGGAGGATGGAGGAGGTAAAGGGAATGGGAGGAAGGGAGGGAATGGGAATGGGAATTGGGATTGGTATGTAAAACAAAAAAAGAGAGTTTGTTTTCTTTTTTAAAGAATGTCAACCAAACATGAACAAACAATAGCTCAGTCTATAGTTAGTGTAATATTAAAATTATCTGCCACATTACTGCAATGGCCCAGAGTGTAAAGGACATTTTGGCAAGCCTAATAAGTTATATTTGATCCCTAAGACCTCCATGGATGGAAGGAGAGAAGTGGTTTCTACAGTTATCCTCTCTCTTTCTCTCTCTCTCTCTCTCTCTCTCTCTCTCTCTCTTTCTCTCTCTCTCTCTCTTTCTTTTTCTTTCTCTTGATGTGAGATTGCACTCTGTATGCTATGAATATTTTATTGCCATTGGTTAATAAAGAAGCTCCTTTTGGCCAATGGCCTAACAGAATATAACCAGGCTGGAAGAGAGAGAGAAAGAGAGAGAGAGAGAGAGAGAGAGAGAGAGAGAGAGAGAGAGAGAGAGAGAGTAGGCAGAGTCAGGGAGAATCTATGTAGCCACTACAGGATACAGATGCCTCCACCAGAGCCCGTGGACACTTTGTTGGTAGGCTATGACCTCATGATGATGCACAGATTAGTGAATATGGGTTAGTTTGGGATATAAGAGCTATCTAGAAATACGCATAAGCTATTGGTCAAGCAGTGTTTTAAATAAGATAGTTCCTGTGTGATTATTTCCGGTCTGAGCAGCCGGGAATGAACAAACAGCCTCCGGCATACAACACTCCCCCCCTCACACGTGCACACACACAGACACAGACACACAGACATAGACACACACACACACACACACACAAATAGCTTAATAACTTTTAAGAACCAAGTCTCATTTGTTGAGTTTATGCTATAGTGAATTACAGCCCACCTCAATTAATTGGAAGAAAACTGATTAGAAATTCCTAGAAAAAATGTAATTTTAATTTTAATTGTGCTACTTTTATTTCACAGGTCAGGTACATTATAGTGCTACACAGCAACCAAATCCCTGAGCTTTCCTAAGGGCTTTTCATGCTGTCTAACCATCCTCAAATGAATATAAAATAATTGTGCCTCAAGGAGACAAATGTAGTACAATCCTTCTCAATTGAAGCCATGACTACCACACGAGAATAATTTTCATTAATTAATAAATCTAACTGATTTAAGCTGACTATGCATTTTCACGATGTCCCTAAAAATTCCCCCAACAGCATCCTCTGAAGGGTACCTAAGAATCTCTTAGAAATCACACAGAAGACCTCCAACAATCATGATTGAAATATTTGACCCTCTCTTACAAAAGCGCATTAACATTCACACCCTTGTCTTAATGGTTCTGGATTTGCAAGTGTTGTCTCTTCTAAGATCAGTCAACTCTAGAAACACCTACTATCTCCACACAGTTGCTTCTCAATAAACGTCTATAATTACACATTCTTGGTAGAAACTCAAGTGACTGCTAAGCTCTTTTCATTGCTCGAATTGAGGATTGATGCTCCTTTCATCAGAATTCCCTGGAAAGGCACTATCATCTTTAACAGCCATTGTAAAGCTGAAACATTCAGAGTTAGTCAAAGAGAAGAGAAGAAGCCCTTTGTTCATTTTCTTCTAGTTCATAAATTAGTCTTCTTGGTGTACAATCATGTGTTGAAACAAGCTAAATTCCATTTCAGTACCCAGGGAATAAGGCAAAGAAAGGAGCATGTGCAGAGTTCTTTCCTAGGGCAAGAAAGCTTAGTCTTTGGCACGCTACCTGCCATGTGCCTGGCCTGGGCTAACACCAGCACACACGCTGTCTCATCTGAACCTCACACAAGCGCGCAGGTGACAAAGAAAAGCTTGAAAAAGTTAAGTCCGGGCTCTGGCATGACTCTACAGCTGACTGACTCCAAACTTCTTCCATTTCTATTTCACCCTGCCCTGCCTACCATCCTTTGCACTCTCTGCTGGACTGTCAATAATTTAGTGTATACACTTGGCCATGAGATTTACCCTTGTCACATCCCAGGAAATAGATTCTAGAGCTCAAGTCATTTTACAAAAATGCAAGGTCTTGGAAGCACCTGGAGCTCTTCTTCATCATTTATTAACAAACCAGAGAAGGCTCTAGGCATACAGGAAACATCTGTAAACCAAAATCCCCTGAAGAATATTCTGATCCTTTCCATCAAAGCATTGCTATGACAGAGGAACAAATACCCACAAATCTCGAAGTGCAATAAATGTTGCTCAACTCAAACTGTATCCCTGGGCCGGCGCCTTCTCCAGAATCAGTTTATTAAAACAAATATGTTTTTAAACTGACAGATTTACATATGCATTTTTGTATTGTTTCTTTTGTGGTGGTTCAGGGGTGAGTGTGCAAGGTGGAGACAGAGAACAGCGTGCTGGGTAGCCATTTCTGAGGCTCCAACCTGGATTACCAGGTGTGGCAACCATCCCACTTACCCACAGCGTCATCCCACCCACTGGCCCACAAAACACTTGTGTTTTGTCTGAAGTTATTGGAAAGGCAGGATATAACAGTAAACAGAAGAAATGAGGGTTCCAGTCCTTGGGAAGATTATATTCTTGCAGAATAAAGACAAGAAATAATAGACATAATCAATGATCAAACCGCATCATCATCACAAGACATAGGAGCTCCATAAAACCATCCGGTATTGCAAGGGGACCTGGGAATTTTGAAATCACAAAGCCTGCGATTATAAACATTATAGCAGATCCCACTGAAAATCTGATTTCTTAAATGAAATGAAGTAGAGGTTTGAAAAATGTTTCTGAGAAATGCTCAAAAGTTCTAGAACAGAAGCGAACTTGAGATAAGCGCTGGTGTGACCCTGGGTCATCAATAAGCTCTATTGCTGCCTTTGAACCAAAGAATGACTCAGCCTGCATATCAAAAAAGTCTCCCTCTGAGGGCAGTGTCAGATGTAAACAAGAAAGCAGCCAGAGGAGGCTGAAGAATAAGGAAGGCCACAGGAAGTCAATACTAAAACATTTAAATTGAGAAATGCTGATACCACGGGCCAAAACATGGCAGGGAAAATTGATCTACTTCTGGAAATAGAATGCCAAATGAACAAAATGTTCTGATAAACAGAACTTGGAGTCTGGAAGAAAGAGTTGGCAAATCACTCCTCTGCTCTGGCCTGAGAATTAGGGAGATGGCTTTGCTGTCATACAGAAAAGGGGAAGGTTGTTTGTAAGAGATGGATTAAGAATTCCATTTATATGTATCAAATTTCAAGCGCCTCTTAGGTGGCCACCTGGAAGAGATTAAATTGTCAAGCCAGCACTGAACAGTGAATGAGAAAGGTCTGATGAATGGTGTAAAGTTGGGAGTCACTTTTTATCTCTCTGTGTGCCCACTGACGCCACCAGATTGCACAAGATCACAGATGCAGGAGATTCCATTGGAAACGCATCCAAGGACTATGCCCTAGGCAAATGATATTAACAAGTCGGGCCATGAAGAGGAGCCAGCAAAAACATCTGAAGGAAAACAAAAGAGCACATTGTCTTCTAAGTCAAGGTGGGGAGTTTATTGGGAAAGGGTGCTCAGTGGGTCAAGTGTGGCGGAACAAGTCACATGAGAACTGAGAATTCAGTCTCTGCTGACCCAGACAAGGGGAGTTTGGGAACAAGTGTGGATAAAAGTTAGAATGGAGTAAGACAAGAGAAATTGGAAACCAGGTTTAGACAACTCTGTTTTAGAAAGTTTTGCTGCAAATAGGTCTTACATGGGGAAAGCGGAGCCAACGAAAAGCTGGAGTTTTGTTGCTTGTTTTACTTTTGCTTTCAACATGAGAAGAGTTACATGTTTGAATGTTTGTGGAAAGAAACATATATGTATACATATATATATACACATACATACATATACATATATATGTGTACACACACACACATATATATGTTATTGTCACAGATTACATCATAGACAAAGAAGAATTGGAGGGACGATCCTAATGAGGTAAGGGAGGATAAGAACTGGTGGCTCTGGGCACAAATACTCAACTGTTGTCACATCTAGGCAGGCACAGTGCGAGAGGGCACTGGAGGTCTAGAAAGGATTGCCATGATAGGATATAGAGATCGTACAATGTGCCGATTTTCTCTACAAAAGGGCTTACCAAGGAAGGTGTTGACTGGGAAGGACGCAGGAGGAAAGTCACTATCAAACAGAATAGAAAACTGAGTTAGTCACCGATGTTCATTAGAACAGTGAAACACTCTCAGCTGAGGTTTCCAGATCGTGAATTTAGAAAGAGACGCCTTTCCTACAGATACATACTGACCGGAGCGGTTGGCGTTGGAGTTAAGCAAAGTTCTAATGAAGGCAAGAGAGTATGGTGAAGTATGAAGGCGTGTGCAGTCACTGAACACTGGGGAGCTCAGGCATGAGGACAGTCAATGCGGATTAGCATTTGACCATTTCTTTTTTTAATATTTATTTATTTATTATGTATACAATATTCTGTCTCTGGCTGTATTTGTAGGCCAGAAGAAGGCACCAAACCTCATTACAGATGGTTGTGAGCCACCATGTGGTTGCTGGGAATTGAACTCATGACCTTTGGAAGATCAGGCAATGCTCTTGACCACTGAGCCATCTCTCCAGCCCGTTTCTTTACTGTGGAGATACCCAAGGTAACATGAGCGACACTTCTGAATAGCTACCGTAGATTCTGTGCGTTCAGGGCTTAGACCAAAGCAGAGAACACCTTGACAAACCTAGCATGAGCATTCAGGTGGATTTTTTTCAAGTCTCTGCTTCTCTCTCATTGTGTAACTTTGAATCCCATTATCTCTTTGCCCCTTTTCTCTCAGCTACAGTTTAGAGGTCACACTTTCCAAGTGTGATTCTGAAAAGCTATTGAGAACACATTCAAAGTCTTTAAAATCTTCAAAAAACAAAAGCACAGGCATTCTAGCTAATTTAGGTTTAAATTTAGTTGCTGTGTTTTGTTGGCTTGTTGAGATGGCATGTTACATGTAGCCCACCTGATTTCTAGTTCCAATCATTCCCTGCATTGCTGGGGTTAAACGTGTGCTCTGCCCTGCCCAACTCTAAAATGCTTTTATAATCACCTTCTTCATGGAGATGTGTTCACCACACACTCTATATCAAACTATGTTTTCTTGTTATTTGTATAAATATTTCTATTGACACCAATTGCTTTCGTTGACATTTCTCTCATTTTTGTGAATTTAACATCTTTCTGAAGGTGAGATGCCAAAAATTGAATACAGAATTTGGAACAAATATTCAGTCTTCTGGCAGAATAACTGTGTAGTTTAGCCGAGGGAAGAAAACTAGGATTTTTGAGACTCTACTCACCCAATATTCAATTTAATTCTCAAAACAATGTCATTTTGTTGCTGACCAAATTTTATGATGATAAAACTGAGGGCAAAGGACATTATATAATTTTCTCAGACACATAGATTGTAGCTTGGGTCTAGTTGTGCAGAATCCCAGAAAGCACTTACATGTCATTCTATTTCAATAGCCCTCTAGCTACATTAAATGAATTAAAGACAGTATGGTGCTATTGTATAAGGAAAGTTCCCAAAATGTAAACATGGAGAATTCTGAAGGAGTTGCAATATACCACCAGGGAAGCTTAATCTGTTTCTATCCCCAAGCAGATTTGATTTATTCTTCCCTTACCCACCTCACCTATACCACACTGAGGAAGAGCTACCTCTTGGTGTAGGGGAGGTTTTATAGTCAAAAAATAAAAAACTTTTGATAGGTCTCTACCTCCTGCCTCAGCCTGTTGAGTGATGGAATTGCCAAGTGTGCAGCATCATCCCTGGCCACAGAGACGTATCCACAAAAAGAAATCCACTAGCTCTTGTTGCTAGTGGAGAAACCAGCATGTTATTTGTTGGTGGGGCTGTGTGGGAAAGCAAACCCAAAAACTTGGGATAAGGGTTCCTCACCATGCTTGCTTGGCAGCAAGTCTCAGAGAACTCAATGGCAGAAGGTCCCAACCCCACTGGAGAGAAAAAGAGTGGAGACATGAGCTCAGCTTTCTCGAAGGACTTGTAACAGTTCCTGAACTGAATGCCATTTAGGATTTGTTCTCATTGTTTCTAAAGGACGCTTGTGTTATTTCATATATGGGCCCATAATCAGGGGGAAACTAGTAAAGGAGGAGGAAATTGAGGGCCATAGACTCTGTGACATGGTTACAGCAAAATTACAAAACACTCTTAATTCCCACAAAGCTAGCTGAATGAACCGGGTTGGTGATAGAGTCGCTAGTTACGTACACACTTCGTGATAATTCACAAACATTTCAGCAGCACATGTAATTCTTGAAATCAGGAATCGCTTCCTACAGCAATGTGCTTCCCTAGCAACGGCGTTCATTTGTCTGTCCATTTCTAAACATTCTCCCTGGAAATAACATCACTGCTTTCTCTATGAAGCCATGAAGACGGACTCTGTCTGAGGGTAGAAAAATGCTGGCGAAGAAGGTAACTATGGCTGTTTCAGTGCCTTTATTTGGAGCGCTAGGGTAACAGAAAAGTAGAAAGATTTGAATAACATCAAGTGACTCAGCTTCATTCGTTCTGTGAAGCTAAAATATTCTAAAGAAGAAAGGTAATTCATAAAACCATAATTTTCCTTCAGCTCCATCTCCACCAAGACATACATTTCATTCACAACAGAAGCTGTTTGATGGCAGATTCCCCCAGAGTTCTTTATAAGGGGGAAGGTGGCCAAGGACATATTTAAAGCCCTCTGTGGCTTAATTGACCCCCACGGAGATTGGCTTCTGCATCCCACCACCCAGATACACTGTCCCCTCTCTGAAATCAACCTGAAGCCCAGCAATGTAGACAAACTCCCACAGTGCAGGGTCACCTCCACTGACTGCACCAGCCTGGAAGGAAAGAACCAGCTCTAGATCAAATGCAGTGTTGTAATTACCAGACTTGGGGGAAACTTCGGGGGCAAAATAAATACTCTCAGCTCAAAACCCTACTTTCTCCTTTGTATCAGTCACAGGGTGTTTTAGGACATTGTATTGTACTCAGAGAAGTAGCTACATGAGTTAAATCAGTGTATGAGAGCAGGAAGCCTGGAGATTCTTCCTTGCCTTATGGCATTGTCCGCAATGTCTTTCAATGCTGGGTCCCCAGCTGGTGGAACTGTTTGGAAAGGATTAGGAGGTGTGGCCTTGTTGGAGGAGGTGTGGCCTTGTTGGAGGAGGTATGGCCTTGGAGAAGGTGTGGCCTTGTTGGAGGAGGTGTGGCCTTGGAGGAGGTGTGCCCTTGGAGGAGGTGTGCCCTTGGAGGAGGTGTGCCCTTGTTGGAGGAGGTGTGGCCTTGTTGGAGTAGGTGTGGCCTTGTTGGAGGAGGTATGTCACTGGATGTGAGCTTTAAGGTTTCAAAATCTTGTGCCATTCCCAGTGTCTCTTCCTCGCTCTCTGCCTGGTGTTTGTGGACCAAGATGTAAACTCTCAGCGGCTGGTCCAGCACCATGTCTGCCTACATGTTGCCATGCTCCCCTTCATGAAAGCCACAGACTCACCCTCTGACACTATAATCCCCAGTGAACTCTTTCTTCTATTAAAAAGAAAGTGTATCCCTACTGAGGTTGGAAATTGCACAAAACTGCTTTTTGCAGTAAGTTCACAGTGTCAATGTACTTCTTGTCATGAAAGAGGAAGGCACGCATATCTTTTCTATTCTCAGAAGGTGATATGTCTCTTGTTGTTGGGGACAACCAGGTTAACTCTAGAACACCAGAGACAGTTTTTAAGTTCACACCAAGTCTGACCCCAGAATTGGCTCATGTGTTCTGGCAAGGCCACCATGAGGCAGGAGACAATTAGGTATTCTTTCCCTGTAACAGTATGAACCTAGAGTGGATGGTGCAGTCTGGAGGCGGGAATGCAGCTGAGCACCTGAGGACAAATGCCTTCTGGAACTGAGGTGGCCATGCCTCCTCTCAGCATTCCAGACAGCCATGCGCTGGAGGTTCCCTGTGGTGCTGATTTGAGTGCAATTGTTTTCTGCTTTGGTGAAAACATTCTGGAAAGTTGTCTTGAATCACTGTAGGAAGACTTAAATAATTCAAAAGTTTTTTTCATAGCTAGATATTAACTCCCATCCAGGGTAGAAACATTCTACTGAAGGCTGTAAAAAGCAGAAGACGATATACCTCAAAAGTTTGGACAACTGAACCTGAAAAAGCTATTGAAAGGAAAAGTAGGACATAGGTAGAGAAAGAAGGGAAGGAACACTCAACAGAGTGAGTTGTTAGATTCG
This sequence comes from Arvicola amphibius, assembly GCF_903992535.2. NCBI lineage: Eukaryota > Metazoa > Chordata > Mammalia > Rodentia > Cricetidae > Arvicola > Arvicola amphibius. Next base: position 12,081,616 of record NC_052064.1, read on the forward strand.
AGACAAATCCTTAGTGCCTGGACTCAAAGGAAAGAGAAAGAACCTTCCTATTGTTCAGTGGGGAGTGTGCCTTGAGAATGTGGCATGCGAAACTTGAATAACATCAACCCATTTGAGATCTGATTACAGCAAAGAAACCCCCCCCCTCCCCCCCCCCCCCCGGCACACTAGCACATCTCTAAAGCATCTCTTGCCTATCGTCTCAACAGAAAATACCAAGAGGTGGACAAGGGATGCAGAGCCAGGGAACCAGGCTGTGCGAAATGACCAGCACAGCATGTCCATTTGTTTCACAGTACTTTGTGGCTTTCTTGTAATCCCCTGGTCTGAGGGCAGCAAACTCAAGGCAAGGCATTTTATGGATAGATGATAATGGCTTTCAGTGCCTCTGAAATTGGCTTAAAGCCCGTACTGTGTAAATTGCTTAAAAGCCCATATGTAATGCTGAACCTCTTGCAGGCTTCGAGGCTGTATGCCCGTAATAATTACACCAACTGGATAATTAACTTCTGACATAAAAGGGAATGAAGGTGAGAGAAGAAAATGCAGACCTTATCAGCTTTGACTTACAGTTGGGGCACAAATTAACTAAAACCTGAGGGCATTAGTTTGAGGGAAAACAAGTCACTGCAAACCTCCCTCGATTTTCCTGTAGGTATGGGAAGAAGTCACACCATATCCACGTGGCTATTCTCTTCTGGCATCTCTGGGCTTACATTCCTATTCATTTTAATTTTTTGTAAGGACAATCTTGCTTCATCCATTTTAAGATTCCTAAGAGGAAACAGAAGTCCAAGGCATGCGAGGAAATAATATTTAACAATGTCATAGGAAGATAATTGGCTTCAGCCTATAGAAGGCAGAGTATCTGAAATTGCATCCCCTGCGTAAAGCGCAGTGTTGAAGGGTGGGGCTCCCATGAGAAATGAGTTGGAAAAGTCAGGGAAAGCAGCAAGAGCATGCCCATGTGCCCAAGCCTCAGGCTCCAGGAGCTGGGGAGGTGATAAAGAGAAACTCATGAGTGAGCCAACTTCAGACGTTCAGGATCTCAGTCTACACTGTCTGGGAAGGCATGAGCAGACACTCAGATGCAGGCATCTCTAGCGCTATCGGACTATCGGTGAGGCTCTGGCAAGAAACTTCCTAAAACTGCTCTTTTTTATTTGTATAACCAGACAAGGGTTGGGGCCAGGTAAAGGCAGCTCCTGAAAAGTGTTTCCAGTCACCTGAGGAAAGGGAGACATAATAGATTCTCAAACAGGTGAGAAAAATCCCTGTGAGCTGAAGGATGCATAAGGAATCTCTCAGCATTGTTAAGAAGCTGTAAGGATAAACAGAAATGGTTAGGGAAGGGGAGGACGCTGTGAAGAAACCTCTGCTTGAGGCTTCTCTAGGCTTTGTTATGTGGCTTTGTTTATGGGTCTGTGAATATGGTGGAAGTGTGTGTGCATGTCTGTGTTCCCATGTATATGGGTTCACACGTATGTACAGATGCATGTGCATGTGTGTGCATGTAGAGACTGGTGCTTGGCGTCTTCCTTTTGTTCTAGTTGGTAAGGTAGGATTTCCTGATTGAAACAGAGCATTCTAATGGAGCCAAGCTGTCTAACCACCTTACTCTAGGGGTCCCCTCCCTCTCTCCAACTCTCCTGAGCTCCGCACTCAAGAACACACACAGACCACCACGGCTACCAGCATTTACATAGGTTCTGGGGACCAGAACTGAATTCTCGCCATTACATGTCAAGTGCTTTTGCCACTGAGTCACCTGGCCAGACCACAGTTAAGTCTTAAAAACGAAACGACCTTCTGAAAACATACACTGTCATCATTAAAAATTCAAGTTGATCATTTTAGTGAGGACAAGGAAATATATTAACTACATTTTGTAGTAAGTAAAATTAGCAATGTAGAAAATTTAATGAAATTCAAAACTTAATAGCATTGAAAGAGACAAAATTCCTCCAGCTGAATGTAAGAAAGGTACAAGAGCAAACATTAAAATATTCACAAGACAGAAAACAAAAGAGGAAACATTAAAACAGACAGAAAGCTACGGACAGTTGGACAGATTCACCACGCTTTGAGGGGTAAGAATTCAATGCCATCATCTTAATTTTCTTTGAAGCGACTTACAGAAAACACAGCTCCAAGTAGTCAACATTTTTATTAATTGGGTGATTGTAAAGTTTGTATAAATAATAATCAAATAGAATAACCAGGGAAACACTGAATGAAAAGGATCAAAGGGGGTTATGAATTCAAGCTACAAAAATTTGAAAATATCAATGAACTAATCAGCCTAATAAAGGCATCTTAATAGATCAGGAACACAGCAAGGAAAACCCAGAACTAAACCCATTGCTACCATGATTGCTCACGTAATGAAGACAGTCTCAACATACGACTAAAAGCAACTAATCAATGGAGCTGTTACCTGGAAAAACAAAGTTAAAGCTGCAACAACTAGGAACAAATGTTTTAATATTTTTAAGTGCAATAATAAAAGTCACAGAAAACACTGGGGAATTCCATCATAAGATCTTTTAATCTGACTTGAAATGTGGTCTCTCTTTGAGGTGACATAAATTTAATTACAAAAACAAAGGATATAATTTTGGCAATAAAAAGTATAAGCAAGTCCAAAGACAACTGAGCAAGCCAGAAGATAATTTTTGTCTCGTATCAGAAATCAGTAATCCCCCCAAGAACTGTAAGAAATGGATGAGGATGTGAACATCTCCACATAGTGGGAAAAGACAAGGAGCAGAGTTCACATACGACACGTGGAAAGTTATCCTGCTGGCTTCAAATGAAGAGTTGATGAAGAATCACACAGAAGCCTTTCAACTCATCAGATCAGCAAAATACCGAAGCAACTTGAGTGGCTTAGGGTGAGGCAAACAGAGAAGCTCTGAGCTCTGGAGTAAAGTGAAGTAACTCCTCAAGAAGACAGTCTGAGAAACCACACCCTCTTCGATGTGCCTCAGGAAAGGCGCTGCTGCACACGTGAAATCTCATGTGCCGGTCGGTCATGTGGAATAGTGAGAGCTGGGAAGCAGTCCATGTCCACCAATAAGGACTAGCCAAGTAATTCACTGCAGATGTTGCCATAGAAGAGTATGCAGGTGAAGAAAGAAATAAGAGAACTTTCGTCTTCAAGTCATATTATTAAGTGAAATTAAAAAAAATCAAGGTAAAGAAGAATGAATGTTATCATTTTTAACGACAGAGGACCTAGAAAGATGAAAATTCTCGTGAAATGTTCTCATTTGCCTCTACAAATACAAAGAAACTGCAGAAGTGGACAGTTTTTAAAAACAGAGGTGAACTTTGGGTGTTGAATATCAAGGGTGTAAGAGATGCTTCATCCCACAACACTAATACTTTCAGATTTTTGAACTATATAAATGTATTATAATATTCAAAACTTAAAACTTAAAAATATTCAAAAATGTTCAACTAAATAACAAAAAAATAAGTTCAAGCAATACTTCTTGCACTTGTCAATGTAAGGATTACTGCTAATGGCCAAGCCTTCAATTTGCTTGTGGTCCAGCAGGAAAGATGTTACAGATCCAGACTGTAACAGAATCTAATAAGCTCCTTCTTAGAAACCATTCTGGCAAGGTTTTAAATGATTACACCTTCTGACTTATTAATTAGAGTTTGGGAAATATCCCGAGGCAAAAAATATGTATATTAGTTAAGAATTACCTACAAGGTAACAGAGGCTAGAATAGAATTCCAAAAGATACACCTCACTGATAACTCCATATGCAAGGTGCTGAAAATGAAAACGTTTAAAATGGAATTATAAAGGAAATATAATGATATGGCAGTACTTACTAAGTCTGGGTGGGAGTCATTATGTTATTCCCACTCTTCTACTGTATGTTTTCACTCATTGTTTAATCTATTGCATACAACTCTCTTTGTAAATGAGTAACATATATGTAAAACATGCACATATGCATATAATTTAAAATTGGTCTGGAATGACAAAAACTGCATGTGTGCTTGAAACATTGTCCAGCACCATGTGAATTTCTTTTAAATAGCAAATAAGATACCTAAGTATGTGAGTAGTAAACTAAAATGAAGGTAAACTAAAACTCAAAAATTATTCCCATGCAAATGAGTGGAAGAGGGAAAATTTTCTGCTAAATAAGGTAACTCAGACCCAGAAAGACAAATGTCCTATATGCTCACTCACCAAAATGCATATTAACTTCAAATGTTTGTTGATGCTGAATGCATCAAATGGGGGGAAATGTGAGTCAAATAATCCCAAGATAACTTCGAATAGAATACTCTACGGTTTTTCTTATTAAAAGGGAAAACTCGTGGAATAGGAATGGGGGTCTAACATCAAGGTGGGGAACGCAGGAAGAAGAGGCTGAGCTGGGGGGAACCATGGATTTTTGATAACCCAAGTCATGCTCCAACCTGGTTCAGTCCTCTCAAAGGTTTTGGCTGAAGGAGGTCCCCCATTACTTCCCTTTTGTCTAAATAAGAGAGTTCCAAACCCAATACAAAACTATATACACTAAGAACAGATATCAAGTATAAAAATTAGAATTACAACCAGCATATACAGTATTAAGCAAGGAGGGTATTTTAAATGTTTTAATAATCATTCTATCCTAAGGAGTTTAAGTCTTGTATTGGAAATGGTTTAATTAGACAGGAGGACCAATGGAACCAAATTGAAGACCCAGATATTAATCCACACACCTTCAAACACCTGATTTTTTACAGAGAAGCAAAAAATGCCAAATAAAAAAAAGCATATTTAACATATGATGATGTCATAACTGAATATCAACATATAGAAGAATGAAAATAGATCCCTATCTATCAACATGTACAAAACTCAAGCCCAAATGGATCAAAGACCTCAACATAAAGCCAGCCACACTGAATTTCATAGAAAAGAAAGTGGGAAGTACACTTGAATGCATTGGCACAGGAGAGCACTTCCTAAATATAATCCTAGTAGCACAGACACTGAGAGAAACAATTAATAAGTGGGACCTCCTGAAGCTGAAAAGCTTCTGTAAAGCAAAGGACGTGGTCACTAAAACAAAACGGCAGCCTACAGAATGGGAAAAGATCTTCACCAACCACACATCAGACAGGGGTCTGATCTCTAAAATATACAAAGGACTCAAGAAACTGGTCATCAAAAGAATAAACAATCCAATAAAAAAAATGGAGTACAGACCTAAACAGAGAACTTTCAACAGAGGAATCTAAAATGACTGAAAGATACTTAAGAAAATACTCAATATCCTTAGTCATCAGAGAAATGCAAATCAGAATAACTCTGAGATTCCATCTTATACCTATAACAATGGCCAAGACTAAAAACATTGATGATAATTTATGCTGGAGAGGTTGTGGAGTAAAAGGAACACTCCTGTATTGCTGGTAGGAGTCCAAGCTGGTACAGCCCCTTTGCATATTATTAGTATGGTGATTTCTCAGAAAATTAGGAAACAATCTTCCTGAAAACCCAGCAATACCACTTTTGGGTATATATCCAAAGGATGCTCAATCATACGACAAGGACATGTCCTCAACTATGTTTATATCAGCATTGTTTGTCATAGCCAGAGCCTGGAAACAACCTCAACTGAAGAATGGATAAGGAAAATGTGATACATTTACACAATGGAGTATTACATAGCAGAAATAAATAATAACATCTTGAAAGTTGCAAGCAAATGGATGGAGCTATTAAACATCATATTGAGTGAGGTAACCAAGACCCAGGAAGATAATCATCATATGCACTCACTCAGAAGTGGTTTTTAAACATAAAGTAAAGAAAATCAGCCTACAAATCACAATCTCAGAGAACCTAGACAACAATGAGGACCCAAAGGGAGACATACATGGATCTAATCTACATGGGAAGTAGAAAAAGACAAGATCTCCTGAGTTGAGTAAATTGGGACCATGGGGACGGACCATGGGAGAGGGTTGAAGGGGAGGGGAGAGGCAGGGTGGGGAGCAGAGAAAATAATATATCTCAATAAGGTCAATTTTAAAAAGGAAAAAATGGCTTGGCTAGATCATAATAAGAAGGTAACTACAACTATTTAATCTTCAATCCCATGGAAGGCCTGAGAAGGGAGATAATATTACTTGAGTAGGCAGGAAGTGCAATCAAGCAGCTTCCAAAATGTGCAGTAGATGACAGAGACAACTGGCTACCTGGGCAATCATCCAAAGTCTCATTTGTAATGTTGAAACAGCCAACTTTGGCTAAGGTCTAAAGTAACTGACAGACCATTTTTCGAGGTAAGAAAAGTTTTAGAACTGTCTCACTCTGTCTTGGCAAGGTTTGGTAGTCCTTTTCTCTCGTATCCTTCTTGTCCTGTGGGATGTTTGGTATACCTATAATATGCTTTATAGTATAATAAGCAAAAACTTTCATTTTCTTAGACACATATGCTGGACCATTGTCTTTCTTTATTTGTGCAGGTATACCCATGATGGCCATAACTTCCAACAAATGTGTGATTATTGAATCAGTCTTTTCTGAGTTCGAGGCAGTTGCCCATTGAAAACCTAAATAAGTGTCCAATGATATGGTGTACATATTTTAATTTTCCAAATTCTGTAAAGTGGAACACATCCATATGCCAGATTGAATTCCTTTGAGTACCCTTTGGGTTACTCCCTAGAGGTAACAGTATTTAGTCATAGAAAGAGAAAGTAGGAATTCTCTTTATAATCTCCTTAGCTTGTTGCCATGTAATAAGAAACTCTTTTTTTAAATCTCTGCTATTGACATTATGTTTTTCATAAAATTTGAGGCCTTCAGCACACTTTTAGTGACTAATTGATCAACTTCTGCAATACCTTGTGCTAGAGGACCTGACAGACCCATATAGGATCAGATGTATGTTGTATATAGGACAAAGCCTATTCCTGATTATGTCTTGAACCTGAATGAATAATGAAGTCAATTCTGTATCATCTGGTATAAATTCAGTGGTTTCAATATGCAAGACACCTCTTTTTGCAATTTGAAAATCAGTAACTATATTGAGAGGTTTTTAAAAATACCTTAATACCATGACAATAGTGTATAACTCTGCCTTTTAGACAGAATTATAAGGGCTTTGTTTCATTTAACTTATTTTTTGGTTTGTAACCTGCTTTTCTGATTTTTATGCATTAGTATAAAATGTCATGTACAATTTGGGGAAGAATCCACATAGTCCTCTTTATAAGGTTAATTCTATTGCTTTTGAGATAATTGCTATTTAATTTTCCAGAAAAAAAATAACATAAGCTCTTTGCCACGTTGGTTTTTCTTTATTAAAAGGGAAAACTCATGGAACAGGAACAGGGGTCCAACATCAAGTTGTGAAAAATGGGAAGAAGAGGCTGAGCTGGTTTGGACTGCGGCCTTTTGGTACCCTAAGTCACACCCCAACCTGGTCCAACCTCTTAAATTCCATTGGCTGAAGGAGGTTCCCCATCAGTTTGTTTTGTGTGTTGAACTTGGAGCACAAATAGAAGCTAGAAAGGGGTCTTTGGGGCAGGAACACATTAAGAGAGGGAGGATAGTCCATTATAGGCAAAGGGTAGAATACTGGGTATAAAAAGGCAAGAGCAGAGAGAGGAATGGGGGTGTGTAAGAAAACAGGACTAGAGGAGAGGGCTACACCAAATGAAGGGTGTATGCAAACCCACAAGAAAGTCTACTTTCTCACAGCCCAATTAAACAATACAATTGGCGAGATATAATAGAATATGAAAAAAGACAGGACTATATTGAGGATTAAAGGATTAATAGGGATGGGCAGCTAGAGTAGAAAAGGAATTAGTGGAAGGGTTAGCCAAAACTGAGGATGTATGAAAAAGCCCTGTGGAAACCAATAAGCTAATAAGCTAATTTCAAAATAGAACATTTAAATATGAGGTAAAAAACAGAACTACCCTGCATGGGTGGACAATGCACTCCTCAGAAGCCATGGGTTACTAAAGATTATTACAGTACAAGGCAGGAGATACCTTTCTTATAGTTACTGGCCCGGACGACCCCAGGGGTCTCTACAACAGAGGTCATACTTGTCCTTGCTTGCTTCCCATCATTACAAAGCAAAACCCTATTGCCAGAGACACCACATAGACAATTCAATCTCAAAATAACTGGGAAGCATTGTCCCTGCTGTCTAGTTTGCATGGTGCCTGAAGGACATGTGAAGGTTGCTAAGGGAGGAAAGACACCAGTGATCTTACACAGCACTGGACCCTGAATGCCACCGTACTCACCTGAGAGACAAGATGTGCCCACTGGCTCAGTAGTGGCATGGCTATTGTACAGAAGCTACATGCTTTCTGATTTTCTGTCAGACCTGCTCTTGCAATAAGGGATCTCATGCCTAGATTTATAATCCTGGTCAATAGCCCCTAGCTGAGGAAATCATGAGCCATAGAGTAGAATTTGTTATTGTGATTTGGTTAAATGGTAAAGTCATCAAGCTGTCTTCTAAATATTTATGTTTATATCCATAGACATAGGCTGCTCTCAACTTTGACCCAAGAATCTTTTCACAGTGGGCAGTAGTCAATGCTAAAATGTCTAATTGTTCAACGCATTGAGGATAAAAGACTGAATGTTCATCCCTAAATGATTTTCCCTAAATAATCTGTATTAACTCCCTCTTCTCCACCAACATTCAGGGATCATTGAGGAGGAGGAAATGGAAAGAATGTAAAAACAAGAGGATGAGGAAGAGTGCTGTGCATGCTGTCCTCTGAGTACGGCATAAGCTGTCTCACTCCTGAGCTCATAACACCCATGAGTGCCTGCACAAGGCCTAAACAATATGAAGCCAGTTCAAGTTCTGAAATAAGTAGGGGACGTATTCTCTAACACTCACTCCTTACTAAGGTGCCATTGGCAGTTGGTAGTGGATGCGAGGTGAAGAATCACACTTTTTGAAGGAGTTCCCATTGGTAGTTTTCCCATGCTCCAACATATGACCCCATACCTATGCACATATTGGAAGCACTGGTTAGACTTACTGAGTTATAGCAGAAAGAAGAAGGCAACCAACAACACAGAAGACATGAAGTCTTCATGGCAGACAGGATTGAGAGGATTTATGGAGAGTTAGAGGGGATAATGGGGTGGATGTGAATGAATTTTATTTGATACATGTATAAGATTCTCAAAAATAGAGAGAAATTGTAATTTTAAAACGTTTGAACTTACAAAGGACAATTATAGATCACCTGAAACCATGGAACCTAAACACATTGTTTCTATGAATCCCAAGATTCAACTTCAGGTCTGTAAGTCTACTTATACAAGAGGAAGATTAGACAAATATGTGTAAATTTAGAAGCTCCTATACAAAGCCTGAAGCTAATGGTCTAAGGTAAGCAGCAAAGTTACCTTCTATCTAGAAAAACCACCCACCTCTGGTCCTTGAGGACTGTGCAGGCTTCATGGTCCTGCTAATGATTTTCATTATACTGCAGATGCTGGTTTCCTGGGGCTCCGAATCTACAAAATCCTCTAATTAGGCTCATGCAAGATTTTTTTTTATTGAGATTTACCACATCTTATGTATATGAATGTTTTACCTGTATGTATTGATGTGTACCATTTGTGGTTCTAAAGGCCAGAAGAGGATACCAGGTCCTCTGGAACTAGACATTTGGGTTGTTGTGAGCCACCATGTGGATGTTGGAAACAGAACCTAGGCCCTCTCTGAGAGCAACCAGTGCTCTTAACAACTGATCTATCCCTCTCACCCCTCAACAAGTTTCAAAAATACTGGTATAGATGAGTGATTTATTTTCCTTTCACAAGACACAGCTGAAAGGATCAAGGAAGCTATAACGGAAGATGAGATGCCAAAGGGTTTCCAAAAATTATAAAATCTGGAATATAATAAAATCTGGGCATTCTGGAAATGCTCGAAAGATAAGAAAAAAATTCTCTTGCCTGACAGCCAACAGCTATACTACTGAGTTTAGGAAAGCATTCAGCATTCATAGCCCCAAGGTTTTAAATATAATGAAATGCCCACAGGTAAAAGAGGATAAGGAATTGAATGGGATTTAGGGTAAGTTAATAATACAATAATGGAATAGGCAGAGAAAGAGAATTCTCTTGCAACTTTGAAGACTGGCAATGAGTTGCAAAGAAAGTTTAGGACTAAGAAAGAACACAAGAGCCACTGAGGCATCTTAGCTCTTTCGACAACCACTGCCCAGCAGGCAGGCAAAGTACATGCTTTCAATTGCACAGCCTATGCTGGCCTGATGTGCTGTCCCCATTGTTCCCTAGATAGTACATCTGGCTCTGGGCAAATAAAGAATTCACAAGTGAATCTAGCGCATACATGTGCACACACACCCAGTGCTTTACTCTGAACAAAAATTTTATTCAAATAAATCTAAGTGGCCTGAAGTCAAGATAAAAAAAAGTTAATTTTTCATGAAATCAAAGCCAATATTTTTTGCAGCACAGATGGTGACTATGTTACCACGTTATCAATTTAAGAAATCCTTTTGCCCATTTATAAACTTCCCTGCAGTTTTTTGCTTCCATGAGCACAATTATATACAACACACACACACACACACACACACACACACACCTGGAGCTTATTTTTTTTTTTTGGTCAGAGAAAATCAATAGCACTGTGCTGAAATAAGGAACTCCATATACCTGTCAATCCAACTGCTCATCATTTCAGAGACTGTAGACACAATAAATTGTATCATAAAGGAGAGAATATTGGACTGAGAAGGCCTGAGCTTCAATTTAATTCTTAATTCACTATATCATTTGTATCCTGAGGTGTGTGCGTATGTGTGTGCGTGCACGTGTGTGCATGCATGTGTGCATGCATGCGTGCAAGCGTGCGTGCATGCGTGCCTCTGTGTGTGTGTGTGTGTGTGTGTGTGTGCGCGCGCGCGTGCTTTCAAATGTATTCACTATAATGGAGGCCTGGCTTGTGAACTTCCAGAGGAAACAAGAGGGAAGGTTGGGAGTGCTAAGTGCATTTGAAAGCATGCCTCCAGTATCTGCATTTCTCCTAGGATTATCTTCCAAATTCCTGATTAAGTTCTGAGCCTTAAATGGTTTTTCTAGTCAAATCTCCAAAATCCTCTACTTGACTCCCGGAAAAGAGTCCATGGCAAAAGACACACGTGGTCAAGGCCATCACAGCCATGGCCACTCTCTGGTGCCAGTCACTGACCTACTTTTCTTTTGTTGTGATAAAGCACTCCCCTTCTGTCCAAGGATGGACCGTTCTGAACCATTTTATATAGCACTTCCAAAACCCCACCCATGCCAGCAGCCACTCCAACTCCGTACCATCCTTTTGGCCTCCTTCTTCCCTGACTCAGTCCCCAGCTCTCACTACTAAATAAACCACCTGAGATCACTTCTAAGTAAACCAACTTTTTAGAAGCTTTGTCTACATTTTTACTGGGGGTGTTCATTGTGCACAGTGTTGGGTTTCATGAAGACAATTTCTTTCAACACATTGCATGTTCTGACTATATTCCCTGCAGTGCTACCCATCTTTGCTTTCTGAGAGGCCCAAGTCCAGATAAAGTCCAAGTAATGTGCTTACATAGGAATCATCTTTAAAAAGACTCGTGAAGAAAATGAAACCATAGTCCATGGACTGATGAAAATTTTTCAAGGCTTGTATTTGTTTAGAGATTTATATTCGGGCTTTAAAAAAAAACATTCACATATAATCAAGATACACTGTGTGCCTGTATACCATTTTCAAAGAATGAATAAAAACCAAAATTTTTACATTACATTACAAAATGCAAAGACTATAGTCATTTCTCCTAAAACAGTATGCATAAATTAGTAGTCGGCACGTGAGCAACATCAATCACCAGGGAAGTCTTCTGAAAATTGCTGCCAAGGCTGTAAAATGATGTAACCAAATTTTAAAAAAAAAAAACAGCCTGGTAGTTCCTTAAAGTTCAAAAACAGCCTCCATAGGAACGAAAGCACAACTGAATGGCAGGGACAAGCTCTGCATTCTGCAGTGCAAACAGATGGCTACAGTTCACAATAATGCACTGCACATTTTATGACGATCTAGAAGAAGCTCAAAAGCTCCAAAAGTAAAGAAATGAGGAGAGGAAGATATTAAGCACCCTAATATAATCAGTGTGTGCTATAGACAATGTGCCAAAATCGTGCGCTAACCTTCATGAACAAGTCTATTTCCTATGCTAATTTTAAAGATTGAAAAACGGGAGCAAAATTAAGGTACTATATTGTTTAATAGATACACTTCCAGACACATATACCCAAGAGATGGAAGAACGTGTCTAAGTAAAATCCTGCCCATGGTAGTTGTAGAGCATTAGCCACAACACCCAAAACCAAACATGAGCACAGATGCCATCAACCAAGGCAATGTATGTGCTGAGAAGCATCCCTACATGGGATATTTGTTCATTACTAAGAATAAGTGTAGCAGTGTTCCCACAATGAGCAAACCGTGAAACTGAAATCCTATGCTAAGTGAAAGTAGCCAAGTACAGGGACCACAGTGTTTCAGGATGTGAAATATTCATAATCTCTGGGCTGGCAAGACAGCGAGTGTGTTAGCACACTTGCCCTGGAGGTGGTCTGGGTTCATTCCCTGGAACTCATAGTTTTAAAAAGTCCATAGGTGTAAAAGTCAGTATGCACACACCACACACACACACACACACACACACACACACACAAAGGGGATTTATGAGAATGATTTACAGGCTCTGGCCCAGTTAATCCAACAATGGCTGGCAGTGAACAGAAACTCTAAGAACCCAATAGCTAGTTACTTAGCTCCACAAAGCTCCATGTCTTGGCCCATCTTCAGTATAAACTGGAACCAAGCTTCCTTCTACATCCAGCAGAAGGTGTGACCCAGATTAAAAGTGTGTCTTCCTGCCTCAAATCCAGGCATGTGTCTTCCTACCACAAAGAATTGAATTAGAAGTGGATCTACCTATGTCAAATTAAGCAAAAATTCCTCACAGGTGTGCCCTCCATTTTTGGATTTTAGTTCATTCCAGATGCAGTCAAGCTGACAACCAAGAATATCTGTCCCAATGTAGTATAAACATGTAACTCCAGTGCTGAGGATCCAGAGATTGGCAGATTCCTGAGGATCACTGGCCTGTAGTGATGGGAGCTGCGGGCTACATTCCGGCCCAGCTCCCGGCCGCCTGGCTAGCTTATGCCCAAAATAACAACACACAAATTGTATTCACTTAAACATTGCCTGGCCCATTAGCTCTAGCCTCTTACTGGCTAACTCTCACATCTTGCTTAACCCATTTCTAATAATCTGTGTAGCACCACAAGGTGGTCGCTTACCGGGAAAGATTCAGCATGTCTGACCTGGTGGCTGGCTCCATGGCGCCTGACCCAGAGAGGAGAGGCATGGCGATTGCCCCACTTCCCTCTTCCTCCCAGCATTCTGTTCTGTCTACTCCACCTACCTAAGGACTGGCCTATCAAATGGCCAAGGCAGTTTCTTTATTAACCAATGAAATCAACACAAAACAGAAGACCCTCCCACATCACTGGCTGGCCAGCCATTCCGACCTGATGAGTCCCAGGCCAGTAGAAGACCCTGCCTCAAAGAAATAAAAAAAAAAAAGCCAGCAGCTCCCGGGGAATGACATTCATCACTATCCTCTTTTTTCCACACATGCACACACACATACACTCATGGGGGAGGAGTGCTTATAATAAACAAGTCTATACAGAGAAAAGGCATAGGAATGTCTAACGCTCGTGGGTATGGATGAGGTAATTCTCACAGGTAAGGGACACAAACCTTGTTCTTCAAGGCATAATCAAACTAGTCTCAATTTGGCCTGTGAGAGCATGAAGCATGACTTGTGAATATAGTGAAAGCCCTGGAAGTGTGGACTTAAAAGTCAAATGTTTTTATCTTATGTGAGTTTCATCCTAATAAAGCTATCAAAAATAAGATTATAATATTTAATCTAAAATAACCTATAAATCATGGACACTGCTCATTATTATAAGGTATCCATGGAATCTCCATTTATGTATTTCTTCACTCAGAGGGAGGTTTTTCAGCAACTGTTGAAAAGTCAGCTAAGAGCAGAGAAAGTTTCTGCCACATTGCTCCTCTCTATGTCCTGGCTTTCTCCTAATCTCCTGTTATTTCTGTTAGCTCTTATATAGGGCAGCTGACCTTTGGTCGTGAAGCTATTGCACTCCTAGGTTCCTTTCTAATAACTAAGTTAAAGGCCAGCGCATCGTTCCGCTCAGTCCCCACTATGCCTACCCTCTCGGTGACCAGTTTTCCTGAGAGCTCCCATAATTAAATTCATCCTCACATTCTCCCTGCCACACTGCAGTCCTGTGTGTCACGCTGGCTTACCTCATCAGGAGGCTGTTGCTGCTGAGAACTGAGGTGAGTGATGGGGTAGCCACACACATAAATTCCAAACTGAGAAATAAGAATCTGGTGCATATCTCCATTCCGTCAACAGCAGAAACACAGGAGAGAGAGAAGAGTTGATGGGAAACTCACCCACATTTGGTTTCACCATGCATCACTGTAATAGTCAATGCCTTAGATTCCACTGCATGTCCCAGTCCTCAGGGAAAATTAATGCTAATGCCTTTCTGAAGAGTTGTTTATTATGTTCTCCTATAAGAACAGAAGTTTCTGACATTTACTCTAGCCAAGCTCTATTGATGATTACTCTTATTCTTGGACTGGAAGGAATCTATACCAACTAAGAACCGGGATGGTTAAAAACACAAAAATGTGCATGTATTCTTTGTAATCTAAGCTCTTCAATAAGTGAGTGGCTCTATCTTTGAGCATTTTGAGATTTATCAGATACCAATTATTCAGTTTTAATATAAGAAGATGCTGTCTAGACAGACAATGAATTCCACATAACCAATGAACTGACATAAACTCACTTCTGCCTGGTGTCAGCACTGTGAGCTACAGAAACCTGATCTAAGAGATGATTCAAGAATAAGGACATTTTGTTGGATGAGATTGGCTACTACTGCTTTTGTCCCTAATTTCTCTATTTTCTTTCTTCCTGGGCCTTAGGCCAGACCTGCCAGCAATCTGGAAGAACAGAGAAACAAAACCTGTTTGTTATAATCTCCCTCCAAGCTGTGCAAAAGCCACTGCCATTTCAGTTCAGAAATAGACTGGCTTCAACGGCAGGAAGAAGCCTCATTTCTCACTCCACCCTTCAAATCTCAAGCAAGGAAGATTGGAAAATACAGGTTTTTAGTTTTTCAATTTCTCCAAATATTGTACAGACTAGATTCAATTCATTCCATTAGAATATAAAGACAAATCTCACTTTATACATAAACATGCATTAATATAAATTATATATATATTTTTTACTGTGCTTGTATTATGCACATTATAAACAAATACGAATCTAGAAATTGCAAAAGGAAAGGTTGAGATGGACAAAACAGCAACCAGAACTGTGTTCCCCACACTGACAGTGGCAATGTGGCAGCTACCCATGCTGTTTTGTCTTCCTTCATGCCTTTCTTTTGTGTTTTTTGTTTGTGTTTTTGGTTGGTTGGTTGGTTGGTTGGTTGGTTGGTTGGTTGGTTGGTTGGTTGGTTGGTTAATTGATTGGTTGGTTGTTTGCTTGTTTGGTTGTTTGCTTGTTTGGTTGGTTGGTTGATTCCATTCTGCTTTTCAGAGTATGGTTTCTCTAGTCCATCAGAGCTGTCCTCAAACTTGGACTCTCTCCTTCGGCCTCCAAGAGCGAGGTTGGAGGCATGCACTAGCATTCTCAGCTCTTATTCTCCCCTTTTATTATGATACCCTTTAATTGTTCACCTCTACTAGGCAAATACTCTACCACCAACTCACATCCACAGATGGTCCTAAAATACTGTCAATTTTCCCTTAAAATTAAAGAACAAAATCTATACTTGAGAGGGCAACCACCGATTCCCCATGTTGTAAACACGAGATACATGATTGCTCAGCATACCAAGTCAAAGTCTAGTCAATATGATGATCGACTGTAAATACACCTTAATTTCTTAGTAGCTGGTTTACTGCTAGATGTACCTTTGAAAGAGAAGTTCCAGCATTTTCTTCATGCATCTCAGTAAACCATCTTGAGCACCTTACAATATACTTTTCTCATTCTGGAGACCCTCACTTTAGAGATCAACTTAACTGTAAACTAATAACTAGGTACATTAAATCCTTGAGATGAAAGCATGGGTTTGCCATTAGAAATTGGTCGTCTTGCATGCTGCCCAAACTAAAATGGCTTAAACCAAGCAGAAGTGCATTTCCTTCTCACACAAATTTGGATATAAAACGCTATGTCTTCCTACTTCTACCTTGCTACCCATATGAGCAACCCCATATGAGCTTTCTCTTGATGACTCAAGATCAATGCTTGAGTTCCAGACATTTCATCTGATTTTAATCCAATATTAAAGCAAAATCATCAAAACTGGCAAGGAAGGACAACAGCTCATAAATGTTATATTACTTTGATACCATTTCCATCCCACTGATGATGAAAGTCCATATAGAGCCATGAAAAAAGTCAGGATTCCTTTATGAAACAAAGATAAAATCCTCAGCCACAATGTGTACAGAAGTATAAACATATATAGATGTATTCACAGGGAAATGAAAGGCTTGCAACCTCTCCGCAACATGTTATTCTAGCACTAGAGAGCAACCATCTGATGGCAAAATCCTAGCCTGCAAAGATGATTGAGTTCACATGATGAACCAGCCTGTCTCCTCCAAAGTATAAACTATAATCCATGTGTAAAATGCCAATTCCAGAGAAAGCAATCGAAGTTAGCCTGGCTTCGCTGTAGTTTGAGACCTACAGGAGTGTATTAGCAAACTATTTTCTGAACCCGACCGCATCTGCTTTCTTGGATACCCAGCTTTGCTTTGATGCGAACCTTTCTAATTTTTCTTTTATGATTTTCAGGTGGGAGTCAGGTCAGAAATGAATTGTTCCCTATGAGAGAGCAAAGGAAAACAGTGGGCAGAGTCAGATAGGAAAGGAAGAACAACATTAAAGCAAGCAGGGCTTCCAGGCAGCACTACTGAGAAGAGACCTTGTCTGAAATAATCTTCAATTATTTGCCATCAGCGTGTGAAATATGAATGCCATCCCGCCTCGTGTCTCCCTCAGTAAAACCTGGCTTGTGCATGTGCTTTTCTTATGACCTACTCTTGATGAGAAACTTAAAGTTCTGAACTTTTTGTATACTTGACTGTTTTAGTCACTTGTAAAACAGATTCATAGACCCAGAAATTAAAGGCTGAGGAAGAATCAACATCAAGATGACAAGAATAATGTGAAAATAAATAGAATCCATTGCATTCTCATTAAAGTCATATTTAAATACGATCACATAGAGCTGATGAAGGGTTTTTCTTATCCTCCATATTCTTTCTAATAGAATTTTGAGTTAAATATAGATCTACTTACATGGTTTGATACATTTTTAAATGCACTTCAAATTTACACTGAATATTTTGCTTAACTTTGGATAGATTCACCGCTCTGTAAAATCTTTAGCGTTCATGTAAATTAATGGAATGTAGCTTACAACATGGAGAAAGAAACTGCCTATAAATAAGATATGACTAGCAAGGCATAGTCACATCTATAATCCCAGCATACAGGCTGAGGCAGGAGAATCGTTGTGAGTTCAAGGCCATCTTGGGTAGGCCTGTCTCACAAAAACAATGCAAATCAGAAATTATGACTGAACAAAGCAACAGCAGAAGAATCAGGAGGGAAAAAAAGGATACCGGTTCAGTCAGAGCAGAGGAGCTTTCTTGCTTTAGAAGTAGAAGCAGACAGCACTATACCACTGGACTAAGATGCAAAGATCCACTAACATATATGAAATTAAAAGGATCTTTCCAGGAGAAGTGACTTCTAAGACAGGTAAAATTAAAGTGCAGCACCACGGGCTGAGGACAGTGACAAATGACTCAAGGGCAATGGCTCTGCAGGCACAAGGCAGACTGGCACAGCCTCGGTGCCGTAGCGGCCCCACCAGGGCTTGGTCATATGACCTAGGGCGAGCCAGTTAAATATAAGTAGAAATGGTTGGTGAAGCTTCGAGCAAAGAGTTATCAAAGGACACCTCGTGGATGTAATGTCCTCTGACTTTTTCTTTCTTCCTAGAAGTTAAAAGCCACAGCCACTTTCTTGGGAGCACAGCAGCAAAAACTACTGAGGGATGGAAATAATGAAGACACAAGGCACCTCAGCCACAAGGGGTATGCTTAAGCGTCAACATATTATGGGCTTACAAGTATGTAAAAGGAAAAAGAAAATTTCCCCCTCACCTGTGGGGTTGATTTTATTTTCTGCTACTAAGAGCTAATAGGGTCAAAGGTGATTTAGATGGGAAATGATGCTGGGAACCTTGGGTATTGCAAATAACCTAAAATATGGAGTTGCTGAGGAGAGGACGTAGAGAAACAGGACTTAACAAGACTGACACCGTCATTGAAGCACTATTTTGACCTTAAAACCCAGATCATGGGCCCCAACACTTGCCAAAATGGAAACAAAGACCTAGTCCATGCTTCCAGGGACGCCCCAAGGAAGAAGGTCCCTAAGTATTCTTACCTTGCTTTTTGACTTCTATCATTACATATCTTGCTAACTGAAGTATGCTGACCAGGATATGATTTTGTGCATAAGAGACAAATAGCTGTAAGGCTCAGGACTGCATGACTCAGGCAAGTTTCCCATGCAGCTGCTCTTTAGCAATAAAGACTTTCTTTTTCAACTGTAGGATTGTCAATGTGGTCTCAAGTGGGCTTACCTCACAATGGTAAAATGACAAGCAAAACCAGGGTATTCTAGACTGCCATGCATAGGTCTTTGCTAAATATAAGCAGAATAGTTAACAAAAAAAAATGTTTGTTAGCTTACTCTAGAAACCTGTGTGAGGCCCCTCCATAGGACATAGCATTAAAGCAGTTAGGACATTTCAAAAATGAGAATATGGTAGTTCTTGTTGTTTTCTGCTATATATATATATGCTTTTTAAGTATAAACTCAGACTGGACTAAGCTAGCTAGACTCTTTGAAGAAACACTAAGAGAGCAGCATCAAACACAGCCTTCAGCAAGAAACTCTGTACTGACTGCCTGAGAGTCTCCATTAGGGTATTTGATGGGTGGAAACTCCAGCTGATTCTCTACCCTGCTCTGAAACCTCCACAAGTTGGGAAATGGTAATCTTACCAGAAAATGAGTCTGGTGACCCAGGGTTTGCGCTCACTCATCCCACTGAAACACGGTTTGTGTTCGAAATGTTGTTGTTAAGGTTGGAGGCATGTGTCCAAATGTACGTCAAGTTCTCAGTACCGTGTGACATAAACAGACATCTGGCAAACATGTGATTACATATCCCAGTGCTTGAAACCAATAGAAAGATGCCACAGCTGACCAGATCTGGAAAGCAGATGACAGTCAAATAAGAGGGGAGGAAACAGCTTCAAATCGCAAGTCTGAAGCAATGATTAAAAAAGAGAGGGACGATTACTTCCAACCTGCATTTTTCTACTCGACTAAAGAATCAAGCAAGTGTGCTTGGGAAAATTAAGGTTTTGTATCAAATTGCAAAAAGTCTGAACGTTTAGCCTACTGTACCTTTCCTCTGGAGAGCTCAGGTTACATACATCAAAGAAATTGTGCTTGCCACTACTTCTGGTATAAGACACAGTTTATTCTTGTCTTCTCCAGTTCCTTCTCAGTTCACTGTCAACCCCCACCTATTCCTAGATGATACTGCTCTCGGCTTAAATGAAACCTTTTGCAGGTAAGTATATATAAGTAAGTATATAAGTATATATACTTACTGGACTCCTCCTGCATCGAGCCTAGGAAAAGAACATGAGCTAAGCCACTCATAAAGTGCATCAGCAAACATCAGGTTCACAGTGGCCTCGGTCACTGTTTCAGGTAAGCTAGGAACCCAGTTTAGAAAACATCAGTTCAACGTGTGTGTTTTAATGATATTCAAGAGACGGGTAAGAAAAAAAAACCATGGTATATTACGTCATGGCTCTTAAAGCTTCTTCTTGGAAATGACTAATACCAGTCACTTCAGGTCCCCTTTTATGGCCCCAAAAAAATGTTCCATAGCCAAGACTGAGATCAGATGGGCAGAGGGAAACAATTCTAGTAATAAACCCAGGCTGAAGGAAATTTCATTTTCGAGCCAGGACTACTAAGTAGCACATGTTTCAGGATATTTCTTCCACATTCTTCTTGGGGACCATAAAATTGAAAACTAATAAATAAAACTGTACCATGAGGTCAAAATAAATGTCTGTAAAGTAGCAAAGGTTATAATCATTTATTATAGGTGTCAGCCGATATTTGAAACAACTCTAGCAACCGAGAGCCTTTCTTTAGAGGCCAACAGCGTGGAGAGACCTTCACGGAGTGTTCCTCCCTTCAGAATTCTCTTGAGTGGAGTAAATATTAGGGCTGTCAGTCACCCTAGGAAACAGCGAACCGTGGGCGGAATATGTGTCCTTAGAGGTTAAGAAACGCGAGGCATGTGGCCCGAGAGAGGTTAGGGCACAGACTAGGAACAGCACGGGTCATATTACTCTTTCTGACTTAATGGGGTTTGGGAAATGTGACCTCTCATGTGACAATGGAACTTTCATACTCACGCTGTGGGTCTCAGCCGAAAAGTCATGTGGTCAGACATCTAACCTGCACACTTTACCCAGCATGGCGTCGCCACTGCTCTCTTCTGCTTAATGAGCTTTGTCTTCCCAACACTTGCTGCCGTATTGTATGTCTCATCTCTTTCTTTGTTCCTATTTACTAGACAGTAAACTATGTAGGAAAGAGTTTTTGAGATATTCTCGGGCGCTAGAAGAGTGTTTAGCGTGCAGTAGGCTCTCAGATATGAATAACTGGAGACATGGCTGCTGAGCCCTCCATCCAGCAGATAGTGGAAAGGCTAGCTTTAGCCCCCAGAAGAGCTCAGCATGAAGGCCTCTATCCTTAGGAAGAGCATATGTGACAGCTTTAGGTGTGTGAACCCTTGCCTCATCCATAATAAACAGCCCAACGTAAGAATTTCTGCAGTAAGATCTTTCTGGGAACCGCATGCCTTCACTAGGGCCTCAGGAAATGGTCTTCTGGTCCAAAGCAGTCTTTGTTGTTCAGTCAAGAGGAGATAAGGAGTTTATTCCACTCACACATTTCCATAGATATAATAGAGATACAGTTATAAATTATGGATAGTCAGACGCGTATGACTGCTTCTCCCTTGTTAGGAAGTGGCATGGTCTCCTTCGTCTTTTGTCCACTTTCTACAGCTTATCCTAAAACACACCCATCCCTCAACTTCCTGGTGTGTTAAAGATAAGAAGCATTCCATGACCCCCGAACTAAGCTAAACGCCTTTGCTAATGTCTCCCTGGTACTGCTTATACTTCCTGTTTCGTGAGTTTAATCTACGCTCCAGGAAGTCAGGCAACAGCCTGTCCGCCCACTGCATGCCGTATGGCTCCACCAAAATCCAGCCAATAAAAACTAGTGTGCTGAAGGAGTGAATTGGTTATTCAGTTAGGTGAGATTGGTATAACCTAAGGAAACTCACGTACAAATCAGATACCATCCGCAGTGTGAGTGGCTAGTTTCTCTGTGCACATGCAGTACGTTTTAAATGTGTAAGGAGGCTCCTGGCATGTCCTGTGCGCTTACACAAAGGAACTATTGAATGGAAAGACGTTGTCTTGGAATCGTGTATTTCCTCAGTTGGTGAACTCTGAAAATACTCTCCCTATCATCTGCAAGCTGCAGCAGTGTCCTGATTGGTTTTTAGAGAAGATCCTTACATTTTAGAAGTTGAAAATGAGTGCGCTAGAAAAAGATGTGATTGAATTCACGTACAGAAAAGGTATGATACGTGCTGAAAAATATTCTAGCTCAGTTAAGTAAGCATCTAAAATTTACCTAAAATTAATTCGGCCACCATTCTGATTCACTCAGTATAACTGGAAACACAGATTATGTTAATTCCTCCTATTGACTATACATTTCGTTTCCTTTTGAAGGGAGTCTCTCCGATGCAGGGCCATGAAACATCATACCCCAGCCTGGAGGCTGCCTCCTTCGCCCCTCTAACACTGACGTTCCAAACACAGGGGCAGACTTGTGTATGGTCCCTCATGTATTGTAACCAAACACAACCTCCTAAGCTTCTGCTCTGTCATGAAAGAATTCAATAGTGCTTCTTAAGATTTTTCTTTTAGGGAGTGATTTTTATGACTTCCTAAAAAGCCTAGTCTAATTGCACTGTTTCTCAAATGAGTATATTAATTAGATCAACCTTATGTGGTCAGTCTAAATTATTAGAAAATCTAGTGAAAAATAACCATACATTATTTATGCCCAAGTATTATTGCCTTTCTAAAACCAGGACCAAGAGACGTAGAAATACGTCTTGTGCTTCCACAAGCTGCTCACCGCTGTTGTAAGTGAAATGTGCTGTCAGAGGAAAGCAATTGGGAGCACGAGTTTGGAGTCATGTGACCTAAGACTGAAGCCTGCTCTTCTGTCACTTATGACAAATAACTAGTCATCCAGGAGCAATGGCAAGAAAGAGCAGTTACTAGCACCCTGAGAGAATGGCTGTGGAGAGAGGACCAATGTCATATCAGCTATTGGACAAATCACCTACATTCTCTGGGACCATTTCCCGCTATAAAATGGAAGCCCCGATACCTACTTCATAGAATATAGCCACGTATCTGGCACTTGAAAAAAAAAATAAGTAAATGGTACTTTTCTACCTACCCATCAAATATGGTTTGACCCTGTCTAGATGGGGCATGATTTGGGACATCTTCCCAAGTAAAGTATCCCATTGCTGGGTTATAGACCATGTTTGATACTTTGGGACCTTAAAATGAGAAATGAGCTTTTTTTTTTTTGTTTTTAAAGTTCCCTGCCAGTTATGCCAGTAAATGCTTAGTGATTGGTTCAAATCTGATCAAGCCCCATACCAGTAATTCCTGAACGCATGCCACATAGTCCCTAAGAGGAAAAGGCTGTCTCTTATTGTTTAATACTACATAATTAAGAATAGGAGAAAGAAGCCAGTGAGTTGTCTCAGTGGGTAAAGGCACCTGCCACCAAGTCTGAGAACCTGAGTTCAATACCAACAACCTAGAGGGTAGGATGAGAGAAATAACTCTCACAAGTTCTCATCTGACGTTCATACATGTGCTGTGGCACATAGGCACACACGCATGCACACACACACACACACACTAAATGTATGTATGTAAAAAAATTAGGTGAGAATGAAATTGTGATCTTTTATGTAGATATCCAATGTAGTAATGTAGGACCTTCTCCAAGATTTGATATATTAGATTTACATTTTTCTAATTGTAGAATATATTTACAGTCTCATATAAAGAGATATGATGCAATAGGCAATGAAGATGTACTTTGTACTGAGGAAGTATACAGAATATTAGTTCAGCTTTTATTTTGGTA
Source organism: Arvicola amphibius (assembly GCF_903992535.2). Taxonomy (NCBI): domain Eukaryota; kingdom Metazoa; phylum Chordata; class Mammalia; order Rodentia; family Cricetidae; genus Arvicola; species Arvicola amphibius. The sequence continues at coordinate 12,105,210 of NC_052064.1, forward strand.
ATTAGCTCAGTATAAATGGATACAGAAATATAAGGAGTTAACATAAATCCTAAATATGTATGACTATTCCACTAATCCTCTATCTCTCATTGTCTCTGTTTCTATCTCTGTGTGTGTCTCTCTCTTCTTTTTCCTCTCTCTCTCTCTCTCTCTCTCTCTCACACACACACACACACACACACACACAAAAACACACGTTTTGTTTCAAGAACTCTCTATAAATCTACATGTATAGAAAGTTGAATGCTAAAATACTCTGAGACAATTGTACATCCCAAGATACTCCTGCAATTGCTCTACTGAGATCCTAAAATTTGAAGCCAGCACTAGAGACTCAAAAATCACATAAAAGAATAAAGGAAAAATCCTTTTGTAGAAGGCTCTGGGCAGACTCTGCTCATGGGAGACTCCATCTGAATTCTAACCACAAGGAGAGAAATGGAAAATAATAGAGAAAATTCTCCCTGAAGGGGAAAGCTTTTGATCCTACCTCCTGTAAAATGCTATTGCCTGTGTTCATTACAGATTCTAATTTATCCTGCTCCGAAAGTCCTGACTCTGAACCACAGATAAGAATCCAGGTTTATCACAGACCCAAAGTTCCCTTTCCTGTGCTGTTTGCAGTTCAATGGTTCTCCTCTAATAGGAGACTGCACTCTGGTGAGTTAAGGATAGATCCGGCTTTGTTTCGAGCTCAGAGCTTCTTGCCTGCTCTTTTTCTAATCCCTCCATCTCTCCATTGCTGCATTATGTTGGAGCCCTCTAGCATTTATACCCAGGTAATCAATACCTAGCAGTTCCTCCACCCGAGAAAACAGATTGCTAAAGACAGTTACTAAATAATACAGAAAATGAAGAATATTAGAGAAGTTAAAGACAAGGGAGCAAGCGAGATCAGTCTCCTGGGTTTGTCTTTAAAAGCAAGTCCTCTTACCTGAGCTAGAGTATGTCGTTGTCACCAGAGTAAATTCATAATAAAATCAGTTCAGAGGAGAAAACACAACTCAGCAAAACAGATCATTTCAAAAGAAAGTAAAGCATTCTGGACTAAAGAGATGGCTCAGGTAAGAGGATTTTCTGTGCAAACATGAAGGCCTGAGCCCCTCTAGTACCCATGAAAAGGACAGAGAGGTTTGTATGTGAGTCCTACAATCCCAGGGCTTTGGTGAGCAGAGATGCTGGACTCAGTGGGGCTTGCTGGCTGCCAGCCTATTTGCAGATTCAGTGAGACACCCTGTCTCAAGAGAAAATAGCAGAGAGTGATAGAAAGAACAGGACATGCAATGGCCTCTTCTGTATTCTACATGTTCCCATGCACATGTGCATGTGCATGCATACATACACACACACACATGTGCATACCACCACATACACACACTATACACACACATGAAAAAATACAAATAAAATATTTTCCAAGATCTCGAGATTTGTTTAATGTTTTGTGCCTCTCATCAAATTTATCGAATTAATAATTCTATAGTTTGACTTTTAATATGAGTTAGCAATGCAAGCACAAAATGCTTATGAACATATTAGATAAAAATACTAAAGTCCTTCATTTCAGTACTGTGTTCCATGAGTGATAATGTACAAGACAGGTTGTCTCACCTGAAACACTAATCAAAGCTTACCATATTTTACAGGGTTCCGTCCATTAATGCTTGTTCTCAATGTAGTATTTGTGTCTCATATGATGTGCTGGTTGCTTGTATTGTCGATTGATAGGTGTATAATGTACTAGATAATTATGGATATGACAAATTCAATTACAGTGAGTTAGCGTTCACCTACTGTCTGCAATATGGGTTTCCTAATTACCCCATCTAAAAACATAGCCGTGTTTCCAGAAATGTGTTGTTCTCATCGCATTAACTTTAAAATTAGGCAACTGGAAACTACTGAGCACAGGATGAGTAGAAATATACCTAATATCTACTTCTCTAGTAAAAGTATGCATAGGAAAATGAGTCTATGAAATTTATGGTTAGTCATCTTAAATTGAACGAGTAAATTAATTGTGCAAGAAATAGGTAGGTCATATCCGTATAGCCCACGAGTGTACATGCTGGATTGAGTGTCTTCACCAAGGTCACCGATCAGAACTAGCTAGGTGGATGTTCCATCAAAACAAAGATTTGCCGAGAGCACAAACTACAATGCTTTAATTATCAACTCTAATCTTTTTAATCTTGTAGTGATTCTTATCATGAGACGCCAGGCCATAGTTGAAGGTTGTCTAAGGAATTATAGTTACTGCTGCTTTTCCTCGTGTCAGGTCTTCCTCACACCTGGCACCAGGTAAATATAGCTTCTACTTGCTGATGCATTTTAATGAGAAACTCTGACCTATCGCGCTCATATGCATCATAAAAGCTGACCGTAAGCTCTGACAGACCACCCTTTCACCTTCTAGTTAACCTCTCTGAAAATCAAAATAAAACTCTTCTTTCAGCGGAACGTATGGATGCAGTGGGTGTGTAGACTTGTCTACATGACGCGTGTAGTCTCAGTCATATTGCCTATTTGGAAATAAGTTTGTGTTGTGAGATCATATTACTGACAGAAACTTGAACATCTGGGGTACAGTTCCAACCTCTCTTCTGCTTTCTGCTCTCATCAAGTCTGGTTTTACATACGAATTTAGTCTCCCCTGACTCTGACCTTGCCCCACTCCCTGCCACTGCCCTTCCACCTTCGCCATTTTCTATGAGGTAATTATATAAAAGCCACTATTCTTTCATTGATCTTTATCAGAAAAATTGGTTCACTGATTATTCATCCCCTTCACATATTCACAATTTGTGATTGTTTAATGTCACTTTTCCCTTTTTTTGAGGACACAGTAAATAAGAACTAAAAAATCAAGGCATAACAATTATTAGCTGGGTGTGGAGGATTTACGCTGCTGGAAGGAATATAAATTGGTAGGTTCATTATGGAAAATAATGTGAACTACTAAATTTTGAATGGCACTATATTATTGAGAGATGCCAGTTGGATGGTCTGCTAGTGGAAAACTTTATCTCAAAGAAACAACTGATCAAGGACCTCAACATAAAACCAACCACACTGAACCTGATAGAAGAGAAAGTGGGAAGTACACCCGAATGCATTGGCATCAGCGACCACTTCCTAAATATAACCCCAATAGCACAGACACTGACAGCAACAATTAATAAATGGGACCTCCTGAAACTGAAAAGCTTCTGTAAAACAAAGGGCATGGTCAACAAGACAAAATGGCAGCTTACAGAATGGAAAAAGTTCTTCACCAACTCCATATCAGGCAGAGGTCTGATCTCCAAAATATGCAAAGAACTCAAGAAGCTTAACATCAAAAGAACAAATATCCCAATTAAAAACGGGGTACATACCTAAACAGAAAACTCTCAACAGATGAATCTAAAATGGCTGAAAGACACTTAAGGAAATGTTCAACATCCTTAGTCATCAGAGAAATGCAAATCAAAACAACTCTGAGATCCCATCTCACACCTGTCAGAATGGCCAAGATCAAAAACATGTTGGAGAGAATGTGGTGTAAAGGGAACACTCCTCCATTGTTAGTTGGAATGCAAACTTATACAGCCACTTTGAAAATCAGTATGGTGATTTCTCAGAAAACTAGAAAACAATCTATCTCAAGAACCAGCAATACCACTTTTGGGTATATACCCAAAGGATACTCAATCATACCACAAGGACATGTACTCAACTATGTTCATAGCAGCATTATTCATAATAGCCAGAAACTGGAAACAACCTAGATGCCCATCAACCAAAGAATGGGTAGAGAAAATGTGGTACATTAACACATTAAAGTACTACTCAGCGGTATATAATAATGACATCTTGAAATTTGTAAGCAAATGGATGGATCTAGAAAAAACATTGAGTGAGGTAATCCAGACCCAGAAAGAGAAATATAATATGTACTCACTCATAAGTGGCTTTTAGACATAAAGCAAAGAAAAACCAGCCTATACTCTACAACCCCAGAGAACCTAGATAGCAAAGAGGACCCCAAGAGAGACATACATGTATCTAAAAAGGAAGGAAAAAAAAGACAAGATCTCATGAGCAAACTGGGAGGGGGGGTCACAGGAGATGGTAGAAGCAGAGACAGAAGGGAAGGGAGCAGAGAAAATGTATAGTGCAATGAAAACAATAAAAAGAAAAAAAGAAAGAACTGTACCCTCATGCGTATGATTGCATCAACCCAATAGCTAAGATAGCTAAGACAGAGAATAAATCAATGTGTATTAGTTACTTTTTAAATCATTGAGATAAAGTAATAGAAAGAAACTAAGGGGAATGGGTTCATGTTGGCTCATGAATGGAGGGCATACAGACAATCCTGATGAAAAAGTCCTGGTGGATTTCAGGGATGTTCATCCTCTGGCAGCAGGACCATGAGGCTGCTCGGTTATAGTCAGTGGGTTAGAATGATGGACACTGGGTAGGAATCAGGGCATCCTACACTTCTCAGTTCCATGTCTGAGCACTCAGGTCCTCCTCCTAAAAGTTCTGTAACCTCCCAATGCTACACCACCATCTGGGGACCAAGGGTTCAAACACGTGAGCTTTTGGGGGATATTTTATACGCAAATAATCACAGTAGGTGCACACCAACTGATAAATCAATAAATAAAACATGGTACATACCCAAAGCTGAGTATTAGTCAGCCATAAATCCTAATAAAAAAATCTACCATTAGTGATATGAATGGATTAAAAGGGCAGTCATCACGCTAAGTAAAATAAACCAAATGAAAAAAGAGAAATACCGTAAATTCTTACTTATATGTACTAAAGCATCAAAATCACTGAAGCAGAGAATGTAAGTTTTTACCAATGCGAAGGGTGTGGTATAAATGAGATGCTTTAAGGGAAAGATACAAACACCTGGGGCTCTAGTCTACAGCCTGGACAAAACACTGACACAAAGCAATTTAAGGGAGCAGGGGAATATTTGAGCTCATAATCCCAAGTTAGAGCAGTAGCTAGCTAGTCATACCGCAGCCACAGTCAAGACCAGATAGAGACGGAATACGTGCTGCTTGGTAGTCCGCCAGCTTCATGGCTCTTGTGCAGCACAGCATCCTAAACCAGGTGCTGGGGCCACTCACTGAGGACAGGTCCTCCCACATCAGCTAAGGGAATCAAGCCAGTCTTCTCTCGGGCACGTCAACCTCACCGAGACTCTTCCCAGGTGATTCTAGGTTATGTACAGTTGACAACTAAAACTCACCAGCTCAACGATTATTGCTTATGTGAAACTTGCTAAGGATGTATCTTAACTGTCCTTACCCCCACACACACACCCATGTGCATGCACACACATGTACATATGCACGCACATTCATACACACACACACACACACAAACGAGTGCTTGTGATGTATAATTTCATTATGGCAAATAATTTATAATATATAGAGAGACAAATACGTGTGTGTATAAAACCATGTGCATCTATAGAAAATGTATAAACTAGCCGGGCGGTGGTGGTGCACGCCTTTAATCCCAGCACTTGGGAGGCAGAGGCAGACAGATCTCTGTGAGTTCGAGGCCAGCCTGGTCTACAAGAGCTAGTTCCAGGACAGGCTCTAAAAAAGCTGCAGAGAAACCCTGTCTCAAAAAACCAAAAAAAAAAAAAAGAAAGAAAGAAAATGTATAAACTTACATATACACAAGTTTATTTCTCATTTATATATTAATTAACTGGGGAAGGAAGGAAGGAAGGAAGGAAGGAAGGAAGGAAGGAAGGAAGGAAGGAAGAGAGGGAGGGAGGGAGGGAGGGAGGGAGGAAGGAAGGAAGGAAGGAAGGAAGGAAGGAAGGAAGGAAGGAAGGAAGAGAAACATGGTTTATTCGGATAGTATTTACAAATGCCACCTCAGACAGCAAGGTTCCGTGGGCAAAGGGAGGAAGGTAGAAGATAAGGCCTAACGCACGGGCTAGATTTTTAAGCTCTTAATCCATGGTGCTAAGAAAAGAGGGAGAATGGATGCATTAAGCAGTCATCAGTGTTCTTCATCTGCGAAATTTCCAGATCTACAGCACCCTCTGTTAATGGCCCTTAGGATCACCTGTGCCCATACCCTGACTTTCCAATGCAAGGCACAGTGCCGAAGAGCAGGTAGGAAGCCATTTCTCTTTTCTACTGTTTTTTAAAGAAGGCCCTGAAAGGAGCTGAGCTTTCTACTTGTTTTCTAACTTTCTAAAGCAGCTCTGTTCAGGTCCCCAGGCACAAAGGTATGTGACTCATTTAACTAATTACCTCTCTCATTGGGCTTAGTTGAACTCATTATGCTTATTTCAGGAGCCTAGATTCGTACCAGGAACAAAAACGTCTGCTGAGTGTCTAGATTTTGATAGCTTTTGCAGTGGGCCACATTCCATGGCTCATAATTACTCGAATTAGATGATAGTATTGATAAAATTGAAGATGCAGCCTGTATCTAATTTGTGGACCTCCTTTCCTTTGGAATGGTGGGCACTGATTTCATTTGTTTGAAGCACCAAGGATTCATGTGAAAGTATAAAAGTAGTTGTTAGGAAGATGAGGGAATCAGTGGGTTCTGGAAGAGGATAAAAGGAGAATGGTCAAAATGTCTTACCGACGTGTATGTAAACCACCTCTATCATTATTATATGCTATTAAAAGTGCTAAGTGGGTTTAACAAAGAAACCCCATTGGGACTCAGAATAATAGACAGTTTGAGGAGTGTAATTTCTTTCCTTAAAACAAGCATTAGAAGATGAGGCAGACAAAAAAAAAAAAAAAAAAAAAAAAACAAAAAAAAAAAAAACGGGAAATATGCTGTATACACTTAACTCTCACAGCTAAAACGGCTATAAGTAGACTTAAAATTCAATTAGTGGGTAGCCTGGGGTGGTTGTTTGAATAATTGGGCTCCATAATCTCAGAGTGAGTGGTACTATGAGGAGGTGTGTCTTCATTGGACTGGATAAGGCCTTGTTGGAAAAGGGGAGCCACTGTGAGGGTAGGCTTTCTGGTTTCCTGTGTAGGATGCTGCCCATGTGTCTCAGCTGACTTCATGTTACCTGCAAGATGTAGCACTCCCAGCTCCAGCGCCACATCTGCCTCCATGCCGCCACGTTCCCCATGAGGAGAACAATGGACCGAACCTCTGAAACTGTAAGCAAGCCACCCCAATTAAGTGTTTTCTTTTTAGGAGTGGTCATGGTCATGGTGTTTCTTCACAGCAATAAAAAACTTAAGACCCCTTGGAACAATAGCTGCTAATGCAAAGTTCTGGGTCACCCCTTCCTGTCCTTTAAGAACTGGAGAAAATTGTAGTCATTTCTGGAAGCTTCAGGGTCATGAACATTAGATGTCTAAACCCCCAACTCATTCTACTCACCCTGTGGAAAAGAGATCATGCCCCAAAGGGCCATAATGAGAATCTCCTTCATACCATGGACTCCCACCATCAGCTTTGTGTGTCTGGGATATGCACTCTTGGAAGCGTACATCCATTGTGAAGGTATAGAGCTATTCTCCTGAGTCATTGCAATCTGGACTGCTGAGGCAGTACACTACTGGAATATTCACAGCCAATGTATTGTAGGGGTACAATGATGGTACAGACGCAGGGATAGGAAAGAAGAAAAGAGAAGGAGAAAGGTTAACTTAGGGATATCAGATCACACCAAGAGTGAGGGAATTCCGATTCTCTACAGCATAGCAGGATGGTGCTCACAGCTGAAGAGATCGGAGGACTTACGATCCAGGTTTGAGTTTTACACATCGTGTATATTACTATAATGTAATCCTTACATTCAAATGAATAAATACAGCCAGTCTTCATGTGCTCTACATGGTAGGGTAATTACAGATAATAATAATAATGTACTATATATTTCAAAAAGAAGAATGAAGCACGCGGAGGTCAGTATTTTCATTTCCACAATCATGGTGTCTCCAGCCAGTGGTAAACTTTATTTAGAAGTTTAACAGCAGTGCTACATCAAAATTTTATCAGTAATCCAACAAGCATATAAACCTATTGTTGTGCTGTATTAATATTTTAATGTCTCTTCAGTAATAACCTGCAATGAACAAAGAAATAAGCCCGTCCTCACATGAAATATTTGGTCTGTTTTACAATGCAATGTAGCTAAAACACTATGAGAAAATGGCATGAAAGATCACTTACTTTCCTTACTTACCTCAACTATATCATGTTGTAGTTTTCATAGAGCATAAGATGCATCTTATTTTATGTATTTTACAAATTTTGACAAATGTCAAGAACAAAGTACTCAATCAATTTCACAAACTTGATACATGTCCTTTTTTATTTTGTTTTTTGAGGGTTTCTCTGTAGATTTGGAGCCTATCCTGGAACTAGCTCTTGTAGACCAGGCTGGCCTCGAACTCACAGAGATCCACCTGCCTCTGCTTCCAAAGTGCTGGGATTAAAGGCCACCTGACTAATGTTTCTGTCCCATCTGAAGCTCCATTCACATTCTTTTGAGCTTTCCTATTCTCCAGCCAGATTTCTGTCAATCCAAATACTAATATATATATATATTATATATAATTTTTATTTTTGAAATCATATAATTTCATCATTTTCTGCCTTCCCTTTTTCCATTTGAACCCTTCCTGTCCACCCTGCTTTCTCTCTCTCAAATTCATGAGTTCTTTTTCTTTAATTGTTTTACACACACACACACACACACACACACACACACGCTCACACACACACACACACACACACACACACAAAACCTGTCCTGTTTTATGTTTTATACCTGGCTGTATAATGTTACCTACATGCTATGAAACCTCCCAGAAATAGCAGAAGAACTTCACCCATGAACTTTTGTCAGTATGACTGACCAAACAAGACCTGAACAATGACAGTCCCAGTGGACATGGTGACATAGAAGGGAGAAACCTTATGGGGTCTCAACCCTAAAGAACTAGTCAACTAGGGACCACTGAGAGAGAGAAATGCTCTTCCCAAGAGAAGAGCCATCCAATTAGTTATCCACCACCAAGCAGTGATCTCTGATGTCATATACATAGAGTTTAATATATTTTTAATTTATTTTTAATTTTAATATATTTTTAATTTATTTTAATATATTTTAATACACTTAACTGACAAATCAAAGTACTCATTTTATATAAATTTACAGAGTACTATGTGCTATTATAATGTATATATATATATATATATATGTTGCAGTGTTTAATTTTCCTACCCATATCTATCTCCTTAAAAAGTCATCATTTCTTTATATTTTACAACATTCAAACTTCATTCTTCCTTTATGATTCAATACATTATCATTATTATTAGTCACAACACCATGAAATAGCTTGTCAAACCATAGATTACTTTTATCTGTTCTAGAATTTCATGAATGGAATCAGCATAATACTGAGATTTATACTTGTACGTGGTAGTAACTTATTTCTTTTCAATGCTAAATAGTAGCTGTCACAGGATTTACCAAAATTGTTCTATCAATTCTTTTGCTGATAGACACACTGCTATATTAAAAGCTATAGATTCAAGGAAAATGAAATTTTCAGGCAAATTGGTGGAACTAGAAAATATCATACTAAATGATGTAACCCATACCCAGAAAGCTAAATACACCATTGGGGGCTCATTTAGCCCCTTCCCTTAGGAATCTTTCCAGAATTGTCCATAAATGGCTGAATGCTTTTTCCATTGGCTGCTGCCCACCATGGATCGAGTTTGTCTCCAGACAGTAGCATCCTCACACAGACATGGGTATCTGAGGGGATGCTGGGCCTGCCGCTAAAACCCACTAAAGACCCCGTTTAAATTAAAAGCAGTCTGAAGAGATGTACTAGAACCCCATATTATGGCTATTGATCACATTCCCCCTTCGTTTGCACATAATGCAGTTGGTGACATTTGTAAAATGCAGAAGACCATGCAAACGTGACTGGCCACCCACTCTGAGCAAGCCACTGAGGCTCGGAGAGGCTACACACAGCACCGCCACTATCTCTGTCAGCCGGAATAAATAGAATCAACATGCTTTTACTCTGAGCTGGGAACAATCTTTAAATGTTTAGAAGCTAGGGCACGTCTGTTATTCTTATCTTACAGAGTTGTCCATGAACAGTGCTGAGTAATTCACGAAAACCACGCTCTACCTTTTATAAAACATTATATGAATGTATGTTTTGCAAATCTGTGGGACGTACTAACTTCATATCTCTTCCCAGTCCAGATTATATCCAGGCAGGACATCCTCAGCAGGAAACCTGAGGTTAATAGAATGCCGATCTTTGTCTACTTGAAAAATCCTTCCCTGCAGTTTGCAACAGCTAAAAAAAGAGAAAGCTTTCCGTCCACACATTTCCTTCCACCATTGCCCCTACGGCCTTCGCCATGTTGTGAGCAAGTGTCTGCCCTCACTCAGTGGCCAACTGACCGAAAGCCGAAAGCCGGAGCTGTATCCACACCCTCTGCATGTATATAATGTAGCCTTATTTTTGGCATATAGTAGAGATCCTACAAATGTCTGTTGAAATTGCTGAATTAATTTGCCATCAAATAACAACAACCCACCTACCTACATAGCTGCATCTCGCAGGAAGCAGCCAGGCCCAGCAGGGTCAAATAGATGAAGGGAATTCATCTAAAATCAATTTATTTGGGGGAGAAAATGTACTGTATCCCACGGAATGATGCAGTTTCGCCTTTTGTACAGTGCTTCAGACCTGTACATGACCATAATTTTATGTCAAATATCAAGTCCCGGAAGTCATGTTGAGATAGATTACATTTCTGTACACAGTGTAATACAGCCCTAACAGCCCCCAGGAGCTGGAGTTACAGAAGGTGAAAATGCTAACAGTTTACCTGGCATTGGCCAGATTTTATATGGCTAGGAAAGAAAATGTTTGCTTATCTAATGCCTATGCTCACAGTGTATCAATTTTCAGAGAGATACAATGTATCAATTTTCAGAGCGAGCTCGCCCTTCTAAAGGAACGGGAAATGCGCGTCTCGCTCTCAACCAGGGCTCTCCTTTCCAATTAAGCAGACCGAAGCTCCAAAGACAGCTCAAGGTTGTTGTAAGAAGTCCATAGGGCCCCTGACTATCTTTTCTGAAACTGATGAAAACTACTTAGGATAGCGCAGGCTATGGATCAGTAAAATACATGTCTGGCTGGCTGATAACTTCGGTGAACTCGGCAGAGGCCTTGTTGAAATGAAACCGTAATTGACCGGAGTGATACCCAAGTGGACTGAGCGCAACGTAGCCACTAGATAGCCCCTGCTTTTTCACCAAGGCGTGAAAGCAACTGCAAAGTGAGATTCTTTTTAATTAAAAGAAAACCTTACCTATCTATCCATCTATCCCTCCCTCCCTCTCTCTCTCCCTCCCCCTCCCTCTCCCTCTCTGTCCCTCTCTGACCCTCTCTCTCTCTCTCTCTCTCTCTCTCTCTCTCTCTCTCTCTCTCTCTCTCTCTCTCTCTCTCTCTCTCTCTGACTTGGCCTGTCTGCCAAAGCACTTTAACACAGGCAAATCAGTTTTAATGAGCAGAGAGGCTTTCTTTCCCACCTGCCAAAGGAAGGAGGTAGAGGAGTTTCCGTGCTGGTGTCTTTATCTGCCATTGAGTCTAAAGTCCGCACTGAGAAGGCAGCCAAAGCCCTTCTGTACCCTGTTTGGCATATTGGAAACCCTGTGCACAATGGCCTGGCCACACCCTTAGCCTCCTGCAGCTCACAGCTCCAGACCCATGTGCCAGCCTCAAGCTGGGCTAACGTGCTACTGCCTCAAAGACAATATTAATTACCTTTTTTAGTTTCTGACATTATAATTTATTATATCTCTTCTCCCTTTCCTTTCCTCCCTCCAAACCCTTTCATATACTCCTTTCTCTCTTTCAAGTCAATGATCCCTGGTTTTTCATTAACTGTTACACATATATACCTGCATTCCTACATATAACCTGCTCAGTCTGTATGTTACTTGTCCGTGTGTTTTCGGGGTTGACCATTTGCTACTGGGCCTCCAAGAGGTGTGCTTTTCTCTGGGTAAGACTATTTCTCCTGTTCTCAGTGTTCTTTGGCTGCCTGTAGTTCTTTGTATAGAGTTGAAGCCTCGTGGGCTTTTTCCTCTCCACTTTAACCTACACACATTTATTTTTAATAGGGTTTTTCTGATGGCCATCCCTAAGGCAACTTTAATAGTGAAGACTGAATCAGCTGACACCATGAAAAGTCGGAGAAGACCCTTCTGACAGCCCTTTTAGCACCTCCCAGGTCACAAGACAAGCAGGTTTTCAACCCATCCACTCAGGTCTTCTTATCTGGACAACAGAAGGAGAAAGATTTTCTGGTCCCTGAGATTTTTCTGAGAGCACCGAGGCAGGGGCACATGATAACTAGTCCCAAAATTCTCCACATAATTTAAAACCTATGGCACATGTAAATCACACATACATTGACAATGACATTGATCCTAAAAGATGTAAAAGTCATGGTTTCTCATGACTTCAATCTGAATCGCACCGCAAAGACTATGTTAGAGGCCTGGTGGCTAGCTGAGGGACTCTAGAGAAACAGTTGGACCTTCTCTTGATAGATTATAGGAGGTCGTTTGATGTGTTTATCTAATTAGTCTTTATCAATAAAAACTCAAGAGTCAGATATCGGAGTAAGAACCTGAATGATCAGAGAAATGGCAGAGAAGTGACCAGAAACTTCTCCCTCTCCCCCCCAAAAGGCTGGGACTCTTTGCTTCCTGTGTCTCTCTATCTGTTCTCAGCCCTCCAAAACCTCTATGGCTAATTTTAGTCAGGTAGTAGCTAACTCCACCCCTGATTCAAAGCAAACTTTATTGTTAGTCAGAATGCGATCAGTATATCCCACAAGAGTCGTTATTGGCAGATGGTGGAAAGAAAGAGGTGTGGCCTAATTAAAGGCCTTATGTCATGAGGGCAGGCCGTGAGAAGACAGCATCTCAGAAGCTCCCATTGCTTCGCTTTTTGTCTGCAATGTGCTAAGTGTCTCCACCCTCCACAGTATTCCCCTCCCCTGCCCAGAAACAGCTGAGTCAAATGACAAGGGCTGGGATCCCAGGAGCCATGAGACAAGACTTTTCTCCTTTAAATGCTTCTCCAAGGCATTTGCCAGAGTCACAAATGAACTAGCACAGCCTTTTGTTCAAAGCACACTGTATGCAGGAAAGAGGTCACCCGTTGTTGTTGAAACAATTATTTTGTACAATTAATATACACTAATTAAAACAAACAGAAATATAGCCAGCGAAGCTGGATGGGAAGCCGTTTCACTGTGGTGTTTGGTAATGTCCCAGACGAGAGTTAGAAAGCACAGTGCATCCTCGTTATGGGACCTCCCTGCCGAGGGCTCAGGCTCTTTGGGGAAATGAAGAGTGAACGGATAAACAGAGGGTGGATGAGAATGGAGGACAGTGTTCTTAGAGCGTCCGCTTACAGAGATGCATTGTCTAGTGTCAAAAAGAGTTAAACCAGTAAAATGGAAATAATTTTGTTTGATTTTTATTGATTGTAGTTCTTTTTCATAAAGAAATACCGAAAATTATTTGGGGACAAGAGATACATATTTATTTTCCCAGAGTAATAAAAAATTTACTTTCCTATAAATGCATCGATTCGTGAAGCTAGAAAGGGGTCAGTGAGGGAGGAGCAGAGAGGCTCAAGAGGGTGGAAGTCATGAAGTACACGTGACATGAAGGTTGGAAGGGGACCACAAGGAGGCAGAATGGTATGGACGAAAAGGGACCAGGTAAATTGGGGGAGCAATCATGCCATAAGAAAACCTATTTTCTGCTAATTTACAGAGAAAGGATAAATACAAAGAAAGTTCAGCAGGTTAAAAACTGGTTCCCTCCCCGCAGTTACTGAAATGATGGCACCCTTTTTCTCCTCTGCAGTCCCCTCAAAAGCCAGAGCACAGTCAGAGCCCTGCTTCTCTGAAGCCAAGTGTTCATCATCCACCCTTTCTCCTCAGCTGCCACTTCCTTCGTTATCTTTTAGGACTGCGAGCATTCAGTTGCATGGGGAACAATTGCGGTATGAGGAGAAGCAAGCCTGTCTTCCAGAGAATGCCTATCTGCTCAGATAGAGGACTCCACTCTGCCCTCTCTGAACAGAAAGTGCCTCAGGCCTCCTTACCTATGAATAGAATAATTCTAAGAACATTCATCAGTGAGCAACAGTCTCGAAACACCCCCAAACTCAAATTTTCCTCTAAAAAAAAAAAAAGAAGACTATAATTGTAGTTTGCCACATTGAAACTAACCACTGGCGTTCTGACTTCCTAAGAGAATCTGTAACTCACAGAGACAACATGGATAACAACAGAAAACTGAAGAAGCCCTAAGGTACCATATGCCCAGCAACCTGGATAAGGACCACTCTGTGCCCAAAAGACCGCATGGGTTTCCCTTAATGGTAGAGAGAAACAGACTGGATCCTCAGTCTTTCCCTTCAGAGGATCTGCAATAAATACCCGCTCTGAATCCACGAAACAGTTGTATTATGGTGTCTATTAATATCTTTGGCTAGAGTTTAGAAAGCGTGGGGCTTCCTCATTGTGTGAATTTCTTATAAACTGTTCTGTATTCTTATTGAATTGAAACTGATGAATGATTAAATAAAATTACAACTGAAAGAAGTTTGGAGGGCACTGTAAATCTCAAGCATTTTTTTTTTCAATATTGACATTGAAATTTCTAGGTCTCTCAAGACTAGGAAAATGGGTTGCCTTGCTGAGGGTTACAGGTACCTGTCCCTAGAAAAAGATATTACTCCTTAGATCCTAATAAGTTAGCCACGCAGTCACGGTGACACACACCTATTGTTCCAGTACTTAGGAAAGAAGAGGCAGGTAGACCTCTCTGGCTTTGAGGCTAGCCTGGTCTACATAGTAAGTTCCAGGCCAGTCAGAGCTACATAGTGAGACCCTGTCCAAAAGAAATTGTTTTAAAAAATATATAAGTTAGCCATAATTTTATAGATTTCCTCATGCAAGTTTGGTTAGTTCCTAGCCTTAACTCTGATACCCCGGTTATATCTCCTGATTCTAAGCTAAGGGAGAACCCTTAAAGTTCCTGCAGCAAATAAGAGGGGACATTTACTTGTTCTTAGCACTCAGAGTGCATTTTCTAAGAAATTTAGTTACAGTAATACATTTTTACACCATAACTAAAAGTAAGAATCCTTTCGTCCATGTGGCAGACAGGAAAGGGGGACATTTCTACAGATGATATAGCTGGCACATGACAGACTGTGTCCCTCATCCCCACTGGGACCTTTTAAAGTGACCTTCTCCCTGGCAGTCAAAGAACTTCGAGCCAGTCTATTCAAGTACTTCTGTCAGTCAAACAGTAAAATTTTTAGATAAAATGTAACTTATCAAGTTTTGAATGGCTATTATAAGCTGATAAACAGCAATAAACGTTTTCATTCATGATTCATTTCATACATTTGCCACAATTAAAGAATATATCAGGCACTCATAAGGAATAAGACATCACAGAATGAGTCCCTTTGAATTCCCACCTGGCTTAATTACAACGTCACTTCTGCATTTTTACCCTCTAGAAGAAACATAATGCTGAATTTTGTGCTTATAATTTCTTTTCTAGTTGAACCTTGATCATATACATATATGTGTGCATGTATGTATGTGTACACATCTATGAGTTCTCTGTAAATGTGTCATATTTATTGTACTCACATTCTTGTTTGTGCATTAGAACTTCTAACAGAATTTTATCTACAATGAGGCTTGTATTTTAATCTACTCAGGTTACTGATTTCCCAACAGGTTTCCCATACATAGCTCCTAGCCTGAAAAGTTAAATCTAAACATTTTGGACATGATTGAGTTCATTTACAGAGATTCTGAAATAGAGGCATAACTGAATTTGCTTCTTAAAAGCAGTTGGTTTCGTGAGTAGAAAAGAAGAAAGTAAATGTTTTAGGGAAACAACATGAATGAGAAAAGTACAAAGACAGGAAAATTCGGGTGTGTTCAGATAAAATTACATGCTGATCCAACTAAAAAACCCAGAAAAGAGCACTTTAGAGACAGGGAGAGATGCTAGGAGAAGGTTAAATTGAGAAAGAGAAGTCAGACTTGACCAACTGAATTGAAAACTACAAATTAGAGACAAATATCCCTTAAATTTTGCAACACACTCATCCAATCGTTTGTTTAATATTTAATTCCTCTGATGTGTCTTGTTCAAAGTCAATGGTCACACAATCGCTTTCTGATTATGAACTGATATCCCATATGATTTTACTGATAGAGCAAGAATTCACCCCAAACAAGGACTGCAAGTATATCTAACCCATTTAGCGGACATAGTTTACAATAACTCAATAAAGCAGTTGAGACATTAATAGGATCGTGTTAGTCTGGTAGACTGCAACAAAGCACAATAAACTGGGAGTGATTAAACCACAAGCTCTTGTTTCCCATGGAGACTGGAAAGTCCAAATTCCAAATACTGCCAAGTAAATTCCTGGTGAGCCTCTCTCCTCAGCTTACAGATGGCCTCCTTTTCAGAGTCACAGTGATTTCTCTTCCTGTTCTTGTAAAGCTACTAAGCTCACCCTGAATCCTGCTCTCACGCCCAGTAATTGCCTTCCAAAGGCTCTGTCTCCAGTGATCATCACAATGAGGACTGGGGTTTCAATGTATAAACATAGCAATACAAATATACTCGTAGAAGTGAACAGTGGGAGACTTCTTTGTCACCCACAAAGGCATCCAGCACATACTATTCGACAGGTGTCTGCTCTGATCTGCATTACACACAGCACATGAAGCCATATCAAGGCCAGATGATCCTTGTCATGACAAAAGGCATGCCTCTGGGCTTGCATGTCCTAGAACTGTTGTAATGGCATCTGAATCAAGTTACTGTTCAGTGGGAGTTCACCTGCCCCAAGAAGCATCCCATGGGTGAGTTGTAGTTTACAGAAAAAACCCATAAAATAACCCTGCATATGGCTCCAATCAACCTGTATATGAAGAATTAAAAAGTCACCCCATGTCTATAACCGCAAACAGAAAAGAGGAAGTTCTTAGAGTCATTTCCAAATTCTAGTCACTGAGGAGCAGATGGGTCCCCTCAGTCAACATCACAGGAGTGTTATGTGCTCTCTTCATAGTTCTCTGGTCTCGCAATCATTTTTTT
This sequence comes from Arvicola amphibius, assembly GCF_903992535.2. NCBI lineage: Eukaryota > Metazoa > Chordata > Mammalia > Rodentia > Cricetidae > Arvicola > Arvicola amphibius. Next base: position 12,122,440 of record NC_052064.1, read on the forward strand.
TTTGCGTGGCCATACAGGTCTTATTCTGAGTTTCTAGCAAATTGCATGAAATATTTCACTGTCAATTTTCCACTTACAGTCAAATCATTAGGTAGCAAGTATTATCTATTGATTTCTACTTTGCCTTCCTCAACATGTTCTGCAAAACCCCAGCTTTCTCCTCTTTGCTTGCTAAGAAGAAACAGCTGAGTGAAATAGTGAGTTTCTTTTTTTTCCAGCTAACCACAAGATGTAGGGCCTTTGTTCTCTCGCCCTACATCAGCATGGGTCCTCTTCAGATTCTGAGAGTATCAAAGTATTTTCACCCTTTTAATTTCCTGTTCAGCATCAGAATTCAAAATACCTTTCTCAGGATGCACTCTGAGCCTTTCTAAGTGACATCATTATCCAACCCTCTACCCGCAATACCGACCTCCATCCTACACCCTACAATCACAGGCAATATGCCTTAGTAACTTTTATTAATATGATTATTGCATTATTAATATCATTATCTTTTTGAAGTAGTAAGTTTCATAATTAAGTTTTTTCTGCCTTAAAGAATACATAATTGTCAAAGACTAATGACTAAATTCATTCCTAGTAGCCTACAGGCAACTTACATACTTGTTCTTACAATTCATTGTTTTGGAATTTAATTGAGTAACTTGTTATTTATGGAGTTTTATACATTTTAACTGACTTTCTCTCTGCTGAGAATTGAATACAGAGTTGCATACTAGGTAAGCAGTCTACCACTTGTCTGTATCTCCAGTCCTTAACTATTTCTTAGTTTTTCTAGACAGAGTTTTTCATTTGTATATTGTATCCTTCAGTGGCTACACCCCCTGATATCTTCCCACTTTCATGGTGCAATACTGTTCTACTCCTTGGGATTCAGCAACTGTCACAGGTCTGACCTCTACGCTGCCAGTGTCTCCAAGCTGAACAACTGCCATTTATTAAATTCTTCAATTGCATCAATATTACATTTTTAACTATCTGCAATATATGTCGTCTACTTTGTTACTGTCACTATCTGGTCACTTGGTGACATAGTAAGGCATAAATGATCTCATTCATTTGTAGAAGGGACAGCACCAGGATGTTTCTTGTAACAAAAGTAGCACCACTCTCTGGAAAGAAAATCACAGACTAACAGCTTCCTTTTCTTAACTCCAATGAGTCTTTTCTAAACTAAAACTCAACTATAAAATTTTGTTAATTTTCTTTATTAAATGTACCCCCCATTCCCTCAGTTTCAGCAACTGGTGGGCAAACTTCATTCCAATATGGAGTATAGTGTCTAGCTGTCAGAATGGCTACACCCATTATTGTTTACTGCTTGCTCATTCCAACCACTGACTTTGTTTTAAAAAGACAACACCACACAGACCTTTGTTTTAAATACAGTTGCCACTAACAGAATTAGGACTCTCTGGAAACATTGCTGCGTCCCAAGGTTGTAACATGGGAAATACCAAACTAATTGGATACAGCTTCTTGTATCAGAAAAAAAAAAGTACTCCAAAAGTTACAGAGGACTAACTGGTCGAGCAGCTGTCTTGAAGGAACTATTACTCATTAAATTTAGAATGCTTTTATCATCACAATAAATACAGAAGGTCACATATGGCCTTTTTTACTTTTTTACTTTCATATTTACTTGAATATGAATTCTTGTGTCCTTTTAACAAATTAAATGGAAAAGAGTGATTTCTTACAGCAAAAACACCACCTAATAACCACAGGAAAAGATTTTTTTAAATCTATTTTTGCAGTCATCCTTGTGAAATTTATTCAAGCAAGAATCATCAGTGGATGCCAGATCTAGTGATAAAAGGTTTAAAAGGGAAAACAACAAATATAGCATCATCATGTCTTTGCATCTTCCCACAAAGTACTATTACTTCTCAAAGCAAAACATTAGGCCTAAGAGAATGGGGCTACTCCCAGCATAAACAAGTGATCAAAATACATCATCAGTATTGCTATGCCCACACTTCCCTGCACCACTCCACCTTCATCAGAGAAACTTCTTCCTGCAGTAGATGGAAATTAATACAGAGACCCACAAGAGGACATGGAACATCAATCCTCAGTTGGAGGTGATGTGGGATTCCCCTCTGTATGCTGTGAATACCATTGGTTAGTAAAGGAACTGCTTTGGGCCTATGGCAGAGCTATCTGGGAACAGAGCTAGGCAGGGAAAACTAAACTGAATGCTGGGAGAAGGAAGGCAGAGTTAGAGAAAAGCCATGGAACTGCTGTTGGAGACAGACATGCTAAAACTTTGCTGGTAGGCATGACCTCATGGTGATGCACAGATTAATGGAGATGGGTTAATTTAAGATGTAAGAGTTAGCCAATAAGAAGCTAGAGCTAATGGGCCAAGCAGTGATTTAAGTAATACAGTTTCTGTGTGATCATTTTGGTTCCGGGAGGCAGGGGACAAACAAGGAACTCCTTTCAACACAGATGTCTATATCAAAGTGCTGCCCTCAAGGTGAGGGATCTCTGTGGAAGAGTAGGCTCAAAAGTCTACGGTAGATGGTCCACAGCAGGCCTCGTGGTCAGGAGCAGCTGATAAATACAAGATGGACTCCATATTTTTATGTGCTTTGTTGAGGCAATGGTGCTTGTGGTTTAGTGTTTTGCCTTTTTATGTTTTGTTTTGTTTTGTTGGGCTTTTGTTTTATGTTTTTGGATGCATAAGGAGCAGAGAGAAGCTAGGAGGGCTTGAGGGAAGGGGAAAGAATATGATCAAAATGTACTGCAAAAAATTTTAACTATTAAAAGTGTTATCAATAAGGTACATGGGCACATGTAGAAAACAACATGATTTTATGTAATATTTCACCAAAGACGTAAAACTTGAGTATTATCATAGAAAAATATCAGAAGCACCCACACACACCTTCTTAAAACCAGGTCTCATGGGTTTTCAAAGATGTCAATGGTGTGGAAGAAAAAGATAAGCTAAGGAGCTATTCCAGCTAAAAGAAGACTACAGACATATGAAAGCTAAATTGAACACATAATCCTGGACTGAACCCTGGTCTAGAAAGACAAACCACAAAAGACAATGTATAGTCTGTTTTCTCCAACAGAAAAGAGCCCACAATAAATCACTCCCTGGACAGAATGAACTGAAGGTAGGAAGCCCCAAGTTCAGTAGGGTCTGTCAGCAACTCAACTGTCTAAGACTTGGTAATGCTCTTTCAATCTGAAGGTCAAAACCCCAACCCCCTACAAGAGCCGAATGTTTTAATATAATATTTTATTACTGAAAGACCCCCAAAGAGGACCTTTCCTCAGGAGGAGACCCTGGGACCCAAGGATCAAGCCGAGACCACGGATGCAAACTGCAAGAGGTTTATTAGGTAGTCATAGGTACCTACGGGCGGCAAAGTCACTCGGGAGACTTGCGCACCGCTAGGCAAGGTGACCCCCCTTTTTATAGGGTAGGGGAAGCAAAAGCGCGTGTACAGAAGCAGATGTCTGGTTACAGGGTTGTCATTGGTGGATTCAAATAGGGTGGTGGGTTCACCTTGGAGACATGCAGGGGACTCAGATAATAGCCAACTTGGCCCTATCTAGGGTGTGGAACGGGTCCCAGGGACTTTCTATTCCCCGTTTGGGGCCAGATGGCTGACCACAGATATCTTTTTGGCGCCTAAGGCCCCTGTTTGTGCAAGCCCTGCGAAATGGCGTTACTGCTGCTAGCTTATTGTCTTTGGGTAGAGGTTTTAGGGGTCTTTCATTACTTCTTTGAGAGCTTCATGCTATACATTTTCATCACATTCATACTCCCCTTTCTTCCCTTAACTCCTCCTAGACTCAGCCCTTACCTCGCTCCCAAATTCCTGTCTTCTTTTCTACTAACATAATTCTTTTTATTGGTTTCACATCATGCACCCCAATCCCTCTCATTTTTCATTCCTTCCATTTCTGCCCTCTCTACCCTTGGAGCCTGTCCCCTCCATAAAATGAATGAATGAATTAATTAATTTAAAAACTTAGAAAAACAAAACCATTTTACTTCTCCATTTCTCCTACCTTTCCATCGCGTATTCATTTGTTGTAGTGGCCTTGGGAGCTGGGGTGTGTCACACAGTAAACCCTTTAGTCCAAACAACTTTACTTCCAAATGCTCATTGCAATGAGTCATTAGTCTGGTTCAGGGCTCCTGGCTTCTGGCACACCATCTATACTGGAGCCTCACCGAAACTTCTCTCCTACATCCTGCTATTGCTCCAACCATGGAAATCCTGCAGCTATGGTTCCACAAGATTGGTCCTTTTATGCACTCCCACTCATTACAATTTGGGATGTAGGTAAATCCCTGGGGTAAGGCCACCCTCTGGAGCATGGTCAATTTACCAGGAGCCACACACACCCTTAAAGAACCGACTCTCCCTGCAGGGGCTGGGTTTGTTTCAGTTTGCCTCTTTATTGTTGTAATAAAATGCTGTCCAAAGGCCACTTAAAGGAAAAGAGTTTATTTGACTTACAGGCTGTGGTCCACTAAGGAGGGAACCCAAGGCAGGAACTCAAAGCAAGAGCCTGGAGGAAGGAATTGAAACAAAGACCCTGGAGGGTCCCTGCTTCACTGTCTTGTTTGCCAGGACTTGCTTCACTTGCTTTTTTACACAACCCAGGGCCACCTGCCCAAAGTTGGCCCTGTCCACAATAGGCTGGGCCTTCCCATATTATACATTTAAAAAATGCCCCCAGAAATTTGCTCAGAGGTCAATTAGATGGAAGAAATTCTTCAATTGAGATTCCCCCTCCCCAAATTACTTCAGTGTGTGTCATAAAACCTAACCAGAACACAGACCCCTAGTCAACTTGGCACCTAAGTACATTACAACCAAAGCATAGCGTTTTCCTTTCTTGTTTAGCCCCAGGATCTCATGCTAATTTCACAGTATAAAGCACAAACTTTTCCTATCTTTAAAATTTTCAATACTTTAAAAGTCAAAAGTGTACCAGTTTAGATAAAGCAGCGCAGTTCCTCGAGTGCCAATGACAGGCAACAAGGGACAATGGGTCACAGGTGGTGAGCCTCAGCACACAGCTGGCCACTGTGGGTGGGGTGACCCAAGACCCACAGAAGAACCATAGCAGCCCTTGGCAGGTGAGAGATAGATGGACACACCATGGGTATAGTTTATTTAGTGGGTTATGGAAGGGAAGAGAAAGGTGAGGGGAGAAAGAGGGGGAAAGAGAGAAACAGAGAGGGGAGAGAAGAGGCAGCAGCCACCTCTTCTGAAGAGATATAAGACAGACAGAGAGAGAGCCCACTCAGGCAGAAAGTCCAGGCAGGACTTGTCTCTTAAAGGGACAGGGCAGACCATTACAAAAAGTTTCTTTAAAAGTCTCTTTAACTCTAGGCTGATATATTTAAAAAATTAAATTAAAATAAAATGAAACCAATGTATGTACCTTCCTGTTCTGAGAGGGAAGAACCAGGGCATAATACCAGGTCAAAACAAAAACAAAGTATTTCTTCAACAATAGAAAGAGTTCAGTGTCTGACATCTGGAACTCACTCATGATCCTCTGGGTTCCAAATAGTTTGGGTAGTCCCAGTTCTCGGGCTTCCTATCCAGCACTCACAGTTTGACCCATAAGCTTAGTCCAAATTCATTCCACATCTGCCAATGTCCTTGATGGCCAACACAGTCCTGACATAACTAACATGCTGTCCAACTGAACAGAGGCTACCCTTTCACCAATGGCCTCTCAAGTCCCTCTTCAGGGACTGTGACACAGCTTCATGACACCACGCCTCAGTTTCTCTCCATGATCCCTTTAATCCTATAAACTTCATGTCACCAAAACCAGTAACATATAAAAGAATCTTATACATTACCAAGTTCAGATCCAACTGTGTGCTAATTCTGAAGAAATACTTCCTGCAAGATTTTGTAATCTCTTACTATTTGCTGATATTTAGCCACAATTCTTCAGCTCCAGCTAACCACCCCCAGTTGGCTGAGTAAAGCAAGTTTCATGTGAATGACCAGGTGTAGTGTTTGATCACCTTTGTAACTTCACAGACCAAGTGTCCTATTCTGAACTTCTCTCAACATTCCTATCTTCAAAGACCAATCAAGAGTGCATTAAGCTCTGAGCATTCAATGGCTGTTTCTAGTACAAAAATCAAAAATACCTGCACAATCCTCCCCCAAAACCAACATGGTCAGGTCTATCACAACAATCCCACTCTCTGGTATGAATTTCCATCCTAGTTTGCTTTCTGTTGCTATAATAAAATGCTAACCAAAACCAACTTGAAGAGGAAAGGCTTTATTTGGTTTATAAATTATCATAGTCTACCATCACAAGAAGCCAAGGAAGGAACTCAAGGCAGAAACCTGGAGGCAGAGATCATAGAAGAATGCTGCTTACTGGCTTGCTTTACATGGCTTTCTCAACTTGTCTTGTTACACAATACAGGACCACCCATAGTGAACTGGACCCTCCCACACAATCACTATCAAGAAAATACCTCCGTAGAGTTGCCTATAAGCCAATATTATGAAAGCAATTAATCAATTCAGGTTGTCTCTTCCCATGTAACTAATTTGGGTGAAGATACCAAATGTGAAAAGAACAAAGGAAAAAATGGCATGTCCTCCTTCATATGTGGCTCCTATAATGTCTGTGTGTATGCACATGTGTGTATGTGTACAAATGTGCATATATAAAGAAAAGTAAATATTTAAGTGATAAGGAAGAAGGGAATATAGTAATAGAAACATGAGTCAAAAAAGAGTATTAAATTTAATTGTTTTTCTAGTTTTAACTCTGTCACTGATTTTTCTTGGTTTTTGTAGTGGTGGATGAGTATATAAAAACCTAATTGAGCACTCCACTGAGACTTCTTCTCTGCACTTTGGTCAACTGTGAAAGTCTATAGTAATCACTGTGCTCTGGACAAAGAAGCTTCTCTGACAAAGACTGAGCATTTCACTAGTCTATGAACATAGAGCTATTAATGTAAAAGGCAGTTTGAAACTATGTCAGTTCAGCAGAGTAATAGTAGTAGATTAACTTTAGGGCCTCTGGGCTTCCCAACAATGAGTTCTTGGCCAGATTTGCATGCTGGAAACACCCTAGAAGTCCGTGAACTAACAAATGGATAATGACAAGAAAAACAAAAGTATGACTCAGCAGAAAAATAGATAAAACTAGAAAACATAAGGGATATGTAACATGAACGCGGCCAGCCAGGTCTGCTTGTTTGTTGGGGTTTCTGTCCCACCCGGTACCCTACAGCCAGCAAGCCCCAAAGAAATAACACAGAGATCTCTAGAAGTTATAAAAGCTGATTGGCCAATTAGCTCTAGCCTTTTACTGGCTAACTCTCACATATTGATTAACCCATTTTTCTGATCTATGTTAGCCATGTGGCTCAGTACCTTTTTCAGTGAGGCAGATCACATCCTGCTGCTTTGGTGATCTGGGCAGGAGTGGGGGGAATCAACTTCCTCCTCCCAGAGTTCTCCCGTTCTCATTACATCATTTCTCCTTCCTTTCTGGTTTCCCCGCCTATACTTCCTGCCTGGCCAATCAGCACTTATTTAAAACATGATTGACAGAATACAGACAATTCTCCCTCACCAGGGCTATAACCCAGATCCAGAAAGATGTGTCCCATGTTCTCATACATACATACCTACATGGATATTAACATTCTATCTTTAGATTTCTGTGTTTAACTTGAAGCACCTGTAGAATCCAGGAAACTAGAAAGAGACCACTGGTAGGGAGGGAAAAGAAAGAGTTTAAGGGAGAAAGACAAAAGAACAAAGTGATATTGAAGGGGAAAGGAGAATAATGGATAATGGGAAAGGAGAAAGGTATGGGCATTTGAGTAAGGAATAACTAGTGCTAAAAATGTTTAAAAGTAAATATGGAAAACACTTATATGAAGTCTGTGTAGTGGGATGTGTGTGTGTGTGTGTGTGTGTGTGTGTGTGTGTGTTCAAATCAAAGAGTTTAATTGGAGTCACCCTACAATGATAAGACTAAGAAATAGAAACTGGGAATGTACAGCAGGAACCCAAAGCAGCAGCTCCTCCCATTGGAGGGCAGGAGGACCAGGAGAGTTCGCTTTCCTGTTCTTTGTTACAACCTAACCAAGCTCTTCTGTCTAAAGAATATATGCACTTACGTTACCAATGCTAAGAGAAGGCACCTGGACACATGAGTGGGCCAGTTGGTGTCCCCACCTCACCCAAGTCTCTTCCAGTAAGTCCTTCATTAGCCCCTGATTAGCAGCTCTCTGCCACGCTATTTTCTAGATGTTTCCTGCTTACAGGGTCCCTCCTCATCTCGCTCTTGCTCTCTTACTCTCTTGCTCTTACTCAACACCGCTGAACTGCCATAGATGAGTATATAATAAACTTATCTCTAAAACACATCCTCGGTGGCCCATGAATTTCCTCCTTTGAATTCTCAAAACAAGAACCTGAAAGCTACTGGCTACTGGCTTGGCATGGTTTTAGTGGCCATCAAGTTCCCAAGACCCTAAAAAGACCAAAAAAAAAAAAAAAAAAAAAGACTCGATTGTATGCCAAAACATCCCAGTATTTCCATCATCATGTAAACATCAACAACATGGTCAGGTAAACGTCCAGAATACAAAACCAAACAAGTGAACACCAGCTTAAAAAAATGAGCACAAACTAGATACTATAATGACAACTGACGAAAAAAGGCCACAATTTACATGTTAAACTATTATGTCAGTGTTAAGTTTCCTTGTTAAAAAGATACATTGGTGTTATCCAATGACTTCTCTTGCTAAGTGAACAATTGAAGATTTTATTTATGTCAAGAAAAAAATCTGCATATGTTTTTATCACAATAAAGACAATGTATTAAAATATATCATGCTGTTTCCTAACATTAATACATATAATTGATCATATAAAATTATTAATAATAATTATTATGTAAAAATTAAAATAACATTATAGCAAATTATGATCATTAAGACTGTAACCAAATGCTTTCTGGTTGGATCTAAGGTTTATTCCACAGAGAAAAGCATATGCTTAGTATTGTTAATCTAGCCACCAATCCATGGGGCAATATGTTACACTGAATTTAAGCCCTAAACTTTGCCCTCCTTTTTGAAATACTGTCAATAATTGCAATCACAATAAGAATCCGTAAGTACATGTGGACATATCACATTCATAAGGCAAACGTGATTGAAGGAATTTCTGGCGTTCCCTTTGTGTCTGCAGCCTGTGTCTTCCGGGTGTCTGTGAGTCCCCAGCCCTGTCACCCAGGAACACACAGCTGCTCACTGAAGCTGCGTATCTTGTATACCTTCAGTTTCATTCCCAGAACACAGCCCGTATCTGCAGCTGCATGAGTGACAGGAGCTCTTCTTTCCGAGTATGACAATTAATCCTGAAACAACTAGCTTCAGACAACCCAGAGAGTAATGAACTGGAGCAGGTCAGCGGAGGACCACATGATTTACATTCATTAAAACTAATTAAAACCACAGGCAGGAATTAAAAGCTTGAGGCCTTTATAATCAACAATTATTGGACCATACGACCAGCTACTTTTAACAACTTTTGAAAAAAAACTTTCCTTCCTAAGCAGTTAACTCTGTATAGCCTGCATACTAGACCATAACCGCCTATCAGCATTTTCATCCTTCCAGGGAAGAAGTATTATCTAAATAGAATTATTATCTAAATTATTATCTATCAATCATGGCATCTCTCTCTCATGACAAACAGTCTAAACAGGGACAGGCTTTCATTGTTATGATAAGCAAATCTTCCTCCATCCCTCATGCGTTTCCTAAGCATTTATTGGATACCTGCTCTCTCATAAGCACAACATGGTGTGCTTGTGGTCTGAGGACTGTGTGAGAAACCACAGAGGAAGAGCATGACCTCCCTGCCAGGGTCATCCGCCAGCACTGTTCCATCCACCTTTGTGCTAATGCATCAAATAAAAGCCTCATTTCATCTCTAACCTAGCGTTCTCATAGTCCTCAAGATAGCAGTGATTCCTTGAGTGTTGCAAGATCTATAAACTCCAAAATGGTGCATTCCGGCACAAAAAAATTGAGTGGAACCATAGATCTATTTTTGATTCAGCATCCAACGACTATAACTCTGCATCCTTTAAATAAGCTTCAGCAGGTGGTATAAGAAGTAGGGGACCCATGGAGAGCAGTAGAAAGAGCAGTTAAAGATGATGAATAGATAGGGGTAGTGGTGTGTGCCGGTGATCCCAGCCCTCCAGAAGCTCTCAAGACCAGCCTGGACACCAGAGCCTTGTTCCTCTCTCAACCTCTCTCTGTCTCTGTCTGTCTCTGTCTCTGTCTCTGTCTCTGTCTCTCTCTCTCTCTCTCTCTCTGTCTGTCTGTCTGTCTCTCTCTCTCTCTGCTAAATTAAATGTCAATATTTCAGATCAAATAAAGCATGGAACAAAAAAGGCTCACCGGCATGGCTGACTAAACTAGGATGACACCAATAGACATGCTAACATGGAAGGGGGAGAGCTCAGGCAGCCTCGACCCTACACAAAGAACTGCAGGCAACTAAGGAATGGTGAGTGGGAGAAACCGTCTTCCTAGGGAAGAGCACACCAGGGGGAGATTCTATCCCAAAGGGTGAGCCTTGAAAACATGCACAAGCAACATTATATCAACTGAGCGGATTGTGTGTGGGGTGTGTGTGTGTGTGTGTGTGTGTGTGTGTGTGTGAGATCAACAGTTATAGAAGAAAAGGCCATGAATTTGAAAGAGAGCAAAAGGAAATATGTAAGACATTTTGGAGGGAGGAAAGGGAAGGGTGAGATGATATCATTATGCTATAATTCCGAAAAATAATAAAATTATTCAAAAAAATTTGGACTACACATTGTATACCACAAATGAGAATTTATTACTTTATTCCAACCAAAGCCAGAGTTGAGTTTCTTCCTTTCATTCAATTACTTTACTTATCTAAGTCTGCTGTCATTCTTCTCTCCATCTTATTTCTGCAGACCAGTGTCAGAATAGTGAAGGAAAGTGTAGAAGGAGCAGTGGGGCTGTGTCCCGCCACCTGGCTAGCTTTCCACCCAAAATAATTACACGGAAACTGTATTCTTTTAAACACTGCCTGGCCCATTAGTTTCAGCCTCTTATTGCCTAACTCTCACATCTTGCTTTAACCCATATTTAGTAATCTGTGTAGCACCACGAGGTGGTCGCTTACCAGGAGAGATCTTAACCTGCGTCTGTCTTGGAGAGGAGAAGCATGGCGACTGTCTATGGCAACTGCCTGAAGCATCTGCCTTCTCTGTCCCAGAATTCTGTTCTGTCTACTCCACCTACCTAATTTTCTGTCCTATTAAAAGGGCCAAGGCAGTTTCTTTATTAACCAATGAAAGTAACACATAGACACTCCTCCATCAGGAAAGGCTTGGAGCAGTGCTTCCCAACCTTCCCCGTGCTGCGACCCTTTCACACATTTCCTCCCATTGTGCTGACACCTAGTCATAAAATCAACTTTGTTGCTACTACATAACTTTCATTTTGCTACTGTTGTGAACTGGAATATAAATATCTGTATTTCCTGGTGGTTGTAAGTGACCCCTGAGAACCGCAATAATGTAAATATCTGTATTTCCACGTGGTCGTATGTGATGCCTGAGAACCACTATAAGGTGAATATCTGTGTTTTCCCATAGCCGTAGGTGACCCCTGAGAACTGCCGGCCTAGAGAGACCAAGAGACTGACGTTCCTTAAATGCACTGCTCTGGTCTTCCAATTAATCTAATCTCAACTAGTCAATCTGAACACAGAATGGAATTTAGTAATGAAAAAAACTGCCTATTGTCCAAATAATTCCCTTACATATTTTCACCTCAAGTATGAAATCAGAAAAGAACTATTGCAGAATTATGCCAATTAGAAATTGGCTGGAGGGAAAGAGGAAAACAAAGAACCCAGTAGAAATTTCTGTGACTTTTAAGTGAGAGCCAGGGTCAGTTACTAACAATTTGAACCCCAGGTAAAATATTGCAGTCCCAGGAGTGTGCTCCAGCTCACGATGAGCTGGCGGTGTTAACCTAGCACAGGAATAACTTGACATCCTTGACAACAAGCAACACAACTATCAAACATGCTTAACGTCTTAGGAAAACTGAAGTTTTGCCAGGTTTAAATAACTTAGTAATTGCTAATGACTTCTGAGGGTGCTGCACTCTTGGTCAGAGGTTGACAACTCGGCCTCCCCTCTACCCATCCTCCACATCCATCCAAACAATATACAGGAGATCCAATCCCTCTTCTCGGTGACAAGGTACCAGAAATGAAGACGACACAGATAGGAAGGCACACCAGCAAGAAATGGAAGAGACAGTCATCTCCTCCTTCTGGCTTCGGGAATTCTAAATTTAGATGAAACGAGGCAGCACCAATTAATCACTGAATTTATTTTCTTTCTCTTCTTCCTTTCTTTCTTTCTTCTTTTGGACAGTATAAGCGTTATAAGGGACAAATGAGCACATCGTTCCACACTGAATTCAGTGCAGTAGAGTCCAAGTTCTGCTGCTCTTGCTCACAGTCCTCCGTGGAAACACTTCAGGTGTTGCCACTTAGCACGTTTCTCCCAGGCTCTGGTCACCTCACCAACACTCCTGTTGTTCAGAGACACATTTTTGCTTTCTACCCAACCTTAAAAAGTGATGTTTCTGGGTGTCTCTGATATTTTAAGCAATGCCATGGTTGATGGAAACATTAGTCATTTTAATTTCCATGAAATATTGTAGTCCAAAAAGTTCAACTGATATAAATCAGCACACGGGCAACGTGACAAGAAACAACTATTCTCTGGAAAATTTAAATTATCAAATTGTTACCAAGCAAAAGGTTCTTTTTGAGACTTTGTTTTTTAGGGATCTTGGCAAGGGTAACTGAGGCGAATTTGCACCAAAGTGGCATCTTTGGTCATCACAGTTATGTCTTCTCTGTGATGTTGCCCTTGACCAGAATCAAACTAAGCCACCTCTGAGTTTGAAGTATTCAGCAAGTGATGGCCAGGGCAGAGCCACCAAAAAGACACCTAATTTCCATGAAAACTATGGAAATGCTGTATTAACAGGTAGAGAGAAGTCTTGTCTGTGTTTTTACATGGACATACACAACAACAGAAATTCGAATAGAATAGAACCTGTCACTTGTTGGCAGAGTCACCCCAAAGGAATGGCGAGAGGAACAGTCATGCAATAATCAGGAAATTGTTTCAAAGCCAACTTATAAGTGATGCCAAGTCAGAGTCATATGCATGTTAAAACATATTGAAGAAAGTAAAGCACCTATGAAACCTTCAAAAAAAATAAAAGGTTCTTTTGAAAGGAGACTAGTAAAAGGGAAATGGGATTCTAGGTGTTTTCATGGGAGGGATGAGATACAAGACAGGGAATGAGAGAGTAATGCTGATTGGGGCTGGGAAGAAAGAGATCGTAGGGTGCTTTGGACCCCAGAGGGCTGTTCTTGTTCTTGCGCTGTTGCAATGGTACAGGCAAGTTAGAAATGTGGAGGAACACAGAAAATAATTGGCCCTGATGCGCATAATGCTGTGTCAAGCATTTAAGTCAATTCACTACTGAAACTGACTCTCTTTCAATAGACAGAGGAGCGAATAGATGGTATTTTTAAAACAGAGGAAAGAAAAACTGTCAGATCATTTCCTGACTTCAACACTGTTGCTTGTTGCTAAATTAACAGACCATTTCATATGTGAACGAATTATCAAGTCCTTAAATATAATTATGGTATATTTTAAAATATCAGTTCTAATTATATTTTTCTTTGACGAAGTAATTATACTTCAAGACACTGTGATCAGAACAATGTTTTTGCTGCTGGATCTTGGCGCAGAAGGTAGAAAAGGTGCTTCCGACTGACTTGCAAAGAGCAAGCTGAACTTCCCACAACCCTTGTGCCCAGCCTTATGAAAGAAAGGCTTAAAAATAGACTCCCAAACACAAATTCTAATCTTCTTTCAAGTCACTCATTGATTTGTAATCGAATGTTCTTTAGGACAATGGCGGTCACATACTGTAGACTGCTTTTCCCCCCGTGGGTTTGTTTTCTGTGTATTTAAAATACACACGGTTCTGCCAAGAGTGTTTTTGCTATTAGTCCAAAACAAATGAAGTGAACCTGAGGTTTCTTTTTCCCAGAGGAAGCAATACAGTGGCCTCAACTGGTATTCTTGGCTTTGACTTTTCCAACAATTGATCTTCCCAGGAGTCTAGAACCACAGTTTTCTTTCTGAGGTCTTCAGCCCTTTCCACTTTCCCCTCCCCACCCCAACTTGTATATTAATGAGTAAATATTTCACTGTTCACCTGTATGGATTCTCTTCTCGACTCTCTGCCCTGAAACTATTCCCTTGGGATCCTATCTGAATTGCTTACAAAACCCTTTCCCACAAAGATTTAGCGGCAGCCAACAGCTATTGAGTCTTAACGTGCCTCAACTTTACACTTCTGTTAGGTTCTTATTCCCCATGAGGGGAAACTGTCTATAAAATGCAAATACACAATGAATAAACCGAAGCACATAGATGAACTAGTGAATTCACCGATGTAGATTTTTTTCCCCTCCATATTTAGCAAATTTTTAAATGAAGTTCATTCAGAGCTTGGGTGGGGAGGGAAACAATATGAATAATCTATGACTTTAGAATTAGAAAGGTAATTATGGAGAAGGGTAGAAGGAACAAGGTTCACATTGGTAGGAAAAAGGTAGGAGAGTGGAGGTAAGACACAGCCTCTCTCCCCTCCAAAGAAGCAATCTGTAAGGCTCTATTTATATGCATGTTTCACTGAGAAAGACAGGGAAGTATCGAGCATGCCAAGATCCGCAACGCTTTGGCGCTTGTAGGTGGATCTAGATCATTGAATAAGCCTCAGCAGGTGCTCCCAGGTTTAGCATCTTGTCTGTGGAAGACAGAAAAAACTGAGGCTGACACAAACCTGCAAGAGGCAAGAGAGGAGGGGTTACGTACAGAGCTCAGAACTTTTATCCCTGGCCAATAGCAAATTGCTGGCCAGTATATCAATGATTCATAAATAAGATCCCTGACACAATCATCCCCAGCCCTGCTCCACTGGAGAACACAACGGAAATGAGCACTGAGCTGGGACAGGAGGGAAACACCTTGATGCTGCGGTGTTGCAGGAAATGAACACTAAGAAGTAGACCTAGCCCTCTTGCTGTTCCTGATCATCTTAAGAAAATGAGTCACCTCATTTTTTAAAGACTTCCATAGCATCTAGAGGTTTTGTCACCTTCTAAGCATCCAGAGGTACTTTGTGCACAGGAGGATAGCTATGAATGTCCCTCTGATGAAACCGGCAACGCGGTATGAACTGTGCCTCACAAGCCAAGCTTGGCGGAGATAATGCTACAATTCAAAAGACATCTTACTTTTCTGCTCACCTGATATTTCTGAAAGGTTTATATTCATGAGAACTAGAAAGAAGCCCTATCATTCATTTTTTAAGAGTCTAGCCGGGGAGAGCCTTGCGTGCATCTAATTGCATTCACTCTTCATTGCAAACCAAAGTTCCAAACCCCCTTGATTTATCGCATTGCGTTAGTGTGCTCTGTGAGTTGGACCTTTATCCAATAGTTAAATAACTAGGCCATATAATTTTTTTCCTTATAGCTAGGCCTAGAAAGGAACAGTTTTCTTTTTATGGGTATCACAAGTATTCGATATAGTAAGAAAAGTAAAGTGGATTTGGGGACTACATTTTATTTTCTACATATTCTGAAAATCCTAAAGTAAGTCTTGACTAATTAACTTCTCTTTCTTTTTATTTGCCCTCCAAAAAAAAGTTATTGACAGGGAAGCAGATCAATTATGTAATTAAGAAACATTCAATGAGGCAGGTTCTAGGGATACCAGGCCATCCTAAAGTCATAAATCAGAATCCATGTAAGCATCCTGGAATCAGCAAACGTCTCCAGGGAACAGTGCAGCAAATAGGAAACTTTGATGCATTAAACAAAGGATTGAAGATCCTTCTAAACAGGCATAGAGTAAAGCATCTTTTCTCGGGTCCCCACATACGCATTACAAAGTGTGGTGCCTGATAGAGTCTCTCTGCCTAAACTGTCTGTCCTTAGAAATCCCTGAGACACCTTGCCTATCTCCTGTGCTCCTCGGGATTTCTCTCTTACTGGAACTCCTGCAATAACTATGAACTCATCCTTCTCTGGACACTCAGGGAATAGCCATAGAATCTTTCTCAATTATTCTATAGATTCCTGGCTTGCTCTCTTCAACTTACTATTATAGGTGCATATTCTCATGCTCCTCGGAAGTGCTTTAGAGTGTGGACCCAGCAGTCATAGCTGAGTAGCTGCTTCTGAAAATAATGAATGTAGCAAGACAAAGGATCCACTTGTCTCTCTAAACCTTCTAGTCATCTGACAGAAAAATCTCCACTAGCCCTCAATGCTCTGAAAAGTCTTTTCCCACACACTTCAGTGTGCCTTCTACGTGTTTGGTATTATCCACCTAGACAGTGTTGCTGTTTGACGCTTTTCATTTGCTCCTCTTTCACTTCTATATGCATATGATAGTTCTTTTGGCAGGTAAGTATGCCATTGGACTCTGCGTTTGCTTAAAAAATGACCAAATGTCAGTAAAATCATGTTTCTACCTTAAAACTTCTTTTTTAAGATTTTGCTGCTGCTAGTACCATCATATAACTGGAACAAAATTGGGGAGGTGGAAGGAAAGGTAGAAGAAGGGGAAAAGATATGAAGCATCTTTCTTAGAGCGCTATGAACAAATATCTACTGATTCCAGACGGGAAACAACAAAGCAAAACAAGGAGAACACCCAAGTCCATTTTGGTGAAACTGCGTGTTGGGGCTACTTACAAGGATATGGGTGAGGGGTTACTAGCAGGAGCCGGTGTGATTCAAGAACAAGCCACTCCCTCAAACCCTCACTCCAGCTCACAAAAGATGGAGCTATTGCAGTCACTGCACAACTTTTAGGTACTTCAATGGGTCAGAAAGTCTCTTCCCAGTAGTTCAGTTGGTCTGAGACTTTTCTAAGCAACTACTTAGCTGGTCTGGGTGTCTCTGGACAGTCCTTGTTGCTTGTCTAAGCTTGGGGAAGTAGGACCGAGTAAATCTATTCGGTTTCAGGATCTTCCTGCAACCTCAGTTATACTAAGTACTAAGTAGTAAAGAGCTTCTCTTTAGAAACTCCTGAGTCTTCAGGAACTTAGAGGAAATTATTATGTAATCGGGGAAGGGGGAGCGAGAAGTTAGAAGAGGAAGAGGGAGGAAAGTAGACAGAGACAAGGGAAAGAAACTGAGTCCTACTGTGATCTGCTCAATTACTACAGATTATAATTTCTAAAATTAAGAAAAAGATGACTTTCTGTTTTGAACCGACGTTTCTGTTTGTTGCTGTGGTCTTCTTTGTGTAAAGTTTTGCCCATCCAAAGGATTATATTGTTGATATCTATTCTCAACAATAGAACTGTAATTTATAAGACTGTAGACGAGTTGGATAAAAATATCACATGTATACGTTATGTACACTATTTTAAGCAGCACGTCTATAAGCTAGTAGCATCTCGCTTTGTGGGTACTGAAAGATGCAGAAGGAGCAAAGGAGGGGCTCCGTGTTTCTTCATTATAGACCTGTAGATCTACAATTATAAGAAGTTTCAATTAGTCAAAGCAAAAACTGAAATGTAAAATGGGTAAAGAAGTCCCAAAAGTCTATGATAGACTATGTAGCCACATTCACACATGAAACAGAAAGCTACTGATCACTTAGGACAGAAGGGAGAAGGGTAACGTCATGCATCTCCATACCTGAGCGCATAAACACTGCCTTGTCCTGGAACAAAATGCTCTGTACATAAAACAATCAAGAGTTTTGAAAAAAAATTTACAAATCAAAAAGGAGGGCTGAGCTACTGCAAATTATGGACCACAGCAGTCATTGAGGATCTCTCTTTAAGACAATTCAACTTTACTTCTACATAAGGCAATATCGCGTGTTACGTGGAAACACATAAGGCCTCAAATAATACAGTTTAATGGTGTCACATTTAAAGGTGATGTTAACTTCTACAATTGATTATTGTAATAGAACAACTTAGCCAGATGCCAGTTTTCAGGCTATTTAATGTTATCATAAGTCCTAATATTTATATAAAGTAAGATAAAACTTTTTGCTGTTTCTGACACTAAAATAGAAATGAGTTTAATAAAAACAGGACACAGGACATTAAATTTCATCAAACTTGTTCATAGCTAATCTATTATACTGAAGCTCATTCATTCTAACATTCAGAGGAAACGGATAACTAGGCATGATCCAATCATGCCTGTAATCCCAGCGCTCAGCTGGTAGAGACAGGAGAATTGCTACAAGTTGAAGGTCAATGTGGGCTATATAGAATTTTCCAGGTCTGTCAGGGCTATATCCTGTAAGGGAACAGGGGAAGGAAGAGAAAAGGATAGGGGAGAGGGGAGAGAATATGGAGGATAGAGTTAAATAGTTCTATACACGACATGACATGTGAATATTTGCTATTAAATAGTTCTATATAAGACATGACACATTAATATTCATTATTAGTAATAGCATAAACATTTCCTTACAATTCTATAATAACAAGCTGAGTAAAATTGCGAGGTTATTTTTAATATCTAGGCAACAATGCCTGGGGCCAATAAAGCAGTCAAAATGCTACTCTAGTTTAATGAACAATGAAAGCCTTATTTCTCTTTGCCAACCTGTGACAGATTTTATGAAACTGGCTTATGTCTTACCAAGTGTTAGTCCTCAACACTGTAGATCAAGTGTTTCTTAAAAACACAGGTAACGGGTGTGGAGAGCGGGAAAAAGCAAGGTCATTAATAAAACCAAACTCCAGGGCTTTGGGTAATCTCCATATTTACTAGTGTTGAGCTTGCTTCCTAGGGAAGAAGGTTTATTTCTGGCTTCTGAGAATCTAAAAAATGGACATTTCTGTTAGTATGATACATGTATTCTATTTATGGTAAATGATTAGTAGGTCCAAAATATTCCAAATCAGTTATGAATATTAATATTTTAAGTAAATATTAATGAGGAAATACTGTAAAATAGGGAGAAGTAAGGACTTAGCGATGAACTAGAAACTGTCCTGGCATACATCTTATCTAGAGACAGATATAGTGCTGGAAATTGTTAGCAAGGCCTAAGGAGCGGTAATAATTCACAAAACCAGTCAGAGAATTGTCCTGCTGAATAACATTTCACCAGTGCTGGGCTGAGGATCACACCACAGGATGTGGAACAGGGAGACAAACAGCTGCCACCAAAGCTGGGATCTTCACAGCCCACCCCACCTGATCATAGGTTTGCACCATCAGCAAATTGTGCTACATTTCCAAACCCAAGGCAGGTGACCCCGAGTGGCAGGAGTTCTACCATAAAGAGACTATCAGCAGCAAGATCAACAATTCAAGTGGACAGGCTTGCAGCCTTGGTAGGACGGGGGCTCTCTAGAGGAGGCTGAAAACAGTACCTCTGCAACAGGTACACAAATCTATTGTCAGCTGAAATTCTGGAATGACCAACGATTCTTTCTTCCCGGTTGATCACAGATCACATGATACCACGAGGTGAGAACATTATTCTGAGTCTATTGGCTATGTGTGTATATGTCTGTGCACGGGTTCAAATGAATTGTGAAAGATATATCTATAGCTAGGGTTTCTTTTTTATTGTTTGTTTTGTTTTTGAGAAAGTGACTTTCTCTATAGCAAGGCTATCCTCAGACTTTCAATCCTCTTGCCTCTGCCTCCCAAATGCTGAGGTTGCAGATGTATGACAACTATATATTTAATTTGTTGTCAAGGTTAAGAAAAAAATAACAACACAAAAGAGCTTTGCCCAGTTATTAAAGAAACTATAATTTTATACACACATAAACGATATTGCATTTGAATAAAATGACAGAACAAGAGCTCTGAGAAGAAAATACTGCCAGCCCCCTCTCCTCACTATGGCTGAGGAAGAAGAGTGTTTATGAGTTTGCATGTTAGGCTATGAGAAAGCCAGCCTGACCACATGTCAGTTTTTCTAACCTGAGATAGGAATTTTGCCTCTTTGAGTAATGTAACTCTTTTCCTAGTAAATTTTAAAGACTGTATTTTAATTCTGTGTATGTGCATCTGTCTGGTGGTATGTATGTGTATGTGTAGTCCAGAAACATTGGATCAGACCCTCCAGGAGATAGAGTTGTAGGGGTCTGCGAGCCACCCAACAAGGGCGCTGGGGATCGAACTCAGGCCCTCTACAAATGCAGTATGTGCTCCTAACTACTGAGCCATCTCTCCAGCTCCCTGATCTAGCTTGGAAGCGGGAGATTATGCTGCTACCATCTTATAGCTCTGTTTTGAAGGTGAAATAAGATCATGATATATTTTAGGCTTCCCATTTCTTCAGTTGAGGGATATATATTATATGTTTTGTGTATTAGGTTCTTGCTATTATAACTGAGTAGCTAAAATAACTTACATGAAAAAAATTTGCTTTAAATCATGTCTGATGGTCCCAGGCTGTGATGTCATGACATTTGTCTCTGAGTGAGGCAGCATGTCATGGGAAGAAACATAGTAGGTTACCACTGCTTGCCTCAAAAACCAAGAGGCAAAGGCAACAGTTGTGTGAGCTGAGACACTAAATAGCCTTCAGAGGCACATAACAGATGGTTCAGGACCCTACTACCTAAAAGTTCTCAAAGTGCTACCCTGGGGACACAGGGACATATCCCAAACTTTGAGGGATATATCCCAAACCATAGCAATTCCTAAAATTTGTAATAATTTTATTTTTAAAAAACTTGATTTTACCTTTGTAGAAGATTAACTACCACTCCCAGGCAGCCACAGTATCTATTTTCCAATTTTCACTTCAGTTAAGGCCTGGGTTCTTTGTGTAGTACGACTGAGTTTTTCATAGGACTTAATGTTCCTAAAATGATTTCAAACATATCTCATTAGTCTGCAGCTTTGGAGGGAAGAAAGTAATTGTGTGAAAACTATCTTAAAGTGAAATATTGCTGGTGTGTCTAGTTTATAAGTGTATAAGTGTAATGTATTTACAAAGATTTCCAACTTATTTTCAATGGATACTTAATATCAGAGAATATAATCCATTAAGAAAAGAAGATGAAGCTAGAGGTATCTAAAGACTAAGGAAACTCAAGAACTGGTTAATTTGCTTTATCACAGCCCTGGAAGTGTTCTAGAGAGGCATGAGCATGTCTGTGAAGGGTTGGCAGAAGGACACCGCATTGGGGTTGATTTTTTGATTTTAAGAGTGACAAGTGCATTTCATCACATAGAATTGGTTTAAAAAATAGAACCTACAAATAATGCAGATCACTGACGTATGCCCTGGATCAAAGGAAGGTGAGGGTGACCCTGATTCTCTAAAAGTCCTTATGAATCCAATATGCAACTAATAAATCTTTAAAAATTAATCAAGAGCACCTACCTACGGAGAGGGCATTTAAAGGAACAGGAGAAATGTAAAACTGAGGAAATACGGTCTCATCCTCTATCTTAGGAACAGTCTGGCACTGTAGCTATCATCAATGCACATTAAATGAGTGGAGTTACGAACAATATCCTTTCTGCCCTTTCACCTGCAGAACACAGAGCTCTGATAGAAGCGGTGGGCATGGAATATGCACAGAACCTCACCATTTGCCACTTCCCACAAATCATGACTCATGTCATAAAAATATGGATAAATTTTAGTTATATTCTTTTAAAAGCACATTGCACAATAATGTTTCCCCTCC
Source organism: Arvicola amphibius (assembly GCF_903992535.2). NCBI lineage: Eukaryota > Metazoa > Chordata > Mammalia > Rodentia > Cricetidae > Arvicola > Arvicola amphibius. The sequence continues at coordinate 12,144,308 of NC_052064.1, forward strand.
TCCAATCCCTTTCAAATCTTCCCACCTTCCTAATCAATCCAATTTATGCTCTTTTCTCTCTCTCTCTTTAAAAAAACAAGCAAAAACAAAAAATGAAAAACCAAGAAACACGCTGCAAATAGAGGGTGAGTTTTGAAAACCGCTTAGTTACATCTATATGTTTAAATACGTGCTCAATTCTGATTTAGTTTCCAAAGGGATTTTTTTTTACTCTTTCTCAATCAGCTCCTTTTTGTATGAGAATTTTGAAAACAAAAGACGCCATGATAACTTCCTGCTGGCTTGTTTTTAATCGCTCACCCTAAGCAAGCGAAGGAGCTTTTTACACACCTTGTGCTGCACCCCTGACTGTGTCACGGTGTTCCCATTGCGCTTGAGGTCATCTTCACGGTGACCGCACAGACTCACACACATCTGCATCCTCTACATGGACAGTCCTGTGCATGTAGCTTCTGGTTAATGCTAAACTCAGGGATATTCTTTCCTACTCTAGATCCCTAAAGATCCAGACAGACAGGTTTAGTGGTAGATGACAGACAGATGGACAGATGGATGGGTGGGTGGATGGATGGATGGATGGATGGATGGGTGGGTGGATGGATGGATGGATGGATGGGTGGATGGATGGATGGATGGATGGATGGGTGGGTGGATGGATGGATGGATGGATGGATGGACAGTTTAGGGAAATTAGCTTATCAGCTATCATGGTGGGTAAAAAATACTTTAGTATAGAAAGGTTTTACATTTATTTATTTATGGTGTGCTCCAGAAACAACTCGAATTGCTTGCAAAGAATGCAGAATAGTAATTCAGTTGAGGACAAAACAGCAATTTAAAAGAAAACTCTCGGGTGATTTGGTGTAGAAATCTTTGGACACTTTGGGAAACAATGGATGAGAATGAAAACGTTCGGTTAATTAACTGATGGTTGTGTTTTCTGAACGGAGACTCAGTTAAAATGCCGTCACTAAGATAACACAATGGAGACTCTGGGTGCGTGATTTGGTCCAAGCCCAAAGGCCCAAAAACTTGGTGTAGAGAGCAGAGGTGGAGAATAAATCAACAACTATAGAATCTGGAAATCTAATGTCCATATGGAAGAAGGAAAAGCCTTTAGGGAGGAAGGAGGTCTAGTTTGCCTGTTCAACCACCTCTGCGCTGCTTTTGGTCCATTTAGGCGACCAGCTTACTATATGATTGAGATGGATCGCCCAACTTAGCCTTCCAGACTCAGAACAGTCTGCTCTGGACCTCCTGACTCACACTTCCAAAATCAATGCTTTACCAGTATTCATTGCCGCAGTGAGCTGACACCTAAAATTTGGCACCCCGTAGTCCTTTCTTCTTCCCATTTCCTCTTCCTCCTTTTCATATGGAGTTAAGTGCAGAGTGCGTAATTCTTTCAAATCCTCAACATACTTCTACTTTGAAAAAAGAAGTGTACAAGTTTCCAATTCTGTAAGTAATATGTGTAGTGTATGGAACAAATTCGTGTATGAAATGGCTAGGCTTTATTAAACACACTCGCTATCACAATAATCTGAAAGGCTGAGCGGTATTCAGATCCTCACTCTATCTATAGAAGAGGAAACTATCATTAGCTTAGAAAGTTGAAGAAGTTTGCTTTAGGCCTCAAAATCAGGACACAGAAGAAGCATCATAGGTGACCAAGGTCATTCACTCAGCCATTAAACTGTTCTGCCTCCCCGCAGATACAAGACCCGGGTGTCCGAGGGATGCCTGATCCAGGGCTTCATTAACACTGAGGTGATCATCATGGTTTTATCTCCTCTTAACTTATTACTTACAAGGTTGTTTAAGCCCTTTAAAATATTAAATATTTAATTAGTCCCATTACAGCATTTCCCTGAGGCAAATAGTTAGCCCATATAATTGTTATGTTGGTTAAAAAGAACAAAGGGAAGCTTAGGCATAAATTAACAATAATAAAGCAGGGCCATTACATTTCATGCCTGGACATTAACACGGATAACTCCTTTCCAATAAACTGTAAAGGTGATTATTAAAATCACTTTTTATAGATGACCTTACTGTTCACACTTTAGCTGGGTCTCCACTCGGCCAAAATGACCCGTCAATTCATTAAAGATAAGAAGATCATTCCCAAATGTCCATCAGAGAATGGCCTAAGGTTTTCTCTCAGATGGAGACTTTTGTCCTCATGAATCGTGGTTCCACAGTCTTAACAAACCTTTGGAGGTGCTTCCAAATCCTTAGGGATGTGTTCTTGTTTGAAACAACACACGTAGAGCATTGTTTTGGAATATTGTTTTAACTGGGCAAAGATGTGCTACATTTGTTTATGCTGTGGAATATTACCTTAACTGTGAAAAGGTGTGTTACCCTTGTTTACGCTGCCTTTGTTTAATTGTGCGAAGATGAGTCGAGCAGTAAAAAGATGTGTGTTTAATTTATATAAGGATGTGTTGTGTTTGTTTCAACTTGCCTGCCTAAGGTTGTTCCAATAAAGAGCTGAATGGCCAATAGCTAGACAGAGAAAGGATAAGTGGGGCTGGCAGACAGAGAAAGTAGAAAAAGAGAGAGAACAACGGACATGTCCTGGGCCAGCCAGGCGGCCACCAGCCAGCCGAACATGAGAAGCAATGAAAGTAAGATATACAAAAGGAAGAAAGGTAAAACGTCCCCGGGGCAAAAGGTAAATAAAGAGAAACAGGTTAATTTAAATTTAAAAAGCTAGACAGAAATGAGTCTTAGCTAGACAGAGCATTCAAAACTAATAATAAATTTCCGTGTCATGGTTTGGGCGGTGGCCCAAAAGAAAAAGCCAGGTACAAAACATTATTTTCTAAAATAATAGATGGGAATTTATTTTCTTACCTGTTTGAAAACACCTTCAGAGTTGGTCCCTGCTTCATTCTGTAAACAAATATCTGCTCTTAGGCGGAGAAGCCACAGTGAGCCTGAGCGTGGTCACTGCTGGATGTCAAATGACCTAAATGTGGCTGGCTGACATTGTACTCTTTAAAACTGCTTCCGGTTAGTGTGTGTCTTTCCTCTTCAACAGCCTTCAGCAATTCTACATAAGAGACCAAAAGCTGCTTTAGTTTTAAAACGGACTTGAAACCACACTGGTGCCTTCCATTGTATAATGAAGAGGATTTTTTCAGCCATGAGGGGAGAAAAATGCTGCTCAGCAGAATGTCAGTATTGCTACCAGCATGCCTGGTCCCTCAGTCTCCTCCAGCCAAAAGCAGAGCGTTTGATCAGCTTAGTTTACGTACTCATGGGAAAATCTGAAGCCGTGGCTTTAGCGCTAACTGAAAACTCCCTCTCAGACATATCTAAGGTGCCGAGGAGGCTCATCTACGATCCATTCGAACACAGCTGGGACACTCTTGTCACCGAGGTCTGGTATTTGATTGTTAATGTACACACTGCAGTCCATTGTTCTCAATTCCCCCAAAAGTGCTTCACAAGATCTAACTTCGAAATGATGACCTTAGCATTTATTAAAGGCAAACAAAGTCATACTTAATGGTTGTTGTTTTAAACAAAATTGCTGGGATACCTTAAGAATCTTCAAAGAGATTCTTCATGTTTCTTCCTTATATTTAGTAGCATAGGAAACTATGCTCCTGTCTCGATGAACATAAGCTATCCCAGTCATCGGCTTCGAAAAGCAGGATGCTTCTTCCATTACTCTGCTTGACCATGGCCCAAAAGATGAGAATTCAGCTCAGTCTTCAAGCACAGCAACCGATTCATTTCATAGACATGATACAAGCGACTTTTACCTTCCTAAATTTGCTGCTATAATTTCTCTTTTATCTTGCCTCTTTTAACTGACTATTATCACTAGAAGTAGCTTCTAATGCTTGCAAGGCATAAACCAAGAAGGCTAAGAAAAAAAAAATCAGGCTTAAGCAAGCAAAAGAAAGTCTGGAGGGGGGTGCAGCAAGATAACCAGGATAGCTGGAGAGGAAAAGCAGTTAGGACAGAATCAGTTTTCCTTATTTTATGACCACAAGGCCGTTTTAACTGACAATAATACCACCAAAACATATCCTAATAAACTACACAGACACAAGCATAAGACATGACCCTTGAGAAACAGGCTAAAGACCATGCGTGGAAGCCAACAATTGACAGATACTTCAATAAGTAAAAATCATAAAATTCCCAGAGACTAACAAGCTTTGCCCACAGAATTTTTGCAATGCCTTCTGCTTAATCATCTAAAACTATTTTTAAGAATCATACTTGTAGTCTGAATTTTTAATGTAAATGCAAATCACCTGGGAGTTACCTTTAAATGCATTTTTCCTTTGGCTCCCATAGTACTGAGACATAGAGTCTTTGAATGCGCCGAAGGCCTGAGGCAGTTGAAGCTGCAATGTTAAGCAAACCCTGAGAGATAATAAAGACTTAGTTAAATCTGGGCCTTTGTCACTTGAAAGTGTATGCCATTGACCATGCGCCTTACACATCACTTACCTCATTCTTGCAGCAAAATAGGACAGGAAAAAATGTGAACATCATCAATAAAGACCCTTAGTAAATATTCTTTATTTGAGTATGCTTTGTTTATTTTTATTTAGAAGAATTTTTATTAATGTGAATTAACAACAATGGGATAGTGTATGTTATTGCAACCCATGCATAAAACATACACTGATAAAATCAGGGTGATTTCTCTTAACATGCCGTGTATGAGACCTTCAAACTCTTGCTCTAGAACATCCTACATTATGTATAACTATAACCTCTGGTGTAGGTTTTTGTGAAGTTCAGCTACCCTGTCCACAATCCTATGAAACACCGCAGTTTCCTCTTGTAACCTATCTGTTTGTATACCTGTGATACCACCCCTCTTTACTGAGGTTTATTGAGAATCAGAAATTTTGTCTTTTTCATGAAAACATCAGCTTAAGGATTCAATACAAATAAAAACTCTGAGTCGATTGAAAAAATTTTTGCTTTTAAAAGCTCAGTGTTAATGCTTACATGTGGTGGTGGGTGTGTGTATGATCAAATGAAGTTGCATTCATTTCATGCCCTAACTAAACCACTGGATAACAAAATCTTGGGATATTATTCTAATTTTAACCTAATAAGCGTCTCAAAAGAAGGTAAAACGTTCAAGGTCTGAGAAGTCATTGAGAAAGGACTCCATATTTAAAAGGGGAGGGGACATAGCAGAAGCAAGAACCCAAAGAAGAAACTCAAATCCATGGTTACTTGATGAGATTTACATACAAATCCTTGCCTACACCTTCTCTAGGGGCAAACAGTAGAAAATAAGCTCAAAATGAGGCTTTTCACTTCCAGCTCCATAGGATGAAGCAAAGAGTGAATCAGTAAACACACAAAGGGAACTCTCAGAGCTGTGCTAACTTGGATGATTTAATTAATCCCAAGAAGGACATCATCCTAAAAAAGTTTCTAACAACACTCATGACAGTTTCTTGTGGATTTTCCAATTGTTATTTGATATGAAGTTATTTTCAGGTTTCAAAAAAATAACAGTTCTTTCCATTTTGAAAAATATCAAACTCTAGCATGAAATATCCAGAAGCCTCGGAGAGTTTCCGTCTAATAAGCGGAAATGGTGTTTTGCTATGCCTAAAGTACGATGAAATCTTCGGCGCTGCAGAGCCAGAAGCAGAGGCCTCGGGAGACTACTAACACTTTAACATTTCCCGTTCACATGAGCATGTTAATCCCACTCTCTGAAGAGAACCGCCAAAATGGCATTCATTAAGATTAAAACCATATTACTATAGAATGGGAAATTTATATGCATGCTTCCTATAAAATGCAAAGAGTACCAGGGAATGGGTCTCTGCTGAATTCTCGCTGTACCTATTCTTTGGCAGAGCTAAATCACACTGGTGACACTCTTTCACAAAGGCAGTATAAAATTATGAAGGAGCAGGCGCTTGCCGCTCAGCTGCCAAGGTGGCCCCACAGGTTGTTGACAACCTCCGTACACTTCAGAACATGTGGACCAAGAGCTGGGCTCAGGCTACGGAAGTGGCAGGAGGCAGTTCGGAATTCAGAGCATGGAAAATTTGAGGAGGCTCCTGCAAAGCCTGTCTTCTAGCTGAGGTCACCTCATCCTTGTTCCAGGCATTGTAGTTGGTTAAGTTCCATGAAGAATGTGATTGGCATCACCCTTTCCCCAGGACTAAATGGAAAGAAACTATACACTTAAAAAAATTTTTTAAAAATTCGCCATTACATTTTTTCACTATATTTTCAAACAATTATTTAAATGGGTTTTAGATAAACCATTATGTAACAAAATTAATGTTTTCTCTTGTACTATCAAAATGCTCTGTCCACCAAACATGTAGGGGTTTTTTTTCTATAATCAGCAATTCTCCAAACTTTTGGGTACCAGTTCAGTGACCTTCAGCTTCATCCAACCCTGACACAATCTAAAGAAAGCTGTCTGGCATTACATCCCACAGTCTAAGGGCTCAGTCCCACAAGACTGCTCCATTTCAGATACCAATTATAAGGCCAGGCTCCTGAGACTTCTTACCTTCAGCTATAAATCAAAGGGACAAGAAAAACAGCTTCTACCCATGGAGCATCCTTAGCTGAGCTATCCACAGGTAGATATGGCTGAAAAGAAGGAGAAAAACAAATCATATTTAATTATATACAAAAGTCATACTAATCCCATGAAATCTAAGGCTAAAAAACAGATTATTGATGCTTCTAAGGCAACTTGAACTAGAAAAATGCATAGAATCTTGGCCCTTTAGAGCAGTAGTGACAGTTATTCAGAGAAGAGCAAAGAAAGATGGTCTGTAATACAGATAAAAGGTCCATCTCAGAGAAGCCTTGGGAAGAGAAAGTGACAGTCTGCTTGGCAGCAGTGGTCAAACCCCAGTTTGCTTTGCTGTGGTCTTCAGTTAATCTTCATTGGTTGGTCAACATTCCAAGGTGGATTCCTAATAATTGGCTTCCTTTTCCAGGAGCTCAGAAAGCCTTTGACTCCATTGCTGGAAACTGACCCCAAAGTGGTCATCGTTCTGAGTCGTGAAAACTAAAATGTCATATTTTAAGAAGTCATTTTCTGAATGTCTCTAAAAAAAAAAGTAAGGGTTGTCCCATGAGTCTCTTCCCAGGTTTATTCAACTGGATGGGTTGATAAAACCCAAGAACACACTTGTTCATGATCATATATAAAGGATAAAACAAAGAATAGAAATGAGCTACGAGATAAATGTGCACACTAGTGCAAGAGTCTCTGCATACTAATTCCTTGTCCTCTGGGGAAAGCCTTGAAGACTACTACATAGTCATGATCAATTATTAACTTAGTCTTTAGTCCCTCTCTCTGGAGAATAAGGGAGAGAATGAAAATTTTTGCACTTGCAATCATGGTTGAGACTTTCTGGTGGCCAGCCACTACCTACTGAACTAACAAGAAGACTCTCTGATCACCCAGGAGATTCCAGGTAACTTAAGAGCTCAAGTCAGTAACCACAGACAAAGCAGAATAAACATAAACTTCTTAAATCACAACATCATAGCTATAACCTCCTAGTTACTAATGGTTAGCTAATAGTTTGTCTTAGGGAATTAAAGGAGAACTAGTAAGAAAGACTATAAGTTTGAAAAGTAGTTAAGTGTGAGAAGAAAGTAAATAACAGCAGCAATAGCTGAGGTTTACATGGTGTTTTAGATCCTAACTCGTGACCACAAAGATGCCTCATAAGTAAAATTTGCAGTGACTCAATTTTACAATGAGAAAACTGGGACAGGATGCATCTCAAAAGAATCCATGAGGCCCCACAATGCAATCTAACTTCAGATGGTTTGGCTGCCAAAACACTTCTCTTAGACATTACACTCTACTCCCTTTCATTTACTGAAGTGTTATCTTGTGTCTGTTTCAATCCACTGCCCAAAACAAATATGTGAAATGAATGAAATATTTCTACATGCTCTCTTTAATCCTAATCTTCTAAACAGAAGATCCTGAAGGGGAGGAGCTGGTTTATTCATATTATGCTAATCCATAACATCTAGAATGATTCCAGACACATAGGAAAAGTACTCAACAGTTTTTGATGAATTCACGAATGGTTGACTAGATGTTCAGACTCTACAACAAAATGAATAATAGAGTTACACTGCAAAATGAGGGTGAGTGGGAGTAGCTCTCTAACAAGTCTCAGCTCTGTGCCATGATCTAGAAGCGTGAACATAGTCACTAATTGAATTATCCAGTTTCCCTTGTCAAGCTGTTAGTGGGACACAGAATAGGAATATTGAATTCTATGTTGTAAAAGACCTTCTGCTGCAAAGAGAGGTTTCCTTGGTAAGGTGAAAATACCACTTATCTATGGGTGTATATAGTGTATATAAGTACAAATATTTATAGACTGTTAGGGTTTGTGCTGCTTTAGTAAATTAGAGGTTGTAGATTCTCCTCCAATGTCCATGACTTCACAAGCACTAAGTAGTTAAGTTTCCAGTATCGGGCATGGTCTCTCTCTTAGTAAGCGGTTCTTAAGTTCAATTAGAGAGCTGTTGTTACTGCCAAGATATGCATGCCATTGCTGCTTCCTCAGGGTTATGGTGCCATGTTGGTCACTGATGTAGTTTGAAGGAATCATAGCTGGGTAGAACATGTTGCTTGCCTCTCTCCTTTGAAATCTTTTTTTTTTTTTTTTTTGCTGCTTGGTCAATAAGTTTATTATCTTTATGAAAAACTCTTCATAGAAAACTGCTTTAGCTGTCAGCAGCCCGCTCCTGAGCTCTGAGGAAGCTTGCCTTCTTTTGAGCAACCCGATCTTTCTTCTGGGCAAGAGACATTTTGGGACGGTTCCACCTCTTCTTCACTTCTCTCTTGGGCTTCTTTTCATAGACTGGATTCTCTCGTATAGCAGCATGGGCTTTCTTATACATCTCCTCCATCATGTCTGGAGCAACGTTGTTCTTTATGTACTGAGAGAACTGCTTCTTGTAAGCGTCTTCATCTTCCTCCATCAGGTAGCGCATGTAGTCCGCAACGTTCTGGCCCAGGATGTGCTTGCGATGGACCTCTGCGTTGAACTCCTTGCTCTCAGAATCATAACCAGGGAATCGTTTGGTACTATGAGGAATAGACAAGCCTCCATCCACAGCTCCCTTCAGGGCCCCGAAAACTTTATTGCCAGTTGTAGTTCGAGCAAGACCAGCATCCAAATAGCAAGTGAAGGCCCCAGGCTGACCATCGATGCTTTCCACATTGTATTCATCTCCGGTCACCTCCACTTGGCCTTCATAGATCTTGTCCATACCAAACCTGTTGAGAAGCCTGCGGGCCAGCAGCAGGCCAGTACAATAGGCGGCAGCATAGTTTGTAAAGCCAACTTTCACACCGTATTTCGGCAGTTCGTGTGCATAGGCGGCGCAGACTATCATATCCCCCTCTATACGGGCATAGGCAATCTGGCAGATGATGTCTCTGTTAGTTACACGAACTATCGTCCTGTATTTGGGTGTGTTGTACTTATTTTTGTCTTGGATCACTAATCGCTTCCGAGCATAGTAGTCGGTTTTACCTTCTCGCCGCCTTCTGAATCTTACTTGGTATCTCTTGAAGTAGGCCTTGTTCTTGACAACTTTCACAAACCCCATGCTGCGGACAGAAACCCGCAATCGCGGCTCCACGCAGACCTCTCTCCTTTGAAATCTTGAATGCTACTTTTTGGAGATCACTACAGAAAACCATAAACAGTCAAATGCAGGATTGTGGAACCTAGCCCCAATGGACAAAATGCAGAACATTCTAGCATTTAAGACTGAGGGAACACTATAAAAAAGGGGGGGGGGGGCAGGATGATTGAAAGAGAATCAGGGAGTTTTCTACAAGATTGTGTGTAAATCAGGCTGTCCTTGAACTCACAGAGATCCTCCTGCCTCTGTCTCCCTCCCAAGTGCTGGGATTAAAGGCGAGCACCACCACCACCCAGGCTACAAAGCAATGGCCATATGTTTGGGGCTGACCTGCATGGCTGGCCATACACTTCTGTCAGGTTGATTGTGTGCCTGCTCAGGGATAGGAGGAAAGTAGCTGAGAATATGCCTGCTGCTCAGCACCCTTGTCTGCTAGGCATGCACAGGGAGGAAATCATGACAGATTCCTGCCACCATACATGGAGACATTACCAGGCAACACAGCACACTACATGGCAGATACACAGAGATATATTTCAGTTACATAGATAATATTCAACACTTCAAAGACCTACAGAATATGACATTTAGAATGTTTTAAGAACCTTGACTTTTCTCAACAGTGAGATATGTATGCTACTGGCAGCACCAATTACTTCAGAGAGGTTGAGGGACATTGAAGAAACTTGTTATGGAATTTGCCTTCAATATGACAAGGCTAGCCATTTGGGCAAGCAACTGCTCTTGCCTGGACTTCTTGATGGTATGCTGTATGAACTAAGCACACAGGACCCACAGAAAAGTGACTGCTGAACTTTTCAAAAGACAAAATAGTCCTTCAGGGTTCCTGCTTCACAGAAGAAATTGCCAGACATTCTACAGGGCACAGAAGAAAGCAACTGACAAACTTTGCCAGTACAAGGCAAAAGCGATCTTCTGTTTTAATTCACTGAAAAGTCAGCCAGATATTATGGGCCTATAGGTTGAAGATGGATGCCCCAAAATTACAGAAGAACTTTGGGTGACTGTCAAGGAAGCAAGATATCTCTGTCAATTCTAAAACTTTGGAAGTTGTTTACAATGTACTTCCTGTTTACTTAGGTAATACCATATCTTTCTGGAGTCTTTGATGAGTTGAATACAGATAGTTATAGTTTTCCTTAGTTATGATAAAAGATAAATTAGATACCAAACCTTACAGTCACAAAGACAGGATATATGATAGAGAATTTTCCTTAATTTGCCAAATGTAAATGGACTAAATACTGTTAACTATAATTCTTGCCTGATAACTGTTTTGTATATGTAATTTTACTATATTAAAGTTAAAACCTTTCTTTTTAATTAGACAGAAAAGGGGAGATGATGTGGGATGTCCTTCTGTATATGTGTAGTTTTTATTGATTAATGAATAAAGCTGCTTTGGCCAATGGCAGGGCAGAATATGGCCAGGTTGAAAGAGACATAGAGAGAATGTAGGCAGAGTCAAAGAGATGCCATGTAGCTGCCAACGGAGACAGATGCCACCAGAAACTTTCCCATAAGCCAAAGTCACGTGGCAATACACAGATTAATAGAAATGAGTTAGTTTAAGATGTAAGAGCTAGCTAGAAAAATGCCTGAGTCATTGGCTGAACAGTGTTGTAATTAATAGAGTTTCTATATGATTATTTGGGTATTTGGGTCTGAGCAGTTGGGAAACAAACAAGCAGTCTCCATTTACAGTTGTGATTCCTAGTAATGTTCCAGAAGCCACACACATAAAGCCTCACCAGTATGACTGCCCAAATGGGAGATGAACAAGGATGACACCAAAAGACATGCCACACTGGATGGAGAGAAGTCCCCTAGGCCTTACCCCTTCACACACAAAAAAAAACCTATAGGCAACTGAGTATAGCTTGGAATAGGTAGGAAGGTGATCTTTCCTAGAAAAGAGAATACCAACTGGTTGTCCAAGGCCAAATGGCCATCCCTGAAAACATGCATACAAGTAATATTGTATGGACCAAACACATTAAATTTAAGAATATATGTGTGTGTGTGTGTGTGTGTGTGTGTGTATGAAATAACAATTAGTGAAAAAGAGACCATAAATTTGAAGGCGAGGAGGGCAAGGTGTCTTGGATGGATTAGAGAGGAAAGGGAAGGGAGAAACATTGTAATTACAAATGCAAAGAAAAGAGAGGGAGAAAGGAGAGAAGGAAAAAGAGGAAGGAGGAGAAGAGGAGGAGACAGAATTCCTTATTTCTACAATGATAGGTTCCTGGAGATAAGCTGTTATAGAAAACATGATAATATAATCATTTCCATCAACATGTGGACAACTAGAGAAATGTGCAAGATGAAGTTGAATACAAATTAGGCATGTAGCTGTGCATCTCACAGCTGTTCCATAAAACATGCATGGGGCAGAGGAAATGCTTTCGGCTGGACATAGCTAAAAGTACTCTGCCCTATGGAAAATCTTCACTAGAGTCTCTTTATTTCCCCTTTAAATCAGTCATTGTTATGAGATATCATAATTTGTCTTGCTACAGAACACAATGCTCTGATCAGTTATCAATATGTAAATGAAAAAATCACCAGTTTTGCCTTTAGCATCCAGTAGCCATTGGACTATGTTAGCTTACTTGAGAAAACAGACCACAGCAGCTGGTAGATACTTTTACTGAGAAACCCAAACATTTAGAATCACCCTTAAAATACAATATAGTGAGTGAGATGTATGTAGATATCCTCAAATGACCACAGTGAAATTGGGAAGAGTCTGTGTGAGATACAGCATACATTTATGTAACAAATGCCCTTCCTTAGTAAGCACACAAATAATCATCTCTAAAGGTAAGCATATATGTAGGCTAGTGCTGGTCACTATCATTCATGCTCAAAACTCTATTAGCTGAGGCACCATGGGAGGGTGACAGTTCCCCAGCTGCTGAATCAAGATACGACCATTTGATTTTTCTTCACCAATGAACTGTTATGTTACTAGGCATCATTTGTGCAGATTCTAGGTAAAAGCATTAATGAGCAATGTGGAATTTTCCCTTCTTTCTCTCCCTTGCCACACCAAAAAAAGAAAAGCCATCTATTCTAAAGAGTGCGGCTCCAGGTGGATTCCTCTACCTGAATTGCCAAGGTGTCACCCAGAGATAACTCTGTTAGCAAGAGTCATGCACATGCATATTAGACTCTAAGAAGGCATCAACTTTTGCTGCATTGAACCACCGAGCTCCTGTTACCACAGCACAGCCTTCGCACTATCGCAGATGTTATACCCAAATAGACCATGCTTCATGAGCAGTGAATATCCCTGTCTCATTTATCAGCCCTGAGCTATAAAGCAAAGTCTATGAGCAATATGGTGGTTTGTATTCTGCCAAATAGATTTGGCTAAATTGATGCATAAACTGCTCATTTTAGAATCTGTCGAATTGGTTATTTAGAAGTGCATAAATAGCCAAAAATGCTTTTAAAACCACGCCATTGCTTATAATGAGAAAAACTGCAATATTCTACAAAATCCTTTATATTGGTAAGTGGGCCTTCTTAACTGTTTATTTCTGCATACTATCAGTAAATTATAACAAAAAGTATATATTAAATATATATATAAATATTTATAATGTATAAATAAATGAAGCATCGAAAGCTAATCAGAGTAAATTTTACTAACTTTGAAATTCTTATGTCTCTATTACTTACATCTCAATCAATTTTGGAAGTTATGTGTATTAATTCCAAGCACTGCAGGAATCTATGCCAGGGTTCTTAACCTTAACGCTATTAATTTTTCAGGCTTGCTTTTCATGAGAAAAAAAAAACTGTTGCTCATCGCTGATCTCTACATGTCAGTTTCCAGGAGCTACTTTTCAATTGTGTTTTTTTTTAAAAAAAAATAGTCTTCAAATAATTATCAACGTCTCCTTGGCAAACTTGTCCGTGTTTGCTTTCTGTTGCTATAATAAAGACCATGACCAAAATCAGCTTGATGGGGAAGAATTTATTTGGCTTTCATGCCCTGATCAGAGTCCATCATTTGGGGGAGCTGGGCAGGAACCTGAAACAAAGGCCATGGAGGACCACTGCTTACTGGCCTGTTACCTGTGGCTGGCTCAGTTCATTGTCTTATACAACTCAGGGCCCACCTCCCCAAAGGTGCTTCCACCTACAATGGGCTGGAACCTCCACCATCAATCACTAATCAAGAAAATGTCCCACAAGCTTTCCCACAGGCCAGTCTGTTGGCATTTTCTCAATTGAGGTTCCTTTTTTCCAGATGACCAATTTGTGTCAAGTTGACAAAAACTAACCAGGACAGAAGCTATGTCACAAAAATCCCCAACTGAAAATTACTAATATACTCTAATAGTCCTTTAAAAAATAAAATGTCAAAACTCAGGCTGGGAGACAGCTATTTTGGTGAAGGGCTTGTCACACAAGCATGGGATCATAAATTTGATCCCCAGAAACTGTTTTAAAAATAAAAAAAAAAAAACGTCAGGCATGGTGGTGTGTGCTTGTGATCCCAGCAATGGAAAGACAGAGACAGATGGGTCCCCGAGGCTTGTTGGTAAGCAAGCTTAGCCTACTCAGTGAGTTCCAGGCCAATGAGAGACCCTTGTCACAAAAAACAAAAACAAAACCAAAAACAAAACACAAACTAAAAAGGAAAAACCAAAGTGGAGACTTGGGAGATAGCTTAGCATGTAAATTGCTTGACCTGAGAACACCAGGAACTAAGTTGGGCCCCCCTCACCCGTGTGAATGCCTAGTGCCCTTCACAGCCCACCTATAAGCCCAGCACTCAGGAAGACCAAGGGTACCTGAGGTGAGCTAGAGACCCTGCCTCAATGGATATGGTAAAAAGTGGTCAACACATGGCCTACACACACAGAGACACATACACTCACACATATGCAAGCAACATATATATACATACATCACATATGAAAATTGACTAATAATTAAAACAAGGTGGATGGTTCCTGAGGAATAAAGCCCAAAAATGACCTCTGGGTGCACATAGGTATGTGTGCAGCCACACAGACGTGCACTCATGTACAGACAGACACACACATAAACAAAATAAATGTCAAAATGTGAATTACAACCTTCACCCATTGACTGCCTTCCTGAGAGAACTGAAAATGGTACATAGTAGAAAAAACACGCAATCGTTTTCAAAAATTAGAAGAGAAATTTCAAGACAAAGTAATTGCTGGTTAACCCCATTTCCCTTACCATGTTCAAAGAGAAGTCTCTGGATTCATTCATTCACCAGCCAGTGACTGAATATCAACTTCATCCTGGGCATTCATTGGAGATCAGGGAGGGAGTGCTGAGCCATGCAGACAGACAGCTCCTTTCAGGAGCGCACAGCTTCTCGGGAGAAAGAGGTTAAGTGCTGTAAAGCAATGGCTCATCGTAACTGTCATGAAGAAACTGTGGGCTCTCGTTCCCACATAGCGTGAGGACTGTCTTAAAGCAGTGTTCAGTATGGCATCGCAGAGAAAAGATGCTTAACTGTGGTTAGTACTCAGGTCATGCTATTCCTAACCACGATGCTGCTTTATGTTCCAAGCAGCCCTGAAACCTATTTCTCATCATCCCCGTTTTAAAGATAGAAAGGGATCACACAGAGATTAAGTTTCCTTACCTCACATGGAAGACTGTAAAAAGGGTCTGTGTGTCTGAAGACTAAGAAGGCTCACACCTCCACCTGGTGTGACCCAGACAGAGGAAGGAGAGCCTGTGGCTCTATTTGCCTAAGCAGAAGACTGACCTTCCATGCTGAAGAGAGAATATAAAATCCATCTCATTATAAATTTATGGTAGTTTCCTAGTTAACACAACCTCCTTAAACCCTTCCTTGGAAGATGATTGACTGTACATTATTTATGAATTAATTAATCACAGTGGGAGTTAAAGAGCAGAGTGGTCTAGTACCGAACTGAAACCAAAAGGTACCAAGTTCTGTAAGCCTGAGTGCACAGCAAATCTCTCCAATATGTATTGATTAGTCAGGAAACTTGATAGAATGTCTAGGCTAATAAGTTAACATTTTCTTCTCTGTTGTGAAAAATTTCATTTAGCTTCTGCAAGTTGAGTGTTGCCAATATGTCAAATTATTTCCAAACACCTAAATGGCTTAAATCACATACTAACTAAGGTGATGGCTAATGTCACCTTAATGTCAGATAAAAGTAATACTTCTACACGTCACTAAAAATCCCAATCTGTAGAGTGTTATTACCATCCTTGACTGAGTTATTGTTGGTTCAAATCCTACATGATCATTTGATGTATAAGTTCTTAATGTTTCCAAATATAATAAAGGTAACTCTTGATTTTAACTCACTTCACGTGAGAATTAGATTTCTATGTAGAAATCACCAGCTGTATAACTATCTCAGCTGGTTAGATAGCTTTGATACACATGTCACCTTGCTCTGTAGGCATAGCTGTTTGGGGTACCTCGACACACTCAACTTCCAGATTTGGTAAAATAACCCAAAGGCTATAAAAGGCTAACAACATCGTTTTATATATCAAGGAGGCTGTAAAATCTTCGATGGAGAAGTCCTCTGATTAACCGCATTCTCTAAACAATTTGTGTTATCTAGAAAATGGTGTCATCTTACCCGTATAGAAGTTACCATTTACAAAACATATCTACCCATTTTTTTTTTAGCAAAGAACATGTCTATTATGGTTAATTTTAATATCAAGTTGCCACAAGTTAAAAATCACCTGAGTAGGGAGCCTCAACCGGAAAGAACTGTCCTCTTTGCCTTGATAGATGTGGGAAGGCCCACCCAATTGTAGGCGGCACCCTCAGGCCCAGATATAAAGGGTATTTCAAAGGGAGGCTTATTTTGCCTTTTGCTCACTTGGTCTTCCCTTTTACCACCCTAGTTGATTGGCCCCGTTGCTGGGGATGACGATTCCTTCGTTGGTAGCAGAACCAGAGTTGAGGAGCTTTCTTCATGGATGAGACACCTGCAGCTCTCCAGGAACTTCCCAGGAGTCCCAGCAGGGACCTCTGAGGGTCCTGCCTTCTGGACTGAGTAACCAGTCTAGCGAGAGACATCTCTTCTGAGTGTTGAGGCACCTAGCTTCAAGGACTGAGCACCAGGTTCTCAATATTTTAAAGCTTTATAATTTTACGTACTCTGAGAGAAGTTAAATAACAATGTTCATCTGTGTGTGATGGTAAATTTAATATTCACTTGACTAGACCATAGAATGCCTAGATATTTGGCTGCACATTATCCCTGAGAACATCTGTAAATATCTGAAGATATTACCATTTTTATTTTTTTACATTTTCACATTTACTCCTTTCTCTCTCTCTCTCTCTCTCTCTCTCTCTCGTTCTCTCTCTCTCTCTCTCGTTCTCTCTCTCTCGTTCTCTCTCTCTCTCTCTCTCTCCTCGTCTCCTCTCCTCTCTCCTCTCTCTCCTCTCTCTCTCTCTCTGTGTGTGTGTGTGTGTGTGTGTGTGTGTGTGTGTTCAGTTCTTTCTTCCACTATGCGTGTCCTGGGTATTGAATCTGAATTGTCAGTTTAGAAGCAAGCACCTTTATTACCTGGGCCATCCCAGTACCCAAGAAGTTAGCATTTGAACTGGTGACCTTAGTAAAATAGATGCCCCTGCACAATATGGGTAGATCAAGTAGAATAAAAGGGTAATCGTACCCACACACATTATCATTCAGCTAGAGTCAAGACACCAGTCTCCTGTTCTGGGAATTTCTAGTTCTCAAGTTGTCTGCTGGGAGTAGAGGTGAGACCACAGATTCTCTGGCCCTTGGGTCTTTGGATTACGTCATGAACTTTCCTGGGTCTTTGGTGTGTAAGGCAGATTCTTAATCACCATCACAATACTTTATAATACACAACAGCCAATACTTTATAACAATCATAATAGTGCACGCAGCTCTGCTTCTCTGGGAACCATAATACATTACATGGGGGTGTAGAATAAAAAAAATTCATAATATGGACATTTGTACTAATTTTACAGTATTCCAGGTGGTAGGTTCAGAAGAACACCAAGGAGTATAATGTGTATATACCTCAGGACATATTCTGACATTGCTTCAAAAAAAACCACCAGGACCGGAAAGATGGCTTAGCAGTTATAAACAGCTGTGGTAGAGGACCAGGTCTGAGTCCCAGCACCCATGCAGAGTGGCTCACAAACACCTGTAGCTCCAGCCTTAGGTGACCTGGTTCCCTCCTCCAGTCCCCACAGGCATCTGCACCTACACATGCACATTCCCACAAAGATACATACGAATACAGAATTAAAAAATAAGATCAGCTTTTTAAAAGTTTCAATGCAGCCTATTACCAAAAAGCAGGCTCCTGGTAAGGTACAATGCGCATGATGAATTCCAGAGACACGAAAATTCCTTTGGCGCTTTAATTCCCAAGATATGTGATTTCCCTCACCGGGAAAAATAATTTTCCTATCTATTATCATTACTATTATTCTCAGCTATTTTGAAAATTACTTAGCAGTCTCTGCCATAATTCTGGTATTATCTATGTGAATTGTTTCTGTATTAGACATTGGGGCGGGCGGGAAATCAGCCCATTGGGTGCACAGTGAAATTCATATGCTTGTGGTTTTAAGTTACCTCTCTTGTGCCACCAACCCATGAGTGATTTAGAAATTTTCAACAATTCTTTCTTTGTTTTACCCTTCTCAGTATTTATTTTCCTTTTAAGGAAATGGTATCAAGTAATTTCACTGAAACTAACAAAAGCTGTTAGCTCTCTAGTGCGTAGCTTTTTCTAACAGTTTTACACCTACTAACACAGAGCTGTCTTGGTAACTCAAAGAGCTGTGCCCTGTTTGCAAATAGACCTTCATTTGTAAAATCGGTTAAGGACCTTTTTATGCTTTAGCCTAGAGGTTCCAAAAATCCAGCCCTGTTGTTGATTGGTTTTACTCTTTTTGCTCTTTTCTCTTGGCTCTGTCGGGGGCCACACCACTCAGCTCCCAAATAAATTCACACACAGAGATTTATTCTTACTTATGAATGCCAGTCTTAGCTTGGCTTGTTTCTAGCCCAGCTTTCCTTAACTTGAATTATCCCATCTACCTTTTGCCTCTGGGATTTTTCTTTTTTTTTTTCCTTTTGTGTATCTTACTTTCTCTCTTATTCTGTGGCTGGCTGTGTTGCTGAGTGGCTGGCCTCTCCTTGATGTCTCTGCTTGCCAGCCCCTCCTGTCCTCTCTTCTGCCTCGCTCCTGGACAGTCCGCTCTTTATTAGACCAGTCAGGTGGTTTAGACAGGCCAAGTAACACAGCTGCACTGAGTTAAACAAATGCAACATGAAAGAATGCAGCACATCTTTACATCACTAAACAAACATTCCACAGCATAAACAAATGTAGCGCATCTTAAACTAATATTACAGACCATAGCCCCAAATCAACAGTACAGTGAACACCAAAAGACTCAGAAAGGGACACTCTCTTAGGCCTTGCCCAATGTCGGGACACTGTGCACTTACGATCAACCTGCATTTCACCAAACCCTGTGATCCGAATTCACAGGCAAAAGCCATTGCTTCAATCTAGCGAAGGGGAATAAAGTTCTTTCCTAGGCTAAAAGCTACTTGGAGAGAGACTCGCCCTGTTTACAGACCAACTCTAAGCCATAAATTTTGAAACTTTGGCAGTCACCTGCCATCAAAGTGGTTGGTGACTCCATCTAGTTATTTTTTTCTAATTTCATATGGAAGAGATAGAAGATATTACCTAGAGTTCGTGTTCTTACAGACGTAATTTTCACCAAAAATCATGGGATAATGTGATTTTCTTCACAGCGTTGTGCCCCAATCCGTGATGCTAGGACCCTACTGGCTCTGGCAGATGGCAGTGTTGCCCCTATTCCTACGCAGAGCTCTGTTTACATCAGGATTTTTATCAGATGCTTTTTAATACTACAAACTTCTGCAAGTACTTTTCCTCAGAAAGAAATACATGTTATCCTGCTTCGTGCAAATATTATTAGTAGAGAAATAAAATTGTGTCAATAAATCAGAATGTGTTTTAATAAACGGAAGTGAGTTCCCTAACAAAATAGAGAAGGGAAAAATGTTCTTTGTGTAAATGGAACTGGAAATGGAGGGAGAAAAGATTCGCTTACAGCTTCCCATTTCAGTAATGAGTTCTAAAGCCATCCAGAGAAATGTTTTCCTTCCTCAGCTTGTTAGCTGGAAGGGTGGCCGACCAGGACAGAGGACAAGCGCGTTCAGAGCCCTACTGAGAGGAGAGCTGTGAACCGAGGTGCATTCTGGAACTGCAAGGCCTGCTAATGCTGAGGGGAATGATGGGACTACTGCTTCCCGGGACCGGTGAAGGAAAAGTGAGGATTTGTTCTAGAAGAGTAAGTCAGTGGGGTGATCAATCTGACGTTATGGAACAATCACTTTGCCAACAAGGGATAGAGGAAGGGACTTCAGAGAAAACGGTGAGAAGTGAGTGCCATCAAGAGAAAGGTGTGAGAACCCAAAGTGAAAACTGAAGAGAGTGGATTCAGAGGAACGTAGGAGGAATGATAAACGGAGCTTCTCTGGGCGACTCCACTGGGTAAATAGCAATCCTGTGTCTGCCGCCTTCTCTCAAAATCTCTGCACCGAGAAGAGAGGGGGAGGCTTAAAATGTTTAAAGCTAAAGCCATTCATAAATTACAGCCATGAGCGCTGTGTGCTTGGGGAGAAAAGGGCATCAGCAAGAAGAAAAATTTAGACTCAGGTGCAGAAGCACCACGCACATATGCACCATACACACATACACCACACATATACACCACACACATGCAAAACACACATGCAACACACAAACATGCACCACACACATGCACTACACACATACAACACACACATGCAACAAACACATACAACACACACGTACCATACACATACAATATACATGCACCACACACACATGCACCACACACACATGCACTACACACATACAACACACACCGCACATACATGTGCCACACACATGCAACACACACTCACCACACACACATGCAACACACACACACATATACCATACCCAAGCACCACACTCATGTACCACATACACACACGACATACCCATGCACCACATACACATGCACTACACACACATACACCACACATACATGCATGCACCACACACATACACCACACATATGCACCATACACAAATGCACCACAAACACACATATGATATACCCATGTACCACACACACATGCACCATACACAAATGCACATGCACCACACACACACATGCCATACCCATGCTCCACACTCACACCACACAAACATGCGCGCACCACACACAAATGCACCATGCACCATACACAGACTACACAACACACATGCACCACATGCATACACAACACATACACCACACACAACTGCACCACATACATCACAAACACATGTTCACCACACATACATGCACCACACAGGATGCGATATCATTAGACAGCCTTAAAACCAAGCCTGTACAGACCGCGGTGCTTGTGCATTTGCCCCTCACTGATCCCCACTTCCAACCTGACCAGTTACACAGGTGATCTACCGTAATTGCTTTTGTAATTGACCACAGCAAGTATAAGGTCTCTGACACTTTCTGTTTAGCTCCTAAAAGTTCCATGGTGGCTTCTTGGGACAGAAGTGGGCACCACTGCTATCTCATTCCCTTTGCCTTGGTCTCCACTGGAGCTGACACCTCTGTTTCTCCGTCTTTTGCATCTCTGCATTAACGCATTGTTTGCCTGCTCCACAGGTCACAATGGGCAGTTTCTCTGTACTTGCATCAGCGTTCTAGACTCTGGTTTTTATATTCTATTTGGGCAGCACTCATGCTTGCTTGCCAAGCCATGTTACCATGGTAACATCACCCTAGCATTATTATCTTTATCAAAAAAAAAAAAAAATTAAGCTCACTTGAAAGAGTGGAAAAAAGGAATCCAGCCAAGAACTGAATGTCTTTGCTACTAAGCAATTGCCTCCTCCAAGGAACACAATTTTAAAAAATTAATAAAAATCAAAAATAAAACTTTAAAAGCTACTCTTAATGGAAAACTATTTAAAAGATATACATTTTAATTGCCTTTGAAGTTACTATATAAAGTGTTGAGTTTGATTATGGCATTTGCATACATATTTTCCTTTCATTCATGCCCTTCATCAGCCAATTGGTCACAACTTCTTAATGGGGAGCCTAGTGATGAGAAAGTGGGAACCCCCTGACTCGTCTTGACAGGAGATTGATTTAAGGACGGTTTATACAAGGAGCGGATGAATGAGGGGTTCCAGACACCTTTTAACCATGGGGATCATAGCCAAATGATACGCTTCAGATCCAGCTGCCTAGTCACAGATGCTTTTGCGTTCTGAGACTCTCTGGATCAAAACTCATTTCCTGGGACTGATCTTGCTGCTGGTTGCTTTCCTCGTGTACAACTCCTGGTCTGTTACACAATGAAGAGGTTAGAAGGGTGGCTTTCCCATGGTCCTCCCGCTCATCACCAAACTCTCAGTAACTAAAGATGAGACTTGTTTATTGTAGAAGGAAATGATCAAAGCAGGTTAAGTAGGGAACCAAGTGGAGGTTCCACAGAGGTCAGACTGGAATTTTTTTTTTTTGAATTGCATCTCTAAGTTTTATTTCTGTACTTATTAAAATACATTAGCTCAATTAAATGCTCTTCATTGGACACCTATGCACAGACTGGAATTTTGCGGTTCTTAATGTCTTAGAGAAACCTGGTGAGCCATTCACTGTTTTCTTTCTCCAACCAGAACTCGTATGTAGAAATCCCACTGCTCTAAACCCTCAACGGGGCAAGCAAAAGTAATGAAAGACATCAGTCCTCTGGCAGTTGGTACTAATAGCCTGGCTGATGCAAAACTAATTCCTTAAGTTGAAATTGGTTTATTGTATGAGTTATGGTATTATATAATGTAATATGGGGCTGTCCTCTTTCAATAAAAATTGTTTCCATTCTAGGCAAATAAAAAAGCGTCACATTAAATTACAAAATCTTTCTGCCTTTCAATTTCTTGCCTGCCAATGGTCATTTATAAAGAGCCCAATTTAAAATATAAATAAGTAAGAGAATGTGACGGGCGTACAAGTAGACACTCAGTGGTGGTCTGAACTCTTTCTTTTTCCTTTTAAAGCTGTGTCTTTTAAACACACATAGGACAGATAGCGCCTGCATTTTCATAGCATCTGAGTTCTGAAGTTGGAAGCAGCAATCAAAGCTGCAGGAGATAACCTACCGTAATTTTACTACCACGGCAAAATCAACCCCTTTATTCTCAACTACACATTTCCAAAGACAGGCTCAGCAGTGCGCTCCTTTTATGACTCCAGTTTATGCAACTTTGCCTTAGGACTGTAGCTCATCTACCTATCTGAAATTCCTAAATGCAGAAAGTTCTTGAGAAACAGTATTATTTTCCTATCAGCAGTCAAGAATGACTACAGGACAGACTATGCGGCATAAATTGGGGTCACTGAGACATGCCAGGCATACGCCCTCTGTGCCATCCATTTGGAAGTTTTGAAAATGTAGAAGCCACATGCTGTACTTTCAACAGTACACACATTTCTAAAAGAAGACTTCTGATCATCGCCGAATAGGAGGCCTTGTGAGTGAAGGGCAAAGGGCTGTAAGGATGCCACCGGCTAGAAGCTTGTGGTGATTCCACCGTTTAAATTAACAGCAGACCATTTCTAATCAGGCCGCCCAAAGGAAAGCCTTCCAAAGACAACAACCAGCCTGCAAGCACTGTGCTCCTGCTGAGATCCCTGGGTTTCGCAAACGCATCAAGACGACCCATGAGAGCACAACAGAGCTTCTCCCGCTTGGAAAAAGAAGCCTCAGAGAGGGACACATGCAAGGAAAAAGAGGAGAATTTGCGGTTGAGAAAATTAACACTGCGCTGGGCAACACAGAAGCAAAGACAAAGATCTCCCTTTTCACGTGCCTTCTTTGAGTGACTGTTCTTCTCTACAAAAAGGGAGTCTGCATTTCTATGTTTGTCCTTGGCAAAACATTTAGTTGAAAGTGTCTGTCTGGGCAGAACATAAGCAGACTCCTACAACACCCAGTCTAGAGAGCAAAGAACATGGAAGAAATCTGTTTAGATCCTAGCACTGTCTGATTCCTCACCTCCCACGTGAGGAACCTGCCTGTAAACCGCAGTTCTGGGGATACCAAGGAAGACTTCAAGGAGATAGGACAAAAAAAACATACTTGATTTCAGAGAATGAGAGTTTAGCTATCTACTAAGCGTGGTAACTCTATGTGTCATAATTTTCCAGGAACTTAGAGATCCAATTTCATTTCTCAGCAAAAAAAAAATGTAGATGAAAATACTTTTTGTGTTTGTGGCCTATGGATTTGCAAAAGGATTAAAAAAATGCCATTGAAAATAATTTACATGTTTCTCTAACGACAAGAAGGCTTCTTCTGAAATTAACACAGTATCACATGTTGAATAAAGGGACAGCTTTTTCTAGAAACAAGTAAACATCAACCACACTAGCAAAGCAATATATTATTACATATACATATAATATCTGTCCTGGCCACAGTTGTATAACACTTATGTAACTGATCAGAATATTTGATGCAGTGATTCAAATAACTCCTTCAATTAGCTGCTATTTTTTTATCACTCCCTTGTCCTGAAGATGGGAGGAGCTTCAAAATCTAACACAACTGCTACCATTTAAATGCCTGGGGGAAATTGTTAACAATGTGAAAATCTGTTTTTCTTTCAGGCTTTTTAGCGCTGTCAATTAAATAGAAGACTTGATAGAAATCACTTGCCTGCTGCATTTGTATCTGTGCCCTTTCTCGTTGTCATGTATCACCAAAATATTTCACCAGCCACTCCTGCCTGGGAAGATGAGTACGAGGGTATTTGCCTCACGTGGGTGGTTTGCACGTCTCTAAGAAATGGTGCCACCAAATCCCAGCGTAAACCTGGAAAACAAAGTAACAGCTGAGTTAGTTTTTAGTTAAGTTGCTTATAAAGTTTTAAATCTGTACATTTCAATAAAAATACTAATAATTGGGTCAAACTCAAAACATGAATTAGGAGTTAGAACAGGGACCAACAAGATGGCTCTGTGGATAAGGGCGCTTGCTACCAAGACGGATCTCTTTCTCTCTCTCCCTCTGTTTCTCTCTGCCTCTCTGTCTCTCTCTCCCTCTCTGTCTCTCTCTCCCTCTCTGGCTCTGTCTCTCTCTTTCCAACACAGACTAAATAAATAAATGTAATAAAACAATTTAGAATAATAAAAAAATATGTTATCTCACTATAGAAAGACAATCCAACATTGGCCTGCCATGACTTGATACTGATAGAACGCTTACTTTTTTTTAAATTTCAGTTTAATTTGAAAAAAAATGCTAAAAATTTACTTCTAATTTAAAACCTTTCCAAAGCAAGGGAATAATTAACCGCTAGCCTCCGTGCAGATGCAGAACAGACCAGTCTAAATGCTTACGTTGGTCTCATGACCTTTAAACTGGCAGGCTTTTCTGATTTTCATGAGTACATCCGGACTTACTCAATTACCACTATGCTTTCTGATGGACAGGGCTGTGCTGAAAGACGTGCAATCACGCGCACAGGATGGAGCTCCCGCTCTGTGTTCGCAGGAGCAGCTATGTATGCTTGCCTCTCAGAACAGAGATGCAGAAGGAGAAATGAACTTTTAGAGTTGACCACTAAATGTTCTGTTTGTCAAGATGGGGAAACAAATGGTTGCAAACTGTGTCGCTTACAACAAAACCAGGTGAGTCATTTTGCAAAGTCTGTGCTGGAGGAGGGAGGAAGGGGATGGATTAATTATACATAATGAATGACTTCCTGGGTGTTGTGTTGAAGATGAAGTTTTGAAAGGTTTTCCTGTGGGGTTGCTTCATACTTCTGATACCTGTTTAACATTTTAAATACTTCTAATAAAGATGGCAGGAACACACTGTAAATTTGTACACATCAGAATGCACACACATATGCAAATGTGAGTTGTTTAAAGCAGGGACATACTCTGAGAAACACACTATTGCATAATATTCTACTCTGGAAACATCATAGAGTGGACTTACACAACCTAGACGCCCTAGGTCAACATGATCTCCTGCCACAAACAAGAGGTGCAATCAACAGGAAATAATACATTTCTGCTAGTGTAGCAAAGCTTTCTAGATTATAATAAATATTTTAATAGGGATACAGTCTAAAATAATAGTAAAGCATGTATAAATGCATAAGCCAATACCATAGCTGTTGTCGTCATTATCAGGTATTATATACTCTACAAAGAGATACACCTTGCTTCCATGGGACTAGCAACACAGAAGGCTTGTTTGCACATTGCCACCACATGCCTTTAAGTAATGTTTGGCAGAACAATGTTACAGTTGCTGACACAGCAATAGGCAAAATGGCATTTTTCAGCTCCATTTAGTCTTATGGGACCACCACAGTACTGGAACTGTCATGGGTCAAAACATTGTCACACAGTAAGACTGTGTATATATTCAATGTCTTTCGATATCCAAAAAGTCAGCCGCTGGGTACTTCAATAAAAATGCATTGTCTCCATTTTGCCGTGTGCCTGTGTTAACCTAATGTCTCTATTTCCTTTTATGTTCTGATAGCAGCTTTTATCTTGTCAGTGTTTGATACACCATTCAAAACAACAAGAACAAGCCACTGTGGCGATGTAAATTTATACAGAAAGGTTAGGGTTACCTGCAAGAGGGTAAAGAAGAGCCAATACCTTCACATTTGAAATAATACTCTCCTAAAAACCTAGGGCCAAACGTCATTTCTAAACAATTTTTCTTTTTAATGTTCCAGGTACTGCACCTTTAAAAGGTAATTACAACTACATGTACCTCTGCTGTGTCTGAGGCTGTGAATTTAAAAACATTTTCTAAAGAACCACACAAACTGGATATTTATAACAAAAAAACCAGAAGAACAGCCCTAAAATCCCCACATCATAACCCATTCTGTTCTCCTCCTTCCACTTGAGGACAAAAATAAGACAATGCAGGGGCAGTGAGATGATTCAGCCAATCAGCTCTCTGCAATGCAGGGGCAGTGAGATGACTCAGCCAATCAGCTCTCTGCAATGCAGGGGCAGTGAGATGATTCAGCCAATCAGCTCTCTGCAATGCAGGGGCAGTGAGATGACTCAGCCAATCAGCTCTCTGCAATGCAGGGGCAGTGAGATGACTCAGCCAATCAGCTCTCTGCAATGCAGGGGCAGTGAGATGACTCAGCCAATCAGCTCTCTGCCAGGCTTGGTGACCTGACTCCAGTCCCGATATGGTTAAAAAAGAAGGAACCGACCCCTGCAAGGTCATCCTCTGACCTCTATGTAAGCGCCATGGCACAATGTACACACTGAAGAAAAGGAAATTTTTTTAATTTTATAAAGAAGTAAAAATGCTCTATCTCTCTTTGTGATTTTTGCCTCATATTCCAGTAAGCACGCTGTAATTATAGTGATGGTAGGCTTGCATCTGACAAAAAATAAACCACTATTCTACATCATTGTGGATAATACGAATTGCCCCCTGTAGTCCTGAGAGTCATCCACTCACAAAGGTTCAAATACTCACTTTTTGTGTGTAGTGAAGTCAGTTGTTCTGTGATGGATTGTGCAAAGACAACTTAATAAAAAATGAGATGTTGAGTGTTTTTTTTTCCCATTTTTTGCACTCTGCCCAGTACTCCAACCTGCATAATTTACCAACCTTCACAGCCCCACCAACCATCATCACTCCAAAAGAGAGTGGTTCCAGGAACACAGTAAACCAGTCATAAACCAGGGCTGGCACATGATAGCCCTGGGTTGTTGTCCAACCCAGTCAGTCCAAGAGCAAGCCCTCTGTTTTTCTCTCCTGCGGATCTGGAGGATCCAACATGGGGCCTGACGGACTTGGCACAAAGCTGTTTCACTGAACTGCATGCTATTGCATTCACAACAAGGGAATGGGAGCCAAGGTTTGCAGCATCTGTTGAAGCCTGTCCGATGTACAAAGCCTTCGAAACATAAGCACACAAGATTGTCTGCAATGTGTGTAACTTACCAACGTGCACGAGAAGGCCTTCATTGGCCTAAGCTAGAATCATAACTTCTGCTCCTTGGATATGGACTCTGTACAACTGTGGATTCTTCATCACAGAGGAGGGAGGGAGGAAAGGAGGAGCACAGCCCAGGGCAGAGTGTAGCAGGTCACAACAGCAAGGGCAACAGCTGAGCTGTCACACACACACACACACACACACACACACACACATCAATGGGAAATAGGGAACTGGGTATGTTCTTGAGATGCTGTACCTGGGATCTAGATCTTAGGATATAGGTCAAGACCATAGATTCCAGTGGTGCCCTGCATTCCAATGAAGTACGTTCAATTTGAATAGACCGATCTAACTTGCACCAGTGCCTCATCAGGTTTAAGGTCTGCTGGAAATAGGCACTACTATGTATCTAGCTATGTACTAAACCCTTTACTTTGAGCAATTTTTTTTAACTTGCAGAGCCGCCCATGATGTAGGTGCTGATGCTATCTCCCAGCTGCAGCCTACAACTCAGCCCAAGGACACACAGAAGGTGAGGAGTCAGGATCCCAACGAAGATCATTTTGAGTAATCACATTGCTGTCTTTGAGGACTCTGCAAACCCAAATGAAGATGTTTCCTTTAAAGCAATGGAAGGCCATGCTCTGAAGAATGTTGTTTTGGTTTGGTTTGGTTTTTTTTTTTTTTTTTAAATCAGTTTTCTGTATTAATCTCTCTAAGTGTTTGCCTATAAATAAGCAATTCCGTGTATGCACAGGCTTGAGATTTTGAGCTAGACATTTATATTGAGAACATAATGAGTAAGTTCAATTCACTGGCATGACAGTCCTGAGTGTTTCCCCTTTGCTGTTTTTAGATATGCAGGGGTCTGTGCCACAGCGACCTGGAAGAGCTCTGTGGTGCATCACAGTGTTCCCTCGCCACCTAGAGGCTAAGATGCGCAGCGATGCTGGTACCTGGGATCTGCTACCAGGAAAGAGCGAGCCTCTGAGCTCTGAAACCCACCGATTCCTCCGCATTGCCCTGTTCTAAGAGTTTGATCTTCTCTTCTCCTTTACGAACAAGGTGCTTTCCTCTTGAATTTTAAACTTAATACTAACAAAGGCCAGTTGCATTAAGTAAAATATGATGCTGATATTTTTATGGTCAAAGGAATTTGGGAATAGCTGTTGTAAGAAAAAAAAATAGCTCACTGGAGATCTATTGCTGGTATTTCAGGCCTGTCTTTTTGCCATGGTCTGTACACAGTAATCTATTACTGCGCTGTGTGAGCAGTAAATCACCTCTCCTTGAGTTTGTCCAATCGCCAAATGTTCATTATATATATATATTGCTAGATGTTCTCAAATACCGTAAAGAAATGAAATAAATCAGCAGGACCTAATTTCCTAATATTTACCTTATGCGAAAAACCCAGAGGAAGTTTTTGGAGAAGTGTTGTGTTCTGACTGGTTGCTCATAATGATGATAGGACAGCCACTACTGTGCTTAGGTAGTTTCATGTATCCATATATTATTGCAAACAGCAAAGCAATTTGAGAGATATTGGAACCATCATTTGAGCAATAAAACGAGACTGAGATAAATGATGACACAAATACATTGCAGGTGGCAATTGGTGAATCTGGTACTTAAACAACAGACTCCAAATAGTTGTTCCCTTTCGTTGCATCATTTTAATTGGGAAATCATGAAGAGCTACTGATTATATATCCAAAGTGGCAATGGTAAGTTGATAACATTTATCTAAATATTTTGCTTTAGGGGTGTGCTATCCAGTGCTAGTCGTCAACTTGACACACTCGGGGTGTATCTGGGAAGTGAGGATAATATTAACTTGACGACACTGACTGAGATAAGAAGAATTACCCACTGTGGGCAGCACCATTCCCTGGGCTGACCATTCTGGCCTTTGTAAGAGGGAGGAAGAGAGATGAGCACTACCACCGCATGCGTGAGCTCACTTCTGTCTTCTCTAGACCCTGATGGGACCAGCTGCTTTATGCTCCTCCTGCATTGGCTCTTCCTGTTGGAGGAACTGTAACCAGAAAAGGTGAGCCAAAGAAACATACATTCATAGTCTTCATAGTCTCTCTCTCTCTCTCTCTCTCTCTCTCTCTCTCTCTCTCTCTCTCTCTCTCTCTCTCTCTCTCTCTCTCTCTCTCTCTTTCCTCCAAGGTTGCTATTTTATCACAACAATTAGGAATGAAAACTAAAAATAAAAGATAACCAATAAAATTACTTTACATATTTAATATTTGATTGAAAATCATTGAAATGGGATATTTTCTTTATAATATACTTTTATTTCTAAAAATTCTTTAAGAAGTTTACCCAATGAACTTTGATCATGTTCTTCTCCAAATACACACCCCCCCATCCACTCCCAACAGCATGTCCTCCTTTTTTATACTCCCCCAAGTCCAGTTTGTGCTGACAAAGTCTTCCTAAGTGTGGGGTCATCCACTAAAGCACGATTGACCTACCAAGAACCGGCCATACCTCTAAAGAAAACGTGTCCTTCCCTCCCGAGAAGCATCAACTGCCAATAGGTCTTCATTAAGGGATGAAAACCCATGAGCCTCCACATCCCTCCATGTCAGAGTGTATTAGTTTGATCTTGTATGGGTCTCGCACAGGCAACCACAGTTGCTGTTAGTGAATACAGCTTATGTCGCTCCAGGTTTTCACATCCACTTGCTCATACAGTCTTTCTGTTACAGTTCCCAAAGCCAGTGGGTGAATGATACGTACCTCTCCTTTGTAACTCAGGAAAACACTAACACATAGTCTCTGCACTTGAACCAGCTATTAGTGTCTGTGTTAAACACTATACACTGCACCAACAAACTTCTCTGATGAAGTCAAAGTGCCTTGATGATCTACAGGTAAAGAGATACCAGTTTATAGGGCAGCTTAGTATTATGCCCATTTGGCAGAAATAGAGCAATAGGTTCTTCCCTGGGGCCTGTACTCTCACCGGCTATGGGTTCTTGGACAGAGTCTTTACAGGTAACCTGAGTTTTCTCCTATAGAAATGGCCTTAAAGCCAATCAGAAAATGATAATTTTCCTCCATATAATTGTAGTCAGATTTTTTTTGTCAGGACCGTGGGCTCCCCAATAATGACACTTAGGCTTATAATTAACCATGAAAGCTTGGCCAATAGCTTAGGTTTGTTTCTAACTAGCTCTTGATGGAGAAGTGTTTCTATCTATCTGCTGTTTCATTGGTTAATTAATAAAGAAACTGCTTGGCCTGATATGTTAGAACATAAGTGGGTGGAGTAGACAGAACAGGATGCTGGGAGTGAGGCAGATGCCTCAGGCAATTGTCCTGCCTCTCCTCTCTGGGTGAGACGCGATGGAGCCAGCCGCCGGGTCAGACGTGCTGAATCTTTCCTGGTAAGATACCACTCGTGGTGCTACATAGATTATTAGATATGGGGTTAAAGCAAGATATGTGAGAATTAGCTAATGAGAGGCTGAAACTAATGGGCCAGGCAGTGTTTAAATGAATACAGTTTGTGTGTTGTTATTTCGGGTGTAAAGCTAGCCATGTGGAATCCGGGCAGGATGAAAAGCAGGCCTGCCCCCAACTCCTTACTACAAGCTCTTATAATTTAAATTACTACATTTCTATTCGTTTACTTTCTGCTTCGTGGCTTTATTATCTCATCTCGGTCGTACCCATCCTGCTTGCTCTGTGTCCATGGCATCTCCACCTTCTTCTTCTCAGCATTCTCTGTGCCTGGAAATCTTGCCGAGCTATTGGCTGTTGGGCTTTTTATTAAACCAATCAGAGTGACACATATTCACAGCGTACAAAAAGATTACTCCACAACGTAAAATTGTGCTGGTCATTACTGTCTTTTACATGGTTCACAGCTGGTTAGAACCATTGGTATTGTGCCCAGCAGCCAGCATGACACCTGCTAGTATGATGAAAGCTAGCCAGCATGCAGGAGGCATCCTGACCAGCATCACTTCAATGTTCCCACCTCCTATGACCACAGAATGTGGTGTCTTTAGCAATCGGTTTTTACCATCAAGCTTTGGTGGGCAAATCAAAAGCAATGGCACTCCGATGTATCATTTTTGGCAGATTCTCAGGACATCCCTAATCATCCCTGGAGGAGCAGTATCCGATTCCGGCACTTGGCATTTTATTTGGCACCCTATGACTTCTGCTAGGATCATTATCCTCTGTGTAGGGTAATTTCAATTATACTTTAAGAATAGGACAAAAGTATCCTAAGCAAATGATACTAAGAAGAAAGCAGGCATTGCCATCCTAATAGCTGGCAAAATAGAGATCAAACTAAAACAAATGAGAAGAGACAAAAAAGGGAACTACATTCTAATTAAGGGATCAATTAATCAGGAAAATATCACAACACTAAGCACACACACACCAAACTCTAGTTTACCAAATTTCATAAAGAGCAAACTAAAGGAATTAAAGATATAAATTAACACAAAGCTGATTTAACACCCCATTTCTCCAAGAGATAGGCTATCTGGAGGAAAAATATACAGAAAAATACTCAAAACAAATACACAAATTTTTAAATAATTTCATATATCCTAGCTGGCTGTTAGGCAATATAACAAAATCAACAGCAAGCAAAACTCTAGAAAGTGTAGAAACTCAGAGAGATTAAACATAATTACCAAATGATGAACGGGACAAGGAAGAAATCAATAAAGATATCAAAATATTCCTGGAACTAACTGAAAATGAAAACACAGTACAACAAAATCCCTAGGACATATTAAAAGCAGCCCTAAAAGGGAAATTTGTAACTTTAAGTGCCTACATTGGAAAAATAAAAATAAAAAAAGACCACAAGCAAATGACTTAATGATGCAACACAAGGATTTGGAAACATGAAAACAACGCAAACTCCAACCCAGCAGACTCCAAGAACTAATAAAAAAAATTGAAGCTTATAATGAGATAGAAACAAAGAAAACAAGACAAAGCATCCATGATTCTAAGAGCTGGGTCTTCAGGAAGATGAACAAGAATGACAGATACTCGGTCTAACTAACCAACTGGAAAAAGAGAGAAGAGAGATAAACCAAGTAATCAGAATAAAAAAAGGAACACAAGGAAGCATTACAACAGATACAAAAAAAATACAAAATATTATAAGGGAATACTTCAGAAACCTTTACTCCACTAAGTTAGAAAATGTGAAATAAACATTTTCCATACAGCTTCACATGTATTCTTAGTGTTCGTTATCCTTCTGCAGATGACCTTCTCTGCCTTATGCTTCCGTCTCGCTCCCCTGTGTACCTCCCCCATTGTTCTCCATTTTCCTTTCAAAAATAAGATAAATTTAAACAGTTTATGATTTAATGTACCTCTAGAGCTGGCGAACCTGCTTAACCTAAATAATAATACCCCGCATGAAGATGGCAGTGAACACCAGCTGGATCTAGAGAAGGTGGGAGTAGACTCCATCAAATGAACCCACGGGGTGCTCTTCAGCATGTTATCAAAGGGAATTGTGTCTTCAGAGTCTTAAGCAAGTACTTTGCTCTAGGTGAAGAGTTAGTCTGCAAGGAATTCTGTTCCACTAAGCTGTCCTGAAGGACAACATAACGTCACGTATGCTATCCAGCCGCTCAGTACTTCTAGCTCATTTAAAATATCTACCCGCTGTTAAAACTTCTCCCCGGTATTTATATTCTGTGAAGTTTCGTTCACTTAAAAATCCTTCCACAAATATGTGTTATGCTTGCTGAATATTTAATGTCCTGGGAAATTATTTGAATGTAAATCAGATCGAATTCCATCATTAAAATTATGTTATAAATAAGGAAATGTTCTAGAGATTTTTGTAAGATGCATGTGGCCTGCTACTGCTAAATGAAAGAAAGGAATGATTATAAGCACTTGGAGAGGTATAGGCACAATTCTATTTGTTAGCATATCAGTGTGGGTTCTTGGGTGCTCTTCAACTGTAAAAGTAGCATATGGGCATTATGATCTTGGAGTGTTAAAACTAGAAGGGATGTAAATATCATCTATTCTAGTCAACATTATATTTTTTTGTGGATGAGAAAGCTGAGGCCCATGGAGATGAAAGGACTTCCCAATATTCACAGCAAGATAAGGGCAGATCCAAGAATAGGCCCAGGGTGTCTCAATTGCCAGTGTTGGTCTTTCAATAAATTGCACAGTATGTGCTACCTATCCATAGCCCATCCTACTCATCGGACGAAATCCAAACATCTGCTTTCGGCTGAGCGGAAGTGAAAACAATAGATGCCCAGAAGAGCAGTGGGCATTTGACGGACACTCACGGTCAGCTCTGGCCCTGGACAGCTACATACAACACATAACAGTGAAATGCTATCCAGGCGGCAAAGGTTTGGTGAGAAGCTTTCCATGCTTTCTTCTCCGTGTGATAAAAATGGAGGTTTTGGAGATGTTCCAAAAAAAAAATTAGCGCTGGGGCTTGCGATGGAAAAACAACTGTCCAGCCCGCACATTGCCCTGGACTCCATCCTCAGACCCAGAAAAAGGAAGAGAGAAAATGGGGAGTTATAAAAACAGGCAGGGAGGGAAGACAGAAAGGGGAAAAAGAGAGAATGGGGGCAAGGAAGGGAGAGGAATTAACCTTTAATCATAATCCCAAGAATTTACACAGACAAGAAAAATATCTGGCATCATATTTAAAGACAATTTATTAAACAAACTGACAATCCTAGAACTCATAAGTTCTCAGACTGCAAATTGGTAGTTTGAATTTTAAGACCTTTGGTAGAAACATTTGGGGATCACGCTTAGAAAAAAAAATGAATAACCTAAATTAAGCACCATCTCTGGCCTGGGTCAACCTGAGCTCCATGCACAGTCAGAGGGAGCAAAGAGATCCAGTGTGGGGTCTCACCTTCTGCTCAGAGCCTAGCTCCATGTAACTTCACATTGCTAATAAGTATCAAAATACAAAGAGACTGTCTCCAAAACTTCAAAGGGCTCATCCAAAATTTAACCATAGATCCCAATCTTAAACAGAAAAATAATAGGACTTAAAAACTGTGACCTTTTACCTACTACCTGGTTAGAGTTTAAAATTGTGGTGACTTCCTGTGCCCAGGCTGTTGAAAAGCAGGACTCGCACATGGTGCTGTTTAGCGGGTCCTTACGAAAGGTGAGTTTTCTGTATCTGCCAAAGTGGCAGCTGCGTGTACACCCTTCCATTCCCTCTGGGACTTTCTCTGGCATGTATGTTTACATTTATCCAAAAAATGCTTAGATGTTTTCATTGCTAACTGTTTATGGTAGTGAAAAAACAGGACTTACGTGTCTGTTCATAGTATAATGGTTAAATAAATCATCATATAGCCATATTAATCAGGTAGCCCCAAGACAGAATAAGCAGAATCCCTGGGCATCACTACCGTAAGATTACCCCACTCAGAACTGCTAAGCAAAGAAGCGGTGTGTCGTACAGACAGACAGACAGACATGTATGCCATATGCCTGTGTGACAAAGAGAGCAAAATAAGAAGCTGGCATTTTTCTTGTGATTTTTTTTTTTGAAAATTCTGTAAGGAAGGCATACAGGGACCTGGGGAGATGGCTCAATCAGTAAGGTCCTTGCCTTGCGAACATGAGGACCTGAGTTCAAGCCTCAAATCCCATGTGAAAGCCAAGCCCAGCATCACACTCATATAATCCCATTACTCGGGAGACAGACACGAGGCTCCCCGTTACTCGCCACCCAGCAAGTCTAGCCAAATCGGAAACTCCAGGCTTAGTGAGAGACCTTGTCTCACAGAACACAGTGGAAGGTAACTGCGGAAGCCCCCCAGTGTTGATCTCCAATCTTCACACACACGCACGCATGCAGAAAATGGGCATATGGGAAAATGGGAGCAGAATGTGATTTATTTGCAAACAATTTAACTATGACTAACAAGAAAGAGAGAAGGACAGAGAGAAAGACAGAAGCGTAGAAATGAGGTTTCGCAAGAGAGCTCGGGTGGGTACGAGACAACCGCATGGGGCTCCTGAGCAGGCGATTGGCTGTCAGCACACATGTAGGACCAGAGCAGTCTCAGAGGGAAGAAAGGCAGTTACTGGCTAAATCAAAAGCAATGAATTCACCACTGAGCCTGTGCTTGACAAGAGAGAGGAAGATAGTGGGGTTCTGTCATTTTGAATTAATTCTCTGGCTTCTAACGTGCATTTTGATACAGAATCTGGGTCAGTATCAGCCTCAATAAGTCTTCAGACTATTTTTTTTATTTATTATACATCCCGACCACAGCTTCCCTTCCTCCTCTCCTCCTAGTCCCTTACCCCCACCTCCCCTCTGCCACCCCCACTATCCTCTCCTCTATTTCTATTCAGAAAATGACAGGTCATCCATGAATACTGACAAAATATGGCATATCAAGTTGCAGTAAGACTAAGCACCTCCCCTTGTATTAAGGCAGGACAAAGCAACCCAATATGAAAAAGAGTCCCAAGAGCCAGCAAGCGTCAGAGACAGCCCCTGTTCCCACTGTTAGAAGCCCCACAAGTAAAACAAGCTACACAATTGTAACACATATACAGAGAGTCTAGGTCAGGCCCATGCAGGCTCCCTGGTTGTCAGGTAGTTCAGTCTCTATGAGCTCCTACAAGCCTAGGTTAGCTGATTCTGTAGGTTATCTTCTAGTGTTTTTGGACCCCTCTGGCTCCTACAGTCCTTCCTCCCTCTGGTCAGCAGTATTTCCTGAGCTAAGCCTAGTGTTTGGCTCTGAGTCTGCATCTGCTTCCATCAGCTGCTGTATGAAACCTCTCTGCTGACAAACTAGGCACCAGTGTCAGATGTGGGGTCACCCTCATGGCATAGTTTCTGAGGCTGGATCAGTCATTGGTTGGTTACTCCCACAATCTGCACGATCCTCAACCCAGCACATCCTACAGGCAAGACAGACGGTAGGTTCAAGGTTATGTAGCTGGGATGGTGCCCCAATCCTTCCACTAGAAGTCTTGCCTGGTCACAGGAGATGGCCAGTTCAGGGTGCATATTCCCTAGGGCTAGGAGTCTTAGCTGGGGTGATCCTTGTAGATTCCTGGGATTTTCCCTTGTCCCAGATATCTACCTCACCCTGAAATGTCCCCTCTCCCACTTCAGCTGTCTTTTTCAGCACTCCTCCCATTCATCATCCAGCTTGATCCTTCATATTCCCTTTCCCACCGCCCTGAGCCCAACCATGAAATTTCTTCTATTTCTCCTTCTCAGAGAGATCCAAGTGTCACCCTCCCACCCACACCCACCCTCTGCCTTGAGCCCTCCTTGTTACCTAGTTCTCTGGGTCTATGGATTGTAGCATTGTTATACCTAAACATAATAAAGACATTATACACCAAACCAATAGCCAACATCAAATTAAATGGAGAGAAACTCAAAGCGATTCCATGAAAATCAGGAACAAGACAAGGCTGTCCACTCTCTCCATATCTATTCAACATAGCACTTGAAGTTCTAGCTAGACCGATAAGAAAACTAAATAAGATCAAGGAGATACAAATTAGAAGAGAAGACATCAAAGTTTCACTATTTGCAGATAGTATGAAGTATACATAAGCAACCCCAAAAATTCTACCAGGGAATTTTACTGATGATAAACATCTTTAGTGAAGTTTCTGGACACAGGATTAACTTCCAAAAAAAAAATCAGTAACTCTCCTATTTATAAACAATAAATAAGCTGAGAAAGAAATCAGGGAAATAACACCCTCCACAATAGTCACAAATAATAAATAAATAAATAAATAAATAAATAAATAAATAAATAAATAAACAAATAACAAAAAATAAATCTTGGTGCAACTCTAACCAAGCAAGTGAAAGACCTGTATATCAAGAACTCAAAGTACTTGAAGAAAGAAATTGAGAAGATATCAGAAGACAGAAAGAGCTCTTATGTTCATGAATTGGTAGGATGAATATGGTAAAAATAGCCATCTTATCAAAAGCAGTTTACAGATTCAATGCAATCCCCATTAAAATTCCAAAATAATTGTTTACAGACCTTGAAAGAACAATACTCAACTTCATATGGAAAAACAAAGAACCCAGGATGGCCAGAACAATGCTGTACCATAAAAGAACTCCAGAGGTATCAACATCCCTGATTTCAAGCTCTATTACAGAGCTATAGTAATAAAAACCACATGGAATTGGCACAAAAACAGGCATGGAATTGAATTGAAGACTGAGACATAA
Source organism: Arvicola amphibius (assembly GCF_903992535.2). Classification (NCBI taxonomy): domain Eukaryota; kingdom Metazoa; phylum Chordata; class Mammalia; order Rodentia; family Cricetidae; genus Arvicola; species Arvicola amphibius. The sequence goes on from NC_052064.1 coordinate 12,182,364, forward strand.
ATCCACACATTTCTACAGACACCTGGTTTTACAAAGAATTATACAGTGGGAAAAAAATGATCTTTAACAAATGGTGCTAGAAAAACTGGATGTCAGCATGGAGAAGAATAGATCCATATCAATCACCCTGCACAAAACTCAAGTCCAAGTGGATAAAAGATCTCAACATACACTGAACCTGCTAGAAGAGAAAATGGGGAGAAGCCTTGAATACCCTGGCACAGGAGACAGCTTCCTGAGAGAACACCAATAGCACAGGTATCAAGACTGACAATTAAGAAATGGGAGCTCGTGAAACTGTAAAGCTTCTATAAGGCAAAGGACACCAACAATGGGACAAAACAGCAGCCTACAGAATGAGAAAAGATCTTCACCAACCCCACATCTGACAGAAGGCTTATCTCCAAAACATATAAAAAACTTAAAAAACTGGGCACCGAAAAAAACAAATAATCCAATTTTGCAAATCTAAACAGAGAAGTCCCAATAAAAAAAATCTCAAACTCCCCCCCCAAAAAAAAACCCACTCTTAAAGAAATGTTCAGCATCCTTAGCCATCAGGGCAATACAAATCAAAATGACTCCAACATTCCATCTTGCATTGTCAGAACAGATATGAATCAAAAACCCAAGGGACAGCTCATGCTGGGGAGAATGTGGAGCAAAGGAAAAACTCCTCCATTGTCAGTGGGAGTGCAAACTTGTACAGAGAATTTGAAAATCAATGTAGAAGTTTCTCAGAAATTTGACAATTAATGTACTAATCTTTAGCATATATCAAAAGGATGCTCACTCATACCACAAAGACACTTGCTCAACTATATTGATAGCACCTTTATTTATAATAGCCAAAACCTGGAAACAATCTACATGCCCCTCAGCTGAAGAATGGATAAAGAAAATGTGGTACATTTATACAATGGAGTACTACTCAGCTGTACAAAACAATGACATCAGGAAATCTAAAGGCTAATAGATGTAACCAGAAAAACCATCCTGAGTGAGGTAACCCAGACCTAGAAGGACAAACATGGTATGTACTCACTCATAAGTAGAGAGCATATTTTAATTTTAGTGGACAACTCGTGCGGGAGGTCCTTCTGTCTATGTGTTGCTTTTATTGGTTAATGAATAAATCTGTTTCAGCCAGTGGCTTAGCAGAATACAGATAGGTGGGAAAACTAGGATGCTGGGAGAAAGAAGGTGGAGTCAGTGAGAAACCATGGAACAGACAGAGGAGAAAGACTTGAACCACCAGCCAGAACCTTGCCAGTAGGACACGAGTCTCATGGTAAATGTAAAATAATAGAAATAGGTTTATTTAAGATATGAGCGCTAGCAAGCAATATGCTTAAACGATTGGCCAAGCAGTGATTTAAATAATATAGTTTCTGTGTGATTATTTCAGTCCTGGGCAGCCAGGAATGAACAAGCAGCCTCTGCCAACAGATAACATGCTGTTTTAGGCTGATAACAAGGTATAGTGACTATTTTAATCAGATGTAAAAGCTAATGCAAATAACAACCCCTTAAGAACCAATACACACATTCTTTCAGATGTGCCTAAAAGCTGTAAATCTTACAATATATCAATTTTCATTTCGCTCCAGAGAAATTTAAAGTTGCAAAGAACTGAAAAAGTAAAAATTATGCATAACGATTTGGTGACATGAGCAAACTTACAATGGTAATACTCTCAATCTTATTCTTAAATGCTATAAATAAAAAGTTCATATAGACAAAAAGATGAAACTATAATTTTCTACCACAACGTTAGGTAGAAAAAGCATAATTTTATTCCCAAGGTCTGGCATAAATAGTTAGACATTCCTAGAGACTTCCAAAGCTGTTGACAACTTGCTTTCCTCTAAATCTTAATGCTATTTTCTGTTTTAAAATAAAGTCAATATGAGAATTCTACAATTTACACTTGAGTTACTTTAACCATAATTTTGAAAACACGCCAGTAAATTTTGTGGGTTTGGAAACAGAAAGGCCTTGTCTTCATCCCCATTCTTCCCAATATGTCACTCCCAACAGTGCTGAAATTCCCTAGGAGAGCGTTTTCTGTTTACTGTGTATCAGAGGAATGGATAAATATGTAACAACCCTCTCTTATGGGGCAGGGATGTCAATAGCAAAGATAATACTGGTCATTCATATATTTTCCTGAGCACATTTTGGTTGGTTGGTTGGTTGGCTGGTTGGTTGGTTGGTTGGTTGGTTGGTTGGTTGGTTGGTTGACTGGTTGATGGAGGAGAGTTATCTGTCTATATTACTTTCATTGGTTAATTAATAAAGAAAACTGCCTTGGCCCTTTAAGAGAACAGAAAATTAGGTAGGTGGAGTAGACAGAACAGAATTCTGGGAAAGAGAGGGGAGACGCTTCAGGCAGTCGCCATGATTCTCCTCTCCGAGATGGCCGCAGGTTAAGATCTCTCCTGGTAAGCCACACCTCGTGGTGCTACACGGATTACTAAATATGGGTTAAAGCAAGATATGAGAATCAACCAATAAGAAGCTACAGATAAAGGGCCAGGCAGTATTTAAATGAATACAGTTTTCGTGTAATTATTTTGGGTAAAGCTAGCCGGGTGGCAGGACACAGCCCGCCGCTCCTTCTACAACTGGTTGGTTGGTTTAGTTTGAAACAGGGTGTAACTGCAGCTCAACTGCCCTCAAACCCACCATACTTCTGCCTCAGCCCTGCAGTAGGGGAGGTGCGATCATTCCTCTCTCCACGGGTAAATTTTGCTTATTAATGTTAATACTGTGCTTAATGGATAAATCTATTAGTGTTCTGGTTCTTCACTAGAGGTGGGTTTTTTTTTTTTTTTTTGACCCTCTCCCTGTCTAAGGACACATGCACTGTCTGGAAAGATAGTTGGCTGTTACAGAGAGCAGGATTGGAGGAGTCCAGAGCATCCAGGCTAAAAGGCAAAGATGCTATACACGCGTAATGGACAGGACGACATCTAAACAGGGAATTATAGGACCCCAAGTGAATAGCACCAACAGTGAGACACCTCCATCCTGTGTCGTAAGAGGGATAATCGTATTGACACTTCTTAATTTAGATTTGGAATTCTGGATAGAACCCACATAGGAACGAAAGTTTCCATTACTATATCCATTCCAAAGCTTAATTATTGTTTTAAGTATATCTTGACTGCGATGCTTTAAGACGTAAAGATGTGAATGTGGTTTTTTTTTTTTTTCCAATGTGCTGGAGTTTTAACGCGGTTTTCATTTTCACTAGGTACCACTTTCGCTTGTTTGAAATTCTGAGTCTCAAGATAATGAAAGCCTTAGCAACAAAAACCGCTCGAGACATTGCTAACTCCTCTGATATAAGTCACAACCAGAACGGTCGGTCCTTAGTCGTGACAGGCCTTTCTGCATTTTTGGATGCTTTGTTCTTGGTCATGCCCCAGATGCTAGCCAGATAAATCCAAAGCACAATGAAAAGTCAGGATGGTTCACGGTGTGAAGAAACAGGCCTCACTGACAAGTTTTTATCAGGATATTAGAGAAAGAGAAATTAAATGAACCGACCAAACAGTTTGGATTTGTTGAATCTCTCCACAATAACACAGAATTTTCTGATTCATTTTAATCACTGTCAAAACAATATTGCTCTTTTCCAGATAATTTCTCTTGCGAAGAAGCTTGACTATTTAATCGAAGTCAAGTGGAGATAAAAAAGGAAGTAAAGTCCTGACTTGAGAGTCCATTGACCCAAAACACCCTGGAGAATCTGGAATTTTCCAAACAGGGCCAGTGGGAAGCACAAGCGTGAGAAAACTCAGAACTTTAGACTTGGTCTTCTAGGGAGCACTGCCTTGGGTGAAACAGTACATTCGAGAAGCAACGTTTAATTATTTTCTGGAAGGAAGACTAAATAAAAATTGTAACTAGATGCACGGTTATCTGACATGATAAGTTTAGAAGAATCTTTCACAAGAATGTGGAGAGACCCTGTGTCGAGTTTTATTTGAATATGCTGTTAGTATTGGTGTGGCCATGTATGTGTTTAAGGCAACTTTGTCCCCTCTGGGTTTTCTGTCACAAGGAGCAAGCACTTCAGATGCCTTTGGGAAAAGACTTACAGAAACAGTCACACATTTTTCCAATCACACCGTCCACTGGATCTTTCCCACGGCTTCTTCCTCTTTTCAGTGTTGATCCTGACAATCAAGTTTGTAATGTTTGAAGCTAGCAGGACTTTTCCACATAAGTCAGTTAGCTGACTCCAAACCTGCATTCAGAACTGCTACCGTCCACAGAGCCCCTGGGCCGCTCCCTGCAGGACACGGGTCCCACTATTTCACTGAATAGACAGGGTTTTAGTCCCGAGGGATGACAAGCCTTGCTTTCCCTTACCCTCTGACACAGCCTTCAGAGAGCAGATTCAGTTCAGAATATGTGAGCTAGGTTGCTTTTATATCTCACAAACAGTGAGCTAGAGAGCTCTGAAAGCCACTGACAGAAACTTTAGAACAACAACAAGCCCCTGCTTTTCCTTTTTTTATGTCAACTGGGATTTTTCTGGATCCCACATTAATATTTCCTGCCCTTTTCAAGGCTGACTAGACCATGCCCATCCCTTAGCAATAAAAAAAGTAATTCTAAGGACAATTACATCCAATCCCTTTTTCTTGTTTTTAATGTTCCAATCATAGTCCTGTTAAACTGTGTTTCCTTTAACAGTCTCGTGTACCTGAACAATGAATTCGAATCAGTTCCACCCCATTGCCCTCTCTCACCTCCCTCCCCCTCCTGCTGAAAGCTTTCTGTCAATAAGGTGCCCCCACACCTCCGCTTCTACTTTTGTGTGTATGATCCGTGGCGTTTAATCAGGGTTGTTTTCGTGAGCCCGAGTGGAAGGTTATTTACTAAAGCAAGTGCAATTTAGGGGTGGCTACACGACTGAAGAAAGCCACACTCCTTTCCCAGCAACCATTAACTACCAATAGCCCAACAGGGATGGGCGTGGCCTCATGAGCCCCTCCTCCTTCCAGGATAATAAGGGGCTCATGGCAGGACTAATGTCGTGCAGGTATTATGCAGGTAGCCACAGCTGCTGCGAGTTCATAAAAGCAATGGCCTTCTCATGGCCGGAAGAAGTCTTAGGAGAGCAACTCCCAATCATACAGCTCTTACATTTTTTTTGCTCCTCTTCTATAATGTTCTCTGGGCCTTAGAGTGTTATATTTGGCACTGACCCCTCAGCAGTTGCTTCTTCTCCGCACTGGGACCAGTTAGATATGGGTCTCTGCATTGCCTGCCACTCACCACCATCCAAAGCTTCTCTGCTGAGAACTGAGAGCGGCACCAACCTACGGATATGAGGGTTTGGGAGGCAGTTTACATGTCTGCTTAGCAACCAACAGTAGGTTCCTCCCCAGGGCCCAGGGCCTCTGCAGCCTACTGGCTCTTCACCAAGTTTACTGTACAAAGCATGAGTTCCCTCCTGTGAGCCAGGCCTCAAATCCAGTCCAAAAGCAATTAGCTAGTGGTACAATACTTGTACCACTATTACACCCATGGGAACATCTTGCTGGCAGGTCACTATTGTGTTTCATGGTATCTGTGTCTGGATGAGATGATGAATGACTTTTCCACCCCAGGAACCTGCACAGAACTTTCGACACTATGGAAACTAACCAGCAGGGCTGAAGCTTCCAGCTATGGCGACCATGACTTCCACAATAGGGTCTGACGATCAAGATACAGTGGGAAATGAGAGCACCAGCTATGGCAATAGCCTGCACTGTTTGGGGGCCTCTGGGGTCTCTCTGACAGGACGGGAACTTTCCTATATATGGTACTGGGATTCTTTTTTTTTTTTTTTTTTTTTGGTTTTTCGAGACAGGGTTTCCCTGTAGTTTCTAGAGCCTGTCCTGGATCTAGCTCTTGTAGACCAGGCTGGTCTCGAACTCAGAGATCTGCCTGCCTCTGCCTCCCGAGTGCTAGGATTAAAGGCGTGCGCCACCACAGCCCGGCTGGTACTGGGATTCTTATAAAACAACATACGGCCGCTAGGATGAGCATCAGCCATCCATGCAGAGTCCTTCTATTCAAATCTTGGCTTTAGTCACACTTTTCAATAAGCTTATACAATAGCTAAGTGTCTGAATGGCCTTTGCCGGGATCCTTAGTGCTGGTTTGCCCTCCCTCTGGCCATTAGATCTTCCTCTCCCACACCCCTCCTCAGTTAACTGCTCCCATGCCAAGTATTCCCCTCTGCACGTCCACATCACTTGCGTTCTGAGGCCCCCTCTCTCTTTGTTTTCTTTTTAATTTTTATTGCTTTATAAATAATACCATTCAAAATTTCCACTTCCTCCCCTCCTCCCATTCCCTCCAGCTCCCCCACTCTCCCTCCCCCTCCAGTCCTAAAAGAGGGCAGGGTACCCTGCCCTGTGGGAAATCCAAGCCCTTCCCCCCTCCATCCAGGCCTAGGAAGGTGTGCATCCAAACAGACTAGGATCCCAAAAAGCCAGTACATGCAGTAGAAACAAATCTCAGTGCCATTATCATTGGCTTCTCAGTCAGCCCCCACTGTCAGCCACATTCAGAGAGTCCAGTTTGATCACATGCTCAGTCCCAGTCCAGCTGGCTTTGGTGAGCTCCCATTAGCTCAGGCACACTGTCTCAGTGGATGGACCAACCCCTCGTGGTCCTGACTTCCTTGCTCATGTTCTCCCTCCTTCTGCTCTTCAACTGGACCTTGGGGGCTCAGTCCAGTGCTCGGTCCAGTGCTTCGATGTGGATGCCTCCTCGCTCTTAAGGACTTTTTCTACTCTCTCCTAATGCCCTCTTTCTATCCTCTTGGCCTCTGAAGGCACCCCGCATTAAACACCATCCTCTACGAACTGATAGCTCCGATCTACATGTGAGAGAGAACACTTGATGTTTATCTTTCTGAGCCTGGATTACTTAACACCAAATAATGTTTTCCAGTTCCATCTATTTTTCTGAAACACAATTCCATTTTTCTTCACAGCTGAAGTAAATGCCGTGACATGCACGGATGGCATTTTTCTTAACCCCCCAATCAGTTGGTGGACACCTAGGCAGGTTCCACTTCCTGGTGACTGTGACCAGAGCAGCAACAAGCCTGGATGTCCATGTATCTCTGCGTTAGGATATAGAGTCTATGATGCCCATGCCCAGGAGTGGCATAGCCGGGTGCTATCCAGTTCTAGTTTTAGCTTCTTGGAGACTCCCACACTGATCCACGGCAGTTAGATCAGTTTCCCCAGGCCCATAATGACATTTGTTGTCATTTGGCTTCTTAATTCTGACTAGGGTAAAAAATAAACTATCAAAGCAGTTTTGATTTGCAGCTCCCTGAGGGCTGGGACTGTTTTTGAAACGCTTTTGAAAATTATTGTTAGCCATTTACATTTCCTCTTTTGAGAACTCTGCTCAGTTCAACAGTTCATTTTTTTAATATTTATTTATTTAGTATACAGTATTCTGCCTGCTTGTATGCGTGCAGGCCAGAAGAGGGCGCCAGACCTCATTACAGATGGTTTTGAGCCACCATGTGGTTGCTGGGAATTGAACTCAGGATCTTTGGAAGAGCAGGCAATGCTCTTAACCACTGAGCCATCTCTGCAGCCCTAAACAGTTCATTTTTAATAGAGCTGTTTGATTTTTATGCTTTATTTTAAACTCTTAGTATATTCTAGACACTAATCCTCTGGTGAAGACGTTTTCCCATGTTGAAGACTCTCTTCATTCCACACTTCTCTTTGAAATACAGAAGTTTTTGATTTTGTAATGTCCCACTTATCAATTGTTGACCTTAATTTTACTTCCTGGTGACTGGGGCTCTATTAAAGTAACTCTCTACCTTCAAATCTATTCCTTTACCCTCTCTCTGTCTATCTACCCTCAAATGTACAACCTACTTTTTCCTCTAGAGTTTTCTGGGTTACGAGGTCTTCAAGGACCGGTAGAACACATTCTTTTTTTAGTGACTTATGATCTGCAATTTTTTAATTCAGTATTATGATTATCATATAAATTACTCATTTTCTCGCTGCTATCCAGTAGTATCAGTTATTTCCGCTGTTTAAAATTGGAAATAAAGAGCGAAGATGAGGAAGCGCATGCCTGAGTTCTCTGTGTGTCTTCGCTGTCTAGTGCAAGGTAATCACCTCTACCTCTCCACGGCTTATCTTCGCACGGAGAAAGCGGACCGAAATCGGGATTTCCCGGGGCTACACAGAGAACTAAACAATGCGGCACGAGTGGATGTCTGGCGCTCACGACCCTGCTTATTTAGAATCACTTTTTAGATGAAGTTTGTTGATCCAGATTGGCTCACTGTTTTTGGAAATGAGAGCGTGGTGACTCACAGGAATTGGGGGGTTTGCCCAAACGCACAATGGGCTAGAACGGAAAGCACGGTGGAATTGAAGTTTTCCCAAACAAAAAGATCCTTCCCCAACCAGCCCTTCACAGGCAAAGTCCTAACGACTGAAGCCCTTGTTAAAATTGTAAGGAGGTTCAGCTCTCCCCTGCCTGGCCGAGGTTCCCTTAGCCCCTGCAGGTGCCGATCCCGCACCGCTCCCACTCCCTCCAACTCCAGCTCTCCCAGAAGCCAGAGGAATAAGGTCTCCTAACTCCAAAATCCGTGCTCTTGGCACAGCCGTACATGTGAACACAAGGGAATCTTCTTCACAATAAAGTTGTATCCGCCTGCCAAGTTATCAGGAAATCTTTTAAGAATGCGAAACAGAACCTGTAATTTTAGATCATTGCAGGACAGCCTCAGGATCGTGAAGAACAGGGCCGGAAGCAAAATTAAACGCTCTAAATATTCTCTGCTATTTTGTGTGAGAGGTTGCCAAATGAGATAAAAAAAAAAAAAAAAAAAAAAAAAAAAAAAAAAAAAAAAACCAACTCCGCCTGTGAAGGCCTCTGCAAGCAAAATGCCTGGGTGATCAGCTCTCCAGCTGAAAGAACAGACGCGGGCTCCGACCCAGGAGCCCCTACTTCAGGACTCTGGGGGCTGTGAGCACTGGTGTGACCAGTGTCCTCTCTGAGCATCCACGAAAGGATACCTTGGCAGCCTTGTCATTGGTACCCGTACACTTGACACACAGAAATCTCAGGTGTGTTTCTGCTGTCATTGCTCCCTTGAGGACACCTGGATTGAACTGAGCCGGTCACAGACCTCACGCAATCATCAGATATTTGAATCAAGGACTCTTGATCTCAGTTACATGAAAGCGCAGAGAAAGAACCACCAGGGTCTCTGCTGACTCTTCCAATAGCTGCGCTTCCTGAGGCCCAGCTGTATCTTCCTTAAAGACAACACGATGCTATCCATTTCCCAAGTAAGTTTGATGGAGCAATCAGAGGTGGATTCTTTATATGAAAAGAAGGAACCAAAGGAGCTAAAACTACCCTGAGCCTTCCCCTAAGGTTTCCTGTTAAGCTCCAGAAATGTTAATTCTGGCTTTGGCAGAATGAATGTCTATATAAACTCTTTCCCATATGGAGATGTTGATAAAAGCAAAAGAAAACTTGAAGAGGAAAAAAGAAAAAGAAAAAAACACCTGTCTCGATTCCACAGAATAGGATCATGAGCTCATGGAAGTAGGAAAGCACAGAGCACATATCCTCAACAAAAAATCATCAGAGGCAGGGTCGCAGCTTGTTTTCTAGGGGATGGGAGCGCTCTCTCTCTCTCTCTCTCTCTCTCTCTCTCTCTCTCTCTCTCTCTCTCTCTCTCTCTCTCTCTCTCTTTGTGTGTGTGTGTGTGCTTTTGTTTTGGTTTTGTTTTTTTTAGATAGGGTTTCTCTGTGTAGCAGCTCTGACTTTCCTGTAGACCAGGCTTCCCTTGTAGACCAGGCTGTCCTCAAACTCAAAAGATCCACCTGCCTCTTCCTCTCAAATTCTGAATTAAAGGAGTGTACCACCACCATCCGGGACTTCTTCCTCTTTTTACTTCAGTATCTTTTTGTGTTTGAAATTAAAATAAAATTATATCACTCTCCCCTTGCTGTTTCCTCCCTTCACTCATTCCCATGTTCCTTGCCTAGGTCATGCTTGTTCTCAAATTCATGTGCTCTATTTCTTTAATTGTTGTTAAATACTCTCTCTCTCTCTCTCTCTCTCTCTCTCTCTCTCTCTCTCACACACACACACACACACACACACACACACATATCCCAATATATAAATAGTACCTGTTTCTAAAAGCCAATCAGAGCTTCCAATTACATTTCCAATTTAATCCAGCCTTGTCATTGGCTGGGCCCAACGCTGCCTAACTTAGATACCCTTGGCTACCTCTTTCCTCATCTCTATCAGTTTGCTTCTTCCTCAACTCCATGAAGATACACTGCTCTCTCTCCTTCCTCTCAGACACACAGCTACCTCTGGATCCTAGCACTTGCAGGTCTCTATCAGAACATCTATATGGCCTACAGATGATTAGCTTTAGGGTACAGGCACTTCTCTCTCAGTTCATCTGCTCAGAAAAGGCCTCCCTGAATGCCGACCTAGAAAAATAACTCACTTTTGTCTTCATATTCCGGTTAACTGTTCATGGTACTTACACAGTCAAGCTGCTGCGTCCTCGTCTGTAGCCCTACAGGACTGCAGTTCTGACGATGGACAGGAATTTTGTGTGCCTTTGTTCCTTGTAGAGTTCACTGTACTTAGAAGGAAATGATATGTAGTTGAGTCCTGTCAAATAAATTTATCTAATTTGTTTATAAATTAGATAAATAGGCACTTGGCTGAAACTGAAGACAGAGACATTTCCATCGGCAAAAGCAGGGTAAAAATATGGAATGTGATGGCTGTGGCTCTGACCCTTCCTCCGATCTCTGGTCATACAGTAGCAGAGACACAGCCCTAGGGAAGAGTCCCAGAGGACTCTGAATGCACAGAGGAAGCAGTAGGGAAGGGCGCACAGTGAGGAAACACCGAACCAAAGCAGGACTGCAAACCAGCTGGGCAGACTTCAAACTTTACATCTCTGGGTTGGTTGTCAAAATGCGCTTCAGCTGTCCAGCTCCTCTGTTCAGGTTTAACTGCAACACATTCTTTCTTTTGGACTGATCCCACTTGCTGTTAGCAGCTCTCCTTGGCAGGTATCCCACGACTCTGGCACCTCTATAACATCTTGGGTTCTCCAAAGCAACCCAGGCTTCAAAGTCATAGCGCCACAGATAACCTCTCTACTAGGCCTCCAGGCAGGGAAATCCCTGACACATGCCTGGCCTCAGGGGTTTTATTTAACAACTCCTTTCTTCTATCCCAACCCTAAAGCCAGAACCATGTGGCCCAAACTGCCGAGTTCTACCGCTTACTGGGGCTGGAACATCGTCGTCCCCCCCCACCTCCCGCCCCCATTCAGTTACAACTTCACCAGTTTTCCGTCTTTCACTGCCTAAGCTTGGCTGTCCTGAAACTCACTCTGTAGACCAGGCTGGCCTCGAACTCACAGAGATCCGCCTGCCTCTGCCTTCCCAGTGCTGGGATTAAAGGCGTGCGCCACCACCACCCTGCTTTAAGCTTTTCTTCAGTTCCTTTTCACAAGTTGGAAATTTAGCTGGGTGAGATCTTGCCCTGAGGTCACCACACCCTTTATTCCATTTCTTAATCTGTTTATTTCCTGGAACAGAGGATTTAGCTCCATTCCACTTTTTCTCCTCAAATAATTTTTCCTTGCTCAACTTGCTCCTTTTTTATTATATATCTTCATTAGAGTTACCACCAGTATCCACATGACAGAGTCTATACTAAGCTGTTTTGAGATTTCTTCTGCCAACAAAATTAATCCAAAACTCTTCACTTTAGCCTCAGGCAGACTCTTTGGACAGGGGTAAAAAGCAGTCACGTCCTTCCATTCAAACTATCACAAGAATGACTTGTAGGCAACATACTAAAATTCTTTTCCTGTGAAACCTCTTGAGTGAGCCCCCCCCCCTCAACAGTTCAAATATGTTGGAAGTATGAGGTGTGTTTTTTGATTTTGATTTTATAGTGGATTACAGTTAAGAGATTGCATGAATCTCCAAAGAGACCTTGAACTTTTAAACATTGCTGAGACTGTGAGAGATTGTGAGGGCTTTTGAAGTTGGACTACATGCACTTTGCATTATGATATAGCTATAAGTCTTTGGGGCCCAGGGAATGGAATGTGGAGGTTTAAAAGAAAATGCGCCCCCCCCCCGCCCCCCGCAAAAGGAATGTACTATTAGGAGGTGTGGTCTTGAAGAAAGTGTGTCTCTGTGGGGGTGGGGTGGGTTTTGAGATTTCATATGCTAATGATACTGACTTCCAGCTGCCTTCTGATCAAGACCTAGCCAGCACCACATTATGAAGATAATGGACCAAACCTCTGAAACTGTAAGCCGCCACCTCAATTAAATGGTTTTTTTGTTTTGTTTTGTTTTGTTTTGTTTTGTTTTTTGTAAGCGTTGCGGTGGTCATGGTGTCTCTTCATAACAATAAAAATCCCTAAGACAGCAGTTTTCATACATTAACTTTTTCTGGGAGTTTTCTAACCTTCACAACCCACTTGTTTGCAACAGAATGTACCAAAAGCAGTAGTTCAACCGCCATTCTGATTTGCACAGCAATGGTGGATTGAATTGTAATATGATCTCTAAACAAATACGGCTAGGGTACAATAGAGGCACCCATGCCACACAAGAGCAGGGACTTCCCTGCCACTCCTACCAAACCTGCTGGGTTCTCATGTGCCTTTTGAACAAATGAGTGGATACCTAGGTAGATAGACAAATATCTAGTTTGATGATCATACAAGTTGTTGAGTGAATATAAAATTGCTTCACCAAGCAGTAAAAAAATTAAAAATGTATTCTTAGAGAATAAAAATTGTTACAATCTTTTGACAGAAAAAAATATATCAAAAACCTTTAAAACGTACTTCTTTAACCTAGCAATTTTACTTCTGGAATTTCTGCAAAGATACTAATCATAGATGTGCAAACAGATTTTGCTAGAAGAATGTTGGCTTTGTGTGTAATTATAATCATGAAAATTTGAAAATGACACAAATGTCTCACAATAGGGTCTGAGTAAAACAAGCTGGGAACAAGTGTGCGGAGAGGTACAATGAAGCCATTAATGTGCTGTGAAAATATTTGGGAGGTTGAAAAGTAATTATAGCATAGCCTTCAATTTAAAATGCATTCTACTTTTAATGTACCACAATGCCAATTTATTTAAAATAAATATGGATTTTTACTCAAAAGAAGTCCAGAGGGAAATATAATGAATGTTTTTAGGGTTGCCCTTAAGTATTTGAATTATATACCATTTTTGTTTGAGTACATTTATACCTGTTCTCCCAAATCATCCATAATAAGTACATATTAGCATTTGATAAAAATGTTGTGTATATGAAAACTATATGCTAAAGAGTATGGCCCCTGTGTGCAGAAGACTGGAGAGAAAGGCGTCTATTTATACCATGAGAGAGAATAGTTTGTATGATACTTCTTAAAGATACGGTCCCATCTTGCTGCCTTGAGGAGCTAATAAGTAACAGCTCCTTTTCCAGTGAAGCAGTGGCAAAGGGCTGCAGATGGGGACCAAGGCAATAGTAACAGTCTTAACAGCACACATGGAGTAACGGTTCTCTATGGAAGGATGCGGGCAGAATGTACAGGAAGACTGGAAAGATGGGGACCAAAGCAATAGTAACAATCCTAACAGCATACACGGGGTAACCGTTCTCTAAACAAGGATGCGGGGAGAACGTACAGGAAGACTGGAAAGATGGGGACCAAAGCAATAGTAACAGTCCTAACAGCATACATGGAGTAGCCATTCTCTGCAGAAGGATGTGGGGAGAACGAACAGGAAGACTGGAAAGATGGGGACCAAAGCAATAGTAACAGTCCTAACAGCATACATGGAGTAGCCATTCTCTGCAGAAGGATGCGGGGAGAACGTACAGGAAGACTGGAAATATGGCAGTGATGATGCATCCTGAGGCGGCATACACAGGCAGGTTTTGTAGTTTTAAGGCACTAATCATTGCACTAATTTCTGATATTCCGTAATCAGTATTTTAAGACTGATGCAACTATACTTATATAACAATATCACAAGGGGCTCACAAAAGGAAACATTTGGAAACACATTTCACACTTAAAACCTGATTTGCATCAAATACTGATTTTGAAAGGCTAAAAATTTAGTAATATATATATATATATATTTTATTTCTCCTTATCACAACTTTGCCCATTTCTCAATTCATTTCTCTCATCTCATTATCACACCAAAAACTACTCTTTTTTCTTTCAGTCCTACATGGTAAATTTATGGATCTCTGGTAATCCAGTTATAATACAGCCTACGCTGTCTATTTTTGCTACCTAGGAAAAATCTAAAGGAAATCGAGTCTTTGACTCATAAAGCCACTGCTAAGCTTACGAACTCCTTTCCATTCAAACTCCCACCAAGCATAAGTTGATTAAAGGAGAAAGGCGTTTCAGGGCTTAGTTCCCACTTCTACCTGATTTGTTGCAGAGCGGAATGTGACCCCGTACACTTCAACTCAACCCCGGGGATAAATTCCCGAGACCTAAAAGTTGGAAAGGAATCTTCACTGTCTTAGTGGAGAAAGTATAGCCTGTGCCTTGCGCTCTGATTTAAGAAAATCAAGAGTTTGTCAGTCTAGGAGAACATTCCAACCTGTGAGATTACAAAGCTGAGTGTGGCAGCCTAGGCCAGCAGACACCATTTGGTTTTTCTCTCTCTACTTAGTAAGTACCTCTCGACTAACTACAATCAGTGCATTTTACAGAAGAAATAGCTCCCGGGGCAAGAGTTTAAATAAATATTAATTGAGAAGTTCAGGAAACTCCAATAATAGACTAGGAAAGGACCCAAGGAAGGGAAGGCAACCAAAAACAAACATTCGGCAAATGTTTTAGGTTTTATTGGCTCACAAACCACCCCTACACCCACTGACTTAAAAACAAACTTGTCCAGTCTCTCAGGAGACTGAACCATCCAGGCGCTCCTTGTCTGGGCCTGCTCCTGTGAGCTCTACGTTCAGTTGGGAACTCTCGAAGGTCTAATTGCTCATCACGGGCCAAACACAACAATTGCTCTGGGGTGTTTTAAAGAGAAACACTCATCTTGAAGTTATCACTCATCTTCCAACAGAAGGATTTCAAACAGGGGTTCTCAACCTTCCTAAGGCTGCCACGCTTTAATACAGTTCCTTATGCTGTAGTGACTCGCAACCATAAAATTATTTCATGGCTACTTCATAATTGTAATTTTGCTACTGTGATGAGTTTTAATGTAAATACATGATATTCAGGACATCTAATAGGTGATCACCAAAGGAGTTGAGACCCACAGACTGAGACCCATTGGCTTAGAATTCCAGGAACCGAAAGAAAAATAAGCAATAACTTAATCAGCAACACTTTCCAAGATTTTGAATGGGTCGTGTTTGTTAATTGCCCAAGGACAATACAAGTCACAAGAGTGACTAGGCTAGGAGTTTCAGTTAGGAATTTGCAATTGTGTGTGAACGGGGCAAAATTTATGACTAGCTGGCAACCACCACCACCTGCCACACTGAGTGATTGGAATGTCATCTGATAGGGAAATTCAGTATTAAACTAAGCTTCAGAATTAATCTACCCAACCCTTGGGCTATTTTTACACAAGCTCCAAGTCATTGGAAGGCTTCTCCAGGATGGCAAGAGCTCAGCAATTGTAGCAGACATGGACAATTAGAAGTCTCCTAGAACAACCAGAAACAGTCAGGGTTTCACCCCACACATCTGGCTTCAGAGTTCATAAGCCCGACAGCTAGGCTAGCTCAGGCCCACCATGATACACAGAAAGCAACTTTGAAAACGAAAACATCTACACTTGTAATGCCAAACTGATCAGTTGTTGATACCAGGTTCAGAATGTTTGCAGCAATGGTACCAGGACTCTCTGCAGTGCTTCCGTTTCTGAAGGGTGGTTATGGGACTTAGTAGAAACTAAGGACCCACACAAATGTACTGCTCAGACTCCTTCCGAGACCTGAGATAAATAATGCCAATTACTTCCCTTCGAGCTCCAACTCTCCTTGTCTTGGTGTTATTATCCTTTCTTTCCTGTCTTCTTTTTTTTCTTTTTCTTTCTTTCTTTCTTTCTTTCTTTTTATCTTTCTTTCTTCCTTCCTTCCTTCCTTCCTTTTTTCCTTCTTTCTTTCCTTCCTTTCTTTCTCTTAATTCCTTTCTTCCTTCTTTCCTTCTTTCCTTCCTTTCTCTTTCTTCCTTTCTTTCTTTTAACTCAGGAGGTAGTAAAATGCTACCAGCCATTACCTATTTTCTTTTTAATGATTGACACAGTCCCCCCACAAGATCCCATTTCAAACCCCTGCAAATTTAAACGAAAAGTCACCTTATTTGCTGGATACTCCCTTGTGCTCGTGGATACTGGTCTTCACACGAGTGGGACTCAGAGCCTGGCTTTGAGTACAGTCTCGGTGATCTTCCTGTCACACCATTGACCATGAACAAGGCAAATGTCTGAAATGGAAGCACTGCAGAGAGTCCTGGTACCATTGCTGCGAACATTCTGAACCTGGTATCAACAACTGATCAGTTTGGCATTACAAGTGTAGATGTTTTCGTCTTCAAAGTTGCTTTCTGTGTATCATGGTGGGCCTGAGCTAAGCCTAGCTGTCGGGCTTATGAACTCTGAAGCCAGATGTGTGGGGTGAAACCGTGACTGGCCAAAGCCAAGCTTGGAACAACTCACTTCAGCTTTGGGATCCCACTTTTCCTACCATAAAATGAAGGTGGGAATCTTTGAGAACTGAAGAACTGTAGCAAAGATTGGTACCCTTAGGGCAACATTACACAGTGTGGTCAGTAACTAGCAGTTTGGGGTAGGACATTGTCATCCCTGCTTACTGATGCGTAGTCTACTAACTTGACCTAGTAAGAATTATTTTAGGGAGAGAATTCTGAACAAATATAAATATTTGTTATTCATATGCAGATGTTAGTTAATATCTTGGGAATGTTGACTGTAAAATTGAAAACAAGCGGTGTTGAGCTCAGCGGAGTTCAACATCTTTCTTAATGACTCATGGTAAGAAGTAAATTCCTTGATGAACACAGACCTGGGTTAACCACACCCACATCCACACCTCCACGTAAATAAAACAAATACACCTATGTGTAGCTTAAAATAGTCTCATGTGGTATTTTTCTACTCTCTGGTAATTCAGTTTGTTAAAACCTTGGCATGAATGGTAACTTACCTCTCTTGACCTTCTTGGGAAAAAAAATAGCATAGAGCCAAGTCTTATAATTGGACCATCGCGGAGGGGAAATGCATGTCTCTCATTTCCAGCTCATCTTCAGCCAGCCCTGCCCAGTAGTCAAACAGAGAGGATTCCAGACCTACCTGCAGATTCCCAGGCTCACCAGGGTACCCTGCTCTCTATCTTATGCTGGCTGCTCATTGTCCTCTAACAGTGCAGGACTTGGGTATGAGTGCTCTTGCCTGGGATGTCTGCGCAGCATCCCCAGCGCCCTCCTGCCTGTTATGGACGAGGAAAGCATGAGGCCAGCGCAAGTAAGGGACATTAACTCCAGAAACCTGCGATGAGCCTCCTGCAAGCCCTATAATAGAAATCCCAACCCCTGCTCTTTTACCCAGTGTGTGGTTAAATCAGCCTTTCATGCAGCTTCTAAGTTAGCACTTGACAAAGAAACTTGGAATATGGTGTAAGGACATCGGATGCAGGCTACATTAGGTGTATTTTTTTTTTCTGCGATAAGCGGTACCTATGCCACAAAAAAAATCACTAGAAGTAGGGTTCATTTGCCTTCTCAGCTTTTTTAACTTGTGCCAGTTGTACCTCAGGAAATCATAAATTTAGTCCCGACGCGCGCATTTCTTAGGTTTCTTAAGTTAACTCTACTCTTGGAGGTCCATACTTGATAGGTCAGAGACTTTACAAGATAGCTTTAAAAGAGAACTCTGACAATAGAGGGTGAGGCTACTCAATAGCGTAAATGTAGATGAAGAAGATATTTAAAATGACGAGTTCTAGGCCAGCCTGATCTACAGAGTGAGTTCCAGGACAGTCATGGCGGTTACACAGAGAAACCCTGTCTTAAGAAACAAAAAGAAAGAAAGAAAAAGAAAAGGAAAGAAAAGAAAAGAAAAAGAAAAATATATAAGTATCTGTGTAATTTACTGTGATTAGAAAAAATTGAAGTACCAAATAAAGGCTATTTTGGGGAGTCTGGGGGCTTGGCTGAGAAGTTAAAAGTATGTACTATTCTCACAGTCAAAAAGTCCTGTGCCCCCGTGTGGTGGCTCACATCTGCCTCTAACCCCAGTTCCAGGGGATCTGGAACTTTTCTTCTGGCCTCTGCAGGCACCAGGCATGCATGCGGTACAGTTACATACGTGCTGGCAAAATTCTAACACAGGTAAAATAAAACCAAGAAAATCGTCTCAAAAATTTTTAAGTTAGTTTGAATTTCTTCTTCCTTTCTTCTGCTTCACTTGAAGCAAAAATAAATAAATAAAGACAAGTGAGTTTCCCATTTTATAGTTTGTTCAAGATTTAGTTATTTAAACGTTCCACTATCTCACCCATCACCACCTCCGACTGGGTGCAAGTGTGAGGCAACCAGCAGGAATGCAGATACTGTCCCTCCTACTCTCTTACTTAATCAAAAGTTCCCAAGCAGCATCTTCTCCACTTCACCATCCGTGAAAGTCTCGCTAACAAACATCATCTGTAAACAGACTACTAGTTTGACTAATTCTGGAATTTTTGTGGCTGAAACCTATTGACCTGCAGCCAGCAGTCAAAAGTCATAAAAATATCTGTAAAGATTACGTTAAGTGTTGCTTTTCCAGGGGAAAGAAAAAAAGAACAATTGGAAAATGGAAGGCCCTGCCCAACAATTTCTGCATTTCTGTTTGGTTGCACTTTGATCAAGGGAAAACCCAAGCCACAGGGCAATGTGACTTGAGTGACCGCCTCTTTTAAAGGCACAGCTTTTAAGCAAGGCCTTGGGGAAGACTAATGCAGCAGTTCGTTTACCGGGCGCACGTTTTTCTCCTTGACCTTGGGAGGCGCCCATCCAGCACATGCAGCACACACCGTTAACAAGGAACACTGCGCCTAAGTGAGCTCTCTTGCCTTTGATGCTGATGTCCTGAGCAGCCACTCGGGCTTTGCCTTGTGGTTAATGTGTCACGAGAATCTCTTTCCAGCTGTCTCATAGCCAGGGTTGTTAAAGTTTCCAGTTACCCCAGTGCATCTATTTCCGGGCCATTCTCATCTTATTTATTACTCAGACTACACATTCTACTTTGTAAGAGCCATGTTCCTTTATGAAGGATTTATTTATGACAGACTAACTTTAGCATTTCTCTACAGGGCTTGAATATTGCATTATTGCATTTAACATCGTTGGCTGAATTCTAGTCTTGAAATCTGCCTCCGTCAAACACAATACTTTTCACTCCTCCTCATCCCTCTTGATTTACCAAAGAACTGGTTGCTTGGGAAGCTCAGTACATCTCAAATCAAAGGCTGACTTTCCTAACACCTGCCCCCACCTCCCGCAGAGGACCAATCTGATAAACATACCTCATGACACTAATGCAGTCTAGAATCAAAACAAGCTTCTAGACAAATATAGAAAATAGACGCTTCCAGGAATTCTGTGGTTCTGGAGTGTAACTCCTATACAACAAGGGCTGGAGAGGGACAGTCAGATATACAAAAATGTCAAGAACTCAGTGATTGCCAGGCAAATTGATGCATGCCTTTAATCCCAGCACACTGGAATCAGAGGCAGGTGGACATCTGAGCTTGAGGCCAGCTTGGTCTACAGAGTGTGTTCCAGGGCAGCCAGAGCTGCGCAGAGAAACCAAGCCTCAGAAAGAAAGAGACAGACAGACACACACACACACACACACACACACACACACACACACAGGGGTGCAGGGGGACAAAACAACAGGAACAGCTCTGGACATATAATTCATATAACTACCAAAAAAACAAACAACCACAAGATGTGTTTTCAAAAGCCCTAACAAAAGAGATTTCACATTAAAATAAAAATGGAAAGGAAAGTGAAGACCCTAAGAACACACCATGAAAACGTAAAGCTTCTTGGCAAATGAGGACACGTGAGCCTTGGAACCCACGATCTCTTTGCAAATAAGGAAGTCTAGTTCATCCAAAATACTGCTCGGCTTTCATTTCCCTGTATAAGGAACGGCAATGGCTGGGAGGGTAGAAGGCTCTGGCTGTGCTCCCTGTGTGAGCCAAGCCACATGCCTTTCCTCTCTGGACTCCTCCTGAAGCCTGGTGGGCCCTAGCGAGGAAACTTTTCAGGGTGACTCACATATGTGAAATCCTTATCATTGTGACAGTCTACATGGCTTCCTCAAGTGGCTTCCAAGAATTATTACTCTCTCAACTCCCAATCCTCACTCAGATTGTCACCAAAATTTGAAAAACAAACCCTGTAAATTATTCATAACAAGAATTGCTAGCATTTTCTAAGATTCTAAGTTAGGCAGTTCTCTAAACACCTTGCAAATATTATCTCATTAATACCTACAAATGTCCCATTTTGTAGACAAATATTAAGTAAGTTGACCCTGGCCACAAGGTCAGCAAATTCCAGGTCCACGATTCAACTGAAAACAAAACAAAACAAACACCTAGTCAAAAGCCCAGGTTTATTTGGGCTGTGGTACACTGGTTTTCTATGTGAGGAGATATACATGCCACATCTACCAATGGGTTCCATTTTATTCACAGGGAAACTAAAAGTAAGAATTCATTCCTTAAGAACCATGGCAGGCAGATTCTATGCAGTGTTGTAAGAGGAGCTGCTGGCTGTGTCCCGCTGCCTGGCTAGCTTAGCCCCGAAATAACAACACACAAATTGTATTCATTTAAACACTGCCTGGCCCATTAGCTGTAGCCTCTTACTGGCTAACTCTCACATCTTGATTAACCCATTTCTATTAATGTGTATCATCACTTGATTGTGGCTTACCGGCATGAGTCTAACCAGTGTCCGTCTTGGGCAGGAGAAGCATGGCGTCTGCCATACTTCTCTTCTTCCCAGCATTCTGTTCTGTCTACTCTGCCCACCTAAGGGCTGCCCTATCAAAAGGCCAAGGCAGTCTCTTTATTCAACCAAGAAAGCAACACACAAATACAGAAGGAACTCCTACACTAATGCCCTGCTTTTGGTGCCCAGTAAAAAGAATCAATAACAAATCATGTTCAGATAAAGCCATGGTCCAGAAACAAGCACATTACTACAGTATATGAGACAGTGCTCTAGAGCCACAGCCAAAGAGCTACTGACAGCCCAAAAGAAGAGATGACTAACTTCTTAAATCTTTCTCAGAGTGATGTGCAGAAAAGATGACAAGTGGTCAAAAATCTTATGGAACAAATAAACGCTTCCAGAAAATACAGAAGGTAGAGGAAGGCAATGTCTGTGTTTTTAGAAGGGTTGTGGTGGCTGTTGTCGCTGCTGCCACCATTGGACTTAGTGTGAGTGACCACGTTCCATGCTAAGAAGTTATGTCAGAAAAAATCTGCAATGACAAAGTTGGAACAGAGGGACAAGAAAATCGGGAGCAGCCTGCTCATCTGCAGGCCTGCTCAACTCTCTTGAGAACCGAGTGTTTTGTGAAATGTACTGCGTTTCATTTCCCCCTCTTTTTTTTCTGATTCATTCCATTTTCATTTTTATTAGTTAAATTAAGCCAGGTCTTAAATCTTACTATTCAGAATTTGTGCAAGGCCAGTTAATATTAAGCCATTTGGTAAGGTGTCATGGCAAAGAAGACAGAAAGGAAAGGAAAATCAGGTGGGGCATAGAGAGAAAGAAATGAGGGGGGTTATTTTATTTCCTGTATCCGTTATTTTTTTCCAGGCCAATCTTACCAGTGCTTTGGTGCTTTGGGGAAACTTGTGGACTAAAAAGGATTTGCGGGCAAAGGGCACATGCAGCAAAGATCAGTAAGAGGAGTCCTTTGGGAACTGAGAAGGAGAGCGTGACCAAAAAAAATGTCCCAAAAAAGGCTGAGGAGGAAGCCTGGATGGCACTTAGCATCCAGCTGACTGTGTGAGACAGCAAGCTCCCGGTGACAACAAACTTTATAGATAATCTTGAAGTCGGACCATTGTAATGAGCTGGAGATCACACGGCCACTTGGGGTTTCTGCTCGCATCTGTCCACGCACCCTTGCAGAAAGGCCAGACCAGAGCCACAGATATGGAAGCTGTAACACAGAACTGACTGATAGGGGTCTCTCAGGCTTTACAGGCATCAATGTAAAGGAACAGAGCTGGAGAGAGCCGTGAGCCACCAAGAGAAGCCTGAGCAATCGAGCAATCGGGACAGCACGATGGTTTTGGTGCTGATGAGTTTTAAGGAGGTTGTGGGCAACAGTTTTGCATACCTCAGGAAGAGGAGAACTGAAAAATAAAGAACAACCACCAAAATTTCACATGGACTCAGAAAAACAAATATTGGGTAATTTCTCTTATAGTTTTTTGACAAAGGGGACAACTTGAGAACTGAAGGGAAAGTAGATAAGAGATTGTAATGGACAATGAACATGATCAACATATTTCATATACATGTATCAAAAGCAAACACATTAATATATGTTCGTAAACACTCAAGAAGTAACTGAGCATTTTCAGTGTGTTCATGAGAGACAAGGGGAATATGTAATTAGGACCAAATGGTACAAAATAAGAAGAAATCCTTTAAGGAAATATGAAAAGAGAGGTCTCTTTCCTCTTTCTCTTCTTTTTCTTTCTTTCTTTCTTTATTAAAAAATAATTAAGACCTAATTCAGTAGTGGCAGATTAGGGAGAAAATAAAAAATCTGGAAGGAGGTAAAAGCACACATGAAGCTAAGAGGAGAAGCATAACATGAAGGAAGAGAGCATCAACATTGTCTATATCCCTGGGAATTTCAGGTCTGCCTGCAGAGATGATGGTGTCACCCCTAAGAGCATGCAGGTCTGCCTCCAGAGATGATGGTGTCACCCCTAAGAGCATGCAGGTCTGCCTGCAGAGATGATGGTGTCACCCCTAAGAGCGTGCAGGTCTGCCTCCAGAGATGATGATGTCGTCTATGAGAGCACAGTCCACAGGCCAGGCCTGAGGCACAGTCAGCACTTAGCAAATGCTGTGAGTGAGTAACTGATTCTGCAACACCAGCACACATGCATAACTATATACATGATGTTTGGGATGGATTTTTAAAACTAGTTTGAAAAGAAATAGCATTCTACTGCCATCAGCCCTAAACAGAGCCAAAAGTAACAATGAGCTTTGCTTACACTGAGCATCACAGAAGAAGATCATAACTGTGACATATTGGTTCATTTGGCCATACCCTGTGTACCTAAAAAGCCATACCATCAGCAGAATAATTGGCTGTTGTGAAAGCCAGAGTAATATAAATACAGAAAGCTTCATTTTCATAAAAGAAATCCCATACCACCCTTACCTCATAACCTTTTCTGACCTTCCTCTGATGTCAGCGTTTTCCTACAGAAATACACTGTGCCTTACAACAATAACGTCCAGTAGTTAAAACGATGGGGGGGGGGGGTCCTTCTGTATATGTACTGCTTTTATGTGTTGATGAATAAAGCTGTTTTGGTCAATGGCTTAGCAGAGTAAAGCCAAGTGGGAAGTCCAAGCAAACATACATAGAGGGCATAGGCAGAGTCAAAGAGATGCCACGTAGCCACCAAAGGAGAAAGATGTCAGAACTTTACCAGTAAGCCACAGCCTCATGGTGATACATAGATTAATAGACATGGGTTAATTTAAGATGTAAGAGCTAGCTAGGAATATGCCTGAGCCATTGGTCAAACAATGTTGTAATTACTGCAGTTTCTGTGTGATTATTCAAGTCTGGGAGCCAGGAAAGGAAAGGTCAGTCTCCATTTACATTAAAATGCTTCCCATTTTCAGCAGCAGAAACAACAACAGAAATCAAATAAGATCAGGCACTTTGTAAAGAAGGTGGAGTTGAGGAAGAACCCAAACTGGAAAGCTGCTGATAAGCAACAATTATAACCTATGTAGACTTTTGCAAAATAAAAATAAAAAGCAGAACAAACCGGTCCACTATGACAGCAAAAAAAAAAAAAAAGAGTTGTTACACAAAATGTAAAATTATTAAAGAACACAAGACCCCGGACCTTCTAGGAAAGTTGGAATGTTACTTACTGGAGCTTCTCTATGCCCTTGAGCGGAAAGAGAATCAATAGCACAGTTTCTAAGGAGCAGCGGATTCTGTTAGAGGCTTTGGTTGTCGTTCTGAAAGTCAGCACCTGTGTCAGCCTTTTCAGTGCCATGTGACTCTTCGGCCGTCTGGCGCACTCCTCAGGATTCTATTTACAAAACAAAAAAAATAGGCTTACAAAAAACGACTGAAGCTGAACTGCAATTGACAAACAGCTGAAAAAGCTGAATCCAGACATGGCAATATATGTGATAATCCCAACACTGAGGACGCTAGCACAAGAAGATGGCCCATGTTCAAGGTCAGCCTTGGTTACATAGTTGGTTTGAGTCCAGCCAGGAACACAGTGTTCAAATGTGAGATGCTGTCTCAAAAAAATACATACATACATACAGATAGATAGATAGATAGATAGATAGATAGATAGATAGATAGATGATAGATAGATAGATAGATAGATGATAGATAGATAGATAGATAGATAGATAGATAGATAGATAGATAGATGGAGAGATAGATAGATGGAGAGATAGATGGAGAGATAGAGAGATAGATGATAGAGATAGATGATAGATAGATAGATAGATAGATAGATAGATAGATAGATAGATAGATAGATAGATAGATAGACAGATAGATTAGATAGATAGATAGATGATAGATAGAGAGAGAGAGAGATGGAGAGAGAGATAGATGATAGAGAGAGATAGATAGAGATAGATGATAGATAGATAGATAGATAGATAGATAGATAGATAGATAGATAGATGGATGGATGGATGGATAGATAGATAGATAGATAGATAGATAGATAGATAGATAGATAGATAGATAGATGATAGACAGAGATAGATAGATAGATAGATAGATAGATAGATAGATAGATAGATAGATAGATAGATAGATAGATAGATAGATAGATAGATAGATAGATGATAGACAGAGATAGATAGATAGATAGATAGATAGATAGATAGATAGATAGATAGATAGATAGATAGATAGATAGATAGATAGATAGATAGACAGATAGATTAGATAGATAGATAGATGATAGACAGAGATAGATAGATAGATAGATAGATAGATAGATGATAGACAGAGATAGATAGATAGATAGATAGATAGATAGATAGATAGATAGATAGATAGATGATAGACAGATTAGATAGATAGATAGATAGATAGATAGATAGATAGATAGATAGATAGATAGATAGATAGATGATAGACAGAGATAGATAGATAGATGATAGACAGAGATAGATAGATAGATAGATAGATAGATAGATAGATAGATGGATGATAGATAAATAGATGATTCATACATACATACATACATAGATACATAGATACATAGATACATAGAGAGAGATTATTATATACACATATGTACATACACATATATCTATTAGTGTAGTAAGTTCTCTGTGGTCTGTAACTTAGAGCCTAGCTCATAGCTAAAGGAAATTCTCAGCTGCAGTCAAAGCTTAATAAAGATTCTCCCCATCTGCAAACACAATGCCAAGTTGAGAACTTTTGTCTGTCCCTCTTATAAAAACTGCAGATAAAGACCAGCAGAGGTGGAACATCCCTTTAATCCCAGCACTCGGGAGGCAGAGGCAAAATGGATCTCTGTGAGTTCAAGGCCAACCTGTGTAATCTGACCATGTAAAAGGGGTTGGGGGGAAAGCTTGTCAAATAATCCCAAGATAACTCCAAAAGATCCCAAGATTATTTTTTTATTGTAAGGGAAAAACTCATGGAACAGGAACAGGAAGTCCAACTTCAAGGTGTAGAGCATTGGAACAAGAGAGAGAAAGCTGGGCAAGTCGGCAGTTTTCTTGGGTACCCAAAAAGTCATGCCCCAACCTGGTCCAGCCTCTTAAAGGTCATTGGCTGAAGGAGGTTCCTCATGAAACCTGGTCTACACAGCAAGTTCCAGGACAGCTAAGGCTATTAAGCACAGAGAAGCTCTGTCTCAAAAAACCAAAAATAAAATAAAATTAAAAAAAGAAAAGAAAAACTACACATATCCCTAGTGTCCACAGATTGAGATGAATAACTAAATGAACAAAAACTTCTACCTTTAGAGGTGCTAAGAGTTGTCAAGGAGCAGAGACAGAACTGTAACTTTTGCTGGCAGAGAGAAGACAAAAGTCTCCAGATATCAAGAATTGCTAATGCACTCAGAGAAACACCATCAGAGAAATTGACTCTCCTGTAAAATTAAGGTGCACGGAATGACAAGTTTCTTTTTCTTTAGTTACTTGACTGAATGGTGTTGGCATGGGGTCATTTTTCCTCTAAAGGATCACAGAAATGGCCTTTATGCCAGGTAAAGTAGACATTTGATCGTAGATAAAATAAGAGAGAGCCATAAGGCAAGTGCTGGCTGGTAACAGGAGGGAGACTTAGTGACGTCCTTCAATACATCTATCAAGTGTGTTCATCTCCTACAACTACGAGACAAGTTACCTAAAATAACAAATTTATTCTTTCATGGTTCTAGAGGCCAGAAGTTCAAAGTCATGGTATTACCAGAAGGCAAGCAGTTGCCTTTAAACTCCAGAATTTGAGAGGGCAAAGGGAGGAGATGTAAGTTCAATACCTGACTGGGCTACCTAGAGTTCCAGGCCAACTTGAATACCTGTCTCAAAAAGCCAAGGGCCAACATGTCCACTCAACAATAGGGCACTTCCTTGTCTGGCATTAACAAGGCCAGTGTACCAGCGGGGCTGTCCTCCTGTGACACCCAGAAAGAGAAAGCTGTTCATGCCACTCTCCTGACATCTGGTGACTACCAGTCACCCATGGCATTGTAAGTCAAAGCCACAAAAACTACTCTGATACAATAGTTTTATGTTCTTTCCTGTGTCTCTGTATTTCAAATATCCCACTTTATTATCTTTCAAGATACCAGTAATTATATTTAGAGTCACCTGAGTTCAGAATGACTTCATCTCTATGTCTTTAATTGATTATATCTATAGATCTTTACAAATACAAGCACACTCTCAGGTACCAGACAATAGGAGTAAAATAAATCATTTTAAAGGACATATCTCTACCTATTATCACAAAAATGAATCATATACCAAAACTACATAAACTTTTTAATCAAATATGGCCCATGAATTAGAAAGTATAAAGCATATTTTTGACATATTGTATTAATAAATCCCCCCTTTGTAAGGCAAAGCCCCTCTACGTAGCTCAGGCTGGACTAGAACTCACAAGCCTCCTGCTTCATCTTCCTGAATACTAAAATTGGGGAAAATTATAGATGTGTTTTATCACACTGGATACATTATTCTTTTTAAAGTATGTATTGTAAATTGCTATTATTTGCAGGCTGGAGAATACAGAGAGTCTAACTGGCGACTTTATTTCTACACAATAGGAAGAGAGCTGAGGCAGTCTTTGTGGCTAGATAGACAGCTGAAGTATTTTAAGGATTTAACTTAGAAAAATTACAGACCCAACTCAAGACTTCCCGGCACTCATCTCTGGAATAAGGCATGCCCAGCCAGCACTGGAATCCGTGGGCCAGTGCAGCATATAAAAATAACATAACAACACGTGTTCCTCGAGCCGCCACAGCCTAAAGGTGTACCCAATTATTAGCAAACTAGACAAGTATCCCCCAGCTTAAATTGTCTCAAATATATGGTTAACAACTATGCTTATATCAATTCTGTACATTTTATATAATGTGTAATTCATATAATAATTTATAGTCAATTCTTCTAAACTAAGGTTTTCAGGTTTACATAGTTCTAATTAAGAATAAGAACCTCCCAATATAAGACAAAAGGAAAATGGCATTTGAACTGTGTGGAACAGTTAATACTTACGGTCATATGATTCAGGAAGGGAGACTGCATGATGCCCAAATACTGATGTTAACTTTTGATCCATATGCAAGATTTTATAGCTAGATGCTAAGGTATGATAGCATAGTTCTATCGATTCAGCCAAAGTAGTATTTTCTGTCTTCCTCATAGGAAGCATATTGTCATCAATTAGTAGTTTTATCTGCAAAATCATAGTCTACCACTGTGTTTCTTTGCTGTATTTGATTATATTATTCAGTTTTTTATAGCTATATAGTCATTTTGAGACCTACTGATTGGAAGACTCTTGTGTCTTTCTATAAGAATCTTGCTTGCTCCTCTTTGGCACTTCCCGTAGCGTCTAGGTCAGTCCTTGGTAAACAGGAAATTCTCCATTGATATAACTGTCAGATTTGCCCAAGCTCTCCATGAAATGTCTAGTCTTCAGATGGCAATGCAGAAGGAATTCTTGGAAAATCAATTTCGCTCATTTTTTTTTCTCTGAAACTGCTGTGTAGACCAAGCACAGTGCCTTGCTTTCTTGATTTGAAAATTGAAACCTCTAACTCTGCCTGCTTCAGAGGGCAGTTCCTTAAAAACTAATAATGACATTTGTAAATTGTTCCGAAAAGGGACTTTTTTGGTAGTGGAATTGATATTATTATTGTTAAATATCCCTTCACGCTGGCTGTGATGGCAGAGGCATATAATTCCAACTACTTGGGAGGCTGAGCCAGGAGAACACAAGTTCAAGGCTAGCCTGGACAACTTATAAAGACCCTATCTCAAAACTAAAAATTTTTTTAAAAGGGACTAGAAGCATAGCTCAGTGATTGAGCAATTGCCTAATATGAGTAAGGTCCAAAGTTCGATACCTAGTATTGCACCATAAAGCAATCTACCATAAAAACCTACCTTGTGGGTTTTAGGAAGGGTCTTTTTGAAACCTGAAAACTTGCATTAACTAACTGGCCTTCTTGGGTTTCCTTCCCTTGGCTTACTTTGCTGTGGGCCAATGAGACTTTAGTCTTTAAAGTGTACACAACGGCTTATAGAAAGTCACTTCCTATTGACAGTGATACAATTCTTTTTTTTTTTTTTTTTTATTCCTAGAAAGGAAACTTTGGTGAGATGTGGCAAGCTACTCCATTTAATTTTCTGACTTTCAGGTCAAATTCTTGAAATCAGAAATACTAGTAAAAACTTCACTTGTCTATGAGTGTTCTCCTCGGGGATTAGTCATTGTGTTGCAAAGGCAGCTGGAGCTGAAATGGCTCCCATTTAAGGCTTTAACTCACGTGTGCTAAGCCATAGGAATTATAACCTACCTTGCCTTTGGAGAGGTCTTCCCTCATGGCCTTTCTCATGTATAAAATGTGCTGTAATCACAGCTTACAAAATATAAGAAAGCATGAAACACGATTTTTTTTTAAAAGAATGTACCAGAATAGCCACCGGCCCCCTTAAAGCAGATATCAGAAGAAGTTTGGTAAAGTGAGACACTTTTTGTCCCCTTTTTTGTGTTAAGTGTGTTTTACTTCCATCTGTTGAGAGTACATATCCATCCCTTCTTCCTACAGCCATGGCACAGAAAAGAGATGGCAGTTTTGTAGACTCAGAGCCCTCTCCACGGCTGCTGTAGAGTTCCACGGTGTG
Source organism: Arvicola amphibius (assembly GCF_903992535.2). Lineage (NCBI taxonomy): Eukaryota > Metazoa > Chordata > Mammalia > Rodentia > Cricetidae > Arvicola > Arvicola amphibius. The sequence goes on from NC_052064.1 coordinate 12,212,174, forward strand.
AGGGGGACGTGTTTACCTCTTCCACATAACGATTTATGCTGGACATCCTTCCACAGCCCGTTTACAACTGCTGACGCCTGGAACTTGGGAAACAATATCTCACTACAGAAACGCTTTCAGGAACAAAAGCCCAAGAACTCTATTATATTTTCACAAATGCTTTTGCAGACATGGGAGATATGAAGTTGAGAAAGAAGTAATTAAATGAAAAGGTTATAGATGAAAAAAAAAAGTCTGAAGAAAAAGAAGCAGAACCCTGGGACTAGCAGGAGATAAAGTAGCCAGAGGCATTTGGCCTTTTCTGAACAATTTTAGCACAGAACACTTGGCAGTCAGAAGAGGAGGTTATTGGAGCATCCTGTTTCATGGAGTGAAGCAGGGATTTAGTTTCACTAGTGTGTTTTTTATTTAAATGGTTCTCAAAGACTTCAATTTTTATATTACCTTCTAAAGGCTTCTATCAACCCATCATTATCTTTCAGTCCACTTATTCTCTCATTCCCTCAACTTTATGGCGACCCTACTGTGCGGCCAGCCACCATTCTAAATACCATGTTACATGTGCACAGAAGATAAAGTGTATGCAAAGTAAAATACTATAACCGATGTTCTCAGGGCTCCAGACTACCGTGAAGAAGACAACCAAGGGAGCTGACAAAGGAAGAGAGCTGTCCGCATAGGATAGAGCATGGTAAGGGGCAGGCCACGTGCGCTGCTCTGAGTGTAACTGTTCCCTTAGAATAATCCAAGCAAGGAGAGTGGCTGATGGCAAGACTGCCCCTTGTATTGCTGTTCCTGCTGGGGCATGTGATGGGCGTGTCTGTCCTTGTCAGTGTGAGCACTCACATACCAGGGTGGAGAAGCTAGGGGCCATTGTCATATGTTTCTCTCTTTCATGCTGCACTTTGCTTTTTTTCAAAAAAATTATTTTCATCTCTTATTTTATGTGTACTGGTGGTTTTTATCCACATGTATGTATGTCTATGTACCATATGCATGTCTGATGCCCATGGGAGCCAGAAGGGGACATCAGATCGCCTGGAACTGGAGTGACCTACAGGTGTGAGCTGCCATGTGGGTGCTAAAAAAAATCAAATCCGGGTCCCCTGCAAGAACAGCCAGTGCTCTTAACTGCTGAGTCATCTCTTAGCCCTCCTCCTCTTTGGCTCTTTCCTGAATCTAGATAGAGCTCACCCATTAACTAAGCTGGTAGGCCAACAAATCTCCAGGACCCTCCTATGCTCTCCAGGGCTAGGTCTACAGACCCAGCTTTTTATGTACGTGTATTCGGTGCAACTGATCTTAGGTCTCCACACTCAAGCAGTTTTACCGGGTGAAGCATTTCTATAGCCCCCCCTCAACTTGTCCCTTTTAAAATCTGTGTGCATGTCCACGCGTGGTTATGGGTGTGAGTGAGGATGTTGGTCCTCGCCTTCTGCCTTGTTTCCAGGCAGGATCGCTTGTCGTTTACAGCTGACTATGTCAAGCTAGCTGCCTTGCACGCTACCAGGGAATCTCTGGCCTCTGCCTCCCCCTTGTTGCCAGCATGCTGGGATTACAGATGCTTCCACCACCCCCGTCTAGCTATGCATGGGTTCTGAGGATCAGAACACCTGTTGCCATGTTTACAGAGCAAGTGCGTTACCCACTGAGTCGCCTCCCCAGCCCTCCACTTGTAATTTTAAGGAATAAGTACAAATACTTCCAATGCTTTCACGTGTTGCCTGTTAGGAAACAAACCCAACAAATATAAGATCACCATGGTTTTCAAGCAAAGAGGGAGGTTCAGTGTCTGGGAGAAAAGGCTTTCTAACACATCCCTTTAAAGTCTATCCATAAGTTCTCTAAACACATTAACACTTTTAAAAGTAAGTGTTGTAAATGCAGAAACAAGCTCCAGTAGTAAAGTCAATTGCTTGGGAAATAATGACATTATAAGATGAATTATCAATATCTGTAATGAGACCAAACACAGTGTTCAGGAGAGCAGAAGTGTTATCATTATCTTTAAAGCAATTCCAGAAGAAAATAACTCTCAGCACACGGCTGGTCTTTATAGTCAAAAGTACCCAGGAGAGCAGTCTAACAGTGCGTTGGTCTTGGCCCTCTATCTTCTTCCCTCAGGGCTGTTCCACGCTAATTGAACCCCTAATCCCTTTTGAGAGTGAACAGGACCACACTGGCCTGGGAATTGGGGAATGCAGATTACATTTTAGTTTGGTTTGTTTTTAGTTAATTTCACCTCCTCCTTCATATGTGAAAATCTAACCTTTTGGTACTGGCACTAGACACAAATTTGCCAAGTTGGAATAGGCTCCAATTACAGTAGTTCCTGTAGGAACAGTGGTCACCAACCAGATTGACTCAAATGTTGCCAAGCAGTGGGAGGCATCGCCATATAGCAGGATTCTTGCGCAACACTGAGCTAGCATGCATTCAGGTTCTAAGATACTTAAAGGACATTTTTATTCATACTGACTTCATGCATCAAGTAATGAAGCTAAATATTCCCCTACCACTACAAACTATTTTGAACAGCTTGTTCTTTGATGACATCTTAAGTGACTACCTCTGAGGTTAGCAGGTATCGTTTGAGCCACCTTCCGATTGTTATTGGAGATACCCAGTCCTGCCAGTATTTCAGAAGCCTCCAAAATCAACAGACTCTCAAACTCTGGGAGTTAGAAACCCACATGAAGAGGGTGAGGCTTCATTTCCCACTTTCAGCCTAAGACATAGTTGTAGCCATTTCCGACTCTAGGCTTCAGAAAAAAAAGAAAGAAGAAAAAAAAACCCTCAGGACATGTTTTATTTTTAAATTCATGATTGTTCTTTCTCACCACCATCCAGTCAAGTCTCCAGTACTGTCGGTGTCTGGCATATTACACATCAGCACTTTTTTTTGGCCACAGGTGGGTGGCAAAATGTTTGGTTTTGCTTTCTGGTTGGTGTTGGAGAAAAATCCCAGAACATGGCTAAAGTTGAGTTGAAGAACTGGGTCTGTTACTATAGCCTTTGTTATTTTAGAAATCGGAAGGATGGGGGAGGGGTTTCTTCGTGTCTACTTCCCCATAGCGTAGGCAAGGAGAGGAAAAAGAAGTTCACTGAGACAGGAAATGAAATTGCAGCTGTGCTGGGCAGTAGCTGGGAACCTTCAGCCACAGAATCAGCTGTTCACTCCAGCCTCAAGTCAACTACCAGGAAGCCGAGAAGGATATTTTTGGTTGCTGTGTCACCCCCATTCTGTGTTTTGTGATGACCCCATCTCAATAGGAACATGATCTATGATCAAAGAAAATGACTTTTCCCATATAATAGCCATCCTTTCTAGACTATTTTATTAATTCAGATTCACATATAAAAAAAATAAAGCCCAGGGTGGGCCTGGAGAGATAGCTCAATGGTTACAGAGGCTCTTGGTTCAATTCCCACTGCCTACCTAGTGACCCACAACTGTAACTCCTACCCCAGAAAATCTGAACCCTTCTTCTGGTCCCCACGGGCACTTACATATAGGTTGTATTCATATATACACTCAGGCATAGACATATATACATGTAAAATAAAAATAAACCTTACAGAAATACAAGGTCCAGGGTGTAAAGTACCCTTTAACCACAAAGCTCACACAGTCTAGAATTCTCTCTTTCCGTTCTTTGCTCTCATTTCCCATAAGCGGCTTACTCCCTGTATGCACATTCTGCTTACAGTGACCTGGATTCAAAATCTAGCAGGACAACAAAGGGCGTGTTGCTTTCCAGAGCTTTCCAGGAAAGCCTCCGTCCACCATGGCCAAGGACATCCCAGAGCACACAGCTGTGTGCACGGCTCTATGCCTTGATTGCATGAGCCTAAGTCTTGGGGGCCTGTGTCAATTCAGTGTAACCCACAGAGACCAAGATTATGCAAGAAGACTTGTGAAAGAAAAATGAAAAACCAAAAAGCAAAAGTGGAACCTAGGCAAGAAACAGGAAGAGGAATTTGCTAACACAGAAAATTTTTTTAACGTTTTCAATTTTAAAAATATCTTAAAATGCCAGGAGGTGGTGGCACACGCCTTTAATCCCTGCACTCAAGGAGGAAGAGACAGGAGGATCTCTGTATAAGTTTGAGACCATCCTGATCCACAGAGCTGAGTTCCAGGACAGCCAGGGCTACACAGAGAAACACTGTCTTGAAAAAAACAAAACAACAACAAAAAAAAAATTAAAATAACTGGATAAGTGATGGAGCCTGAAGGGATGAATGGCAGCAGCTGCTTCTGGGAATTGAAAATGGCAAATGATCCCTTGTCCTCTGCAGAGTCTGAGCTGCAAGAAACGCAGAGAAGTACCAAAACAGCATAGGTGCTAAACAAGAGAAAAAAAGACAAAATCGTCATTACATCCAAACTCAAAAAATAATCCAGAGGATGTGAGCTCCACACCATTAAAGAGTCCTTGAGATAGAAACATCTCTATTTTCATTTCTTTTCCTTTCTTTTCTTCATTCCTACCCCCCTTACTTACTTGAAAAACAGATAGAGGGCAATGTTTAAGTGTGTGTGTTTCTCGCACGTGTCAATGACAGACCACACTGTCCAGTGATGTAAGTGTGTCTTCTATCTATTTGATTATTTCATTGGTTAATTAATAAAGAAACTGCTTGGCCTAATAGGTTAGAACATAGGTGGGTGGAGTAGACAGAACAGAATGCTGGGAAGAGGGAAGTGAGGCAGATGCCTCGGGAAATCACCATGCCTCTCCTCTCTGAGCCAGATGCGATGAAGCTCTGGCCCAAGATGGACGTACGCTAGAATCTTCCCAGTAAGGCACCACTTTGTGGTGCTACACAGATTATTAGATATGGGTTAATCAAGATGTGAGTAAGAGGCTGAAACTAATGGGCCAGGCAGTGTTTAAATGAATACAGTTTGTGTTGTTATTTCGGGGCATAAGCTAGCCGGGTGGCCGGGAGCCAGGCAGGAACAAAGCCCGCCGCTCCTCACTACAGTCCAGTGCTAGAAAGAGGAGGAACTCCAGGCAGATGACACGGAGATCCCTAAGCGGGAACTCTGATGGAGGGCAGCGTCTGGAAGGCGAACCCAGGGAGCTGATGATGCAGCAACAGGAAGAAGAATGAACCCTGCCAACACCGAATCCTTGGGTATTTGGGCTACTGGCATCTTTTGGAAACTTAATTTTCCCTTGCAGCTAGGATTTAAAGAAAAACTTGGAGAGTTATGAATTGTGTGTGCCTTCGAGGCCTAAAGGGATAATCAATCTTTTAACCACAAGTCAAGTGCCTCTCAAGTTTAATACTAATAAAGGCAATTTCTTCCATCTTTCATATCCCAGTAATTTAATCTTTCTTTTCTGGAACTTTGGCTGCCTTCAGCAAAGAAAAGGGCTTACATAACTGAAATATATTTGCCTCGAATAACAATAAAATTCACAATTTTTTCATCTACCTAATAAAGATAAAATGCCACTGGGTTGGAGGCTACGTTTGAGAATACAATATGGCTGTCAATAATGTCAGTTGATGATGAAGCCAAACCTAGTCTAGAACCCAGATGACTTGCTCCATTGATCCCGGTTGTCTATTTCTGGTGGTCTACTCTGTACCAATAAGAATCCAGTTAATCTGAGTTCCCATACTGGCAAGTCATCCTCTCTTGGGCCAACAGCTATGTTGAACAGGAAATGAGAGACAGATAATAAAGGCATGGACAAAACAGATGGGGGTCTCTGAAACGAACAGAAAGTTTTGTTTCATTTTGTTTTGTGTCTTATTTTCATTCGTTTTTTTTAAGACAAAAAAATCTCACCATGTAGCCCAGACTGACTTGTAGCTCATAATCCTCTTGGCCTCAAACCCTGAGAGTTGGGATTTTTAGGCCTACACCACCATGAAAACAAAAATTTAACTTTGCTCCAGCAAGGAAAAACTAGGAGAGTTATAAATTGTGTGTCCTTCCTAGACCTAAGGGAAAATCAATCTTGAAACCTGCAGACATAAAGTACCAACTCTATACAGAAAAAGGAACTGGCTTATTCCAAGTCCAATATGAGCAGCCATGACCTGGGGACCCAGATCAGTGTTCCTCCACAGCAGAGGTTACAGGGGGAAAAGCCATGGATCAATGTGTTTACAAAATGCAGCTGTGGGGTCATCTGGTAGGCAGGCTACAGAATGTCTGGGAAATCCCTGAGAGACATCAGTGTGAACTTTGCACATCCGTAGCTTTAGGGCTGGTGAATCTAAGTGTGTCAAACTCACTGGGTTATTTCAGGACTTTGTCTGAAAGTTACCAATGGTGGGTAAGATAAAGAAGGGAACAGTGAACGGCTGCTGAAATGGGCTAGATAGTCCAAAATAATTTTGGTTCTTAATGTACACAATGAAAATGTTCTATCCAGCTGAAGTCAAGTGGTCCTCAAGATCATTAACAAGCCATTCCGACCAGAACTAAGGCTCATGAACCACAAGACGAGCGAGTCAAATACCTATTGTGTTTGCTACGTGGTCATTCATTGCTCTTATTTACTATTGTGAGCTGTCTTCACAAGCACAACAGAGTCTCTTAGCCCGATGCAATAAGCGTTGGAATCTCATGACTTACTTGCTTATGATTAAGCAGCCTGGTACACATGACATGAAAGGCCCAGAAGAAAACAATGTAGCTGTCAGAATGACTGGTGCCCCTCACTACTGTTGTCTCACAGTAACTATTTGGTATTCCGCTAGCAACTGATAATGCTGCATTGTACATGTAGATCCAGGTTGGTGTGTCAAGAATCAGGTCTCTGTGTCAACAAGGCCTAAAGCCAGATGCTACACTGTGGCAAATCATCAGAAAAAGCACTGATACCTCCCAAACTCTGCCCTCTAAAATCCCGAGTCCTCCCAATCTATCTCCCACCCAGCTACCAATCATGAGGCCTCTTGGAGACACAGTTGAATATCTTCTTCCCTGGACACATACCATTCTCTCCCCTTTGAGTCTTCAAACTCAGAAAACTCAAGACGGCAAAAATCAGTGAATTTTTTTAAAGTTCTTTCCTGGCCTAAGAATTCCTATCAAATGAACTCCTTGAACAATACTAGATTTACTAACAAGCGCAGTAGACATTGATGGCATGCATGGTACATTAGGTGCGCTGGGAAAGCACCCACGGGGAGGCACAAACTTGAGTGAAATGTCTTAATTGCCTCGGATGAAGATGGAGAGGATTGAATCGCAGCCAGCTGTCAGAACAGGGCTTGTTGGAAGACACTGGAACCTCAGCTGACTCCACGGGACACATGAGAAGAGTCGCAGTCAAGGCAAAGAGGAGGCTGGCTCAGATGGGCTGAGAACACACTTCCCCCTGAGACTGCGAATGGGAACCTTGGCAAGAGCATCCTGGAAGTTACAGCAGATGGTTGGGAGAGAGACAAACTTGGAGGTCTCTGTGTTTTAGACTGAGAAATGGCAGTGTAGGAATGTTCTTCCCCCCACGTTTTCGTGGTCCTTTAGGCCTTAAGCTGGTGGATTTCAGCACCTCTATAGAAAGACACACCAATCCAATTTCTATGTCGTCAGCCCTCTGTATTCATGTTTTCATAATCTGTGCATTCAACAAACTATGAATCAAAACTATTTAGGGAAAAAAATGTTTTCTTCTTTTCTGCATGTGTAGGTGTTTTGCCTCTTGTCATTCTCTTCCAAACAATAAAGTATGGCATCCATTTAGATAGATTTGCATTGCATTGTTACCAAGTAGAGATGGTTTAAAATAAACAGGAGGCAGGGTACTCATTATACAAAATGCTTCTGCATACCTGGGCTTTAGTACCACCTGGAGCCTTGGAGCAACGCCTGTGGACTTAGAGATACGTCTGTCTGCGTACGAAATGAAGGCCTGAAAATTTCAGATCTTTCAAGTTCTAACTCTGTGAGAATCTGGTATCCAGAAAGAAGATAGATGCCACCATTTCGTCTGAACAGAGGCAAAACGACAACTGAGAGGAATACACCTAAGGTCCTTGCTCTCGTGCTGCTTTCTTAGCTGCCCAGTGGCCTCTGGCTCCAACTGGAAAGGAACGCCTCCCTGCTCCTTTAATTTGGGCTGCAGCTGGACAGGGATGCAGCGATTCCAGGAGCTCCGGAAAACCCCTTTTTAGCCCCGCTTGCCCGCGGAAAGCCGCTGCATCTGCATGCCAGAGCAACACAAAAAGTTCTGGTCCTTCCAGCTGCGCGGGATTCCCAGGTTGAACTCTTCCCGGAAACTTTGCTTCACAGCTTCTCTTGCGAAATCAAGCGGGCCCTCCCTTCGCGCTCTGGCTTTTTAAAGGCGAGAGCCTGAAGGCAGTGCAGAGCTCAGGCTGGCAAGCTCGCTCTGCATTGCCTGGCAGCCAGTGCCCACCACCGCAGCTGCGCCTGACCTTCGGCCTTCTGGGCGCCTCTCCCGCAGGTGGGTCACTTTCCTGCTTTCGCCAGAGGCTGAGATCCCTTTTCTGTCTCAGCCCACCCCCAGCCCTTGTTTTCTGGACCCCACTTTTCAGCAGGCTGATACTGAGATATAGGTAAACTCACCCCATATCTCTCTCACACACTCACACACACACACACACACACACACACACACACAAAAGTTGGTGCAGCAGGATCAGTTAAACAATTCAGCCAATCTTTAGCTTCCTGGGGTTGTATTACTCATCACGGTGCAGGGGACTCCCGAGGAGAAATACCCAGGGCTGGCTTCTTTCTCTGTGCAACTGGCTTCGTACAAATCTGAAGCGCCATGGGCAATGGGCCTGGAAGAAGATAGTAGGTGTGCAGGCTAGGAGTCTAACACTAGATCTGAGGACTTCCTCACACCGACCTGAGGCTGAGCACTCCTTCTTCCTTGCTCTTAATCTAAATATCCTTAAGCAGCTTAGCGATGGCTTTTCCAGAGAAAAACAGTTTGTCATGCCGTTTACTGCACAAGGGACAGAAAGTCTGTGCAGGTGGTAGGTGGTTTGGGGATTTTCTTTTGTGTTGGCGTTTTTATTTTCTCTGAATGGCACAGGCCCTTTAATAGATGAATGGTGTGTCCTGGAGCCGTAGGGTGGGCGTGTTTAGAGTTCTATTCCTTCCACAAATCTAAGCTGAAAGCCTATTGGCCCAAGAGTATCCACAGGGTCTAGCTCTACAAGGTAAAAAGCCTTATGACTTAAGACGAAAGGATTTGGAAGTCTTGCTAATGCTCTGGGTATAACTGAGTAATTTCTTCTCATAATAAAGCAAGCTTCGTTTTTGTAAGGAAGCCACCCTGCTGCTCTCCCAGGAGCATCTTAAAACCCCACCACGTTTATCATTCAGAGACGACTCTGGCCTTTCGAAGCCATTCTTCAGCCTTGCTGTGTAAGAATGTCCAGTTCTGGATAAATGGCAGTTGTATAAATGTCAATCACACAAAAGAACACTTTTTTTCCTGATGCAGTAGGTATAATTTTATAAAATGGCACATTTATTTGAAGCACTAACTTTTTTGAGATATGGCCTTTGCAAGGCCCTGGGTCTTTCAGAACACGGTGATTTAGCACGGTGTGAAAGCCTGCCTACACGCATTCTACCTGCATGGCAAACACCACCAGCACAGAACACAGCATGGAGCAGACTCTAGCATCAGACTTCAGGGTTGTAAAGTAAATGGTACATGCGTACCTCGAAATTGGGTCATAGCGCTTTCTCCAGTTGGCGACATTTCTGATTTCGCTGTACTTCACATAGCAAATGGCATTCAGAAAGGAGCATCGCATGGCCCGGCCTCTGATGGCACCTGTCACCCACAAGCTCACTAACTGTTGTTTAGAGGAAACCAAATAGATTTTTTACAACCTTTTTATAAAAAACTAAAGCTATGAAGCCCTGCAGTGTGTGCAGGCCACTTTAGAGAAGTGGGTTCGCTTGCTGTAGAACATTAGAGTACTTCATCATGCTGGAAGGGTTACCCCCAAATTACCCTGTATCATCAGTACCAGTGTTCAAATGGCATAGAATCCGCTTTCAAAGTATACAGAGCTGATTCTGCAGTGACAGAAACACATATCACTTGTTCATGGTCCTCACCATCTAGCTTCCCTTCATAATAAACTTAAGGACTGGAGAGATGGTCAACGGCTAACATACTTGCCCCCAAAGCATGGGGATCTGAGTTCAAGTCCTCCACAGTTTCAGAAAAAGCTGGTTCCCAGGGCACACACAGATTATCTCAGTACCGAGGTGGCTCCAAGAAGGATTCCCTAGCTCCCTGGCCAGTTTTCTTTGCCAAATCGGTGAGCTCAAGGTTTAGCAAGAACCATTAGGTAGGAGGAGGAAGGCTAGGCAGAAAGATGAGAAGCTAGCAGAGGCGGGAGGACAGCAAGCGAAATTAACAGTGGAGGAGTAAATATGTTTGAAATGTGTCTTGTACATGTATAGAGATGTTATAATGGGGCCCATTATTATGTATAATTAATGTATTCTAATTAAAACATATGATGGGAATAATCCAGAAAGATAACCAGCATTGACTTCTAGCTTCCATGCATGTGCACACACACACAAAGAGGTACATGTGCATACACCCCATAGACACAATTAATAAATGAATACATTTTTATTCAGTTGCTATAAAAATCATGTTTCTCAAAAGTCTCAAAAAGACTGACAAACTACTGTTGGAGAGGGAAGCAAAGCCAGCAGCAATCACGCAGTCACCTGCAAAGCTGGAAGGCTTGTTAGGGCACCGGATTGAGTTGTCATCTGAGGAGAGCGTTTACCACCTGCAGCTTAACAAAAAGCTACCCAAGGGTCTGCTCCAAATTCCCCCTGCAAGAAGCAAGAATAGGCCAGACAGAGTTAATTTTTCTGGATGGACTTTAGAACTTATTTAGAGATTAGACTATATAATAACCGAAAGGAGGTTTACACAAAGACAGGGTCTCTGAGGTTACCTGCGTATATCCAAAGAGAATGGCTCATTAGTTAATGATGAAGACTTCTTGATGTCTCTCTGCATGATATGTTAAACCAACTAAGATGCTTCTCGGTGGCTTCTAGGTCCTTTCCAAATGGTTCTAATTAACATCTGCTCCTTTGTTAAGGAGAAATCGGCACTGTAAAGAATAAAACCAAGTAAATAACTAAAGGATGATGAACGCTTAAAGCAATGTGTGATAAGAAAATTACTTGGGCTATATAGAAATAATTTTTCTTCCAAAATTATTGAAGAATAAAGAACAATGGATGATTATGCTGTTTGAAGATTGTCTTTCAGAAACATGTCATTGCAAAAAAGAATGCACTGGTCTACGAAAAGAAATATTTCCACTGTAATTAAGCAGGTAGGCCATTGACATCCCAATCTAAATTCTGCACCATGGTCAGAGTTTCTTCACCCATGGGTGGAGAGCTCTCTCTTCGTTGTGCTGTGACGGGAGCTTATTTATGAAAAGTAGCTTAGACGTATGGTTCTTTTCCATTTAAAGGACATCGTTCTTCCTAACATCAGAATAAAGTTCACTTTTCTTCTTAAAAGCAAAGAAAATGTGTGGGAAAGGTAACTTTAAAAAGTTAAGAGTTGTAATTATGAATTAAAAGAAGACTAAGAAGTAGCAATGTAAGGGTATAGCACATCTCTAAAAAGAGTTATCAATGGGGCTGGAGAAATGGTTCAGCGGTAAGAGTAAGCGTGCATACTCTTGCAGAAGACCTAAGTTCAGTTCCCAGAGTCCATGTCGAAAAATTCACAACCAGTGGAACTATAGCACCAGGTGGATTCAATGCCCCTGGCTTTCTTGGGCACCTACATACACAAACGTGCACGCGCGCGCACACACACACACACACACACGCACACATGCACACACACATGCAATTAAAAATAAACATTTTTAAGTTGTTAGAACACAAACTGGATAGTCCCTTTGGTCTCTGCACCCAATATTAAAGGAAATAAAATGTCTTAAGTACAAAGTTGGATCTCCTAGCATACCTTTAGTAGGCAAAGCTGGGGATTTAGGGCATAGAGATAATTAGTGTTCAATGGGAAGTACGTATCTTTAATCTACACCTGCTTTTTTAATATACTATGCAAGCACCAAATTTAGCTTTGAGCCCAGGTTAAATGGTGGCTGAAGCGACTCTGGCAGGCTTTACTAAAGGTTCTTGTCCCATCTCCCAGCAGATCAGTGTCCTTGATGTGAACTCCCACTGTCTGTACATCCCAGTATTTGGCCTTCTTGCACGCATGTTAGTGGTCTGCCTGTGATCTGCGCTCTCCCTGAGACCCCAGCTCCCTGAGAACAGTGGCCCCCTGATTCCTCCCTTCATCCTTTTGCCTAACACAATGCCTGGCACAGGGATGCTATCGTAAATATCCTGGAATAGGAAAGTTTACCAAATCACTCCTGAGAACACCGACTTCTGTGTTGGAACAATGCTAGCCAAAGAGGTACCTAGTCAATGAGAATGGATGATATCTCTATTCTTTCGGTTAACACTGTCAAAGTCCAGCTCTTAACCCTGCCATTTGGAGAGAAGTTTAAGGTTGGTTTTGTACATAGAAATCATCAAAATTATTATAATTGTCTTTTATTAATATACAAAACTGTAGAATTGGTGTTTCCTCAGTTTCCATACATTACTGGGCTGGCATCAGAGTGTGAAGCCCACGAACCATTCGAACGACCCTATTCACACCAAAGTATTCTTATATGCATAAACTCACTACCTTGCTGCTACCTGATTCTTCAGCACTACAGAAGTTCAAGGTTCAGCAATACAGAAGTTCAAGGGTGATTTGTTTATCATGTTCAGTTCTGTGACAAAGAAATAGGGGAAAACTAGTATAGAATATGTAAAGATTGAAGCAAAGTTAATTAGTAAATGGCTGACCGCAGTTAACACTAATGTGCCCATTGTAGACCTCTGCTAGATTGAGATTCTAAACTATCCTTGCTACAGTTTTGAGTCACTCCTGAAAAACTGAAGATTGTTTTTGGTGAAGGCAGCGCACAGAGGCTCCCTTTGGGAAGCAAAAGTCTACGGCTATTAGATTGATAGGCCAAATGGTATGAGGACGACGAGTATGGGGCCTTTATTGCAGTGCTGGAAATCACATCGATTGTTTTCAAAATTAACCTGGGAGCCTTGGGGGAAGCGATACCCCATGGGAAGATCTAGACATACAATACAATCAGGATACGAAAAGTAGCTTCATCTGCCCACCCAGCTGCTTTCCCGGCTCCGTGGTCACAGGCCCTGTTTGAGAGAGAAGCACGGGCAGTGGGGGGAAAGCTGCTGCAGTGATAACTGACTCGAAGGAAAACCCATCCTAATGTGCAGCCCGGGGTGAGCTCCTTCCTTCAACAACTATCCACACCTGATTTCAGGCTTCTGCCCTGTAAGGTAACTCCACCCACTAGAGGGAGCTCAGATGAAAATCCTGCCTATTGAAAGGAAAAGCTGTTTTCTTGAAGTGCATTTACCAGTTCGCTCTGCTCTGCAGCTTGGGCATCAGAGTATAACAAAAGGATGGGTGGACATTCTGTCACCTCCTAGTGGCCCTCTTAGAGCCGTTGGGATCCATCCCTTAAAGAACTGCTTTACAAATGGCTTCAAGCGTTACCCCAGAGATGAAAGACCAAGCAACCCCCAGAAATTCCTAAAAATGGCAAGGAGATATTTTAAAACACAATGGAAAGCCCCGTGAGAAGGGTTTCTGGGGAGACAGAAAAATTCTTCTGCTCCCTAGCTGGTTTAGCAGTTATCAATATCTAGATAATAATTCCCAGTGACATTTCATTTGAATAAAGTTACTTGAAAATTAAAATAATTAAACCACTTCCTAAATGGCTCTGACAGTAACCAGCCCACTAGCTGACAACAAATGTTTGGTGAATTATTGGAGAGGCCAAGCTAAACAGTTGCTCATAGAACACATATAAACCAGTAAGATACATAAAACCCTGCCATCAGTGAGAGAAGAATGCTCTCTCTGCTGGTGGTGACCTCTGGCTCCACTCCTGCTGCCGAATTGGTGATTTGGAAGTTGGTCCAGATATAAAATACCAACAATGGTCAAGGCAAATTAGCCAAGACATGGCTGAATCTCTGGCCATGTCATATGCCCCAGACCCCAAGCAGATGATCTAACAAGCCCAGACAGCAGATATCTAACCTGTATAGCCAGGAAACCATAAAGCTTTCTTGCTTTACCCTGACAGATAGTGCCGAGATCTCAACGTGACAACATGTATCCACATGATGCTCAAACGAACCAGAATATCAGTAAAGAACTTACTAAAAATAATTTTCTACACTGGAACTAAAATATGTAGTAGGCCTACATTACTGTGATGTTATCCATCTCTAGAAGGGAGTATGGACTCCTGATGGAACTACTAATGTCCAGCTACTATCACAGCTTATTCCCAGCCAGCATGAGCATTTCACGCAGGAGTGTATAAACCACACAGCCTTAATGTAAATGTTACCCTTTCATTACATTCGTGTGACTTGATCAGTTTGTGCAGGGTACCTATGTCTCATGTGTCACCCTGTTGGTTAATAAAATGATACACAGATTAGCCATCATCAAATCAGCTTCCCTGCGAGAACAGCATTTCTCACAAAGCAATGGATACAATCTATTTTTCAACAACTAACGAGCAGTTGAGGAATATTAAGGCAGCAACTTCTGGATGAACTTCTGCGGGGTACACCTGTTATCTTAGCACCCAGGGCTTCAGCAGGAGAATCCTACATTGAGGCTAGCCTTGGCTACATAACAAGTTCTGAGGCAGCCTGGACTACATGGCAAAACCATTTAAGAGAAACAAAATGTCTGTAACTTTACACAGTCACCAGCAGGGTTTGTGGAAATCACAAAATGGTGATATATTCAGCTGTGAGCTTGCTGTAATTTTTTACTTAAGCTGACATAGTAATAGAATGGGCAGCAACACGCATGTGTGAGAAGTAAACACAGCTTGGGTAGGGCGGTTGCTCAGTTGGCAGAGCACACACAAAGCCCTGAGTCCTAGTAAGTTCTGGTAATCGCAAGAAGGTGGAGTAGGAGGATAATAAGTTCAAGGCCATCCTCAGCTATGCAGGGAGTTCAAAGCTAACCTGAGCTACGTGAGAGTCTGTCTCCCCAATGCAAATAAAAAGGTATGAATAGTAGATGGGCAGTCTGAAAATTAGTTTTTGTGAGCTTTAAATCACTGTAAAGTTCTCTTTCTCTTCAGAATGCATTATTTCATTTTTACTGTTAATAGGTACGAGCTTTGTATGATAAGCATTGATGGTATCGATCTATTCTTGTGATTAATGGTTTATTGTAATTTTATGATCCTTATTCCGTTAAAAATGCATGCTGTTCATAGGCTTGGAGTTTCTTCTCAGCTAATCTGTCATATTCAGTGAGTGCTCAGTCACAGAGTTCTACAAACACATAGCAGTATCTGGTATCCTTCCATTTCATAAGGACAACTGAGAGATTCTCCAGGGAGTACCGAGTATGGCTTCTCTGTTAAGCTAACTAGTTACATGGACTCTTGCTTTATGAGTCAGGGTCTGTGTAACCCTGGCCAGCCTAGTACCCCTCTAGAACCCAGGTTGGCCTTAAACTCAATACAGCTCTCCTGCCTTGGTCCCTATCCATGCTAGGATTGTTCAAATTAAACTATTTTAAACAGTGGTATTGTCAATATTGCCTTTATTACCACAACAGATAATGTATACATGCTTGCTTTCCCACCTGACTGCACGGGTTCAGCTTGATTAAACATACCAGAAAAAAATTCGTTATCCCAGTCAAACCTGAATTTTACAGTATATGTGTCTTGGTGTGAATGTGCTTCAGATGCTGCAAAGGATATAGATGCTCTAAAAATTATTCATTATTTAACTGAAATCCAAACTTAATTGGAATTGTGTGCTTTTTATTTATTAAATCTGGTAATCCTCATATACAGGCACCTGCTTACAGAGGTTCATATTGACCTGAACTCAAAATTTAACTGTCCCTCCCTCATGAGCAATTTTTAGTCTGTGGCCCTGTTCTGTATTCTCTGAAGTACTTACTACCCTCCAAACCATCCTATTTATTATTTATGTGTACATTGTCCAATTTTTTATAATAATGCACAGGCAGGTTTTGAAGCCTACAGATTCAGAGTTCTGACTTTCTACTTCCGGGGAGTCAAAACACTTTATAAGAAGTCTGCATTCTGTGTCTCTTCCTCCTCAGTGGGCGTGTGTGTGTGTGTTTCCACACCGGTGTGTCTGTGAGTGTGAGTGTATGCGCGCGTGCATTCATATGCTTCCGCACCAGGGTGTGTGTGTGTGTGTGTGTGTGTGTGCATGTACGCGTGCGCGCGTGCATTCACATGCTTCCGCACCAGGGTGTGTGTGTGTGTGTGTGTGTGTGTGTGTGTGTGTGTGTGCGTGTATGCGTGCATTCACATGCTTCCACACCAGGGTGTGTGTGTGATTGTGCACTTCTGCACCAGGGTGTGTGTGTGTCCAGGGGAAATAGTGTCTGAGGAACTCAGGTATTTAAAGCATGATTTCAGAACCTGATTCTAAATTCTCAATGGAGGAAGAGGCAGAGTGACTCTAGAGATGGACTCAGCTGCTTGACTAACTAGCTGCTATGCTTTCCTAAGTATGATTTGCTGTTAAGGAACTCCATGGGAGACTTGAGGTTTTCTGAGTTTGGGTAACAACTCTGTAAGATTTCCTTGGCAGATGAGACAGAGAAAAGCTACCTGTGATCTGATGCCAAGTCTTGAGCCTGGCACTCTTTGACTCTGTCCCTTGTGAGGCTTGCACACTCAGGCCTTTGTCAACTGACTTATCTTCCCAGCCCAATCAATTAATATTTTAATGCAGCCCATATATTTATCTCCCCAAATTTCAATTAATTTGTGTTACAACTTTGAATTTTTAAAACATTAAAAAAAAATTGAAAGTATAAGCACTTAAAAGAAATGTTTGTGTATATACAAGATTATTCTACAAATTACATGGAAAAAGGGGTCAGACTAGATATAATAGTCTTTAAAGAATATAGCAGAAAGAACCACTCTATCAAATATATATGCATACATATATATTTATAGCTGTCAGCTATCAATATTGTATGGTATAGACAAAGGAACAGATACACACACACACTCACACACACTCACACACACATACACACACACACACACTCACACACACACACTCACACATACACACACACACCACACACACACACACAAGCCATAGGCTGGGAGAATATATTTATAAATCACATATCTAGCAAAGTTCTTGTATCTAATAAGTCTTGACATATATATATATATATATATGTATGTATGTATGTATGTATATATATATATGAGATATGTTGCCTAATTAAAAAAAGAAGCAAAAGTCTGAGTGTGGTAGTTCATATCTGTAATCCCAGAATTTGTGAGGCTGAGGCAGAATGATTGTACAAATATGAGACTACTTTGGGCTATATCGATTTCTAGGCCAGCCTGAAGTAGAGTAAAACTTTATTTCTGGGGAGGGAGGGAGGGATGGATGGATGGAGAGGAGGAGGGAGGGAAGGAGGGAGAAAGAAGGGGCAAAAGACATGAAGCAATGTTTTACTGAGGGTGACTTTCAAATGGCAAGTGAGTACCTAACAAGGTGTTCAGTGCCATCAACCATGAGGAAAATGCTAATTAAAACCACATTGAAATGACGAAGTGGCCAAAATGAAAAATACCGGAACTCATAAATTGCTAAGGAGGACTATGGAACTGTGTGGCCACACTGAACAATAGTTAAGCAGTTCCATATAAAACTGGACTCAGTAGCTGTACTGGGATGCATTGTTCCAAGCAAATGAAAACTTACTGTCATGCCAAAACTTGTACATGAGTGTTCATAGCAGTGGCCCAAGCTGTAGACGGCTGGAAGGTCCAGCATTAGACGAAGGTGACTCTAGGACTAGGATTGTAACTCGGTGGTAGAGCCGTGCTTGGTCTCCCAAAGCGTTTGTTTCAGTGAAGTTGTATTCACCTCTGCTGTGGAACGCTACTCAGAAACAAGGAGGCAAAGCTGAGAAAACCTGGGTGAATCTCAGGTTTTATGCCGAGTGAAAAACAAGGAAAGGAAGAAAGCCATCTTGTGTTTGTAGTGTGTGCCGTCGTTCCCGTGGCGGTCTCAGAAAGACAACTATAGAGAGAGGCTTAATGACTTCCAAACTGGAGCCTTCTGAACAGAGATGGGAGTGGCTATGAAGAGAAATGGCAGACAGGGATGCCAGGTGCTGGAACTGTCCTTATCGGCTTGAGCCCCCACCCGCACCCCCAGCAATTCTCATTCTCACGGGAGGCCTCAGTGGGAGCATCTCTATGGAATGTTTCCTTGAGTTCCCAATGCCTGGGTGGAATGCAGAGACAGGGGGGCATCAGGGGCAGGATTCTTCACCTCAGTGACAACTGTCTCTGTGACCATCAAAGACACCTTTGCCATTTGGCAGCTGAGTTGTCGTCATTGTGCGTTAATCCCTAACCTAAGTAAACACTCCTGTGGCATCACTTCGCATTCCGTGTTTCCCCACATACACCCCACCCCACCGACCCCGTGTCCCGTATGTCTTGTCCCGCGACCTCCACCCCCCATCCTACGCCCTGGGTACCCTCCTCCCCGCACCACTGAACCGCACTTTGGTCAAGGAACCTCTCTGGAAGGTGTTTCCATAGGAAATAAACCAGCCCTGGAGATTTTCAAAGCTAGGAGAGGTTCTTTGACGCTGTGTAGTGCCCGCAAGGCTGAGGGCAAGAGAATGTGGCTGTTTTAATTCTTTTTTTAAAAAAAATATTTATTTATTTATTATGTATACAATATTCCATCTACGTGTATGCCTGCAGGCCAGAAGAGGGCACCAGTCCTTATTTCAGATGGTTGTGAACCACCATGTGGTTGCTGGGAATTGAACTCAGGATCTTTGGAAGAGCAGGCAATGCTCTTAACCGCTGAGCCATCTCTCCAGCTCCTGTTTTAATTCTTTAACCCATTTTTCCTTTGGTAAATGCTCTTACTGTTTGCTTTCTTTCTTACTATTTCCTGTTTTCCTCTATTTTGTATCTAAAAGTAAAAGTAGGGTAGGAAATTTGGGGAAACTCTGAGCAAGAACCCCTACCGCCTTCATGAACTCATGTTTGTATGCAGTTATTCTGATAGGTATATTCTGATAGGTAGCCCTGTTTGTACAGCACTTACTGTAAGAGATGCCCTATGCACACATGCTATTTCTGTGAACACCTATAATTAGAATATTTTTTTCCAAGAGCTAAGAATTAAAGTGCTCCAAAGAATTGCTAACTTCTCTCACAGTATTGATTTCATTGTTCCAATCATGGTAACTGTCAGGAATATTTCCTAAACAAGCCTCTCCGCCAACACAAAATAATCCCAATCAAGCCAAATCAGACCACATTAAAAGATATCCAGGTTTTTTTTGTTTTTTTTTTGTTTTGTTTTGTTTTGTTTTGTTTTGTTTGGTTT
Source organism: Arvicola amphibius (assembly GCF_903992535.2). Lineage (NCBI taxonomy): Eukaryota > Metazoa > Chordata > Mammalia > Rodentia > Cricetidae > Arvicola > Arvicola amphibius. Next base: position 12,231,720 of record NC_052064.1, read on the forward strand.
TTCGAGACAAGGTTTCCCTGTAGTTTCTAGAGCCTGTCCTGGAACTAGCTCTTGTAGACCAGGCTGCCGGGCGCACGCCTTTAATCCCAGCACTCGAGAGGCAGAGGCAGGCAGATCTCTGAGTTCGAGGCCAGCCTGGTCTACAAGAGCTAGTTCCAGGACAGGCTCTAGAAACTACAGGGAACCCCTGTCTCGAAAAACCAAAAAATAAAAATAAAAAAAAAAAAAGATATCCAGGTTTAGACACCTGCGCCCCGGGTGCCCGGAGGGGAACAGGAAGTCTCCAACGCTACCATCAGAGATGAAAAGGGAAAAGCACGTGTCCCTTGACCCTCCTAGGAGAGAGGGTCAAGGTTTGAGGGGCACAGGGGGAGGGCCTCCAAAGATGGAGGCCGGAGGCTGGGATTATAGTAACTTTAAGTCTGATACTATTTTTCATTAAAAAATTATATTATCGTGGCTTATCTTGCAAGCAGAGTCATAATAAAGGATTGTGGGCCAATGGTTTATTAGGAACCTGATTCTGGGGAGCTGGAGAGAATGACAGAGGGCATGGTCAGGGAACACAGGAAAGACGGTACAAGAGGGAATTAGATCAACCACGGCCGGGGATAATGAGTGCTCTTCTACAATCGAGCCTTGTGAGAAGCCTGAAGAAATGTGTCAGATGCGGTGCCTGAAGAAAGCCGAGCCACAGAAGAAAGACAGAGGCCACAGAAGAAAGACAGAGGCCACAGAGGCCGGCTCCCTGTTGGTCTGTGGTGCCCCGTGGGCTGTTTATGTCTGAATGCTGGACCGACGCAGCAATCTAACTGAAGCCGTGACAAGAATCTCTGCCCAGAGACGAGAAGCAGGACCCGAAGGGCTTAAAGTGAAGCTCTTGGTGTGGCCACAAAGTGTCAAGGTAGAGTTTCTGTAACTTCCTCAAGTAATAAGGAAGTGCTCCAGGCATATAAAAACCACGTTGCCTCTTACGGGGTTAAATTTTTATATCTGCAATTTGCCCAGTGACAAATCTTAAGTTTTAAAAATAAAGCCAAATTTTAATAGTTAGAACAACAGCCCAAGGGTGTTACCTTAAGCGGCAAGCTATGTCCTAAGAGAATACTTTCAAATTAAAATGTAAAAAATTATAAATAAGATAAATTCATTCTTCATTCATTTCTACATCTGTGTTTGGATAAATTTATGTGGTATAAAGCCATTTCATACAGGATTTTATTTTTAAAAAATAAGTGGATAGAGTAGGCACATCCTAATCTCTAATTCAGATTATCTTTATATACTTAATCAGTTATGAATTAATGCTCAAGTTATATACTTTAGATATTAATTAAATGACTAATGGGTTATACTCCTTAGATAATGAATAGATTAAATAACCTGTTCAAGATAAGCAGGTGAGTAAGCATTTGTGTCTCAAGCACTGATTTGAGATAAACAAATTAATCTAAGCCCCAGTATCTCTTAATCAGATACCATCTCTCATCTCAAAGACGATGAAGCTGAGTCTGAATAACTTGCCGAGGCCATGTTGCTAGTAAGAGTCCTTGCAAAGTGGTCTGGGATCTCAGTCTGTAATGTGCATGTCTTAAAAGCATAAGGACATGAACTGGATCCCCAGACCCATGTAAAAATGCTAATCATAGAGGGCTTTTATAATCTCGGCATGTGGGGAGTGAATATAAATGGGTCCTGGATTCATTGGCCAGCCAACCTGAGCTTGCTTAGCTTCAGGTCCATGAGACCCTTTTTCAAAGGAGGTAGATAACCTTTCTTGATGACAGTACCCAAAGTTGCCCTTGAGTTTTACAAACACACACACACACACACACACACACACACACATTAATGCAGAAACTAGTGCCACATAGTCAATATCTTCATTTTTACAGAAAGTTAGAACGCATTATTTTGGTGGTCAAATGGTCCAAATCACCTGGAATCACTGTTTGTGCCAACCTGTGAGAATATTGCTATAAAGAAGTTAGTCTCTCTGACTGGTAAATTCACCAGTTCTGTAGTTACTGCATATAATCATCCAAGGTGAGAGGAAAAACATTAGAATAAGGTAGTGGGGGAAAGGAAGAGAACGGTAGTCAGTCTGTTGACACACAAAGCAGGAATACAGAACAGAAGGATGTGTTTGTCATTCTGGTGGCTTGAAGATTTGAGCTACAAAAAAAAAAAAAAAAGACAGCCATTAATTGACTTTGGTTAGTAGTTGGCCAAATTTGCTGTATACTAGCTTGCATTTATGGATGCAAAGAACTTTTCGGGGGCTGGAGAGATGGCTCAGTGGTTAAGAGCATTGCTTGCTCTTCCAGAGGTCGTGAGTTCAATTCCCAGCAACCACATGGTGGCTCACAACCATCTGTAATGAGGTCTGGTGCCCTCCTCTGGCCTGCAGGAATATATTGTATACATAATAAATAAATAATTTTCTTTTAAAAAAAGAACTTTTCAAAGACCAGCGTGCTTCCATATGAAGAGCATTGCTCAGCCCCAGATAGTTTCCCACAAGTGCCCTGCTTATTCCTGCTGAGCGCATCTGCAAGTGATCTGAAGAAATCTGTTGTGTTGGTTGTTCACACTTTCTGTGATGTGGCACAGTAAGGTCCTGTATTTCCTCTCTCTCTCTCTCTCTGTCTTTCTGTCTCTGTCTCTCTCTCTCTCTCCTCCTGTCAGAGTGCAAAGATCTGCATTTTCTGCATGCTCTGCAATTGCACAACTTAGACAAGCCCAGCTAATATAACAGTACTTCGTCACGAGCCAAACAGAAAGGGAAGTTTTCCAAAGTTCCCTTTTAAAAAAAAAATGGTGCAAGCCAGGCGGTGGTGGCGCACGCCTTTAATCCCAGCACCCGGGAGGCAGAGGCAGGCGGATCTCTGAGTTCGAGGCCAGCCTGGTCTACAAGAGCTGGATCCAGGACAGGCTCTAGAAACTACAGGGAAACCCTGTCTTGAAAAAAAAAATGGTGCAACCTTTATATATGTTTCATGATTGATGTGAAAGCTACAGTGACTGATAACCGCTTTTATTTGATGCACATCAGACTCAACTGAGTTTTGCTGCTGTGACCCCACGTGAATAAATGAAGCACTGTCTTTAGGCAGTATCCTCTCTACTGGGACTTCTCCCTCCCTTGCTTAGCACTTTAAGGATCCAGTCTCCTCCTCTTTCTGCACACTGCCTGGAACACAGGGAGAACCCTGCTCCTTCTGACTCTCACGTTCCACCTGCCCATGCTTCACAAATATTTGCCCACTGTCTAGCCGTTGGAAGACAGAGCATTTCTCGCCACAGAAAATAAATCAATGAAAATCAGAGCCCCCCCCCCCGCACCACCTCCCCCCCCCCAAAAAATAGCCTCTAGATTAGCTAAAAGTTTCAATAAAAAAATTGAGAAAAGTTTTGAGAAACGTTGTCCTGACAAAAAGACATACTATGCTCCCAAATACTTGAGAGGAACCTAGATTATTGTGTGAATTGTAGAAATATCAACACTGAACACTGATCGTTGCTGGCTTCCCAGCGAGATGTTCGGCTGTTTTTTTTTTTTTTTTTTTTTAAATATCGCACATTTTTCTGTTTAATGTCTTGAGGTGTCCCTGTTTCAAGCTGATGATCTGGAGGTCCTTTGTATTTCTACGCCTCTAAATCCCTTTGCTTGTTTTTCAGTAATGGAGACAATGGGTTCAGACGCGCTCCCTCTGACCGTGAATTCCTCAGAGAAGCGAGAAATTGTCTGCATTTTTGGAACGGGCGATTTTGGGAAGTCCTTGGGATTTAAAATGCTTCAGTGTGGTTATGCTGTTGTTTTTGGAAGCCGAAACCCCCAGGTGTCCAGCCTTCTGCCCAGAGGAGCTGAGGTCTTGAGCTACTCCGAGGGAGCATCAAAGTCTGACATCATAATCCTGGCCATGCGCAGAGAGCATTACGACTGCCTCGCAGAACTGGCTGACCACCTCAGTGGAAAAATATTGGTAGATGTGAGCAACAACCGTAAGATCAACCAGTATCCAGAATCGAATGCTGAGTACCTCACTCAGTTGGTACCAGGAGCCCGTGTGGTCAAGGCGTTTAATACCATCTCAGCCTGGGCTCTCCAGTCAGGAACACTAGATGCAAGTCGGCAGGTAAGGTTAAATGAACTCACATTCAGCCTTATAAAGATGAATGTTTTCTATATATACTTATCTGAATAAAACTCCAAAATAAAATCCCCATTAAATATTTCATGTTCTACTATGTGCTAAGGGCAACTTTCGTGGGTTTGATTGAGAAGTGCCATCCATTGTGGTTCATGTGCACCTCAGCTTTTATTAATAGCTCGATGGAACCAACTGAAGTCCGAATCTGGGGTCCTCCTGCCCATACTAAGAACTAACAGCTGGCTGGCTCTTCTTCCACTTGTGTGAGACTGGCTCCATTTATGCCGCTGAGATTAGCCGCCGTTATAAATGATGTAGCGCCCATACGCAGAAGAAGATGAGACTCCTCAGGCTCCAGTGAACTGATCTTACAGCAGCGCCATGTGCCTAAAATCGCCTTCAACAAAAAGCATGGCCTTTCACCGCCCAGCTCACACATGCAGCTCAAATCATCATCTTGCTAGATGTGTTGATTCCATATCTCTGTTTTGAGAGAAGTCCATTAGTATACTATTTTTCTATGATACTCATATAAAGTTTAATGACAATAATTAAATAAAAATAATTATGGAATTAATTATTTTAACTCAGGTGTTTGTCTGTGGGGATGATAGCAAAGCCAAGCAGAGAGTGATGGATATCGCCCGTACCCTTGGGCTCACTCCGTTGGATCAAGGATCTCTTGTGGCAGCCAAGGAAATTGAGAACTACCCTCTGAAACTATTCCCAATGTGGAGGCTTCCTTTCTACCTGTCCTCTGTGCTGTGTGTCTTCTTCTTCGTGTACTGTGCTATACGAGAGGTGATATACCCCTACGTGAATGAGAAGAGAGACACGACGTTTCGCCTCGCTGTGTCCATCCCGAACCGTGTGTTTCCCGTAACAGCGCTAACCCTGCTGGCTTTGGTGTACCTCCCTGGTGTTCTCGCGGCCGTTCTGCAGCTCTACCGAGGCACAAAGTACCGTCGATTCCCAAACTGGCTTGACCATTGGATGCTTTGCAGAAAGCAGCTGGGCTTGGTAGCACTGGGATTTGCCTTCCTTCACGCCATCTACACACTTGTGATTCCTATTCGCTACTACGTACGCTGGAGACTGAAAAACGGAACCATTACTCAGGTAAGTTTCTTCTCCTCTGTAGTTCTCTACTCCTTAAAGCAAAGCGCGGTCTCGCTGCACCACAACCTGCTTCACAACTGCAGAATATGGCTCCGCGAAGTTTGTTTTTATCTTTAGGGTTTTTTTTTGGGGGGGGGGCTTGTTTGTTTGTTTTGTTTGTGACGGTTTATAGTTTAGGGCTGGCTGGCCTCAAACTCATGGTTTTCCTGCCTCCATCTGCCGAGTGCTGGGATAAGAGGCATGAATTTTCACACCTACCCAACATCCTCATTTTTTTTAAAGTATTGAAAATCAGAAACATTATCCCTGGGCTTGTAAATTAATCCCCTTGTTATCACATAGAACTACTGAGATTAAACTTAGATACCAGACTCACTTGGCTCTAGGTCTGTAATCCTGAGCTCACGGGGACACTGACCAACTGGCAGGTTTGGGACTCACGAGTTCCTTTGGGTAAGAGTCAATAAGCACAAACTCCTATGTTTCCAGCTTCTGGTTTTATGTATGATGGAGAACTCTCATTGGTTAATAAAGAAACTGCCTTGGCTTTTTGATAGGGCAGGATTTAGATAGGTGGAGTAGACAGAACAGAATGCTGGGAAGAAGGGAAGTTAGTCAGACACCATGCCTCTCCTCAGTGAGACAGTCGCCATGAAGCCAGCCACCAGGTCAGACTTGCTGAATCTTTCCCAGTAAGACACCACCTCGTGGTGCTACACAAATTACTAAATATGGGTTAAAGCAAGATGTGATAGTAAGCCAGTAAGGGGCTGGAGAAAATGGGCCAGGAAGTGTTTAAATGAATACAATTTGTGTGTTGTTATTTCGGAGCATAAGCTAGCCAGGCAGCCGGGAGCCAGAAGCCAGGCGCAGGAACGCAGCCCGCAGCTCCTTCTACATATTTCTTTTTGAAGTCTAAATCACTGTCTACTAGGTATGGAGTCTGCCCAAACCTGTGCCACAGAAGAACAATCTCATAGAAGGGTGCTTAGAAATCCATTCATGCTTGGCTTGTAAGAGGTTGTCCTTAGTTAGCCAGAAAACTAAACAATTCTGAAAAAAAAGTCAAATACTATTATATGAATATTCAAAGATAAAACAACTCTAGTCTTTCAGCATTTACAGCAGAAATGCTACAAGTCTGATCTGGTTTAGAAATGAACAGTCTTGGTATATCTCATTACAGTCTCAAAGGCTATTAGTAACTCACCAACACTGTATCCATGAGTATATCCTCACACATTCCCTAACAAACCCATGAAAGCTTCTTGAGTAAGGATCACACTACACAGCCTGATTCCTCTCACACTGTGATGTGAAAGAGTTAATGCTGTATTTTGACATAATCATTATTTAAGACCCAAACTCTATATGTGTGTGTGTGTGTGTGTGTAACAGAGACAGACACACACACACACACACACACAGAGAGAGAGAGAGAGAGAGAGAGAGAGAGAGAGAGAGAGAGAGAAAACAGAACATAAAAACCAAATTTTGATGTGATTGTTTGAGAACACTGTGCTTTGTTTGAGAAACAGAAAGTCGTGTGCTGAAGAAGGCTAACATATATACTGGCTTCGTTTTAAGATCTATAGGGCAAATTAAAACTCCCTATGTGACTCCTAGAAACAAGAATTGTAACAAAATCGCTGAAGAACCAATTACCTTTTCTGCTCAAAACATTCAAGTGTATTTTTCTAAAACTGTTCCTAAGCAATCAATAAGGAACGATACACAATTTGCTTTGGACAAGTAACGTGTGGAGGTGTGGTTCATCACCCCTGAAAGAATGAGGTATAGAGAGAACCCATGTTAATTGTTTGTACCTTTTCATAGGCCCTGGCTAATAAAGACAGCCCGTTTAGTACCTCTGCTGCCTGGCTTAGTGATTCCTATTTGGCGCTGGGGATCCTGGGATTTTTTCTGTTTCTTCTCTTGGGAATCACTTCCTTGCCATCGGTGAGCAACATGGTCAACTGGAGAGAATTCAGGTTTGTCCAGGTAAGTGCTTCCGATTTCAGTGTTCGAGTATTGCAAAATGAGTACAGCGTTTTGCTAGTAGTTTCTGCCTGATGTTTTACTTGGCTCCCTTACTTCCCAGTCAGCTCATTAACCGTTCGCTGCAGAGAATGAATTGAGACCCTGACAGGCACACTCCAGAAGGGTTTAATTTTCTGCTCAGGACATCTTGCCAAGATTCCTCACTGCCCCCAGAGTAGCCACTGAGAGTATAGAGTGAAAAAAAAAAAAAAAGAAACTAAAAAACCTATTAGCTAGCTGTGGAGGCACCAGGTAGAAGGTGGGAAAGAACCCAAAGACAAATTTTTACCTTCTGAATTCAACTGTGCAATCGGGACACACTGATAAGAAAGGGCAGATTTACCGTCATGCTTAAACTTCCATGATATTTGATAAGTATCATCACCCTAGACTTATTCCTGGTCGGTATGAGAGAAATTCATTTCTTCTATATACCCACCACCAGACAACCTCATTAAAGGCAGTAACTATCCTGGAGACCAGTGATCCTCACAGTGCCTGTCTCACCCAAAGGGGCCGCAGAAGCATCACTAAGGGAACCTGTCCGGGCCACAAGCGCCAGGCACCACTGGAGCTGAGCAACAGGAAGCTCCAAAGGTGGAACCAGCTGTTGGCTTGAGAAGGCCCTCCAGAGAACTCCCACACATGCTCAGCATGCGCCAGTATAATAAAAACAAACCATTAGCAAGTGAAATTAAATTTGGTTATCAAATCCCGCAGTTTCGCCTAGAGGCCAAACGAGGACAAATTCACAGAATTCAGACAGAAAAGAAAAACTAAGAATTCCAGAACCACAATTTAGCATTCTTCTTCCTGTGATAGAAATCGGCTAGCAGCTGGCTTTGACCAGTAACAGAGAAGAACATAGAACTTTGTGGAAGCCATTTGTTTCTGATCTCCAGATAAGATGATCAATAAAGGAATTTTCCTCTGTTGATCAAAACAGAGCATTACGTCTCCTAATCTAAAAGAGTTTATTCCTAGGACCTGTTTTTAATCAAGCCAGGAGAAGATAAAACTAGCATGTCATCAATAAACAAGTCTTTTTATATTTTTGATGAAATATTTATCATCCCAAAAAATGTTATAGTTCTTTTCTAGACCTAGCAGTGTTCTAAGTATTATAATAGTATCTATCATGTGTTTGTGGTCATTGCTGAGTAGACTTCATTGCATGCAACACTTCCCTTTACTATGTGGAGGACTTAACACCCATGTTTGTGTTTTTGTTTATAGTCCAAATTGGGTTATCTGACCCTGGTCCTGTGCACAGCCCACACTTTGGTGTATGGTGGGAAGAGATTCCTCAGCCCTGGGATTCTAAAGTGGAACCTTCCTTCAACCTATATTTTAGCCCTCATCATCCCATGCACGGTTCTAGTGATGAAGTTCATCCTCATACTGCCGTGCATAGACAAGACCCTCACGCGCATCCGCCAAGGCTGGGAAAGGAACTCACAACCCCCGAAATCAGCACTGAACGGAAAACCAGATATTTAGAAGAAAGTTGAATTTGTGGAAATTTCTGAACTATTATAATGAGTGTTTAGAGAATAAGTGTCCAGTTAAGAAAGCATTCTCTCTTGTCATGGTCGCAGGTTTATTCTCTTTAAAGGAAATGTTGCCTGACTTTGAAAGACTAACATAGGAAGCAAGCCCCCACTGCTTCTCATGACTCACTGCAGGCCTCCCTCACTTCCCTTTCCAGGAACCCTGGGGCAGTCACTGGGATTAGGTTCACAGTTTCACGCTATGAAACGTTGTAATTACGGGCAACATGCATGATGTCATGTTTTGCAAAACGCTGGAAGACTATATGCAACTTCCTTCTCTAAGTCAAGGGCTGAAGTAAGAGAGGAAAAAAAGGAACGCTGCCAGTCATCCTAGAGGTATTGCTTGGCAAACCTAAAGAAGAGGCCTGAAGAGGCTGGAGAGATGGCTCAGGGGTTGAGAGCACCGCCTGCTCTTCCGAAAGTCCTGAGTTCAATTCCCAGCAACCACGTGATGGCTCACAACCATCTGTAGTGAGATCTGGTGCCCTCTTCTGGCCTGCAGGCAGACATGCAGACAGAATACTGAGAATACTGTATACATAATAAATAAATTTAAAAAAAAAAAGAAGAGGCCTGGATGAAGGAGAGGCAAGGAGGGTTTGCTTGTTTGTTGTGAGGGTGGTGGTCATAAGTATTGTCACACTGACCTGGGGTATTTTTGGTTTGGATGTAGTGCTGAGGATCAAACCTAGGGTTTTATGCATTCAAAGCAAATGCTATGTGACTGAGCTACACCCCAGCCCTGCCGTAGCAAATATGTAGTCCTATGTACCCCCTTGATTTTGTTTTTAACAATATGGATATTTACTATGGGGAAATACTTTATAACTCAACAAAAAAAAATCTCAATCTTTTTTTAAGTACCCATTCCTTGGATGTATAGAAATCTACGCAATTGTCACAACACTCCTCGTCTACAAAGAATGGGTTGAAGTAAGTCTGGGTAAGAACAGAGAGACCCATTGGATTTTTCAATGAACAGTAAGCAAGGGAAGGGCTGATAATGGCTTTGCACAAATTGTCAGATGAGCCAGATTTTAGCTAGTAAGCTAAACAGATACTATGACTTTTCACTGTGCTGTGTGTTATTATTTAGAGATTGCAGTATGCTTTCCGTGTTATGTCTTCTAAAAACTGCTCAATATTAAGCACTGGTCAAATTAATTTCTAGTATGAAGATATCACTCCCCAAATCCATCTTTGTTATAATTTTGAGGGGTGAAGTTTTAAAGAAATTATCTGAAAAGCATAGCTGAGAAAATTGTGGAATGCTGGAAAGAGCTGCAGCGGATGGGCTGTAGCCAGCTCTGGCTTCCTGCTTGGAAAGTGCCTTTCCCAAGGTGACCTTTAGCAGGCTTAGCATCCTAGCTCTAGCCTGGAGCTAAAAGGAGATTTTTGCACAGTCTTCCCACGTGTCACTGAAATAACTGAAGGGTTTGACATTTTTCTGCCTAATCTACAAAGGCTGTTTATCTCTCATTTTGTTGGCTTTTATTATCACATATCATACATGATATCATAGATTGCTCACAATCCAGGGTTTTTATATAAAGCTTATATTATATAAAAATGGGCATTTCTTTTACTATTGCTCTGATAGAACATGTAGGCTATAATCCAGTTTTTGCTAAAATGGCAATTGAGGTAACGTCTTTGTACTAACAATATATTTCTATATTTTTAATTATTTCCTTAGAATATTTCCTACGTGTTAATAGCGTAACATTAAAGAATATTTGATAAAATTTGCTGTATTTGTCAGTTTCTGATGTGACTCTCTCAATCCCCTTGGCACACCGTTACAGAACCGAGATTTTGCTTCGATTTGTGTTTTCTTCAACACAGTTAAAAAGATTTGAAGGATGTGTTCCTGCAAATTACCTTTGATGAGCCCATGCAAGCATGCCAAGAACTGGAGAACTCTGGGCAGAGCCAGGGTATGGGGGACAGACTGTGGAGCATCAGAGTAGATGGAAAGAAACAGGCCAGTCCCCCACGGTGCACACAACAGCCAGTTGTGCCCGGGGCTCATCGTAACATTGAAACAAAAGCACCATCGGTTTGGTCTAGGGAGGCATTTGGAGTCAACCACGTTCCCTTTTCAGTAAGGGCTGTAAAAATAAAATAAAAGAGAAAACACCACACCTCCGTAAAGTACACGTAGTGAAAATGTACTGAACTCTCTGTACTCCATTGGAGATGATCTGTCTCGGGACTTAGTACATACAGTCTTTGAGTCTGAAATCAGAGAGCCCCAGGGCTTTGACTCCATAGTTGCCTGACTTTTGGGGCATAACCACAAAGGTTCTGTGGGCCCCCAGGAAGAAGCCACTGCTCCTCTCTCTAGCCTTCCCTCCTTCCCAGCCATCCCATCCCCTAAGGCTCAAAAGGAGCAAAGCTGGTCTTGCCAACAGGTGGGGAGAGTGAACTTAGGTGAACTTAGGTCAGATGGCAATGTCTATTTTGAGTGAACTGATTTCTTTTTTCTTTATTTTTATTTTATTTTAGATTTAGATTTTAGCGTTGTTTTGATTTTATTGTAACTGTGCTCTGGCTCTTCCCTCTTGTTTTTCTTTAATTTTATTTATCCTATGTGTCTTTTATATCATGTATCTCAATCCCATTCATTTCCCATCCCTTCACATCTGCCCTCTGGGCTAACCTCCTCCCGCCAAATAATACAAAATTTATGAGAAGCCGGGCGGTGGTGGCGCACGCCTTTAATCCCAGCACTCGGGAGGCAGAGGCAGGCGGATCTCTGTGAGTTCAAGACCAGGCTGGTCTACAAGAGCTAGTTCCAGGACAGGCTCCAAAGCCACAGAGAAACCCTGTCTCGAAAAACCAAAAAAAAAAAAAAAAAAAAAAAAAAAAAAAAAACCAAAAAAAAAACAAAAAAAAACAAAAAACAAAATTTATGAGAAAAAGAAAAGAAAAACAAAAGGGGAAAAATTAAAAACTTCTCATGGAAGCTGCAGTGTAACCCAGTGAGTCATGCTATAAATCCCTTTTATCATGTATCTTTACTTGCAAGTGTTTGTTGCAAAAAACCATTGGTCTGGTTCGAGGCCTCTGGTTTCTACTGCACCACTGATGCTGGGCCCTCACTGGGACTCCGCTTGGGTAGCCTGTTGTTGCCCTGGTTGTGGAGATCATACAGCTTTGGGTTGGCGGGTCACATGCTCCAGCGGATCATAGATGGGGTGGATATTGGCGTGGGCCAAGTCCTCACCCTGGTTCTGAGCCTGGGCTTTTAGCAGGACTGTTCTACATAGAGACCTTACACTGAGATGTGTATTGACTGCAGCCCTAATCTCAGCATTCGGGAAGTAGAGGCGGGAGGATCAGGAACTCAAAGTCAGTTGGGAAGAAAGTGGATAGAACCTTGGATGGAGCAAAAGGGGAAGTCTTCTCTTTTAGAGCGCGTAGGATGGAGACAAATGAAATTCTTCGTTATCACGCTAGAGTGAAGGACAGATGTGAGACTCTCACATACAGCCACACGATCTCCCCTCGGAGAAGACAAAGTCCATCAGGGTCACAGCCTTGCCTTACTGTTCATAAAGAGAAGAGGGTGAGAGTTCAAGGTCATCTTAGCCTCCACGTCACCTTGTCTAAAAAAAAAAAAAAATGCTAAAGAAAATAAATAAAAGGAGAAAATTTACACCAGGCTTCTTTTCTGCTGCAGTGTTCTCTGTATTCCAGGAAAAAAAAAAATTCAAATTCATTGACACTTATTTTATATGCTTACTTTATATGTCATTCAGAGAAGTAACGATTGTCATTAAAAAAATCTTTTTAGTTTTATTTAATTCTGATTTTGACTCGTTAGCATCCCAATGAATATAACCGAAAGATTTTGAGCCACAGTACCTACAGCTTCTGGGACTAAAAATCCCTGCCTTCTAGGGTGAGGTAAAGGAGAGGCAGGCGTGGGTTTGAAGCAGATGTGTGGATCTGCTGCCCTGCCCGCTCCTTTCAGTATCCCATAGGAGCGCCACTGTAACCCAGGGGCACTGACGGGCTAGCTCAGAGGAAGATGATTTGATCCTTGCCTGGACTTTGGTGAGAATTAGAAAAAGATGTTTCCTTCTCCAGGCAGATGCCGCCAGACCAGGGCTAATGACTTGACAAGCGGACTTCAGGTTGGATTCAGACTGCATGACCCCGCCTTAAATGCCTTGAACAGTGGACAACCGGGGCTTTCCAAACTGACAGGGAAAGGGTTGGGAGCCTGTTGGGAGCCTGTTGTTGGGAGCCTGTTGTTGGGAGCCTGCTGTTGGGAGCCTGTTGGGAGCCTGTTGGGAGCAGTGAGACCCCAGATCCTGAATTTCTTGTAATCCCCTGATCTGAGTGCCTACAGCTGCTCTGAGCACAAGACCTTCAGGAGTTCCTGATGGCAGGAGAGTGGTTTCTGGTGGGTTTGGCAGGGACGTGGCTATCTCTATATAATCTGCCTGTGAACACAATAAAGGGGGCATTCTTGGGGAATTCAAGGATGACACGTGTCGCTGTCTCTCTGTCTGTGTGTGTCTGTGTATTTTAACCTCCAGCCCCTTGCCCGAATCTCGTGAACTGGGTTCAAGTGCTTCAAACGCAGACACGGGGGGCGCGGTGCGGGGCAGGAGCCTGCTAAAAACGATTGCAGCAGCCCCAAGATGAAACCTGTTTATTTCCATTAGAAATTTACCACGAGCTCTTACTACATCTACTGCTCAGGAAATCACAAGAGAAAAGGGATAGTGATCTACGTGTGTGGCACCTTGAACCTCTTGAGTTTAAAAGATTCCGGACATCATGTGAAAGTCAGAGAGGATGGAGGTCAAGGTGCTGCGTTCAAGGTCATGGTTTTTAATCTCTTGGCACAGCCATCATCCCCTGGTCTGTACACACACAGACCAAGAGTGCCCGCATAAATCCTTATAGGATCCAATTCTAATTTCCAATAACGAAGATTACATTCTAGGAAAAAAAAACTCCATAAGTCTAAGGATGTGTTTGGTAGAATTTAGGAAAAGAGAGTAAGTTACTAACCTTTTCCTGGCCTCTCCTCCAGCTCAAACCAAGATCCTAAGCTATCAGACAAGACCTGAATAAGCCAGGAGGGGGGTCATTGGGGAGATATCTAAGGGGTTGGACAGAGAGTGTGGAGAAGCAGGAAGGCAGCCAAGACTGAAACATCCGGTACTACTTCCTGCTCCAAGGGAACCTTGTAAGCTGTGTGATCTTTTTCGCATAACATTGCGAGCAAATTCTGTATTTTGGCATGTATTTTCTTATCGAGTCCTTATAACAATTCCATGAAATTAATTATGGAGGCATTCACATGGTTTGCGAAGGGCAAAGCTCCTTCAGGAACCAGGATCAGGGTAGTACTCTCTCAACACCATGCTGACCTCCTTAATCTTCTCAAAAATCCACAATTTAGGCTGTAGACCCCTAGCAACTATGTTTTGAAATGTCGTGGGTTGGGGTTTTATCTTACTCCAGTTTTACGTATTCATTTGGGGGAGCACACTCCTGACAGGTGAGGGTGGAGGTCAGAGGACAACTTGCAAGGCTTGATTTTCTCCTGCTGTCGTGTGTGTCTAGGGGATTGAACTCAGGTCCTTGGGCTTGGTGGCAAGGGCTTTACCTACTGAGCCATGTTTTTGAAAGTCTGAAGCCCACCAAGATTTTAGGCATTCCCAACTGTGTCATCTCTAAGCTTTCTTGTGTGACTTTCAAGACATCCTACCAGGTTTCAGTAACATTGGAACTGCGAGCGTTTTCCGGTAATGCAGCCACCATCTTGGTTCCCCACTACAACTCCATCTATGGGTTTCCAGAACTCTACAAGGGGCTTGGAGCATCAGAAGATGGAGGAGCCACTGAGGACCACCTTCACTAGTTTTCTTGTTTTGTTTCTGTTTCTGTGTTGATAGCCATGATAGTCACAGGTTATCAAGAGCACATCAGGTAACAAACCTAATTTCTTTTCGCTTTGAAATGTTACGTCCATTTTCTTGGCAATTGTCCAATCAGCCCATCTCTGCCTCCCTCTGCCACCAATACCACCCACCTATATGAATCATCATTCATATTTTTCAGCTTAAATTCAAACCACAAGTGAATGAGAATTCTATTATCTTTGCAATAACTCGACAAATCTAGAGGGCCCTAAGATATAATTAATTGTTAAAAATTCACCCTATGCACATTGAAACTTAACTCGTGGGAATCAACAAAATATCCAAGAGCCCATCCCAGAAACTTGTATTATTAATTCAATTTTCCAAAATACTTGTTTTCTAACCATTTCCTAACTATGACCCCCATGTCTTTATTTTTAATGTTGATAGCAAATGTAGATGTGTTTTTATCCATAATCTACAACTTCAACTGTGATATGCTATAGCCTGGATGAAGCCCACAGACTGTCCTATCTTAAGAGCTCATCCCATGGATATGGGCACTGAATCCTGGGGGTGGAGTGATTCCCCTCCGGGTCTCATGGCTAGTAAGCAGAATTAGGCTGAGGTTGACTTGATTTCCCCAGATTTTTCTGGTCCTCTTGGAAGTAGCTGATTCCCATGGGAAAAAAATGGTTGTAGATCAAAATCAGAAGGCTCCAAAGGATAGATGGATCAGAAGCAGACAAATCCAGCCATGGAGAGGGTGCTTTTCAGATGGTACCCGGGGCTTCACTTCAAACAAGTCAAGAGCCTACAGGACATCACCCAGTGGTGTGCCTAAGTTGTACTCACTGAGATGCTAATGATGAATAACATTTTTAACTTCTTTTACATCCTCTAATTAAAATAACATTTAAATTCCTAGCAGACACTTTTAGGCTAGTCAACATAAAAACATCCATTATTTTATCCCTGTTGGAATTCTTCTCCCATATAAAGAACATGTTCTCAAAAAAACTGTAATAAAATAGCTTTTTATAGAGAAACTGGTTAAATTTAGCAGGCAGGCATCAGGAACACTCATAGAAGGTGACCTGCTCAGATGTGACTTCAAGAGAATCTGCTACAAGGGAGTATGACTGATTGACAACCTCCAGCTGCCACACTTAGGAATGACCCAGATGGCTCATGGTCTGCACTGTCCCTGGGCTGCTTCTGACAGCAGCAGTGAAGGCAGCAGTGCTGGAATCAAGCCACCCTCGTCTCCTGCAACTTCCCATGAACTGCTGGGCTTGTGTGTTTCCAGACGCCCAGTCAAGAGTTTCGCACAATTGCTGCTGCAAGGCGAAGCTCCTCCTGCTCAATTCCCCTCCTCTCTCATTTGGTGTAGGCTTGGGACCTTCATTGTGATTGGATGGCTCCTGCTCATCCTTCAGAGAATTTGTTCCAATAAGTCTTTTACTTTTGAGCCAAGGGTTATACCTCTGTGGAAGAGTGTGTGCTTAGCATGGGCAAGGCACTGAATTCAACCCCCAAAAGACAAAAACAGACAAAAACCTTCTTAGGTGATCTTACTGCTGTAAAATGAAGATTGCCCCTTTAGCTTCCCAGGAGCCCGGACCCAAATAATCACACAGAAACTATATTCATTACAACACTGCTTGGCCAATGACTCAGGCAATATTTCTAGCTAGCTCTTACATCTTGAATCAACCCATTTCTATATATTGCCACGAGGCTGTGACTTAAAAGGTTCTGGGCGTCTGTCTCCTTCGGCAGTTACATGGCATCTCCCTGACCGCTCTCTACTCTCTCTGTATATATCTTCCAGCCTGGCTATATTCTGCCCTGCTAGAGACCGAAGCAGCTTCTTTCTTAATAAAGCATATTCAGAGCATACAGAGGGGAATCCCACATCATGCTGCTTCCTTATGTGATTTTAGAAGATGTGGTGGTTTGAATAGGAATGGCCCCTATAGGCTCATATATCTGAATGCTTCCTCATCAGGAAGTGATGCTGCTTGAGAAGGATTAGGAGGTGTGGCTTGGTTACAGGAGGTGTGTCACTGGGGGTGGACTCTGAATTTCTAAAGCACAAGCCAGGCCCAGTGTCTCTCCCTGACTTCTGCCTGACAATCCAGCTATAGAAGCCTCAGCTCCTTCTCCAGCAACAAAACACCGACTAGCCCAAAAGTCCTGATAAAGCAGCCATTGATCACAGAGAACTAATGTGTCATGGTAACCATAGCGCTTGCTATATGTTCACCTAGGTATAACACTCTGCAGTCAGACTCAGGTTGCCTCAGGGTAGGACATAAATAATGATGAGCCACATAACACAGTGTGTCAGGGAAGAGCATCCCACCCAGGCTCTGAAGCTCTGCTCACAGGAAAGAAGACAAAAGGCCCTCCTTGTGACCTGGAGATATTTAGTACCCTTACATTTATTCAAAATAAAACATGCTAGTATTTCGCTGTTATGAAGCTGATGGTCTTAAAGAGGGGTAAAATGTGGCACAGTACTAAAGAAGGGATAATGTTTGGATAATTGAAGCTGAAAACAGCTGACTCTGAAATGTGGATTTCTGTAACTTCCACTCTGAACCTCTGGCAGAGAGGAGGGAACATTTGGGGAATGCAGTATCACAGATGCTGAGACATGCATTGCTACGTTTTAGTAAGAGCCGAAGGTCTCCAAAGTCACCTTCTGTGGCTGTCACAAAGCGCTCCAAGCCTCAAGGCCATGCGAAGAACTAACAAAATCCAACACTTAACAGAATCCTGTAGACAGCCTGAACAAAGACCCCTCCCCATTTTCTGGTCTCCATAACTTCTGTGTTTGCTTTGGTAAAAGGGTCAGAGAACTCACTTACAAAGTTACTTAAATGCTGGATCAGCTCTGTAGGTGGTAGCTGAGGGGACCTGCATACTGCGGGTGCTCCACTCTGGACCCCAGATTGGGCACAAACCACACCCAAACATCAATTTCCAAGCACAAACCAACACAAAAAGATCCTTTACTAAGCAAGGCAAAGAGACCGGTGGCTGGATCTGAATCGCAAAGAAACGGCAGGAAATAGCCTTTGCAGGTGTTAATTTAAAAATTAAAAATTAGGGGACGTCTGAGCCAGGATGAGTTGGTAAGTTCTGTTTGGGTATTTTAATTAGGGCAGTCAAAATCATGAATTTTGATTGATGTATCTTGATGTTTTGATACTTGAACGTTGGTGATCAGTCTCACAAATGAGTCGGTGGTCATATAAGAGAACAGACCTTAGCGGCTAGCTTTATGGATGCAATCTAACAGTTTAGCAAGGAAACGAAAAGTAAAAGGCAGAACCTGCCGGCACCCTGTTTGCCACACTCAGGCCTGCAAGAGCCTTCCGATAGCCCCATGAAGAAATGGTTCTGATACCGAGAATTAAAGATATACCCTTTCCTTACAGCCAGTTGTCAAGAGAATACATTGCAAAGACAGAGGAAAAGGATTGGCAAATGTCCAGAAATTAGCATAAAAAATGTGTCAATAGTGCAAAATCAAAAGTATCCTTAAAGAAACAGCCCAGCAGATGCTACCATGCATAATAAGGGAAAGGGAGAGCGGAGGAGATGGTTGGGTCTCAGTGAGACCCAGGGTCAGAGGAGAAACAAGGTCGAAGCACTGAAATGGAAAAGGACTAAAATAACAATCGTTTAAGATTCAGGAGAAATTAATACAGATAACCAGCAGACAAAGGAAGTCCAACGTAATGTGAGAGCTAAGGTTTACATTTTAAGTTGTAATTACCGCGCCCAAGAGATCCATAAAACAGAATCCACCTCTACTGACACTTCCGGAGATGCTGGAGGCTACTGTCTATGGGAGATAACAAGCCGCAAGTTTTCCGTGCCCTCAACAAGCTTGTTTGACCCATCTGCACCAGATGTGCTTGATCACATGTATGTGTGGGGGGGGGGGTTACATGGGCAAGAAATCCGTCAGGATGCGTCCTTGCCCCTGTCTGGGACTGGGGTAAAATATGTAGCCATATGAGCTGGCTTTTATAAGCCTCTGCAAAAATGTGACATGCCACCATTTTCTGGGAACCCCAGAATTGGCCATTATCCCGGTCAAAATTTAATTGAAACTTGCTTCAAATTAGGCTCAAAATTGTGGTAAAGCATCTTATTCTCATCCGGTGGGATAACAGTAAGTATAATTATGGAACGAACCATGAGGCATTTAAAGGTACAGCCTTCCACCCAAGAAGAAGATAAACGAAAACTTCAAGGCAAGTGCGTTTCCTGAGCTTGACGAGGTTTGAATACGCGTGTCAAGAAGTGAGTTAAAGTAATCAGTACCACACAGAGCTTAGAAAAGACTGACTGTAAGGGAAATAACCCACGAACACGCAGGAGCGTGGAAATCCCACTGGCGTCTTCCAGGAAGTTCCAGTTTGGGGCAGAAAACACTGGATCAACACTTTCAAGGCACATTTAACCTTTCTTAAGTTGTAAGAAAATATGTTCTCAGGGTTTCGTGTTGGCCAGTCTAGTCTTCAGATGCAAAGGCCACAGCGACGCTCCAGACGCGGTCCAGAGAGTCATACCTGAAGCCGCTACTGGAAGGCAATCCAGAAAAAAAAGCTTTAGGTGGAGGCTGATGGGCTGAGGAAATAGAATGAAAATTCCTAAAGCCCTGACTTTCTGTGGCTCTGGCAAAAGACAGAGGGAAGGAGAAAGGGGAGGAGGTTGGCCCAGGGCGAGGTAGTTAAGCCCTCCAATCTCCCTTTGAGACACTCAATGAAAGGAAGTCAGCTTGAAACCGCTTTCTTTCCCCTGGATCCGAACCCACATCTGTATGAAGGAACCTCTTAATGATGGAGAAGAGGCAGGTTAAATTATTCTCACATTAAAGTGCAGTGTCTTGGAAGACAGCAAGTGAAGTCACGCGTGGATGCTCCTTCCCTGCAGGTTAGGGGACCAGAGTGTTTATGACTCAGACAAAAGCTGATACCCAGGGGCAGAGTCGTGTCCAAGCACAAGAGGGAGGATAAGCGTGGATGGCAACTCTGATAAATGACGGAGATTTTAAAGTATTGCACTCAGTGTCGTAGTCCGTGGAGGGACAGAGAGAATAAAGTCTTAATTGAATCTTCAGGGATACACATACACATATATACACGCACATACCCACACATACACACACGCACATGCCGCGCACCGTGCCCCCGTGTCTGCGCTCTGTGCGCCAGAACCCAGTTCGCGAGCTTCGGACAAGGGGCTGGAGGTGGAGGAAACACACGCAGAGACAGACCGACACGCAGACCTTCCAACACTGGTACCAAAAGCCCTTCTTTACTAGCACCATGGAGGCTTAACTACACTGCAGTCAATGGCCAACAGGTGAAAATCCCATCCTCTGATCCTCTAAGCTAGGCACAGCTTCTAGTAACTTCAATTAGAAGGTTCTAGCAGGGAAGAGCAGCTGAAGGCCAGGACTCATCAGTCCCAACACTCACATACACACATACACATATGGTCACGTCATCTGCTCACAGAGAGAGATGGATTCCTGCTTCCCAGTGTGAATAATCCTTATTTGCTTTTAAAGCTATTTACTTACTATATTTGTGTGAGTGAGTATATCTGATTGGGAGGTAGTCAGAGGTAGTTCGTGAGCTTTGTGGAGTTGGTTCTCCGCTCCCGGTGTTAGGTGGGCTCTGCGGATCAAGCTCACATCCTGACTTTTACCAGTTGGCTCAGGAGCCAGGAGCCCTCTTTTTCGTCCCGCATATCCGTACTAGGGCAGCACATGCCGCCCATGGAAGAGACGCAAGAGCGCTCTTGTCTTTTGTAGCGTGCATATCTAACTTTTAATTTTTAAAGAGATCCTCAGCTGTACCATGATCCCACCACCATCCCTTTCCTACCTGGTTCTGTGTGACATACCTGCGTTCTCGCCTCTACTGTGGCTCAGCAACAAACCGGCTCTTCCCCACTCGGGTCTGTGCTGGGACTCTATAGCCTGCATTTCCCAGACTCCCTTACCCTCTGGGCTTCCTGTTTTACCCTGTTGCTAAGGGTGCTAAGAAGTGAAAGCTGAAGTTAGAGAATTCCTTCCACTTTTCCACTTCCGGTCAGCATCCCGCATCCGCATCGTCCTCTTAGCCTTCTGCTCTTTAAAGAACACTTAGCATCAGTCCAGCTGCTTCCTTTAGACAAGCAGCAGCTCCCGTTACACTGAGCAGTTAAGTCTCAATCTCCTGCAAGTGAGAACAATTAGGAAGAATTAAAAAGTAAGTAAGAAACCCCGCCTCAACAAATAAATAAATAAATAAATGATGAATAATGAATAAATAAATACATAGGTAAATAAATAAATAATAAAAATTTTAAAGGACAAGCCAAATGTGGTGTTCTTCTGCCACCTCGTGGACATTGTCCGTAACTACAACACCAGATGCCCAAGCTTTAAGGTTAGTATTACCCATGCAAAGGAAAAAACATACAGTGAAACATTAGTATTTTAGAAGTTAAAAAAACACAAACTGCTTCAATAAGTAAAATAAATAACAATGTAGAGTTATAGACTTCACTATGTATTCTTCCTGCAACACAGCCCTAGTTTATCCTTGAAACATCTGATTTTATCCAGTTCAACTTACTATCATTTCCCCCACATTTAAGGACTCGAGAGGGTTTTCTCTTTATGTTGTCAGGAGTCCTGATCCTTTTATCCGGATTTTCTCCAGTTACTGTGTCTTTCCTGGCTGTGTTTCAGGTTGCTACCTCCCTATGTTGAATGTTTGAGTTGTTAAGGAGACAAAGGTGGCTGTGGTAGAGACAGTTCACAACCCCCTGAGACTCCAGCTCCAGGGAGCTGATGCCCTCTGCTAGGCTCCAGTGCCACACACGCACACACACATACATGCCCATCAAAGAAAGAAAGAAAAAAGACCCACCAAGCGATCCTATTACAGGCTATCCTAATAAACCCTCTATGCTTTAATCTGAGCATAAGATTAGCCGATTCAATCAGAGACCATTCATGAGTTTCTCCAATGATTCTAAATTTTCTCTAAAATAATTGTGCTTAAATAACCTACTACCTCTTATAATATTCGTGCCAGATGTCCCGTTGGCAGAATTTAAACACTTTCATGTTTTGTAGTCAAATTGCTATGGAAATGAACTGAATATACCTTGCATTCAAATGTGAGGTACTTGATTTGTGAACAGGTCAAGTCTACCCTTGCATTTGACTTTCTAAGACAAGGAGCAAATTACTTCTACTTAACCAGTGTCTGCGTAGTCATCGTAGAGAGAGTGGGGAGAGAGTGTAAAAATATTCAGTAGTTAAACGCTTCCAGAGCCAGCAAGACATTCAGCCAGTGCGGGTGTCCGCCACTAACTTGATGATTTGAGTCCTATATCTGGGTGACGCCCTGTAGAAGGAGAGAACTTATTCCCACAGAGTCCTCTAACCTACACACACACACACACACACACATACACACACACGCACACAAACAGACACATACACACACACACAAACGCACACACACACACATACACACATACACACACACGCACACACACACACGCACACACACACATACAGACACACACACGCACGCGCACACACACACACATACGCACACACACACCTACACACGCACACACACACACGCACACACACACACAAACACACACATACACACACACACGCACACAAACACACACATACACACACACACGCACACACACACACACAAACGCACACACACATACACACATACACACACACATACACACACACGCACACACACACACATACAGACACACATACACACACACGCACACACACACACACAAACGCGCACACACACATACACACATACACACACACATACACACACACGCACACACACACACATACAGACACACACATACACACATACGCACGCACGCGCACACACACACACATACGCGCACACACACACACGCACACACACACATACAGACACACATACACACACACGCACACACACACACACAAACGCACACACACACATACACACATACACACACACATACACACACACGCACACACACACATACAGACACACACATACACACACACGCACGCACGCGCACACACACACACATACGCACACACACACCTAAGCACGCACACACACACACGCACACACACACACAAACGCACATAAAAACTTTCAAATTATGTAAGAATTATAAAGCATCATAAGAATACAAGAAATTAAAGTACTGTGTCTGCATGGAGTTCAATTTCGTTGTTTTGTGTGGTATTTTCTTGTTTGTTGGTCTTGCTGTGCAGGCCTAGCTTGGACGGAAGCTCTATATAAACCCAACTGGCTTGGAACTTGTGCTGTCCCCTTTGACACGCCCTTGGAGTGCCAGGATGACAGGCACACACTACCAAGCCACCACATGACCGGCCAAAGTCCAGTGTTTTAGTCACAATAGTCTATTTATGTTAGGATTTTAACTAAAGTTAATGTACTGCAGCCCTCGGGGTTCTCCCATGCTCCCATAATCCTCCTGAGTCCCACAGCTCTGCTTATTGCTTAAACTGGAATTGGCCAATGACAACTTTAAGAAAGCCCCGATCAATTCTGTCCCCCCCTTCCCCTCTCCTCTCTCTCTCTCTCTCTCTCTCTCTCTCTCTCTCTCTCTCTCTCTCTCTCTCTCTCTCTCTCTCTCTCTCTCTCTCTCTCTCTCTGTGTGTGTGTGTGTTTCTCTCTCTGTGTGTCTCTGTCTCTGTCTCTATGTGTCTCTGTCTCTCTCTGTCTCTCTCTCTGTCTCTCTCTCTCTCTCTCTCTCTCTTCCCTTGTAGTCATTCAAGGAAGTGCAGCAAAGAAAGAAACTGCCCAAATGTCCACCACCACCCCCCCTCACCCCCCCTCTGCCGCTCACTTGCTCTTTCACCTGCTCTTTTTTCTCACACAGCACACCTCAAAACTATTTCCCTCAAGGCAGCCATAGCAACAGGAAGTACAGCCTGTCTCAGAGCTGTCAGCCCATCCAGAGATCCTCAGATAATGCTCCTGCTCACTACCAAGCCTGCACGCTGTCTAGGAAGGAGTATGGCAGAGGCCAACGAGAGTCTGAACCAGCCTTGAAGAGCTCATAACCAGTGCCCGGTAACTTAGCCGGGATTGCCAGTGCTTCCTTCGGTTGTGCCCATGCGATAAAATCTGAACAAACCTAAAGCTCAGGGTTCAGACGCCACACAGTTGAACACGTAAGGGTTTCCCGAGGGCAGGAAACTTGGAGCCCTTCCTTTCCCCACGCTGTGTCCTTTGTAAGATTCTTTGTACTAAAGTGTTAACGTGTCCTGTGAGCCATTCCAGCATATTAACTCAAGCAAAGGAAGGAGGTAGCTGGACCCTAAGAAGCACAGGTTACACGACCTGGGGCTTGTGTTGTGTTGTTGTGACGGAGGTGGTTTGGGCCCGGGTCCTCACTGTGCTTCTGGTTAGCTCAGGGCAGATGAGGTCAGAATTAAGTGGAGTTATGCAATACCCAGTCTTTCACCGCTGTGGACAGAACTGGTGGGAGAGAGAATCAGCACAGGGGAGTGTTGGTGGCCACAGCATGGGAGAAAGAGAGACAAG
Source organism: Arvicola amphibius (assembly GCF_903992535.2). Taxonomy (NCBI): domain Eukaryota; kingdom Metazoa; phylum Chordata; class Mammalia; order Rodentia; family Cricetidae; genus Arvicola; species Arvicola amphibius. Next base: position 12,256,118 of record NC_052064.1, read on the forward strand.
GAGATGCTTCACTGTTCTCGAAAGCCCTCAAGCCTCCCCTCTGGTAAGTGATCACACAGGCACTGTGTGCTTATACAGACCGAGACGTGCAGCGGCTAATCATTCCCACCTCCATGTAGGCCCCAGCCATGACAAGCTCAATAGAGGCCTGATTCTTTTCCCTGAGGCAATACTTGGTTCCCATAAAGACCACAAACTGAGACTACGTAGGCTCCACCTAGGAGCAGACCATTCAAGGGAAATTCCTAACAACCTTTGTAGACAGGATCACCTGCCAGCACACACCCATCCCTTTGCACCAGGACACCCCTAAACAAACATCAGCCAATCAGGGGGTCCTGAACCTCAGAAATCAAGTTCCTCTGAGATTCCATCTTACACCTGTCAGAATGGATAAGATCAAAACCACTAATGACAGCTTATGCTGGAAAGAATGTGGAGTAAGGGGAACACTCCTCCACTGATGATGGGAGTGCAAACTTGTACAACCATTTTGGAAATTGATACGGTGGTTTCTCATAAAATTGGAAGTCTACCTCAAAACCCAGCTATTCCGCTCCTGGGCATAATCCTAAAGGATGTTCAATCACACCACAAGGACACTTGCTCAACTATGTTCATAGCAGCATTATTCACAACAGCCAGAACCTGGAAACAACCTAGATGTCCCCAGTTGAAGAATGGATAAAGAAACTGTGGTACATCTACATAATGGGGTATTATTCGACTGTAAAAAAAAAAATGACATCCTAAAATTTGCATGCAAATGGATGGAACTAGAAAAATCATATCCTGAGTAAGGTAACTCAGGATTTATTCACTCATAAGTGTATATTAGCTATAAAGTAAAAGATATCCAGGCTATAATCCACAACCCCAGAGAAACTAGGTAGCAAGGAAGGACCAAAGAGGGACACAGATTTCCCTGGGAAGGGGAAATAGAAGAGATCTCCTGGGTAAACTGGGGGTGGGAGGATCAGGTTGGATGGGCTGGAGGTGAGACAGAGGTAGAGAGAAAGGAAAGAGATGTCTTGATAGGAAGCAGCATTTCGGGGTTAGGGAGAAACCTGGTGCTAGGGAAACTCCCAGGAATCCACAAGGATGACTCAGGTAAGACTCCTATTGAGAGTGGAGGCAGAGCCTGAACTGGCCCTCTCCTGTATGTATCAGATTGGTGACTACCCTAATTGTCATCAGAGATTCTTCATTTAGTAACCAATGGAAGCAGATGCAGAGATCCACAGTCAAACATTGGGCCGAACTCGGGAAATCCTGTTGAAGAGGGGGAAGAAGACATGTATGAACCAGTGGGGTCAAGGTCATCTCAAGGGAACCAACAGAGTCAATTAACGGGGCTCATAGGCGCTCATGGGCTCTGGACAAACATCTAAGGAGCCTGCATGGGACTGACCTAGGTCCTCTACATATGTGTGACAGTTGTGTAGCTCGATCTACTTGTGGGACTCCTAGCAGTGAGATCATGGTGTGTCCCTCACACTTGAGTTGGCTTTGGGGAATCTATTTCCTGTACTGGGTTGCCTCAGCCAGCCTTAATACAAAGCAAGGAGCTTAGTCCTACTTCAACTTGATATACCATGCTTTGTTGACAACCCTAGCCAAAAGAGTAGAGAGCAAGGATGATATCTGGAGCCTTAATTTCTCATTTTATTCAGTGTTTATTTGGGTCCTTAACCAATCAGCTTTTCAAGTCAGTGTTTGCCACACCAACTCCAGTGTCATCTGTGTGACATGACATATGTCATTATGCCGGACAGGAGCTACATGTCCTATGGGACTAGGCTTCCTCAAGGTCAATGGCAGACAGCCTGGTATTGGCTGCCCTTGGGGCATAGACAGGTTTCTCGGTTAGCTGACTATGTGGGATATGAGCTTTGCACAATTTCTTTCATAATAATGATAGTCTTTATATATACAAGACAAGGGTCATTCTCTTCAGAAACAGCTTTGAGATAGGGAAACACAGTATGGGACTGTATAAGACTACAGCAGATTCCAAGCACTCTCTGTGTGTTGTGTCTGTCTGTCATTCACCGAACTTGTGCCTTCCTGTTACCAAGACCCTGCTTCTCCCACAGTCTGAGTGGCTCCCCTGAGCCGGTCCATGGCAAGTATTGTCCTTTTGAGTGTATGTATTTTAAATTAAAACACAGGTAACACCTTCACTTCCACAAGTGCACAAATATTTTCCTAATATTTCATGTTACTGATTTGTTTGATGGGAATAAATTTAACATATTTTACATAGAAATGACTACTTAAATGCTTCCTTTCTAAAATCTTGCATATTTTATAAGCTTAGCTCACGCTTAGATCTTCTAACAGTAACATATTTTCCCTTGTTTTAATTTACTTTCTCATGTATGAGCAAAATATTAGCATTTAAAAAAAATATAATGTGGCATGGATTAAAAAGATGGTTGAGAAAGTAAGGTGTTTGCTACCAAACCTGACCGTGTAAGTCAATCCCAGAACCCACACGGTGGAAGAAGAGAGTAACTCTTGCAAGCTGTCCTCTTGGATTCATACAGAAGCACAGAAGAACCGGGGATGCCCAAAGCGACCCCAAGCAAAACCATCCTGGAGGAGTCACGAGGCCTGCTTCCAAGTTGCACTCCGAAGCCACAGTAACAAGCAGCCCGATATTAACAGAGAAGCAGATGTGGTTCACAGGGTAGAAGAGAGGGTCTAGATATAAATCCATGCAGCCAAAACTATACATTAGAAAAAGAGCCTCAAATTTCAAGATGTCATTGTTTTTTCTGCTGTGTAGTACTCCATTTGTGTAAATGTATAACAGGATCTAGAAAACATCATATTGAGTGAAGTAACCCAGACCCAGTAAGACAAATATCATATGTACTCACTCAAAAGTAGCTTTCAAACATAAAACAAAGAAAACCAGCCTACAAATCACAATCCAAGAGAATCTAGACAACAAGGACCATAAGAGAGACATACATGGATCTAATCTACATGGGAAGTAGAAAAAACAAGATTTCCTGAGTAAATTGAAAGCATGGGTACCATGGGAGAGGGTGGAAGGGGAGGGGAGAAGAAGCGAGGGGAGTGGAGAAAAATGTAGAGCTCAATAAAAACATCATATATATATATATATATATATATATATTCATATATATATATATATATATATAGAGAGAGAGAGAGAGAGAGAGAGAGAAAGAGAGAGAGAGAGAGAGAGAGGAGAGAGAGTGCTGGGAATCTTGGCTGTCTGGATCAGACAAGGAAGACAGTGCTAAGGTTCCTCCATCTTGTATTCTTCCAGAGACCAATTCAGGTTTAACTAGAATTTGATCTCCTTGGAGAATCCCATAGAAAATTACTCAACTCTCTTCTAGGAATCAGAGGTTAGGATGCCCCAGTTAACATATCTTAGCTTCTGTTAAAATGCCTGTTTGTGAGAAGCCCCCTCCAGCTAACTACTTACTTTAGTGTCTGTTGAAATTGCTTACAAGATACCAGGATGAGGGCTCTGCCCTTCAAAACCCTGTGCTCTGAACACCTGGGGACACATCTAGGTCTCTGAACACTTGGTATGATCCCAGCTGGCTGGAATAAAGGCTTTCAATTGGCTATACACTCTGTTTGAGTGGCCATCTCTGGTGGGCTACCTGTAACAAAGATTGTCTTAGGGTTTTTATTTCTGTGAAGAGGCACCATGACCATGGCAACTCTTGTAATAAAGTAAAACATTTAAATGAAGGGGTTCATTTACAGATTCAGAGGTTCAGTCCATTATCATCATATCAGAGAGCAAGGCAGCACATAGACAGACTGGGTGCTTCGGGAGTAGCTGAGAATACATCTTGCAAACAACATAAAGTTGACCGAGACACCAGGCCGTATCTTGAGCCTAGGAAACCTCAAAGCTAGCTCCCACAGTGACACAGTCCCTCCAACAGGGCCATAGCCACTTCAACAAAACCACACCTGCTAATAGTGCCACTCCCTAAGAGATTATGAGGACCAATTACATTCAAATTGCAGCACAGATAAAGGAGAATAAAACTAGATCCTTATCTCTCACCCTGTATAAAAATCAACTCTGAATGAATCAAGACCTTGTGGTAACTTGAATGAGGGCGGCCCCCAGTCAGGCTCATATGCTTGAATACTTGGTCCCTAGTTAGTAGACCTGTTTGGGAAAGGTTGGGAGATGTGGCCTTGTTGGAGAAGGTGTGTTACTGTGGCTAGGCTTTAGGTTTCAAAAGTCCACACCATACCAAATAGCCCTCTCTCTCTCTCTCTCTCTCTCTCTCTCTCTCTCTCTCTCTCTCTCTCTCTCTCTCTCTCTCTCTCTCTCTCTCTCATGCTTATGGATCATTCTGGAGCCCTGAACCCCCAAATAAATGCTCTCTTTTATAAGTTGCCTTTGTCATGATATTTTGGCACAGCGATGGAAAATTGATTAAGAAGTTGGTACCAAGAGTAGCGTATGGCTGTAACAGGCATGACCATGCTATTTTTGGAAGAAATCTGGAAGTGTTTGGGATTTTGGACTAGAAAAGTGATTAAATGTGTTTAACAGCACTTAATGAGCCAACCTAGTAGGAACCAAGAAGACAGCAGTGCTTAGAGAAATGTGGACTATGGAGGCCTAGCTCAAGAGATTTTGGAGAGGAAGAAAATTAGCAATCGTTTAGAGAATATCGTTGGTTGCTGTATTTAGGCAAAGAATATGATTGGTTTCTGCCCTTGTCCTGTGCCCTACCTAGGGCTAGATTGAAAAGTTTAAGACGAATTTCATCGGCAGAGGAGATTTCAAGACAGCCTAGTATTGATTCTGTTGTGTGCTTCTCAGTAATCACTCGTATGCCTGTCTACAATGAAATGAGCAAGCTGGGGGAAAAAAAGAAATAAAAAGTGTACAACCTGAGGAGAAAAAGAACATCAGGAAATTTAATGTTAGAACCAAGTCTCGTCAGCAAAGAGACAAGACGTTAAAAGAAATGCTTGATGGGAAATGGAATTAAGGAAGTGGCGCACATGGGGCAAGACTCCATTCATAGAAATCCAACTTGTAAACAGGAAATGCATAGGAATCTTCTGGCAAAGCAAAGGAAAGCTTATTCAGCAAGTGAAAGTATCAACAAATCAAAGTTTATGCAGATGTAATTCAAGCAGGAGGTCAGGTTCCACTCCAAGCAGGCAGCAGAACTTAGCAGTTCTGGCCATTTGGTTCTGGATTTAAAGTTATAAAGAAAGCAGAAGTAAAGGGGTTGTGGAATCTTCTCCCACTGTTAAGGGAGCTGTTCAAGTCACGCATGTGATGGGGGATTTCTAGATGGTGACATCCGTATTACTCTGGAGAGCCCAAGATGTTGATGATGTCAGAGCGCTGGGTCGTATGGCAGAAAGAGCTACAGGAAGGGTGTGGAACCAGCCTTAAAGAGAGAAGTGCATTGCAGCGGTCAAAGCTGGAAGAGTAGAGCCAGCTACACCCTTTGACATCAAACATGGTTACAGGATTTAAGAGTTTGCCCTGCTGGGTTTCAGACTTGCTTTTGTCCAGTTGTCAAGTCCTGAAGAAACTAACTGTGATGTCTATTTAACATACCAAAGCAAGCACAAGCTGCCAGACGCTCTCAGTATTGCAAAGACCTATTCCTATATAAACCCATTTCTGCCATGTGATCTTTTGAACTATCTATCTATCTATCTATCATCTATCATCTATCTTATCTATCTGTCTATCTCATTCTCTCTCTCTCCTCCCTCTCTCATTCTCTCTCTGTCTCTCTGCCTCCTTCTCTCCTTTCCTCCCTCCCTCCCCTCCTCCTTTTTCTCCTCCTCCTCTTCTTGTTCATCAGCTCCTCTCTTGGTCCATTTGCCTTCTGTCCTTTTCTCTCTTCCTCTCACCACCTTCCATCCTCTCTCCTCTCATGACCTGGTTCAGTTTGAAGCCTTCCAGACGCCTCTGGCTGTATACTTCCTCACATCTACAATAAAGCCGTACTCCCCAACTGGACCTTGGAGCAGTCATGTCCTTGTTTCCATTCGCCAGCATTTCCTCCCTGCACCCCTATTCCTCCTGTTTGGAATGGTAATATTTGCCATCATATATTGGGAGTATATGATTTGCTTTTTTTTTTTTTTTTTGGTTTTTCGAGACAGGGTTTCCCTGTAGTTTCTAGAGCCTGTCCTGGAACTAGCTCTTGTAGACCAGGCTGGCCTCGAACTCAGAGATCCGCCTGCCTCTGCCTCCCGAGTGCTGGGATTAAAGGCGTGCGCCACCACCGCCCGGCTATGATTTGCTTTTTTATTTTACCAATGATTACAATTAAAGATTGCCTTGCATCTCAGGAGAGTCTTTAGACTTTTAAACTGTGCTGAGGCTGTTAGTTATAATTGTTCGTTCATTGTATCTCATTTCAGACTACAAAACAATAAGTCTCATGTTTAAATTGGTATGTACTTTTAAGTCTCTTACAAAAAATGCTATATATGTAATCTAACCCTGACTTAAAATATATTAAGCTGTTCTCTACTATTGTCAGCTCTGCCGTTAACCTTCTATTACAAGCAGCTTTTTCTTCTTTCTGTCTTTTTACAAGTGTAAATCTTACCTGTTAAGTTGAGAGCCAGTATAGTCAAGCTCAGATCCAGCTCTCCAGGCAGATTCTGTACTGTAGTTATAACTCATCTATACCCAGTAAACAACGCTCAACTGCTCAGAGATCTGGAGAATATGGCATTTAAATATTTAATTATTAAGAAACTTTTCATAACAAAGAGACAGGTTGGCTCCTAGCAGCAGCACCCTACTTACTCCAAAGAAGGCAGAAGACAAATGGGCACAAAACAACGTCCATCCACAGTTTGCTTCAACTACCAAGTGCCAACCACTGGGCAAAACTGCCTTTCATCTAAACTGAAGATCTCCAGACAGTGGACAGAACTGCTGGAATCGACAGTCTAGCTGCTCAGGTCAAGGTAGGCTTGTCTTCCTGCAGATTTCTTAGCCCGCAGGATCTCCTGGAGCCTGGCAGGTGCTGTGCTAAACAGTAAAAGCAAATATGACCTTCAGTGACCATGGAGGACCCTGAGGAGTAGCTCTAGGTGCCAATCAAGTAAGTTCTCCATTGTTTTTAATCAATAACTCAAGTAAAATTTTATCCTTTTCCAAGATTTCTGATGCAGTGTGACAGGTTAGAGGTTTTGTCGTTTAAAAGGACAGCCTCACCAAACAGATTTCAACAAGTACAGGTTATCAAATCCTTCTCATGCTGCCTTCCACAGTCTTAAAAATACTCTTCACTGTGCAAAAACATCTGTCACAGTCAGCCTGATACAATGCATATGTCTAAAACTTATGTTTTCACAAGCCCAAAGAATTCTTGTGAGTTCCAATGAGCTGAATTGAAGCATCCACCTTAAACAGGTCAGATACAGCCCTCCCAATTCCCTTGCACTAATTCTTTTTCCTAAACGTAACTTTGTCCTCTGTTCTGCCAATACCTTAAACAGGTATAAGAGACACCAGACATTTCCATACCACAAACACTGGAAAGGAACAAAGAGACCAGCTACCCCAGGATGAGACTAGCACCCAGCTTTCTCAGGTCCCCCCACAAGACAACACCCACAAATAAACAGGAAGGAGTCTTGAGAATCCACTGCCTCAATTCCTTTAACCTGTTGTGCCTAACCTTCCACCTTTTTATTATAAAAAAGATATGGGAATGTAATGGTCTGTCCTGTCCCTTTAAGAGACAAGCCCTGTCCACTCCCTCCCCTCCCCCCCCCCACCCCCCCCCCCCACCCCCCCGTTCACCTTAGGCAGGCAGATCTTTCTTCTGCTTCTGGCCTGAGCTCTCCCCTTCCTGTCTTTCTCCCAAAGAGGCAGTTGCTGCCGTGGTTCCTCTCCTCTCCCCCCTTCCTCCTCCCCTTTCTTTCCTTATCCCCCTTCTGCCCTCTCCCCTTCCCTTCCATAACCCATTAAATAAATATCCAACCTCACTCTGCATGGTGAGCCTATCCGTCTTGGTCTCTCACCCTCCACAAGGCTCTCTGCCTGGGACTCGCTGCCCCTCATGACCTGCTGCCCGCTGCCACCACTCAGGAACCTGCACCCACCATGTGGATGCAACTCCCTGCCTAGGGCCCACTAGACCTCATGACCTTTGGGCCACTGGGGGTCTCCCTACCTCATATGTTTGCCTTCATGGCCTGCCATGGTTTTGCGCCCACTGCCTGCTGCCACCACTTGGGGACCTGTAGTGTTTTAATTTTACCATTGCAGTTATAGACTATGGAAACTTATAAAATTGGATTAAAGGCATTTGCCTTGTGATAAGTACACAAAGCTATGGGGGCCACAGGGGTACATGGTGGTTTAAATAAAAATGGCTCCCATAGGCTTATATATTTGAGTGCTTGGTTCTGAGTTGGTGAACTATTTGGGAATAATTAGGAGGTGTGGTCTTGTTGGAAGACATGTTGTCACTTGGGGGTGGAATTTGACGTTCCTAAAGCTCTTGGCGTCTCTCTCTTCCTCTTTCTCCCCCTCTCTGCTTTGTGCTTGGGCATCAATGTAAACTCCCTACTGCTCCGGCTCCGTGCCTACCTGCCTGCTCCAATGCTCCCTGACTTGATAGTCAGGGAGTCACCCTCTGGATCATTGATTCCCCCGAAATTAAATGCTTCCTTTTATAAGTAGCCTTGCTCATATTGTTTTCTCATAGCAATATGAAAATAACAAAGACAAATCTCAGTGTAAGATCTGAAATTCTGAACTATTAAAATGAGAGGCAAAGAAAATGCTGCAAGGTTCAGGTGTGGCCATTTACTTTCTTGAAAGAATAGTTCAGGAAAGAGCACCGACCAGGCACAAGGGGCACTTCATGAAATTAAAAAGCTCCACATACCGAAGGAAACAGTTGAATGACAGCCTACAGAATCTTTGCTAACCACAAATCTGATAGAAGATTAATATACAAAACCCTGAAAAAATAAATAACAAGAAATCAAACCTAATCAATAAATAGGCTAAGGTAATGAACAGAGAATTCTCAAAATATAAAGTACTAATGGAAAATGCACATATGAAAAATGTTCTGTATCATTAATCAACAGAAACATGTACTGTGAAGCTACACGGGAATTCCATTTCATCCCATTCAGAATAGCAGTCTTGAGAGAATGACAGCCAGTATTGGGAGGTGCACAGAAAAGGGAAGTGCTGTGCACTGCTACGTGACCAGGTAAGCCAGTCTGGTCAGACCCAGCTCTTCCTTCCTCTACTTGGTATTTACCTAAAGATTCAAGTCAACATATTGGAGAGATTTGTACAGGACTGTTTATTGCAGCACTCCCAACAAAGGCTATAGAGCCAGCTTAGGCATCCACTAACACAGGAAAGGGCAAAGAATATATGGCATACTTATGCAATAGAGTGTTATTCCACCATAAAGAAGAATGCAATTATGCCTTTTGTAGGAACATGGATGCCCTGGAAGATCATTATATTGAGCTAATCAAGTCTTAGACAAATATCACGTGAGTTCTTTTATTTGTGCTTCCTAGATTTTATATAGATTCATAAAATCATCTCCGCATATATTACATTAAGGTAGGAATGAAACTGTCTAAGGAAATAAAGGGAACTAAAGAGAGAGGAGATGCAGGAAGGCGAGGTGCGGAGTCATGAGAGGATCGTTCTTGTGTGAAGATGCCTTCTGGGAGCCCAGTCCCACGCGCAGTGAATCTGAGCCAGTTGAAAAGAAGACTCCACAGTTCTGCATTTTTCTCACAATGCTGTTGGCAATGTCGTTCCCCAGAGAAACTGGCCATGAATGACAAGACTGTCCCTTCTGTCCATTCATTAACCCCAGATCTCTGTGTGTTTAGTTAGGTTGGCAAGGATCTTTTCTTTTTATATTTATCTTGCCTTTTACCAATGATATACTCACTGTTTTTAAAAATTAATTGGAAACCAGGAATTGAGGTTCATTCCTGTAATCCCAACACCTAGGAGACAGAGGTAAGAGAATTCTAACAGTAGGTGGATAGTTTCTCATCTTTTTCCATATTTTCAAACTATATATATGTAGTTATTGTATATATTGTATTATATATAAAATATACATTGTTAATTCATAAGAATATATATATTTATGAAACCAGAATAATCTGCTCTCCAAGATTAGTAAAGCATGCTATTTGATACTGACAATGCTTCACTGGTTTTCCCCCTGTGAATATTTTTGTGTTCACATTCTCTGCTTCTTGTATCTATTCCATGTTCCATCTAGCATAATTATAATAGTGTAGGCCAATAACCCATGCCAAATCAGCGCTGTAAAGCAACACTGAACCCAGCACAAGCCTGCGGGACAGCCGAGCTGGATTTGACGGCTTGCAGCCCCCTCTGAAAGCGTGTCTCACATCCTTCGTGACCTAGCTGGCTCAGCAATCACTGTGACCAGCGAGGCAGACCCTCTGTTCTCCTCTTCGGTTTTAACAGTTAACATCTTAACTTTCTAATAAACGTGATGTACTATCTCTGTTTTTAATCTGAATTTCCCTTGGCAATTAGTGATTTGTGGCATCTTTTAAACATGTTTTGATCCTTAATCTTTATCTTCTTCAAAGGAATATCGATGTTGTCCCTTGACCATTTTTACTTAGGTTATAGAGGGTTTTTCATTGTAATGGTTCCTTCGCTGTTCCGAACTTTGATTTCTTATGTGGTAAATACTCTGTACATGTTTTCTGCCATTCCACGAAGAGTGGATTTCAGTCTGCTGACTGTCATACTTGGACATAGCTCCCATCCAGATGTGGACACTTTTACTCTGGTAACCATAGCGCCCGTCTGTTTTCTCATCTTCAGACCTCAAGTTTATGCTAAGAGAGCTTGTTGGAGACATTCCAAAGGTTTTGTTCACATACGTATATGTAGATAGTTGTGGTACAAACAGCAAAGAATAGACCTGTGGGAGGCCCTGCTTCCTCTTAGAAATCCTAGCCATGACTAATGGTATAACCTTGTTCAGTTACTTAACTTTCAAAGGTTTCTATGTAAAACCAATCAGGGGCTTTATACTTACAGACTAAATCCTTCTTTTTACCACAAGGAGAATTTGTGAAAGTCTCCGGTGTGGTATGAGACTACTGTTGGGCAACTGTGGTCAGGAATTGCTATGTGTGGAAGCAGGTCTAAAAAGGAGGGTGTGTCTCTGTGTGCGTGGATGCACGTTGGTGTCCGTTCATTTGTGGAATAAAGAAAACGACTCCGTCTCAAAATAAACAGGGAAGGAGCTTGATACATCCCTCAGCAGTACAGGGTCTGTTCAGCAAGCATGAGAGGCCCCAGCCTCAATCTCCAGAGCTGCAAAACAGGGAAGAAAGAAAGAAAATGGTAGTCGATAGATAAAAACTAAGTTACAGAGCCGGGCGGTGGTGGCGCACGCCTTTAATCCCAGCACTCGGGAGGCAGAGGCAGGCGGATCTCTGAGTTCGAGGCCAGCCTGGTCTACAAGAGCTAGTTCCAGGACAGGCTCTAAAAACTACAGAGAAACCCTGTCTGGAAAAAACAAAACAAAAAAAAAAAAAACAAAAACTAAGTTACAAACAGCATGGTCATGCGAGAGTTTTTATTCGCAATGTGAAGCTGAAATAAATCTGTGCGAAGCAGGCTGCATAACTGAATAATCAAGCACACACCAAAGCAATCACTGTACATACTGAACTATATCCCGTCTTATCAAATGCTCACAGCCAGGTAGCTTATCCAATCACAGACTGCTGACTGATCAGGCCATGTCCACAAAACGTAAGTGCTGAGACAAGCAGTGGGGGTCATTTCTGTCTGTCACTTACTCTTCCCCTGCTAAAGCATTGATACACAGAGAGGTGGGGCCTTCGGAATTGCCTTTGGTCTGGAATGTTGCCCACTGCACGAACATTTTCTATTCATTAACTTTGCTCAATTTATCTGGCCTGAGCTTTCCTTTTTAACAATAGAAAGCAGCATAGAAGGATAAAAGTCAAAATAATAACATGTGTGTGTTTTTTTGGAGACTTTAAGGTTGTTTTGATTCCTGGAAATCTCAAGCAACTGCAAAGATCCACATTCTGGGAATGTGCACAGAGGAACCTAACAGCTCCAGGACAGCGAGACCCAGGTGCAGCGAGGAGCCTTCCAGAAAGCTCCTTTCAAAAATGGACACTCAGCAAATATGGCGCAGCTTATTGAGGGAGCGAGATGAGCTTTAAGGACTTGAAAGACAAACTGAATTCAAGACATTCAGACAGCAACAATGGTTCATATGATAGAAATAGTTAGCCTATATTTTCATAGCTCCATGCACCTTCTTACTTAACTAAGCTAACAGAAGGTTGGGGTTTTAAAAATTAACTTAAATATTGATCCTCTTTAATCACAAGCTTGCAAAATCTCTGAGACTTGGCTCTCAGCAGTCAGTGTGAGCTAGCTCTCACCACCTCTACTGCAACGCACAACACGGCAGTCTTAAGGAGATTTTTTAAAAAGAGGTAATAATTCCAAAGGTGTGTCTAATATTGACACATGTTGGGGGCGGTGTTTGCCATTGCTGGTAGGGTCTGGTTATCCTGGCTAAGATCTTTCTTTTTTGCCACTGAAGCAAGTGTGTTTTATAAAAACATCACTAGCCCCTATAGGAAGTCTAAACGTGATTATGGTTAGTTACTGATTGCCAAGGATTATGAGGAAATAGTATACTTGGCTATTAAGGTTCAGACTTCTTGATTCTGCAGTTTGGTCAGCCAGCAGATACACATTTCTCCAAGAATCACCACACCTTCCTGGAAGACCTGACTGCAAGATGCAGGTAAGTAAAAACACAAATTTAACATTAGACAGTTCCGCACAACCTAAGTTTCTAATTCTACTAACAGAATGACAAAGTTCTTAACACATGAGCCGTTTGACACAGTTAATCAGGCTAAAGGTGTCTGCAAAGTTTATTTCTATACAATATTTTCTAGAAGGTGGCTAAAATTTAAGTGTAAAACCTAAAATCATTAATTATGGTGAAGAAAATTAAAATAAAAAAGTATATTCTCAACTTTGGAATTTCTGCTGAGAAAAGTAGGAAAAGCCAAAAGCTTGCTGAGCTGGGTAGCTAGCTCAACAGTTTCCGAAGAACTCAGCTGCCTCCTCTCACCTCAAAGTTGCCTTTCACTTAAACAGACTGAAGCAGGACAGGTTTCAGAAAAATTCCAGAAAATTCAATAAAGCATGTAACGTAGTTAAAGTTGATACATCTAGTTCTTCCAGAAATATGTTTGAGATGTTTGTAGAATCTTAGCTATCTGACTATTTGTTTATCAAGTATAATAATCTAGTGTACGTGTGGCATTCAACTTTAACTGAAGCTTTGCTAGCCAAAATAGTAATGTCATCGTTTCGGGATCAGGGTTAATCAACTAAGGATCCTTTCCCATTTGGAGAAAAACACACAAGGAACTTCTGGAAGATTTTCTTTATAAACTTAGAACTATCATACTTTTTTGTAACTCCTGGGAGTGGAACCTAGGGCTTCAAACATGGTAGGTAAGCATTCTGCCATCTTCTAAGACTATCTCATTCTTACTTTAAAAAAGTCTCCTATTGCTGAGCCCATACAGTGTTGCTGTGTGTCCATGGTTTTTGAGCTGACCAATTGATCACTGAATGATCAATTGCTGAGATTTCCCTGGGAAAGACTTCTTTTCACTCCCAGCACTCCTCAGTTGCCCGGAGTTCTTTGTCTCGGGTTGAGGCTTCATGAGATTTCTTCCCCCTTCTATGTTAGCAAGCCTATGGGTGTGTACTCACTGCGCAGGCCGTATTTGAGCAGCCGTGTTTGTGAGACTTCGTGAGTGTAGCCTCTCTGACATTTCTAGGAGACACCTTCTCACAGTCTTTCTGCCCCTGGTTTGCCATGGCTCCCGAACTGAGCAGCTGTGTGATTTATATATTTAGCGGAGTGTGTGTGTGATCCGTGAGAAAGGTGTGCGTACCGCAGCGGATGTATTGGCCATCAAAGCCCAACTTTGTGGAGTCGGCTTCCGCTTCTGTCTTTATATGGGTTCCGTAAGTCGAACTCGGGTCCACAGTCTTGACCGGCAAGCCTTCACGCCGTGTTACTGGCCCTCTCTCCCCGCACGCCGTCATCTGAGGGAAGAGACGAGTCACAGAGAGAGCGAAGAGTGTGAGCCTAAGAAAAGAATGAAATACTTCAGTCGCTTTAGCTACTGTAATGACTGGGAGCACAGGGCCCAGGACCTCCGTTTTTTCATTTTGTAAAGCGGAAATAATCTAACGATCTAATTTAGGGGCATTTGTCACCTGCCATGGCTGTGTTTTGTTTCGTGCTAATGGAGCCATAGCTCACCAATCCTGGCTTCTCCAGGCAAGTAAAGTGAACTTGCTTTCTCTGAGATCTAGGGATGACAACTTACATGAACCAGTTCCTATATTGCCCAACAAAGGAGTCATTCGTTAACGATGCTATTTAAATTAAAACTTTAATTTCACACACACACACACACACACACACACACACACACACACACACACACATATATATATATATATATATATATATATATATTTAGTATACAGTATTCTGTCTGCTTGTATGCCTGCAGGCCAGAAGAGGGCACCAGACCCCATTACAGATGGTTGTGAGCCACCATGTGGTTGCTGGGAATTGAACTCAGGACCTCTGGAAGAGCAGGCAATGCTCTTAACCACTGAGCCATCTCTCCAGCCCAAAACTTTAGTTTCTTCTACTGTGTTTAATAGCACACATGGTTAGTGTTTTCCTTGTTCAGGAAATCCCACTGACTGGCTGGGGTTAACACATCATCCCTATAATGCTCTGGGAAGCCAGTACGCACTGCACACATAAACGCTAAACCTTCCGCAATGGACTTTCCCATCCCGTGAACAAAATTACATGACTGAGCTCTGTTCTTGGCCATGAGAAAAGCTCGTCTTCTATTCACTAATATACCACTGTTCACATTCTTTCCCAAGAATCTTTAAAGAAAAAAAAAAAACAGGATTTATATTCATTGTCTGTGTTATTATTGAATCCTCATTCCCACTCAAACTTAGAAATCTGAGTTTTTCCATAATGTCATAATGTGTCTTTCTTTCTTTTATCCTCTGCCTCTTAGTTTATTTCTTAGTGAGTGCGGTACTGGTGATCCAATCAGGACCTTGGGTCACTGTCCAAGTGCCTTAACACAGACTTATAGCCCTGCCCCAGAGAGATGGCTTTAGATAACAAGCTGACTCATCTAAATTACAACCCAAAGAAAGCTGAGCTCTTAATCTGGCAAAGGCATTGCTCACGTCTCCCCATACATTAGACCTTTGATTGAGCCAGCTGCAGGAAGTGGCCAAACATCTATGGTTACCCGGCAACACAGTGCCTTTCACCCTTACCTAAATGAGGAAATTCTGCCCGAATGTTATAGATGAGGTTTATGTTAACCTTTCTTTAGGGACCAAGAGTATCCATTTCCTTTTGCCTTGGGGAATATCCAAAAAGAATAGAATCCTCTCGGTGTTAGTGTTAGTTAGCTTCCATCACTGTAACAAAAATACCTCAGACAAGCAGCTTGTGAAGAGGAAAGGCCTGTTTCGGCTCACAGTTACGGGTCTCCTCACTCCATTGCTTCTTTGGTTGATAATGACACCCAAGGTCACCGTGGGAGTGTGTTGTGAAGCAAACAGCCCGTGATGACAAGGGAGGGAAACAGAAAGGGGGGGTGGGGCCTAATATCTTGTTCAGATAATATCTTTTAAGAGTCAAAGCCAAATAACGCCAGGGTTTCTACCGGGAAGGGCAAAGTATTTATATTCAGTTTGGTCATCCCTTCAAAAGTATGGGTCACTCACTGGCTCTTCTTAGATTCTTTTTTTGAAATTCACAACACACTGTGATTAGAGGATGTGATCACAAAAGTCTCTGTGGTTCTCAGGAGAACTGATTGTCTTCTAGCTTCAAAACTGAATCTTTAACATCTGTCTGGTCACAGCTTCCAGTAAGGCCTACTTGCCTGAGTAACACTCTGTGGCCTTTTTGTAAGACTTGGTGCATTCTTCAAACGACAGTATTCTGGCTCCCGAGAGAAAGCCCTCTTCCGTTGACACACAAAGGTTGGTGTCTGTTGCTGACTTTCTTTAGATGGCTTGTGGACTGCAGGGCCTACATCTACGACTCACGATTTGAAGGTACAGGTGTTATCGTATCCCAATGTGAAATTTATTCGATTCAATATTAAAATGAAACAGGGCCGGGCATGTAATCATCTTCCTGTAGGTTCCTCTTGGTGATAAGTTCAGTATTTCTTCATTGATATTGCCAAGATAGACATAAGGACTTTGGAGTTTTTCTGTCTCTAAGGTTCTTCTGTCCTGATGCTCTGGGAAGCTCTGCCATAGCGAAAACATGAGCATGGATTAGTGTCTTTATAATCTGTTTTTATTTTAAAACACTTGGGCTTTAAACTTATATTGGGAGTCAAAAATCTGGTGGGTGACCTTGGGAAAGTTACTTGTTTCTCAATTTCCTGATCTATAAAACATAAGTCTATCTTTCTTGAAGATGATGTGCTTTAGGTGCAATGTCATAAGGAGGCATCTAGCACGACACTTGGCATATGACAAGAGTGTGATAAAGTTGATTATTTCATTCCTTCTCCACGTCTTCCATGGGGAAAAATACGGAAACCATGAAAGAAAATCGCTCTTCAGTGTGCAATAGTGCTACTGAATCTTTATCCTTCCATGACTTGTTTAAGCTCTATAACACTCAGGCCACGAATAAAAGGGTTTGTGCTGCAAGCCTAACATTTAAAGGACAGCCTGGCATGCTGGCTTGTCATCCTGCATGTGTTCTGGCTATTACTACATAGGAGGATACAGGCAAATAGCACGGTCTCACCATGTTCCTATTGCACACTTTTTTTTCCTCTTTTAGCTTTTCAAGATAGAGTTTCTGTGTGTGGCTTTGGAGCCTGTCCTGGAACTCACTCTGTAGACTAGGCTGGCCTCGAACTCACAGAAATCCACTTGCACTGGTATCAAAGGCGAGTGCCAGCACCACCCAGCTCCTACTGTACATTTTATTGACCAGTGGGCAGATTCTGAAGTAGGCATTTTAATGACAGGCTCTTACCCTGAGGCAGTCACCATTCCTGAAGGTGACTCATCCCACCATAACCTTAAAAGCAGCTCAGTGTTTGCTAAAGGCAAACGCCTAGTCTTGAGCTCTCAGTGGTTTGCTGTGTTTTGCTAAATTGTTTTATTACCAATAAAAACGTGAGAATCAGATATTGAAATAAAAACCTTATAGATCAAAAAACACAGAGAGGGAGCGACCAGCTGACCTTCTCTTTCTTACTGGAGACCGGCCAGTGACCTGGCTTTCAGAGATCAGAGAGCAAGGCCCTCCCTTCTCCTTCCTGTCCCTTATCTATATTCCTGGTTTCACTAAGGCTAATCCCAATCACCTAGTCACTGGCTCCACCCTCTGATTCAGAGTTAACTTTCTTACCGTAGTCTAGGAACATCACAGTGTTATCAAATGTCCCTCAACAGTGGTTTGCCAACCACTGCCTGAGGGCCACATCTGGCCTTCCTCTTTTTGGGTGCATCCGAAAAGCTAAGGATGATACTTTCATCTTAAATGGTGGGGGAAAGGTTGTTTTGACATTCGACAATTGTATGAAGTTCAACTTTGCGGTTATGAATCAGGTGGCACTGTAAGACAGCCACACTGTTAAATTATGCTCTATCCTTGCAAACTACTGGGCGCTTGTGATGGGAAAACTATTTACTACCTGGATTTTTTTAGTCCCTGGGGGTGAGGGGGGGGGGCAGAGTACCTAAAACCACAGCCCAGCTCTGAGATCATTTCCTCCTTTTTCTTCCTTGACTGCACAAAGAAAGCACCAATTGTAGTTTAGCTGCAGTGGGAGGCGGCCTTGACTATTGCACCTGTCCCCCAGGATTTGATTGATTGATTGATTGGTTGATTGACTGATTGATTTCCTTTTAGGTTTTTTTTTTTTTTTTTTTTTTTTTGAGACAGGGTTTCTCTGTAGCTTTGGAACCTGTCCTAGAACTGCTCTTCTAGACCAGGTTGGCCTTGAACTCACAGACATCCACTAATCCTCTAGCCTCTGCCTCCTGAGTGCTGGGGTTAAAGGCATGTGCAACCACTGCCCGGCTGCCCCAGGATTTTATGAGGACCAACACAAATAGGTAAAATGCTTTTAAAGGTCTGACACTCATTAATTATATATACATGTGTGTGTATATATATATGTATACATACATATATGTAATGTATATAGTCACTATTAGCTGCCACATTTTTTTTTCCTGAACCCAAAGCAGCAGGGGCTTAATTAATTTGTTGGCAAGCATTGTAAGAATTTCATTTATGGCACCCCACTAAAATTCACTTCTTAAGGGAGAGGGACTAAGAGTCTAATGACTCCTAATATAACAATTAGTATAGTCACTTGTCCATAAAACGAATCCCGTATTAGCTATAAATATTTTATTAGGGACACAGTTTTTGTTTGTTTTGTTTTGTTTTCAGGCTTGAGCCCTGAAAGAGCTTAAACTCAAATGTAAGTTCAGCCCTGATCATCTAGCTAATTAAAGTCTCCAAACAAAGCCTCAAAAAGTCTAATCCACCTGGACGGACTTCCATGGTATCTGAAAACAGTAATTTTATCTCCAGACTCAGACACAAAAAAGCCACACGTCATGCTTTTGCTATGTGACAATGAGGACTGTTAGAATTTTCGTCACTATTCAGAACTTCTGGTTTTTTTGGAGTTCATGTATCCAAAAAGGGGAGGCCAGAGGTGCTGATGACTTACCCGGTGATTCAAGCCATGGTCTCACACTATAGTCAAACCTGTTCGTTGAAGTCTTTCTCAAAAAGGCAAAATCGGAAAAACAGGCAGGCATGATGACCCAGCAGGCCAGGAGATCTGGGCTAGCCTGAGAGCCTGGTCCCCAGAGGGAAAGCATAAGACCAAACAACAGAAATGCTCCGTGCAGTCCCTAACAGTCAAGGGGGAGCCAACGGTTTTCTCATGTCTCAATTATACTAAAAAGCGAAAAAGAAAACTGTGGAGAATTTTCTGAACAACCCAAGCGAGTTACATATCCCTTCCAGGAGTGTTCATGAGAACAGTTGTTTCTTTTTTGAATCATCCAGAAAATACATCAATTCAGTTTTCTACGAATGATCTGGGTGAGGCTGTCAAGCCTAGAAAATGTGCCCCTTCTCTTACCCCACTCCACCCACTTCGCAATCGCACCAGCTACACCCAGCTTAACAGTTGGCAAAGAAACACTCCACCCTCATTCAAAGCTAAATTCCCCCTGCATAGTTCTGAAGTTTCATCCGGTTTTCAAAGGTGTTTTCCTAGTTTGATTTTAAAGTGTCTCTTTCATCCATTGAGTTGCTCTTACAACTTTTCCCCTACAATATTGCACAGCGCTCTTATCCCAACCCACCCCCGCCCAACAACCGGCGTAAAATAACAAATGTACCACAAAATAGCACAGTAGGAAGAAGGAGGAAAAAAAACCACCCAGGGCGGTGCATGGATGTCGGAATGTGCCACTAGACCGGGAGGGAGAACGGTTCCTGGAGCGTACTGCCTCTGGGGCCCTGGTCACCGTCGGACCGAGGGTCGTGCAGGGCGCTTACCCAGCTCGGAGGCAGCAGAGAGCTGGCGGCACGCGGGATGGCACGGAGGGGTCACGGGTGGGTGGCGGCGGGAGGTGTCCCCCGTGGGGCGGCGTGGTGCGCTCCGGGGCGGCTCCGGACAGGCAGACGGGCGGAGCAGCCGACGTGCAGAGCAGGGCGGAGGCGCAGTCTGCACCATGGCGTACCCGGGGCACCCTGGCGCCGGCGGCGGGTACTACCCAGGCGGGGTAAGTGCAGAGCGCGGGCACCGCAGCCTCGCTGCTCCCGGGGCGAGAGGGCGTCCCGGACGCTCGGGAGGAGGCGCTGCCGGAGGATCCCCATCCCAGATGCTCCCCGCGCGTACGCCTGGCCCCTGATGTCCATCCTCGGCCCCACTGCATTCTTCTGTCCCTATCTTCCTAGGGGCTCTCTCTGGACAACGGGTGGGTGGACTGCGACCCGGGAAGCCCACTCGGTAACTTGGAAATGGGGCGTGAGATAGTGCAGGCTGTATGCTCACTTCCTGCTTTCTCTCGAATGCCCCCAAAGCAACAACAGCCATCTTGATCTAGCACGGTCCTGTGGTCACTCTCTTGAACAAAAAGTGACAGGGAGACCAGAAAGTCTAGAGAAATGAACTGGAGCCCTAGAGAAAGACCACCTCGCCAGGTGTTAGAGATGTACTGTCAGAGACAGAGGACCCTCGTCTGAGATACAGCGGTGCCATCCTTCTTCCTCCCAGGCCACACCTGTCAACCCTGTACCAATTCCAGCCTTACCTAGTACTAAAAGCGCTTTTAAAACATCATTGAAAGAGAGAGAGAGAGAGAGAGAGAGAGAGAGAGAGAGAGAGAGAGAGAGAGAGAGAGAGAGAGAGAGAGAGAGAGAGAAAAGCAACAGGAAAATAGTCCTGAGCCTTGCTGCTAAATCACTTGCTTCGGTTACATTCACCTATGCAACCTCCTAGTTGATAGAGAGTTTATGTGGCTTCGCATATAGTGGCATCACTTTACGGGAGTCTTGTTTTGGACCAACTTGCCTGCTTTTAAATATCAGTGGAGCGGGAGTGGAAGAACAGGGTGGGTCACTGCGCAGGAGTGTGAGGTCGCTGGGAGGGAGATCCTGTGTTGCCTCTGCTTTGTGCAAAATTTGTGCATGGTGAAAGAAGAAACCAGATTCTGTTCTGATGCTTTTGCGTTTCCTTTAAGCAGTATGGAGGTGCTCCTGGAGGGCCTGCGTTCCCAGGACAAACTCAGGATCCGCTCTACGGTTACTTCGCTGCTGTGGCTGGACAGGTTAGACCTTCCTTTTAATACTGAAGCATTGTTACATCTGTTTGTGTTACCATTCAGTGCCGCAGTGACAGCTAAACGAACTTCACCCTGGAAATGAATCCCTTTGCTTGAGCCAAAGAAGGAAAAGGAAAGGAAAACTAAAACATGCTTATTTTAGTCCTGGACAAAGTTGGGCAGAGAACACCTGTATTCATGCTAGATCAGTTCACAACTCACCTTGTGATTGAACTAGGGGTTCGGTTGAACCAAAGGGGGCTTATAAACATACTTTGAAGACCTACAAAGTAGAAAGATGCCTATAGAACCATATTATCAGGGTAAAGTTGTGTTTGGGGGGAAGAAATTCACGTTCTGAACATAAAACCTTTGTCCAACCTAAAGACGTGCCTTAGTAATTCTGTAGCCCAATTATGATATCTACTTTCAGTTGGACTTGATAATTAGCCATCTACTCCCTTAGGAGGTAGAGAAGTGTAAAGAGCCACAGGCTTCCAGGAAGGTGAGTTACTGTCTGTATTTGGAAGCTGACCTCTCTCCCTACTGTAGATGATCTTCCCCTGCTAGCGTTTCTGTCCTTATTAGGTATATGACCTACTGACCCAGAGAAAGAATCCAGGCCACCTAGTCAAGTCCTAAGTCCCACTCCCCTTCCTGTGTGACCGTCTACGGCTGCTGGGAGGAAGGACACTTGCAAGGACCAGCTTGCAAGGTCATGAACTCTGTGTTTGGTAAATGTACCCTTGACGTCATCCAAACGTGTCCAGAAGGGATGTTTATCCTGCTTGTTCACCTTAGTTTTAACAACAAGAGCCATAAAAAATGGAATCAAGATCTGATAGAAAAAAAGAAAGAAAGAAAGAAAGAAAGAAAGAAAAGATGCTGTAGATGTTGTGATGTTGTAGAATATAGTAAGCAAAACCCTCGGGCCGCCTTTGAAAGTGGTACTCTAAGAAACACAGCGTTGAGAATTTGAATGGAAAATTGAGTCAAAGACTGGGAGACTTTCTTCTCGAATTTCTACTTAATCTGTTATTGATCGGTGTCTTTGAAACCACAAGACATAGCACACCTCAAGCCTAGCTTTCTTAGATTGCCGTTGGCTCCAGCATGTAAGTGACCCCGCCTGCTTGGCTTTCAGCAGCCCTGGCCTCTATTCCACACATTCGTCATTAATAATTCCAAATTATTGTTCCTTATTTATAACATAATGGTTCTTGCCAACTTAGATTTATGTGTTTTATTTAAAATCCCTAAAAATGAGACAGTTTTGACCTCAGTCAGCCAATAAGAAGGTCTGAGAGCCTACCATACCTACCATATGTCTTCTGCATATAATTGTGCTCAGAAAACACTGTCTCCTATGCCATAAGTTGGTTCAAGAGCAAGCCTCTTTCTCCTTGGGCCAGGCCTTGTATTTATTGATGCCCAAAAAGTCTACTATATACCCTTCTTCCTCTTTCTCTCAAAAAGGGGTTGAAGAATATGTTTTTAAACAATCCCATAACTAATTATATTTTTAAATGATTAGTTTTGATCATTTCTTGGCTCAAACAGAGTAGAGACTGTTTGTGACGACAAATATTTTTCTCATTGTCAAATTCTTTTTGGAATTAGGGTAGGGTAGGGAGAAGAGTGCCCAATTTTGAAAGGAATTCCTTTAAAAAAATGCTACATATAATCATTTTCTCTTGCCCTTGTCTAAGGACTTGAAACTACAGCTCACTGTCGTTTTTCTGCTTCCTGTTTTTTGTCTGTTTGTTTTATAAGGATGGACAAATTGACGCCGACGAGCTGCAGAGATGTCTGACGCAGTCCGGCATTGCTGGAGGATACAAACGTAAGCTCGTGGTCCCAGATTCTTCTAATCACACCCGCTTCTCTGTAGCTCAGCTGTTAACTGTGATTGTTCCTTTAAAGAAATCAAACTTTTCTGATCCAACACACTACTGTTTTTTTTTTTTTTTGCATGTTAATTGAGCATAGTTTCTAAGTCACTAGTCTACCAGACAGGTTAGTGGATTTCTTGGATTTGGGTTTCCTGTGTACAGAAGCCATTCAAACCAGTGATACAGTTTGGGTGGCCTCCCTGACAGGGAACAAGTTAAGGTGCTGAAATGGAATCTGCCAGATCAGGTATCGTTAATGATAAGTGCTAACACGTACCACTGACCATTTGCCAAGTGCTTATTCTGTTCTAACTTTGGTGGCCCTGAGAGAGTGGCCAGACCTATAGTCTGATCTCTGGGCCCTTGGCTTGCTACTCGTCAGACAAACGCTTGCTGGCTGTGACATTCCCTAGGTCATTCATCCTTCCACCTGAGAAGATGTGTTCCTGCTGAGGACAGAGTACCCGTTCTGCTGGTGCTGTCACCTCACACTAGCCCTTCTGCTCCTTCCTCCATCTTTGCAGACAGGGTGTGCAGCACAGTTACTCAGCACAATCCCACTCTGCCCCTTTCAGTACTGTGCTCCAAGCTGCACAGAGAAGGAAACATGGCACAGATCCTGCATCCCGGCCAGGGTTGATCGTCTCACGCTCTGCTGTCTTTATCTGTTTTCCTTAAAATCTAGCCTTGACCACGAGAAGTTTCTAGGACAAATAATAGTGACTTAGCTCAAGTGGGCTCCCTTCTCACTTCTTTTCCACTTGTGAATTAGTCATGACATCAAACTGACACCTCCAACTCCCTAGGAACCTGTAAGTTAGAATGAACTAGAATTCACAGCTGAGCATTTGTGGGGCATCGTCAGCTGTTGGAGGCACTGGGTTCTCTAGATGGCCATCTTTACAACACTCATGTTTCTGTTGTTCCCTTGTCTTGTGTGACTTCAGTGTCCTGTTTCTGTTCCATGGCTGGGAAATTAATTCAAAAGAAAAGGGCCTTTTCAAATTTCTGTCATTTTAATTTGGTCCTAAACAAGAGAAGCCCTTTCTAGGTGAGGGGAACTGAACTGTGAGTATTGTATTTAAGCTGTTAATTTTTAACGTCAGGCAGTTGAGGTAAAGGAGGAAGATCTAATGGAGTTTACCCAGTGAGGTGTCTTATCAGCCTGCAGCCTTTCGAAGTAGAAAAGATGCACCAGATTCTAAAGAGACTAATGTGCACTGTAGCCTTAGAGAGCAGTTCCTGCAGGACTTCATTCTGAGGGCTGGTGAGATGCCTCAGCTGCTCTTTGCCACCAAGACTGATGACCTGAGTTCAAACCCTGGTTCTGCACCAACTCCTGAAAGTTGTCCTCTGACTCTCTGACACACACCTTACACCACCCTACACACAGCAAATAAGTAATTGTAATAGTACATTTTTTTTTTTTTTTGGTTTTTCGAGACAGGATTTCCCTGTAGTTTCTAGAGCCTGTCCTGGAACTAGCTCTTGTAGACCAGGCTGGCCTTGAACTCAGAGATCCGCCTGCCTCTGCCTCCCGAGTGCTGGGATTAAAGGCGTGCACCACCACCGCCCGGCTGTAATAGTACATTTTAAAATTTTCATTTGAAAATCAATTTTGTGATGGCCTTAAGCCAATGCATTATAAGAAGACATTTCCCGAAATGCAAGGTCCATGTGATCTAGTTAATTAGTTATATGCCACCCCATTTCTGGGCTGCCAAGAGTTCTGAAGTACAGAAACCCTACAGCCATCCATCTTTTTAGACTCAGATTCCAAGTCATCGCCCACAGACTTGGAGTGGATGGGGCATCTGGGATACTCCAGACAAGAAGCTGCCATCCCTAGAGGGGTCTTGATGGGGCTTGTTCCAGGCTCCACAACAGAAATTCTGCTTCTCCTTCCCTTGAATTTGGTTCCTCTGTAAGCAGCTTGGCAGATGCGGGCAGAGTAGGCTTCCTTCCTTTCTAGGCCGTCTGCATTGCTTCTACAGGATGGAAAGATGGTTGGGGCATTGCAGAAGCAAACGGAAGCAGCAGCGGGGGAGGGGGGAAGTGGCCACACATGGATGGTTTTGAAATTATCTTGAATGATTGACATTAATAAAAGCTGTTTCCGATGAAAATATAGTAAGGTTGAGCAAGGCCTGTTTGCCTCCCCCAAATTCAGGGGACACCTGTGCTCAGCTTCATCTCACTGTGTGTTCCCTAGCTCGCGGACCCTGCATCTGTCAATCGCTTGGTGCTTGGCTGTTGGCTAATATGCCCGGGAAACTTTAGGACAGAGAAATTAGCTGAGCACGGTAATCCGTGCCTGCAGTCTGCACACTTGGGAGGTGGAGGCTGAAGGAGCAGGAGCTGGAGGTCGACACCTACATGCAGCTGAAGGCAGCCTGGGCTACAATGACGCTCTATCTCAAAAGAGCCAAATAAACACATTTAATAAAATGAGGAAACCATGGGCCTATAGCTATATTGGTATTTGATCTAAGATGAACAATTTTTAAGTATCACTCAAACCCAGAATATTCTATTAAAAAAATAGCAACACTTGCTGGGTAATGGTGATACACACCTTTAATCCCAGCACTTGGGAGGCAAAGGCAGGCAGATCTCTGTGAGTTCAAGGCCAGCCTGGTCTGCAGTGTGTGTTCCAGGACAGCTAGAGGCTGTTGCCAGAGAGACCCTATCTCGAAAAAACCAAAATAATAATAAATAATAATAACCCACATTTCTCCTTAGCCTTCTTGAAAGAGACATACTTCTACATTAAACTACAGTTCCTGTCGCAGGGTGAGAATTCTGTCTGTCCTTCCAGCCGCTCATCCCTTCAAACAACCTGTCCAGTCTTGATGGACAGAGTTACACCGGGTGTACAGA
Source organism: Arvicola amphibius (assembly GCF_903992535.2). NCBI lineage: Eukaryota > Metazoa > Chordata > Mammalia > Rodentia > Cricetidae > Arvicola > Arvicola amphibius. Next base: position 12,281,918 of record NC_052064.1, read on the forward strand.
AACAGCTCCACCCGGTGAAGATGACAGATAAATTCTTAGGCTGGGATCCTACCCGCAGCCACATGGTCAAGACAGAAGTGTGTCTGCAGAACTGGTACCTAGGCTGGGGATGCTGTGTATACATAATTCAGGCAGACAGGACAGTATTACAAAAGGCAGAGGGAGCACGGTTCCTTCCATTACGGAAGTTTCCTGTGGCGATCCTGCCTGGCTGTTGGTGAGCTGGGAAAATTCAAGGATGCCCTCACATGTAGGGGTTCTGGCTATGACCCTCAGAGCAGATCCCCCTAGAGCCCTCTGTATGGGGGAACCCTGCATTCTGTCTACACAATGTTCTGCTCAGCCAAGATCAGCAGTCTGCAGGACCTTGGTATTGCTACGGATTCTTCAGATAATTCCAGATCTTAGGAACTGGGGAGAGGCTTAGCAAAACAAAATCAGGGATATTTGTTAAGGAGCCCATGGAGCCCGATAGTTTATGGAAATGACTAGACCAGGAGTAACAGGGGGGCTGCCAGGTGATCCTAGCCCTGTGTTCAAGGTGATTGAGAATTGGGGTTCCCACAGGTATCTATAACATGGGCCAATACGTGTAGTAAACATTTTGAAACTGGGCCGTGTTTGACTCATGGTCCCACAAGACTGGTACAAGCCAAACACCACAAAATGGCGGGGGAGTAGCATCCAAACTGGGTAGCATGTTTTAAAACTTATAATTTGAATGATTCCAATGTAATATGAAATTTTGAAAAACTTATTCATGTACTTTTTTTTTTTTTACCAGCTTTTAATCTGGAGACTTGTCGCCTTATGGTTTCAATGTTGGATGTATCCTTTACCTTGATGGTTGTCTAGAGTGTTTTTCTGTGGTGAAAACAAATAAATTATCTTTCGAAAACAAGTCATCTCAGGATGAATAACAAGTAAATACAAAATAGCAAGCAACCACCGAAATGCTTGGTGAAATGACTAGCTGTTAGGATGTAATTTAGTGTAAAGAACAGGCAGGAAGTTTAGCAAACGGAAGGTTGTTTAAGATTGCACAAGGAGCCAGAGGTGTTGTGGCTCATGCCTGTAATCCCAGCACTCGGGATGCTGAGGCAGGAGGATCACTGTGAGTTTGAGGGCAACCTGAGTTGGAGGCCTGAACTCTGGAGATCCTTCCTCAAGAGAGACAGGTGGGAGAGTGTGTGTGTTAGTTCAATAAGGCATCAAAGGAGAGAAGAATGCCAGCCAGTTGTTAGTCTCAGTTTGACTAGCGTGTCCCCCGCGGTACTTTCCACTGCAACACATTTTCTTCTGGTGAAATCCTTGGGTCTGAGGGCTTAGCAAGGGAATATCAGAACCCCAAACCTAGAGCGCCTAGGAAGTACGTCCAGCTCCAGTAAGAAAACTGCTTCTTACTTGGCTCACAATGCCACGTCATCAGGTGCTCAGAGCTTTAAAGCCATAAGCCGCTTACTACATCAGTTATCATTAATCATAGCAACAAGAATACAGAACATAGAATAGCTCTTTTAAAATTTAGGGTGTCTTTTTGCCATTTTTGTCATTTTGCCATTGTAACAGAAAGACCATTGCGTTCTCCTTACTGTCTTCATTCTCTCCTGAAACCATTACGCTGTGAAATGAGTCAGCTCCGGTCCTTGACTCTAGTCCAGAGAGATATGTCTGGCACCATGGGATTCAATGAATTTAAGGAGCTCTGGGCTGTGCTGAATGGCTGGCGACAGCACTTCATCAGCTTTGACAGCGACAGGAGTGGGACAGTGGATCCGCAGGAGCTGCAGAAAGCCCTGATGACAATGGGTTCGTATTCCCAACCAGAGCTTCTCCATTCACTGCTAGCTGCATTTTCTTTCTCTACCCGTGTGTGCCGAAGAACGGAAGACGGTTCTTTCTTTCAATCGTCTATTTTTAGTGTTTTTGCTGTTGTTGTTGTTGTTGTTGTTGTTTTGGGTTTCCTTGTTGCTGTTTTTACACGCCTTCAGCTTTTTCTGGCTGAGTGATGTTCCTGCCTTCCAGGATTTCGGTTGAACCCGCAAACTGTGACTTTCATTGCAAAGCGGTACAGCACCAGCGGGAAGATCACCTTTGACGATTACATCGCCTGCTGTGTCAAACTGAGGGCTCTCACAGGTGTGTTCCCCGAAACCTGCCAGCACAGCGGGAGCCTGGGAGACCCTTTCTATGACATCTCTCCATGCCTCTGAACTTCCATTCTGCCCAGTTTTTCTGTGGTTTCAAGGGGTGCATTGGTAGACCCTTCCCACAACCACTAAGCAAATGGAGCAAAACAGGCTATCCAGATATTTTTAGACGAGAGAGTAATTGCCGTGTATTTTATTTCAGCGCTGCAGCTAGAACTGTCTGCATTTAAGTGTATTTGTTTCTGGCGCTGCAGTCACAAGCTGCCCACACAAACTGTCAGGTGAATGTGGGTGTGCTACACCCACAGCCCTGATTTGTGCAGTTTCAATCGGAGTGCGGTTACGAGGAATTCTCCTCAACTCTGGGACACATGGAAAAGAATAAAAACTACTCCGTTTTGGTCAGCGGGGCTAAAATGAGTGGGATTTTGGGTCACAGCCGGTTTGCCATGTTATTGACTGTACCCATCTGTTTCTTTGCTTAAGTGGCGTGTGTGTTACTACAGTATCTGGAGCCCTAAGCTTTCACTGCAGTTAAGGGCCTCGAAAGCTCAAATGCTTCTGCTGAGACCAGTTATTTTTCTCAGATCCACGACCATGGACCACGTTCCGCCCATGATATCACTGCTATATTAAATCTTTAAATATCCCTATAGCTGACTATTTTTCTTTGGCCTTATGTGGACTGGTTGTTGAATTTAGATGTTATTCAAGTTTGATCCTGCTGCCAAATAGCTGTTGTGATTTTGGAAAAAACTGTTGAAAGAAAAACTCTATTTTCCTGTGTTGTTTTGCAGATACCTTTCGAAGACGGGATTCTGGTCAACAAGGAATGGTGAATTTCTCATATGATGATGTAAGTCTCAGTAAATAAGCGCTAGGCAGAAGACATATTGTATATAAAATAGCTTTCCTTTTTGAAGTTCCCTATTAAGAATATGGACATGGTGGCACATGTATGCATTCAGGAGGCTGAGGCAGGCGGATTGCCATAAGTTCAAGGCCAGCCTGTGCTGTGCTTGTAAGTCTCTGCCTCAAGTAAACAAACAGAAAACATAACAGGATATGGTGGTTCATGCCTTGTAATCCCAACACTTCTGAAGATGAGGCAGGAGGATTACTTCAAAACTTGCTCTTATTGACTGGGTCCTATAAGTAGATTTCCCTGGTTACTCTGAGACGGAGTGAAGCAGGCGCCATTATGATGACGTCTCTTTCAGGCTGGGATGATAGCATGGTTGGCAGACAAACATGAGGACCCGAGTTCAATCCCCAGAACCCCTGTGCAAAATGCTGGTACGGCAACACTCTGTAATCCCAGTAGTAGGGAGGTAGAGACAGGTTGTTCCCAGGACTTGCTGACCCTCCAGCCAAGCCTGATTAGTGAGTTTTAGGCCAGCGAGAATCACTCTCAGGGCAGTACCTGAGGCATGATGCTTGATGATTGTCCCTTCACCACCACATACATGTCCATCCCGACACAGCGTGCACATACATATGAAGTAATAACAAGGCCTCTTTCAAAGAGCGGTTGGCAGGTTTCAGTCAGCTGTGTCTAGAGGTGTCGTGCAAATACAGACATGTATCTGCTCTCACTGTATAAAACAAACGTCACTTAGGTAGCTTCCAGCGGTGCTTTGCATGCCTGTGTTGTTCCGTGAGAACATAAGGCAGGCACCAACTGAAATCACGATTTTAGACAAATTATTTACAGTGATAACCCAGGGAGGGGAAAAGACTTTGGCATCAGAGGGGACCTCTAAAGAGGCTTCTAAATGTCCTAATCTTTGGTTTTTCTCTCAAATATGAACCGATGAGTTGGTTGCAGGAATTAGTGGTGGGGCTCCTTACCAGTGTTGAAAATAAGCTTAGGGGGCAGGGCCTAGTGCAGTGGTTCTAAGCCTTTGAGTTGTGACCCCTTTGGGAGGTCTAACAGCCTTTTCATACAGGGATCACGTATCAGATACCCTGCATATCAGATATTTACATGACGATTCATAAGAGTAGCAAAATTATCGTTTTGAAGTAGCAATGAAAATAATTTTATAGCCAGGCGTCACCACAACATGAGGAACTGAATTAAAGGGTCACAGCATTAGGAAGGCTGAGAACCACTGGTCTAGTGGGTCTGTAGGGAGGTGACAGCAATGTCACCACGGCCAATCCTGATGTTGCTAAAAGTGCATTTCTGAGTTGCTGGAGCAGGGCCAGCTTTTCTCTGTGACGCTGAAGGAGCAGACTTTACAGGACAGGACGATGGTGTCAAAAGTGCCCGGCTAGAGTAGTAGGGTGAAGTTAGTTTGGAAGGCGTCTCACGATGAGACAGTGTGAATTTGTTCCTTGTTCTTCTGGGCAAGTACTTTTGACCATGACTGTTTTTAGACTCTTCAATACCATTTCGGATTGAAATTCTTTTATCTGTGGAAGTGATTCCTCCTTCCCATAAAAATGAGGAACTCATCGGACTTTACAATAGAAAGTTCCCCGGCTAGGAAGACTCTTCCCACCCTACATTTCATTTATGCATAACTTAGAAAGTTCAGATTTGTTTATTCTTCTTGTTTGCCCACAATGCCAATGGAAGGTGCCCACAGGGAGGCTACAGCACCCTCAGTATTTTGCAGTCTGTAATGTAACACTAATTTCCTTTTTTAAGTTCATTCAGTGTGTCATGACCATCTAAGACCAGAGAACGCGGTCTGAATACACTCAACATTCCAACTGGAGCCCGCCCTTGCTTTCTCCTGGCCTTCAGTGCTGTGTGCAGGTTTCCAACAACACTCCCGGACAACCGCCGACTGGGATCATGACTTTATATACGGCTGAAGCTTCATTTTTAATTTTGATAATAAATGCTTGAAGTTCAATAATATAAGAACAAGTCTGTTGTACCAGTCAGAACCTCCTTGAGCCATTATTAACCATGCCTTATTTTCCTGCTGTCTTTGATATAAATTTAAGTATGAAAAATATGTAAAGCAGATTATATATTTTCTCATGAGATATGGAATCTTTTCGTCAGTCTTAGCAGCTATTCTTTCTTGCCCTGAGGAATGTGGTTAAATGCTTTGTGGGGGGTATTCTTATATAAGTGACGTAGATCCATGGGGGTGCAGTACAAACCAGTGCGCATACTAGAAAGAAACTATGATCTTTAGAACTCACAGGTTTGAAAGGCTTGAGTGGACAGAGATAAATTAATGACTATCGTCTGCCTCTTTAAAAACCTATAGATAATTTGAGGGGCAAAAAAAAATCAGCATGTCCTTCTTTGTCATCCATCCAAACTTTTGTTCGTTATACTTAAAAGTCTTGTATATTCTAAGCTTAAGATTGCCAGAAAAAGACTAAAGGGAAATAAAACCATATTGACTGCTTATTTTTGAATAATGGGATTCTAGATGACTTTAATTTCCTTGATGTATTTCCCTATCTCACAAATTTTTATAATGTGTATGCTTCCATTTTAAACTGAATGTTGGGGGTGGAGAGACAGCTCAGCGGTTACGAGCATGGGCTAATCTTGCAGAGGACTCAAGTTCCCAGCACCCATGTCGGGGTGGTTCAACTATTGCCTCTGGCCGCTACAGGCACCTGCATTCAGATGCACATAAGTGTATATGCACACACATAATTAAAAGTAATAAAAATGAGTTCCGGGCGGTGGTGGCGCACGCCTTTAACCCCAGCACTCGGGAGGCAGAGGCAGGCGGATCTCTGAGTTCGAGGCCAGCCTGGTCTACAAGAGCTAGTTCCAGGACAGGTTCTAGAAACTACAGGGAAACCCTGTCTCGAAAAACCAAAAAAAAAAAAAAAAAAAAAAAAAAAAAAAAAAGAGTAAAACCAGACGGGATAAATTTTAGAACATTGTTAACATTCATTTTTAAATGCCATGTATTATTTATTGAAACATACACAAGAAAGGAAGTGAAATGAATGAATCAATCGTTGTCCTGGCTTAAACCACTGGAGTAGGATCTGCCTTCCCACTAAATTTCCAAGTCTTCTACAATCAGGTTTTGTACACACACACTTGGGAAAAAAAAAAAACTTTTTCAAATGTTTAAATAACTGGCTTTCTGGCAATGCCTTGCTATGTATGTGACTTGGTCATTCTGGGTAAGAACAAGACACTCAGTGCGGTCATCTTTGCAGAGAATTCTTACCCCACTGGGTAGTTCTGAGTATGGGACAAGTATGTTGACATTAAAAGCATCTGTGGTGCTCCTTGTTTTTTGTCTTTTGTTTAACAGTTTAGCTAAAAATGGTAAACTGTTTTCTCACTAGCAATGCATCGGTCTTGTTTCAGGCAATGTGAACATGACCGTTCACGTGAATGATTAATTATAAACCAGTGAAATAAACATTTCATAAGCGTCTTCAGCTTCAGTTCACGAATATATACTGGTAGTGTTAGTGTGTATGTTATATCTAGTCATTTCGTGTTTACTGACCCTAATCTACTGTGTGTTTAGTCAGTAAATACGCTCAGGTTACACGTGTGAAGCTGCCTGCTGTGTATTCTATGGCAAGTCTGGGTGTCATTTCAAGTGTTTTGTCTGCGATGTCACAAAGCACTGCTTTCACCTGGGACCAGGCTCCCCAGAAAAGGACCAAGGAGGGCTAGGAGGCTGGGTTTAAACTGACCAAGATTGTTTGAGGAAATTATAGTTTAAAGAAATAATAACTTCCTAAGTGAATACAAACAATAAAGAAACTGCCCCAAGTTGATGACCCATATTTAAGCGGCCCTGTCATTTGGATAAACCCAAATATGTGCTATTTAGATTTTGGTTCTGGATTTGCTTTTGGGTACATCCTCAAGTATCATACATTGTGTTTCTGGGATGCAGGTTTTAGCAATCAGTAGTTCAAGGCAAGTCTCCATCAAGAGTTGAGCATCACAGGGCAGGAGAGCATTCAGGAGGCAAATCCCTTGCTTCCTCACCAAAGGAACAGGCCAACACATGGAATACCAGTTTTTCACCTGTCTCCTTGGGGACCATGAGAACAGAATCTTCCGATAGCTTCTCAGAGATGCTGGCCCGGAAGAAAAACATGAAAGCTGTGCATCAAAATAACATAAAGTTTTTATTGAAAGTCACTTTATTGATGTCACAATGAGAGTAACATAGAAAACTCTGATATCTTATTAGCTTCAGAAGGGAACACTAATAAAATTGTGCCAGGAAGTTAAATCTCGAGTTACAGTGACCTTTTTTAAAAACAGCAAGATTTGTTTACCTACAATATGAGAACAACTTTTTAACTTGAACGGCCATAAAACAAACCACACTTGCTCAGGACAGCAATCACCATTTACATTTCTGTTGGTGTTTGCCAAAACCCAGGAGTTTTCAAACAGCATAAGAACTTGACGTGCGTGCCGAGTAGCAGAGAGGAGGCTTAAATGATGTGAATCTAAGTATATACACTTGAGTACCTGCTTCCGTGAGGTGAACCACACTGATGCTGTTAGCGCGCCCCATGGAGTGGCGTCCATTGTCTTGGAGGCTATGGTGGGGGAAGCACTGGCAGAGACCTAATGTCTACTAGCATGAACTGCTTTAATTAGGTGAAATGAGCCGTTTCTGGCGATTGTCATTGGAAATGCTAGTTTAGAGGGGCAAGTCTTCCAACAAGTTAAAAAAAAATGCTCTGAATCCTGAAGGAACCTTTTTGCTAAGCACTTCACAGTGTTTTTTTTAAAAAAAAAAATTTTCCATTAAAAAAAAAGTGTTGGGTTATTTGTACCCATTAAAAAGAGGAGCTACGGAATCACAGTTTGACATTGTGCTGGATTAAAAAGGAAAAGTGGGGTTTCATATCAGGCAGTGATACAAGTGTATAATTTAATAGGAACTCTTGTGTTCCTCCTAAGTGTCTGGATTCAGCTCAGCACTTTCTGTATTGTGTTATCTGATAAAACGTAGCACCGCTATATTTAAAGATTTGGGCTGTTTGCATTATTTTAAAACTCAACCATCAGAACAAATCCTATCCCAAAATGGTGTGAATTGAATGCGGACTATGCACACAGGCATCTGCATACATTTAGGGGAGACTAACCTTTGCTCACAAACACAGACCTGATGGCCTTGCATGCACTGACTTAATAAGAGGGCTTCATCTCACTGTATGCCTTTTTGTAAAATCAAACAGAATAAAAGACATCTTTGTTTGGATTTGATTCCATGGCTGCCTGTGATCAACACCCCTACCACTTCCAAAGCCCCTCCCCGTGTGCTGCAGGCCAATGAAGAATGCATCAGGGACACTGCACTGGACAGTAGACTACATAGAGAGCTAATACTCCCGAAGGCTGCAAAGCACGTAAGCCTGCTGCTGGCGCCCAGTAGGGCCAGCATGGCCGCTGACCATCTTGAGCTCTTGGGCCTGCTTCAATGGATGTGCACGGCGGTCTCGTGCTGGGACTAAAAGACCCAGCATCTCCCAAACTCCCTGTTGCTTATTCCCTTCCTGAGATTTATACCCTGAGACCCATTTCATAGTGACCTTCCAAGGTGCACAGTCAAAACAGCATGCGGAAAGGAAATGGAAGCTAACCCCCGCCCCCTGCATGCCTGTGCTTCTCCCTACTTTCGCCTGCATGCTAGGGGACGTTTCTTATTGAGAGGGAGAAGTCCTGCACAGCTACTAAATGGGGAACTACAGAAGAAGGAAGGATCTAGAAGCAGCCACCAAAAACCCATAGTAATGGTACTGTTTTCTAAGGCCATGGCTATGAAGGGCAGGAATACAACGGCCACGGGCGTCTTAAGCTTTGATTTTCTACTTACTTGTTGAGGACTGACTTAAGTATGGCCCATATGGGAATGGAAATGTGACCCTCTGCTTTCCAAGCCTGGGGCAGTTTTGTTCTGCACCTGCAGGGGTGGTAGGAAAAACTCTTGAGAGCTGGAAGGGCCTGCCCCACAGAGCGGATGCTGTCAGCAAGGGCCAATGGCGACCAGCAGGGACATTTTAACAGGATGCTGCTAGCACAGACAGATGGGCTGCTGGCTCGGCCAGTTTTCATGACTGTCGATGGAATTCTTTACAATATAGTGAAGGAGAAGTTGCTCACCCCACCCCTTAGCTCTCTGGTGCCCAGAGAAGAGACCCTGCATCTGAAGTCAGAGTAGTCTTGACTGCCCTGCAGGAGGAAAGTGAGTACTCAAGCCCTAAATGAAGCCCTCTTCCACAGAAATGGCAGCTTTTCATACAAAGCTAAGAGAAAAAAAGAATGAGAAATTCATCTTGACTATTTATTGTTGGGGGAGGAGGTGGGGTGCAGGTGATAGTGGTACCATCTGGCTGTGCAGACGGGGGTCAGGGGCCCTGCCTCCTTCTTATTCCCATCAGTTCTGAACTTTATTCTCGTCGTGCAGACGGCAATGCCAGACAGCCGTCTTTCCCTTTGCATTTAAGTAAGATAAAAATAACCTTACCTTTAAATAGGCAATTATTATTATATTGAAAAACAGGGGCATATCGAAAGGACTGACTAAATTTAAGGTTAAGATAGAACTATATGACCATAAGAAAATGGCAGGGTGAAATGAATCAATGAACAAACCTGGCTGAAATCCTGGAAGAAGAGAGGAGAAATGGCATACTTTCCCTGGCTCAAAGGTAACCATGACAAAATAGCAAAGGACAACAGGTAAAGTAACTACAGAGGCAGGGGGGTAACGGGCAGGAAGAAATCATGCAGATATGTAAGGACAGCAGAAGCAGCCATGTGGATCTGTCCTGGAACACACAGCAGCCTCCCACCCACACCCTGGGAAGGCAGAGAATATTTAATTTTCTCGTTATTGTGACTGCGCTGAGACAACACCATCCATCTTTCATACGTAAATTCTCTGTGGGACTGACGTTCTGTGCAGACAGTATTTTAAAAGCCGTGTGAAACACGAAGAAAAGAAACAGTATAACGAAATAACGCGTCCAGGTTACAGCACTCAGAAGGCATCTCAACCCCAGGCAATGCTTCTGTCAAGGAACCTAAAGACGGGTTATTCCTCACTTAGCATCTAAGTGAGGGGCTGGGATGGACGGTTCAGCCACTGAAGAGCGCTGAGAATCGCTTGCTGCCCATCCAAGGAGCACCCACCTCCCCCTTTCTGCAGACTGCATGTAACTGCCGTCATTTTCTATCTGGCTGAGGTTGGGAAGAGTTAGTTGGTCTGGCCAGTCTGTTCCTTAAGGATTCTCTGTTACTGCAGGCCTTCCTTGGACACACAGTGGGAAGGCTTAAACGTTCCTTTATGAGAACGGACAAGAACATCCCAGGCCTCTGGGCTATCTGCAGTCCTACTGATGCCAAGATTAGGAGGAAGAGAAGCGGCAGCCAATGAACACATTACTGCCTTATCCATGGAGTGATGACCCCAGGACACACTGGGAAGTGTCGATGTTAGCTGCGTGACTCAAATCACTACCGAGCTTCAAAGACATTTAATAAAGGAATGATCATTGTGCTTGTCCTTGGTTCCATGAGTCTACTCTGTCTACCTCGGTGAGTGAAGTCATACATAGTCGGATGGAATGATCTACACCACCAATATCGGCGGGTGTACTGATACATACTTCTTGAAGCTAACCGTCAACACTAAAGTGTGTTAATTCCAGAAACAATTCTAAGAGTGCTTAAACATGGGAGACAGATACCTTGATGAAAACATTAAAGCTCTTATATTCCTAAAATCACGCTGCAAGTCAAGAAAATCCTTTTCATCCCATCACATACGGGGATTACAAATGAATGCAGCCGTCTTTCCCAAAAGGCACGTGATAATGATTGTAATTTTCCATAATAACTTCAGAAAGAAAATAATTGATGAAGAAAGACAGGTGGGGAGACAGATAACCAGCTCACGAGCTAGCCACGTGTGCATTCCCAAGCCAGGATTTATGTAACTAACTCTAATACAAAGCATATTTACACGAGGCATCTTCATTCAAAGGTATAAACTCTTCTCTTGTAGCCAAAATAAACCTTATATTACACTAGCCTTCTATATACGCAATGCCAGAAAACACTCAGTGCACCCTTGAAGCGATCTGGTTCAAAAGTCATTTCATTTGCTATACCTTTCCATTGGTCATCTGCCTGCCCTTCCATCCTGGCCTGAAGCTCAGTGGTGAACATTGTTCAACTCATCCATGCCTTTGTCTTAGTGAGCCATCAGCAAACTCCATCCTTTCCTGTCGTGATAAACGTTGTTTTTTTTTTTTTTTTTTTTTTTTTTTTTTTTTTTTTTTTTTTTTTTTGCTGTATACTTTTGTCTGATTAAATTGGTTTTCTAAACATCTTCAAAGTGTTTCTGAAGAGTGGACCATTACAAAAGGCATGAACTGAGTTATACCGCTGCCTTCTAATCCGGCCCTTCAGTTTGGGCATCTAAGAATATCCGACACAGAGGTGAGACAAGAAACCAAATGTAGAGCACATTTCTGAGGTCTGGTCTGATAGCCCTATCCTCATACACAGCAGTAAGGATGTGGAGGCGGGGTCAGAAGCGTATTCCACAGCAGAGCATGTGACTGAGCTATCAATTTTTGAGTGGTAAAACTGCATTAGAAAAGCTATTAACTTTTCATTTTAAATGACAAGATTTCACATAGAATACTCAATTTTTTTAAAGGATCAAAATGTATAGGGCCCAAAACCCCTGGTGGCTCTTCTCCCTGCAGGCTGATGGTTGCCTTTGCAGCTACTGCATCTACGTAGCCTTAGACTTTATTTAAACTTATATGCCTTGTTGAATCTTCTACCCACCATCTTCTTCAAAGTCAGCCAGAATGGCCTGCTGGGACTTACATCCCAGTGATGAGAAATGCATTGAAGTTGTGAAAACAGGTCACTCCTTCCACGGGCAATAATGGCTGAAAGGATTTTGTTAAGAAACCCAAACTTCAGGCCCGGAAAGGGCTCAGGTATTGGCCAGATGGGAGCTAGCCATTCAGTGGTCTGTGTCTTTTGTGCATCCAATCTGTCTCAGCAAGAACCTTCTGGAGGGGAGGGCACTCCATGGCCTCCCTGGTACCGAGCGAGAACAGCTACTGTGACAGGAACCATGCGTCTTAGACATGGAATAGACAAGCTGGCAGGTTCCGAGAGAACCTGCCAGCTCTAGCGTGTCCTGAGGCTGCACAGCTACCACACATCTGGACTCCACCTTCAGCCAGACGCAAAGGCCGGACGTCTGTCTGAGCATTTTGATCACTTACTCAACAAAACCTCCTCCAGACCGTACGCACTTGAAAGGGAAGTCACAGGCTTTAGACGAAGGCCGGTTACAGAAAGATACTTTTACAGCACTGACCGCTATGCTCACAACACCATCCACTGACACTCTGAAGACGGCAGGATGAAGGACAGTAACAGAGTTGTGACTGACTGTTTTCAGGCATTTGGCAAAATACACTTATATGTAACAGTTACTGTTTAAATTTAAAAATGTTTACATATGTACAGTTGTCCTTGTTCGCTAATATAAATATGAAAAGTAAAAAAAAAATAAAAATACATTTTAAAGTTAGCATATGGGTATTGGCCTCTCAAAGCGTTACAGTCCCGCAACCTGCAGAAAAGTCCTATATGCCTCAGCCCTGCATGCTAGTTCTATTATGGGATGTTGTTTCCTTGTCTATGGAAAACAATGAACAGAAGCTTCATGCATACGGCATTACTGCTTGCAATGAGGATGTGTTTCAGAATGCCCAGTTCTGAATCCACTTCGGTCCCTCAGGAAAACCTGCGACATTTGGGTCCTGTGAGTTAATTTTATTGATATTCTACACATATCGGTCATGCGGGATTATCCATTAACATACCAATACCAGACCATAAGTGGTTCCGCGTCATAGGAACATTCTAGGAGTTCCTTACTGTTTGGCTAAACCTTATGCCGACGACAAGAAGAAAATGGCATCCAGGTAAGAGCTGTGGCTGCCTCTCCTCTGGCATCTCAGAGGCCTTCTAAGCGTCTGAAGAGCTGACAGATTGCAGTGAGTCTGGGTGGCTGGGTTCCTATAAAAGTTGAAGTAAACAGTTTCGATGTGACACATGTAAACGGTTGTTCTCAAATGGACGTCTCCCATAGCTGTGGAGAGAGGAGAGCAAAATCAGACACTGGGAAAGCAGAAAGCGGACTTTCTGGGCTGTGAGAAAGGATTCCAACCATACGTCAGTAGCAATGGTGCATGCTCTCATCTAAATAGATAAAAGAAATACACGAACTTTTAGCTCTCTCTGAACCTGCTATTAACATTTCTTCTTTGTGTGTGTGATGGGCACATGTATGAGAATGTGCACGTGCCCATGCAAAGGCCTGAGGTGGCCAGACGAGGACTTTGGGTACCATCCCCTAGTGATCCTCATCTCATTTCCTTAAGACAGTGAACTCCTGGACTTCACCTTGCCTCTAAAGGCACATGCACCAAACTCAGGTCTGCATGCCTCCACAGCAAATTCCTCGCTCACTAGGCCATCTCCCGGCTCCAGCACCAACCGTTCTAACAATTGCCACCTTTTGATGAAAAACAAAAAACCTCTCATCATCATTTCGTGTTACTTAAAACTTCGAACAAACATTATAGCTCTCAAATTGCAAACTTGTAAATATTATTTTTAAGCTGCCTATTACCTTTATTTTCCCAAGTGTATTGCCCAATGGAATAATGCCTCTCAATCACAGCTTTGTAAACACATCTGGAGAAAGTGTGTGTGTGTCTGTGTGTATGCATGTGTGTTCATGTATGTGCACATAAGAGATGTACACACATGCATGCCTGTGCACATAGAGATGAGAGGTCAATATCAAGTGTCTTTGTTCATGATTCTCCACTTCACTTTTTGAGATGAAGTCTCTGAACTTGGAACTCACGGTTTTGGCAAGACTAGCTGGCCAGCAAGCTCCAGGGTTCCTCCTGCCTCTGCCTCTGCCTCTGCCTCTGCCTACTCTAGGATTACATACATGCACCACCATACCTGGCCTTTTACATGGGTACTGGGAATTTGAACTACAGTCTTCATGCTTGCACAGCAAACACATTACCAACTGAGCCAGCTCGTTAGTCCTAATACGCAGAAGTTTTAAAATCCACACCAATTAAATCAAATGGGATTTAGCTTTAAAATACTTTGGAGCTCTACAGACAATTCCCATGTCCAGTCAAGGCTAAGAAGTTTGACTCCATTGATACCAACACCATCCCCTAAACACTACTGTGGGCCTATGAACACGCCATGCACTTCCCAACTGTAGCGCTGACTGCGAGCAAACTGTTCTCTAGGAGCTGACGTGCTAGAGTAGAAGGATGCGTGCTTCCCCATCCTCCCTTTCCTTTGCTTCCACTATCGGTTCTTCATGCAGAGCCTGGTGAGATCTATTTTGTGCACTAATTGCCTTCATGGACTGCAAACTACTCTGGCACGCTCAGACAGGCGCCTCAGGTCACCAGAGAAGGAGGTCTGCCAGTGAAATACAGTGCAGTCTATATGACTCATATATAAATATTTTACACGAAAACAAAGGAAGTATTATTAGAGCGGCTTAAGTGATATTTGACTTTCATCCAAATTCCATTTTAACAGGATATATGAGATATTTCATGGCATGTAAATTTTGGGGGAAGAAAAGGAGACAACACGATTAGTATTTCTTTTCTGTTTTGTTTTGTGAGACAGAGTATCATGTAGCCCAGGCTAGCCTCTAACTCACTATGTATCTGAGGCTTGCCTTAGTCTCCTGATCACCTTCTTCTACCAATCAAGGGCTTTAGTCATGTGGTACCATACTGAGTTAAGTGTATCTTTCTAGGTAGGTTACTTTAATGTGCTTGCCCAAACCTTCATGGAATTTTTGTTCCAACAGAAATTACAGCATACTCCACAGGCATGGCAAAGCCACTTGAGCTACCTACCTCAGGCCAGGTTTATACATCTTTCCTAGTACAAAGATCTATTCTGGAGCTGGAGAGATGGTGTAGTGGTTTAGAAAACTTGCTGCTTTTTCCCTCCAGAGGACTCAGAGTCAATTTACAGCACGTAAACACGTGACAGTCTACAACTGTCTATCACTCCAATTCTAGTGGGTCCAGCATGTTCTTCTAACCTCTGGAGGTACCAGGAATACACACAATGCACACACATGCATCTGTGTACTCATATATAGAAAATATATACTCATATATAGAAAATGAAAATAAGTTGTAAATGTTTTTTTTAAAAAAAAACCTTTGTTATTTGGAACCCAATGGGAACTTTCAAATCTAAGGCTCTTTTGAAGTAGAGAGGAAACAGTACTACTGGGTGTCCCAGGCAAGGAAAACGTGAACGCTTAGACAGTGGTCTGGGGTAGGAGATGGAGCTTGCAGGAAAAAACAAACAAATAAACAAAAACCAAAAGCGTTGAAGAAAACTAAAAGTCCTGATTATCCCGAACAGAAACGAATAAGGCAACTACAACATCATCAGTAGCAACAGACATGATTGCCCACACCTGTGTGGCTGTAATGGCAGGCTCGCTGATGCGGTTTCCCACAACCCACCAAGACATCTGGGAGACAAGGGCCACCTACACAGCCGGATTCTTCTAGATGGCCCACGACTGTACCATGTAACACAGACCAAGTCAGAACTTCTATACCACTATCCCAGCATAGAGTCCTCGCCATCGCATTGCTCAGCCCATGAGAAGAGCACGGGGTACCCATTTCTCCTGGGAACTGTCATTTCCACGAGTTCTTATATGTTAACATCTTTAATAATCTACACTTGGACACCGTGACCGCTGAGAGAATACCCCAGCTTGACGGAGCGAAACCGTGATGCAGACGGTTTATCTGGAGGAGACGTAAAGTGTTAGACTTACGCTACGGGAAGGGAAGGACCACAGCACCTTGACTATCACAGAGCATAACACAAACGCCATGACGTCGATCAACAAGGCCTGAAAATCTAGTCCCGGGAATCTGAGTTTGGTGTGGAATATTTCTTTAACTGTGTGAAGCTGTGTCACTGTGATTGTTTTAATAAAAAGTTAAATGACCAATAGCTGAGCAGGAGGTGTGGGCGGGACTTATGGACAGAGAGAACTCTGGGAAGAAGAAAGGCGGAGTTGCCAGCCAAAGGTGGAATAAGCAGGATGGGCAAAACGGAGATGAGGTAACGAGCATGTAGAAGAATATGGGTTAAGTTATAAGAGCTAGTTAGAAACACGCCTAAGCTAAGGCTGAGCATCCATAATTAATAATAATAAGTCTGCATGCCATTTTTGTGAACCGATGGCCCAAAAAGAAAGAGAGTTTACACGAATTATTCTTCAACTCCCTCTTATACTATTTCCAGCACTGACATACTATAGAGGTAGTTTTCACAATGAACAAATGTCATTTCTTATTTGTACAGACTTTATGTTTACAGTGACCTGACCAGCTGAGTTTGTTTTGTGTTTTTGTTTGTTTGTTGGTGGTGTGGTATTTGTTTGCTTGTTTGTCTGGTGGTGTCCCCTTCCCCCCGAGTTGGTCAAGTTAAGTATAAATGACCTCATAATTTTGATTCAATATCTATTAGGTTCTGAAACACCTTTAGATATAAAAATTCTCCAAACCCTGTGCTGGATAAATCTGTGGAGATTGTAAAAGCTTCACCTTTTTTGTTCTCCTAAGAGCAACATCATAATGTAACTGGCCATGAGGGGTCTGGACATCAATGATCATTCTTTCCGGGTCTTCATTTCCTGAAGCCTCTGAGGGCTGGACTGACCTATCCAAATTCCAGTTTATTCCAGATTTCACAGAATGAATGCACTGGGGAATGCTGTGAGGCAGGGTATACCAACTAAGGTGGACAAGGGATCTAATGTTTAAATAGAGTTTCTGGTAAATTCTGTTTTTAATCATCAGGATGAATATCTCCATACTTGTTTTGAATTTGGCTTTCTGGGGGCAGGAGGGATGGCTCAGTGCCTATGAATGTATGCAGCTCTTGCAGAGGACTGGAGTTTGGTCCCCAGCACTCATGTGAGGCAGCTCAAAATTGCCTGCAACTCTAGCTCCAGGGGATCAAACGATGCCCTCTTCCGGCTTCCGTGGGACCAGCACTCAAATGCACAGATCTTTTAACACACGTGCACATAAATAAAAATAATAAAAATCAACCTTGTTAAACCTTGGCTTTTTGGAGGCCATAAGTATGGCATAGAGTTAGAGCATTTCTTTTTCTACCAAGGCAGCAAGGCCCTGGGACTACATACTCCTTACCATAAAACCAAGTTTACTTTAAAAAAATAAATTGAAAATTCTGTTAAATTTTACTATACCCTTTGTAGTATTCTTTTAATATTACAGATTTTCAAGTATTTTCCCTTTGTATCTAAATTCTACCTTTGGTACCAAGACACTAATCTGGTTTCCATTTCTAATAGGTTCCCATTTCTAAACACCTATTGAGTTGTAGCAAGCCAGTGGAAGGCCTGAGCAATCAAACTAGACATGAAGAAAGAACTAACTAACTTAGTTTTTGGAATTCATGACAGAGATATTAAAAAGATTTTTCAAAGTTTCTTAAAGCAAAATACATCCTTTTTTTTCAAACCCAGAGATGAGTAAAACAGTAACAAAAAATAAAGACATAAGTATAGAGTACTAGGCCGGGCAGTGGGGGCACACACATTTAATTCTAGTCTTTAGGAGGCAGAGGCAGGTGGTTTTCTAAGTTTGACCAGGCTGGTCAAGACTACATGGAGAAACCCTGTCTCAAAAAAGGTATAGACAGACAGACAGACAGACAGACATAGTATGTGTGTGTGTGTGTGTGTGTGTATATATGTATTATATATATATTCTAGAACCAGGCCTAATGGTCATGCCTATAATCCCAGCACTCAGCATGTCTGTGATCCCAGCACTGAGCAGGCTGAGGCGAGGATTCTCATGAGCTTGAATCCGGCTTGGGCTACATAACCAAATTCTGTCTCAAAAAATGGGGGGGGGCGGGTTGTAGATGAAAAGTAAGCTCAAATACAACTAAGGATAAAGCAAGGATAAAGCATGCGGGAATTGCTGTGTACCCTGGCACTCTGTCGGTTCACTGTCTTCTCCTCATCAGGAAGCGGAGGCATCGGGTACGGGTATTTTCTGCTGGAGGCAATAGACCCAGTGGATGAAGAAGGAGACTTGGCAGGAGACAGGGTCCTGAGATGTCGAGAATATAAGAAATACATTATTATGTCATGCCTGGTATCACTCTCCAAATATCTACAAAGCAGACTCAGAGCAAGCCCCTGATAGCCACGTTCACTGAGCGTCTACAGCAGAGCTTTAACTACTCGGGAGACAACTGTCGCTCTGGAATGCTGTGAATCTAGCTCCCTAATTCAACAGCAGTGATGGAATGTCTAGCTGGCACTACACACAACCACTCTTAAACTACGAAGCCAGTAATGAAATTTCATTTACAATAACAAGGTAACGTGGAAAAGGGGGAAACCTTCTAAGAACTCATCACAGTAAATTACGTAGACAGCATATTAACATTCTACTTTATTGTACCACTTCAAATGCTACTCTAAGTACAATAATCTCAAATAAGATCTTAAAACATAACCACGGATGTATTCATCGGTTGCTAAGTCATACTCTACACAAAACTCATGCATCAGAGACCCGTGTGTTAGTTGTGAAGAGCAAAGGGGAATACAAGGGTTTTAATAACAAATTAGTAGACATGCAAGCAGTAAGGAGTGCAGAGTTTCAGCCAAACAAAGTCTGATGAGAACATACAAAAACAGTCTGCTTCATCCCTAGATCAGAGCTTCTCGGAAAGCAGCAGCCATACACTGAGGTTAGCTCTTCCTATTGTAGCTGCAATACTTGTGACTGTGCTGAGCACGCTAGGAGAGACGTGTTTGCGCCTAGCTTATCTGTGAGAGCGCAAATGGAAGACCATTTAACTGGTTAGACCACTGCATGGTAACTCAAGTCCTCCTCTGCCGTGACGCATCAGCCTGGTACTGTGGCCATCAAACACCGGGCAGGGCAAGACTCCATGGCTCTCAAACTAATTTTCATTTTTTTTAAGACACTGGATTCAATCTAACACTTGAAAATGCCTTTTCCTATATACTCTGAGATCCACGTAAACATACCTGATTGATTTGAAAAATCAAGAGTGGCTCTATTCACTTTTAAACTTAACTCCTAATGTTCCTTCTGTGTTCGTTTGAAACTTACTCAGGATGGCTCCCTACTAGGGACTGCTGTAAGGCAGCCAGAAAGCTACTAGGCTTCTCTTATGCTGACACTCTCTGGACTGGGAAGGTGGAAGTAAAATAGTACTTCAATATCGCTTCAGTTCTACACAGTGTGTGTGTGTGTGTGTGCGCGTGCGCGCGCGCGCGCGTGTGTGTGTGTGTGTGTGTGTGTGTGTGTGTGTGTGTGTGTGTGTGTGTGTGTGTCTGTCTGTCTGTCTGTGTCTGTGAAGATGTGCATGTATATACAAGTACATGTGCACAGGGTACTTCAGCCTCTGGTACTGGTCCTCAGGCGCAACCTACCTTATCTTTTGAGACTGTGTCTCACAGGCCTAGGGTTAAGCTAGGCTGCCTGGTCATTAAACACCAGGGATTGGCCTGTGCCTGTAGCCCCAGAACTAGGATTACAAACACAAGGCACCATTCCCAGTTTCTTCGTGTGGGTTCTAGGGAAGGAATTCATATAGTGCAGAAAGTGTGCTCCTGGCACACAGATTTATAACTTAAAAAACTAAATAGTTTTTAAAGTAAATTGAGAATAAACAGGACCGTGATCATTAGGAAGCAGACACAATGTGTATAAAAGGGGTGTGAAACGTGCATGTAAATGCTACTAAAATGACCTTGATTTAGCTTTTTAGCTCAATCATTATGAGATTTAAAAGATTCAAAGTTCGGGAAAGGTAGTCAGATAAACAAATAAATCTCATTTACTTTAAGGTCATGGAAACCAAGTCCTCATTTTAGTTTGCTGCAACAGGTGTGTGTGTGTGTGCGTGTGCGTGTTAGTAGCATGAGCTGTTAGCTTACAGTGTCATAGCCACATCAGCCTTAACTTGGCCATGGGCTCAAATGATCAACACTGTACATTCAAAACCATTCCAATGAGAGGTGACTGAACACTCAGCCTTGTTCTGAAATCATCTTTGCCTGGGCACCAACAATAGTGAGTTAAAAACAAACCAAAACAGGAGGTGTTCTTCAGACCCCCACAGAAGTGGTTCTGCATGACTATACCCAGCAGAACTGTAGCTAGTGCACAGGCCCTGAAGGGAAGGTGAGAAGCCAAGCAGGACATTTTTAGTGGTGGAAAGACAGAGAACGGATTCTGGTGTGGATGGAAAAGCCCAGAGCAGAGATCAAAATGAAAGAGAACAAGGCGAGGTCAGTTAGCTTAGGGAAAATGAACTGACAATCTATCACAATTGCTGAAGGAAGGCCTTTAATTCTAATCTGGCTTCCATTTAGCCAAGTTATCAGCCGCTCTCATTCAGTTACAAAGCAAAACGAATTTCTGGATAAATATTAGCCATTTATCCTTATGACAGTTTTTAAAACCATAACTACGGTGGGGGCACCATAGAATTATGTAATGAAGACGTGCTCGTCTGCCAATGGATTGTGGTGCACCTCGGGACTGTATCAGACCTCTGGAGCTCCTTTGCAGACAGCTCTGTAAATCCTGGAAGCAGACACAGAGCTGTGTTCACATGCTAATTTTATAATAATCTGCTCCAGAAAGATTGAAGTGTCCTCGGTGAGGAACTGAGCATCCACAACCTCACAGCAATCACTGAGAGATGGGAGAGGGAACGGTCTTGAGAGTCTTTGAACAGCCACGCTCCAGTTCTGTTTCGGATGTTTATGAGATGGGCTACTTTGGATAAGTCTTTGTACCCCAGTTTCCTCCATGCACAGAAAGGAGCCAAGAATGCCCACCTCTTGGGATGTGAGGAACAGATATACAATGGGCATTTGACACCTTACTTTCTAGAATTTGCTTGCGGAGCTAATGTGGTTTCCATGGATCATGCCGGTGATATGAGTGATCAGTTGGACAGCGCTCAAGAGCGCGGACACCTCCTGGGGACTTAAAAGGCAGTGTCCTGGGCAGAGCTGCTCCCAAGATCTGGAGGTGGTGACCCAAAGCTTTTCCTCTGATTGCACCTACACTTTTCCAGTGGTCTGGATACATTGGCAGCACAGTTAGGATAAGCACTGTTATATGAGAGCGAGCTGAAGCCCTCCTGTAGGCTCTGCAATATGGCCTTGGAGCTCAGGGATAGGACCTTCTCAGTTTGCTGCAGCCACTACATCTCCACTACATGCTGTAAGAATGGAGCAAATCTAACTCCACATGCGTGATTAAGAAGGTGACCTGTGTCCTTGTCTGTGGACTTTGTCAAGAGAGTTCAAGTACAAGGTTGGTGAAGCCCAGGCCTAGGTGAGAATGCACTTAGGCCTATGGGGCTGGTCTGGTTGGAGGGTAGACAGAATCATGGTGCTCAAGCTGGGACCTAGCTCAATTACTTTCCACTGCCACCGAGATCCAGAGCTGATCTCCAAGTCTTACCTGCACAACCCTTATTGATCTAAAAGGACAGCAAGATCACAACTGTCCAGGAGCTTTATCATTTAAACAAAAATGGAGATTTTTCATTATCAATTCCTAATGTGACTTTGTGCTGTAGGTACCAACATCTCTGATTAAAAGATGAGATAAAGAAACCCTCTTGGATTTCTCTCATAGCTTGGCTCGTGCAACCAGGGGTGCTGAAGCAATTTCCCCATCCAAATGGTGCTCAGTCAGACAGCTTCTGGGCAGACTCGGGGGACTGACTTTAAGAAATGGGGACTCTCTTGAGTTACAGCAACTTCTCAGCTCACCCAGGGGAGGTGCATAGACTCTTCCAGGGGACCATTTTATAAATGACTCTGTATAAATGCTGTCAATTTAGAAATAAAAGTCCTAACCTATGTAGGACCAAACTCATGCTGTTTTGGTTCCATGGATGGGACAAATTACAATCTGCCCAAAAGCCTGATAAAGAAAAAGAAAAAAAAAAAACAGGACTGCAGGTGAGCCAAGATTCCACATAACATCAAAACCATCTTACCTGTCTTCTTGCTGTTGGCCATCGTGGGAGCTACGGGTGGAGGTGGGGTGTTTGAATGTGAGTGTATATGTTTATGAGGTTCAGTGTGGGGCAGTGTGGGGCAAGCGGAGGGCAGGAAAGGAGAGGAAGGGGGACTGTAAAAGCAGGATGTATTTTCGTGAGCAGGCAGCAGTTATGCTCACCTGGGGTATCCGCAAAAGCTATGGATCAAAGTAAAACGCAGGGAGGTCTAATCATTTTCTCAAACTATATACAGCTAAACTAAACGGTACACTGGAAGAGAAACTCCACCTGGTGCGGGTGCCGGGAGTTAAAAAGACATAGCGCATTTCCTATCTGTTCGGTGCTGACCCGTGTGATGGCGATAAGGAGCACGGAAACTCGAACTGTGCTCGGAAGAGGCGGGGACCGAGGCTCGGTGTCCTCTTTACATTAGTTTTCCATACAGTAATCCAATATAAAGTGGGCATTTACCTCTAGGTAATCAGCTACATTAAAAAAGAGTGGGGGGAGGATGGCACGGAGAGGCCTAGGAAATGGCCCCTGGTTTGTAGTAGACGCTCCGGGGAACTGGGGAGATGGGGATAGTTTTAGAATGCGTTAGTCGGCTGTTTTCTATCTGCTTCCTGCGTTTGAACATGAAAGTCCTCCACCGCTTTGTGGAGAATCTATAGCATACTCTTCTCAGCACAGCCCAATGCTAGCAAATGGCTCTACGGGACAAAGAAAGCTAAGCTCACCACATGCTATCATACGAGCAATAGTATCTCAGCTGTTTCCCAGTTCGATCAAATCATTGTTTCTGCTTGAAATAAAGTTCCAGTTTAATTTCTTTGCAAGTTTTCTTTGAGTTTTTCTATGCACTATGCACTCTTAATGGTAAGCAGGAAAAAATATAGTATGGAACTTCTAGATTATGAAAATTAAATTGTTGAGGTTAATAGTGGTTGTTTATTAGTGGGGGGGTATGTTTCATGCCCATAGAACACTACATAGCATAAAATGAAGAGAAAGCTACTAAAAAGCTCCAAGAGGTGACAGGGACATGCACTGAATGGCAACCCTTTTCAAATGGCTTCATTTGAAACATTCAGAGAAGAACTAGACTCGCCCAGGAAGCCAAATACATCAAAAGGCAGCGAATGAACGGGGCGCCTTTCCGCCTACAGGAACTTGTATTAGGAGAAACAAGGGAGAGAGAGCCAGTCACACTACAGTACGTGTATGTGCTGGGAGAGTGTGGAAGGGAGAGAAAAATGAATTTATAAAATACCTAAAGTAGGGTCCTTCAGTGTTTTTATTCACATCTTCTACCCACTTAGCTACATTATAGTCTCTTTTGAACCATGGGTTTAAATACCTGCAGAAAGCAATGGAAGGAACAAGAAAGCAGAACAAGATAGAAAATCTGAAAATACACAGCACAAGCTTAGCCACGATGTTTTCACCCTCCAAATGCAAGTGACTACGGCAGATAAACCAGGGTGGACGCTGGCCAGGTACTATGAGGCCGTCTGCACAATGGCATGAAGATAACCTCAGCTACAAGGCATGAGGCACTCTACAATGTAGTACGACGTTTCGAGGAAAGCCTCTTCCAGTGGCTTTCCGCTGGCGGTCAGAAACTCTCTCTTTATCAAAAGGCTCATTAACCCACATCAAAAGCAGCTTCCCTTTCTCAAGCCACTTCTCAGCTGGCTCCTTGGTTTTCAAATAATATTGGTGCTTTTTGAAACTATTCAGGGTGGCTGCAATTCCAATCTGGTATTTTATTTAGGCACATATAACCTCAGACAATTTAAAGGAGCCAAGTTCTATTTATAGGCAAGACATGCTTTTTACACACCCACTGTTTTACTCTCTATAACAGAGACTGAGGGGTGCTCTCCAGCTGACTTTTGTGAGGAACAGAAAGGGTATGGCCCTGACCCTGGAGTCCCCAAGCACACAACTCAAGTTGGCCTCCATGATTTTGAAGCTAGGGTCAGGGATTTAATCGCAGCCCCGCAGTTCCGCCCTCCTCTTAGTGCACTCCAGACTAAAATGCTCATGGCTGCTTGAGGAAACAGCCCTCAGAAGTTGCTTTCCAAAAGAACGGCTGCCAGAGAGTGATACTAGCATCTCCCCATGGATCTGGCGGCAGTGACACCAGGACAGCCATGCAAATCTCACAGGCATCAAAACTGGAGGCATAGTGGTTGCTTTCCACAGAGCCCTTTGATTTTTTTTATTGTGGAGCCAAGCAAAAAACACATCCCCTTAGGATCTGCTCTTATAAAATAACAGTGATTTGACAATTTCAGCATTGGAAGAATTTGGAGGTTTTACTAGGCTTTCTCTTCTAAAAAGTAGCTCCATGGTACTACCGTCAACGAAGATTTATTTGTAAACAAATCTGGTGAAATTATAAAACATACTAATTTTTAGTTAAGATTTACTTCTTTCCCCCATATTTAATCTTTGAGTTATTTATAAATATATTTAAACCAAAACTACTAGATTTCCAGTTGTATTTAAAAATCAGATTATTTCTCCATGGCTCTTTTCCTCACTTCGAGCCATTAAGAAGGTATTATTCTGCAAAATAAAAATTAGGATTCCACCCTGGAAGAAAGGTTCTGTTGATTTTTATACTTATAAGACCATTTCCGCTAAGATACGTCTCCTGATTCGGGAAGAACTCACATTAGTTTTGCCTTTAGCCACAACCTTTGCCAACTTGCACTTTTCACAGAGATAGCCAATGAAAATCCGCGTGAACATTTCCACTGGGACTTGAAACAGCAAGAAAAGGTTCCAAAGCGAGTGCAGCCGCTGATGGCACGGATGGCCTCAGAATAACCATGGGGAAAGCTCATGCAGCCTCTGTCAGGGAAACACTCTGTGTCCCACAGGCAGGAAGCCACTTCCTGGGGGAGACCTTTGTCCCTTTCACTGGCAGTCTCTGAAACTCAAAGGACAGGGGTATGGCTGACCCGCAAAAATTCCAAACACATAGCTTGACTTGGCATGTGATGGACCTTCGCCTCGGTTTCAGATCTGTGCTGAGCGCTGTGGGGACCCGGCACGGTGGCGAGAGCGATGGGCCTTTATCGACTACAATAAACCTGCCTATATGGCTTGACTTAGCGTGGCGTGTTAGTGCAACATGCAAAAAGAAAAAAAAATAATGCGCTGGACAGGATAGGAGAACCTCTTCGTGTTCTCCAAGATGGAAAGCAGGTGCTGACTGGGTCAGGAGCACCACTGAGCAGATATGGGGGCCTCTGTCAAAGATCAAATGACCCTGCTCTCAGCCAAGGGAGGGGCTTTGAGGGGGATTAACGTGGCAGCCCAGAGTGAAGGGGCAAGCGGAGACTGACCTGTGATCCCGACTCCCTGTCTGGGGGCTGGCAGAGCCCCCTGGGCTTATGCCTTGGGATGGGATTGTCTGGGCGAGGGAGTGCCCAGGCTCAGGAGCTTGGGGCTCCCTCCTGTAAAAACACAATATATAATACAAAGTCTAAGCCAAAAAAAAAAAAAATTCTATAGCGTGAACAACAGCAAGGAAAATGCAAAATCTTGGAGTGGGAAACCAGTAGAACCAACAAGGACAGTTAGTGCTTTGTTTTGTTTTCTAATTTATAGAGCATGCTTGGTGGTGAATGTTTTAATCCAGGCCCAAACTGTTCATCTTCCTTTGCGATGATGTGGTTCTAAAGGGGATGGTGAAATAACAGACCTGAAACAGTTCTTACTACAGATAAAAAGATGTGCTTCCTGTGGCCATTCTGCTCCTAGTATAGTCACACAAATATAGCATTATGTCATCACCAAATGGGATGACTTATAGAGAGAAAGTATAAAAAAGCTGCTAACCTAATTTTTGATATGTTATGTATCAGAAATTCGTATTTTTCCAGAAATATGTAAATGTGTATGCGGGTATGGAAAGACAGTTCCCATACAAGAAAGTTTCTAGTCATGGACAGTCAGCTTCACAAACTTGGCTCCAATGAATGAATAGGAGTCATGCACCCAAACTCAGAAAATTCTGAAAAAGCTGAGGGAACCTTCTTTACTGAGAGATTTCTATTATACTGTAACATTAAATATTAGAACTTAATTATATCACAGGCAAGGTTTGATAAAGGCTATCCCTAATACAATTTTATCATGTGATATAAATAAATAGAATTTTATACGTTTTTAAAATCAATGCTTGCCCTAGAAAACACTCTATGAATATTGGTGAACATCGAAGGTTCTCTGGGCCTGACCCCACTGCTTTAGTGCCTGCTGACCGTTTGTCTCCTTAGGAGCTGTCCAAGCCTAGTCACAGAGATACTGTTCTAGCACTAAAAGTCCACAGAGGAAGTTCCAGAGAACATTTCACAGATGTACTCGTAATCTTATGAGCAACCAGGATAAGCTGAGGAGCCCTCTTCCCAGGTGGCCTCATGCAAAACAAACCAAATAACATTCCAGGAAGAGTTTATCTGCAGTGAGCCCTACAGCACCCAAGCACTTGGGAATGCATAAGATAAACTCCAGTAGGTTAGTTATTCATGATGGACGTCTAAGATGCCATTCTGGACCATGCAATGGTATCACTTGAAACTGCTATTATTTCTAAGGTAAAAGTATCCTCTAGTAAATGTTGACAAGCCACTTACAAGACAATACCATTCAGGTGGAAGGTCCAAATTTCAGGGCAATGTTATTATTCCTGGACTGAAAAAGGCAGGGTATATGATGGAGAAGCTAATGTAAGTTTCTAAAAAGCAGTTAACAGACACCTGCTACTCAGACTCTTTTGTTCAAAGTAGTCAGAGGTCCTGGGAAGAACTGCAGCCAGAGTGGGGTGTGAGCAGAGATGCCAGGGGACTTGAAACAGCAAGGGCAATCATAATCACGTCTGGGGCAAGGTCGGCTGGGAAGAATACCAAGGGTATGCTTTACCCTATGAAGGGAGTAAGGTTTGTGGGGGCAACACTTTGCTTGCACTTTCTGAAGTGAAGAAAGAAACACCACCAAAAAAAATGCATGATGCTTACTTCATAATAAAAGACTTTAAATGTAACTTTCAACCCCACTAAAAAATGTGTCTATCATTTAAAGCAGTTAAATGTTGCATTAGTGACAATGATTCAGATAAAGAGCAAGTTTCGGTAAACAGCCTTTGGGACGTCCCCAGGAGAAACTTAAAAGGGAAGCTCTTCCCCGTTAGTCTGAGAGAATGTTTAGATAGCAGCCATGGAGACCTCAGAGTGGTGGCTTCAGACTGTGAGCACGGGCACACTTTAATACAGTGAGGATTCGCCCTGGGGCTTCCAGAGGAAAGGAAGGGGGGCCCTTTGAGATGGTTGGATACCCAATGATGAGAGAAAAAGAAAGCTATCATAATTCCTTTCAAAAGAAACCAAAACACCACAATGGCAGGTGACTGGAGGATAAAGCCCGCAGCAAGGGGGATACCCCCACTATCAGTGAATATTGGTATGGGCACAGTTGCGGAGATGCCTATGTAAAAGAGAAAAGCCAAGGTTAATTTTTATAGGGCAAAGAGAATTAAAAAGACAAAACCCAGCCCAGAGGCATGGTAGGTGGTTCTTTGACTATCTGCTTAATTAACAGTCATCACCAATAGCACAGGACCTTCAAATGCCTTTCCCATTAAATGTACAACTTACTCAGTTGAATTAGATCGAGGTCTAAATCTTTTGCCTCTGATTTTCTTTTTGTTGCCTCCCAGGTTACCTGAAAAAAAGATCATTTACAGCTAAATTTTCACACAGATAAATAATTGTTTTATGTATAATTATATGGTACTTCTAATGGGTGTAATTTATAACTAGCATCGCCTCCAAATACGTGGAATTGCACGACCTTCCAATGCTTCCTGCCTACTTAACTACAACGCCACCATTTCCCATGAAGGAGATTTCAAAGAACAAAACAAACAGCTGGCCTCGCCTTCTAAATCTCTTTGTTGTGAGAAGGGCTGAATGGCTTATGGGAAAGAATACATCTTTACAGGGACCCAGAAGACAGATCTTAGATTCTGGATGCTGGTCACTACCTTGCCAGGAGTTACTTCGAGGTCTGCCATTTTCACAGATGTCTGAAATATGTTTTGTGTCTGGAATCCTCTCACTCCAAGAATGAGAGAGCCCGTTCGACCTGAAAGCAGAAGCATTTACATATTGTTCAAAAATATAATCAGATAAATGTTTTGGAATCACTAAGCAAAATTTGTAAGCATTACTGTGCATTAAATAAAACAAATCAATAAAAAAAATCTGAAATGAAAGAATGAAGAAAACATGAAAGTCTTCATGAAGAAGGCAGAATTACACAACATTCAATTTAAGAAAAGTCAAATACAATGGAACCCCATTACAATAGGTCATAAATGGAAAAGCAGCAGGATATAATGCAAGCCAATTTACATTCCCCAGAACACAGCAACCACAGAGCAAATTCAGCAAGTACTGCAGTCACATAACCCCAGCAGCAGGGTTATAATGGGGTCCCACCATAGATGTTTCTTAATTGTAAAGCAATGATTTTCATTCAAATATTATGAGAACATGGACTTTTAAGAGATCACATAAAATGTGCCCAGCTGGACCTCGCTCACTTTATGAAAGTAATACACAAGTTTAAATTAATGAAATTATCATCGGAGAGTTGGTATTTTTCCACATAAATATGCCCCCAATGAATATAATGTATGCCAGTTAACTGTCCAATGACTGAACTGAATCGGATCTTTATCATGGAGATATCTCTCACAAAGCCCATGCACCATTGAGCCCTTCCACTATATATATCCTACTATTACTAAATGAATTAACTATAAGAATCAGAATTAATACACCTACCTTACACCATAAAACAAAACTTTTATGACATTTCATCATGAAAGGAATGTAACGAACCTAGTCTGGAGCCTAATAATTTGATATGCTTTTGACTGGTCAGAACCTAGTGTAGTGTTTCCCAAAATCTGGGAGCCAGTCCTGTGCACTGGAAAGCTCCTTATCAGAGACTGTAGGAACAGCGCTAGCTTAGGCCACTCCCCTACGATCACTCTGGTTAATTCCTAATAATGTCAGTTTGAAAGGGAATCGTCTGACTGAAAGCAAACAGAATTTGGCATGATGAATACATACACACTGCTCTCCTAGTCACAAAGTTACTCATATTTTGTATGAAAGGCCAACGAATGGTTCAGGGACCCACTGATTTCTCCAATCTTTACTGTTACTTGATTTAAAATTCTGTATTTGACCAAGCAAATATTTGTATCAGAGAATGCTAGTAGATCCCCAGTCATCCTTTCTCAGCTGACAAGTCCTCAAGAATAAATGAAAAGTCATTTCTATACTCTGTAAAGTGTATGTTACCTTCTGTGCTCCCAGGCTCAAAACCAGCACGACTTTTGCTTTGAGTTCGGTTATCTAAGGAAAGGTGCCTAAGAAAGTTCCTAGTGACTAACGGTTCTGGGTTCATATTCAGTGCCTATAAGGTCTGAGCAGCAATGCAGATTGCTCTAAGGACCATCCACTCTACTCAGACTGTCAGAGGAGGTCATGTTCCCTCTCAGTAAATGAGTTCCTCAGTCTATAAGTAGTACGTGTGCTCAGTATTATGAGCTGGCCAATTGAACCGCTTGGAAACTTTAAAGCCTGTTTTCTACAACGATACTTTAGTTCCCTTTATGTGAAGGTAGATCCCACCCTGTGACATCCTGCTTAGTTCTTCTAGTTCTTAGTTCATCCTGTCAACTGATTATAAAGCAAACTGAATGTTAAAAGGTGTCATACATCTTCAGATGCTAGAACAAGAATATATCATTAGAGCTTGAGACATAAATAATACTGTAATGCTACCTATACTTAATTCTTCAACTAAGATAAGTTATAAAGTCTACAAATAACCATTCCAGAAAAAAATCATAATATTAAAATAGATGATTCACAGAGAAGCAATCATTTTTTCACAGCAAGCTTAGCTTTGAAATACACAAAGTTAAAAACGATTCAATGCAGCACTTATATTACTAAGTATCTTAATTGCCTTTATTGAAGCATGACAGTACCCTTTTTCTTTGACTACCAAACATGACATAAAGCTCACCATGTAAAAATATTTTCAAATGCTATGTTTTGCTTCTTAAGCCATGGGTCAACATGGCAGGGAAAACCCTGGGGTTTCCCACACAGATTTAGAGTTGTTGCATTCTGTTTTGCATTTCGTAGCCTGATTTTTCTACACGAAGTGGTTCTGAGCATATGGCATTTTGAAGTGGAGTAATCAAAGAACGAGGGGTACTATTTTAACATTCAAGAAAGAAGGAAGAAGTAACCAAACCTGCTGCAAAATAATGAAATGTTCTGACTAATGGAATAATGTGTGATGGAACGGGTGGAAATCTGAAAACGCGACAGAAAGGCAGACCTCTTCTTAGAACTAGATGCTGAGTTTGTGCTGACTCCGGGAGGGATGTCGCTATAAAAAGAGTCGCCATCTCCGGGCTTTTTTACATAATCTCCCTGCGGTAACTGTCTAAGGCATAATAAACATTTCAGAGTCAGAAAACAAGACACACACATGAACACAGACATATACAAATATTACTTCAGGAAAAAAAGAGAGGTAGGGATAATGGTCTACACGATCAAATCTATCACATGAGATTATTAATAAATGCGACAAGTTCAACTCATTCTAGCTGCCGAGGTCAGAAATGTAATCATGAAGTCTTGGCGGGCTGGATGGATGAAGCCTTGTTTTCGGAGAAATATGGAACGATGAATTATTGTCAACGCAACATCACGCTACCTGGAGGTGTTAACTGCAGTAACTTTTTCCTTTTAAAAAAAATTGATGTTGAAGATCTGTTTAGACATTCCTTGCTCAAATAAAGCAGGCTTTTTTCAAATGGGGTGAATAAATTATTCATGATTTGAAATATAGGAGGACTATAACCTTGTCTTAGTTTTAAAAGATTGGATTGCTTTCTAGAACTAAGTCCAAATAAAACCTCATTCGAATTTGGTGTTCAGTTTGCACCAAACTGAACTTCATTATTTAAAGAAAATTTGAGACCAGAGTTTGAATCAAAACAGTAATTTTATATCAGACAGTAGACTGTGTAAAGGAACGTAACTTAGCAAGAGGAAGAAAGAGTTGAAAAGTAGCGGAGCTTCTCGGGGGACCGTGGAAGGCATCTGTGACAGATGGTGGTGACACAGCCTAGCTCCGCCACAGCAGGAGGGGAGGAAGACAGGGACATCTGCTTAGCCCGTGCAGGACTGAAGCCTCTTGTCTCATTCTGAATGAGCTAAGACAGCAACAGTCTCACTATTTCTTCAAAGGGAACTGGAAAGACACAAAATACCCCCAGACGACTCTGCCCACAGCCAATGCAGCCATTTAGTGTGTGGCCTCAAAGAGCCAAACGCATCCGAACCATGACTAGTTTCACTCATGCTATAGGTGGAGATGTCAAAAGCTAGGGATGGGCTAAGAATTTCAAACAGGTATATGTCAATAAGTCTCCAGCAAAAGCATACACTCCCTAAGTCCCTTTCAATACAGTTTCGTTTGATTACCGTGATTGTTTACAGATACTGTTTTAACCCTCAGAAACCCTTTCAGATGTCCCCTGGATTATTCTGATTCCTATATCGTTGAAATTATCTAAAATACTTAGCTGTTTCTGACTGGACATCCTCTCCTAGACTATTTAGACAGCTCATATATTACAAATCAGAAAAAGAATGTTCAGTGAATATAAATAAAGCATGTATTTTAAGTTTAATTTGTGTGACCTTATCTAGTTCTCCATATATTAACTAAGAAAAATTTCTTACTGAACTAATTTCTAAAACTAGCTCCACGCTTGATGGATAGAGGTTCCAGCAGAAATAAAGGAATCGGTCCGGGAGTTAGAAGAGTTTCAGTTTAATGGAGTTCTAGGGCGCTTCTCCTTTTCTCTCCGGGTCCACACTGGATTCCTACCTAACTTCACTGTAAACACCTCTAGAGTTCACATATTATATCTTAGCAGTGCCTTCAAAACCCCACAAGGAAAGGAGTAAACTCTCCTTACATGGTTAATGCCAGCAATAAATTATCAATTTCCTTACAGCGTCCTTACGAGTAATACTGAACATGCTTCACTGTCTCAAAATCAACCCATTCTACAGTGTTTATTACATCCTAGCAGAACGCTGCTTCCTGCTTTAGTGAGGAGAGAGTCCCAGGTTCCTGCGGTCAATACAACAAGAGTCTATCATTTGCTAAGAAAAATCATGGAAAGCCAACTAGTTGAGTGCCTTAAAAATTTTAATTGAACTTCTTTTTTTTTCTAATTGTTTTCTCTTTTATGGCCTTTGTCTTAAAATTTGAGTGTTTTTATGTTACTCCCAATTTGGATCCTGAAAGTAATTATTTGGACTGACAAAGTGGTAGGTTTTCAAATGGGAATTTTTCTTTATTTTTATTACACTATATGCAAATATTTTAGATACACGTTTGTGCAAATAATAAGAAAAGAAAAAACGCTTTGCAACTGAATTCATTTTTCTTAAAAATCTTCCTTTCCTACATTAGTTACAAAGCGTCATTTTTTTCTCTGTCTACAACCTCTTAGTTGATCTGATGCACCTTATTAGATAACATTGTTTAAGGAATTTTTATTTGTTAACACAAAGATCAACACCTACAGCACTCGGGAGGCAGAGGCAGGCGGATCTCTGTGAGTTCGAGGCCAGCCTGGTCTACAAGAGCTAGTTCCAGGACAGGCTCTAAAAAAAGCTACAGAGAAACCCTGTCTCGAAAAACCAAAAAAAAAAAAAAAAAAAAAAGATCAACACCTATAACTTGATTTGGGGCAGGCTACACAAATGATAATTATTATTTCCCCACATTTACAATTTATAAGCTTAGTGACTATTTTTATTCTACTTCAGATAACAATCTGTTCATAATTATAAAGTCGTTAGTACTGAGCCCTATAAATTTAAAAAGAAAGTTTTTTTTTTCTGTTTTGTTTTGCACTAATCCCAAAACCTGTAGATAAATGATTGCTTTGATTATGGGAGAAATGTGATCTTCCTCAAAGGATCTATTGAGCAGTGATGCTTCTCTCATCAATCCAGATACACACTCAAAATTAGAAAACAGGAGGCTGGGGGAAGTGTCCAGCTCATCACCTCAGTGTGAAGGAGACATTTCTCCTAGCCCTGCTTAGTGCCTGGGCTGTCTCTTACAGGATTTGTTGGTCCCTTGTTTTGAGAGATACTGTTATACCAACTCATGTTGACAGATGCATGAATATCACTGAAATATGAAGAATGCAAAAAAGAAAAGAAAACAGGAAAAAGTCAAAAACGGTTTGGGAAAGAAAAGGTGGGGCGTTCACAAAAAGAAAACAAATGGATAAAACAGATGCGAGCTAAAGAAAGGAGGTAGGAGAGAGTCTGCTTAAGGCGAAACCCCAGAGCAGAACGATGGGGGTCTAACGATCACACACCTCACTAGCCACAGTGATGTGTGTTCGTTTCAAACAAAGGGAAAGGATTTCCACCAAATGTGGATGGTTTATAAATTTAAGTCCATCCAATATTCCTTATTCTGCTTGTATCTGCAAACCCGCTTGAGAACTAAAATTTAAGTTCTTGCTGTCATGGTCTATGAGATCATCCCTCAAGGCCAATAATTTTGACTGGGAAAAGGAAGAGGTTTTCTGTCCTCGGACTTTTAAAGAAAAAAGCAAGTAATCCTCTTTGCAATGACTCAGTATCTAAGGCTTCACTGTGGCCCTGTGGTTCCGTGGTTCGTGGCCTTCCCAGAACGCCACCAGAGGACGTGAACTACTATAATAATATATGTGTGGGGGTACACTTCCATTAGGTCCCTTCTATTTTTGTTGTTGATCAGTAGGAAGTTTTCTATCCAATTCATTTATAGAACTGCTTGGCTGTCTTCTCTAAAATTTTGAACATTAGGCCCAATTTGGCATTTCTGGGCCATTTCTATGTTAATAGTCATCTGGCAAATGCCCATATATTTAATATTGCTTGAAGCACTAAATGCCAAAGCAAAACCTCACGTTTTATCAGCCAAAAAGGAGTGTGTGGGCTGCAGCTGGGCTGGTGACTCCCGCAGTCCTCTCCCTTGACCAGCACTTTAAGGGTTGCAGAGAACTCAGACTTCACAGCTGGGAGACAGTAATCATTGCCCCACACCACACAATAGTAGATCAACTACTACCTCCTTGTCAATGGCCTTTCCACCAGAGAACCGCAAAGGCAATTCTAGTTTAAAGGTAAAGATGACATCAAGTTCTTGGCTTTAGCGCCTCGCATCTTTGGAACGAGTGGGTCTTTATTTGAGTGTCTGTGGATAATACTATAGGATTGAAAATGGACTGATGTATGCTGTGTCTGTTTGCCCACCCATTTCCCTTCTACTCATTAAAGCCATCACCTAAAAGAACCCTAAAGAGACTTCTATACATAACTTCTTGATCTAACATCCACCCTTTGCTGCTCTCTAGAGAGAACTTACTGCACAGAACTAATATTATCAGGCATGGACAAGAGGGTAAGGTTTGGTTGAACTATAACAAAATATCTAAAATAAACTCCTCTGAAGATGGACTGACTCCCCAGACACAGACTGAATTTCAGAAGGGTTGTCCTACCCATGAAACAAAGGCTGTAGCACCAGGAGGTGTCAAATTACATCAAACAAAAGGACGTGACAGTGTGAACATGTTTCTAACTATGCATGTGTTTAGTCAGAATACTAAATTGGTATATGCTTTTAAATGTCCGTCCTTTTTGCATGGTAGGCAGTTTCTGTGCTCTGGAGAACATCCATACAGTGGCTTGGAGCACGGGTTTAACTTTGCTCTTGTCATGCATCTGCGGAATGTTCTTCCCTTTCTGTGTATTCAGCAGTATTAAATTAATCATAGTTTCACTTAGTTCCTATAGAAACAGTTATGACATCATCACATCGTAATCTCATCAATTTAATTTTCTGCTGAAGAAATTCACAAATCTGAGATTTCTGATACGATTAGGAAACTTTTACCCACAGGAAACCTAAACAGGCCCTGCTTTCTTCACGTTCTTCTATATGAGTTCAAGACATGTCACAAAGAAACCCAACTGTTGTAAAACTTCAATAAATTTTGCTTAGTTTCTCTCTTTCTAATAATGAGTTTGTTAAACCAAAGGAAATATTTCTAATGTCTAATGTTAGGATTATTGTAGATATTTTTTCATTTTAAGTTATGAGCAGGATTTCAACTGATACCTTTGGATATCATGTAGTCACAAAGATTCTACAGATATTTAAAACAAAAGCCTTATAGAGTACAAATTGTAAAATAAAGGAAATAGAGGAATAAAGATTAAAATTTTGATTTCTGAAACAAAATAAGTCTTGTGGTCAGAATCTGCAAAGGTCTAACTATATTTATCATATCTATTCCTAATCTGCCACAGGCTCTCAATGGGACAGGGGAAAAATTAAGCAGGAATCTGTACAACTACTCTGAACCCAGAAATAATTAGTATATGTGCAACACCTGGTGTGGGCTAATCAGTTTCCAAGATAATATTTTAGTTTCGGGTATTAGCAGCAAGTAGAATTAATAATTTTTAAAATGTGAGACGTGAAATGTCTATCTCAATACTAGGTCAATTTAGACAAAACCAGAAATTCCTATTAAAAAAAAAAACTATGACCTCTCTGTCTCTTTTATAGTTTGCTCAATAGAGATTTTCAGGTGATGTAAATGGGTGATTGACTTTCTCTATAGGTTTTATGTAATAGCACAGGAGGCTCAACAGGGCAGAGATTGATTCTAACCATGCAAATTTCCTCCTTAGCTACCTTTATGGTTACCAAGTCATATAAAAATGTTTTATTTTTACAAAGAACATTGCAGAACATCCCTTGATAGGAACAAGTGCTAAATCTTGAAATTTATGAAAGTTATCTCTACAACAGTAAGAAAAATCATTTCCCTCAGACTATTAGGAATAAAAGCATTATAAACATGAAGGAAAGCCAATAAACCAATGTAAACAAACATGACAACTTAACATAAAAAGGTTGTTTTTGATGAGAAAAATCTATTTCTATATACACATTGCTATCAAAAATAATTTTAATTATCATTTTAAAATCATAAGTGATCAAGGTTATTATTACACAAATCACAAAAATGCACTTGAAACTGCATGTGTGAATTTCAACAGAGATACAAAGGGTCAGACTTTCCAGTCATCTTTTCAGATCACTGCCATACATACCTCTGTTCTCGATAGTTTCTGTTCACAGACAGGAGAAAGGGAAAAAAAAGAACATTAGTTCTCGCCAGAAGCACATGAGCATAGCATTAAACACAAAACCCCAGCATTCACCGAACATTCTTACATAAAGAAATTCAAATTGCAAAATTAAGATGAGAAATATACACAAATTTTACTTTATCATATAAGAAGAGAGGATACCAAAGGGTTAGCATCAATATTGTCCAATAATTGCCATTTTAATTTATTAATTTATTTTAAAATTTACTTACTTTTAATTTATGTATACTTGTTTTGCCTGCATGTATGTGTCTATTCTATATGTATGCTTAATGTGCTTGGAGGACAGAAGATAATACATAATCTCCCATAACTGGAGGTTGTAACACACCATGTATGTGCTTAGAATCAAACCTGGGTCTTCTGCAAGAGCAGAAACAGTAACTGTTTTCTCAATATAAGTTTGATTGTGCCTGCCAGATATTTAATAACTATCTAGAGTCAATCCAGTTGTTTTTCAAATTAAATTTATCTATTTTACTTTATGTGTATGGGTGTTTTGCCCGCATGTGTTTATGCGCCATGTGCATGCAGTGCCTGCAGAAGCCAGTAGAGGGTGTCAGATTCCCTGGGACTCAGAATTGAAAATGGGTCCTGTGGAAGAGCAACTAAGGCTCTTAACCACTAAGTCATCCCTCCAGCCTTGTCAATTCTACTTTAAATATAGGTTTTCATATAATAGATAATAAATATTTAGAGAGAGGATAGATAGATAGATAGATAGATAGATAGATGGATGGATGCTAGATGGATGGTAGGTATATATAGATGATTAAATGTTGATTTAAATGGCAAAATTAATCAAATTATTTACAGAAATTAACAACATTTTTTATGGAATCAAGTCAGCCAGGATACTATCTTAAACAAGATCCTATCTTAAACAAGAAAGCAAAGCAAATCCACGTATCTTGAATACTTTGAAAAACTCTAAAGCTTGGGTCTTAGGCTCAAATTATGTCTAAGAAGGATACTACAACATGAACAAGATCTGTCTTTTGTCTTTAGCAATCTGCAAAGTACATTTAGAAATATACATTTAGAAATGCTAAAAAGACAAAATGTAAACCCACTGAAGAAAACAGGTAATTTCTACAAAGGTAATTTCACTAGCAATAGGAATGTTTTCATTACATGTTTTTTCAACTGTACCTTTTCCTGGAATTATAAAAATTAAATATCCATCTATATTAGTAAGTGGTAGAAATCTCTAATTCTAGAGCAATTTTCATGGGACCAAATAAAATTACTGAGTTATAATGAAACAGCCATAATTGTGATACGCATACGTATGTGTCCTACATCAAAGAAGTTGAGAACAGAGCTCATCTGCCTGTCGCATGAAGAAAGGCCTCCCCTGGAGACATAAAACGTCCTGAGTGCCCGAATTACACCTTGACATGGAGGGAACACTGGCTAACCAGGGCAGACCCTGTGCGATGCTGCCAGCACCTTCTCTAGGCTGTCCCACGCACATGAGCCACACTATCTAACCAGCCTGTGGTTTTTGTGATACAGCCATCTACAAGTAGCTTCCTGAATTTTAGTTATGGCAGCATACAAACAGTGAAATAATTGCTCTCCATTTTCAGTAAAACACTTGCAGGGTTTTAGTTTTTCAAACAATTGCTAGATACACATTTAAAGGTATCTCCTTTGATTTGGTTTCAGACGACAATCAAATTGCTCACTGTGAGCCGGTCACTACTCCAAATGTCCTCCAAATGTAATAACTCACAGAACAAAGATCAGTTTAAAAAGGACACAGAGTAAATTCTAAATTTAAAACCTTTTAAAAGTTGTATTTGTGTGTGTGTGTGTGTGTGTGTGTGTGTGTGTGTGTGTGCGTGCATGTATAATATATGTGCACATGAGTACAGGAGTCTGTAGAAGCCAGAAAAGGTTGTCAAATGCCCTGATGCTGGAGACAGAAGTATTTTTGAGTCATCTAATGTGGGTGTTGGGAACTGAACTCTGTAAGAGCAGTATATATTCCTAACTGCTGAGCCATCTTTCTATCCCCAAATCTAAACTATTTTAATTCCCAACTTCATGATCCACATTTGATGCATGATGGAATATGCTATGAAATGAGGTGTACATCTGGAATGCAGGCTTTCCAAATGGAAAAGCCCAGGATGGGGAGCTGACTGGGACTTCACCAGAGACCTTAGGTTGAAATATTAGAGAGAGCTATTATAGTTTGGATATGGATGTCCCCAAAAGCTGTGCATTGATGTGTGGTCCCCACGGAGCAGTGCTTGAAATTGGGATCTTTAGAATGTACTCATGGGTTCGCAGCTCAGTAGTTTGGGGGGCAAAGGGCTTGATGTGGTGGTGAGCTCTTTCGCTGGTGAGCGGCTCTCCTCCACCACACGCTCCCCGCCATGCTCTTCTGCCTCGGCACAGGCCCAAAGCAACAGAGTTACGTGATGATGGGAACCTCTCAAATGTAAGCCACAGAGAACTTTCTCGGGTATCTGCCCTGACAATGAAAACCTAACTCAAGAATGAAAGGTTTATACTACATTTAAGCCATGACATTAAATAGTTACTAGAATACTAAAGAAAACTTTACATTATAAGTTTTCATAAGGGAAATTTAAAGTACTAGACATATAAATGTTTGGAATCAATCACTTAGCAAATGTCCGAGGCTACTAAATATGCAAAAGCAGATGACTCTCAATTTTTAAAAATTAAGACAAAAAATTATATAACAAATTTTGAATTAGAATTGAATTGAATTGAAGAGGGAATTAGGTGTCTGAATTTTGCAAATGAAACTGAGTCTCACAGAGTCTGCTCTTCACAGGAAGAAACTCATACTTATCAATGGCTAATAGGACAAAGAGCTTTGCTCTGGATGTGACGCATGATGCAGTATGCATTCACTCAGTTAAGACTGAGTCACTTCAGTGACCTTAAAACAACATTCAATATTGTCCAAATAGGAAAAGAGTTGTTTCAAAACCTAATATGTGATGAATTATCATTACTTCTAACCATACTAAGGGTGGGTAATCTCTGCTGGGTCAGACTGATGTTCAATACAAATACAAAGGTAACGATATACAACCTTCCAGCTAACATTTAATCATGTGTGTGGGTGTGTGTGTGTGTGTGTGTGTGTGTGTGCATACAAATGTGAGTGCAGATACCTAAGGAGGCTACAAGATAGTGTAGATCCCCTGGAACTAGAGGTACTTGGATTTATGAACCACCCAAGACTGGTACTGGAAATCAAAACTGAGTCCTCTGCAAGAGCCAGTGGTATTTCCAGCCCCCAAGCCACGTCTCTAGCCCCTAATCAAAATACTTTAAAGTAAATTTTTATAGTAATAATACTAAAAACTTTGACTTACTTATAACCCCAGGCAGTTATTCCTAATATGAGGGCCAGCACTAAAATGGTGCCAGCAATTATTCCTATTATGATATTAGTGCCAGCAACACCTAGAAGGGAAAATAAGGAAGAAAATCAGTGATATGAGTAATTATCCACGAGCAGTATCATGTAAGTATTACACAGACTGTATCATCTGAGTATTATTGCATAAGCAGTATCATCTGAGTAATTATCACACGGACAGTATCATCTGAGTAACTATCACACGAGCAGTATCATCTGAGTAACTATCACAGGAGCAGTATCATCTGAGTAACTATCACACGAGCAGTATCATCTGAGTAACTATCACACGGACAGTATCATCTGAGTAATTATCACACGGACAGTTTCATCTGAGTAACTATCACACGAGCAGTATCATCTGAGTAACTATCACACGAGCAGTATCATCTGAGTAACTATCACACGAGCAGTATCATCTGAGTAATTATCACACGGACAGTATCATCTGAGTAACTATCACATGAGCAGTATCATCTGAGTAACTATCACACAGACAGTATCCTCTGATTCGTGAAAGGCGCTAGCCTTTTTACCTAAGACTCAGCATGCATGCCCACCCTTCCTGTTCCTCCAGAGATTTAAACAGGGAGCAATGAACTCGTGGTGACCACTTCTAAGTCACGTCTCCTGGGAACCCCTGAGATCCAGGCGCTGCTACACTGACCTGGGGAGCAAGAGTCACGTTACTGTTCACCATCACTACCTGAGGACATCTGGGGCCTTCAAGTCGTGTTACTAAGATTTCACACCTGCACAGATGACTCAGAGGAGTGCCTTTGTTTGTTCTTAGCCTGGCAGGTGAGCGGACATTGGGAATTGAGCATTATTCCACGCAAAGGGAGCCACAGGGACGAAATGGCATTACTGTTTAAAGGGAAACTTTATCTCCGAAGTGGGAACTCTTTAACTGCCTACACTTAATTTCCTCTTTTATTCTTTAGCCAATGAAGTTTTCAGGATCCCCAACCCCCGCCTCCTGTCACGTCTGACCCATGTCCTTAATCCTTGTCGTCTCGGACAGTTACATTGCTTCCAGGCCTCTCATAGTTTAGACTACAGAAACAAGACACTAGAACAAAGAATAGTTTTTAAAAACTTAAAAGCCAACTCATTTTTATTTATTCAGTTCAAAAATATCTAATTATACATTAAAATTTAATACTTTATTTTTTATTATTTTATTTTATGTGTACGAGTGTTTTGCCTGTATGTACACAGCGTGTGCATGCCTGGGGCCCAATGAGGTGAGAAGAGAGGGGCCAGATCTGCTGGAACTCGACTTAATGGATAGCTGTAACCCATCACGCGGGTACTGAGAGCTGAACCTGGGTCCTCTGCAAGAGTCACAAGTGTTCTTAACCACTGAGACACCAGTCTACTTTCTTAACTTGAAGGAAATGTTAGAAAATGAAAACACAAGAAAAAAGGCATGAAAGTTGGGTGAGAACTCGATGGGAACAAGGAGGGGGTTTCTGGGAGTGAGAAGGGGATGGGGGAGTGTGGGAGGGACGAGTGTGACAGAGTGTACTGTACACGGGCATGAAGGAATAAATTGATTAAAAGATGCTAGGGTGTGTTCATAGCCTCAGGTAATTACAGTACTTGAAAAGTCTCTGCAGTAGGGCAGAATAAGGTGAAGTCAGTAGGCGAAATTATACTCAGTGTGACAAATCTTTATACTTTAATAAAAATGATTGGTCTCACAAAGTAGACATCCCCTCTCATTACGTAAGTACCATTTATTTTTGAGTTATGATAAAAAACCTCAAATGCAAATGTCCATAGAGAAAATTCCCCTTCCGCTATATGGAAAGATGTTGTGATACCAAGTAAGATACCTACCGTTGCCAGACAGGGTGATGCCAGTCTTTGCATCATCATTGTGAGGAAAGTGGGTGCTGCAGTCGGCACCTGTCCAGTGCCTGTTGCACACGCACTTGAGCTCATTGCTACAGACCTAAAAGGCAAAGGTGAGCCGGCAGAAACGTCAGCTCTCTGTCACACAGAAGCGAGTAAACCCATACTCATAACAACCACACCCAGGATTCGATGGTATCCATAAAGAATAGCACCATCCTGATTTTAGCTTCTTGCCATACATGTGGCTGAGTTACTACAATCTAAAAACATGCAGGGGACTGGCAAGGCGACTCAATGGTTATAACACTTGCCATGTAAGCCTCATAACCTTAGTCAACCCCAGGACTCCATGCATAGGAAAGAACTGACTCCTTCAACATGTTCTCTGACACCGCTCATCTCACGGCATATAGCTGCACGTACCCACGCACATACCATATTCACATATAATAAATAAGACAGTTCTGATTATATAGGATAATACCTATTATAACACGATTATTATAAATTATTTTTATGCTATATATAATATTACTTACATTATCTTATTCTTATTAATCCCTTAAACTAAGCATTACTAGATAAACCATATTTTCTTTTAGCGTGTATTTAAAATTCACTAGGAGGAAGACAAAAAGGTGATTTCATGACTTCCTTCTTTGGCCCCACAAGAACTACTTCCCTGAGTCCTCCTAGTCCTTACAGGAAGGAGAGAAAACAACCCTCTTATGTTACAGGAGCAGAGCTATGCAATTGTGTGCATTCTCCTTCTTATGTGCCATACGATACAACTGGTTACTTCCCAAAGTAAATTCTAAAGTAAAGAGACCCTTTGACTGTCAGCCCAAGCATAGCTCCCAAAGACATTTGATATCCATCGTATGGAATGATCAGGACTAAAAGCTTCAAATTGCCAAACAGGGTACTTTGCCTCAACTGGATAATACACACAATTCAAACATTCTGTAATGCCAGCAAAAAGAAAATCACAGCACATGCTAACAGAAAAAAAATCAAGACAACTGCTAGTAAAGAGGAATTCCTGATGAAAACAAGAAAACTGCATATATTCGTGGAGGGTTTATTTGGGGGGACTGGTGTTTGTCTTATAATTTAAATATGCTAGCCGATACACAATTCTGGAAGAACAGAATTAAAATGTCAAAAGTACCACTCTTTCTGTTCATCCATGAGCAGCACGTTCGCTGAAGACTGCTATTTCCAAGTCTGAGCCTTGGCTATCATCTCTGGTGTGGCTACAACAGTTATTTTTGGTTAGAGCCGACTCGGCTGTACCCAGATGACCTAAGTAGTTAAATATTTGGCTCGCTCTTCTTTTCTCACGCCTCACATTACAGTTGGGTAGCTTGGTCTTCCTGTGGGGCTGCTAACAGTGGCTGTCTCTGACTCTTTTGCCAGCTTTTTGGGGCCCTTTCCTTCCTACTGGGTTGCCTTGACTAACCTTAATATAAAGGGAGGTGCTTAGTCTTACTGCAACTTGATATGCCATGTTTTGTTGGTATCTGTGGGAAGTCTGGCCTTTTCTAAATAGAAACGAAGGAGGAGTGGATGGGAGGCCAGAGTGGGTTGGGGGAGGAACTGGGAGGCAAGGAAGGAGACACTGCAGTCAAGATGTTTAAAAAAGCTAACAATTAATAAAAAAAATTAAATTCCATTATAATTTGCTAAAATCTGTCTCGCAGAAAACTTGCCATTACACTGTATGGTGTCTTCTTAGCATAAAAAAGGAAGACTGAAGAATTTGATTAGGAAAATTGCCAGTTTTCTTATTGCTGGACTTTCTCGATTATACAACAAAAATATTCAAGGAGCTTTGATGAAGTTAGTGTTCACATGCCAACCAGAAACGTAGATAACCACACTGTCCATCCTGAAGGAGATTACAGGATTCCACCTGCTTCTGTAACGGAGGAAATGGGTGGTTGCCAAGGCGAGGCTCGACACTCACCCCGTTCCCTGAGCAAATGGTGCCTGGTTTACTGCTCAAGCAAGTGCTGAAGTTGAAGGAGGCCACAGAAAGACACCTATGTTCCAGGCACATCATCTGAGGGCCGCAGGGCGTCCCGTCCTCCACGTAGCCAAGGTCGACATCTTCTTCAAGTTTAACATGCCCGCCACTGACAATAAGTTGGAAGCAAGGAAGAAAGCAGGGTTCCTTTAATTCACATTCATCTTGAGTATAAAACTAAAAGCAGGAAATATTCCTTCTCTGGTCTTCTATTTATGATTTCATAAAAACCTATAGTCAAAGGGTGTTTAAT
Organism: Arvicola amphibius; assembly: GCF_903992535.2. Lineage (NCBI taxonomy): Eukaryota > Metazoa > Chordata > Mammalia > Rodentia > Cricetidae > Arvicola > Arvicola amphibius. The sequence continues at coordinate 12,326,173 of NC_052064.1, forward strand.
TACTTGTTCTTTTGGTTTCACTGAGATAGAATTTCATGTAGCCCAGGCTGGCATCAAACTCTTTTGTAAACAAAACTACTCCATTTTTGTCTTTTCCTGCAGATATATAACTACAAAAGGAAATTTAATTTTTTTTGGGGGGGGGGCTTCGGAAAAAAGCAAATGAGCAGCCATGTGCTGAGTGACTCTGTCCAGAAGTCGCAAATCATCCTGAATAAGAGGGAAACACAAGCCAAATCCTGGAGGACTTTGCTGAGCGACTAAACAGAATTCCAGCAACCACATAGCGGTCGCCATGCGCCATTCTTACTAGCTTTCATTTCTCGCCTGTTAGGATTGACTCAGTCACCTTTATGAACTAGATTCAAGTCACGGCCATGAACTTGCACACACACTGGAAACAATAGCAGGGCCAAGCGGTGTCCTTGGGATTTAAAGGGACTAATCTGATCATAGGATGTTTAGGTAATTACCTGCAGTTTAATGTTCTTCCTTGCTGCACAACTAATGTAGATGTGATTTCACCATCGAGTTCTCCAAGCCTTGGGATATTGCCAATATTGGTGCATAAAAGGTAACCACAAAGTACATCCCTGGGTTAAAAGAGTAAAATTATTAACTTGATCTCTTCCGCAAAGACAAAAGGAAACTTGTACCTTTGGAGTTATGTCTTCTCTACTGCTAGTATTTATTATCCATCAGCTACATTAGTTATGTGTACGCTAAGCAAAATATAACAAGACATTGCCAGTTTGCCTCCTGCTCTCAAAACTGACTTCCCTAAACTCCGAACGGTGATCTGAAGTCCTAATAACCTGCTAGACTGTCTTAGTGCTTATTAGCTCCAATATTTGTTTAAAAAAATTATCCATCAAAAACACTTTTTTATCAGAATGACTTGCATACAGTGTACTGCTGGGTATGATTAACATGTTAAGGGCTGGTAAAGGAACAAACGGTGCACGAGCCATAAAGCTGCTTCTGCACCGTCTCCCAAAGCCCAGAGGAGATAATCTACTGCTCAACAGACTCTCAGCCACAGCCTCAGCAGCCTTCTAATGACATCATGTGTGTTTAGACGTTAACAGATAAGTTTCTAGAATTAAAATACTGCTTTATATATTATTTTACCAAACACATTTTAATTATTACTTAGTGATGACATATATTTAAATAAAAATCTTATAAACACAAAGCCGGATGGTGGTAGCACACCCCTAGCAATCAGGAGGCAGAGACAGGTGGATCTGTGAGCTTGAGGCCAGCCTCGTCTATAAATGGAGTTCCAGGACAGCCAGAGCTACACACAAAGAAACTCTGTCTCAAAAAACAAAACAAAGTAAAAAAAATAGAAAAATTAACATAGCAGCAATGGAAATATCAGACTTTGGGGCTAGAGAGATGGTTCAGCAGTTAAGGAAACACCAAACTTTATATAATGGATAACAGAGTAAAATGGGTCCTATATTAATCACCAATGTATAAAAGGTATTAACTTATTCCTTATAATAACATATATAATGTAAATTTTATATACATATAATGTATAAATAGGGAAAGAATATAAGATACTAAATCTTTCTCTAGTCCTAGCTACAGGATCTTGGGCACAGACACTAAGTTTGCCTTGGTTTCTTTATCACTAAAATGAGAGGGCTGTCATGATGTTTAAGTGGCAGGCTCATCAAAGTGAGATGAAGTACCTAGCACACAGTGCATGATTGCTATATGATAAAGGCGACTCTCTTAATTAGCTATGAGGCACTAACAAAATTTGAGCAAAGAATTGACATATTTAAAAGGATTTAGAAGATTATTCCAGTAATAATATGCTTGAGAATTCTGGTAGAGAACACTCAAGGGATTTTTGTAGTAGTTACATTATAGGGCTTAGTTGTGCCAATGACAATAACCATGGAAATAAAAGGATAAATTCACAATAAATGGTAAGGAGCAAAGGGGGAAACCAACCATGATACATGTTTGGACAAAATGCAGAGAGATGGAATCAACGTGCAGAGAGACAGAGTCAGTATGCAGAGAGATGGAGGAGTCAGCATACAGAGAGGTGGGGTCAGTGCAGAGAAATGGGGTCAGTGCATAGAGATGGGGTCAGTGCAGAGAGATGGGGGTCAGTGCAGAGAGATGGGGTCAGTGCAGAGAGATGGGGGTCAGTGCAGAGAAGTGGGGTCAGTGCAGAAAGATGGGGTCAGCATGCAGAGAGATGGGGTCAGTGCAGAAAGATGGGGGTCAGTACAGAGAGGTGGGGTCAGTGCATAGAGATGGGGTCAGCGTGCAGAGAGATGGGGTCAGTGCAGAGAGATGGGGGTCAGTGCAGAGAGATGGGGTCAGTACAGAGAGATGGGGTCAGCGTGCAGAGAGATGGGGTCAGTGCAGAGAGATGGGGTCAGTGCAGAGAGATGGGGTCAGCGTGCAGAGAGATGGGGTCAGCGTGCAGAGAGATGGGGTCAGTGCAGAGGTGGGGTCAGCGTGCAGAGAGATGGGGTCAGCGTGCAGAGAGATGGGGTCAGCGCAGAGGTGGGGTCAGCGTGCAGAGAGATGGGGTCAGTGCAGAGAGATGGGGGTCAGTGCAGAGAGATGGGGTCAGCGTACAGAGAGATGGGGTCAGTGCAGAGAGATGGGGTCAGCGTGCAGAGAGATGGGGTCAGCGTGCAGAGAGATGGGGGTCAGTGCAGAGATGGGGTCAGCGTGCAGAGAGATGGGGGTCAGTGCAGAGAGATGGGGTCAGCGTGCAGAGAGATGGGGGTCAGTGCAGAGAGATGGGGTCAGCATGCAGAGAGATGGGGTCAGCGTGCAGAGAGATGGGGTCAGCGTGCAGAGAGATGGGGGTCAGTGCAGAGAGATGGGGTCAGCGTGCAGAGAGATGGGGGTCAGTGCAGAGAGATGGGGTCAGTACAGAGAGATGGGGTCAGCGTGCAGAGAGATGGGGGTCAGTGCAGAGAGATGGAGTCAGTGCAGAGAGATGGGGTCAGCGTGCAGAGAGATGGGGGTCAGTGCAGAGAGATGGAGTCAGTGCAGAGAGATGGGGTCAGCGTGCAGAGAGATGGGGGTCAGTGCAGAGAGATGGGGTCAGTACAGAGAGATGGGGTCAGCGTGCAGAGAGATGGGGTCAGCGTGCAGAGAGATGGGGTCAGTACAGAGAGATGGGGTCAGCGTGCAGAGAGATGGGGTCAGTGCAGAGAGATGGGGTCAGTGCAGAGAGATGGGGTCAGCGCAGAGGTGGGGTCAGCGTGCAGAGAGATGGGGGTCAGCATGCCGAGAGATGGGGTCAGTGCAGAGAGATGGGGTCAGCGTGCAGAGAGATGGGGTCAGTGTGCAGAGAGATGGGGGTTAGCGTGCAGAGAGATGGGGGTCAGTGCAGAGAGATGGGGTCAGCGTGCAGAGAGATGGGGTCAGCGTGCAGGAAGATGGAGTCAATTATTCTCATCTACGTGGGAGACTGAAACACTGAGACATTCAGCAAAGACAAGAGGTTAAGAAAGGTCAGAGCTGGCTAATTTTCTCAACAGTACTGGTGATGGCGGCTTTAGTCTTCCTCAGTCTTAAGATGCCGGGAGGTCCTGTCTATGTGAGAAAGTGTAGCAACTACAAGAATAACCTAGACCCCGAGAAGGAGATCTGGGTATACGTCAAGCATCAGGGTCATCAGTGATGCTGGGGCACTGGGGAAAGATGGGGAGAACAGACAAGACAGTGCATTTTCTTAAGCACCCAAAGCAGGAAGATCCCACTTGGAACTTATGCTTGTAAACGGAATGCAGGCTGAGGTCTGGGTTAGCGTCGGCATTCACCGTTTGCTGCACTGTATCCAGGTGTCCTTGTCTCTTCCACAGTTACCCTTCTCGGTCCCCTCGGTGTTCAGCTTCTCGTAACAGTACGTGTCTGATGCCGTTACCTCTGAAGCAGAAAAGAATGTCCCATCAGAGATGGAGGGAACTCGGGAGCCGTTCACAGGTTTGCAGCAAGGAACGCTGCAGATTAAGGAGTTGTGCTATCCAGGACGGAAAAAAAAAAAAAAACTGCGCCATCACTTACAAAAGCGTACCATACCGCAGACATGGCTTGGGCACGTCTTCCACGAAACCCTATGTGATATCGGAAAACCAGTATACGTAGCTGTCTGAGGGGAATTGGACCACAGACTGTGGGAAAACGCCTCAGGATCTGACACTAATTAGGAGATGGTGCTATCCTTGAACACACATTTTAATCTCAGTACCGAATGTGTGAGTCTCAATCAGAAACTTTATTACTAAGAAGGGCAATATCATTCAAATATCTATGTAGTACAATCAGATTCGAGAAACAGCACCTTGCTTACCAATTCTTAACTGCAATAAATAAAAAACTTGTGTTTTGCTTTCGGATGAGATTGGGTTCATGCTATCTATGAAATGCAAAGATGGTGTTGCATCTGTTGCATCATCCTTGCAGGCTTTGATCTGTTCTGAAGCCAGTGCTCACTATCAGAGTCACCTGCTAGAACAAAATGGTTTTCCAGCCAGGGAGGGTGGGATAACAATCTCATCTCAGCAAGCCGGAGATGGAGGCAGGAGGATTAGCAGTTCAAGATCATCCTCCTAAATAACACAGGAGACTCAAGACCAACCCAGACCAAATAAGAGATCCTATTTGCAAAAGAGAGGGAGAAAACAACAACAACAAAAACCAACCAAACAAACAAAAAAATAATGAAGACTTCTGTAAGCTAATCAAATGGAAGTTGTTGGTATAAATTACGTTTTGCTAATCCAAATTCTGAAATGTTTCATGTTCCGAGACCTCACACGATACCACGACCACATGTAGAAAATTCCATGACCTGGCTGAAGAGACGGCCCGGTGAGTAACAGAACGTACCATGCAAGTAGGAGGACTTGGGCTCAGATCATGCACAAAGCCAGACATGAGCATGCATGTGCCTGCGACCCCTGAGCTATGGGGAGCAGAGACAGGAGCATGGTCAGGGCTTGCGGACTGCCAGCTTAGTTCCCGATTCAGTGAGAGCCTGTTTCCACAGAATAGTGGAGAGTGAGGGAACAGGCCATCTCATGTCCTCCTCGGCCTTCTGTGCATGCACAGGCATGCACACCTGCACAAATACATGTGCATACCACACACACACACACACACACACACAAAGTCTTTTTAAAAAGTAAAGTCCATGTCCTGATCCAATATAAGAAGTCTCATTAAAAATGCAGATGCATTAAATATACTAAAAATATTATATAAAATTACCTTCAGGATATGGGTGTACACATAAATCACAAATGAACTTCATGGTTAGACATGGGCCACAGGAAATGTATCCCCTGACATGAAATTGCACAACCCTACACACCTCTGGCACTAGGCATTTCAGAGCAAGGACACTAGAGGTCCGCACAGTGAACAGCAGCTAATGACATCACCAGGTCCTCGGCTGTTCTGCTCAAGTAGAGGAAGGAAAACTGAGAGCACAAACCAGCATAACTAAATATTTTTTCTCATCTCAATGCTTCTCAAGAGACTCAGAGAACACACGCTCCTTACCTAAAGGATTCCAGTCACTACCTCTGATATATAAGGATTACGATTCATTTTATAGTTTTTTCTAGTACAAGTAATCACTCAAAAGAACTCTGAATAGTCTAGACATGGTAGCCCAAGCCTATAATTCCAGCACTTGGGAAGTTGAGGCAAGAAGCTACAAATTCAAGGTCTAATTGGACAAGATACATGGCTAGGCTACATAGTAACACTCCACCTGAGAAATATTTTTTAAAGAGTTTAGAACAAAAATATCTTTCAAAAATATTGCCTAGAATTTCTGGGGAAAATACACAATACATTTAAATGCTAATTTAGATTTAGTAAAACTTAAATACAATTTTAATTATACTATTATTTAAAAACACTGTTATTTAAATACAAATGTTATATATTCTCCTTTAGAACCCGGACAGATTTTGAAGAGAATAAATTAACGATTTTGTCTTTTGCAGGACAGCTACCTCAGCAGAAGGTCACCTCTAACTACAAAAGTCAGTTGGAGCTTCAAGAAGATAGTAGGTGAGGGAAGAGCAACAGAGTTAAAATGTTTAGGTCTAAGGCAAGGATACCCTACCCAGAGACCATGTCCGCTTCATATGGCTGTACGAGGGCCATATGGGATCCTTCGCTCAAGGGCACTGAGCTGAGGAGCTGGAATTAAGTCTGCTCTGTTCTCCAAGCTGTGCACCAGGTGGGCTCGCCTGCCTGGCAGCAAAGGCACCTGCTGTCTCATCCACAGGCACTACCAACCAGCCAGAACCTTGGGGCTATGGCTTCCCAAGGAAAGTGCCCTTCTCTAATTTCTAGAAAAGAAAATTACCTACCTAACGCTAAAGTGGTTTTTAAGAAGCCCGCTAGTTATTAAGTATTCACCATTTATTTCTAGCCCGTATGTCCTTAAGGGAGTGTGCCAAAACTGTGTGGGAGAAAACAATCGAGTCATGTGACTTAACTTACTTTGCCCCCAGATGTACTTGCACTGTCTGTCTCTGGTTTTACACCTTCCTCCAAAGCAAATTCCCTAAAACGAGGAAGCGAATATCCATCGGTGAAAACAATCCCTGCTGTGTTAGACAACAGAGAAAGAGCATACAGCTGGGAAGAACAGCCCTTGAGTGTGGTCATCTGAAGTGATTATGAACCATTCAAACTGATCTTCTCTTTTATTCATTTTTTTTTTAATTTCATTTTACATTCCAACCGCAGTTCTCCCTTCCGGGACCCCTCCTCCCATCCCCACCTCGCCTCTCCTCTAGCCCACCCCCATTCACTCCTCACCAATGCGCAAGGGCTCTGATGGGGAGTCAGCAAAGTCTGGCACATTAAATCGGGGCAGGACCAAGCCCCTCTCCCACCCCCCCGCATCTTCTTATTAAGATAAAATTTCAGTATTTCTCTCATGCTGGTACCCGCGGAAATTTTCGGCAAAAGTGAGTGACCTACCTGAGTACCGTCACAGGGATACCCATCCATTTTATGTACATTGGGGGCGCACTAGGGAGAAAGAACAAATCATCATCTCATCCAAACACAGACCCAACACAAGACGAATTAATTAATTCCTGTCAGTGCTCTCAGTTTATAAACCACAGTAGACAATACACCTAGCCCCTAGAACTACCTATAAATAGAAAGCAGAAGATTAAAAGCAGGTAGGAGGAAACAGAGTTGCTAAGCATCACTTTAAAAATATAACAAGTTTTACCTAGCCAAGGTAAAAACTGATTACACAGCCACAAAAGCAGAGAACTTACGAGACTGGCTCGGCAGATAACGTATGCATTAGCGTATGCTTCATTCAGAGACAGTATTCCTTAGAGAGGAAGACAGGGCTTAAGACAAAAGGGAGGAGCAGGCCCCCATCGGTGAAAAGCCGTAAGTGGAGTTTCCTCTCTTTGGCCACGGGGAACAACACAGCCTTTCACTTAAAATGCTGGGGGTAGAGGAACAGCAGAGGGAGCAGGGGCAGGAAGCTGGAGACAATATCAACCAAAGGGAGACGCATCTCAAAATCTACTATGAACTCATTATTCGTCAGAGAAGTTTAGAGATAAAAATATCTTTTGAGAGAAAGACAAACATGGGGAAGACCTGGAAGGGAGGGGAAAAAAAGACTCAGTCGCCTCTGCTATTAACTGTGGATAGAATGGTACGCTTTATCATTATTTTTCCTTGAAGTACTTTAAAAATTGTAAAGTATCTGGTGAGGATACAAGCAGCCGTGTGCAATTCCTTTCTGCAGCGAGAGAAAAGCATGTGATTATATCGTCTTGGGGAAGAGGCAGAGGGACAGAGAAAAGATGTGACAGAGACCACCCAGTGCGGCTAGCTAGACATCCATCTCCACCTTTCCCATAAAACCTGATGTTTAAGATAAAAGCCAAATGAAACTACAGACACATAACTTTCTGCTCCTTCTTTCAGTCACGTAAACTTCCTTGTATCGTCGCTGTATGGTTACACAGATATCATTCATAATGGATGCAACATAGGAAATGAAGGTGACCATGACTGTGCTAGAACAATCCCCTATAGCAATGCTGTTTAACCTAACTCTACACAGCACTTCTGAAAAGCCTGGGATTGGGGCTTTTTAACAATTCCTGTTTATTTATAATCATACCTGTGCAGTATACTTATGCCTAGGAACCTTGGTGGTAATTATTGTGTCCTTATTTCCATGAGGCATTAGCTGGGAAGGCTGCTAATTACAGAGTAAGAAAGGAGACTACGCTTACATAAAGATCTCTCTGTAGCCTTAAAAAAAATCAATCATCTTTACAACGATAGGTATATCATTACTTAATTCATCTTCTTTAGCAGCAAAGAGAATGACAGCAGTCCTTGATGCATGATGTCAGTTTCTATGGCTTTGCTTAACAAAACACAAACACAAACACTACAAAACAGCAACCTCTCTCCTAGCCTCATGTTAGCTGGTCATTGGGGAAGGGGACGATGCTCATCATGATCAATGACCCCACCTTGTCCCATCTTCCCGGTGTATTTCCTCAGTCACAACAGGTCTCTTTGTTTCTTTGTGATGTCATGTAAGATTTCGCAAGACAATAATCAAAACAGATGCTGGCCAACAGTGATACCAATGTAAGAGCCAGATATGAATCTTAATAGAACATTTGCCTGGTATGCGCAAGGCCTTGGTCTGATCCCCAACCTCCGGTGTGATGGTACAGAGTCAAGTGATATCTTGCCTCTTGTGCATTTTTACTATAACACACCCAAGCTATCCCCGCTTCCCCTGTAATTACCCTGTGTTGGGTAATTATTGTATAGATTACCTGGCTTGAATTTCCTGAACATATTTCACGAATATCACAATCATTGACTGCTTCTCGGCACACAGTCCCCAAAGGCTGAAACTGAAAAGAACATCACTCAGTGTGCAAAACTGGGAAAAGATTAAAGAAAAAGAAGAAACTCTCATAGTCCCATAGGAATAAAAAGCACAATGAAAGTATTTGGAAAAGAACACCTTAAACTACTTTAAGATGGCAGGGTGCACAAAACACATTTATTTAATAAACTGTTATTTTAATTAGTTGCAATTCATAGTTTCTCGTAGGTGAGGTAAGTTCCATAGTCACCACACATAAGTGTCACAATGTCCTGCTAAAATGGGGCAGAGCTTCAAGGAAGAGTTAGCCCACGCTCCAGGAATTCTTGTCAAGCAATCTGGATTGGGGCTTTAGCCTTCTTTCTTATTTACACCTTTATCTTTGAGCTTTTGCTTCTGCTTCTTGTCATCTCCACCGAGAATTTTAAAGTTACATTTTGGACCGCATCACAGTTACTTCCCAGCAAAGCCCTTTTCCCCAAGTTTCTTTTCTGATTTTCTCTCATTAGAACCTCTGGACAAGTGTTTGTACTTCTCTGTTTCCAAATACTTCCTGTACGTGTGATGCTGTGGAATCAGCCTTGAGCGTCACTGGATTTATAGACTGTAATCTAACTCCTTATAACAGCAGAACAGGGACATGTGCAGTTGTCAGAGCTCTCTCACGTCCCCCTTCTCCTCTTTCCTCTCAGAATTGCTGATATCGGGGACTGGGCCCATCTCTGTGTTTGTGCCCAGGACCCTGCTCCCTGACTCACTGCTCAGAACCTTCCAGGCACCCAAGCTGAGAGAGAGAGAATCTGTATCACATGTGGTTTAACCTCCCATTGAAGAAAGTGCTTTCGGAGACCCCACAAAAAGCAGCCAGAAACACAGCAATGGAGGGGAAACGAGGGGAACCACTGCTAGCAGGGCTGGGGGGTCAGCAGACAGCTGTGCCTTCCTCTGAGCCTCTGCAGGCTCCTTAGCATCATTAGATCAGAACAGCTCAACTGTCAAAATCGGGATGGCCATGCCTATTCCAAAAGTGTGCCTGTGAGTGTTATCTAAGACAGCAGTAGCAGGCAGGGGTGATTTTGCCCCAAAGGAGACATTTTTTTACAACATCTGGAGACATTTTGAGTTGTCACAGTGAGGAAGCTTTTCTACAATCTAATGGGTGCAACCCAAGGATGTTGCTAATGTCCCATAAAGCAAAAGGCACGCCCTGACTACAGACAGTGTCTTATTCTTAGCCAGACAAGAGGGTTGGTGCCAGTCAGGAAACCCGGATTTAAGATGACACAAGTCAAAAGTGCTTAGCCCAAAGAGGGCAGTTGCCACGACAGTTTTATATGCCACCTTTCTTTAACCCATCAAAGCTATCCGATCTGCAGATATTCATTGGAAGTAACATGCACGTTCACTTATGCACTTAACAAACATGCTCTGATAATCTACACCAATTAGGAGACAAAGAGTCATGAATGTTTCCATGTCAATGTAGTATGATCTTGTCTAAAACATGCCTCTTGTTGCCTAAGATACTGACGCTGTAGGATGTACAAAGATGCACAGAAAGAAAAGAAGACTGTATCGGACGTCTTCTACTCGGAGATTGGTCCTCTTTAAGGAGGCAAGATGAGAAGAACAGCCTCGGAGAAGTAACCGGGTCAGGTCCCAGCTCTCTCGTATTCTGGTTTAAGACACTGGGTAAGTTAACTATTACATGAGAATGCTAACAAAGCCACACTTCAGGAGACTTCAGGAGGATCTCGTAACCACTGGGATTCAGTCATTTGCTCCCTGTTAGATTATGCTAGTAGGTTATATGGACCTAGACGTAACGGTTTAAGCACACGCCTCCCCTTCAACCTTTGGCCACTAATCAGCCAGTTATTTACCTTGCATTTTTTACAACAGAGACCATCACTGCATTGAGAATCCTGGGTCAAGGTGCACTTCTTACAGCACTCTGCCCCTTCAAGGGCGCATTCCTAAGGAATATAAGCCGTTGCAAAACACTAGAAAATGTCATTTTCCCAAAAACACCAAGATTTTTTTTTTAAAGTAAATGTTCAAGCTCACAATGGCAATCATTCATCCACAAATTCTATAAAATTTCTAGGTATAATGCTCAGTATTATCTCAAGGGCATGGATAATACTAGCTACCCAAAACAGATCTTCAAAATGACAGGGGACCTACCGCAGCGGTGCCACAGTCACTCTCTTCCCCGGGACCTACCGCAGTGGTGCCACAGTCACACTCTTCCCCAGTTTCAAAGAAGGGGACCTACTGCAGCGGTGCCACAGTCACACTCTTCCCCGGGACCTACCGCAGTGGTGCCACAGTCACACTCTTCCCCAGTTTCAAAGAAGGGGACCTACTGCAGCGGTGCCACAGTCATACTCTTCCCCGGGACCTACCGCAGCGGTGCCACAGTCATACTCTTCCCCGGGACCTACCGCAGCGGTGCCACAGTCACACTCCTCCCCGGTTTCAATGAAGCCATTTCCACACTCGGGAGGCTCGAGAAGCTGTGGGAAGAAAACCAAGAAAGGGTGAAATATAGGAACATCAGTAGCAAAGACCCCGACAGCTGACACCACACCAATACGCTCGGTGTATATGCTGTCCGCTCGAACTATAATTTTATTTACTGCAAAATAAAAAGTACAACTTTAGAACCTGGAACTTTAGAAGATCAATTTTGGTTTTTATTTGGATATTCAGACATAGTACTATATATTTGTATTATATAATGTATGTATGTAATATTTATACCAAGTTGGGTCTGGTAAATGTCACCAAATACATGAATGGCATGCAGCCATTGAGGAGAAACCAAGCCAATTTGACATCTGAAAATCCATTTTGGTGAGAAAGCAGGAAATTTACAGTCAGGAAGCCTAGATTAAAATCTTAGCACAGGGTAGGGTGTGTTTAACAACACAACGCGTTTGGTTGTGAGAGGACAACACAACGCAACACACAAGAAGGCACAAAATAATAAAGGAAAACCAGGTACAGGTAACACAGTGGAGACCTTACTACCTGAAACATGAACAGTATAAACTGTCCATCTAATTAATCATCTGTTGAAAATTACCACGAGGATCAAGTCTAATCACTTGTGAAAAAAATCTCATTATTATTGTTTTCAATTTGCTAATAGCCTGTTAAGAATAATTTTGTAGATCTGGAAAGAGGCCTCAGTGGTTAAGAGCACTTGTTGCTCTTGTAATGGACCGAGGTCCATTTCCTAGCTCTCAAATGACAGCTTCCAATTATCTGTAATGGTAGTTTTGACAATCTAGATTCTTCTGGACTCTTCAGACTCACACATGCATGTGGTTCACATACATATATGCAAGCAAACACTCATAAAATTAAATTTTCTCTTTTAAGATTTGATTATCTCTCCCGTGTGTGTGTGTGTGTGTAAGATGCACGTGACTGCAGGTGCCTTCAGAGACCAGACACAGTGGAGCCCTTGGAGGTGGAGTTACAGGAAGGTGCAAGCCACACACATGAGTAACAGGAGACTGGTGTGTGCTCTTAACCACTGAGTCACCTTCATTTGTTTCTTTATATTTTAGATTAGCTTTGAAATGGTTCTTACAGTGACATTTCGGACTGCATCTTCTTCTTTTCCTTTTTTAAGACAAGATCTTACTGTGTATCCCACGTTGGCCTGGCTCTGTAGTTCAAGCTGGCTTTGACCTCACAGTGATGCTCCTAGCTTAGCTTCCACAGTGCTGAAACTACAGGGATCTCAGGGTCTGAAAATGCTTCTTAAACAAACTTACTTCTAAGTTAGAAGGTGATCCCAAAATTACTATGCCCACTGACCTGTTCCCTATGAACCATGACTACAGCCATGAGCACCGACTTGCAGAGAATGGTAGTAACAAACAGCTCCCATAACTAAAGCAACTTTTGACCTAATCAAGGGGAGATTTTCAAGCCTATTTTACTTTTAAATCTTCATCACATTTTTGTCTTTTGAATAAAATTTATCCTATGATGCTGCGTAACATCAGTGCACAGTAATTACTAATCGCCGGCTGCGTGATAACCATTTTGAAGTTAACCCAAGTTTCCACATTACAGAATGAAAATAGAAGCCCACACTTTTGTAACTAGAAAGGGCAAAAGAAACCAACACAAACAAAACCCCCACTCCTTTCTGCCTGCTAGTTACACCATTAGAGATACTCCAACTCTCCCAGACGAAAGCTGGCCTTGCCAAGACACGCAACATTTCTAGAATATGCCCAGTGGGTGGAATTGAGAAGTTCTCGCTTGTAGGCTCAGTACACAAAAGCTGGGTATGAAAGTGTGCAATGACTCATAACTAATAAGTCTTGACCACACTTATTACCTTAGAAGGCTTGTTGAAGAGGCAGGCGCCGCCACCACTATTCAGGAAGTCGTGATACTCCTCAATGCTGCACGGAGAGAACTTCTTAGGGAGATAGTAGCTGTTGGGGACAGAGGGGAGCGCCTCAGTACAGCGGGAGGGTTCCTGTTTACTGACTAGCCTTAAATTCTTACGGAGATAGAGGCTGTAGGGTACAGAGGGGAGCGCCTCAGTACAGCAGGAGGGTTCCTGTTTATTTACTAGCCTTAAATCCGGACAGTGTTAACAATGACACATACAGTCAACCATTATATTTCTAAACTTTTCATTTAGGGATGTGTAGTGGCTATTTTCGTATTTGCTCGTTTATTTGCATATGAATTAAAAGAAAGATATAGTACAGCACCTATGATTTACATCAAAGACTAATAAAGCTGCATTTCACTGTGAACGACTAATATACAACTAGCTATAACTCAAACATCAGAGAATCTATAAAACACCCGCCTGTAAATTTGTAATACGTGTCAGGCCAGGAAAGCCAAAGAAAAGTGCTGTAGTCTGCAGGCCTGTGAAGACATGAACCCTCACATGACGCCTCACTCCGAAGCTTCAGCTGTCTGTCAATGACGCTTCTGGAAGATGGGTCAGTCCTGAAGGTGGGCAGCTACACAGTTTTCATGGCTCTTCTCTGGCTGGTGGGAGGGTTCTTGTCACAGGAAGTGCACCCGGAGGGTTTGAGGGTGACAGAGCACCAAACTAGCAACATATGATTACGGGGTACCAATGGGATCTCTTCTCACTCATCTGGTGACTTTTTTTCTAGAGTTTGAAATTCTTTTAAAATTATGTAATAGAAAAAAGTAATTAATGGTCCAGAGGAAATAAGAACTGTGGTGAGATTAAAAAAAAATTAGCAATCCTCAAAATAAACACACCTCTGGGAATTCTTGGTTTTAGATTTTTTTTCCCCTAAAAAAAAAAATAGTTAGCTCTATGCACAGACGGCATAACGTATAACAGCGAGGAACATGAAAGTCACTCAGATGTTGACTAATGAGAGAACTTCTAAAACTCGGGCAGGTGCCTGGAATAAAACAACACAGAGTTATTACCTGCCCCAGTTTGAAGACTAGCTGGGGAAAGGACAGCTACTCGGTGTCAACTGGAAAAATGAATATCTATATATCCAGCAATAAAACAATAAAAGTAGAAATTTAAAAAACTTAATTAAAATGTAGTAACTTTTAAAAATCAACTATGACTACCACGGGAGAAAGAAAATGCCAATTTCATTTTCATAGTTTCAAAAAGCATCTTATCTTAAGATTTTATTTAAAAGGAAAGACAAGATAATAATAGCTTTTATTATATATTTTTTTAGAGAAGGGTCTTATGGTATGGTCCGCACTGGCTTGAACTGACAATTTTATCTCCATCTTGCCAGCGGCAGGCTGATAGGGGACCCCTGTGCCTGGACAGTGAACACATCTCATTAAGCCTCTCTCTCCAGCCTTCAAAGACTTGTTTCTACCCATAGCATTACTTCTTTCAAGCATAGTAGTTAATATTTCACAAATTAATTAATATAATTTATTAGTATATGCTGAAACTAATTTTATTTTTTACTAAACCACTCCCCAGATAAAGTTGTAACAGGGGTAAGTCATCGAATTACTATGTTAATTTCTTCGCTCCCTTTCCCTACAGGATCAAACTATTTTTAACATCAAGTTTCTTCATCTATTACTTCCCTTTTCCTTTCAGAGTCCGAACAGGTGTTCTTACCACCTTCCCTTCTAGGTCATCCTACATGTCTCTGCCAGATAATCGGTTATCACTAGGACTCCCTCCAAGTTCCCTCTTCCTTCTACCGCTCAATGCTGAACCGGCTCCCATACCAGTCTTCAATGTCAATCTTGTTTAAGCCTCAACAGCAGGACATGCCTCAAATCCCAAACTCCGAGGAGTAGAGGCAGGAGGATGAGTTATTCAAGGCCTGGGGTGCATGAAACCCTGCCTCGGGATGGAAAACAATCCACTGTGACTTTAGGCCTGCAAACATCCTCACTGGGGTCACAGTCTAGCACACTGTACAGTAGGAAACCTGACCCATTCCTCGGCCCTCAGCTGTGACAGGAAACAAACCCACATTTTCAACAGTGAATCTGTTTTATCTATCAAGAGTTGAAGAGTGTAGGCCACAGAAGTTTGTCTTCTCTTTTTCAGGGTAATGTATAAATTGCATTCAATGGATCCTTAAGTTACTTGATAGTACGGATTTATTTTAGCCATGTTTCCAACATCAGCAGTGCCAGTGAACTTCAGGAAGCAAATGTGGAGGCAGGTACCTACGGGGCACACAGATGAGCTGAGCAGGACTCAAATTAAAGAGCCATAGCAGACACCACTTACACAAAGGGGTCTTCTCTTGAACGTATCTATTTAATATAAGGAGCATTTCAAGGAAAAAATGTATATATGCATACACTTATTTAGCATATATATAATATGTTATATATATTAAAGTAATACCTGATTGTTCTGTAATTATGGTTCACAATATGGGGATTGTCTATACAAATTTAATGTCACCAAGCAAAAATAATCAGACATATTAAATACAGATTTCGAGACAGGGTCCCACTGTTTAGTTCTGGGTGGCCTGAAACTCATCATGTAGACCGAGCTAGCCTACAACTCACAAAAATCTACCTGCTTCTGCCTCCCAAGGGCTGATATTGAAGGTATGTGCTACCACATACCCTCACCTGGCCTACCTTAAATAAAACTTCTAATGAAAAAAGATCTATACATGAAATATATTAATAAATGGAAAACTGCAAATACAAAGTTTGTCATTAAAGAACAAAATATATAAGAAAAAATTTAAAAAATACTTTATAAACATGTGTGTATATATACTTCCTCCCATCACTTACTGTCCTTATTATCCTTAGAGTTCAAAACTCAAACTGAATCAATAAATATTTACTGGATGTCAAGTCTAGTTAAAGAGGTATGGAATAAAAATTAGTAAAAATACATTCTTTAAGCACGCATGTCTAAATGTTGAGAGGGATAATGCATACATACAGAACTGCATTACAATGCAGGGAGTGCTGTGGGAGATGGCTGAGGTGGTAATGCGCCTGCTGCAGAGGCATGAAGACCTAGCGTGGGTCTCCAGCACTCACGTAAACGCTGCGGCCAGCAACACCCACCTCACTCCAGCACTGGGGATGCACAGTATATCAGCCAGCCTAACTGATGAGCTCCAGGTTCAACGAGAGAGCGACACCCCCCAGTGATCTCTGGTCTCCGTGTTCTCGGCATGAACACCAGCACATATAGATACCACACGCAGAAACTAGCATGCCTGGGTTCAAATCATGATAAACCTCAAAGATGGCAGGAAACGTGACTGGATAGAGAAAACAGGGGAGGCTTCCAAAGACAAATAACTCCTCTGGGAAATCAAAAGGAGTTGGAAGTTCAAATACAATTAAAGTAAACAAAATTGGAGAAGCTCAAAAAAGATCCATGTAAGACTATGCTTAGCAAATCAGAAACGCTAGAAACCACAAGCAATTATGATCAGAAAACAAAGGAATACCGGGAAATAAGATGGTGAATGATAATAATGATATGGATATATAAACCATCTAAATAATAAAGTAAGACATTTGAACCTTACTCTTCTTCACCTGTTTTGAGACAGCCTCTTGTATATTTGGCTGGCATCCAGCTCACAATGTAGCAGAAGGCGACCTTTAACTCTTGATCCTCCTGCCTCCACCTTCCAAATACTGGGATTACGGGCACAGGCTACCACACCTGGCAGAAATGTATTCTTAAGACAGTTTTGATTCACAAAAGTTCTGGGCAGCATATCAGTATTTAGCAAACAAATATTGAAAAAATTGGCGGTGTGGATTAATCCTACAGGCACAACATTATCTTAGAAGGCAGAGGCATGAAAGCTACATTCTGAGACACCCCAGGAATGCTAGCATGTGGTGCAGAGCTGTCTCACAATACACAGATGCAAAGACTGAAAGTATTACAAAGGATAATACCCAAAATCGGAAGGTGGCTGCCTGGCTGCGGGTGGACAGTGGCAAGGGGGGACACCGTCAGTGTTTCCTTCTGAAAGCTGAGATATGAATATGTACTGTTTTCTTCCCTATGCCCTTTTGAAGCTGCCGGGAGCAGGAGGTAAGACATATAAAATCCTGAAAGAAGCCTGAGTGTGTGGAACAGTACTGAAATAATAATAGCAAGAGAAACAAACTCCAAAGGAGGGCAGAGGCATACGTCTGGAACGCAAGGAATGGTTCTAACACCTTATTTAGAAAAAAAAAAAAAGACAAGAATTGAAGTCTGACTGTGTGAAGACAGGACAGTAGAGCACTGAGACTCTTTCTGAGATAAGTCTCCATTTTTCTTCCCAGCCCCGTGATCAATGATACTGAGCTATGAAAGCCCTCACGCCATCAGCAACGTGGACCTGAGAAAGCTGCTGATGCAGGCTGCGGTTTTTATTTCATGTGAGGGTCAGTTTAGCAGTTGAACTGAAGGAGATAAGAGAAAAGGGGTTTAGTGAGCAAACCTAACAGACGAGGAAAAGTTGTCACGTCATTATAATGCTAGCCTAGACCTGGGGCTGAAAAGTTCCTAGGGTCCTCTCACTGAGTAGTTGTGTTTTGTCTCAAATAAGAGGTTATTTTGTAAAGACACTTAGTTTCGATTTCTCTCCTAAGTGCCCGCAGTGCAGGTCCACGCACTAAGTTACGGAGTGTCCCTTTCTCAAGATGGTGAAGTAGAGAGGCTCACCCGGTGTCTCCCATTACACATCCAGACCATGTGTCCTCACATTTACACTCACCTAAGGGAAAACAAACACACATCTGGTTACACACGGACACACGCAATGCAGGTGCAGTGAGGTAGCTTTTATTGTCTCTTAACTCTGCGTTCAAAAATGGTTTTTAAAGGCTGCTTTCCCAATTCTACTTACACTAAAAACTTTTGACTGCAATGTATAAAAAACAAAATGCACTTGATCCTACGGGGGGTCATATACATCACCCCAATACCTCACAAATGGTCGTGTTTCTATTCCCTCACTTCGAATAGCTACATGACAGACGACCAGATCCCAAAGCAATAGCGAAAACTTAATGGCACCTCACTAGGCACCCCAGCTTCATCAGCTTTGAGGGAGATACTACAGGGCCTTCCCGCTCCTAAACTCCTCGGTGCTGGGGGCTCTGGTAGGAGGCAGGAGAGGATTCGGATTAACCAGAAAGTCCCCAGAATCAAAGGCTGCCTCATTTGAAGAGCCTAATCTCTCACTTAACACATGTTTAATTCTGAAGACAATCAGAATTATTTTAAGATCTAGACACTGCATCTGTAGAGTGGGAATGAGACTAGGCATCCTGCAGGATCATCTGGAATCTCAGATGAGTGGGTGGACACATAACTCGGTATTCCATCATCCAGGAAAACAATGGCTCTCCAAACAGGGTATTCTTATTCCAAGTATCCACACTTGCAATATCTGTTGCTAAAATCATTAAATGAGTACAGTTATGATGAAATTCTTACCTCAAATACACAGTATGAGACCCTTCGCAGAGAAGCAGCGTTACCTACTCTGGAAATTGT
Source organism: Arvicola amphibius (assembly GCF_903992535.2). Lineage (NCBI taxonomy): Eukaryota > Metazoa > Chordata > Mammalia > Rodentia > Cricetidae > Arvicola > Arvicola amphibius. The sequence continues at coordinate 12,345,102 of NC_052064.1, forward strand.
TTGCATTGCATGTTAAGGCCAGCATACTTCAGTTGATCTACACTTTCCTCGGAAGCCCGTGTCTCAGACCACGTGCAGAGATGTCTTAAGGAAACCATCATACAACATGATCTGGGCCCCCAAACAACCTAGAATTCTCCACAAGCAAATTTCAAATTTCCAAAAGGAGGTACCTTTGTCCCTTCTGGAGTTAAATCTAGCTTTGACTTTATCAAAACAAGCTTTTGCTGTTCGTTATACGTGGGGAATTTTTCACCTATGATGTAAATATTCCCTTTATTCCTTTTTGAAAGCAACGTTTTGCTGCTAGTTTGCGTATCTTGCTCTGCCTCCCGCAACCCTGATCAAGCAACTGAATTAAAAATCATCTCATTCTACAAAATAATTAACAGGCTGTCTATCTTAAGAAATACAACTAAACCACACAAGACCCAAACTTACCACTTGCTAATTTTCTCTTGTCTGAGATGATACCGATATTGTGTGCTAACGACTGAGCAAGTGTGACCGCCATCAAATCGGTTTTTCCAAACTGAAAACAAAATCAAAAGAAATGTAAATAACATTGCTTTCCATTTAAGATAGGCTAGAGAAAAATGGTAGGGAACAATTGAAAACAAGTCATTTCTAAGCATTCTCTGTCCTTTTTTGATGTGATGTTTTTGCCTAGGCCAACCTCTAACCATAGTGATCCACCTGCCTCAGTCTCCTTGTTGCTGTCACTATAGGCATGCACTGCGATGCTCTAAACATTTTCTTTAGTCAAATCTAAGCATTCTGTAGCTCATATTGAACATGCATTTGGGATGAAGTAGTAGGAAACAAATTCTTATGTGATTAAGTCGTATAAGAAATACTACCAGCCGGAAAGGCATTCATTTTTTTAGTTTGGAAACTTAAATAAAATTCTGACTCCAAATTTCACCTGATAACATTCCTAAAAAACTTAATAACTATATTATTAAGCCACTCTCTTAATAATACATAATAAAGCTAAGTGTGTCAAATTATCTGGACCCAGTTTTCTTCCCGAGTGGAACAGAGAGCGGCTGTAGTAAACACAATGGGAGTCAGAAGTAAGGATGGTCTGTGGCCAGTGGAATCTTGAATTTTTCAATATGTTGGCCTTCCAAACATTGAAGCATTTTTCTTTACATTGTGTCCATTAAGTTTAGTGTGTTGGGACTGAACCCTTCTCCAGGAAACCCTTCTCTGTTAGTCTCCCCGAATTTGTTAAATACTGGGCAAAGAAGAAAAACAGCCAGCAGATTTGTTAGGGGGGAAGCCAGTGCTTCAGGGATTACTCGGATCTGGAAGAATCCTCATTCAATGGTATAAACGCTTGGGCTTTATTCTTATTTTCATTGAAAGTTCGTGTACAGATTCTCTCTATATGAACTGCTTTCTCTGGAAATTCTTCTATGCAGAGCACGAGCGCAATCATCAGGTATTATATTTTATTCTTTCCTATCCTGTACTGGGCACACACAGGCATGGTATTGATGATTAATGCAGCAATCTAGCAGCTGGAAAGTGTGGACCACTGAGAGCTTACTTGTGACGTATTAGGAAACCGTTCTCAGCTGCCATACCACTTTGCGTTGGTGCACAGATGTTCCCACCTACAGCCATCATTACCACTTTCTGGTGCACAGATGTTCCCACCTACAGCCATCATTACCACTTTCTGGTGCACAGATGTTCCCACCTACAGCCATCATTACCACTTCCTGGTGCACAGATGTTCACACCTACTTCATTCACACCGCCTCCTCTCAGCAGCGAGCAAATCCCACCAATATAGGCTGCGCCGCTCCGGCTACTCTCAAATTGACTTCCCCTTTTAGAAAAGGAAACGGAAAATGCTTACTGATGACAGTTCGCACAGCCAAGCCCCTCTCATAGTTAATTTACCACGTTTATTTTCTCAGCACAGACAATGCGTTCCCAAAGTGAAGAAGGAATGTGAAAATCATTTACACGCATGATCAAAGGAAAAGGTTTCTGAGGGCTGCCTCCCCACATGATCAATACGTATCTTATATGGAAATACATCTATGAGAAATCAATTGCACATATAATGCTCTGAGAATACAAAAAGTCACATTTTTTTTAGATTTAACCCAAATAAATGACTTAAATATAATTAATGACAAAGTATCAGACGTCCCTGCAATGAAGGAGCCATCGAGAAGATAATCAGTCGATAGTCTTCAAAACTAGCAAGTTCAACATGGGCAAAGACTGAGAACATGTTTCGATGTAAAGGAGACTAAAGAGATGAAGATGAATCACACTGTGCATCGCTGAACTGGATGCTCAAAGAGGGAACTGGCTACAGAAGGGCATTGAGAGAGCAGATGGAGTCTGAACACAGACCGAACACAGGTGATGAACTATGTAAGAATGTCACCCGGTGTTACATATTCTGCTCTTAATGACTTACTGTGTTATTTGAAAGAATGTCTTTACCTTTAAGGGACTACACTGAATGACTAAGTACTTAGTAGTAAATGCAAACTTGCTGTCTCTAATTCATACTTGAACAGGAAATGAGAAAAAAATGCAAGTCTTGAGTTTGGGTAAAGTATACAGGCAATTTCCTTACGGCATTTTGGCATCTTTCCTCTAAGTTTGGAATTAGATAAACAATTAAAAATAACACCTAAAACACATCTTTCACAGCTGTCCTCAGTAGCTCTGATTTTAGATGAGGTCTTAAAATTCCACAGAAGGTACTTTGCTGTTATATCAAATATGCATTATAAAAAGAAAGAACCCAGGATCTGGAGAAGAGTTGACAGTAAGTTCAAAAAACTTACTCAGCTCTCACCTCAAAACTTAAGTCACTTAAACCACATGAACATTCCAAACAATCTGTATTTCAAAACTCCTTCCAGATGCACAGCCACATCACACAGTAACCACATTATCGCAGAAGGATACATTTCAGTCAGAAGAAAGAGAGCATTCGCCGTAGAACCAGGAGAAATGGAAGAATGTAAATGTCACGTACGAGAAAAGATGAACGGCGTCACTCTTCTCTTTGATAAAATCCCTCCTGTACTTCATAAACTCGCGCAGGGTGACCAGCGGGTTCTCAGAGATGGCAAACTTGTTGTCAGCAGCCCAGGTTTCCATGGCAACCAATACTATCCTAGTCTTAAGTTGGTCTTTATAGATCTAGGGCGTTAACGAAATGAACACATGGCCTAAGTCAGTGTAGGAAGCACTACATAGTTCCTTCCTGGACACGCCTTTGTTTAATTAAAGAAACCACTGTTTCTAAAGGAGACCATCACTTTCCCAATTTGAATGCACTTTCCTTAAAGAACGGAGAATCAAACTACTTACCAAAGGAAAGCCCACTGAACAAAAGAAAACACAAACAGGGTTTTCTTTTGAACAAAGAAAATTTTAGACACAAACAGGATTTTCTTTTGATAAATACTTATGCTGAATGCAAGGCTTTCCCTAAGTCCGCTTTTGGCATCTTACATAAATAATTTATGAAATCTTGAGTTTCTCTAACGAAAAAGCAGGATAAAGTATCTCTAAGGAAATGTCTGCTACACAACCTGTGTAGTGTTAAGGAAAAATGGAGAGAACTATTTGGGGGCAGCCCCAACACTGTGCTGGGCGTTTCTGAAGAGGCTCAGCTCCCGCACCGTCTCTGCGCTGATGTCCAGATGTAGACTGTGAGTTTCTTTGCTAAAGCCTATGGGTCAAGCTCTGTCTTTTCCGGTAAGAAACACACAAGAAAAAAAAAGCAACCGTATCTTTGGTCAGTCCACCTTCCCAGACAGACTAGTCAGTAGAGTCCCTGGCAAGATCGCCAGGGTCTCTGAGGTCATCCTGGCTAAAGTGTAACTTGAAGGAATGTGAATATAGGCACCTTGTTACCCACCGGCTGCCATAAGGGGCAATGCCGGACGGGGCGGTACTCACCATATCTGCCATGTTCACCACAGACTTTGCGTAGGTATTTGTGTGTACAACAGAAAGCCGATGCTTTTTGAACTGAAAGCAAGAGACAACAGGGAAGGGTGCTCAAAGTCACCAGGAAATAATCATCTTAGGACAGAAAACAAAATATCAGAAAATTCCCTAAGGCTTTCTGTCAAAAGAACACAAAAACAAAACACCGCAGGGGAGAACCTGTTTCCTTATCTACCCTGAAGCCTGAAAGCTGGGGACTAAAGGAAAAGATGACTTTATCACATCTGGGAGAAAAAGTTCAATTCAGTTCCACATGAAGGGGCTAGAATATAACATATAATATATAAGCTTGGTGCACACGAGGTTCGGGGTTCACCCCACCACACCCACTCCATCTGCTTTATGGTTTATTTGGGGGGGGGCTTTACTGTTTCTTGGGGGGGGCTGTTCACTTCAAAGCTGTTATGAGCTTAAAGACATGCAAGTGAGAAACAACCAGAGACAGTCAATGCAGATGTGGCTACATGTGTAAGACTTCACAAGTTCTACAAGGTTCTAGAACAAAACGTTCTAGAACCCTAAGGTACTACCATGAGGAGATGGCTCGGTAAATTGTGGGTCACATGTTTGGTTTACGTGGCCTCAGTGGTGTTCTAAAAAGCTTCATCACATACGACCCAATTTCAATCTTTTTCAAGTAGCGCCCTCACATGGTAACACTGAGGGGAACCTGCAGATAAGGAGTCAACATTCCGGGGAAACCAAATCTCATCCACGCTCCTGGTAACACCCCTAGTAAAATACACTGGGCCAAAAACAAAACCACAAAAATAGAAGAAATGGGCTAGATGGGAAAAGGAGGGGGTAGCAGGGCGAGGAGAGGGATAACAGGGAAGATAACTGAAGATAATGGGGTGGTGAAGAGGTACACATGGTCAAAATGCATTACACACAATGAAAATATCATAGCAAGTTCATTATTATGTATATGTAATATATAAAAATGCCTTTAAAAGAAGTATTTTTGAACCCTCATAAACAATTGCTAGTTACTTCTACCTAAGCATGTTTTCCATTTATAAGTTGTTCCTGGTCAAAAACACTCTTGGCTGGGCTTCCCTGTCTTCTCTAAAACTCCTGTCCAAACTGTGTGACTGTATCCTGCATGTGGTAGACCTCTGTATAGGTCGCATATGATAAGCCCCTATAAAGGCTGTGTGTGGTAGACCTCTACATAGGCTGTGTGTGGTAGACCTCTACATAGGCAGTGTGTTCTAGACCTATCTATATAGGCTGTGTGTTCTAGACCTCTACATAGGCTATGTGTTCTAGACCTCTACATGGGCTGTGTGTTCTAGACCTCTATATAGGCTGTGTGTTCTAGACCTCTATATAGGCTGTGTGTTCTAGACCTCTACATAGGCTATGTGTGGCAAACCTCCATATAGGCTGTGTATGGTAGACCTCTATATAGGCTGTGTATGGTAGACCTCTACACAGGTAGCGCGTGTGGGCAGTTGCTGATAAGTACAGCCTGTTTGACATGGGTACCTTTACATTAAATTCTAACAAAATTGTTCTTGGCTTCCGAAGTGGTGTGTGTGTGTGTGTGTTTACACAAATGGCTTTTCCAAATCACAACTTGATGAGGATTTTGTTTCTTCTAAACGTACCTTAACACACCTTTTCTACAACTGTTAGGATCAAGGATTGATGGAAGGGGGAGGCGAACTTACCATGATATGATCATTCACGATCATCAGTTCGATGTATTTGGTTTCCTCCTCTACATTACGGGGAAATCGAAGAAGCTGTAACACAATGGGAAAAAAAAGAAAAGAGAATAAAAAAGACTAACCATGTAAATTTAGCTGCAAAAACTAAAAGCACAGAAGAAATCAATGAAACAAGATTTTCCTTTTTACTTCAGCATTAACTTTTAAACTCTCATCAATTTTCTTAGTTTTTGAGTAGACAAAAATGTGCATGGTTTGAAAAAAAATCAATGAAGAATAAAAATCAAGAGTGAAACAGTCCTCTTGCCTCTATACTCCCTCTTCTACGGGGGGTACAGCAAATTACTATTTTTTCCCAAAATGTTTACACAAACACAATTAAATACGGATATATGCGTCATACGCCTACGTACTTCACGCTTGTCTTCATGAAAACATGTCTACCCAACAGTGGCACGGGAGCGACACAGCGGAGCATTGATCCTGCTTTAGCTCAACTCCAGCAGCAAGTTTCTGAAAGGCATGTCCATGACTTTCCTCTGGTGTGGCCCATAGGATCCCCACAAGCTACAGGGGTATGGTCAGCATAGCCCTGAAGTCCCCAAGTAGTCTTGGAGTGTCTTTAACTGCCACATCTCTGCTCAACAAAAAGCTCTCCTCACTTTCCAACCACAGTCAGTCAACACTATGGGCAAGGTTACCAGGGCAGGCTTCCCTTCTGCCCATCCAGCACACGGTCATTAACAGGATCTGTGAAACGGACTTTTCTTTTATGACACAGGTCAATGAAGGGGGTATTTTTCCTCCAGTAAATCTTGTTCACTTGCCCAAAGACTACTTCTGTGATTAAGGCACACCATCAAGTCAAACCAGAATCAATGCATGCATGTTTGAGTGCTACATTTTAAACAAACTAAAAATATACAGCCGCATAGATTTTTGTCTCTTTATAAATGTATTTTCTAATATTTAAAAAAAGAAAGACTCTTCCAACACTAGTTTCACAGATGATAATGGACTGTATTTTTGTATTTAAAAACTAAGCAGGAAAACTAAATTGCACCCAATGACAACAATCTTTACAAACAAAACAACAACAACAACAAAAAGCTCCTACTAGGACAAGATCTCCCTTGCTCACTCTGGGCTCCTAGTTAACTGAGAAGACTTTCAAATGAGTCCCAGCATTTTTCTAAATGCCTGCGACTTGCATTTGGACACAGTATCACACTGACTCAATTGCATGGGTTCATAAAGGAGTGAAGGGTTCCCCTTCTTAGCCAATGACAAGATGCTGAGACGCTTCTAAAAGAACTCCAAGGACTGGAGAGATGGCTCAGAGGTTAAGAGCGTGGCCTGCTCTTCCAAAGGTCCTGAGTTCACTTCCCAGCAACCACATGGTGGCTCACAAACATCTGTAATGGGGTCTGGTGCCCTCTTCTGGCCTGGAGCCATACACACAGACAAAATATTGTATACATAATAAATAAATAAATATTTTTTAAAAAAGAACTCCAAGGCACATGGTAATGGGATACTTCTCCTATTCTCTCAACTCAGCATTCATAACAATACACAATTTTGTAAATTAAATCTTCATGGAAATTATTTTTCTCAATTAATTTAACTCAAGACATCCATGTGTCTGTGTCTAAACAACAAACTTCAAGCTTATGGGAGTGGCTTTGGGAACACAGTGGCTTCTGAACGGTGTTCAGAGAGTGTGGGTGGCTAGAGACACACCTGGGACCAGACTTTCTAGGAGATTCCCCTTCTATTTGAGTCATGTGCATCTATCCTATCTGATTACTATTTGCTGAGTAAACAGGGATCATAGCACTACCTTCTTCATAAGGGTATCACGAGGAGCAAAAGTGTTAAGATTCTGTCCAATTCTTCAGTTAAACAGTTAAGATTCTTATAATATGGACACGTGCATGCTAAGTTTTCAACAAACATTAGCAACTGTAACTCACAAAAGAATCTGTCTGAAACTACATTCTATTTTACCAGACATGGAAGCCTGTGCCTGTAATCCCAGCACTAGGGTGACTAGAGCAGGATGAATGCTGTATATCTGAAGCCACCCTAAGCCACAGAGTGAGGCCCTGTCAAAGAACAAAAGGAAAGAAAACAGCACCTGCTTTATGGAAAGGTAATGGAAGCCCTTAGCCTTGACTGGGGAGGCTGAAGCAAAAGGTCCACGAGTTCTACACCTGCCTATAGAGCAAGTTCATGTTCATGCTGGACAACTTAAGCAGATCCTGTTTCTAAAAGGGCTGTGTGTGTAGCTCAGAGATAGAACACTTGCTTGACATGTGAGCATTGCTAGGTTCAATCCTGGTAGGTGACGTGATGCTGACATGTGTATGAGGAACAAGCACATGCACAAAGAGTATGCCCTGTCCTCTCTATAAAACAAGCACTTCACACAGCCTTCAACAGATTCGCTTTAATTGCCATCTACTTCATTCCCCGAGTTCTTGTTATGCCACATGTGCATGGAAGTTCCCACAAACCATCATCACTGTGGTTGTGATGGGTTGACCCTGACAGCAGATCTACATTCCAGGCCATTTGTCAACTGTGAGACACGGGGCAAGACATCTTCAGATGTGAGAGCCATGTGAAGAACAGTATCTGCCCCCGTGGCTTCAGGTACCTTAAGGACAGTGCTATTACCACAACGTCCAGAGGAAGAGTCCTAAAGCTATGTCCTCATTTATATACTAAATCCAAGGCATCTCGAGTGAGAAAAAAAGGCATTTTATGGCTTCAGAACATATCAGGAATAGCAAAGAAGATCCCATGATGTGATTCATGCCTGAGCAAGGGAAGAAGAAACCGTGCTTCATGCAGAGACCTCACGACCCACGGTAATGGGGACTCCATATTCATTCATCGTCTAGCGACTACGTGTAAAAGAACGCATCCTGTGGCTGCTTTCACGCATCTGTCACCTGTTTGTGTCCCCACCCTCACAAAGGTTGCACTGGTTCTTAACCCCCACCCTGCAGACTCTGACTGTAGACTCAAATGATCGCCAGAGGCGTAGTGTTCTACATATCATGGCTTGAGCCTGCAAACACATACCTGTCGCTTACTCCGCTTTAGTCTTGGCTTCAAAATAAATTTTGGTGGAGTAATATTTACTTGTTGAAATTCTACAAGAAAATAAAAACAAACAGTGCATTTTCCAGACTTTTACTAGAAGGCAAAATTTCACTAGTTTTCCTTTCTACTTAGTGAGTACATGAAACATTAAGCAATTATGTTACATTAACCATGAATAAGTATCTAATGGGTAAACGCAATACACAAACGCTCAATTTTCTCATGATCATTCTATGAATAACAACACATTTTTAATTAAAAATCTGCTAAGTAGCCAGCCTGATTTTTCGCTTCCATCACTAACCTTCTCTGGGGGCAGCAAAATAAAGAGGAGATATGGAACACACTTTTAACATGCCCTATTAGGAAGTTGATACAGGACACCAAAATTGGACTCAATTGTTTCCAACTCACGAGCATTCTCTTCCAAGACAAGATTTATCTAAGGCCTTGTTTGCTACTAAAGGGCAATGGGACAATTTGAGTCCCTCTTACTTGCATGTCAGATCACACACAGACTATTCATGGATATAGATAAATTCATCTCTGGATTCTAGGTTAGCTGTAAGGGAGGACTTTCTACAAAATTATGCAAACGGATGAAACTAACAAAAATCATCCTGAGTGAGGCAACCCACACCCAGAAAGACAAATACAGTAGGCACTAACTCATAAGCAGGTATAAAATGATTGGTCTCACATGCATGAGTATATTAAATTGGACTTGGAGGCTATTATTTAAAAATTAGTTGGGAGAGAGTGGGGAGGTAGGAGGATGGATCTGGGAAGAGTTGGGGGAGCACTGGGGGATGAGTGTGACCAAAATATATCATATGCATGTATGAAATTCTCAAAGAATTAATAAAGAACATCTTAGAAACTTTAACACCAGATAGGTAACGTAACGGCAATAAATATCTCAGTATGAAGGAGTCATAGTGCATAAGATAAAAGGACATAGCACTCCCACTAATCATGCCTGAGTGAGTGTAGCTTAGAATCTCTCCTATTAGAGCCTTGGGAGGATTACAACTCCAGCTGTCAGTTACACTACAAAAATCAGCGATGGGCACTCCGCGAAGCCACAGTCGGGCCCTTGACTCCCGGGAACTGTGAGATAATAAGTGTTTATCCACAGCAACCTCTGACCTAAAAGTGGCAAACACAAACAGAAACTGTAAATGTCTTAAACACTTATTGCCATCTTTTGCGATTCAGAATATCTGGAAAGGGCTGAGAATTCACTTCGTTTTGTTGTGCTAGGGACTAAACCAGGGAGTCGTGCCAAACAAACAACGAACCCTAGATACACGAGGAGACACGCTACGCTAGACATACGAGGAGACGCTAGCCCCACGCGCTGGAAGGACTCACTGCTGAGCTGTTTCACACAGACCATCTCAACATTCGGGATGATCTAATAAGTCCTGAGAGGAATTTCAGAAAGCCTATGTGAAAATGCAAAGGACCTAGAAGAGCTAAATTAATTTGAAAAAGGACAACACTGAAGGGTATATGTACCTGATTTCAAAATACACTATAAAGCCACAATAAGCAAGAAAGTAGACACAAGTGGCTAAATGAGAGGAAGAAGCCGATTTTAATACTTAATGGCAATCAGTGTTAATAACATATCTAATAAAGGCCTTATTTATGTTCAGACTATGTAATCATTTTTTTAAACTTTTGGCTAAGATCAAATGCAGAATATGTAAATCCTTGTACAATGCAAAAACCAAAGGAGAAAACCATAATGATGACGAGCAAGCACACACTACAAACCACCCCCAGTCAGATGAAATTGCAACGCATAGCGTCATGCACACCAGAACAGCCAACAACCATGAACCACAGATATTCCTTGGTATCTGTTGCTCAAGTTCTGGAGTAAATAGTGCTGCCATATGGCGCCGTGTGAGAGCAGAGTGACAGAAGCATCTGAAGAAGCCACTCAACTTCTCATAAAACAATCTTTTTCAACGTAGAATCTTTGGATCAATAAAACTGGTATCACCTGGGGACATGCTGGAACTACAATCTCAATATGGAGAGTTGAAAGCCCTGGGCTGAGGCCAGCAACGTGTGGCTATCACCTAGCCTGTTATTTTGGTTAACAGGCTGAAGTTTTATGACACTGATCCCAAGCTAAACACACACCTTCCCAGGCCCCTCTTAGGTATTTACTAGAAGAAATAAAACATGCCTCTACAAAAAAGAAATGAATGGAGGGAAAATAAAGGGGATGGAAAAAAAAAAGACGAGACATATAAGAATATTCATGGTTGCTTATTAATAATTGTCTCAAACTGGAAAAACCTGAATGCCCATCACCATAATTCGTAAGAATTGTAGTCTATTCATACCACTGAATACACTCAATAATAAAATCAATAAGTGATTGCTATTTTAACAACATAAACATCACAGAAAAATGCTAAGCTACATATAATACATGGTTTCATATGTTTAAAGTCCTACAAAAGACAAGACTAGCCAACAGGAAAAATGGGCAGAAAATAGATTGGAGAAGCTGAAGGCAAGGAGTGGGAACTGCACAAGGAAGGGTCTCAGTAATAAAAGTGTTGCATTTCAATAGGGGTCACCTTGGAGCCCAATGAGTCACACTTGGGGCTTGTGTTTGGTGCTTATCGGTTTCTAAAAGAGTGTCAACTAGTTCACTGAAAGCAATATTTTTTTCCCCTCCAAAACATGTTCTAAGGAACATTTGACCTAAGGGATGTAGTATATAAAGTAAAAGGTTCTATAAGCTAAAACAAGTTGACAAATGTTGATTATACTATTTCTATCTCTAGGAAACAGACAACACCAAGCAAGATGAAGTGGTAGTGGTAACCTATAACCCTGTTCAATTTCATTCAACCTAAAATAAAATAAGAAACGTACTTCTGACTTTCGCTTGTTTTCATCTAGTTTGTCAAAGTAAATTCTAAGTAATCTTGAAAGACAATGCCACTCTCCTAATCAACAGCGGCAACCTCTGATTGAAAATCTAGAAACGGGCCAAGCATGAAGACTCAGGGCAGCAACCCTGGCCCTCAGGAGGTCAGACAGGAGGATCACTGCAAGCCTGGGGTCAGGCTGGGCTACAAAGTTGGACCTTATCAGAAAAAGAAAAGAAAGAAAGGAAGAAAGAAGGAAAGAAAGAAAGAAAGAAAGAAAGAAAGAAAGAAAGAAAGAAAGAAAGAAAACCAAGTCACTTCTGTGATTATTTCTGAAAAAGAACCCTGAACAAAGCTTTAAAAAAAATTGTATGGTTGCATTTCTATACTGAAGTCTTTGGTGGGGAATCATTATTACTTTAAATATTAATCAATGTTGAATGCTTCCAGTAAGACCTATTACACTGTAGCTTTGTTCTCACACAGCCATTCATGATTAATTCTGTTCCCATAACTGGCATTATGAGAAGTTTCATACGGTTGGTGAAAGGACAGCACACTTCTCCGTAGAGCAAGAGCGTCTGTGTATTTATCGGCAGACTTCCCTAAGGATGGATTCTTTCTCAGATTTTACTATTTTGTTATGTGTGCAATAGCTGGGGGCATGCACGTGTCATGCCCCACAGGGAGGTCAGAGCACAGCTCCGTGGAGTCTGTTCTCTCCAGCTTTCATGTGGGCTCTGGGGACCGAAGCGGATCACGAGGCTTTTGTGGTAAGTGCCATTCCTCCCTGAGCAATCTCATTGGCCTCCAAAACAGTGGATCCTATCAAATAGGATCTTGAATCCCTTCACCACAGTAGAAAGTGCTAGTTTCTCTGTGGCAGAACTACAGGAGGCCAGTGAATCACAACTCAACCCAGAGAGGAAGGGGTATTAGAGCTCAGCATTCACCTCATTCTCTAACAAGATGCTATGAGCTCTTTTGCTTTAGGCTGGCAATGTTTTCACGTCTTCCTACGAGGCTCTTATAGGAGTCTCTCAAAGTATCATGATCCTTGACCTTTAGTAGCTGTGGGACCCTGGAAAAGACATACTAGCTGAACCTCTGTTTCTTCATCTTCATGTTATATTAATATACACAACTACGGCAAAAACAAAGTTAATTAAAAGGAGCTAAAGACAAATGCCCACTGCATAGTCAGTGTTCCACAAACATGGGGTGCTAGCAGCCAGGTCAGCTCCACTTGCCATGTGACATGTGGATGCCCCTCTCCAATTGACATTTGCAGCAATTAAGCTATAAACACAGATGAGAGGAAAATATATGCCCATTTCACAAGTAGCAAACAATTATATAAAAGGCTAAATTATGGCTTTTGCTTAAAATGCTACAGCAAAAAAAAATGGAAGGAAACAGCACATGGGGAGATGATTCATGCCTGTGTTCACAAAACCATCATTTTCCCAAGGATGGATTTTCACATCATTTACCAGTTTTCCTCTAAATTACGTCTCACTCCTAACACTGAGTCTTAATTTCTTAAGTATTCCTTCTGTGTGCTTAAGCCATATTTTTCTTCAACTGTAAACAAGAAGTCAGTTTGCATTTTATTCTTCCCTTTGGTGCAACTCGACAGACCACCTAAAATGTCAAGAGCAATTTTCAATTATTACTTAGTATGTATATTCGTTCTAAAGTAGCAACTGAATTACTGGGTTGTGGTTTAAAAGAAATCCCCAATATGGATACCATACCAGTTGGGAGGTCATCCACGGGAAACTCAAACAGTCTGGATTTGTAAACCAAGTGAAACTGAGAGTCCTCCTGAAATGACACAAAAGGTAGAGATGAAGCGCATGGCGGGCAAGTATCTTTGGCTTCAGGCGATGGTAGCTGGAGAAGCTAGGACTACGGAACTGTAGCTTGACTACAGTGCTCCAGGTTTATAAGGGGCCATGAGCTGCACAGCCCCATTCTTGTAGCACTGCAGCCACCAATCGCAACCAAGAAGCCTCACGGGCAGAAAGGCCAAAGCTGCAGTAATGGAAAATAAATGAATGGGCCTATTTCCCCAAGGGAATGTAAGATCTCTTGGAAAATGGGTTAATGACTGCCTTCTTTCATGATTCCGGCCCCTATGTTAAGAGCCAGGTAACTTAGGTAACCAGTGACCAAGGCTACCGATTTTCCTGGGGACCGCAAGCAAAACAGCAGATACAAGCGATGCCCAGAGTCCTGACATAGACAGTTCCAGAAAGCAAGAAATAACACAACACTTTTTCTTCTAAGCAAAATTATTAAACATTCAAATGATTTCATCTGGCTTCATCTAAGTGCTAAAGAATTAGAATGTCCTAGTATGTAAGTTAACTACAGCCTCTAAAAAGTCAGTGTCCTGCAAAGTGATAAAGCAGCTTTAGTAGGTCCTCAGGGAACACACAGTCAGATGGTTCCCCAAACAGGGTTGTTTAAGAGGTGAAAAAACAATGTGCATTCCTGGAAAATTACCTCCTCTGTAAATGTTTGACCAGCATGGCATGAAACAAGGAAGTTTATTTGTATATGCAAAGAAAGAATTGGAAACTGTATTTTTCCCTATAGCCCGGCAGATTTGGCCTTAGCCAAAGAGCAATGAGGGCACTGTAGTCTATAATGTTAACTCAGTCCTTTCCTAATAGGAGGAAGTAACGAAGGGTAAATGAGGCTGGAACAACGGTACTTTGATCAGTATTGCTGATGTCCTTAAATGGAGAGGAAGAGATGATCAGAAATATCTCTTGGTCAAGTAAAACTACAGCGGGAAGGCAACCAGTTGCCACCCGAGGGGAGAGCGCGCGGAGGACACCAGCCCTGCTGTCACCTCGATTTTTAATGTCACAGCCTAGAGAACTATGAGAAAATACTTTGTGGTACAAGCCACACAGTCATGATATTTGTCATAGCCGTCTAAATTAAGGCACATCATGCAACAGAGAGAAGTGGTGGCTTCAGAAGACACTTCAGGGGAAAGTATTCCCAGCATAAGAGACGAAAGGCAAGAAAAATGAAAAACTGTGCTTGATTTACTCAGTATTGTGCGTGTGTGTGTGTGTGTGTGTGTGTGTGTGTGTGTGTGTAGTCCTGGCCCTAACAATGTAACATACACGAAAGGTGGAAAGGGGAAGAAGGAGACAAAGGTCTCAGCACCAATGCTGCCGTTCCCACGGCAGGTGGAGCACTTACGTGGGCGGTCTCGTTTTCTTCCGGTTCGATGAGATACGCGTGGTTCCCATCAAAGAACATCCCACTGCCAAGCACAAGAAAATGATTAGACAGAGCTACCGGGTCTCATTGAGAGCAAGATCGTTTTAGGGTCAGCAGCACAGGCCTGGTTACTTTCAGTGTCTAGTTCCCAGGGCCACCCATCCTCAGCAGACAGGTGGGGCATCGTACCAGCATAGCACACACACTCTGTCTCTGACCTCACTAAGGCAGATCTTCCCGCCTTGAACTCCAAGCTCAAGACTGAATTCTCTGCTTTTCGTTATTCTTCTACCATGGAATTACAATAAAGGCCACCCTAGAATATCTGTGAGAGTATAATTCTCAAAAAACCCTCCTCAGACTTCAAGGCCGGGACTCTGGAAGCCATATTTAAAACAAGTCCCAGACCAGAGTGGCAGCAAACTCTTTAGTTCTAGTGTGTTCTGTTAGTTCTGCCTCAGGAATTAAAACAAATCTCAGCAGCTGGAAGTGCGGAAATAAGCTTGCAGTCCCAAGTACTTGTAGTCAGATGGCAGCAAGAAGATCCATGGTCAAGGCTGACCTGGGCAGATTCAGGACAGCCTGTCCAAAAATCAAACGCTACAGCAGGTAAGGATACAGCTTGGTGGTTGAGCGTTCCCCTAACATACACAGCCATCCAGTACTGCGAAGACCAACAAAGCATACAACAGCAGAAACACCTGGGTGATGCTGATGTCACGGGCTGCCTGAGAGCACTCAGAATGGGCTCCATACACACACTGGAAGGTGCTCTGGCAATAAGGCAAGCGCATTTGAACAACTCGAACTAAATCTTTTCACAACTGTAAAGGGAGAACCCATGAACGCCTGTCCAGGAGAGACACCGAAATAGCCTTCCTAGATTCCATCTCTCACACACGGAAGACAGGAAACTAGGCAGTCTGGGCACACGAGCTGGTCCTCTGCAACCAGAGACCACCTTTGCTCATTCATTCAGCGTGAACCAACAGGGAACCAACAAGGCACGGCTGCAGATGCAGGAGGTGGGGCCAGTAAAGGGAACAATTTTCTGTTGAATTACATTTGGGGGAGAATAAAACACACACACACACACAGTAAGGAAGGAAATGTAAGCTAGGTGATCATGGACTTTATGGTGGAAATCAAGCAGGTTCAAGTGAGTGATTAGCACTAGAAGCCTGGGTGTGGGAGAGCTGAATGAGAAGACTGGGTTTCTGCTAGAAGTTCAGGCTCCACGAGGAAGATGGCTTACCTATACTGTACAAAGGGCATTTCAGTTGCTCTCGTGGCATGATCCAGGAAAAGCAAGAAGACAGCACGGCGAGAGCAGACATGGGCAGGGGACAGAGTAACGGGAAAATGCAGTCAGAGGCCCATTGGTGGTTATAGTAGGTAGTCTCTTCTGAGGGCCTTGGCTGTTACTCTAACGAGAAGACTGACAAGCAGACTTCTAAAGAGAGGAAATGCCTTCTCCCTATTTTGTTTTATTGCTTGGTTATTGAGACAGTGTCAGTCAACCCTAGGCTGACTCTGAACTAACAGCAGTCTATCTGCCTCGGCCTCCCTCCCAAGTGCTAAAATCGCAGGCATGAGCCATTATACTTGGTTCCCCCCCCCCATCTTAAAATGTCCTTGCTACAGTGTTAGAATACCCTCAAGAACAGCAAGACTAAGGGCAGGGATAAGTGCTTGATTCTCCTTGTCTTAAAAAGTCCTTGCTACAGTGTTAGAATACCCTAGAGAATAGCAGGACTAAGGGCAGGGGTTAGTAGATTGGGATTGCTATCATAACTCAAAGAAGATAGTGGTGATTACAGAAGTGGTGAGAACTGGCCAAATTCTGGAGGGTGTGTGTGTGTGTGTGTGTGTGTGTGTGCATATGCATTTACACGTATGTAATTCTTTTTGCCGTTGAGGCTTAAACCGAGGGCCTCACAGGCTAAGTAAGCATGTTATATCATTGACCCATAGGCCCAGACAAGATATATTTTGAAAGTAAACCCAAAAAGTTCTACTTGAAAAGTTTAATGTGGACTTTGCCAGAAAAAAAAATATCAAAAAAGACTTTAAGGTTTTAACCTAAGCAGTGTAAAGACAGCAGTGACATAAAACAAAGTAACAGTTTCAGAAGGAACACAGTGGACAGCCTCAGCAGGCGGAGGGCGCAAATCAGGAGTGCTTGGGACCTCTTATGCTGGAGATGGCTATCTGCTATTTACAACTCCTATAAAGGGGGCGCCTTAGTTCCCGTTCTATCGCTGTGAAGAGACACCATGACCAAGGCAACTCATACAAGAAAGCATTTAACTGGGGACTTGCTTACAGTTTCAGAGAGTTGGTCCTGGATCTCTGTGGTGGGAAGCGTGACAACAGGCAGGCATGATGCTGGAGAAGTAGCTGAGAGCTACACCCTCATCCTCAGGTAGCAGGCAGAAACCTCAAAGCCTATCCCAAGTGACACACCTCTTCCAACAAAGCCACACCTCCTAATCCCTTCTATCACCAACTAGAGGCTAAGTAGGTAAATCTATGAGCCTCTAGGGCCATGCTCAAGACAACCACCACAGGGACTGTTGAAGTTCACATGGCATCACCTGCTGCTCAGAAAACTCCTGATACCCCTCTGGTCGGACAAACACAGTGCTTCTACTGAGATCAGGTGCCTCGTGGTGTCACCGATACTCGTCTTTGTTCAGGCACCTGAGGGGAGCAGAGCTGTGACCTACATTACCTTTTCAATTCAGGGTTTAAATGCTCACATGATAGCAACACGGTTAGATACAGAATACTATTTTTCTCTCGATGATAATGCTACGAAATCTATTGGTTTCCCTGAGCTATAAGTACAACGGTTTCCAGGTCTCCCTCTGTCTAAGTTCTTTCATCCCTGATGGGACATCTTCCACATGTCTTAAACTCTAATATACCCACGGAATAGCCATCCTCACATCTGCACAGTTTTCAAAGGCAAATGTTTGGATGACACGGAATTGGAATTTAAAGATAAATAGATGTAGTTCTAATATAATATTACCATAATAAACTAGTAGCGATATATATGACTGTGTTGACTACTCTTCAAAGCAGGCAAAGTATTACAGAAATTTTTCTCTCTATCACTGCTAAGAACTGGCCAGAACATTATATAACCATTAATCTTTGCCAGAGTTCACATGACAAGCAGATTATTTTGCTACCTGTCACAGTTTTTGTGAACTTGGCAAAAGCGAAGCTCTACTTGGGAAGAGGGACTCTCCATTGAGCTACCTTCATTAGATGGGCCTGCAGACAAGCCTATGGGACATTTTCTTGAGCATGGACTGACATGGGAGAGTCCAAGCTACTACAGGCAGTACTAAGCCTGAGCAGATGGGTCTGGGTTGTATAAGAAGATAAGCTGACCAAGCCAGGGAGCGCAAACCAGAAAGCAGCGTTTCTCCTCAGTTCTACCTCAGTTCCTGCCCTGCCTTGTGTTCCTGTCCTGGCTCCCACTGAAGATGGACTACAGCGTATAAGATAAAAACAAGCCCTTTCCTCCCCAAGTTGAATTTGGTCAGTGTTTCTTCACAGCACCAGAAAGCAAGCTAGAATAATGTCAAATGAAAAAAATCAGTTTTTTCATTATGTACTCACTCATAAGTGGATATCAGATATAAAGTAGAGGACAACCGTGCTACAATCCACATACCCAGAGAAGCTAAGTAACAAGGACCTCCCTAGGAAGGGGAAATAGAACAGATTTTATTGGTGGACTGGGAATGAGATGTATCAGGTCAGGGTGGGATGGACGGAGAGTACTAGGAGAACAGACTTGAATTGAGGAACCATTTGGGAAATTATTTAGAAACCTAGTACAGTGGAAACTCCTTGGAATCTACAAGAGTGACCCTAGTGAAGCCTCTTAGTAACAGGGGATACAGAGCTCAAATTGTCATCTATAACCAGGTAAGGATCCCAGAGGTGGGATTGAGACATCAACCCAGCCTCAAAACCTTCAACCTACAGTCGGTCCTCTCTGCAATATTTGCTAAGGTGATGGTGCCACAGAAATGTGGGAGTGCCCAACCAATGCCTGACCCAACTGGAGGCCCGGGCCACAGGAGGGAGCCCACGCCTCATTGACCTGGATGGCCAAGAACCAGAAGTCAGACAGCCTAGAAACCCAGGACAGGAACAAACACTGCTGGCAAAGGAAAAAGTCAATGAAAGGATTGCTAATGATTTTCTGCTGTCCTCACAGACACTTGCCTAGCCCCGCTGTCGTCAGAGAGGCATCATTCAGCAACTGACGGAGCAGATGCAAAGCCAAACACTAGGTGGAGCCAGGGAACCCACAAAGAGAAGGCGAAGAAGGACTGTAGGAGCCAGAGGGATCAAGGACACCAGGAGAACAGGACCCACAGAATCAACTAAGCAGAGCTCAAAGGAGCTCACAGAGACTGAAACAACAATCACAGACCTTGTACGGCTCTGATCTAGATCCTCTGAATAGACACCATGGCTGTGCACCTTGGTGTTCTTGTGGGATTCCTAACAGTGGGGGTAGATGTGTCCCTGATGCTCTTGTCTGCACTTGGGACCTTTTTCCTTCTCCTTCGCTCCCTTGTCCAGCCTTGATAGGAGGGTTTGTGCCTAGCCTTATTGTAATTTGTTATGCCATGTTCAGTTGGTATCCCTGGGAGGCCTGGGTTTTTTGTTTTTTTTTTTTTTTTTTTGTGGGGAAGGGAGTTCAAGATTTCTCTGTGTAACAGTCGTGGCTGTCCTGGAACTCTCTCTGTAGACCAGGCTGACCTTGTGCTCACAAAGATGCTCCTGCCCTGCCTCTTGAGTACTGGGATTAAAGGTGCATGCCACCACATCTCCAGTGTGCTCTTTTTTAAGGATACGGAGGAGGAGTTGACCTGGGGAGAGGAGAGGTTGTGGGGGGTACTAAGAGGAGTGGAGAGAGGGGAAACTGTGGTCGGAATGTAATGTATGAGAATAAAAGAACTAAAAATAAAAAGATTCTGATGTTTTTACTAATACCTTAACAATAATAAATAATAGGAAAACAGCTGTTTCATTTGCTTTGCGGGTTGACAGCTTTACATTATGACATAAATTCTACATATGGTAAGCCTAAAGCAATTACACCCTATAAATAGAATCAAATAACTACAGAACAATTGAGCTAAATTGCTATAAAGATGAATTAAAATAAGACTTTGAAAGGAAACAGTCATTTTTACAAATTTCCACAAGGGGGCAATAAACTTATATTTGATCTCATCTTTTTAGGTTCCCATAGTTACAAGATTTTGTGAAAACATCAAACATACATGGATCAAAATATTGCTATTAATCCTTTGAATTTGTAAAGATGTAACCCTATAGACTCTATGAGAAAAGATTATTAATATAATTTTTCCATTTTATGTTCCTCAACTAAATGCAGTGAATCAGAAACATGAATAAACCTCATTATGTTACTTGGTCATTCATAATAGAGGAATTCTGTATGAAGTAATATGGCTTATACCTAAACCATTATGCTGAGATAGCCCATGTCCTTTAATGTTCCGCAATATCCCTCCAACATATTGCTAGAGGCAATTGTGTTCAGAAGTAAAATCATGATCATAATACGGTTCATCAGTAACAAAAAGTACGGACCATGTCTATACCATCTAAGAGAGTCTAAGCACCATAGCACACAATTCCGTTAGTGCTTGGAGACACGTCATGGACTTTTCTATTAATTTCAGTTTGCTTAGTTTTAAGCGAAAGAGTTTGTAAAGGTGGATACGAAATATACTAACTTAAAGCAACTGAGAGGCACTGTACAGTTCCCACCTTCCTTAGAGGACTATGGGATGGTAGAACGAGCTATTGTCTTAGACGCTCATGCCCAGTAGGGCCCATAGGAGAAGCTCATCGCTTCCTCCTGGGTCTCAGACACTGTCCATTTGGGAAACTGGGACGCAAACCGGAGAGCAGTGAGCGCCAAGCTCACACTGTGACTTGGGCTGAGATTCTATGAGTAATACAGAGGTGGGGAAGGTCTCTCATTTTTATATCACTCTTCCTTCCGACACACATTTGCTCGTATAAACATCAGTAAGATCAAACATAATATACCAAGCCTACAGGCCTGCTGTGTTGAGATAAGATACACCATTTTTACTACGACAATGATTTCAACATTTCTTTCATAGGGTAAGAAAATCAAGGCAAAGATGCCGTGTCGTTAATCTCTCTTCACTCAAGGAACATACACAAAATAAATATGCATTTATTTGTCATAAGAAGCAAGAAGCTTTGCATTAAGTGAGTGCACAGCCTCCGTCCTCTGGCCATCTACTTACCCTGGCGGTTTCTCTGTCTAACGCACCTCTCTCCGGAGCTTGGCCAGAGCTGTCACTTGGGCCACTAGCCAGACGCTCCAGCCTTTCTCATTCCATTGCCACTTCAGATTCCAGATCTAACACCCACTCAAGGTTCTCCGAAAGCATGCCGCAGGGCCCACTCCACCTGCTGCAGGTGGCACCTTGAGGGAGCTCAGGCTCTACCTGTCCTTCAGCGCCAATTCTCCGTTTGTTTCTGGCCCTGGGGTTATTTATTTTTTCCTTTCTCAAAAAAAATATACCTAAATATACCCATGATATTCCACAAGATGAAGCCAGGCTACATTTGCCCTGCATACTACTATACTGAGGTCTCAAGACTCACCCAAGCTAAAATTGCCGTAACGTTTTTAGTGACGGATACGCAGTGGCTCACAGCACCAGCTGATTAGATGAAAAGGCCACATTTCCAACTCGCTACAAAAAGGATATCTAGCAACAAAACTTAAAAGTAATTGTCTTAGCTCACTCTGTGCAAACAAAAACAACAACAACAACAACAACAACAACAACAAAAAACCAAAGTAAAACATGCCAGAAAGAATCGAATGATTCAGTCTAAACAGGATGCTCAGAGATGAACTGGTAGTTCTCAAGAGGCCGTAAACACATGCATCACCATCACAGACAGGATGGAGAGAGGTGTATTCCCATGTTCGCCATCAGTAAACATTCTGCAAGGGGAAGGTCGTGAGAAAGGAAGCAAGGAAAGACAAACTCGCCCTCAGAGCTCCATGCGCGCGTGTGTCCCCTCCCACGGTGCTGTGAGTTATGTGGGTTCTGCAGAACACAGAGCTTCTGAGGTCATCTGTGTTGTTTGTGCAGAGAGCCATGAATGTTCATATGTTAGAATTTCTACCATTTCAGGAAAATAGAAAGACCCAAATCAAGGAAGAGTAGAGGGTTGAATTGGTTTTGAGGAGCAGAAAACAAAGTAACCCAAGCCACTCCAGTCTGTAACTAGACAAAACTAAAAAAATTCTCCAAGCATCACTGTATGGTGGCCTAATTTCAAAGCCTCTGGCTCCCAAAACTCTAACATTGTACTAGTACATTCTGAAACTCTAAATTTTACTAATACATTAAACATAAAGAAAAGCTACTGAAACAGCAAATGTATAAATAATTTATGTGACACTTACTGGAGTCCGTGGCACGTTGACAGGGCAACAAATGAGCCAGGGTTTCCTCGGATCTGGCCCTGGTAGTAACAATGTTCTCCCCCCTGGAAACAGAAAGAGAGGGCATGAGCCTGGCTCTAGAAGTGTCTTACACCGCACCTTCATACACGCTGCACAGGGCTTCATCATCCAGATTAGCATTGTCCAGCCAGTTCCAACAGATTATTTATGAACATGCCAACTGAGCACACGCCAAATCAGAAGGCAGGGGAATAAAGGTGGACTTAACTTTGCTTTTATGCAGATGTTACAGCAGCCAAAATACTGAGATAAGTGTGTGGCCCATGTGCCAGGATAGGTTTAATAACCTATCTCCCAGTTCTGAGGGATTCCATTCTGAGCAACATTGCAGCGTAATTTAGCATCCAGCTGAGCAAAAAGAAACAGGCACCACTTGAGAGTCATCAGATTCCTGTGATGGAGGAAAATATCTGTTTTTGTGGTGCTCACATCAAGTTTATAGTGTTCTTTCTCAAGTTGGAAATTGCTTTTCTTCTAACAGTCTGGGAGTAGAGTTTAAAGCTCCCTCTGCAACTGGTCACATCAGCAATGCAATTCTTTCAACACAAATGGAAAAGAAACGGTACACAGATGAACCGCATCCTATGGTGTTGTCTTGAAACACTCGGCAGTGAGAGAATGGTCCAAAGACCACATCACTGTGGAGCAGCTTCAAAAGATAGAGCCCTTGTCCCAGGAGACCTACAAATCAGAATCTGCATTTTGACACAGTCTACGGGTGATTTATGTGCACATAAAAGTTCGGAAAGCTCTGCTCTAAATCACCTTTCCCATTCACCCACTAACTTATTTATTCTGTAGCAGAAAGCCTGTCATTAAATTGATATTCAGAGATTTTTTTAAAAAAAGGAAAAAATAAAAGAGAAGCACGGAAGGAAAGAGTAGATGATGTGGAAATGTTACCCGCGTTAGTCTGCCTGAAGGGCCAACCCTATTAAAATAGCCCGTGCTGGCCAGTTAACAGGGAAGAAAAGGAAGACACAGAACGCAATAGGGCTGAAAGTCTGATGTCTGCCACTGCTTCTGACATAATCCCATAGTAGCTGGGAACACTCTGCTTTGGAGAATTCCAGTAAAATGGCAGAGCACAGTCCCTGACCCTACTGTTGGCCAGGGCAATGGCATTTTATGAACTCCTCCATTTTGGCTGAACTGTGACAATCCTGGTAACTACCCCAATTTGACTTGTAGAAGTAAATTAACTTGTTCCCCTAGATTCTTGACTGTCCTGCCCAATGAACCCCAAGAAATATTAAGATGTTACTGATCACCCCAACATTCTATAATGCCCAGCCATGACCAACTTCAGGCCAGAAAGCAAACTTTCCAGCCAGCTTTCCAACTTCCTCTTTCTGGCCTCTGACTACCCAGCCTGCAAGTGGTATGTCTGCTCATGCTCTCCTTGTTCAGATCACTGTTAAGCATTCAGAATCTTTGTGGGTTTAGCTTCTAATATGGTTATGAAAAACAAGCTCACCGCAAACTCCCTGATTCTCTGGCTCTTAAAATCCTTCCACAATGTTCCCTGAGCCTTAGGTGCAGGAGTGTTTTGTGGCTGTATTCACTGGAACTGGACTCCACCACTTGGCTCTCTGAGAGGCTATAACTTTTAAGATTCGAGGCTGTCTGTCCATGCTCAAAGTCGCCAAGTAGCGATGCAAACTTTGCATGGCTGCAAATCCTGTAGTCTTTTCCCAACACTGCACGCGAGTTGGATCTAGAACTTGTGATTTATGCACTCCAAGTCTAAGCTTTCTCCTAGACTGATTTATTGCACCTTTTTCTCATATTCTACTCTAGTATTTTTCGGGACCGAAGATAAATATTCCCCCACTGGGCTATGAGAAGGGTGAACAGTCCATATAGCCCATTACAAGTGTTTAGGCAAACGCATGATTCAGATAGTTCTTATTTTCTGAACACATCTGGTTCTACCTGAAATCAGAAAACTAGCTCCACTTCATATGGACCATACAAGAAAAGGTCAACAGTCACTGAGGTGGCCTGGACACAGAGAGAAAGCTCTTTGAAGTGCTGTTCTCACTCAACAGTGATCAACCCAAACATAGATTTTTCTCCTAATAGGTCTCAGAAGTCAACAGTAACACATGAAGAGAGAAGAAAGGGGGAAGATAATCACAATAATTATGGTTTCAGATTAGAAAAGAAGTCAGCAACTACTGTGTGAGGAGATATGCCAGTAGAACAGACCATAAAGATATTTTGTAAGTTATTAAAGGTTATTTTTTTAAATACCCACTCTGGAAATGTGTCACTGTAAAAGCAGGTCAAATAATTCAGTTTTTAAAGAGCAAATCCCCCCCCCCCCGTGCACTACACTGGGGAAAAGTTAGATGATTAGACAATAGAAAAGAGTCTTCCACTAATTTCCAATTCAGAAAAAAACAGAAGTGTATCGAAAAAGATCATATGATCAGAGCCTATCTGTACAAAAGCCTAATGCAGAGAGGAACTCAATTGGGGACTCAATATTGAGCGTGTCATGACACTTTAAAGAGAAGCATAAACAGGAAGGAGAGAGACCTCATCGGCCTGGGTTATTCAAATTGACTTTATTTATTTATTTATTTATTTATTTACTCATTCATTCATTCATTTTGATTTTTCTAGACACGGTTTCTCTGTAGCTTTGGAGCCTATCCTGGAACTAGCTGTTGTAGACCAGGTTGGCCTCGAACTCACAGAGATCCGCCTGCCTCTGTCTCCCAAGTGCTGGGATTAAAGGCGTGCGCCACCATTGCCTGGCTCCAGTTGAATTTATAAAGCTCTCATTGGTAGCATATGTAATACCTCCAAATAATGGTAAGAACTCATTTTAGCATTTTAAATTTATCAGATGTTATTACCATAAATCAACAATTATTCACTTTTTCTTTTTACTTTTTTTTTTTTGAGACAGGGTTTCTCTGTAGTTTTGGTGCCTGGTCTGGTAGACCCGGCTAGCCTTGAACTCACAGAGATTCCACCTGCCTCTCCCCTGGCCCCAGTGCTGGGATTAAAGGCATGTGCCACCACCTTCCAGCCCAATTATTCAAATGAGGAAGCAAGGAAACCTGGAGTGGTGGCTCAGTGGTTAAGAACACTAGCTGCTCCAGCCGAAGACTTGGGTTCAGTGCCCAACACCTGCGTGGTTACAACCATCTGTAACTCTGGTTCCACGGGATCTGGTGCCCTCTTCCTGACATTACAAGTACCACATGAACACGATGCACAAACATACATGCAGGAAAAATACCCATAAACATAAAAGGTAATAAACAAATAAATGAAGAAGTAAAGTAATGAACTTTATTTTCCTTCAATATATTTGATAATATTTATTATTCCAAACTAGAGACTTTAATGATAATGAAGCATTTTAATTCATTTATGCCCTATTACTAATATAAATGACGAAATAATTTTATATTTTAAGGACTATTTTGTTTGTTATTTTTAAATAATATACATTTAGGATAAAAGTGCTAAGAATTTATACCACTTATAGTGAAGAGTAAATTGCATCTCTTATGTACACTGTGCAAACCATACTTACCACCAAAAAATAAGCCTTTTTGAAATAGTTTGCGTATATACCATGCATATACGGAAGATCTATATAAGGAATAAATTCTAATATCAACCCTAAAAGAAATTCTGCAATCCCTATACAGCTTATAAATATGTATATTTTCTCTTATATTTGAATGTCAACTTTTAAGCTTTTGTTATGTGTGTTACAATCCAAATAATCACAGAAGTTAGGTACCTAGTAAGGGACCAGAGGGGAGGAGATGATCTTCCAAGGGCAGGGAAATAGAACACTGGTTATGAAGAGATGAAGGGGAAACTAGACTAGGGGAGGAAAAGGGGAAAGAGATGGGAGAGCCGGGTAAAGGAGAGACTATGGGAGGGGGGGACAACTGATACTAAAGGATTCTGAAAAACCTTATGGAAACCTCCCACTGTAGAAGTTCCCAAAATAGATAATATATGAGAGGAATTTAAATGGAGTCATCATATAATAGGTGAGACAATACCCCAACTAGATATCTTATTCTACCAAGTAACACCTCCATGGCGAAAAAATGGGTTATATCTTGTTGAGTTGTTGGCCAAAGGAGTCCCACAAATATTACAGGTTACCGCCAGTGTTATTGGTTGTTCTTCACAACCTATTGCTGAAGTCAACATTTATTTTTGTCATCAAACATGAAGAAGTTGAGCTGGTACCCAACTAGAAGCTTAACCCCTGCTGACTGGCTCTTGGCACTGGAAGGTACCATGCATGCTGCCAGAGGAGAAAAATAATCATCAGTATCACTCAGCTAGCTGCAAACACTGTGACCTGTAACAGCAACCAACCTGCAAGATGTACTGGGGCAAGAATGACAGAATGTGAAGGCAGTAACCAACCACTTTCTCATAGGACTAAAGGTCTACTCCATGAGGTGGAACCCATGCATGACAATGCTAAAGTGGCCAAAAACCTGAGCCTTCATAAGTCATGGGCCTAGGGGAGAACTCGTGATTATTCTGCTAAAGGTATAGAGCCGTAAAATGACCCTAAGGACATACTGCTGTGGCCATCGATCAGCGCATACCTCAACTAGAAGCTTCTTGCAGTACATTGTGATCCACAATATATAAGACATCACAACTGGGTAATACGCAGGCGTGAGAGTCTTTGAATTACTCAGCCCTAAACGGGATATCCTCATCAAACCTCTCCTCACAAGGCTCAGGGATCTGTGCAGAAGAAATGGAAAAAAGATTGCAGGAGCCAGAGGTTAACAGATACCTTGCAGACACAACAAGACTTAGGCGCATAAGAACTCACTGCATAAGAGACTGTGGCAGGGTTCCTAAGACCTGCACAGATTCAAGCCAGCAGGGGACCAGCACTGAGAGGGGACATGGACACAAAGTCCTACCCCTATTTGTAATTGATGATGCCTGCTGACAAAGGGAAAATCCACTTTTTACAATGGAGTGTCACTGGGCATATCAACCACACTCCAGGGCAGGCCCCATGTCCAGAAGCAGTAGGGCCATCACAAAGTGAACTTGATGTGGTTTTCATGTTCTTTTGTATGTGTGTATGGGGGGTGGTTTTGTTTTTGTTTTTTGTTTTTTTGTCTTACTAGGCTTTTTTGCATGTTTTGATTTCAGTTTTTGTGTTTTGTGGTTTTTTTTTTTTTTAAAGAGAGAGGGAGAACATGAAGTTGGGTAGGTAAAATGGTGGGGAGGAAATAGGAGGCTTTGAGGTAGGGGAAACATGATCAAATTATACTGCTGAAAAAAAATTTAAATAAAACAAAAAATCTTTTTCATTACACAAAGGGTTCCATGCTATTTGCAGCATTCTGCCTGATTTGTCTTTCCCTTAAAGCAATCCTGAAATCTTCCTCATTCTTCCAGTAATGGCATGATATCCCATTGTGGGATGAAAATAATTCATGATAGTCCTGTCCTTACACATAGTTGGATAAATGTTTGCTGCCGTAAACAATGACGCAGCAAACACCGTCCCGTGTGTTTATATGTACTTGTGACAGTCTATACACAGGGCTAATAAATGTTGACAAAGTCAGTCAAACAGCAAGTGCATTTTAAATTTCAGTAAATTAGAGAGACAAATATAATTATACTTCTATACACATATCTATTTTATACTATACATTGTAACTGAACTTAAGAAACTGCATTCTACTTAAACTTAAGTGTTTTGTATCAAGGAGGTGGCATGGGGAGAAGGCATGAGCTGTCAAACCTGAGAACCAGAGTTTAGTCTCCAGGACATACATGGTGGGGGGAGAGAACCAAGTCCTGGAAGTTGTCCTCTGACCGCCACACACATGCTATGGTGTGCATGTGTATAAACACACACACACACACACACACACACACACAATTAGAATCCCATGTTTCAATAACATCTACTGATGTACACCAACTTTCTCAAATCAACCAAGTGTAAAATTCTCCAGACCTTCATCTGACTTTAAGAAGCCAGCTACTGTGTAGGTAGGTATTACATATCATGTACCAGGCATTACATATCATATATAATAATCTAAGGCATATGTTGTAGAAAACTAGAAAATCAATATATCCTCACAGAGATGGCCTCTACATCTGGGTGCCAGTCATAGTGCTTTTCCCTTGCTGTTATTTTGTTCAAGAAATAAATCCACTGTGCTGGAAACCTTCTTCATACTTTTTGATACAATAATGCAGTCATAATAGTATAGATGTTTAGTCTTAACTAATTAGACAGTACTCTTTAAAAGAAGTTCCCTACCTTTGTGTCTACTTAATGGTTTGTTTGGATAAAAAAAGAACTTATCGTATATTTTCATTCTAGGAAATTCAAAGTCATACCAATACTTTTATTAGTCAGCCCACTCAAAAGAAAATTACAATTCATTATAAACAAAATGAGATAACACAAAAGGAGTCTGGATTATAGAATGATGAAAACCCAAAGTAGAAAACCCACTGGAGCAAAGCATCAGGGCCATGGCCATTTACCCGCCCCCCCCCCCCAAGATGCTCATGTGGAAATTCAGTAAATTTTCCTGCTTTAAAGGGGCTAGAGTCACATTCGCCAAAAGCCTTTTCAGACCCCCCACTCCTCCCATTTTTCATCCTTTCCTAAATATTGTAATTTTAATACTGTACTTTATCTCCTCTTCCTATGTTCCTGCTTCTATCTTATTTGATCAAACAGACCATGTCTCTTTCAGACTACCATATTCCTGATGTGTAGTCATAGTTCCCAAGCATCCCTTGAAAGAGAGGCATGCTGTGCCTCTTAGGTTGTGCATCAGTTAAACAGGCATCATGCCTCCTTAAGATGCCTCACCAGGGGATACAGCGGATTTCACAACATAACAAAATGAAATACACTAAATTCATGTGTGCATGCATGAGTGTACGGGAGAGGGAGAGATAAAAGTAGGGAAGAAAGGAGGGAGAGAGCGGGGGTCGCATTTCCTGAGCAAGCAGTGCTACAGTGTCCCCTGCGCTATGAATCTTATTCTTTGTTATGACTAATTCCAAAGCCAGATGTGTTGCTGCACACTTGGAATCTCAACACTTGTCAGTACAGAGGCATGGGGGCTGAAAATTTCAGGCCAGCCAGAACTATATAGAAAGGTCCAATATCAAAATGAGACAGGAAAGAGAGAGAAAAGAAGGGAGAGAGGGAGGGAGTGATGGAGAGAGGAAGGAAGGGAGGGGAAGAGGGAGAGAGAGAGAGAGAGAGAGAGAGAGAGAATTGGTTTAGAGTGGAGGTTTTTGTTGTTTTTTTTAAAAATAGTTTTACTGGTTTTGGTCCTAGGGACTGGACTCAGGACTCTGTATCTGCTACACCTGGTCTGGACTGGTTTTGTATTTATTGATAAGCCTGGGAACATGTAGCAATCATGTATGAAGGAGGACTAACATCCAAAATATATAAGGAGCTGAAAAACTAGATATCAAGAAAACAAATAATCCAATTAAAAAGCTGTGGTAGTTATCAATGGATACCTGATTTGACTATGGCACACTCTATGAGAAGAAACCCATACCCCACACTAACACCCTGAGACAAGATAGCACCAGGACCTAGGGTAGAACCAGCAT
Source organism: Arvicola amphibius (assembly GCF_903992535.2). Taxonomy (NCBI): domain Eukaryota; kingdom Metazoa; phylum Chordata; class Mammalia; order Rodentia; family Cricetidae; genus Arvicola; species Arvicola amphibius. The sequence continues at coordinate 12,375,257 of NC_052064.1, forward strand.
GCACAGGGCCTGCACAAGCCTAAAACAGACAGGGTCCTAGACCTACTGGGAGAAGGAGACACAGCCCCATCCCTAACCCAGAAGCCACCTCAAATTGTCAACAACTTGCAAATGAAAATGTAGTTTTCTCTACGTGAGTCTCACCAGGGAATAAGCTACTGATAAGGGTAGCTGCACGCCCAGCAGTAGGTGGCCAATGGGAAATGAGCTCAATGGTGTCATTGCGGGGCACCAGCTTATCTCACGGCATTGTGATGGCATCAACGTATCTCAAAACATGATGTCAGGGCTTTCTTTAATCTTATTTTTATTTTAATTTTATTTAACTTTATAGGTTCTTGGCATGTTTATTATGACTTCCAGTTTAGTCTTTTTACGGGGTTCCTCAGTGTGCGAACAAGTGGGTCTCTTCGTCTCTATCAGCCTCGGGTCTCTTCGTCTCTATCAGCCTCGTGCCTTTTCTTGAGCTCTTGGGCTCTTTCTGTTTGTTTTCTTCTAGTCCAATAAACTTAGTTTTGTTTTATCTTGTTGCATTTTATTTTATTATTATCTCTTAGAAGCCTGTTTTTTTTTTTTTATAATGACAGACAGAAAGAGTGTGGATCTGGAAGGAAGGGGAGGTGGAGAACTGGGATAAATGGAGGGATAAGAAACTAAGCAGGATATGGTATGTGAGCGGAAAGGCTATTTTCAAGAGAGAGAGAGAGAGAGAGAGAGAGAGAGAGAGCGAGGAGGGAGGGAGGGAGGGAGGGAGGGAGGGAGGGAATAAAGAAAAAACATTTCAAAAATTAATGAGTTAAAGCTACTGGACCAAAAACAAAAGTTTCATTTAAAACGACTCATGGATTCTATCAGAGAGAAAAGCCCACATGAAGTATTACTGTGGCAAAAAATTTCACCTAAAAGAAGCAGGCAGAATTGTTGTGAGATGAACAAAGGCGATAAGGAAGAACTTGATGCCACTAGAGAGGATGAACATCACAAAACTGGGCAGATAACTTCCCGGGCTCCTGCCTGAACAATAAACGGCCGTCTGGGGACACAGCAAGCTCTACGTCTGTTTAACTGCCATGCAGGCATCCTTCCTTCTGCTGGTTTCCTCTAGGTAATGTCGGTTATGGAAAATAAAGTGTGAGGCTATGATATGGTGGCTCCCAGAAGCTCCGGCTCATGAGGGTGTTAAAGTCTTCTGAGATGCATGGCGTTTCCAGGGTTGTGGACTCAGCCTGTCTCCTGTATGAAGACTCAGGGGCCTCCACTAGATATACTAATGGTGTCTATATTGTTCATAACAAAACAGAGGCAAATCTCTTCTGAACTAGTTTCTTTGGGTTAACATAATAAATAATAATAATATATACACACACACACATATTCTCTCTCACACAAATATTCTCTCTCACATACACACATACACTCACACACACACATTCTCTCTCTCTCTCACACCCACACACATTCTCTCTCACACACATACATTCTTTCTCTCTCTCTCCACACACAGACACACACACACACACACACACAGACACACACTCTCACAGAAACACACATTCTCTGAGGTATTTAGAACAGCATCCTGTTTGTTCCATGCATTTGATTAAACTTCGCTCTCGTTAATCCCCTTCCCTGCAATGTATTTTCCGTGATGCACTTGCCAGCACCAGTGTGCAGGAGGCACATCAGGGACTGTAAGCAAGAAAGAGGACTGAGTAGGAAACTATCTCAAGGGCAGACGCACTACTGACTGCAACACAGAAGCTCAGCAGAGCATACAATCTGCCCTTAAATATCTCTATGCTGCTGAATACCGAAGTTCCAGGGCTTACAAAATTGGGTTTGCTGGCGTGCTGTTTGGGGGTTCGCTGCATTCAACTGAGTTGGAGGTAGTAAAATCTAGTTGTATTCTTAGTAAATTACCCAGTGACATTTTAAAAGCATGTTTTGCAAAGCTGATCAACAAAACAGAGGCAGAACACAGTTACCTCTGGGATTAAGAATTCCGATGCCCTTATTTGTATAGACGATATTATACTGTCATGGTAGACACCAAATAGGTTTTCTATATCTTAACTGGAAAGATGAATACATCCAAACTGAAACTTATCTCTACCTGTTTCACTAGCCAAATGTGAAGGAATCACTGAGGTGGTGTAATGGCGGATTGTTTGCCTGGCATAATCAATGTCCTCTGTTCTATCATTGTATTACATATAACACAATATGAACACATAAACACCACATTTTAAAGAAGCAAAACAGTAAAGTTACATGGACAATATTAGAAAAGAAACACATTCTCTCTTACACACACACATATGCTCACACATCCATTCCCTCCCTCTCACTCTTATACACACCCATACACACTCACACACACACACACTCACACTCTCATACAGACATTCTCTCTCTCTCTCACACACACACACACAAACTCTTACACACATTCTCTCTCTCACACACACACTCTCATACAGACATTCTCTCTCTCTCACACAGACACACAAACTCTTACACACATTCTCTCTATCACACACACACACACTCACACACACACTCTCATACAGACATTCTCTCTCTCTCTCACACACACACACACAAACTCTTACACACATTCTCTCTCACACACACACACTCACACACACACACTCTCATACAGACATTCTCTCTCTCTCACACAGACACACAAACTCTTACACACATTCTCTCTATCACACACACACACACTCACACACACACTCTCATACAGACATTCTCTCTCTCTCACACACACACACAAACTCTTACACACATTCTCTCTCACACACACACTCACACACACACTCTCATACAGACATTCTCTCTCTCTCTCTCACACACACACAAACTCTTACATACATTCTCTCTATCACACACACACACTCACACACACACTCTCATACAGACATTCTCTCTCTCTCACACACACAAACTCTTACACACATTCTCTCTCACACACACACACTCACACACTCTCATACAGACATTCTCTCTCTCACACACACACACACAAACTCTTACACACACACACTCTCATACAGACATTCTCTCTCACACACACAAACTCTTACACACTCTCTCTGTCTCTCTCTGTCTCTCTCTCTCTCTCTCTGTCTCTCTCTCTCTCACACACACACACACACACACACACACACACACACACACACACACCACAAAGTGCTCATTTCTTTTTCCAAACAGGATGGGAAAGCAGATCTTCTGTTGTTATTAAGTCAACCAGAGATTCCAAAATTACTTATCTTTAACTACAGAGCTGTCAAGAGAAATTATTTTTCAGTTGTCAGGAAATCATCACACACCCACAAAGATAATAAATGTCTTATAAGGCTACCGAAAATTTTAGATTCCCACAAAGGTCTTCTCTGCAGTAAATTACTGTAATAAGAGACGGTTCTCACCAGGTTCGCTCAGACATGGTTCTAAATTGGGAGTACGGAAAATCAATGTGGGCCACATGACACCGACTATGTAATTATAAACCCATGAAATTCTAACTATTTTCAGGAAACTATTCCGTAATAGTATCATTTTTATAAATAATAATATTTAAATATGTTGCTGCACATGGAGTTTCTAACATAAAAGATATATATTACCTTAAACATTATGTTGTATTGGACATTTAAATATGAACAAGATGATAAGGACACACATATCAAGAGAAAATTCATTTTTTATCTCTAACATAAAGGAAGAATACAATTTTTGCTACTATTTTTTACAAAACAATAAATGGAATGGGAGGGGAGAAGAGGAGACAGGATGGGAGGAAAGGGGGCTGGCACAGTGTCATTCCTCCCTGTGCCTGGCCTTAAGAGGTACAGGAAGGAAGGACAGTAGAGCTCATGGTCAACCTTGGCTACACAGGAAGCTTGAGGTCAAGCTCGTTTACAAGAGACCCAAAACCAAACAAACAAATAATTAAAGGAAAATGATGGAATGTTGTAGCTATATGAGAATCTAAAGTAATGAAGAAAAACAAAATTGCTTTTACTGTCTATTTACTTCACTGGAATTTTACCTCCATTTTATCTCTCTTCCACTTACTACTTCATTGAAAGAAAGATAAAAAGAGATTCTTCTAGCAGCCAAATGAAGGTTCCTTGCAGCTTCTCTCCTCTCCTGCACCCCCAGTCCTAAAGCATTCACCAGCCCTTCCCCACCCCATCATGTGGAGTCACCCAGGACGGACACAGGCACAAAATGTCATTCTTGAGGGAAGAAAGAACTTTTCGGTGTCACTGCAGAAATGCCAGTAAGTGTTTAAGGTTGTATAAAGGCTGAGCATGAAAGAAAAAAGTACTTTTTATTCAGAAACTGTCACGGGGCTTGAGTCAATCGTGCATCTTTCTGTTGCTATTTTCCTTCCAAAGAAAAGGGGAAAGTTGAGCCAGAGAACCTCTGGGTCAATGTTTCACAAGCTATTTGGAAGCTGGAGGAGTACCAGCCTTTTTACTTTAAACAGCAAGCCAGCTTCTAAAGAATCCTGTAGACTACACTTACTACAAAGGAACAAAATTTCAAACCAACAAATATATGATTGGAATTTTTTAAAAAATGCCCAATATAAAAATTTTAAACAATTGAAACGTATTTCTAAAAGTACAAACAATTTCTGAGTCAAATAAAAGAGCCTAAGTAATCTAATCTATGTAGCCAGCATCCCAGGACGTGGCTAGAATGTAGCTTAGGAGTCCATTTTAGCTGCACTTACTGATGCATGCTTGTTATATCAACACTCAGGGACTAAGTAGAGAGGCTTTCTTAAGCTCAGAAATTCAAGACTTCCTCAAAAAAAAGTTAGAGACAGAAAGCAAAAAGAGAAGATTTTACACAGTTAGATGCTGGGTGTTTGCAACTAAAGACCAAAGGAAACTGGTGTTTAGCAATTTAACATTAAACTCACTGCGTCTCATGGAGAACAACAGGGGAGTTTTGCTGTTGTTTCTCTTGTTTTGTTTTTATGAGACAAAGTCTCGCTAAGTGGCCCAGAATAGCCCGGAACTTGCTATATAGACCAAGCTCTCCTCAAATATGCAGGAACCTTCTTGCCTCTGCCTCTAGAGTACTGAAATTACAGGTACATACCACTGAGTCTGTTGGGGAAATTTTTTTTAAGTAGAAAGAAATCACAAAGATAAGAGAAGAAATTATTGGAAAGGAAACACAAGTAAAGAAAATAAAGTCATTCTAAAAAACACAATAAACTAAAATATTCATCAAACAAAAGAATGAAGGATAAACACAGTAAGACAAGACTGAAATAGGAGAAACAATGACTAGGGAAAGCAAACATGCCCGTCCATTACAATCCACTAGCTGGTCGCCGGGAAATGCTCCTGCAGGCAGGCTGCTCCACCACTACCTCCATTGGACCCTGTAATCTACAAGGCCTACTCTAACCCCAAACCAAACCATCCACAGCAGCATCAGTGGCCCCTGGGGGCACAGATACCACCTGCATCAATTGCATGAAGACTGGCCCCCACAGGCACAGGCACCACCTGCACCGACTGAAGGACGAGATGGATAGACCACAGTACAAGAATCCATTCAACAACATAAACAGCAATTAGTGATCCTACATCAGCAAAACCTGAACAGCCCAGCACAGGTGAAGCAGAAGTAAACGACCTTAAAAATTACTTTATGAAGATGATAGAGGACCTTAGAGAAGAAATAAATTTTTTCTTTAAAGAAATCAGGAAAAGACAAAAAAAAAAAAAACCCTCAATATCCCTTAAAGAAAGTCAAGCAAAAGCAATCAAACAGGTGAAGGAAACAGTTTAAGACTTGAAAACTGAAACAGAGGCAATAATGAAAACACAAACTGAGGGAATTCCGGAAGTGGAAAATCTAGGTGAATGAACAGGAACTACAGTTACAATCATGGCCAGCAGAAGGCAAGAGATGGAAGACAGAATCTCTGACACTGAAGATAGAGGGAATAGATTCATCGGTCAAAAAAAAAAATTAAAGCCAACAAAGTCATAACACAAATTGTTCAGGAAATTTGAGACACCACTAAAAGACCAAACCAAAAAACTATAGGGGCAGAAGAAAAAGAATGCCAGCTCAATAGCATATATTCAACAAAATCATAGTAAAATTTTTTCCCAACCTAAACAAGTAAGTGCCTATAAAGATACAAGATTACAGAACACAAAATAGACTGAACCAAAAAAAAGTTCCCTCACCAAATAATAATCAAAACACTAAGCATACAGGAGACATGGCTCAGTGGTTAAGAGCATTGTCTGCTCTTCCAAAGGTCCTGAGTTCAATTCCCGGCAACCCACATGGTGGCTCACAACCATCTGTAAATGAGGTCTGGTGTCCTCTTCTGGCCTTCAAGCATACACACAAAGAATATTGCATGCATAATAAATAAATAAATATTAAAAAAAAGAGCTGCAGAGGAAAAAGGTCAAGTAACATATAAAGGCAGACTCATTATAACACCTGATTTCTCAATGGAGACTCTGAAAGCCTGGACAGACGTTATGCAGACAGTAAGAGACCACAGATGCCAGCACAGACTACTATAGCCAGCAAAACTTTCACTCATCATAGATGGAAAAAAAGCAAGATATCCTATGACAAAACCATATTTAAACAATACCTATCTACAAATCCAGCCCTATAGAAAGCATTAGAAAGGAAACTGCAACCCAAGGAAGTTAGCTGTACTCACAAAAGCACAGCAATAGACAACACCACATCAGAAAATTCCAGAAAAAGGAAACACAAATATACTACCACCAAAATATAACAGGAATTAACAACAACTGGTCATTAATACCCCTTAATATTAATGGACTCAATTTGCTTATAAAAAGACACGGGTTAACAGAATGGACATAAAAACAGGATTCATCCTTCTGCTATATATATATATATATATATATATATATATATATATATATATATATATGAAACTCACCTAAACTTCAAAGAGAGACATTAATTCAGAGTAAACCATTGGGAAAAGACTTTCCAATCAAATGGACCTAAGAAGCAAGCTGGTGTAGTTATCCTAATATCTAACAAAATAGACTTCAAACTAAAATTAATCAAAAGAAATAGAGAAGGATATTTCATATTCAATGCAGGGAAAAATCCATCAAGATGAAGCTTCAATTCTGAACATTTATGCTCCAAATACAAGGGCACCCACACATGTAAAAGGTACATTACTAAAGCTTAAATCACACATCAAACACTACACACTAATAGTGGGAGACTTAAACACCTCACTCTCACCAAGGGACAGGTTTGCCAAATAGAAACTTAAGAAAGAAATAAGGTAACTAATGGATGTTATGACTCAAATGGGCTTTACAGACATCTATAGAACATTCCACCCAAACACAAAAAAATATACCTTTTTCTCAGCACCTCATGGAACTTTCTCTAAAATTGATCAAAGCAAATCTCAACAGATACAAAAAAAAAACTGGAATAAATCTCTGTATCTTATCAGATCACCATGGCTTAAAGTTAGAATTCAACAACAACACAAATTACAAATTGATGAAAACTGAGTAATACTCAAATGAATCACCACTGGGTCAAGAAAGAAATAAGAAAGAAATTTAAAACTTTCTAGAATTAAACAAAAATGAAAGGACAACATACCCAAACTTATAGGACACTATGACTGCAGTACTAAGAGGAAAGTTCATAGCACTAAGTACCTACATAAAGAAGCTGAGGAAATCTCACACTAGTGACCTAGTAGCACACCAGAAAGCTCTATAACAATAATATAAGAAATAAACTCACCCAGGAGTAGATGCAAGGAAATAATCAAATTGATGACTGAAATCAATAAAATAGGAACATAGAGAACAATACAAAAAAAATCAACAAAACACAGAGTTGGTTCTTTGAGAAAATCAACAAGATAGACAAACCCTTATCCAAATTAACCAAAAGGCAGAGAGAGAATATCCAAATAAACAAAATCAGAAACAAAAAGGGGAACGTAACAACAGACATGGAAGAAATCCAGAGAATCATCAGGTCATGGTTCAAAAACCTGTACTCCTCAAAAACCTGTACTCCACAAAATTGAAATATTTAAAAGAAATGAACAATTTTCTGTATAGGTTCCACATACCAAAATTAAATCAAGACCAGATAAACAATTTAAATTGACCTATAACCTTTAAGGAAATACAAGCAGTCATTAAAATCTCACAACCAAAAACAGCCCAGGACCAGATGGTTTCAGTGCAGAATTTGACCCGAATTTCAAAAGAGAGCTAATGCCAATACTCCTCAAATTGTCCCACACAATAGAAACAGAGGGAAAATTGCCAAACTCTTTTTATGAGACTACAGTTACCCTGATACCCAAGCCACAAAAAGGTGCAACAAAGAAAGAGAATTACAGACCAATCTCCTTCATGAACATTAATGCAAAAATACTCAATAAAATACTGGCAAACAGAATCCAAGAACATATCAAAAAATCATCCATCATGATCAAGTAGGTTTCATCCCAGGGCTAGTTTAACAATCTGTCAATGTAATCCACCATTTAAACAAACTGGAAAAAAATACACATGATCATCTCATTAGCTGCTGAAAAAGCCTTTGACAAAATCCAACACCCCTTCACAATAAAGGTCTTAGAAAGATCATGGATTCAAGGAAAATACCTAAACATAATAAAGGGAATTTACAGCAATCCAAGAGCCAATATCAAATTAAATGGAGAGAAACTCAAAACAACTCCACTAAAATCAAGAACAAGAGAAGGCTGCCTAATTTCCCCATATCTATTCAATATAGAACTTGAAAGTCTAGCTAGACCAATAAGACAACAAAAGAGATGAAGGGGAATACAAATTAGAAGGAAGAACTCAAACTTTCAGAATTTGCAGATGATACATAAGTGACCCCCCAAAAATCTATCAGGAAACGCCTACATCTGATAAACACCTTCAGTAATATGGCAGAATACAAGATTAATTCAATAAAATCAGTAGCCCTCCTATATACAAATGACAAATGAGATGAGAAAGAAATTAGAGAAATATCAAACTTTACAATAGCCACAAATAATATAAAATATCTTGGGGTAACTCTAACCAAACAAGTGAAAGACCTGTATGACAAGAACTTTATGTCTTTGAAAAAAGAAACTGAAGAAGATTTCAGAAAATGGAAAGAACTTCCATGTTCTTGGATAGGTAGATTCAACATAATAAAAATGGCAATCTTACAAAAAGCAACCCACAGATTCAATGCTATCCCCACCAATATCTCAACACAATTCTTCACAGACCATGAAAGGACAACATTCAAATTCATGTGGAAAAATGAAACCCAGGGTAACCAAAATAATCCTGTACAACAAAACAGCTTCTGGAGATATCACCATCCCTGGCTTTAAGGTCAACTATAGATCTATAGCAATAGAAACAGTTCAGTATTGGCATAAAAGCTGTTATATGGATCAATGGTATCAAATCAAAGACCATGATATTAATCCACACACCTATGAATACCTGATTTTTGACAAATAAGCCAAAATTGTAAAATGGATAAAAGAAAGCATTTTTAACAAATAGTGCTAACATTACTGGATGTAGAAGAATTCAAATAGATCAATATCTATCACCATGCACAAAACTCAAGTCCAAGTGGATCAAAGACTTCAACATAAATCTAATTACACTGAACCTGATAGAGGACAAAATGGAAAATAGTCTCAGATGCATGGTCTCAGGAGACCACTTCCTAAATATAACACCATTATCACAGACACTGAGAGCAACAATCAATAAATGGAACCTCCTAAAACTGAAAAGCTTCTGTAAGGCAAAGGACACGGTAAATAAGACAAAATGACAGCCTACAAAATGGGAAAAGATCTTCACCAACCCCACGTTTGAGAAAGGGCTGATCTCTAAAATACATAATGAACTAAAAAACCTAGACATCAAAAATATCAAATAAGCCAATTTAAAAAATGGGATACAAGTCTAAACAAAGAATTTTCAACAGAAGAATCTCAAATGGCCAAAAGACATTTAAGAAATTGCTCAACGTCCTTAGGCATCAAATCAAGACGACTCTAAGATACCATCTTATACCTGTCAGACTAGCTAAGATCAAAAATACTGAGGAAGCTTATATTGGAGAGGAGTAAGGGGAACACTCCTCCATTGCTAGTGGGAGTGCAAACTTATACAGCCACTTTGGAAATCAGTATGGCAAGTTCTCAGAAAACTGGAAATCAATCTACCTCAGGACTTAGTGATACCACTCTTGGGCATATATTCAAAGGATGCTCAATCATACCACAAGGATACTTGTTCAACTGTGTTCATAGCAGCATTATTCGTAATAATCAGACCTAGAAACAACCTAGATGCCCTTCAACCAAAGAATGGATAAGGAAAATGTGGTACATTTACGCAATAGAGAATTACTCCACTGTAAAAATGACATCATGGAATTTGCATGCAAATGGATAGAACTAGAAAAAAATAATCATGAATGAGATAACCCAGATCCAGAAAGACAAACATGGTATGTACTCACTCATAAGTGGATACCAGATGTAAAGCAAAGGATAAGTAACTACAATCCACAGCTCCGGAGAAGCTAGGTAACAAGGAGGGATGCATGCATTGCCCTGGGAAGGGGAAATAGATGAGACCCCCTGGGTAAACTGGTGGGGGAGGCAGTCAAGGGGAGGGGATGTGAGATGAAAATGAGAGAAAGAAATGGTCAGTTGGGAGAGGGATGGAGTGGGAAAACACTGAAAGAGACATCATGATAGAGGGAGCCATTATAGGGTTAGGGAGAAACCTGGCGCTAAGGAAATTCACAGAAATCCACAAGGATGACCCCAGCTAAGACTCCTAGCAATACTGGAGAGGGTGCCTGAACTGGCCTTTCCCTGTAATCAGATTGGTGAATATCCTGTCATCATAGACCCTTCATCCAGTAAATGATGAAAGCAGATGCAGAGATCCACAGCCAAGCACCAGACCAAGCTGTGAAAGTCCAGTCCAAGAAAGAGAGAGGAGGGAATAAATGAGCAAGGGAGGTCAAGATCACGATGGGCAAATCTACAGAGACAGCTGGTCCAAACTCGTAGGAACTCATGAACTCTAGACTGACAGCTGTGGAGGCTGCCTGGGACAGAACTAAGTACTCTGCATATGGACAACAGTTGTGTACTTGGTTTGTTTGAGGGGTCCCTGGCAGTGGGACCAGGATCTATCCATAGTGCATGAGCTGGCTTTTTGGAGCCCATTACCTATGGTGGGATGCCTTGCTCAGCCTTGATGCAAGCGGGAGGGGCTTGTCCTGTCTCAATTTAATATGTTAATTCCCTGTGTGAGATTTTACCCTTTGGTAGGAGTGGTTGCAGAGCAGGCTGGAAGGAGGTGGGCAGGGGGAGTGGAAGAAAGGGTAGGGAGGGGAATCTGTGATTGGAATGTAAAATTAATAAAAATGAATAAATACATTTAAGTAACCTAAAAAAGAGAAAAGTAGACATTAGGAATCACAGATAGATTTGGTGAAGGTGCTGAGAATGGAGTTTAAATGGAAGAACACACATCCATCACCTGACAAAGTGCTGGTTCCATCCCACTAACCTTCCCCCACATACACCACCCATATACTTCACAACTGTGCAACACACCATACAACATATGCACCACGCCACACACACACTACACAACATATGCACCACACACACCATCACATACATCACACGACATACGTACCACACCACACACACACAAACCCCACATACACTACACAACATATGCACCACACACACACAAACCACACACACACCACATACACCGTACTACATATGCAACACACACACACACACACACACACACACACACACAGAATGGAAATAAGCGTAATAAAAGCCAAAAATGTTAACTCTCACACAGGTATCTTTTAAAAATATCCTATATAATTTTATATATGTGAAATATCTTAAAATTATAGAAACTTTATCACAAGTTAATTGGTTATAATTTATAGGTTGAATTTAAAATAGACTAACAAATGTCTATAGAACTTGAGCATGAGCCAGCCTTGGGAAAGAAAGTGAACTTACAACGGTGAGCAAATGGTTCACTGATCCTGTTCACATTCATCACACAGGAAAAACAATGTATCCCCCAGTCCTGTCAAAATGGACTTGCCATCTGCACTGCTGGAGGTCACAAGAAACCGCCACGCTTCTAGCATGTGGGCAAGTTTAGTCCTTATTTTATCATCCGTGGACACGGACTAGTATGTGTTCTAGGCATGCATGCTATGCCAAAGACTTGCTGTAAGCAAAGTGAAGATCCCTGGCTGATCTGCTGCCTGTGTCGTAAGCCGACACAGACACTGGCAGCAAGCACGGGCAAATCCACAGCAGATGCAGCCTCACTCTGGAGCCCTGCGCTAACCTACAGTGCTCCTCCCACGGCCCAAGTTCTGTTTACCTCTGTGCTTCGTCCTGTTTATCAGAAAAGGAGAATGAAGCGCACAGGCGGCAGTAAATCCACAACCCACATACTAACTGGTACAACGAGAAGCGGAGTCCACCTAGCCCTAACAATATCGGCAGCGCTGGGGCTTTCCCGCTTGCAATCTACAGATCGGCCTTGAGGCCTCATCTGTGAACACTACCGAAGACATTTTAAAACTTTTACTTAGTGAGAAAGGTGGCGTGTGACCTCTAAAGTCTAAAGTCTAAAGGACTGTGATGTGGTGAACCTCGGAAACATCAGGCCAGCACTCAGCATTCCAGCGTCAGCTGCAGCCACGCTATAGAGATGGCTGGGAGAGGGGTAACAGATGTGTGGATGCATAAGCACCCCCTCTGGTCCACCCGCTCCAGTCTCGCTGTCCACCCTCTGCTTTCTTTCTGCTGACTTGTTACAAGATCCCACATCAAGGCCTTGGGCCTCGGAACATACTCATCCTACTGCCCGAAAATGTTCTGTTCCCACTTCACCTGCCAGTTAAATTATGCAAACTTCGAAGGTCGCGTTATTTCATGAAGAGAGCCATGGAGCCCAAGAGCAGGTCAATGGGAAAGGAATTGCCTGCAAGCTCAAGGAGGGTCCTGCATTTCATTTTCTGTCCTGAGGAATTAAAATATCTTGCTCGAGCCACCAGCTAGATCAAGCCTACCACAAACGCCCTCCCAGCAACATGAGCTTCATTAATAACTTATTAGTTATAAAATCTGCAGGAGTTAGGGGTAACTAGCTGAACAGTATCTGTAGCTCCTTGGAGACAAGCTTCACAAGGGCGAGAACTGAGTTAGGCTCTACACGCAGCAGTAGCTGCAGGCAGAAACCCACTTACTCTCTTCGTGTTACTGGATGAGTAAGGATTACAAACAAATGGTATACCTGAAAAACCGGGCTTCTTTCCACTCTGCATGCCTTCCCATTGCTAGTTTCTAGTGTTCTAGCCTCTAAAACTCTACATCTGAGCGTTTGAGAGTTTCCTGTCACAACCAACCGTCATTATTTGCATCTAATTCCTTTCTTACGCCATTGATGCAAGACTTCTGTGGAAAATATCAGCTGGACCCCTGAGAGGTTACTATTTAAAGTGTCTATGAACGTTCAAACCACTCAATGCCTAGAATCCTGATTCTCTGATCTTTACTATGTATTTTTATTTTTATAGCAACACTCACTGGAAAGCAAGGACCTTTAATAATGAACAAGAAGATAACTATATCTTGGAACAACACCAAGAGAATGATTGTGTGTATGTGTGTGTGTGTGTGCGCGCGCTCACGCACACGCGCGTTTCAAGCTGCTAAAACAACTTCCTGTTTGATTATAATTACTCTAATAACAGTACACTCTGATACGAAAAGAAATTGCCAAGAGTGTATTTGAAAAGGCATTATATAATGAAAAGGTTGGTTTCAGAATTAAAATAGAAAAACTCTTCTACCGTAATTAGTTCTATACACAAAACACAATTAGTGCCACTTTGCTTTTTAAATATTTTTCTCTGAAACTGTTTCAAAGATAAGATCTTAAATGTTATCTATCTGTACAGATAAGATCTCGAATGTTAACTAGCGGCAGAATTCCTTGGATACTTAACTGGGCAAACAGAAACGTTACACTAGGAAGAAAATAGGGGGGGCTTTGTACTACACAGCTTCCAAGCAAAGCTCGAGGACAGAACTCATGGGGACAGCAGCTGTCACTTTATTTCTCTGTAGCCCCAGCACTGGGGCCTGACCTGTATCCGCTGGTGATGAGCCAATAGATTTTCTTTAGGCTCCAGCGTGAAGACGACTCATAATCTTTATAAAACCACTAGGAGGTGGTGCATTATCTGTAATGACGGACCGAGGGCAACCTTCGGCCCAGAAGGAAAGGAAACTTACTCCTCGAAGAACTCTTTTTTCCCATAATTCAAAGAGAATCAAATCATGAAATCCAAGACTTTCCTGAACCACACTGATTGCAATATGGTAGAAGAGCATATGTTTGCATAAGTCTGCCAGAGAGGAAATGCATGCCCCACCAAGCCCACAGTGGCGATGAGCCATACACAAATGCCTGGTAGTAGACAAAAATACGGTTAGCAGAAGACCTGGAACAGTTCATGCATGCGTGAGGACGGACCAAACATTTTCTCTGTTTGTTTACGAGATTGTGTAGCTCCTTTGTGTGTTGAAAAGAAGGGAGAGGAAGGGGGCGGGGTGGACACTTTAATGACTTTGGCAAGGATATAATCAAATCTCTTCGAGTTTTTGGCAAGATGATGATATGTTTCAGCTTCATTACTCTTGCTCATAAAATTTCACATTTTTTCCAGATGCAGATAAACGCATGTGTAGGCACAAGACGGGCATGAGGACGGAGCATGTGCTTGCCATGTGCAAGGCAGAAACATACTTCAGACATAATGGCTTGGAAGTCACTATGTTCCCCCGTAGGGAACAATGCACAATTTAACTTCTGTAGAGAATAAAGAGGGGCTAAAAATAACTGCAAGAACAAATGGCTGAGACTATCATCAGCACCCTTTAGAGGGACTTGTGTCTTCTTTGAAAGAATGGGACGTTTCTATTGGAATAATTGAGACTCATCTGAACTAATTCCATCTCCACATTATAGCTCATTAAACACAACTGCCAAAGGAGGTGTTGCTGAAGTGTTGGAGTACAAAGATTCACATTCTAATTCCTCTGCTATTATGCTTGTCTCCAGAGAGCCCCAGACTGTGCTGGAGAAGAACACAAATTCTAGTACCAGGCTTCTTGACCCCAAATTCTTGGGCCAGTAAGTTCAACCCTCTTGCCTCTGTTTTTTATATGTAAATTGAGGGTAACAACGAAAAGATTGCTTAATAGGTATGTGAAATGAGTCTGCTAGTGCCCAGGACATAGGGAGCACTTGCTCTTGTTACTGCTTCAACTCTGGTCGTCTATCACGATGCAGCCCAGTTATCAGTATTGGTATCAGGTCAATATATGTTTTGTTTGGTTTGGGGTTTTGTTGTTGTTGTTGTTGTTTTAAATCAATTCTTTTCTGGGCAGTTGGGCCTAGCCAATGAATTGAGCTGAGTTTTCATTTTCCTCATGAGAAAGATAGAAACACGGTTCGTTCTCTCCTCTCCTTCCTCTCTCTTCTCCGTCTCTCTCTCTGTCTCTGTCTCTCTGTCTCTCGCATGTGGACATGCATGTGTGGGTGTGTATGTGTGTATGTGTGTATGTGTGTGTGTTGGTGGGGGTGAGACAGAGTCCTTCTATATGGCCCTGGATGTCCTGGAACTTACTACATAGACCAGGCTGGCCTCAAAATCACAGAGGTCCGCCTGAATGTGCCACCACGCCCAGCTGGAACAGGGATTCTCACTCTCTAGGTTTGTGTGCAGGGCCACTGAGTCCTCAACCCACACCGGCTCAGGTTTGGAGGCTGTGTGTATGCAGAGGAGACCTGAAAGGATGAGGGTCAAAATGAAAAGGTTGAAAGGCGAGCCTGGGTCTGGACCTCCTTTACCTCAGCGACCTCGAGGGACAGAGAGATGGCATTACTGAGGCCCATCATGCTTTGCGATCTGAGGTCTGGGGGAGGGGTGTTCTGCATGGCACCTGCTCCCTAAAGTGACCAGATGTCTACCAAGTCAACATATAGTCTAAAGTCAATATTATGAAGATAGGAACTCTGTAGTAGTAATATCAGCTTTATAAAAATATAAGTATTAATTTATAAAATATAAAATGTGGAGAATGTAAAACAAGAACAGTCTTTTTTTTTCCCCTCACAAGGTCTTGCTATGTAGCCCTGTATGACCTAAAACCCACTTTGTAGACCAGGCTGGCCCAAAATCAGAGATCTACCTGCCTCTGTCATCTGGGTGCTGGAATTTATGGCATGCTCCACCACATCTGGCCTAATCATCATACATTTTAAAACCACTGAAAACAGGTGTTTCATTTACAAGAGAAAATATGCTACCAGTAGACTTATTAAGGGATCACAATAGGTTTGTATTCATTCGGAGAAGCCATTAAGTCTCCCAAGAAATTAACATTAAACAACTGACGTCACACTTACCCATACAATAAGACTTAGTTTGAAGTCTGAATTAGCAGAAAGCCAATTAAAGTAACTCTTTCTATTGGACACCATTATATGGCAATTATGAGCCAACAAAAATCAGTGCCCCAAGATTCTAGTACCCCTGACATCCAAACTGTTTAGTCCACCTATACTTTTATGGAAGATTTAAAATACCTATGAAAAACACTATTTTGCACTAGTAACAACAAAAACTGAGTTATCCTTGTAACTCAATTCACTAGTTCAAGTGACAGTGTTTTAAAATTGACATCAGTTCAAACCCAGAAGATGCAAAGGGCAGGGTTTCCAGTACTGGCCCCACTTGCAATCACAGAGTGATTTCTAAATAAGAAGATATTGGAATTGAAACCCACTACCACCTATGAAGCTCAATTCAATTATTTATTAAATGGTCATAGGTTAAAGCTTCTTTCCACCTGTCTTTTAGAAAGTGTCAATCCCATTCTTATGTGGTTATCTTGAGGACACACACACACACAGAGACACACACAGTCATATATAATGCTGGTGTAATGATACATACCCAGCACTTACATACCTGCAACCCCAGCACTTGGAAGATGAAGGCAGCCAGAGTCGACATTTAGTACCAGCCTTAAGTACATACTGGGTTCAAGGCCTGCCTGAGCTACATGAGCCTCAGTTTTAAGAACAACAAAATAAACTTTTTCTTAGGCGCCAGTTGTGGTAGCTCATGCTTGCAATCTCATCAGCTGGGAAGCAGAGGAAACTGACTACTAACTGTATGAGATCAACTTGGGCTACAGAGTGAGGTTCAGGTACTATGAGCTATGCAGTGAGGCCTTGTCAGAATAAAAGGGAGGAAGAACTTGATAGAGAACAGGGGAGGGGAATACATGGGAAGACTTGAAGGGAGGAAAGGGGAAAATGGTGCAATTACATTTTAATATTGACAGTTGAAAAAAAACTTTAAAAAAAGCCAGGTAGTGGCACCCACCTTTAATCCCA
The DNA here is from genome assembly GCF_903992535.2 of Arvicola amphibius. Lineage (NCBI taxonomy): Eukaryota > Metazoa > Chordata > Mammalia > Rodentia > Cricetidae > Arvicola > Arvicola amphibius. The sequence goes on from NC_052064.1 coordinate 12,392,878, forward strand.
GCACTTGAGAGGTGGAGGTAGGCAGATCCCTGAGTTTGAGATTAGCATGGTTTACAGAGTGAGTTCCAGGACAGGCAGGGCTACACAGAGAAACTCTGTCTCAAAAAAAAAAAAAACCCAGCAACTTTGAAAGGGAAGGGATGTTTAGACGGGGACAGAGATGATAAAGTATGGCAGAAAGGGTATTGGGGAAGGGATAATTAATAAGAATGTTTTTTAAAGCCATATGCTATTTTATAAGCTCCCTGAATATATAGGTATCCATATGAGTGATTTCATTGAACTTATCCCACACAGGGGATATAATGCAACTCCCAGAAGCCACAGATTACCAAGTAAAAAGCCCAGTGCCAGGTGTGGGCTATCTCCCCTTAAGCTGTTGGTCAGAGTTATCCCACACACTGCCAAAACAATACAGGCTATTGCCACTGTCCTTGGTTGCCTGCCAGAACTTGATGGTAAGACCCTATTGCTGAAGCTACTTTACACTTTGGTCATACACAAAGAAATGAAGTTGGAACTGGCCAGGAAACTTCTTCCCTGATGGGTAGATTTCATAAAACTGGAAGATGCCATGTAGGCTGATGAGCCAAAATGTCTTCAACAGACTAATCCAGCTGTAAAGGCTGTGAATTACAATAATAACTGTACAGCAATGCACTCATGGGTGCAACAGGGGCATGGATGTTATTGGGTTAATCAACAACTTTCTGCTTAGCTTAAGCCCTGTTCCACAAAAGGAAATGCGTGCCTCATTTGTAACTCTTGCCAAGAACCCATAGTTGAGTAGAACAAAAATGCCAGGGATAAACTTACTATTATTGTGCTGAATGGACACAGCATTCAACTGCTGTCTAAATTTTTATCTCTATGCCCACAGACCAGTAGAGTGTTCAGTCCTTATCGGATTTTCTCTGTACAATGGATTGCTGCTAAAATATAAACTGATAACTGATCAAAATGTGGAGATTAATTATCAGGGAAGTTCTCAGCCACAAATGGGCTGTAGTTATCCTTCTCTTTGGGCTGCCAACCAGCTCCTGAATAAAGACATGGAGACTTATTAATAATTACGAATGCTCAGCCTTAGCTTATGTTTGTCCCACTATCTCTTTTTAACTTAAATTAGCCTGTTTCTATTTATCTACATTTGACCTTGCACCTTTTACCTTTCTCTCATCCTGTATATCCTACTTTCCTGCTTCCTCCATGTGCGGCTGTCTGGCCCCTGGCATCTCAGTGATGTCTTTTTTTCTTTCTTCTTCTGAGCCTAAATTCCTCCTCTTACTGACTCTCCCTGCCCAGAAGTCCCGCCTATATCTCCTCCCTCGCTATTGGCCATTCAGCTTTTTATTAGACCAATCAAATGTCTTAGGCAGGCAAGGCAAAACAGCAACACATCTTTACATAGTTAAACAAATGCAACTCATCTTTCAATAGTTAAACAAATATTCCCCATCAATGGACCACCAACATCATGTCCCACACCCACACAAAGCTCAGGGACCATTGAAAAAGAGAGCACAGAAAAATTGTAAGAGCTATCAGAAGACCAGAATTAAGCAGTGACTTCCGCATAACAGGACCACTGTATTCATGACCCCACAGCAGCTGAGCTTGTCTGCACAAGATGACATAAGATCAAGCCAGGTGACATTCTAGCACAGAGGAGAGTGGGGTGATGGCTTCTCAAGGGAGAATCAGTTTTCTTAAAGAGTGTGGTCCCTGGTAGGTTGATCATGCTCTACTGGATGGTCTCACAACCACTGAGTATACTAGCAACAGAAATTTGACAAGGTAAAGAGGGCACAAAGTTGGGTGTGGGTAAGGAGGTTGAGGGTGGATCTGGAACAGTTAGAAGGGCAAGAAGAGGATAAATGCAACCAAAATACATTGTGTGATCTTCTCAAAGGATGAATATAATTATTGCAATACTTTTTAAAGCAATGCTAGTAGTTAAGGAGTCACAATTAATTAATTAATGAATTAATTCAGCTGGGACATGGAGGAGCAAACCTAAAATTCTAGCATTAGGAGGCAGGGAGGGGCAGGAGGAAAGATTATTAAAGGCTAATTGGACCACACAGTAAGCCAGGCTTAAAACAATAAAATGATAGCATGGTGGGTGGGACCTTTAATTCAGTACTAAGGAGGCAAAAGCTGTCAGACCTCTAGGTATTCAAGGCCAGCCTTATGAATATAGTGAGTTATAGGCTAGCCGAGGCTACATGGTGAGACTCTGTCTCAAAAAAACAAAAATGAAATAAAATAATAAAGTAAAATAAAATAAAAAATAATAGAATTTAAAGTTAATATACTCACATCTGATAATCAGATGTTCACCTATGACAAAGATGTATAAACAAACACAAATATTTAAATCACTCTAATCTTATTAACTGGCCAACTTTAAGTAAGGCATGGCTAAACGGTCTTAGAGAAGGGACTTGAGAAGAAAGTTTTCTAAGTAACCTTATTCTAAAATTGTATTTATCTGTACTACCTAGTTTTGATTGATGTAAGTGGGATTTGAAGCTAGCTCTCCATCCCCCAACTCTCCACCTCTCCTTGTGGATCAGAAGTGAGCTCTCAGCTACTGCTCCAGTGCCTCGCCTGATTGCTGCCATGTTCCCACCACAGGGGCCATGCACTAACACTCTGAAAGTGTAAGCAAGTCCCCAGTTAAATTCCTTCTTTTGAAAGTTGCCTTACTTGGTGTCTTCTCACCGCAGTAGGAAGGTAACTGAGACACACACACCATGCCTGTACCAGTTCTATTCTGGCAAACACAACTTCGGCGGGGCGTGTTAATGTGCATGTCTTGACTTGTATCTCCCACACCTGAACTTGACTTCTGTCCTGCAATAAAGGTTCTGTTCTCAGAATTCAAGCTTAGTGCTGACAGCGCTTAACCTAAATCTCTCAGAATGTGCAGCTACAAAAATAATGTAACTACAGAGTTTAACACATGGTAGCTGCAGTTGCCAAATATTCCTGTCATTGCATCAGGGAATGTTTGTCATCATTGTTTACGTTCTGGTAAAGAATTCTGCTCCAGAGCTGGCGATACAGCTCAGTGGGTAGAGCCCCTCCAAGGACCTGGGATCTTCCGTTGACATTTCCCAGCCAGCCAGCCATAAAATGCACATCACTGAATTCCTTTCACTGCATGGAAGCCTCCCTATCTCCACACAGCCCATGATTTAAGCTTAAGTAACAGCTTCTATAAATAAATTCATTTTTTTATTCCTTTCTAAAACCATCTCCCCAGCCATATGACTCAGTGACTCTTAAGGTAACTAAGCATTATCCAAGAGTCTCTGCAAAAGCTACTGTATTTAGAATTCTAGACAAAAATCATGTGTCTCTCAAATATAAGATACAGTTGTAAGTAAGAGAGGCATCTTGGAAGAGGAAGGCTGTTGCTGAGTTATTTAAAAATACAGAATAATTAAATTTAAAAAATGGCTTAGTAAGCTAGGTATGGTGGCTTACACACTGCAATTGCAGCACTCAAAAGGATATACCAGGAAAACTGAGTTCAAGGCCAGCCTGAGCTACATAGTAAAGCCTGAAAGTAAGAGGTGAGAGAAGGGAAAGGAGAAGAAGGGGCAAGAAAGGAGGGGAGGGGAGAGAAAGGTGGGGAGGGGAGGGGAAGGGAGGAGAGGGGATGATAGGGACAGAGAGGATAGCTTGGCAAAGATCATTTGGCGCCAGCAGATGCTGCTTGCATTGCACCTCCAAGGTAGCTTCTAAAATCAAGGCTGCACTAAAAAGCTACCTGAGAAAAAGACAGGGGTCTGCTTCCAACTGACAATGGTGGGGACGGCTCTGCTCTAACACATTCAGCAGAAGTCACTAAACACCAAAGCCCAGTTTTCCTTTCCTACTTAATGGTTTACTATTCTTGTTTCATAGATGGAACTGTGAGTCTGTAGGGTTAAAGCAGTTTTGAGAATCAACAAGGAAAGTCAATATCCAAAATAAGCAAAAGCAGATTGACTTTTGTGTGTTGTGGAATATTAAAGATGGGTTACATTTGTTTATGCTGTTTAAAGAATATTTGTTGCAAATATTTGATGCATTTTTATGTTGCATTTATTTAAATCTGTACTTTGCCTGTCTAAAACACCTGATGGTCTAATAAAGAGCTGAATGACCAACAATTAGGCAGGAGAAAGGACATGTGGGGCTGGGGCAGAGAGAATAAATAGGAGGAGAAATATATGGACAGAAAAGATGTAGAACTAAGAAAGGGAGGAGAGGAGGACCCGAGAATCCAGCCACCCACATACACAGCAAGCCACGGAGTAAGAAGTAAAAAAAAAAAAAAGAAATACAAAAATTGAGAAAGACAAAAGCCCAGAGGCAAAAGGTAGATGGGACAATTTTTAAAAAGATGTCTAGAAAGAAGCCAGGCTATGGCTGGGCATTCATAAGTAAGCCTCCACTTATTTGGGAGCTGGGGGCAGGCCCCCCAAAAGAGTAAATGAATACAAGACAACCAACTATAGCTGGGTTCATCTTTTCAGCTATAACAAATATGCTTATGAGATGTACTGACCTGACAGTATAATACTTAATCTGTGCTTCTTGGAGTGCCAAAGAAACAATTCAAGTACTTTTGTACTATTCAGTTACATGAAACAATTTGAGTGAAATTTTAGTTGCATATAAAAGGATACATGAACTAAAGCTCCTGTCATTTTTTAATTTAAAAAAAGGTAGAAATAATAGAATGTACTCACTAAACAATGACATCTTAGATGAACCAAATTCTATCACTAATGAAAACTGACTGTGCCTGAACTAAGAAAATAGTCTACAACAGTTCGTCACAGTATAGAATTACTTGTGAAGGGTTTGGGGTTTTGTTTTGTTTTTTAAATAAAACACCTAAGAGTATGTCAAAAACACCATCCTTTCAGCACAAAGGAAGCTTTTGAATTGCTAGAAGGTTAGATAGGAATCGCGCTTCTTGGAGAGGAATCTAGAAAATGAGATAGGAGAAACCTGAAGTGTGACGGAGATGACAAGCAGTCTTTCTCCTGGGGCTGCTTAGGTTCGTGGGAAAATACAAAGCTAGGAAAATATCTGTGGTCCCAACAGTCACCACATTTAAATTTTTTCTGAATGATTTCCTACAACTGTCCTTATAGTAGCTTTGCCCCCCGTTACGAACTTGTTCGCTAAAGAAAACAAAAAGATTAGGGTAGGGCTTTAAAGAGGTTTAAAAAGAAATCTCTATTTTAGGAAGGAAGAAATGAGCTGGGAATCTGATTTAGGAAAATGAATGCAAAAGGAATTTAGTAGTGCAGGTGTCTGCAGGAAGATGGTAGTATACCAAGATGGAAATAGTTCATGGGGGGGAGACAGCAAGGTGGCTCTATGGGTAAAGGCATTTGCTGCCAGACCCATTAACTGAGTTCAATCCCCAGAACCACAATGGTGGGGTGAGAAAACTGACTCCTTCCTACAAGTCATCTTCTGACCTGCGAACACGCAACCTGGCATGGGGCATGTACACACATACATGTGCGTACACACACACACACACACACACACACACTCAAGAAATCTTTCATAACATGCACACCCTTATGGAAGAAAGATGGATGTAGAAAACCCAAGGCTTCCTCTTTGCTCCTGTGTCAACTCCCCTATCTGTTTCCAGAAAGAAGGGTCATTTGAGTTTCCCTTAAAATATTTTTAATGAAATTACATTTTGTCAGCCTAAAAGGCTCCCCAAGTGTCACAGTAACCTCTCTTGCCATTAAGTACTTTCTCCTCTGACACCTGCTATCCATCACACAGCACTTTCTGCAATCTTTTTACCCATTCCAGATTTTAACCTTGACCCACACTCCTTTGTATTCTTAGCCATCTTTCCCCTGACACTGAGAACCCAATTAAGACTCCGAAGCAATGATTTCTGGGGAAAATCAAATGTACCCAAGTCAATGAGTAGTAACCAGTTAGTTGCCAGCCTAAAGTCAATACTCTCTCTACACGCCTAACCTTAGTATTGAGAACTCTAACACAAAGGCAAATTGGAATTATTATATTTAGAAATACTTGTGCTATTAAAATAGACATTCCTTGCCCATTGCTTTGATTATTATCATTAGAAATGAAACAATTAAAAATACTCAGAAATAATAATGCTAATGAATGGCCATGATCTTTCACTGGAGGTAGATAAACCACAGCTCCACAGAAATGCTTACTTTGCTTTTTGACCCTGAGGAAATCTGTCCCCTCACCCACTGATACAAGAATATGATTTTCCATTCCTCACTTAGTGCTCGAAAACTTGTGCTAGGGTTATCTTCCCAAGATGTTTATACGGGGAAAATGAAGGAGGTGTGTCACCAGCATTGCCCTGAGGCAACTGACAACCCAGAAAACCTAAACAAAGTTAGTTTAACCCAAGCTGAGAGAAAACCTATAGGGTCTTCAGACAAGCTACCACTTTAGTTCATGGATTAAAAGCAATGATGTATTGTCACTGTTACTAGAAACCTCCAAAACCAGTTACATATGCGTAAAAAAGGCTAATAAAATCCATTTCAACTTTCCATGGCCCTCCTATCTTGTGCACACTATAGTTGATCCTATAGTTGATCTGGTAGAGGATCTCTGGCAGATGGCCTGGCCACGAAGTGAATCGAGGCTCACACTGTGTCTATGTAAGCTCTCTGTAAAGCAGGAAAAGTTATATTAATGATAACAGGTCACTTCGAGGGTGGAACAGGTGCAAAGAGTGCACACAACCGAGTCATCAGTAGTAAATGTCGGTTATCATGATCAGTCCTGGATGCTGGGCCTCTGTGACTGGAAATCTCAGAGACCCAGAATACCACGAGTTCAATGCAGTTCTAAGACCACACCCTCAAAAATCAAAACAAACAAACAAAAAACAACAGAAACAACAACAAAGTCCAACTTAAAGACAGCAAGCTGTGTGGTTTGGAATCTCTTGCCACCATTCATTTCTTCGGTTTTCCTCTCTTTCACACCCAAAGTTGCTGTTCTCCACTCTCCACGCTGAAAACTGCACCCCTACTATATTCTAATTGCAAGTGCCTGCGCATTCTAGGTGCCAGGTCTGGGAGCTCACAGCTGTAATTTCAGCGCTTAGAAAGCTGAGGCAGGAGTATCGATGCGAATCTGAGACTGGCCCAGACTACAGGAATAAGTCTCTTTCTCAAAAACTAAAAATATGAAAAGATATGTACATACAAATATACAATTCATCTTTTAAAGTCCATATGAATTAACATTGGATGTCCTGGGCTTAAATTCCGATGCTGTCACTTCTTAATCTACCTTGGGCAGAATGTAAAACTTCACAAGTCTTGTTTACTTCACGAAAAGGAAACAATACATATCTCCAGGGACTGTTATATTGATTATGAGAGGGAACAAATGTCTCTGACGTACTATAAATACTTAGATAAGAGCCATCATGATTTATAAAGGAAACCTAACTGGAACACAGGTATAGACATAGACAAACAATAAAGTTCGTATCGAACACAAAATGTTACATTTAGAATCTCATTGTTATTTTTATTGTAAGAGGTCTATGTGATCATGCATGTGTACATGTGTATGATGTTTATACACATGCACATGTGTGCCTGCGCATGGAACAGTCAGAGGCCAATGTCAGGATCGTCTTTTGAGACTGAGTCTGAAACTCAATGAACATCGAGCTGAACAAATTGGCCAAACCTAGCTGGTCAACCGGCCCCCTGGCCCCAGAACTCCTCTGCTTCATCTCTGCCTCTGCACTGATGGGGTTCCAGGCGGGTGCTTCCTGCCTGGCTTCCACACAGCTGCCGGGTACCAGAAGTCAAGCCCTCACACTTGTATGCTAGACATTTTGCTTGACTGAGCCACCGCCATAGCTTGCAGAACTTAGTTTTTAGTGGATCAAAAATACACAAAAGTTAAAGGTGAAACTTCTGTCTTATTAAAAGAATAAAAATAAGTATCTCTTTTTACATAAAGACTTTTTATAACCTTGGAGGGGAAAGTTATAAAGACAGCTATAAAAGAAAGAACTTTAAAATCAGGATTGTGCAAGATAAAACTGCATTCAATGAAACCTAAAAGGCCCTAAAGGTCCTAAGTGGTTATTTGTTAAAGATAATCCACTTGGGTGTATTTTACTTGCTCCAAATATAAAATTGTAATCAACAGTAGAATCTAGACTATGAGAAACTGCATAAGATAAAATGTCATTTCTGCAACAAGTAAACTTATGAAAAGATCAAATAAAGCTTGAGACAATTTAAAGCACACATAGACAAAACTAAAGAGCCGTGTGCTTTGGTGATCAAACTATAAATCACGGTGCGGAAAGGACAGCCTCACAGGGAGGATGGTTTTGAGGAGGCTCTCTGCAGGGCAAGGAGGCGGGGCTTGGATGTGCAAAGCAACAGGTGCGCTGGCCGACCAGGCTCCGCAGCTTGAACAGGATGGACGTCATAGGCGCCGACTTTTAACAAGTCATCAGTCCAAGCATGGTTTACGTACATCTCTGTTAGTATTACATTTTAAAATATTTTATATTAAAATTACAATTTTACCAGGCCAACAATGACATTTTCCGTGGGACCGTATTCCTCTCCTGGCTTCATATGCACGCCCTAAATCGAATGCGCTGCACTCGACTTTTCCCAACAGAGGTCTGTGACAAGTGAGCAGAGATCTTCCCGAGATTGATGCTAGGCATGCTTTACGGCACGTAGAACTTCACGTAAGGAGTCCAGCTCAGTTGGTAGAACGCATGTTCAGCGAGCACAAAGTCCTGGGTCCCAAACTCAGTGTTTAAAAAGATTGCTCCCAAAGGAAGGAAATTCTCACTTACTTTGTTTTCCACGACTTTGCCTCCACGTTCAATGTGTCTCTCGACATAACCAGAGGACAGCAACTCACTACAATGAAAAAGAGATGGCAGTTAAGGAGGATACTCTCCAGGCCCTGGGTTTGATTCCCAGTACTTCAAGGCTGGGAGTGGGGGGGAGGGGGTGGCTTTAAATATACATCACATTTGAAAAATTGCATCACACATATCTACTTTAACAATTCTCTAATTCATATTTTTAAAACAAAATCAACACTTTGCAGAGAGGGAAGAGGAAGGAAGGAGGCAGCAAGGAGGAAATACGCTAGACAGCGCTTCTACAAGGGAATAGAGAAAACCGAACCGCCTTTACCACCTGTTAGCCCACGGCAGAGCAGAGCCAATTCCCCACTCAGCACCGGAGCTAGGAAACTATAGCAACACCAGTGTTTTGGGTTTTTTTTAAGATATTTTAGTCATGTTTTTTTTTTTCTTTACTCTAGCTTTCTTACTACTCATACCTTACCAGATGGGCCATGTATGCTATTTTTTTTTATAAATTATTAGTTCCTATCACACACAGAAAAAGAAAAGGAATGGGAAAAGTGTTGCCAAGGTGGGGCAGCAGGTAAAGACCTGCCAACTGCCCAGCTGCCCAGCCTGACAACCTGACTTCAGTCCCTGGGACTCACATCGTGGAAGGACAACGACCTCTCCCAAGTTGTCCTCTGACCTTCACATGCAACTGACGCCCAAGCACCACATCTACACGCACACAGGTACGTGCACACACACACACACACACACACACACACACACTAATAAAAACAAAGAAGTGAAAAGTAAAACCTCACCAACATTTTGAAGCTATTCTTAAAGTCTTCTAAACAATCTTCTCGTGTGATTGGATGCTCACCTAATTAAATACTTAACTATTTATTTACTTTAGACAGTGTATTGGTTTTTGGCCTAAATGCTTGTCTGTGTACCACACTCACGCAGTGCGCATGGAGGCCAGAATAGAATGTAAGATACCATGGAACTGGAGTTAAAGATGATTGTGACGCACGACGTGGGTGCTGGGAATTGAATCCGGGTCCTTTACAAGGGCAGACAGTCCTCTCAACGGCTGCACCATCTTGAATACGAAAACTACTACTGAAGAAGTTTCCTAAAATATACGCCTGTATACAATGAATTTCAGTGGAAATACACAATGGGGGAGAGAATAACCCAAACAGACATCGCAAACCACCAAATTAAACCCCCAGTACCGGAAGTGGGATACAAATCTCTCAGTCGTTGTCAAAGGGGTCCATAAGCACCCCTAAGACGTCACAGACTATTGGCAATGCTGTTGGTTACCCTCTCGAACCCACGGCTGAAGACAGCATGTATGCATGTCGTTGAACATGGAGGAAGTGAGGTGGGGCTCTCCTAGAAGCTTCACCCATTGTGACTAGCATTCACAAATGCTGGAAGATAGTCATGCATGCTCTAAGAGGAGAAAAATCATCATCAGTTTCACCCACAACAAACTGATTTTTTTCTCTCCCAGCAGTTATCAATTACATATAGTTTCTTTGTCAGACGTGGGACTCTGTGTCCACTTCCCATTCTCAGTACTGGGATTTTCTCTGGCTAGAACTTGTAGAGGTCTTCTGCATGCTATGGCGGGCAATCTCTGCTATGAGTTCATGTGTGCACGAGTCCTGCTGTGTCTGGAGAATACTGTTTCCTTGGAGTCATCCATTACTTCTGGCTCTTACAATCTTTTCACCTTTCTTCTCTATAGATCCCTGAGCCTTGAGGGAAAGGGAGTGATAAAGACATCCCATTTAGCGCTAGTGCTCCTAAGCCTCTCTTATAGCCCAGTGATGGGTCTCTGTATCACTTATCTACTGCAAGAAGAAGCTTCTCTGCTGAGGACTGAGCAATGCACTGGTCCAGGGGTATCACAACACATCATTAGGAGTCATTTCACGGTTATGCACCTTTAGCGGAATAATAGTAGGTTTAATAGACAGGTTCACGGCCTAGCACGTCTTGGGTTCTTGGCCTCATTAACAGTATCCAGGGATGGGTTCCATCTCATTGAACTAGCCTCAAATCCAGTTTTAAAATGGTTAGTTATCCTCCTAACATTTGTATTGGTGGGTGTGTCTTCTAGGCAGGTCACAAACTGCCTGTCTCTTCATCCCAGAGTTGTGGTTACAGGCAACCTGGTCCTTGTAGTACTTGTACAGCCAATCCTTTTCCCACTGAGCCATCTTCCCAGGTACAAAAAGGTCTTTAGATACTTTAAAGCACTAAAATATAAATAAAATTACCATGAATAACTCAAAAGAATACATGAGGCTATAAATTTTTAATGCCACTCTATTTATACACGCTGGGCCAACTTTTTAAAAATCTTCTAAAAATGGTTTTATGAATCATCAAGTCAAGTTGTCCCAATTGCAAACCTCTGAGTACACGGCCCGTCATGAGCACATGGCCTGTCATGAGCACACGGCCCATCGTGAGCACATGGCCCATCGTGAGCACATAGCCCGTCACGAGCACACGGCCCACCCTGAGAACACAGTCCGTCAATGAGCACACAGCCCGTCATGAGCACATGTCCCATAATGAGCACACGGCCAGTCGTGAGCACACAGCCCATCGTAAGCACACAGCCAGTCATGAGCACACAGCCCATCAATGAGCATACAGCTCGTTGTGAGCACACGCCCGTCATCATGAGCACCATGCCTACAGTTGTTTGAAATGTAAACTAAATGTACAAGTAAGTGCTATATTAAAGCATACCTACAGTGCTGCAGAATCTATGACTATACGCTCAGGAAACTAAAGTCCAAGTGTCATTTACTTTTGAGAATGTATATTTATATTTCCCCTTCACCTGTCATGTATGAGTGAGTGTGTGTGTGTGTGTGTGTGTGTGTGTGTGTGCACACGTGTGCGCGTGCGCACATGAAGTTCATCATTTTGCCTAGGGTTGCGGGCCAGTGAGCTCCTAGGATCCACTTTTCTCTGCCCCCCTAAAGGAGTACACAGCCATGCCTGGCTTCTTATGTGGGTACTGGGGGCTCAAACTCGGGTCCTAGAGCTGGCAGAGCAAGTGCTTTTATTTACTGAGCCGTCTGCCCATTCCACGGAACAGGTTTACCTCTTTGCTTTAAGTGAGAGCCAGCTAGGATGTGTTCGATTGTGTGATGTAGATTTTAAAAAAAATAAAATAAAAAGTAATTAAAATATGAAAACATCATCATATTATAAATTCCAGGGCAATTATAATTGAATTTTCAGTTAACATTCAGCTCTGTTAGATGAATAAACTTGAGCCTTGTGTGAGTGTGTGAGTGTGTGTGTGTGTGTGTGTGTATGTGTGTGTGTGTGTGTGTGCGCGCGCGTGTGTACTTTGAGACATTTTAAGTATGAATAGGTAAATTCCGTTATATGTAGGTGCCATCTATCTATGAACTTACCCAATAACTGAAAGAATAACGGTTACATAGACAACTAGAACTAGCAGTCTTTTTCTTTTTTTAGGTCACTTCTGGACCTTCTGGGAACCCTCAGAAGAGAAGGCAGGCACAGCATGAGAGAAGCAGTATGCGGAACCTTGTATGCCTCAGAAAGAGCTGATGTGCTCCCTCTCCCCAGCTCACTCCCTATTCTAAGTCTGCGAACCTCTGCCTCTCGTTCACGCTGTGCCTAAGCTGATTTATCTTTGGTTTAAGGGTTAATTTGTTCATCTCTTCTACCTCTGAGGCAGCTCTCTCAGTAGCAAGCCTGGAGGCTGCCACTGATCACATCAGGGTACTTCCGGGGCTGGCCCACCCACAGCACCACTGAGAATAAGGACACTTTGTTTTCTAAAATTTATCGTTGTTCTTGTATGTATACGGGTATTTTGCCTACAGGTATATCTGTGTACCACAGGTGTGCCTGGTACCTACAGAGGCCAGAAGAGGGCATCATAGCCACCGGAGCTAGAGTTCAAACTGTTGTTGGCCGCCATGTGGGTGTTTAGAATTGAATCCAGGGTTCCTGGAAGAGCAGCCAGTGCTCTAACCAACGAGCCATCACTCCAGCCCCAAGAGAATTTTTAACTTTCTGCTGTGTCATCAATCAGTATAATGGTTGGGCTGTTCTCTTAATTGGCTCCTCTAATGGCCCTAATGTAGCTGCTGCAATTTCTAAGAACCTCATGAAGACAAATATATCCCAAGACTTAACAGAATGAAAGAGGGAAGGAAAAGGAGGGAGGAATGGCTAGCCTATAGTCCATGCTTCTTTAAAGGTAAACAAATGTTTTTACAAAACTTAGATTTAATCTCCTCAGACATCTTTTCCAGAATTACGTTATATGGCCACACCTAGGTCAATCCTTTGACAAGGACATTAATCACTGAATTCTCTAGAGTCTTCTTCGTGGAACAGGATTCAGGGGTAAAGGGCAGCAGAAAGAATAACTGTTGCATAGACAACAGTAGCAGCCTTTCTACTTATTTTTTTTAGGTATGTTAACTATTTCCCACACTTCCAAGTGTTTTGGACAAAACGCTAATCTACGTAGTGCAGACTTACCTCAGACAAAACAGGGGATTGCAACAGCATCCACACCATGCTTGGTTAACTCAGCCTGTGTCCCAAACAGGATAGGTTCTGGCCAGAATTCTACATAGAGCTCTCCCTTGGCTTTGGTACTATATGACACATCTTCCCCGGAAACGGGGCGGGGTTGAGGGACATTACCACGCAGAGGCAATGTTATTAACAGAACCAGCCAGGTTCCAGCTCTTGGGAATCTGAACTAGCAAATTCCGGGAAGAGGGGGGTGCATATCTTTATGCAACTGATGAAGGACATTGAAGCGGGTGTCTAGAAGCACAGAGTGGCCGTCTTTAGGAGAGTCTTTAGAAGAACAACAGGGGCAGCAGTAGTGATAATTATCGTAATTTCTTAAAAAACAACTCTGAAGCATTCTAGATTTTCAAATTTCAAGGGAATATTTTCATTCGAATGATAAAATCCAGGTGGGAAGACACCGTGAATCACAAGGAGAATAATTACAGCAAAGCTAAAGCCCTCCGCTCAGGAGCCCTGTTGCCATTCCAATCAAGCACCCACAGCTACACCCACTGCAAGGAAAGGCCCCTTGTAATTTACACCAGAAACAGTGCGTGCGATTCTGTTTCGTTTGTTCGTAGTATTGTGAAAGTATGCCAAGTATTCTTATTTCAATGACTGGACTGGAAAACCATCCATTACAGAGGTCATTTGTGCCTTCTACTGAAACATAAAATAGTACTTAATGCCATCAAGAGGGACTAAGGACATTTTCATAAAGTCTCATGAAACAGAAATAATCAAAATTATCTTGTCTTTTCCCCCAGGACATTGTTTATTTATTGTAAAGCAAAGCTCTACTTGGATCACTGTAAACATAGGAAATGAGACGGTCTCCACTGCATAGAGAAAATGCTATCTTACCAGAAATGTACTCAGAAAAGTTCACTTATGCAGACAGCTTACTTAATACCTTGTGTATGGGTGCTTCTTCATGAACTTTAAAAGATAAGACCAAGCCGGGCGGTGGTGGCGCACGCCTTTAATCCCAGCACTCGGGAGGCAGAGGCAGGCGGATCTCTGAGTTCGAGGCCAGCCTGGTCTACAAGAGCTAGTTCCAGGACAGGCTCTAGAAACTACAGGGAAACCCTGTCTCGAAGAAACCAAAAAAAATAAGATAAGACCAATTTTTAAAAGTTAGGAATGTATTCTGAATGCTACTTCTGTTTTCATTAGCATGCTAGAATAAGCCAATCCAACATACGTGCGTTCAGTCAACACAGAACATGGTGGCCCACATCTGTAATCTAGGTATCCACGACGTCAAGGAAGGATTGCTGCAAGTTTTGAGATCAGCCTGAACTAACAAAGGAAAACCTTGTCTCGAAGAACTAAACAATAGCAAACATTTTCTGTCAATAATGACTATGTTTTGTTTGCTGGAAACTATCATGAACTAGAAGCAGCTTGCATAAGACAAAAATTGGGGAGCGGAGACCGAGTATTGGATTTTCCATCTGCACGCTGCCATTTACTGGCTATGTGACTTTGGATAAATCATTTAATCTTTATGAATATAATTTGTCCATGTTTAAGATGGAGACTATAAATTTGATACGATAGTAAGCCTGCCTCTAAGTGATGTCACATGACTTTAATAATCTTGATTTCAACCAAACCACTACCTATTCACTAATTTTGTATCTACAAATCTTTCTCTAGAATTCCCTGTTGAAATTTTTTATCATTTTTATTTTTTTTAGATTTATTTTATTTGTATAAGGATTTTGCCTCCATGTATGTCTATGTGCCACGTGCATGCCAGGTGCCCATGGAGGTCAGAAGATAGTATCAAATGCCCTGGAACTGGAATATGGATGGTTGTGAGCCAACACGTGGGCGCTGGCAATTGAACCTAGGTACTCTGCAGAACAAGGGCTCTACCTACTGAGTCAGTACTTCTTGAATGCTGGCTCTTTTTTGGGTCGGGTCACTGCTTTGTCAGGTTCTACCTGCGCTCTTTGTGGTTGTGATATGCATGGTATAATTTTCCAACTATGTCTGTAAAAACTAGAAACCCATGTGGAGATCAGCCCTTACTCCTACTATTCTTTTTAATCTCCCTGCCACTTCTACTTCTTCCCCTTCCTCTCCTTCTTCTTTCTTTTCCTTATTCTTCCCCTTATTCTTCCTCTCCTCAGCACCCCCTTTCCGCTTCACTTTCTCCCCTCACATGAAAAAATAAAGAATATGCAGAGGTAACGTATCTGAGTTAATTTTTTTACCCTCAGATCCTCACCTGCCATAGACATCCAATTCCGAGCCCTGAAGGGGCACTGAGGTTCGTATAGATCAAGGCCCCTGATCTATATCCGGCCCCTTATTGGGGTTTTTAAACCATGGATGCTACATATGATTTGTCAATGACGTTCACCTGTCCAGTTAAACTGCTTGTATTCTTTGATCTAAGGAAAATCACTTGCACATGCTTCAAACTTACCAACGCCCCCCCTTCTCATCTGTATTATGTTATACTTTTGTACGGGTCCACTGAAACTTCAGCCGTGTTACATTTAACTTGTCTGCCAAAGCCTTGCACTTCAACACAGCATCTGAGTGACCGTGGGTTCCACTCGTGACCACCGTTATCAGTCGGTCCCTCAGCATAACACGTAATGGCCAGAAACCCTTTACATCTTTTTAGTCACCTTACTATGAGAAGATCCTCCCGTATTCGTCCTCCTCAAACCTTCAAAGTAGTCACGGTGACTCCCTGATGACATCATCTCTCCAGTCTACTTTACACCCTTGCTCTTCGACAGTGTTCGCTAGAATTCAAACACATGGCTCTCCTAAGCGACAGTCAACTGTGCGCCCAGAGCATGTCCTAGCAATAGCTTTAAGATGATGGAGGCGGGTCTTCTATCAATCTGTTGATTTCATTGGTTAATTAATAAAGAAAACTGCTTGGCCTGATAGGTCAGAACGTAGGTGGGTGGAGTAGACAGAACAGAATGCTGGGAAGAAGGGAAGTGAGTCAGATGCGATGAAGCTCCGACCCAAGATGCACGTAGGCTAGAATCTTCCCCGTAAGCCACCCCTCGTGGTGCTACACACATTACTAAATACGGGTTAATCAAAATGTGAGAGTTGGCCGGAAAGAGGCTGAAGCTAATGGGCCAAAGCAGTGTTTAAAAGAATAAAATTTGTGTGTTGTTATTTCGGGTGTAAAGCTAGCTGTGTGGGATCCGGGCGGGATGAAAAGCTGCCCTGCTCGTAGCAACACTACAGATTAGGATGACAAAAACATCACCATATCCAAGTTATCATATTAGCATAGCCATGCAGGGAAGAAGTCAGAGTCTTATGTTTTTGAAGTGCTACACTAGGAGGGGCACACCACTTCCAGTATGCTAATTTAACACGCATAAGTAACAAACAAACAATCTGCCTTGGCCACCATTTTCAAAGGAACGGCCTCAGGACAACTACCTAACCTCAGGTGCTGTCCCGAAAATGTGACCACAAGACTGAGATTAAGAATATGAAGACTCTTTACTAAAACCTCAGAAAGACATTAGGCTGTTTTCTCAAGACCATATAGCAATAAAAAAAAAAAAAGCCTTTCCAAGACTCCTAAACGCCTGCTTACTCCCCTAAACAAGGAAATTCCTAGGGAATCCCTGCTCAGTAATAGAGATAAAACCCAGGCCTTCATACATGCAAAACAAGGGCTGTTCCATTACATCCCCAGCTCTATGAGGATCTTAAAGGTATATGATTCAGAGATAAGATCAAATAAATGAAATGCTAATAAGAATCTTGAAGACATTGTCTCACAGAGCCTTGCTTGCAGCCCGAAGTGGAGAGTGGCTATCTTAAAAACATTTATAGCTATATTTTGACTAATGGGGGTAAATTCAAATAAGATTCACATGAATTTCACCAAATTAAGAGTAGTATTTCTAGAATACTAGCTAGGATTAAAAAAAGTAATTTTAATTGTTTATAGTCAGAAATTGGGCCTGGAAAGATACTTAAGCTAAAACGTAGGCCATTTCTTATATAAAAGAAAAGGTGATCAGAGAGTGGGGCTAAGACCACAAAGAACTGTTCCCAAGAAAGAAACAAACCCCTAATTAATCATCCCCAGCCAAGCATGGTGATGCACACCCCTATTTACAGCCCTTGAGAGGCTGAGGCAAGAGGTCTGAGGGTTGTGTAGTAAGACTCCTCCAAGACAAGTAGGAAATATCAATGACCAAATAAAATACATTCTCCTTTACCAAAGCAGGAGAACCAGGCGACATACTTGGCTCAGGGTCACACGTTTTCTGGATCAATGGCTTCTTGGTAGGTCCCATCTGTACCCACTTGGACAGCACTGTCTTTTACGGTCATCCTGTCCTTCTCTATCTTCAGCTTATATGGAATAAATAACTTACTTTTTAGGCCCAATGCTTATACCTGTTACCCTTAGATGCCCTCCTGACACTGAGACACAATTCAGATGCTGAGACTCTGACCCTTGAAGTTTCTCTTGATGCTTTAATGGAGCAAAGAATTCAGTGCCTCTTACATAAGTGAAAATATAAATACTTTGTGGCCAACAGAAGTTATTGATTAAAAATGGCTATTTTCATGGCCACTCCACTCTTAATGGAGTATAGATCATCTCTCCCTTCCCCCCATATCTGAGCTGGCTCTTATGTAATATGAAAAAAGTGATCCTATGTATCATCTGTGACCCAATGCTTCTAATATATATATATATATATATATATATATATATATATATATATTATAATCTATACATATGACAGAGAGAAAAACCTCTTTTTTTAATCATACAATATGTTGTCAAGAAGCCCAAACAGCATGAGGAAACAATTTATGTCTCTAACCAACAGCAATACCTGAATTCCCAGTCAACACTGGCACTAATTCTTTCTTTCTTTCTTTCTTTCTTTCTTTCTTTCTTTCTTTCTTTCTTTCTTTCTCTCCTTCCTTCCTTCCTTTTCTTAAATATAACTTGCACTTTATTTTTCCAGTGCACTCTTATCTTCTGGCCTTAGAAAGCCACTTCTCTACATGGACTTTAGCAAAGGTTGTGGTGCAGCACCAAGGTCTAAACCATGGTGAGGGTTCAGTCCTTTCAGGCTTCACGAGATCAAGTCCTGACTACCTGGTTATGAATGGCTCAGCTTACACAGTAATGCATCTTGACTTAGAATTTAGGAAGCACACAAGCACTGAAGACACTTACTTCAGAAATGTCCCTGACAGCAGCAACCTCTACAATGTTCCAAAGGATGAACTTCTTAATGGCCTTGTCCTTGGGCATGCACCAGATGCAGTCTGTGCTGCACATGGTCTCAGCCCTTTTTTGGCATGACTGTTCTTTCTTTTATCCTTTTCTCTTCTTTCCTTTTTTATTTTTGTGGCTGAGGTCATTTGGAATCTACAAACACGATTGGATTCTAGAAACACTACTGTCCTAGCTGGCGTAAAACCTATCTGTACAGTCCATGCACGGAACCATGCAAATAATAAACCTATCTGTACAGTCCATGCACGGAATCATGCAAAATAATAAAACTTTCTGTGCAGTCCATGCACGGAACCATGCAAAGTAATAAACTGCGAGGCAGAGGCTGATCACACATTCCTGTTCTCACACTTAGTAACTGATATATTACAGAAAAGCAACGCATTTTCTTTAGAGCAGTTCCCAAATAGTTGAGATAATATGACTATAAAAGAATCATAAAACTTCCAACATGATTATAAGCCATCTAATAAAGATAGGGGTCACAATGAAAATCAAAGATGTCATTCAATGCTTAGCTATGAAAAGCTTATTAGAAAAACATATGGATAACCCACGTCTATTTTACTGAAGAGAGATAAATACTAAGCTGAGAACTTTTTAAAGAAAGAACTTTGACCTTTCTCTTTTATTTTATTCCATGTACCTCTTCTGCCAGACTTCGCTCTCTTACACATTTATTTTTCTTACTCCTTTTAGGCAAGAATCAATTGTCCAATACTATTTGGGAGAGAACTGTCTTGTTGAAAATCCTCACTATACAGAAACTAGCTAAGTTCCTGGGCATCTGTAACGTCAAGAGTTATTCATTCCTCAGCTTAGTTTTATGACAAAATTATTAATCTATTTCCTCGGCACATAAACACCAGAGTGCAAAAGTCCTGTGTATGCTACATGAAATTGAAGCTACAAAAGTGAAATAAAAGTGGTCTCTGTTTACAGGACCAACATCTAGGGAGCCAGCATGGGACCAACCTAGGCCCTCTGCATGTGTATGACACATGTGTAGCTTCGTCTGTGTGTGGAGCTCCTAGCAGTAAGATCAAGACGTGTCCCTGACACTTCAGTTGGCTTTTGGGAACCTATTCACCGTGCTGGGTTGCCTCCCAAGCCTTAATATAGAGTGAGGAGCTTGGTCCTACCTCAATTTGATGTACCATGCTTGATTGACACCCATGAGAGTCCTGCCTCTTTCTGAAGGGAGATGGAGGAGGAGTTGATGAGATGGAAAATAAATAAAAAAAATTTAATTAATAAAAAAATGCCTTAGGAGGAAAAAAAAATCAGGGATGTGCCATAATGAGCAAGTCAGTAAGAACAGTCAGCCGCTTCCCTCCATGGCCTCTGCATCTGCTCCTGCCTACACGTTCCAACCGTGCTGGAGTTCCTGTCCTGGCTTCCTCCGGTGATGGACTACATTGTGGAAGTGTAAACCAGGTAAGCCCTTTCCTCCCCAAGTTGCTTTGGTCGTGTGTTTCATCACAGCAATGACAACCCTAAGACAGAAGCCACTAGCACAGTGCAGGGCTTGTGTGAAATACAGCATGGACATGCACGGGAAGGCCTCTTGAGAGGAGACAGAAGACAGAAACCTTGTCAGAAAACCTGCAAATGCCAGTGTCTGCGTGTTCCTTACCGGGACTGGTCACTTGGGTGTGCCTTACCGGGGCTGATTACTTGTGTGTTCCTCACCAACGTTGGTCACCTGGCCTAAAAAGGGAGCTTTCTGTCTGTCTGGATAGTATAGCATAGTTCCAACACTCGGACACCCAAACTGGGCTTGGGGTCTAACTGGCCTAATTGCACCTCTGTTGTAAGTGCGATACTTGTCATCAGCTGTCTATAATGTCTACAATGACTTGCTCATTATGGCACATCCCTGATTTTTTTTCCTCCAAAGGCATTTTTTTATTAATTAAATTTTTTTTATTTATTTTCCATCTCATCAACTCCTCCTCCATCTCCCTTCAGAAAGAGGCAGGACTCTCATGGGTGTCAATCAAGCATGGTACATCAAATTGAGGTAGGACCAAGCTCCTCACTCTATATCAAGGCTTGGGAGGCAATCCAGAACAGAGAATAGGTTCCCAAAAGCCAGCTGAAGTACCAGGGACACGTCTTGATGCAGAGATGACAATTATTCCCCAGAAAGAAAACCTGCTCTGCCAGGATAAAGGAGACGTGCTCCCCCAACCACTGGGACTCAGAGAGAGCTAGGCTTCTTACTGCTACTGCTCCTTACCACTCCAACTCCAGAGCCAATCATGTGGGCTCATGCCTGCCATTCTGGCACTTGGGAGGCCGAGACCAGAGTATAACTACAAACTCAAGGGCAGGATGGGCTACAGAGTTTGAAACTGTCTAAAAAAGAAAAATTTAAACTCTAGATGCTACACTGTATATCGTCTATTATCTGTTCATTCAGTTTTCTTTCTGAGATTTTTGCTTCCAAGCTGTAAGTCTGTTTTGTTTCTAATTACTAAAATTCCAAAAGTTAGCTCTGGCACACTGCAGGGTCTTCCACCTTTTGGTGAACTACAATAAATGTCCTTTGCCTTAAAGCAGCAGGGGAGCAAACACCAGCCATGGCACAGAATGGGCTCTGCAAAAAGGACTTCCTAGATCAGGTGGTGGTAGCACATGGCTTTAATCCCAGCACTTTTAATCCCAGAAGAGGCAGGCGGATCTCTGTGAGTTTGAGGCCAGCCTGGTCCACAAGAGCTAGTTCCAGGACAGGCTCCAAAGCTACAGAGAAATCCTATCTTAAAAAAAAAAAAAAAAAAAAAAAAAAAAACACGCCTGCCCAGGAAAATGTGCTGCCAAGTCCTCTGAATGTGTGCAGCCTCTAAAATGTCTGCAACTCCTTTTTGGTGTCATTAATAATCTATAATCCTATTAATAGCATTTAGACAGACGACTCTACTTGCCATAAAACATGAATAATTGTTAATCCAAGAGAAGTACGGACACTTCCCTCTTTTCTT
The DNA here is from genome assembly GCF_903992535.2 of Arvicola amphibius. Lineage (NCBI taxonomy): Eukaryota > Metazoa > Chordata > Mammalia > Rodentia > Cricetidae > Arvicola > Arvicola amphibius. Next base: position 12,414,623 of record NC_052064.1, read on the forward strand.
CTCTCATATCTTTACAGATATAAAACAAAATTATGAAAATTTGTCATTTTACAAAACCTTAGAGTTCAATACCTTTTAAAAATTAAAGTAACCCCCCAGTTATTCAACACAACCAATTTTTGAGGTATCTAGTGCCTCTGGCTCTCAAACGTTTCCTAAGGTCTATTTGAATCAACTTTTCTACCCTCTTAAGTCCGTTCTTATAGCTTCTGAAATGTTGCCTGTTCCTGGAACTGGAACACTATAATGGACCGGCCACTCCAATGAAGCAAAAGTGCATGCAACATGCTAGGATTAGGTATGTCAGCACTGCCTACAAAGAGGAAGGCTTCTGTAGTTTTATTTTAAAAAACAAAACAAACAAACAAACAAGGTCTCCCTGTGTAGCCCCGGATACCCTGGAACTCACCATAAAGACCAAGGCTGTCCTGAACTCCTCCACCAGCCCCTGCCACACCCAGCTAGGATTAACGGCGTGGACTATAACACCCCGCAGGATGGAAGTCCAATCTTCATCCTTCTACTTGGAGCATATAATTTCTGTGCTTGAGCATTACCGTGTTCAGTCAGACCCCAGGGAATCTCGGTGATACAGGCATGAATGGGACACCAAGGAACAAAAGCTGACCCTCACCATTTGCGCTTAAAAGGGGACCTTTGCCATCTCTTCCATTAGCCGTCCATTCTTACCCAAGGGCCGTTTCCAGGAAATACCAGATGAGACAAGGGGTAATCGAGGCAGTTTTATTGGGTTCCACTAAAATGTCTCCCTCTTTCCAGTACCAGAATATTATAATAAAGGATTATTTTTTATTTATTTTGGGGGAGACTGTTTTTTTAATATTTATTTATTTATTATGTATACAATATTCTGTCTGTGTGTATGCCTGCAGGCCAGAAGCCTGCAGGCCAGAAGAGGGCACCAGACCCCGTTACAGATGGTTGTGAGCCACCATGTGGTTGCTGAGAATTGAACCCAGGACCTTTGGAAGAGCAGGCAGTGCTCTTAACCACTGAGCCATCTCTCAACCCAAGGGGGGACTGTTTTTTTTAAAAAAAAACAAACTATGGCAGAACTGAATAGTCAGCTTAGTGTTCATTTCCACGCTGTCATCCTGAGATCATCTCATTTCAGTCAGAGATACTGCAGCCGCTCAAAATGTTTATAAAATTTCTCTTTTGGAATTGCCTTCAAAGCGTCACGTGACTGAAAGGAGGTCATTATGCCTGCCAATGGCTGGGGCACGTGCTGCTTGTGCGGCCTTATCTGAAACTCTGAGGACGGGAACTGTTTGTGGTTTTAGACATTTCTCTGATTTGGCTACTTTCTTTAAAATTGAGCTCTACATTTTTCTCTGCTCCCCTCCCTGCCTCTCCTCCCCCTTCAACCCTCTCCCAAGGTCTCCATGCTCCCAATTTACTCAGGAGATCTTGTCTTTTTCTACTTCCCATGTAGATTAGATCTATGTAAGTCTCTCTTAGGGTCCTCATTGTTGTCTAAATTCTCTGGGATTGTGGTTTGTAGACTGGTTTTCTTTGCTTTATGTTTAAAAACCACTATGAGTGAGTACATGTGATAATTGTCTTCCTGTATCTGGGTTACCTCACTCAAAATAATGTTTTCTAGCTCCATCCATTTGCCTGCAAAATTCAATTTGTCATTATTTTTTTCTGCTGCGTAGTGCTCCATTGTATAATGTTTGCAAATATCTAATAAGACATCTTGGGGATAGGACTCAAGTCCAGACAAAAAAAATTCATTTATTTTTTATATATTCTAAATGTACAAACCCAAAGGCAATTTTATACAGTAATTTTAAGTTCATACCTTCACTGTGACCCACGTCATAAAATCTAATACAGAATTTTCCACACCTAGCCTCAAGTCAGTACTTTAGATTTTTCAACTGTTGGGCATATTTCACATTTTTACATTTACAATGTCTTCTCTATAATTAGGCTAATTACACATCCAAAGATGATTCTGGGTGCTTTAGGCTGCTTCTAAAACACAAATATATCTGAATTATGTTACTTTACTACACAAAGGTACTAAAGACTTTGACAGCAAATGCCCCCAAATGTCTTATGATCATCACTAAAATTTCTTAAATAAGCAATAATTGATGAACAATAATTAAAATGACGATGTAATGAGCTACCCTGAGTAAGCATCTATGTTCTAAGACAGTCGTGCCACAATTGCGGATAAAGGGCTTCATTTTCCTGTCCTTCCATATTGCAAAATTATGCCTGGAAAAAAATTTAAGCACATTTTTGTGGGAGATCACTAAAGTGTCTTGACCTGGAGACTGGTATGGCCAGGAGAATGTGTTGTGTGCATAGCCACTGTGAACGTCTGTACTCAGACTTATCCGGGGAACTCTTCACAATTATCTGATAAACCATGTGTTCTTCTTTTATCTAAATTCAGCCACTAATCCAGCAAAAGAAAATCAGTGTTTTCGTTGATGCTTCTGAGCCATAAATTTCAGATTACGTTTTGATAAAGGAGAGAGACGCCAATGAACAACGGCAAGAGATCGTGCTCAGCTGCTGCAGAATAAACGGAGACCTTGTCACAAAATAAGGTCCAGACCCACTCTGAAGAAGCTGAGAAAGAATCCATGCGTGTGCGGGACTTACAGTCTTCCCTGCGCTCTCTCTAGTTCTACTCTAATTTTAGATTTCAGTATCAAATTAATCAGGTATTTGAAGGAAGTAGCTTAATAAAACAAAAGCAATGTCCTTGCCTAGGAAGAAAAGGAGGGAAGAAATACCTACGAGCATTCCATGCAGATAGATAGATCCTAAAGGACAAACTTTATGAAGTAACAAAGAATCTACACTTTAAAAATCCAATGAAAAAATAAAAAATTAAAAATTAAAATCCAATGAAATTGAAATTAAATGTATGTGGGATCAAGAGATTGCACAGAATTCAAGGAACGCTTTTTGTAAAATGTTTTTGAATCATCTCCAGTTTATCTTGCATGCAGATTCCTGGGCCATAGTAATTGAGGCTGGCAGAGCCTTAGGAGATGACTGGAGATCTAAAACAGCAAATGTAACATGCACTGTCGTTAAAGACTAGAAACCAAGCAAACGAATGCCACAGTTCAAGAACAGACAGCCAAGAATGGTCTACAAGTTTCTCTAAGCAAAACAGTGATTCTTTGTTTTCAAATTTCCTCTCTAATGGTCGCTGTTTTTAAACCTGGTCGGCACTTGGAAACAAGATGTACCTACTTTATATTTCTTTATAATGTCCTTCCACAGACATTATTGCTATTTCTTCTTCAAATGCACTTTATACTTCAACATCTGTTATTAAAAGCATTTTAGATGGGCCAGGCAGTGGTGGCACACCTTTAATCCCAGCACTTGGGAGGCAGACGCAGGAGGATCTCTGTGAGTTCGAGGCCAGCCTGGTCTACAGAGCGAGTTCCAGGACAGGCTCCAAAGCTACAGAAAGAAACCCTGTCTAAAAAAAAAAAAAAAAAAAAAAAAAAAGCATTTTACATAAAATGATCTATTTCAGCAGCGGGTTTAAAATAAAGTCTGCTAACAAAAATAAGGAATTTATATACTACTCACTAACTCCATCTAATCTTAGATTTCTCTAAGGTCAGGGTAAAGACATATGTTAGCTCCCGAAAAGGCACAGGAGAAAGTATAGATGAAAAGTTCTGCTCCAGATACGTAAGACGCTAGACGTTGGACAAGTGACTTACCCGGCACACACTTCAGTTTGAGTAACGGACAACTTCCTAATTGGTAGCTGTGAGAACTGACGCAGGCAGTGGTCAAAGTTTCCAAGACCCTGTGCGTGTCACCGAATCCTCAGGGAAAAGCCTCTGCCGGGAACAACTGGCAGGCCACTTGGAAATGTACATCTGGACTTACTTCACACTGGTGTGTGTGTGTGTGTGTGTGTGTGTGTGTGTGTGTGTGTGTGTTGTATGTGGATTAAATATCAATTATTTACTAAAATTATTGAAGAAGGAAAAGAAAAGCTGGATGACTATTTGCTCAATGAGGAAGGCCCTTCTAAAATTAAAATCAAAATTAAGATTAAATATAATAATTAAAAGTCCACGCTGATTTGGCGGCATGAAAACTAATACATACATGACAATAAACTCTCATATGCAACAATAACTCAGTTGGTGACATCATTATATATCAGTCGATGGGGGAAAAGACAATCACAGAGGATGTAGAGGAAGGCCATAAAAACCAAGAAACCTTATTTGACCATGAACCATGGCTTTACATGCTCCTGCATTTCTAAGCCACGTGACCACCGTGATTCCAAGGATGTCTGAGAACATTGCATTTATCTTCTTTCTCGGAGAGAAGCCCAGGCTGTGGGTCTCACACACGCAGATGAAACAAAACAGCCTTCCCTGCCCAGCTTTCTGGGATGTTTACTCTACTCTATGGGATGAAATGTTTTCCGTTTCTACAGCAAACAAAACCAAACAAGATCTTAAACTAAACTGCTGTAAACCCGCTGTTCTGAGCAGGGAGGCCAGCCTCTTTTAGCAAAAGAAACAGGACAAGATTCAAGAAAGCATGGCCAGACAAGAATTACAAAAGCCTGAGGCACTCAAGGAACCTCTGTTTTAAATTTTACTTCTCTTTTATTCCTAATGTTATCTTTTATCTTAAAAAATATTTTCTCTAAATATGTAATCTTACTGAAATGTATATATTACGTATGTGATTCATCTGTTTACACATACAGGGCCATGCATTTTATGTAACCATTACATATTTTAATAAATACTATTGAAGACCCTGCAAACAGTAAATGATAAATTTATCTGATACATATTTTATATTTATAAATATATATTTATGATATATATTTTAAGTTTGTCAAAATTACAGCATTTAGTAACATAATCAGTCTTCTCAAATACATACTACTCAAGACAAATAACCCAAAATTATTTTTCCAAAACCATGAAACAAAACCAAAACTATGTCTGTATGCTCCATTCTTAGAAAGATGTGAGACTATAAAGAGCAGCTGACTGGGCTGGAGAGATGGCTCAGAGGTTAAGAGCACTGACTGCTCTTCCAGAGGTCCTGAGTTCAATTCCCAGCAACCACATGGTGGCTCACAGCCACCTATAATGAGATCTTCTGGCATGCAAGCATACATGGAAGGAATGTTGTTGTATACATAATAAATAAATAAATCTTAAAAAAAAAAAAAGAGCAGCTGACTGTGAAACTCTAAGTGGTAGTAAGGAAACAGAAGACCATAAAGAATTCACCCCAGTATTATATACTACTGTGAGTCATGATGAATGGAACTCAGGGTGGTACCCGGGAGCCTCCAAAAGAAAAGACATCTAATAAAGGAATGTCAGGGTTCATGCAGGAGGGAAGATTTAACTGCAATACGATAGATAAAATGTTTATGGGTTGGAGAGAAGCAGAAAAGGAGACTTCGGATGAAAGGAATAATAATAATAATATCAGAGTTGGACAGGAGACGCAGTATGAGTGACTCCAGACCCAAGGGAAAAAAGAGCCTGCCTGGTGCCCACGGTCAAAACTGAAAAAACAGCATTAGTAGCTAGCGTGCGTGGAGAGCGTATTTGCCAGGTTTTTCTGTGTCTTGTTTTGTTGTGCCAAACCCTTTAAATTCATTAATTGGTTACAGAAATAAGCATCCAATCAATAAGGTAGGTACAGTATGCTCTGTTTTCATAGGAAAGGAAACAGCCATCTCACGGTCAAGCTCAAAGTCTTAAATTTACCCAACCAGACAATTCAAGTAACAAATCTAGGCTCCCCAGCTGATCTATAACAGTATCAAGATTCATTCCCAGGTAATCGCAATTCTCCAGTTCAGGCTTTAAAGCAGATTCCTTTATTAAATGGAATCAGTTAAGCTTAAACTACTAAGAGTTTTGTCCTATAAGGAGATTGCCAATAAACATGAAAGGACCACTGAAGGCAAAAGTGATTCTAAAATAACCTGCAATGGTGCTAGAAAACAGGATATGCACATGCTTAGAATAAAACTGGACTCGTATGTTAGCAGAAGGGTCGCTTGTTTGTCCTGGCCACCCAGCCACGAAATAACCACTCAGAAAACCATATTATTTACAATACTTAAGCGTATTTCTGGCTAAACTCATATCCTAAACTAACCCATCTCTATTATTCTATATATCATCACGTGGTAGTGGTTTACTAGGTAATGTTCCCAGCATCTGTCTCAGGTGGAGGATCCATGGCGTCTCTCTCTCTCCGCCTTCCTTCCCCAGTGCTATAGGCCAAGCCAGTTCTTTATTCATTAACCAATAAAAGTAACACATAGACAGAAGGACCTCCCACACCACTCACATTACAACACACACACACACACACACACACACACACACAAAATCAGTTTAAAATGCATTAAAGAATCAGAGGACATGAAAGGCAAAGCGTCTAAAACTTTAAACCTTCTAAAAGCTTCTTGACAGTGGGCTGAGCAATCATTAGGATGTGCCACCAAAAGAAACACCCTAGAGAAGGAGAAATATCTGCAAACCCTTCATTTGATAAGGCAAGAGAATAATAACACCCGAAATGTATGAGGAACTCGGCAGCAACTAAGACAAATAACTTAATTATAAAAGAAGCCAAAGAACCAAAATAAACACTTTCCCAAAGAAGGAATGCAAACATCCTTCAGATATGTGAAAAGGTACTCAACATCATTATTCACCAAAAAGTGCAACTTAAAACCCAAGGCAAGATCGCCATACATCTACCAAGAATAAATATAACACATTGTGGCAGGATTCCAAGAAAATGGCACATCTGGAGTTAGGAGAACCGTACATCAGAACAGCCATTACTGCAATTAAGAAGGAAGGTCCCCCAAAAGATTAAAGGTAGAATTGCCACAGGATCTAGCAACCCCACTTCTGGGAATATGTGCGAAGGAATTAAAGCAGCAAATAGAAATGCCTGCTGCACTTGTACCTGGTGCAACCTCACTGACAGTAGCCAAGAAACACAAACGATGTGCTCACCAAAGATGAACGGATAAGGATGATGTTGAATATATACTATTCAGTGTGAAGGGAAAAAACAAAACAAAACAACTGTGCTATCATTTGAACCGCACGGATGAACCTGAAGGACAACATGCTAACTGAGATAAGCCAGCCTGTTGGGGGAGTATTGCTTTCAGGTGTGTGACTTCTGTTACAAGGCATTTGTTTAATTCCGTGAAGCTCTGTTAAAACACCTGACGGTCCTAATGAACAGCGAATAGCGAGGCAGGAGCAAGGATAGTGGGGCAGCAGGCAGAGAGAATAAACAGGAGAACCAAGCACAAGGAGAACAGAACGGAGAGGAGGACACTAGGGGCCAGCCACCCAGCCACCCAGATACACAACAAACCACGGAGAAAAAAGCAAAGTACGACATACAGAAGTAAAAAAGATAAAAGTCCAGAGGCCAAAAGTAGACAGGATAATTTAAGATAAGAAACGTTGGCAAGAAGCAAGCTAAGCTAAGGCCAGGCATTCATAACAAAGAATAAGACTCTATGTGTGATTTATTTGGGAGCTGGGTGGTGGGCCCCCAAAAGAGTCTAAAAGTCAAAAGAATAGCCCACAATGCCAGCCTAGAAAGGCAAATACCAAGTGATCTCACTTGCATGAGGAATTTAAAATGTGGCAGGTGGGACTTGAGGAGAGGAACGGGGTTTGTCAATTAAAGGGTATAAAATCTTAATTGCACTAGAAGGGCCATCTTGAGATTTACTGTACAACATGGTGACCATGCTTAATGATATGTTATATGTTTAAAAACTTTAAATATTCTAATTATAAAAATGTGATGTAGGCTAGAAATGTAACTCAGTGATAGGTCCTAATACAGGCAAGGTATTGAGTTAAATCCGCAGCATTGCAAAATACATGGTAACATTTAAATATATCGATATATATATATGAATAACAAGTATAGCAGATATACTTAAATGAAACATATACAAACAAGTATATCAGATGGCTTACTTTAATTATTCCATAATGCATATATGTAAGTAATACACTATATGTTTCAATCTGGACCATTTTCATTGCCAACTTTACCTTAATTGACTGGGAAAGGATGGGGGCAAAACTACAGAAACAATAACCTGGCAGCAGTAGTGTGAAGGGGCAGCAAAGAGGGCTGCTTTTAGCAGCTCCGCTGCAAGAGCAGAAGTTAAGTCTCCAACTTGGGGACCATCTTAGCGGAAGACACACATGAACATTCGTCCTTGTGTTGTCAGGATGACAAGAACAATGAACACAATTACTGGCCGAGCCATGAGTCTTCCCTCCCCCTTTCTTCTGTCTCTTCCTCTCATCCCTTCCTAAGAGAGAAGAAATGTTTAGTCAGTCCAGAGTAGTGAGCAGCAAATGGGTTCATGGACTGAGAGAGACAAGGATATCAATTTGAAATTGCACCTTAAACTCCTTGAGACCAAGCACAAAGTGAGATGCAGAATAATCTATAAATACACATAAGAAAGACTGGTCCACAAAGTAGACTTGATGCTGTAAGTTGCTCCTAATTTCAAAAACATTAAGCCAAGTGTCAGTATGTACTTCATACCAGTTAAACACCAGATCAATAAAAAAAATACATACATACGTACATACATACATACATACATACATACATGCATAAAGCAAAGGTAAAAATTCTCCTTGTATTGCTTCTATACAGTGTAACTAATATACCATATTTTTTAAACACATGGAATTTTGTTTGAGACAAGGTCTTGCTATGTAACTCAAGTGGGCCTCCAACTCCTCACCCTCTTACTTCAGCCCCCAAGTCCTGAGTTTGTGGGCATGTGCTGCCAACCCTGTCTTAAATTATACAATTTTTTCAAGTGGTACTTAAGGAATCAGGTAAAATTCCCTGCCCTGTAAGATAGAGATAACACTGAATCTTGCTTAGAGTATAACAAGAAAAAGTTGCTAAGAATTGGAAATAACCATAGATGTATGCAAAATCAACAAGAAACAGTAGAAAGCCCTTCCCCTGCAAATGTCCTCTTCTTAGACTGGAAAAACAGTTTAAGACAGCAAAGCACACAACACACATCAGGCGAAACTCAGAGAAATATTCTGTCACCAATTTTAGCAACACAAGCAGAAAATAATTAATACCAATCCTATATTTACACAGAAACAGATGCTATTTATGAACACATTTTTAGGAAACCAGAATAGAATTCTGTTTATTGAAACAAAACAGCTATATTTTTATTTCTTTTAACATATTTTCTCCACAGTAAAACAGCATTTTTTACTTTGGTAAAACACACATCTGAGAAGAATGACCTTCTTCTAAAGGCCAGAGATGAAATGGATGAAAGCCATCATCCTCCCAGCCAAAAGCAATTACCCTTATCTGCTACAACAAATGAGAACAGCCACATCACATTCCACCCTACCCAGACTGGGGACAAAAGCATGCAAAACTATATGAATTATATAACAAAAAATAAAGCAAAAAAAGAAGCTGCCTACATATTCCAATAAAAACACAATACTTCAGGACTAATCATACATTTCAAGAGTTACAGGTTAGGGCAGAGAACATGTTTACCACATGAGGACCTCAGATCCAGCCTTTTAGTACTCCTATGTGAAACATATTCTGAATAACCCCCAACCCTCTGCTGTGGGTGAGACCCTCAATGGAATGGGATCCATTCTCAGGACTAAGTTGTACCAGATAGAAAAGGTTATTTTTATAGTTTTAATTAAGGTCCCTATTATTTGGCTTTATGCTAATGTAGAGGAAGATAGTATCTTGAGTGGACCAAAGTTAATCAGGGAAATGGAATTTGACTAGAAGCAACAAAAAAAAAGTGTTGATTTAGAAAAAAGTAGTCACTCTATTGTGAGCTGCCTACAACAGGAATCATGGGGCAAGACCTGAGAGGGAAGGACCTCTGATTGCATAGATAGAGCCTAGCCACCAGCTAGAAAGCAAACAAGGACTTCAGTCATAAAGCCAGGAGAGATGCTGGATTTCACCAACAACTTGGGTAAGACCGGAAGAAAACCTTGAACCTATGCCGCCGCGGTTGGTGCCTCACAGGCTATCTTCATCCAGCATGATCAGAGGAACCATTTCCCCTGAAGGGGACTTACGACCCACAGAAACTGCAATGATTAACTTTTTATTTTAAGCACTATGTTTTCCGTAGTTTGTTAAACAGGAAATTCACCCTATCCAAAACGCTCCTCTCTCTTTATGGACCACCTGCAAGAGAAGTTTATGAACACGGGATGGCGCGGGACGGCTACTGCTTCAGAGCAGAGTCAGGCCACAGTGAAGGTGTATAAAAAAAACAGGAAGATCCGTGACAAGAGGGCTGGATGATGCATTTAACCACTCACGCATCGCTCTCGAAGTGGCAGCTGAAAACCTGGTTACTGAGAGGTATAGGAATGTGGTCAAGTTTGAAAGACACCTAAAGGTTGAGTTTCGACCGTGAGTGGAAGGGACAGAAATGACATTGGCTTGGGTGCGCGACATTAGAAAAGGAAGAAATGGGAGTAACAAGAGGAGTTTTGAGGACAAGAGTATTGATATTTTCAAGAACACACGGAGAAGATGCAGAATAATGAACATAGCATCACGAACCGTGAGGACTGGTACACCACTGAGGTCATGAATGCAGACAGAATCGGCAGGGGACACTGCAGAGCTTAAGTAGTGAGGAAACAGAACGTGGCTCTTGGACCTGCATTTTTGAAGATGGCAATAAATCTTTTTAACAGCGGTCACCAACAATTGTCTTAAAAGAGAAAATATGAATTTATAAAAGGATAAAAATATTTCCACTATACTATTTTTTTTTTAAGTTTTCAAAACAGGGTTTCTCTGTGTAGCCCTGGCTGTCCTAGAACTCACTTTGTAGATGAAGCTGGCCTTGAACTCAGAGACGCAACTGCCTCTACCTCCCAAGTTCTGGGATTAAAGGTGTGTGCCACCACCACACAAGTATACTTCTTTATGTAAGTTTTATTTCTTACTTTATGTGTATGGCTGCTTGCCTGATGTATGTCTTTAAACCATGTGTGTGCCTGTTGCCTGAAGAGACCAAAAGAGGTTGTGAGATTCCCCTGGAAATGGAGTTACAGACAGCTGCAAGTCACATAGGGGTGTTGGGAACCAAACCCAGGCTCTCTGAAGTACAGCCAGCACCCTTGACCACTAAATCATCTCTCCAGTCCTCCACTATATTTATAACAATAATTCCAATCCTTGAACTCTACATTACTTGGAAAGATGTGGACACAAAACTGGGTTCTGATTATAGCTTCCCTATATGATTTCTTTCCAACTTGAAACTGTCTCACAAACTTGATGATTGCAATTGCCATTGTTTGCAGAACCACAGTGATAGAAAGCTGTGGAACTCTCCAGCAAGATAAGAAATGTATTACAGAATTGCTATACAAATGACAGAGGTGCATCTTTCTGCTTTATGTGACAGTTTTAGAGTTTGTCTGCTGATGTCACGGTTCACGGGGCAATGAATATGCCTGATAACCAGAACCAGCATATCTTGAACTTTACACATTGCTCATATTTTTTTGATGGGATAAATTTTTGGGTGGCATTAGAGAGGTGCTGGAGGTAAAACCCAGTACCTCACACATATTGGACAAGTGATCTGCCACTGACTATTCCCAACCCCTATTGTAAATTAAGTTAAAACAAGTCAATTATTTATGGCATGTGACCCTTCAGAGACTGTATGTTCCGCAGAATGGAAGGACTATATCTCTCTAGAGTCTGCAACAAATGCTGAAAAGTCTCATGTGCCAGGAGTTAAATCCTTGAGATACAGGAAGAAACATAAGTGCCCTCTGATTTCTCAATTCCTTCAATCATGCAGTTCATGACTCCTCAACATTCCATGCCAGCTAGTTACAATGTCCCTGCCAGCTAGTTACAATGTCCATGCCAGCTAGTTATAATGTCCATGCCAGCTAGTTATAATGTCCATGCCAGCTAGTTATAATGTCCATGCCAGCTGGTTACAATGTCCTTGCCAGCTAGTTACAACACCCATGCCAGCTAGTTACAACACCCATGCCAACTAGTTACAATGGCCATGCCAGCTAGTTACAACAGCCATGCCAACTAGTTATATCTATGCCAACTAGTTACAACATCCATGCCAGCTAGTTACAACATTCATGCCAACTAGTTACAATGGCCATGCCAGCTAGTTACAATGTCCCTGCCAGCTAGTTACAATGTCCATGCCACTAGTTATAATGTCCATGCCAGCTGGTTACAATGTCCTTGCCAGCTAGTTATAATGTCCATGAAATGAAAAAAAGAAAGTTCATGAGATGTAAGCTCAGCATTAACCCACTTTCTTTTGTTTTCTACATTGTCCAACATTTACTTCTCTGAATATTAGTATATTTCCCAGTCTGGCAGAGATGGTATATGTGATCACAGTACCACAAAAAAAAAAAAAAAACAAAAAAAAAACAAAGGGATCTATTTGAATTCCCAGGAGACAAAGAATGTAGAGATGAGCTAAGCCATCCAAGTTTCTTCTAAAGAGCAAACATGAAGCCACCACTCTTTGCTAATCACTACTGGTCCAAGGGCTGAGGGACAGATACGGCAATAAAAAGGACACAAGACAGAGGACACCCAACAGACTCTGGATAGAAGAGGAAAGAGTCAATACTTGTGCCTCGTCTTTTCCTTTCATTCGCATGTGAATCTGGGCCTTAGATTTTCATTTCTCACAAGAAATAGACTAAAGGGAGGTGAATTGGTAGAACATGTATGATGCCCCCATGAAGAATGGAATTAAATCTTTGTGAGTTCCAATCATAAAGACTATTACATGTGTTTCAAATTTCAAAATTATCTCAAGTTCACTGTTAAACAGATTTAAAGCACTTCTACCCTTTGATCCAATAACTCTATGACTTAAATTTTTTTTCTTGAAGAAATTATTCCCAGAAGAATCCTAATAGCACCATTTATAAAGTTCAAGATTTAAAAAATAATAAAAATATTTAGTAGAAGTGAATTTTATAATAAGTTACGGAACATGGGGAAATAAGATCTTATGAAGCCATAAATAAATGTAGACATTTATTTATGTCTAAAAAGACATCTGTGGCAAATGTTAAATGATCACAATGACTTAACCATGTGTGCTCCAATCAGAAGATGCACAGGAAAACATGAAGGGATTGCAGCAGCTGTTTGCTCTAGAGAACAAGATAGAAGGCTACTTTCTTCTTTACATCTTCATTATCATAAATGATAATCATATATATCATATCATATATTGCTGTCAAACAATCCTCCAAAACGTATGATTCAATCAGGAGAACTTTTCGTCTTATTCTACCCCATTAATTAATCATTGTTGAGTAGGAAAGAAAGAAAGAGTTCTTAAAAGAAACAAGGATAGGCTCACTTTACCCGGGGTTCCATACCAAAGATGATGATACAGGCACAACACTGTTTTAGCAAAGTGTCAGAGTCACAGCGAAGAAGGAGTGGCCACGTCCTCACGCGTGGTGTGTGGTGCAGACACGGCTGGCAGCACTATCAATACATCACTACGGTATCACGGAGCACACAGCATTTTAAGGGACGCAGGGACAAAATGAGACACTGTGTTGTAAGTAGGACTGTGAAAACCATTCCTGTCCTCATTCCTTTCTGTATCTGTCTTCAGCTTCCTCAGAACGCTGCCAAGAAGAATGGCGACTTCCCCCAACAAAGGAATTAGGTGAATATAAAGACATTCACAACCAAGGATTTCTGTACTTCAAGGAGGGGATATAAGCTTTGCAAGAATTGTAACTCTTGCTTCTTCTCATTCCTTAATGAAGGTTTCAAGCAACTTATAAAGGAGCAAAATGGGAGGATTATAAGGAAAAGTACAGAGGGTAAGCCTATTAGATGCAAAACTGTCCATGCAGGAATCATTCCCAAATGTGCCAGAGGTATAAAATGGAACACGCTACCTATTTCTCATTTGTATTCATATATAATTTTGCCAGCAACTTAAAAAGCTTTCTTTTTAAGCTTTAACATTGAAGATTATTTGGTGACTAGATTTAAATGGTGCCTACTTGCCTTGCCTCAGAAAAGATGACCGGAACACGTGACAATCAAATGGACCCATGCTCTACAGACTGTGTTCTTAGCTAAGGAAGAACAAGCGACTTGATTCTGAGCTCAGTGTCAGAGGAGAGCTTTCTAGCTAGGCACTTGGAAGCAGCATTTTCTGACACAGCCATGCAGTGAAGCACAGTGGTAGGTTTCTGGGACTTAGGCCAGTCCACCAATCACACCACAGTGCCCAATCCTCGCTTGTAAGAAACAGCTACAGCTCATCAAGGAATAAGGTACTGGTCAACGCAATTTGCCCAGTCAGCAAGACCAATCAATGCACTCCTTTCTCTTGAACTTTTGGTTATTCTTACATGGGGAAAGAAAATTTTTTCTTTCCTACATCATTTAGTAGAGTCTGTGTTGGTAGGAAATAAAAACTAATTACAAGAGAATGAATACGAAGACATGACATCGCACACCCGCAATGCCCGCAAGGAGGAAGAGGCAGAAAGATCGCAAGTTAGAAAACAGCATGAGCCATGCATAGATGCCCTGAAATAATAAATATATAAACAGGGTAAGGATGAGGATAATACAAACTGTGTTTGAAAATTTCCACTTAAAAAAAAAAAACAAGAAATTTTTTTTGGTCTGAAAAAGTCAGTATTTTTTTTTTTCGCATGTTTTCTTTCTGAGCCAGACCACTAACGGAAACAAAAGGCCACAATACAAACACTTAACCCGTAGTGTTTTAACAGGATGTATGTCATCATGTCTTAGGTAAGCCGTAGCACACATTAAGAGCTGCTTCCCGGCAGCAAGATTCCGAACACTTGGAAAGTCTATAAAAGTGCTCCCTACTCTTGTTTACATATAAGACGACAGGCGTGGGTCAGGGTCTCTAAGAGGCCTTTGCGGAGATGGAGAACTAGGTGTCCACCCCCATCTTGCACCTGCGAGGCTGATCTTCGTAGTTCACAGCAAAGGCTTTCTTGCTTTCTGCCTTCCAGTGGGGCTGGGTGGAATGCTTAAGATGGTGGCTGTCCGCACCAAGACCCTTGGCAAAGACTGACCCCAAATATGGCAATACTGAAAAGCAGTTTTCTCCTTTAAGACCAATGCCTCGTGGTAAGTGACTGAGTCACGAGTACTCTCATGAATGGATCAATTCTGCTCTCATAGCATGGGCTGGGCCTCAGAGGAATGCATTTGTTAGAATGAGAGCTTCTCCTAGTAAGGAGGACCCCAGCCCTCAAGGCTATTGATTCCCAGCTGAGCCTGTGGTCTCTTCTACACAAGCTCTCACCCCTAAGAGGCTCATGCGCTGTGAGGCTTTCCTCAGATCCTGGCTGCAGAGGCACGGTCTTAGACCTCCGGATCTGCAGGCAGATGAATCTCTTTTCTTTGGGACTTACCCAGCCTTGAGAAGTTTGGTATAGCTACAGAAATATACTAAAACAATGGACAAGGGGAAACAGGACAGGAAATCAAAGAAAGAAAGATGTCATGTTCCCTCAGCCACAGCATGCAGAGATGGTGTACGTCTGAAAAAGGCTGCAGCTTCTCTCCGGGGTTGCATCACAGCACGAAGAGTCGGCTGTACATCTGAAGAAGGCTGCAGCTTCCTTCTCTCCAGGGCTGCTGGCTCTATGGCTGAGCTCAGGCCCTAGCTCCCATTATTACTCTATTTTCTCACCTCGAAGTAGGCCGTACTAAGAGCCAGGTTACCGCATTATACCCTGGGGTTCCTTTCCTTCCCAGGCTTTTATAAAAGGGTCATTACAAATAAATTGTCCCAGAATAATCCTATTTTGAGTGGTATTTGTTCCCTGCTGGGTTCAGCCTGATCCAATCCTTTTTACATTCTGAATCATAGACTATATGAAGTCAGGAAATTTAAATTTTTAAAAGATATGTTACTCGTTTAAATATACTTTAATATATGCTCTTGTATATTAAATATATACTTAAATATATGTTTCAATCAATTTTTGACTATCTGAGTGTGTCCTATCTGGAGGCCGTGGGAGAAATAAAGGGTGCATCATGGCTAGAGTAGGAGGCTATGTGACCATCGTAGCTAGACTAGTGTAGGAGGGTATGTGACCAAGGCCAATATGCACAAGGAGCAAATCAAGGCCACAGTACTGTCCCTGCCCTCCCAGTGAGAACTCAGACATGCAAGCTGTGCATCCATGCATGTGGCAAACGTGCATGCTCCTCCAAACATAAAAGTGCATTTCAGTGAGAAAACAGGGCTATCCTGAGGCACAGCATCACCTGTGGGTGTGGTTGAACTGAGTCACTGAAACTCCTCTCTGTCTTTCGATTGCCAGTCCTAGTGGCAGAGCCTGGTCCTGGCCTGAGTAAAGTTCCAGGAGATGAAGTACAAATAAGTTTGTCATTTTCTGTGTGATCACAGCCAACAGGCAGAGAAGCAATCCATTCACCGTGCTGGCTTCTTTCCCACGGGAGGGCATTATATCTGTCCCTCAGCGTGACTAAAGCCCGGTAACCTACTCATTAGCACAGCGCCAATACTCACGAGAATGCCAGCACCACTATATCTAATTGGCCAATAGCATTTCCCCAGAAAAAAAAAATTTAACAGACATTTAAAATATGGCATACATCATTTTTTTTGTTAAACTCATTAAAAAATCAAAAGCTTAGAAATATTTTCATCTGTATTGTGGAAGGTGACAGACCACCAAAGCACTCTTTCATAGTTTATGACTTAACCTTCTTTATTTAAAGAGCAAAATATATTTATAAGTAGGTTAAGTCCCTTAGAACTTTCATAATCATCATGTTAAATATTGAATTGCTGATTTCTCTTCCTAGGTCAATGTTAAATTGAATTTACATCACAAGATTTTTTTTTAAAAAAATGTAGTATTTGACAATAATCCATCTTTTCTTAGTTACTCACATATTTTTTTTCAAGATTTCAGAAAAGAAAATCACTAGATATATCATGAGATAAGATACTTTGGCATCATAACTATATTCAAACACAGGCTCCCAAAGTTAATAAACTACCGTCAAAAGGAATGTGTACTATGTAACTTTTGTTCAAAGATTCAGGTAATGTTACACATTCATTTCTTTAAATTCTGTTTAAAAAAAATACGCTTCGTACAGGCTGCTAAATAAAAAAACTGGGAACGTGTTGCTAAGGAACCAATTTCCACTGCTAAGAAATCACTGAAAATATATTTGACCTCCAGGGGTTTTCATGCTCCAAGTGTGTGTGTGTAGTGCCTGGGCAGGAAAACAGGTAGCGAGCATCTCATCTGGGACCTTACGGAACGAGTTTGAATGGAAAAAAATCCCTCTTTGAAACAAGCTGCGTTCTCCCTTTACAATACGCCGTATCGATAAAGGCTGCAAACAAAGGAAAACTGAATTCTTTACCTTTCTTCCCGAATCCCAACCAGTTCTTCAGTACAACGGGTTTCTCTCTGCTGGTGTACATATTGTATTTGTCCGTGTGGGTGTGTTAATTGGTAGAATGGTGATTGGGGGCCTCAGGTACCTGATATAATTTAACCATAAGTATTGGCCAGAAAGTACTCGAATAATAAAAGACATTTCTTTGTAGTGGTTCTCGGCAACAGTTCGATTGTCCTGACAGTTGGTTTGTTTCACTTCGGCCTCGCCATGGCGGGAACTCATCAAGTACACACTGGCCCTGAACTTGAGGCAAGCCTCCTGCCCCAACCTCCTGAGTGCTATGATTCAACGTTTGAATGCTTTTTTAAATACACCGTGGCATCTTAAACACAATGAAACAACACAGAACACAAAGTAACAGCCTCTGGGTGCTTCACTTCCCTGTTTTCAGAGGACAGAAAGAAGGCAAAGACAGTTGGCCACCTGATATCCACACCCGCCTAATCAAGACATGAATGAACATAGTAACAACCTACATCGTGATTCCTATCCATTAACCTGAGTTTTAACCATTGACCAAAGTGCCTATCTTTGTTCAATTCAAGTTAGGAAACCTAAAAAAGAACAAAGCTAAGAAAAACAAGCAAACAAACAAAAAACAGCTAACTGAGGACCATCTTACTTGTTAGTAGTTAAGGAGAAAGTGATAGTTTGTAAGAATGCACCCTGATGGCCTAGCTATACATGTAGATTTAGTGTGTGTGTGTGTGTGTGTGTTGTGTGTTGTAATTTTGTTTTAAAACTGGAGATAAAAGAATATACACACTTAAATGTGTATATGCACATTTTTCAAAAGACGAACCAAACAAACTAAAAGACAGGCTAGAAATTAAAACAAAATAATTCCCTAGATTTGGGGAGACCAAAGCTAGGTGGGTGGAAAAGACACAACGAAACTTCTCTAAGTGTGTGCTCTATGTGTCTTAGGTGGTTTTGAATGTGTAGGCATACATTTTATTACATTTCAAAAAGTAAAGCAATTGGAAAAAATTTACTCGCCTATTCAAAACATATTGCCTCGTATACTGGAAATACAGCCAAACAGGAAATGAGTATTTAGGGCAAATCCAAAGCATAGTGTATTATTGCCCCCTTCAAAACACATTAAGATTCAAAGTAACCACAAATATTGCTAAAAAATTTTATAACTAGTAAGGAGTGATTACTTATGTCAGTTTTAGGAAATAGGGATTTTATAGAAAATACATATTATAACCTCAATAAACCACAATGTACTTGATTATAATTAACTCATAATTTTTAATCTACCCCACAGAAAGATCTAGAAGCTGCACAGTAATACAATAAGCATTCTCGGACCCAAGTCTTGGTCTCTCAAGCCGTGTTCTTGGAACAGGCACTGCCTCTTATAGCCTGGTGATCTGGGGTCCCTGGTGAAAGCAATCAGCACCCTTAACCTCTGAGCCACCTCTCCAGCCCCAAACAAAGCTAACAGTGTTTGAAGAACATGCTTGTAGGAGCAGGGTTTTAGGGGCAAGCACAATGAAAATGTTCCAGGCCATTCCTTCCCCTTTGTTATGTATGAGGGGAAATATTTAAAGATGGGGCGTGGACGTAACTTCAGGAAGCCTCAGTCAATAAAGTGCTTCCCACAAGCATGAGCACCTAGTTCAGATCTCCAGAACCCTCACAAAAAGGCCAGGCATAACATTGGAGAAGCGGAGACAGGAGAATAGATAGTTAGACCTGCCACCCCCACCCCTGGCCAGCCCGTCTCTAAGCAAGTCAGTGAATCTCCAGGGTCGATGAGAGACTGTGTCTCAAAAGATAAAGGTGAGGGGCCCGTGGCATTGTTCTCTGGCCTACACACTCTCACATGTATGCACACCCTCACATGGATGCACACACTCACATGTTTGCACACATCCTCACATGGATGCACACGCACTCACATGTATGCACACACCCTCACATGTATGCACACACCCTCACATGTTTGCACACACCCTCACATGTATACACACACCCTCACATGTATGCACACACACTCACATGTTTGCACACACCCTCACATGTATACACACACACTCTCACATGTATACACACACCCTCACATATATACACACCTTCACATGTATACACACACCCTGATACACATGTACGCACACAGACAAACAAGAAACAAAAACAAATCCCTCTTTAAAATCTGACTGCACTTGTCTCTTGGCAAGAGAAGTAAACAACTGATTGCTTTAAAATGCACACATACACAACTTAGATCGCAGAATATTCAAAGTGGAAAACAGCAAACAGTGACCACGTCAGCTCTGTCCCACAGACCTCAGCACTACAGAAGGAAGGCTGGGATTCTAGATTAGTAACAAAGAGCAAAGCAGGAGAAGAATGAAACTTCCTCATTGGCTGGAACAGGGTATCGAAGAAGAAAATTCCAACCCTCCCAGTGTCCGAATCCGGGCTTTGCCGTGTTATCTGGCCACGCCTTGCGCTGTGGGAGATGGTTAATAGACTCGGTTGACATGTGACGGCTGGAGGTCGGCTTCCAGTTCCTGCTCCAGTTTCGTCGGTGCAGCTTTTGTATTTGATCCAACCATATTCCATTCCACCTACCACTTAGCCTTTCTGGACCTCTTTTCTGAAACCAAATGCTTCCAGCTATACAGGCTTTGATGATTGGTTCCAAATGCACAATGAAGGGCATCCAGAGGGCGGAGACGGCCAAGTTCCACCGCACAGGCAGACATCATGGTTGTTTTATTTTGCCATCATCCAGGGTAACTGTCTAGTCGTTTTACGAATTTCTTCACATCTTCGCAAAGGCCACATGGAGTGCCCCCCCCCCCACTTCACAGCTCGCTAATGCTTATTAAGTGCTTCTTAATCCACAGATCACATTTCTGAGGGCTAAATCGGCTCAAGTGGCTTTAGCCTCTCGCTCCCCCTGAGCTGACCTGTCTACTCCAGCGAATGGCACACTCAGGGCTTGCAAGCTACCTCCAAATTAAATCCTTATTACCTCGCTTAGAATGAAAAGAAGAAAAACAATATTGACGTGCACACTGAACTCCTGAGTGAGGTTCTACCGTGCCGTTAATCACTGTGGAATAAAACAGAATATATGTGCTGTGGCTGTCAGGGGCTCTGTAAACCTGCAGATAGCCCGGTTCCTCCCAGTAGGTTTATGTGGAGTTTCTATGTGTGGATACCGGCCTGGGAGTTATTTCTGTAGAATTTCTGCAAAGAACCATGCCACAGTCACTGGAGGAACAACATGTGGGGATTGTTGAAATCTCACTTATCTCAATGACTTGGTAGATGTTACTCTGCTATTAGTTCAAGGCCTGTTCACCTCCTGAAGGCAGGAAGCTCCCTCCCAAACAACTTCTGGATTGAAAGTGGCCAATTCCCAGCATCTAGTGTGTTACTAGAGTATAGAACTTTATTTGTGTGTGTGTGTGTGTGTGTGTGTGTGTGTGTGTGTGTGTGTGGTGTGTGTATACATGCCTTAGTTGGCCCACCCTAACAAGTACTCCATCTAAGACCTGCTGGAGGTCGTGGAGGGACTGGGCCTGTGGAAACATATCCACAGGAGCTCCATGACTCAGGGCAGCAGTGGGGTATTCCAGAGGAGCTTCAGTGAAGGTCCAGCGATGATGCTGTGCCAGAAACCAGAGGTCTTGAACCA
The DNA here is from genome assembly GCF_903992535.2 of Arvicola amphibius. NCBI lineage: Eukaryota > Metazoa > Chordata > Mammalia > Rodentia > Cricetidae > Arvicola > Arvicola amphibius. The sequence goes on from NC_052064.1 coordinate 12,435,891, forward strand.
GACCTGTGACCCACTGCGATGGACAGAAGGATACTGTGTGACACACCCCTCCTAATGTCACCAGGGCAAATGAAGAGGTGTTGGAGTGGTGGGGGAAGATGGAGAAGCAAAGAGGTTGGGGGGGGGGCATGTTTTTATTCTCGTTTTTGTTTGTTTGTTTTGCTATGTTTGTTCTGATTTTTTTAAAAAAAATTTCTTTTGGGGTTGCTACAGAAGTAAGAGGAGGATATGAGGGGACTGGGAAGTGAGCAGAATTTGGGTGCATGCTGTGAAATTCCCAGAAAATCAATGAGGAAATTGTGTTTACAAAAAAAAGAAGAGCCACAGAACTCATCATCAGAGCCGTGTGCCCGTGACGGGGTGATTCTCAAGGACACGTGGTGGAAATGAAAGGTTAAAAATAAGATCTCAAGAAAAATCTCACTCGCAGATGTGTAATAATTAGGTTCATTACTGGAATGCCTAGTCAAAAATCTGAAGTGTTCCTCTGTGAGAAAGGTACTCAACGTAAATGCACTATACTTTTCTGGCTTGATGAGAATGCCATTATAAAGTTTTGAATATATAAATTTAGCTGAAAATTGGAAAGAAATTTCAATACAACCAGTAAGAATTATGATCCCATATTTGGATATATATGTGTATATGTGTATATATGGTTATTTTTTCCACTTTAACATTTTTTGAAAGCTAAAAGAAAATTCAAAGGAAAAATGCAATCTGAATCAAATGTGACAAGGAGCAGTCATGTGACTAACCAGTTGAAATTATTTTGACTTGAGAAACAAATGTTACAGATTTCTTTTCAGACTATATGAAAAGCGGTAAATCTATCAAGAAGAAATTAAGAGTCATGAACAGAACTCTTGAGTGTTTAACAATCAAGTCACAAAGAATTCAAGTCTAATGATAACACAGGGAAGGATGAGATTCTTCCTGGTCTGTTATGGACTAATTTCAATAGGTATACTGTGAAACTCGTAGCATGCCACCCAGTGAGGACGCCAATATTCAGCCATGACTGAGGGCATCGAGTCTAAGTATGCAAGATCAGTTACTTTCTCCCCAAAACTTGCAATGCATAAAAATCACAGAGCCCCCCGTATGCTAGAGGTTTCTTCAAATTTAACAACAAAAAAAGAAACATAAATCTACAAGACACAAATGACAAGGTGGAAAGCCGAAAGGAAAACCTGTCTAAACAATAAATAACTGAAAACAAACTTCAACTACCATGCTGTTGAGAAGACTTACTATCTCCATATACTCTGTAGGGAAGATGGATTTTAAAAGTTTTTTATTGATACGATACATTAAGAAACATTACGAAGTCTCTTAGTTTGCTTTTTAGCGCAGGTGATTGAAAATACCGATCAAACCAACTTTGGGAGAAAACACACGCTTCTGCATGGTGACCACAGCCCATTATTGAGGGAGGTAAGGCGGAACTCGAAGCAGAGACATGGGAAGTAAGGCAGTGAGGAAGCTCCGTCCTGGCTTGTTTCAACATGGCTTGCTCACATTGCTTCCTTCTACAGCCCAGGCCCACCTGCACAGGGCTGGCACCGCCCACAGTAGGCTGGGCCCTCCCACGTCAATCATTAAGAAAACAACACCCCAGCCTGGCGGTGGTGGCGCACGCCTTTAATCCTCAGCACTTGGGAGGCAGAGGCAGGCGGATCTCTGAGTTTCGAAGCCAGCCGGGTCTACAAGAGCTAGTTCCAGGACAGGCTCTAGAAACTACAGGGAACCCTGTCTCGCAAAAAAAAAAAAAAAGAAAGAAAAACACCCCCATAGACTTGCCTCCAGACCAATTTGTCAGAGGCATTTATTCAATGTATGTTTCTCTTTTATGACCCAAGTTTCTATTAGGGGTGAAAAAAAAACTAACGACATAGAAACTATGCAATCCAGAGGTATAGATTAAATGGAGGATTACAGTGTGTCAGGTAATTAATTTTTAATGTCATATTTATGGCTTTGGAGAGCTTCTTGAATATATCATCTTTTTTTTTTTTTTTTGATTTTTCGAGACAGGGTTTCTCTGCAGCTTTTTTAGAGCCTGTCCTGGAACTAGCTCTTGTAGACCAGGCTGGCCTCGAACTCACAGAGAACCGCCTGCCTCTACCTCCCGAGTGCTGGGATTAAAGGCGTGCGCCACCACTGCCCGGCTAATATATCATCTTTTTAAAATATATTCCTTCATTCTCACTTGAGAGAAAATTTATTATCCACACAACTTTGTACTAAAAGTGACCATTAAAGATAACACACAACTTTCACACTTTATAAAGTTTGGCTACAACCAGGAGCCTGGCTCTGTATAACAGTAGTAAATATGGCTAATGTTGCAGACTTCACATCCTTCTCTGCCCAGGTCCCTCACCCAACCACTCTACATCTGTACCTAAGTTCTCACTGGACTTTGAGCTCACATCCATTGAGCCCAAGAACCAAGACCTCAGCCTGCCAATCCACTAATAGAGACCTCCATAAAAACAAGTTGAAACTCTGTAAAGACGACAGATACTAAGTAATGGCGACACCACTGAGCGTGATCTCCAGACTCTGCCTACTGGATAGACGCCATCACTTTATGCAGACAGCTTCTGCCACCCTTCAGTGCCTAGCTGCTCCTCTTCCCCCACCCCCAGGGCTCAGCATCGGACCTCAGCCTTGCTGTACCCAGTAAGTTAAGAGCTGCCCCTCACTAATTCAGTTTTCTCTGAGTCTTGTTTCCTTGTTAGGAGCAGCAAGAACCTTCCCACTATATTGGGTGATCAAATAAGAGGAGCCTGCCAGTCACAATCCCAAAGCCTTGAATTGCACTTTCATTAGCGAAGCAACTGAACATGGCTTCAAAGCAGAGGAATCTTTTCTGCTTGGACTTTTGCCCAAGAATGCTGATTCTTTTCCCTTAGTTCAGACCAAAGCACAGGACCTCCCTGGGTGGCTCAAACACTCTCCTAGCTCTGTGGTATATAAATATAATTGCAAAGAGATGGAGAAAGAAAGGGTACCATGATTACTGTGCAGTAGTTTCACATTCAGTGCTTGCTTATATGAAGGCCAAACTAAAATGACAGAGCTCTAGAAAATGCTCATTTCCCAAGAGTGCTTGGAATCATCACCCCAGTCCCTGGCATCCATCCTAGGGATGCCAATGGAGAGCAGAAAACTCCATCTCAAGCCCCATCCCTCTGGGAGTTGCCTTGGGCCAGACTCCACCTCCGGGAAAACCCACCAAATGCTGACCCCTCCCAGGGAGGGTCAGGACCACTCCACAGGCTATTGGACTCATGCTGGAAAAATGAACATGTGGTTTCAGGTTTCGCATGTGCTCCCTCTCTGTCTCCCCCCCTCCATGCTCCTGGCCTCCTGAGCATTCATTAAACGTGGGCATCTTTGATTTAGTCTAATTTGGTTTGATTGGAGTTCTTTGCGCTGGCGGAGAGGCTCATGTTAAGAAATATTTCTAACAAAGAGAAAGAGAGGAGAAAGGTAGGGAGAGAAAGGAAGGAGGAAGAGGGAAAAGGTGTTGGAGGGCATCATCACTTTCCCCCAAAAGTTCTTAGTCTGAGAGACAGAACATGTATTATTGAGCATCGTAAATTCAGTTTGTACCTTGGTTTCAGCACAGATATTATCAGTGGCCGAATGGTGTTTCCTTAACCTCTGTCCCTCAGTCTATGGTTGTGAATGCTGAATACACTTATACAGCTGAAGTACCCGAGTTGGTGAGGAGTGCTCTCATCTTTTGAAAACTTAGAACTATAGGCAGGATGTGGTGATACACGCCTGTAATATCAGCGCTCAGGGGGCAGGGGCATGAGAGTTCACATTTGAGGCCAGCCTAGAATACAGAACGAGAGCCGGTCCCATGAAACCACAAAACAGAACTTTGTGTGTTTCCCTCATTTTATGGGTTAGTGTCCTTTTAACATAAATATGACAAGGCCACCAACTCCATTCAGTAATACAGGTATCAATGCCATTGTCCAACACTTGTCACCTCTTGGGCCTTGGGCCCCTTTGTGAGGGAAGCTAATAGATACCTCAAACAAATATTATAATAACATAACCAGAAAGCTCAGAACATCTCGGATTAAACACGTTTCTCAGTCCCAGAAGTTATTGAGCATGTACGCTCATGGACTCACAAACACGAAGTCACAACAAAGTCATTGAGTCACAGGCATCCTCGACTGTAAGAGGTCCCTTGGAGACATTCTAGTCTAAAGACACATTTCCCTCAAGTTCCCCAGCAGGTCTCCAGGTCTATAGTGGCTGGTCTTGCATTTGCCTGTCACCAGCCACTCCAGAGCATGCGCTGCAGGCTGCAGAAAGGCAACAGCCTGGACTCTGCATGCCCCTCTCTATACCACTGCCCCCTCCACACAGACCCGAGAGGCAGGCAGAATACAAAGCTTTCCCCAAACTTCTCCAATCTTAGAAACTTTTCTTCAAGAAACATTTGAAATAACTCAAGGAAGACCAGCTGCTCTAAACAGCGGCAAGTCGGTGGCTTTTACGTTTCTGAAAATAGCTGTCTTTCTAATCCGGGTATTCTTCTCTTTAAGAGCAAAGTTCTCCCTCCAAGGGGAGACTATAATCTAACTTCATTCACCAAACTCATCTTCGATTGTGAAATCGTCAAGGCTCCACAATAACTTATTAATTCGGACATGTAACTCTGCCTTTTGGAAAAACTCAAACACTGGATTTTGAAGATTTATCTTTGTTCTATGTGCATGGTGTTTACCTGCACGCAAGCGCGCACATCACACACAAGTACTGCCCAGAGGTCAAGAGAATCACAGACTGTTATGAGGCACTGTGTGGATGCTGAGACCTGAATGTGGGCCCTCGGGGGAGGAGAGCAAAGTGCTCTTAACCGCAGATCCAATCTCGCGAGGTGCTCCAAAGGAGATCACGCAGTTCTGTGTCAGCTTCAAAGGCAGGAAAGCTGACCCTCCATCCACAGAGGATCCAAGAAAGCTTGAGCTACGGCCAACAGCAGTCGAGAACTCCTTACTAACCCCCCACTTTCTATTCCTAGGCCCTTCACAGAGCCCTAAACTTACTCCTACAGTCAACAGAATCATCATTAGGGTGAGTCGGATAACGAGTAACAAAGAAGGCAATTGTGAATTGTCCAGCTCCTTCCTGGGTAGAGCTGTTTAATTTTCTGCCTACTAAAATCTCTTTGAAGTTTGTTTATTCTAAATCTCCCAAGTACTCCCCTGTTATCCTCAGGGGGGACAGTCACAACATGCTTCCTGCTAGCTGGTTGCCCTTCCCAAATAAAAGTGTATGTTAGAGTTTTCATGATTTTTCTCTGCCTCAACCCGTTTCATGCTGACCCCACTTAGTCACGGAAAATTGAGAATCATTTTCACCAATTGTGCAGGCTACTTTTTTGGCAATCACGTGTACATTCCTGACAAAGAACTGCCAGTTCTAAGGGATCCAGCGCTTCCCAGATTTACATTCCCTTATTTAATCTAGGATGGAGTTTACCAGTGCTATTACTTTGGTCTAAGCCCAACCTCCTTAAACAGTAGATAATGTCTTGGGTAAAGATCAAGAAGGAAGTGAGAAGGCATTTCATGAACTAGTCATCTAGCCAGCCCTGGGGGAACAGGCCTTCAATTCCAGCTACTTGGGAGGCTGAGGGAAGAGGATCACAGACCCAAGGTCTGCTCGGATTACAGAATAAATCAGGGCCAGCTTGGGGTACAGATCAGAGACGAAGGACCAATGAGCATACTCGAGGCCCCCAAGTATCACACACGAAAGACACCTAACTGGATGGCGCTCTGGTGCCACTCGCTGGGGCAATCTGTCCTCATATCCACAGGGATTTTTTTCCTTTTTTTCTAGGTTCAGTTCCACAAAACCAAAGGAGCCCTAGAGACAATGACTGCAATGGTGGCACTCTCATAAATAACTAACTACACTATACTCAGAATGATAAACTGTACAGCGCATGTCACCACAATAAAAAAATTATAAGAAGCAGATAACATTTAGTTCTTAGAGCACCTCGATTCCAGGACTCCTAGCTATGCGATTAACGCTTGGTTGGAAGACCTACCCTTCTATCCTGAACAGTTTAAAAAAAAATAATGGACTAGAGTTTGTCTTCTTACAACATAAAGTTATGGCAAAGATCTTCAACACAGGAAACAAAATGTTTGAAGTGTTTTATAAAAGAAAATTTAATCCTTTCTTCCTATGTCATGCATTAAGGCCAGCTATTTCTTTACTGCCTTTTTTTTTTACTGCCTTTTTTAAAATCACATGTATAGTTTCTTCACAGAAGAAAAATAAAGCAAGAATATCTTGTTCAGTCGTTCATTATTTAATGCTGTCATGTATGTCCTGGAGGGTCCTCTGGGAAGCCATCCCTCCCTGTTCAGCATCTGTGGTTGGGGAAGGGTAGCCTACAATGGGCACATGGTATTTCTGAGTTACAATGTCTGACTTAGGGATGAGCCTCTGACTCGTCTGGAGTGGGATGAAGGTAAATAAAGATTCACTGATGATAACAAGGTAGACGCAGACAGTTCCACCTTGGGCTGAACTTGAAGCCACCATAATAGTGAACTAGAGAAAAAAGACAGAACCCAGCAGGAAAGAGAGGCGAACAGCAAACAGAACTGTAGGCTGCAAACCAGAACAACCAGAACCACCTAGGACCTCACACGGTGTGACTCGGGAAGTCCTCCTTTTCCTTGCACATTTGAGTTTAGATCTTGCTATCTGCAACTGATGCACATGACCTGTGACTGCTTGGCAAAGCTGATAACATGCATTATCTTTTCATAACTCTCTGCCAGCTCAAGCAGAGCAAGGGCATTTGCCATTTTAAAGTCAAGAAGACTGATTTCCAGTGATTATACAACACAGCAAACATTGCATAACTCGCAACAGAGCTACTGCCCACACCTAGTCTCTTGAGTCACAGTACTGCCGTACATTCTGCTTTTCTGTGAGACAGATATCCAGTGCTCCCAGCACTGCATGGCTCCATTTGCCAGGGTTTCGGCCAAAGGCTAGGACTGCACAGGGCTGACCCCTGATAAATACACATACTGCGACATGCGGCCACCACAGCACAGGGGCAAGTGCGGGTCCACAGCAGTAGAAACGTGGTCTTAGAACAGGTCTTAGGAATGAGAGTATCATGCGTCAATACAAGCCTTGCGCCCTCAAGCCAAATCCTCCCACTTGAAGTACAGTATACCGACCTATTATAGCCAGAGGCCCACCCCTCTCCCTGAGAGAGAGTGTTATAGAAAGTGTCTAATCAAGAGGAGCTTTCTTATTCCCGAATATTAGTTGGGGGATCTCAAACCGCTTTTCGTGTTCGTGGGCAAAAGCCTCTACACTTCTTTTTCTGCATGTGTTCTTTTAGCCAAAAGACAGGCATGATACCCAAGTATTAAGTACCTTTTTTCATTTTTGAGGATGTCACATGAATCTAACAGGTTCTCCTAATTCTCAAGAGATAGAAGCATTTGTAAGCTACAATAGTACAATCTAGTGCCTGACTAGGGGGGCTGAAAGCAAATAACAGCAGACAGAGGAGCTAACTAGCTACCTTTCTTCACACGGTGGTAATAAAAACAAAGCCCAGGTCTGTTCTTTCTACCTTCCCACTGTTTTGTTCTCCAGCAAAGCCCAAAGTAATTTAACAATGTATTTATCCTGATGAAAGAAGCATGGATTTCTCTAAGCTTTAAACTTAATGGCCAAATCCTTCACATCATCATTAAGATAGCCAAAAAGCCCACTTTTTTTAAAAAAAAAAAATTAACCATCATGAATAATGCAAAAGGAGAATATTTTCTTTGTGAGTATAAAAACAAAGTAACTAGGCACAGAATAAAGACATTAAAACCATTAGTCTTCACATATATCTCAGGATGAAGTAGATTCCGACAGGACATCTGTTCCAGTTCTTTTTTTATCCCCATGGTATAAATTCAGCATCGAGTCAGAAGAACTTCTCTCTGGACACATGTTGCAGCTGCGCTGTTCGTGTTGCAGCCCCAGCACTGGTCTGAGAACCGCTCTGCAGTCGGCTCTTCTGACTGACTGTATTCCTAATCTCCCTGTGCTGCTGCTTTCTGTCAATACTTCATACACAGAGAAAACGGAGACCAAACAGCAGAGAGGAGGGGGGAGTGTCAACGGCAGGGGATCTGTTTTACTTCTCAGACTGTAAAGAAAAGTGAGAGAAACTGAGGAACGACAGAAATACTGCAGGATTAAGAAAGAAATCCTACTATTTTCAGAGTATAAAGACTGTTTTAAAACCGGTTGTGATGGCTATTCTTGATTCTTAACTGACTGTTTCTGGAATGAACTATAATCCAGAAAGGGGGGGGGGCACTCCTGTGATCCAGTTCTTGAGGCAAGAAGACAACATGCCTTTGACCCAGATTTTGAGGTTGAAAACACACCTTTAACGGAGCCACACCTTCATCTGAAGCCTATGTACAGGGGAAAAGGAAAGGCTTGCTCTTCGTCTGCTTGCCGGCTCCTTGTCAGCACATTCCTTCTAGCTGAGACACCCAGCATGGGGGACTGAGCAGTCATGATTCTTGGACTTCCCATTCGTAACTAGCTGTGGTTGGACTGTCACTATTGTGTGTGTGTGTGTGTGTGGTGTGTTGTGTGTGTGCATGTATCTGTGTATATGTAGATTATACATATATATATATATATATATAAGAGAGAGGAGAGAGAGAGAGAGAGAGGGAGGGAGGGAGGGAGGGAGGGAGGGATGGAGGGAGGTTCATTCCATAGGTTCCGTGACTCTAGAGAACCCTGACTAACACACTGGTAAACTGCCAGTTTTTTTATGGAGCTAGGAATTGAGCCCAAGACCTCACGCAAGTGAAGTAAGTACTCTACCACTCAGCTGTCTTCCCAGAGACAAAGGCAGTTTGAGCACTAACATTTTACAGGGCATCATTTCCAATAACGAATGTATCCAAGAGTATCCCATTGAGAGTTAAACTAGGAGACTGTTCTACTATGAAATGACCCTAAAACAATGGAAATATTTATTGCCATATAACTGGCATCTGAACCCAAGTGAATTCCGGCATTATGATATCCCATTAAAAGATTCTGAGTGTCTAAAACATTTCAAAAGGACACTTTTGAATTATGATTATATATTTACAAAAAGTGATTTGGGCATCCTCAGGATGAGACAGAACAGTTTAAATCCAAGATCTGCCCCCGTCCTTTAACAAATAAAGTGGACTTGGAAGTCAGCATAAGATTCAAATTCCTTTCCCACATACTGACCAGGTACCCTGGGCAACAGCTAAGAGTTAAAAGACACAGACACACACAGATACATGCAGACACACACAGACACACACACCCCACATGTGTTATTCCTATATGTAAAACAAGTAAGTATTTAAAATTAGCATCTTTCATATTTCCCCTTCCTTTCTATAATATTAGTGGCTCCCTCTGAATCGCTACAATAATGAATCTTGATGGCCATGATAGCATACACCTGCAATCCTAGCATTCAAGAGGTTCAAGCAGAAGGGTCAGGAGTTTGATACCAATCCCGGCTACACAGTGAGCTCCAGATCAGCCTGGGCTACATAGTGATACCCTGTATCAAATGCAAAAAAAAAAAAAAAAAGAATCTGTTTCCCAAGTCGTCTCTAGTTTTCTAAATTTGAACCTGGAGAATACATTAGCAGCCTCTGTCAAGCCTGATGCCACACACGAACCATTTCAGTGTGTTTTAAAATACAAATGCTTTCAAAAATATCTTTCGCCAGCAACTTTCCTTCACACGCCCACGGTCCCTTCAACAATCCTTGTGGCCAGATGTGTTTGGGAGTTGGGAAACTGTTTAATTTTAGAATGGTAGCGATGTGTATCTATCAAGTTATTTCAGCCCCGCCATAACGGAGGACAACCACCTATAAGGAGACATCCCGATGTTTCTGTACCCCCGATATGCACGTGAGATAAAGAGTACATGGACTCAAAGCTCTGTAGTAGACACAGCCCCATGATGCCCCCTGAGATGCAGACTCTTCAGTTATCCACTTACACAGTTCTGCATGAAGACAATTTGCATAGAATTTTATGGAAAAGATTCAGAACTATTTCTGTTATTTGGGTATTTTCAGTGAGTTTACCAAGTTAATAAGCACTAATAAGGTTTTTCACTGCCATTAGCTTTGTTGAATACGCCTTTTCAAAAATCAACAAGCAAAGACTACAGGAATGATCTTAGTGCCTCATTCTCTCTTAGTTCCCCAAATTGCCTAGTCAGTCAGTCCCTTCATGAGAGCTGAGTTCACAGCAATCTCTTAAAGGAAAGGGCTCCGTTAATTGATTACAGTTAAACAGTTCATGAGTGTCTCCACACTCAGGCACACCTCTGAGCAACCGCCCGTACTACAAATACCCTATGCAACAGGTATTCTTTTTCTTTTAAATAAAATGCTTTTCATATATATATTCTGATCACAGTTTCCCCTCCCCCATCTCCTTCCGGCCTCCCTGTTCCCCAAGCTCCATTCCCCAACCTCCCCAACCATTTCTTTCTTAGTAAGCAGATGTCAGTTTGAGATAGCTTCTGGGTTAGGCGGGGGCTCGTGTCCGGTTCCCCTCGGTGCTGGAACCCCATCTGGCTTGGCCCTGCGGGTCCAGCACATGCTATTTCAGGCTCTGTGAGTTCACATATGCATCAGACCTGCCGTGTCTAGAAGGCACTGCTTCCATGGTGTCCTCCATCCCATCTAGCATTTACAATCTTTCTGTTTCCTCCTCTGAACAGTTCCCTGTGCCCTGAGCCCTGAGGGGAGAGGTTTATGGAGACGTCCCATTTAGGGCTGAGTGTTCCAAGGTCTCTCACTCTGTTCACACAAAGCAGGTATTCTTGCCAAGCTGGTCCTATGAGTGGAGCGATCCACACACTGCAATTAATGGCAGTTAAAGGTCTGGCTAAGATCTCGCTACTAATAAGTGCTATAGGCTTTAAATACATGTAGTCCAGCTCCACATTCTGCACTGCTAACCACTATGACCAGGCTGCTTCTGTTGGCCAGAGGTGCAATTTAATCAAATATCTTCATTTGGCCTAGGATCCCAAAATTTATAGACTAATTTTTCTGTACAAGTTCATGTACTAATCCTGTTATGTGAACCAATATTTTCTTCTAAGTCAAGTGTCTATTCCCCTAATTTTACACCCTGAACTCCTAACTTCCAGGGTGACGGTAGAAGGGGACCAAGCCTTTGAATCATGACTGGGTCATGAAAATAAACAGAAATTAGTATCCTGAACTGATATCGGATGTGAGTGATCCTTCTGCCAGGGCCACCACAGACAGCATAACAAGGCTGCCATCTGCAAAGCTGGCATGAACATTGACCTTGTACTTGGCAGACCGTGAAACTGAGGAATATACTTCTGTTGGCTACATCACCTATCCTACGGACTTTCATTAGATGAGCTTGAACAACAAGACAAGAGGTGCTGGCCAGTTGTAAGGAGACAGTATTGTCTAGATTCACAGCGATGGTGACAGCAGGCACAAGACCCGCTCAAGCTCAAGCCAGACTGAAATCCCAAACGCAGGAGGGGAGCTAGCTCCCTGTGGTTACTGGCTTTCTCTTTTTCTTCTTTTTTTGTTTTGTTTTGCTTGTTTGTTTGTTTTTATTCGAGACAGGGTTTCTCTGTGTAACAGCCCTAACTGTCCTGGAACTCACTCTGTAGACCAGGCTGGCCTCGAACTCACAGAGATCTGCCTGCCTCTGATTCCAGAGTGCTGGGATTAAAGGCGTGCGTTACCACCGGCAGACCTCTTTTTTTTTTTTAAAGAGAGAAAAAGCGCAAACTTACATGGGTATAGAGTAGAGGATCTGGGAAGAGTTGGGCCATAGTAAAGAATATAATAACAGTATGAAATTCTCAAAAGAATAAATTTTTTTAATTAAGGGATTTTTTTTTAAAAAAGAACATTTTTATTACTCTTTAATTATTTATTTATTTTGTGCCTTACCACTGCCCCAGAGAGGTCTCCCAACTCTAGTTTCCTCTCCCATTCCAAAAGAATTCAACCTATGATCCATAAGATAGTTAACTTTCATTTTCTCTGGGTCTGTTTTCTTTCCCAACTAGTTAACTATTTGCCTGTCCCACTGAATGAACTCTAACATCAGAATCCCTGTTACAAAGAGCGTGTTCTGAGTGATTTTTAAAAAAATCACTAGATTAGTAGTTCTCAAACTTGGAATATAAAACCGTTGAAAATGGGTCCCCACATCCTATCCATAAAAGATTCTGACTCCGTTTTTCTGAATAAGGACCTTAAGTGTATACTTCCAACAGTTTCTCAAGATGATAGTAGTTGTCCAGGGATCATCAACCGTAAAGGGTTGCCCACAATTGAGGACAAGTGTTGGCAGTCATTAAAACTACCCAGGGGCTTAGGGATACCGCTCAGCTGGTAGGTGTCAAAGCTCTGGGTGTGGTCCCCAGCACCACACAAAACACGTGTGCAAGCACGTGACTGCAATCCTGACGTTCAGGAAGTGGACGGAAGAAGAGATCGGATGCTCAAGGTCATCTTTGGCGTCTTTGGTTAGGTGAGGAGTTCGAGGCTAGCCTGAGTTACGAGATGCTATTTAACAACAACAACAAAAAAAAAAGGCACCTTTTCTGTTTTCCTTTCATTATTTTAGCTGCAATCAGTCATAAGTATGCTAAGGCTTCAGAAGAGGCTTGCTGTAGTGGTATTCGCCTGAGGATCAGGAAAGTTAAACAGCCACCCCGGCCAGCCTTACAGACCAGGCAGCAGGAACACACACCTTTAATCCCAGTAGCCACACTAGCTTGGCATAGAAACCAGGCGGTAGTGGTGCACGCCTTTAATCCCAGAACTAGAGAGGAATATAACATGATGGGAGGGGACAGCTCTCAGACACAACCTCATTCTGAGATTTCCTGGAGGCAGGATCGCCATTTTCGGTCTGAGGTAGAGGTAAGAGTTAATGGCTGGCTGCTTTGCTTTTCAAACCTTCAGGTTGAACCCCAATTTCAGTCCCTGAGTTTTTAATTAAATCGTGCTTCAGCTTGCCCCTAGTTTGCTGTGCTGTGGTAAGAAGGTCTGGCTTGAGACCAACATCAAAGTCAACTCTATAGAAAGATCAAGAAGCTGATCAAAGATCGGCTGATCACCTACAGTCCCGTGGCTCTAGCTTCCCAGGCACAATACTAGACAACCCCTTTGGTTCTCTGGAAACGTGGGCACAGGGACACGGGTGAGTGGATGAATGTTGTCAATGCCAGAATGCCCAAGGAGATAAACTGGATGAAGAAGATGCAAATCTTGCAGCAGGCTATTCAGGAAATACCATAAATTTAAAATGTATTACCACATGTGTTACAGACTAACCTGAAGGTAAAGGAGTGTGTGTAAAGACAAAATAAAAAGACAAAACAAAACAAAAATGTATTCTCCTGGAATATATCCAAGCACTGGAGGCAGAAAGGGCCTGAATGAAGATTTTGGCTGACCAGGCCAGGCCTGCAGGACTAAGACCAAGGAAGTATGCAAAGCCCTAGAAAAGAACCTAATGTCTAAGACCTGGATCATGAAGTGATGAAGAAATGAAGCTTTCCTTGTGTATCTCTACATGTATAGGGAACTAAGTGGTGGATCACATAGCTCAGCCATTGAAATAAGATATGCCTTTGAAAAACCAACAGTTTAAAAAAAAACTCAAGTATAATTATAATATGCAGCCATGGTTGAGACTACTAAACACAACTTTGCCTACCTGGAATAACTTGTCATGAAAGGTAAATGTCATTGTTCTTCAGATAGTCTATGATCTATGGAATCTCTCTTTTTAATATTGAAAAGAGATTTTTCTAGACATTGCCCAGTGGCGATCAACAAGAGAAAAAGCCTGGCCTCTCCATCCTACTGCCTCCCAAGATTGTTTTTGCAGATGGAAGGACAGGTTAACATCTGTTTCCTCTCTCAAATCCTCTGGTATTCAAACCCATGGCCGTGTGTAATCATTTAACTAAAATATCTCTTAAAAAATTCCAGAAGGGCAGTTCCAAAGCCATGTCACCAGCTGTCATTATTGAATATTGATTCATTTGATAAACTGTATGAAAGTGAAATGATCTGATCTTTAATACAAGGTAGAAAGTTGAGAGGAACTGGAATATTCTGTGACTTTATTAAGCCTTATCTTCTGATATAAAATAAACTATTGACTTCTGTGACCGGACCAAGGCTAGACCAAAGACCAAAGGAGGAGCGGGGCATTCCAGTCTTGAGAAATGGCTCAGCAGTTAAGAGTGCTCGTTGTGAGCCGGGCGATGGTGGCACATGCCTTTAATCCCAGCACTCGGGAGGCAGAGGCAGGCGGATCTCTGTGAGTTCGAGGCCAGCCTGGTCTACAAGAGCTAGTTCCAGGCCAGGCTCTAAAAAAGCTGCAGAGAAACCCTGTCTCGAAAAACCAAAAAAAAAAAAAAAAAAAAAAAAAGAGTGCTCGTTGTTCTTGCAGAAGACCCCCAAGTTCAGTTCCCAGCACCCACGTAGTAGAAATAACTACCTGTAACTCCAGATTCAGGGACTCGGATTCTCTCTTCTGACCTCCACAGGTACCAGACATGTACATGGTACACCGGCAGACATGCAAGCCAAACACCCATGTAGTAAGAGGAGCGGGCTGCATCCCGCCGGGCTCCCAGCCGCCTGGCTAGCTTAACCCCCGAAATAACCACACAGAAATTGCATTAATTTAATCACTGACTGGCCATTAGCTCTAGCCTCTTATTGGCTAACTCTCACATCTTGATTCAACCCATTTCTAATAATCTGTATGTCACCACGAGGTCGTGGCTTACCGGGAGAGACTCTAACCTACATCCGTCTTAGGCCGGGGATTCATGGCATCTGCCACTCTGCCCTTCTTCCCAGAATTCTATTCTGTCTTCCCCGCCTACCTGAGTTCTGCCCTATCAACTAGGCCAAGGCAGTTTCTTTAATAACCAATGAAAACAACACAAATACAGAAGGACCTCCTACACCACACCCATATAAAAAAAACCATAGCCGGGCGGTGGTGGCGCACGCCTTTAATCCCAGCACTTGGGAGGCAGAGGCAGGCGGATCTCTGCAAGTTCGAGGCCAGCCTGGTCTACAAGAGCTAGTTCCAGGACAGGCTCTAGAAACTACAGTGAAACCCTGTCTCGAAAAACCAAAAAAAAAAAAAAAAAACCATAAATAAATCTTTAAAAGAACAAAAGGAGGATGTAGTAGACTTGTGAAAGCTAGATCCCGAGAGGAAGAAAATAATGGGGGGCTAGGTAACTCAAGTGGCAGTGGAGATACCAGCTCTCCATGGAAGAATGTTGACTGAGGATAACATCAGCCATCGGACAACTACAGATCAGACTTCAGTTATTACAAACTGAAAAATGTCATGCGAAAAGGGAGGGATACCATGCTGTTTACAGTAGAAAACTCAGAAACTTCCATGGTCAACACCACACATTATCAACAAGGTCCTTCGTTATTAACTAATGGTTTGCTTTTGTTCTTTCTTGCTTGAGTGTCTGGAATCTCTCAAGAAAGTTTAGTGAATACGAGTTCATGGTTTCAAGTTATCCTCTCAGTACGGGGGGAAGGGAGGGAGGAAGGGAGGGAGGGAGGGAGGGAGGGAGGGAGGGAGGGAGGGAGGGAAATAGACCCATACCTCTTATTTTACAGTAATGTTGAAAAGCTATCAAAAAAACTCCTGTCAGCCATTTGACGCTCCATCGTGTGCTATGGCTTGGGACCAAGCACGCTGAGGAATGGGTTTTGGCATCATTGTTAATCGAATTAAAGGCCTTAAACTCAGCACATTTAGTAATGTACATCTTCAGTGAAGAATGCTCAAAAACATACCTGCCACTGAAGTATTTTCATTTGTGTGTGTGTGTGTGTGTGTGTGTGTGTGTATGTATGTATCTATGTATGTATGTTTGCTCCCTGAATAAAATCTCCTTGTTGTCTTTATTCCCAAAAGGCGCTCCTTGTGAAAGAACCCCTGGTTCTCCTTACAGGCAGCAGGTGATACACCCTGTTTCTTCCTTAGCTCCTCACTCACCCCAAGGAAAACATTGAGTCTAGCTGACTACAGAGGCAGGACACAATGCAGTAAGGAGCTAAGTAAGGGCTGGGTGGCCTAAGGCATATTAACTTATGTACTGAAACTCATGGCTCAGGTTGGGTCCACAGTCATCCATCTGGAGGCTGAATTTCACAGCTTGCCAAAACCCATTCTTGGGCAATCTGGCATTTAATATTTATACTCTGTGTATTTATCTATTTATAGCAAAAGCTATGGAAAAATGAGAAAAATCAAAACATGCGATCACAGGGCCTCACTGGATCTGTGCGGTAAGACTATACACTGGATGATCTACTAATAACTAGAGTTCAGTAAGAATCCCCAGGTTTCCCTGCTGTAGGACGGACTCACTGTTGATACCCAGGGCTCTTCTTGGGTCAAATGCAAAGGGGCACGTGCTTAGCATGCGAGGGTTCTCACTTCAATAAGTCTGGAGGATGCTCTCAGCAGCAACCGTACGACCCATCAGCACCTTCATTCTTCCAAGGTGGCTTTATCCACACTTCCCTTTGTCAGACCTCATTGGCTATCTCTCCATGCACTACCTCTCCGTGGCTGCAGAACCTGGATGGTTCAGAGAGCTCTGTTCTCCCACCTGCCTCAGGAACAGGCAAACTCATCCGAGCCCCAGGGTAAGCTTTATGGACAGCAACTAGTCGCCCGGGAACCTCTTCCTTCTCAAAGTTGCTCCAGCAAGTAGACTGGCTCAGTTCTGGGCAAGAAAATTGTTAAGTTTTGTTTAACAGTGTTGCTACAGTTGGTCTCACCAAAAGGCTGAGAGTGTGGCAGGACACACAGGGCCTGCTCAGGTCTAAGCCAGATGGGGTCCCAGCTCTGAGAGGAGAAAGTGGACCAGATAAAGGAAATGGGACCCTGCCTTTCACACATGGCTCTGCCTAGCCTCTGGAGACACAGTTATACTAGGTAAGAAACCTAATGAACAATATTACACATGTACGACTCTTTTCTCACTTTTAGCTCAAAGCAGTATCAAAAGAAGCGATAGAGGAACAATTTCATAAAACAAATAAAAACACCACTTACTAAAACTAAAAAGTAGTATCAAATATAGAGATCTAGAAAATTTTGATACTCAAAAACAATGACAGTTAGCTTACCAAAGATTTAACAACAAAAATCCCAATGTTATGTATGTATGTATGTATGTATGTATGTATGTATGTATTTTAGGGTGTTTTGTTTTTGTTTTAGGCAGGATCTTACTATGTATCTCTGGGTGATGCAATACTCACTATATAGCCCTAAACTTATAGCAATTCTCCTGTACCGGCCTCCCAAGTACTAAGAGTATAGGAATGTATTTTTAGTTTTTTTTTCAGTCAGTGTTTACAATGTAGCCCAGGCTGACCTGAAACTTCCAATCCCCCTGCCAGCCTCCCAAGTAGAATTAGAGGAATACGCCACTAAGCCCACTTCAGGCACTAACACTTAGTCTCTAAGTGCCTGGTGTGATTTCTCACAGTGCTACTAAAATACTGTCTCCCAGCCCTGGACTTTATACAAGTGCTTTCTCCGTTTAAAAAAAATGTCCCAGATATATCTTACACAGCTTAAAACCCAAGTGGAGAAATAAAATCAACTTTTTGTAAAGCTTTATCTGAAATCTTTTCTCAACAATATATTTTGTTTTTTCAGGAGCAGTTTGATTTGACTTTGGCTTTGGTAATATATTAATATCTTTGATTTTGAGACAAAGACTATTTAACAATGCTGGCCCTGAACTCTCCAGATCAAGTGAACCTTCCTCCTTAGCTTCCCAAACAAATGGGAATAAAAAGGAGTTCACCACCAGAGGCCACTGTCCATCCAAGGCCTCCGCAGCCATATCATAAAATTAAGTTACACTGACTATATCTAAGAAATCCAATTAATTGTATCCAATAAAGCCCATACTGTCCATCTATACTACTATAGCTGCTGATAATTTGCAATGTCAATCATTTGGCATCTTGTTGAAAGACAGCAGAGAATGCTGATGATGCAGTGTTCGATATGTCCCCTAATCACTGTAAAAACCGAAAAGAGAACCTTTTCAATTCTGCAAAAACATTTAATTACTGTGTATGCTTCGATGTTTCACATTAAAAGTACTGAATGAATCTACCAACTACATTTTCAACTCATCTAATAAACGTGTGACACTAAAATATATAAAGCAACAATTTCAAAATAAACATAGTATTTCTATGACAATTTCCTTGAAAACCTAACCATAGTCTTGCTTTTATTAAACAATTTTGTATTTTTATTTACAAATTTAAGTAATATGCTCATAAGCATGCTATCATCTCCAGAGTTTCCTATTAACCACATAGATAGTAATGCTTAAAATATCTATAAGTAACAGCTGCATTTTCTTCTTGGTATATTTGTGTGTTTGTTTATTAATTTGGGTTCTGTTGTTATGTTTTTGAGACAGCAACTCTCTACAAAGTCCTGGCTATCCTGGAACTCACTATATAGACCAGGCTGACCTTGAACGCTCAGATAGCCACCCACCTCTACCTCCTTGTGCCATCATGTCTGGCCCTGTTCTTTTTATTAGCACGTATTACTAGTATAAAGTAACAGGCTTTGCTATGGAATGCCTATGGATGATATTCCCATTCTGTGAGGAATAGAATCTGGTTAGATAGCCCAGGTAGACCTAAAACATACAACTCACCACTCTCTCACCTGTTTCCTGAGTGAGAAAACTATAGTAAGATGCCATTATTCCAGGCAGTAATGCTACATTTTTATAATAAATAAGAAAACAAAGTTTACATGAACCAATGATACAAAGATGTGCAGGGTACGGTCCCACTCTGGGCCTCACCCACTCGTCCACACCCGAGAATTCTGTGTTCCACACTCCAAAAAAAAAAAAAAAAATGTTCGTCCTGTTGACTCTAGTAAAACCTCAACCCATTCCTTCAGAAATAGCTTCCCAGGCCCTAACTTTAGTATTTGGTCTCTGTGGTCGACCATTCTCTGGCTCATTAGCAGGCATTTCCAATGGTCTTTCCAGTGCCCCCAATCCAATTCAATTCAATTCTCTTTATTCTGGGCTTTGAAGCCAAAGGCAGTCCCACTAACAACCAAAGCCACCCTGCGTTGAGTTCAAGAAATCTCCTGCTTTTGAGAGAAAACTACACCTATACTTAAAACATCTTAGAGTGGGGGGGGGGCACAATTTAAAACTGAAACCCTTCACCATGATGATGATGATGAGGATGATGATGATGATGATGATGATGACTGGGAAGAGAATAATGAAAGCAGGCCAGCAGTACAGAACTACAATCCCACCCACTTGGAAGGATGAAGCAGGAGGTTTGGAGGAAATTTGAGGCCAGCTGTGGTACATACGAAAACCCTGTTTGGAAAAAAAAAAAAAAAACAGAAAAAAAGAAACAAACCAAAAAGAAAAAAACAGAAGAAATGAACTATGTTTCAGCTAAAGCTAAAATATATGAGGGCCACACAAAGTTCCTTAGGATAGTCTATAAATGGGAGACTCTTACCCTGTAAAGTTTCAAAAGCTCTATATATATATTTCAAAGGAATAGTTCCATTATGAATCAAAGAAACATAATAAGATCATAGCACTAAAAATATAGAACCCTTTCCAGACTTGCAACAGGCGCAATACCAAAACCCTAAAGCCTTAGTAATTATTTATACTAGACATAGCATTTGCAGAAAGAAACTCCTGCCATCCCACCAGTAAAACCTCAAAAGTCCACTAAGGGAAACAGTTGAGCATGTCTCTAGCAATTAAAGAAAGGTACTGTATGACCCAACAATTTCGCTTTTGGATATCTACTAAAAGAAAACTATAAAGTTGTGCATGAAAATGTCCAGAGTAACATAAAGGATGAACTACACATAGACACAGCACACATGCACAGAGAGAGAAGGGAAGGATGAATTACACATAGACACAGAACACATGCACAGAGAGAGAGGGGAGGGATGCATGCACACAAACCCCACACAAACACATGCAAAGCAAAAACCAAAAGAGCTGGAATGAAGTACTGGCACAAGCTACATCCTACATGAACTGCATAAGCCTGCCAGCTGAAGGAAATAAGGCAAGGGACACATATATCATACTTATGGGCGGGGGCAATTTATCAAGAAAAAGTATATTAGTTATTGACTAGGAGCTATAGACAGAAATGGAAATTAAATCTAAATGGGGAAAGAATCTTATCGGAGGAATTCAGATGTTTTTTTATAACTGATTTGCAGTGCCTGGGCACAGTAGGAGACACCTGTAATTCCTGCACTCGGGAGGCAGAGGCAGGAGGATCACAAGTTAGAAGCCAACCAAGACTACAGAGCAAGTTTGGGACAGCCTGAGACAACCCTGTCTCCAAAAAAAAAAATAAATAAATAAACAAACCTTGGTTAACAATGACAATTATATCACTCGGTAAAGTTATTTTAAAAATCATTGAATAATTACATTTGAAATGAGTGAATTTTATGAACAATAAAATACGCCTTAAGATAATCATTACACTCACATAAAGGCACTTCTATTACTTTAAGTATTGTTATGATTAGACTAGCCCTGGTAAATAATCACATTCTGCCCAGTGAGTACTACAGATAGTCCCGTTACCAAAAGATATGAGACAATGCTATTGCCACCAAATAAAGCTATTCAGAACTAAGCACAGATATATTCACAGTTACCTAAATTACTTTGAGTCAATATTTAAAGTTATATATATAAAACTTTAATATCTAATATATATACATACACGTATACACACACATTTCGATGTCTTTGTATTTATCTTGAGCACTATAAGAAAGGATTTTTGGGGGATCAAGGTCTCTCCTTGATCTCACTGTTGAGTTCAGGCTGGCTGTGCATTCTGGATCTTCCTGCCCTAGCCTCTGCAGTGCTGGGGTACAGGCATGCTTCACCAACTCCGGATCTCTGGGATCCTTTTTAAGACTTAAATTCTTGACAGGTAAATTTTTGGTGTTTTATTGGTGTACAAGGTTTGTTTGTGTGGTGTTTTTACTTGTTTTTAAGCCAACTTTGGGAAATTATTTTTTCCAGGTTGCCCTCCTTACAAAAGAACAATAAAGAGCATGGTGACAACCCTGTATGTCAGTTTGTTTGCTTGTTGCAGGGGTAAGACACAGACCAAAAGCAACTTGAAGGGGGAAGCATTTATTTGGCTTACCCATCCATGTCCCGGTCCATCACTGAGGGAGGCCAGGGTCCATCACTGAGGGAGGCCAGAGCCGGAACTGAAGCAGAGACACGGAGAAAGGCCGAGGCGCACTCAGCTTGCTCCCTTAGACCACTTAAGTCTACATGGCCAAGAGTGGCACTGCCCACAGTTGACCAAACCCTCCCACAGCAATCATTAATCACAAAAGTGCCCTACAGAGCTTCCCACGAGCCAATCTCATAGAACGATTCCTCAATCGAGGCTTCCTCTCCGCAGGAGTCCCTAGTTTGTGTCAAGTTGACAAGAAATAAATAAAGAAGTAACCAGCACACCCTGCATATCTTCAGAGACATCACTCTAAAATTTCAGTATCGAGTAACTGAAACTGAATTATCACAAGCCAATGAGGGAATAAGTCAATAATGCAACAAAGTATAAAGAAATCAATAACCCACGCTTTGCAACTTCTTTCTGTGCTCTAAGAGGCCCCAGATAGTTTGGCTCCTTTTTGTTTTTGACCTCATCTGATGACACATTGACTCCCAGTTTCACGGCCTTCAGCTATCCTTCCTTCTCTCAACCATGCAAGGCTTATTTTTGGCTTCACTTTTGCTGTTGGTCCTTCTGCTTGGGGGCCCTTTGCATTTAAATATCACCCTTCATATAGATGGCATGACCTAACAGTAACTGTTAACTATCACCTCCATCCCTATGCCAGGGCTCCGCTAACAATAAGGCCACTCTCTGGCATTACCTTATTTAACAAGTTTATGGCCTTTCTGGCCAGAAGGCAAGCTCTTCAAAATGAAAACACTTACTTTCTTCTGGTCTCCCAAGCTCTCGGGTTCCAGAAGAACTCTCAGAAATACCCAGGGGATTACAAATGTGTGTGTGTATATATATGTCTATCTGCATGTATATAAGCTAAGCATGTCTACATGTATACATGTACATGTCTGTACATATACATGTGCATACATGCTTGAGTACATATGTAAAATGAAAATAAGAATCTTAAGTTTTTCAACAAAGATGTGTTTTCTACACAATAGTAAACGTATATATGAATGAATATTCAAATAATGAATTACTAGAAGAGCAAAATAGTCATTGATTGATTTACTAATAACAGTGAAAGGTCTGCTATTTATTTATTTTGGGTTTTTTTGGGTTTTGTTTGTTTGTTTGTTTGTTTGAAAATGTTGGGTCGTACAGTCAACCCTGTGGTTTTCTCCAGTGAGGGCTGCTTTCTCCACCCGTTTGTCTAGGAGGAGTGTATCGACCAAGTCCTGCTTCATCAGACTCAGCCTTCTTGGTCCTCCAGTGCTATTTATTATTATAAAACATCATCATTTAATTATACTCTTATCCTCAGCATTTATTTCAATCATCGGCATTAACTACTTTATAAGTGGAGCATAGTCAAATTAATGAGGACTTGCAGAACTAGCTTTTGAGTCCAGTTGAATTTCATATCCTGTCTTTTATCTACCAGGACTCTGATTTTTCCCAGAAATTCAAGGTCCCAGTGGAAAGCAGGCAAAGGGTGACGAAATGTCGGGTGACTCCCCCAAATAAAAGACTGCACTTGCCCATTTCAACAGAACCTGAATCTGAGTGCTCTTTCCCTGACCTTGCCTCAGCCTCCCCATTCCCACCCCTGCTGTCTCCAGGACACCTCCCTTTCTGCATGGTTAGCCCACCTGCTGAGTTCTGGGTGTCATCCCCCACTGTGAAACAGGGAATAAAATGATTGGAATAAGAATCACAGAGTAACAGAAAAATTATTTTGATGTTATCGAAATAAAAAAAAGGAGATGATCCACAATAAAGAAAAAAATAAGAAAGCACTCTATTTTGACAGGTTTGACAGGTGACCATCATTAAAGCTCCGGGAGCTGAAGAGAAAACCCTTCCCACTACCCTTGCCTCTCCATGAGGCATTTAATTATTCGCTTACTGAATAACAATGGAGTAGCTCACAGGAAAAGATGTAGCCTGAGTAGCTCAGAGAATATGATTAGATGTTCTTTCAAGCCCTCTTCTTTCTAGGGAATATTTCACAGTAAAATACAGCACCCTTTGCTGACCTTTGGAAGGTTCTGTGTAGCCTCAGAACCAACATGAGCAGAGCAAATCATATGCTTGGTGTTATTAATGTATCTGTCCTAAGAGTGAAATTTCATAGCCATGACCCCTGAAGGAAACTACCTCCCACACTTCATAACTGACAAAGCAGGAACTGGCTGTACTTCTTGCTTTTAGCCTTTCTGTATTTTTAAACCACTTCTACAGAACTACAACCCAAAGGGTGAACAAACTCTTGTATAATCTGGTTATAGAAAATCTGGTTTAATGAATATTTTGAAGGAATGTTATGTAACAATTCATTTTCTTCAATTCCCATCTTAAAATAAGTCTTATTGGATCTATTCTGCAACTGATATCCAACTACATACAGACTTAATTATCCCCTAGTTAAAAAAAATGTTTTTTGACTAGTTCCACAGGCCTAGAATTGCTTCATGAGAGAGCAGGGAGGAAAACTTGCGGGAACGGGATAGTCGAGATAGAGGAAGGACAGAGGGAGATCAAAGAAAGAGATATCTTTGATTGAGGGAGCCATTACAGGGCTAGCAAGTGCAAGAAACCTGGCACTAGAGAAATTTCCAGGAATCCACAAGGATGACCCCAGCTAAGACTCTAAGCAATAGAGGAGAGGGTGCCCGAGCTGGCCTTGCACTGTAGTCAGATTGATGGCTATCTTAAATGCCATCTTGGAACCTGCATCCAATAACTGATGGAAGCAGATGCAGAGATTCACAGTGGAGCACTGGGCTGAGCTCCCAAAGTCTAGTCAAAGAGAGGGTGAAGCGATAATATGAGCAAAGGGGTCAAGACCATGATGGGGATACCCACTTAAACAGCTGACCTGAGCTAATGGGAACTCACCAACTCCAGCCTGACATCAGGGGAACCAGCAAAGGACCAAACTAAGCCCTCTGAATGTGGGTGACAGTTGTATGACTGGGGCAGACTGTGGGGCCACTGGCAGTGAGACCAGGATTTGCCCCTACTGTTTACTCTGGCTGTTTGAAACCCATTCTCTTTGGAGGGATACCTTGCTCATCCTAGATATAGTGGGGAGGGCCTTGGTACTGCCTCAAAGCAATGTGCTAGACTTCGGGGACTTCCTATGAGAAACCTTACCCTCTCTGAGGACTGAATAGAGGGTGGGGTGATGGGGGTGGAGGGAGTAGGAAAAGGGGAGGGAATGGGAACTGGGATTGGTATGAAAAATGAGAAAAGATAGGTTTTTTAAAAATAAATAAATAAAAATGGAATACAATTAGCTTGATGACTGCATGGATTATTAAATAAAAGTTGCAGTGCAGGGCATGGGATTCCTCCCTACAAGTTACTGGTCAGAGAGGTCCCAGAGGTCTGAAAAACGACCAGACTATGGTTATTATGCCCTTACTTATTATTATCTAATTATGCTCTTATCCTCACCACTTACAAGGATTTACTGGATGCTGAGACCATATTGATGAAAGCAACACACATCCTTTGGCTGTCACACATAGAGAAGCTGTTAATGAAAACATGAACAAGAAAGTTCCTCCCGGATGGCCAGCTTACGTAATGTTGGAAGATGCCATGCAGGCTGGTGGGGGAGAAACTGCACCAATGGTCTTACCCAGGGCTGGACTATGCATGCTGCAGTCCCAACCTGCCAGGCATGGTGTACCCAATGGTGCAAAACTGGCATAGCTGTTATGGGATAAGGAATAACTTTCTAACTGGATTTCAAGTCTGCTCCACAAAGTGTAATTTCTTTTCTGGTACTGTGATCCTGGTCAAAAGTTCTGAGCTGGGAGGCAAAGGGTCCTGAAAAGAACCCTCTACTTTTATTTTGCTAAATGGTCATTCTGCTAAAGTGCTTTCTAAATATTTGTGTTAAAACCTTGGCTGCACTTAACTTTGGTCATAGAAGCTTCTTTTTCAGTGGTCAGCAGTCAACAGAAAGATGCATGTGCCCGGCCAGTGCTGAGAACATGGGACGGACGGACCAGCCCTAAACAGGATATCTACATTACTATCCCCCATCCCTCCATACACATATACTCAGGGAACACCTTGGAAGATGAGGTAGAAAGAAGTAAGAGGTGGAAGATGGGGAAGAACGCTGGGAGAGGACGTCCTCTAGACTGTGGCAGCTTGAATAAGAATGACCCCGTATATTAGGCTCACACATTGGAGTGCTTAGTCACCAGGGAGTGGCACTGTTTGAGAAGGATTAGAAGGTGTGTGACGATGTTGAAGGAAATGCGTCCCTAGAGGTGGGCTTGGGGGTCTCGAAAAGCTCACAGCAGACCAGGCATTCTCTCTGCCTGCTGCCTGCAGATTAGGATGTAGAAATCTCAGCTACCTCTCCAGCATCAAGTATGCTTGCCTGAACGCCATGCTCCACACCATGATGATAATGGGCTCAACATCTGGAACCGCAGTCAGCCCCCAATTCAATGATTCCTTGTATAAGAGCTGCTTTGGTCATGGTATCTCTTCACAACAACAGAACAGTGACCAAGGTGTGACCTGGAATAGTTATTTTACCCATGAGCTCACAGTAGCTGTAGTGACCTGCATAAGATCAAGCAGTCAACATTCCAGGATAGGCATATAGGTGATTATTAAACAGTTATTATTAAACAGTTATTTGTAGTTAATAGTTGCTGAGGCAGGGACAGTCTTTTTTGAGATGTGGCCACTGGAAGGGTTTCTAGGTTCCCGTGGATGGCCCCATACCCATACATATATGGATAGTACTAGCTGGATTTAGTGGATAAAAAGTTGGGAAA
Organism: Arvicola amphibius; assembly: GCF_903992535.2. Taxonomy (NCBI): domain Eukaryota; kingdom Metazoa; phylum Chordata; class Mammalia; order Rodentia; family Cricetidae; genus Arvicola; species Arvicola amphibius. The sequence continues at coordinate 12,462,157 of NC_052064.1, forward strand.
AGAATATGTTGAGGTGCTATGAGGAATATAGAGGGAGGAGGTGTGGAAAAACAAATTAATATGATCATATTTCATTGTACACATGAATGAAATTCAAAAATAATTAAAGAAAATAGCTACCCACCACCAACATTGAGAAAAGATCCCAGGCCAAAAAGAAAATGTCTAACATTTTCATGCCAGTATCTTTTTTAAAAAAAAAAAAAAAACTACTTTTCTCTCAGTATTATAACCACATTATTCATGTTCTGATAAATATGGCCATATGAGTTTCTTCCTCAGAAAATGAAAGTTTTTGCACCAGAATTCTTTGAAGAACATGAGGAAGTTGGGCCCGGCCTGGAACAATAGCTCATCGGGCAGAGGTGCCTGCCAGCAAGCCTGAGGATCTGACATGGATTGATGGGACCCACGCGGGGAGAACCAGCTTCCACTAGTTGTCCTCTGACCTCTACACGAGCACCACAGCAGGCACCTGGGGGGAGTACATATGTGTGTGCACACACAGATCCCAAGGAATGACCTCTGAGGCTGCACACCCAGCTGCACACTGTGTACACACGAGCATGTACACACACATACAGAAAGAGAAAAGACTTTTACTGCGGTAAGTATATCTTCATAATCTATCATTCATAGGACGCGCGAGTCATACAGATTCTTATGCAAAATGCTGGAAGAACTCCTATCTTCTATTACATACTGGTAAAAGTTATATATCTACTAAAGCCATTCAACTTCTAATGCACATTTATTAATTATTATTACCAACATTAACACCTTGAAGTCACTAGATAGCATAATTACAGCAAAGACAACTTGGCAAGCACTTACTGGTTTAGCCGGACATCAAGAATGAACGATGTTCCAAAGGCATCCACCTGGAAGCTTGCCTTGTCCACATGAGTCAACTGCAATATCAAAAAGGTAGAGCATATTTATAGTCAGTGGTGGTGACTTCTTATGTGAGTATTTCTTATGGTCATCCTGAAAGACTCATCGTATCACAAATGAGAAAGCAATTCAACAAGGAGGATAAATGACAGCATAGCAAAACAAAATTGTGTGCCTTCTTGGAAACCAAGCAGTCACCAATCAAGTTAATTACCATCCAGTCAAGGAGACAAGGGCCCTACCTTCCTGCTTTGTCTCATCTTGAAACAATGCATATCCAACTTTACTTCATAAACTTACTCCCTAGTTGCTGTGGAATAATCCTTTGTACATTGTAAAGATTCGCCACTCTGATTGGTTTAATACAAAGATGTTAGACAGTAAGTATAGGAGGGACAGAGGACTCTGGAAGAAAGAAGGCAAAGTAAGAGGAATCGCCAACCAGACACAAAGGAAGCAAGATGTGTACAAAATGAGGTAACAAGCCATGAGCCAAGTCATAGAACTTAGGTAAGAAATATGGGTCAATTTAAATGTAAGAGCTAGTTAGTAATAAGCCTAAGCAACTGTCAAAGCACTTATACTTAATATTATATTTAGGAACGGTTGCCAAGGCACAGAGAAAGTCTGCCTATAAATGGCACCCATCTGTTCAGCAACCACATCCACATAAAACCTGAGAGAGCTTGGGAAAGGGTTCTAGACCCACAGAAATGGAGTCAAGAGCCATTTCCTAGTCTCATGTCTCTAGCGCTGGCCACAACACTGGGATGCATCTCCTGGTTGCTGCCTGCAGACCTGAGCAGCCAGTGCATGATGAGCTAAGCTAGGTGGTGGGTTCCTGCTAGCCGCAGTACAGAAAAGCATCCTGGCAGCCATTTGTGGGAGGGCAAGCTCCAAAGCAGAGGTGGAAATCCTAGCCATGCCACTTAAGCAGTTTACAGGCTCATGTGGTCCGAAGAGAGATTACAGATACTCAATAAAGACAGATTCAGACAAACAAAAAAACAACAACAAAAAAAAAACTCTGAACCACCAGTTACAGTGTGTTTAAGAATATACATAGGCTTGAGAGAGAGAAGAGAAAGAGTATATACGGTTTTAGACTGAAAACATAGTTTTAAAATAATACGGTCCTTAAAAAGGAATAGAGTAATAAAAAAAATATAGGCCACATAAAGACGGAAAATACGGAGAGTCTGGATTCTGTAAGTTATTGTGCTGTATTTAGATTTTCTGATTGCTAATGGAAAAACAACAGCTGCTAAAACACATTGGATTACAGAAACTGCTGGATTAAACCAACCTATGTATTTTGAGCCCCTGTCTCGAAAAACCAAAAAAAAAAAAAAAAAAAAAAGAAAAAGAAAAAGAAAATGCCTTGACTTCACACTCAGTACACCCAGGACTAGGTGAAGAGAGAGGGCCCAATGAGCAATCATAAAGCAACAAGATGATTCTCCTACTGGACAGGATTTGAAAGAATGTGGGCTGGGGAATCCTGCTCTGCAGGCGGGGCAACACCAGCCTCCTCTAATCGGAAGACAAGGGGTTCACAGGGCACTTCAGCCCCTTCACTCGGGCAAACCTAACTCCCCTCACTCTTCTCAGATAACTCCGACTCCCACCGAGCCCTGGTTTCCTCTGTCTTTTCCCAGGGTCCTCAGAGTTGCACCTTACTCTCAGCTCTACCGCTGCCACACACCACAATCCCCTGATCCTCCCAGGACCCATGCTGAAAGCCCAGTGTAAGCTGCACATTTTCTACTCGACCAAAGAGCTCCATCCTGCCCCCGCATTGTGAGATGCTCCTCAGCTGTCTCCCAGTACCCAAGCAAAGTGCTCTAGGCCCCTGAGCCCCTCCCAAGTGCCCAGGCATAGGGCTCTAGGCTCCCGAGCCCCTCCCAAGTGCCCAGGCATAGGGCTCTAGGCTCCTGAGCCCCTACTGCATCTTTCCCACGCCTACTTCTTTTATCTGCTCTTTGACTCACATCACATGTATCTTTTATTCACTACCCCTGCTGGAAGCTTTCCGAACCACTCTTGACCTGGTCGGTTTCCTGAAAGCAACCCCATCTGCTTTTCAGGACTCAGGTCCGCAGCCCTCCTTGAATCTGCCACAGAGGCCCTAAGAGAAGAGCACAGGCGGGGTGGTTCAAACAGCAGAGATCTTTGTATTCACAATTCCGGAGGGCAGACGTCCACGGACAAGGGCTGGCAGACTAGGCTTCTCGCAAGGCCTCCCTGTGGTCTCACCATGCCCTCACATGCTCTGTGCACCCTCGGTCACTTCCCCTTCTGACGATCTGAGTCCTCTTGGATTAGGGACGCCCGGCCTGATAACCTCCTCTTTTAAAGTCCTGTCTTCATGTACACTGGGGGTGACAGCTCCTACACATGAATTTTCGGTCACCAGCACTCCTCTGCCGTGAAGTCTCCCATCTCCTCACTGCAAGCGAGGGCGACCCCTGAGACTCGGTGCTGCGCACATCAGGAACTCACTCAGTGTTTCCTGAGTGGGTCCTAGAGGCTGTTTCACTAATCACCTAGGTGCATAAGTGAACAGCGATACAACTACCAATTACCTGCTTACGACACGCAGTCTTCCCATTAGGCCTGCTCGCTCTTGATGCCAAGTCAAGAGAGTCCTTCCTGACTAAAAGCGCTTCGGGTTTCCTTAAGTTAAGACTACGTTTTGGAAAGAGCATCAGAAAGCTCTGCTTGCCAGAACTGATGTCTCAATTAAAATGAACCTTTCCCTCCTCCATCCTCCCAAGGCCCTTGTGTGACTATACCAGCTTTTTATCCCTGTCTCCTCGGATTACAAATGCTAGCACAGTAAGTCTGTGGTGAACAGGCCACATTGGGGTGATGGCTCAGACCAAGGGAGAATGCTACCATTATTTTTAGCAAAGTATTTACTGTTTGCATTATTTCTAATATTTGTTCCTTTTTAATTAACATGCCATAATTGTATATCTGTATGAGGTATAATGTAATATTTCAAAACACAAAACATTTATAAAATCTTAACAGGGCCGGGCGGTGGTGGCGCACGCCTTTAATCCCAGCACTCGGGAGGCAGAGGCAGGCGGATCTCTGCAAGTTCGAGGCCAGCCTGGTCTACAAGAGCTAGTTCCAGGACAGGCTCTAGAAACTACAGGGAAACCCTGTCTCAAAAAAAAAAAAAAAAAATCTTACCAAGGTAATTAGCATTTCCATTTCCTTAGCATTTCTTAAACTTTGGCGCCTCTGAGCTCTTCTCTTACACTTTTTCATGAAATACATAAGGGCTCACCGTGAGCACCATCATCTACAGTGCGACAGGACACTGTTGGTCATCCCTCTGTCGTGTGGTTTGTGCCTGCTATCCCACTCCCACTACCCCCTTTCACCCCTCTGCTAGCCTCTAAGAATTACCATTCTTCCTCCTCTTCTTTCTCTTCCTCCCCCTCCTCTTCTCGGCTAACATTTTAAAACTGCCATATGTGAGAAACACAATAGAAAGTACTTGTCTCTCTGTCTGGTTTACCTCAGTGAACACAATGTCCCCCGGTACCATTCATTTTGCACAGAATAATTCAGTCTGATTTTTACATAATTTTTCCTGCCTTTTTCCTTTTTCCTTCTGCCTTTTTAATTTTACAGACCTCGGTCGGGTTCCAAGGAGACACTGAGACGCAAAGCAAATACACAAGGAAAGTTTATTTTAACTAAGGGTAAGTTTGCTAAGTGTGTCTTACTTAGTACGACTCTAAGATAAGTTGGTTTTCATAGACTATATGCAGAATGATGACCGGAACAAGCTTCTCTGACGGTGCCCCTAGTGCTGGGAAAGAAGTCACAGCATTCGGTTCTACCTGCCTGCTAGAGGCAGACAGAAAGTGAGCCGTTAATTAGATTTTAAAAACGTTTAGAAAATGATTAATCCACTCTTTTAAGAGTTAATAAAAAACAAGCAATGTAGTCAAAATTACCAAAATGAATGGGAGCCCTAAAGCGGTCTTGGAAGACCTTTCTGACGTGGTGACTTCATTGAGGCAACGCCAGTGACTAAAAGTCACCTAGAGGAACATCAGGCCTGCACAACGTTCACATTCTTGTCCCGGGACTGTGAACACATTGCCTTACACAGCAATGATTAGGCTGAAGACTTAATGGGGAGATTATCCTGGATCGCATGGGTTCTGATAACGTCTGCCTTTGTAAGAGGGAGGCAAGAAGGCCACAGAGAAGACACGGCAGTGGAAGTACAGAACAGAGCCATGTGAGGCTGGCAGGATGACCAGGGAGTACGAGCAGTCTCCAGAAGGCTGAGGCAGTAACACAGCAGTGGTTTAAGATCCTTGCTGTCAAGCTTGACTATCCGAGTGTAATATATTGAGCAGATTACACTGGGTTCCTAGAGTATTAAACAGTGCAGCTTACGACTCAGCTGCATCAGTATGAGGCAGGGTCATTCCCAACTTTAATCTTAAACCTTGCTGTCCAAAGTTGAAAGAAAACAAAGTGGTTGAGAAGAAAAAAGCTAATGTAGTACAGCACTTTCCTCTGAGGGACGAGAGAGGAGCTAATGTATACTACCAACTTATTAATTTTACATTGAAGATAGGAATAGCAGAGATCCTGTGTGTGATTTGGTGGACAGATGCATTCTTCCCATGAGCAAGGTTCTGGATTCAACTTTCAGCATGCCCTGCCCACCAAAGAGAATGAAGAGGAGAAAGAGAAGGAGAAGTGGATGGATAAGGAGAAGAGGAGGAAAAAAAGAAAGGAGAAAGAGGAGTAGGAGGAGGAGGGGGACAAGGAGGAGAGGAGGAGGAGAAGAAGAAGAAGAAGAAGAAGAAGAAGAAGAAGAAGAAGAAGAAGAAGAAGAAGAAGAAGAGGAGGAGGAGGAGGAGGAGGAGGAGGAGGAGGAGGAGGAGGAGGAGGAGGAGGAAGAGGAGGAGGAGGAGGAGAAGGAAGAGGATGATGATGACAAAAATAAGTATATCTGAGGCATATTTGGAAATAAAATTTTATAAAAATACACTTCTTCAAATTACTACATAAGAACAAATTCTGTTGTTTTGGTTTTTTTCTTTCTTTCTTCCTTTGGTGATGCTGGGACTGAATCAGAGCTTTGCACAAAATAGGCAAGAATTCTACCACCTAAATCCCCAGTACTTCATTTCTTATCTTAAAGCTGTTAAACACTTCAGTGTTACAGAATAATATTGAAAAGATCCTTAGAACTCAAACAATGGACGCTTTTACTTTACAAACAGAAAAGATGAGGCATGTGCGGGCAAAAGTCATTTCCAAGTACAGCAGTCCGTGGCAGGCCAGGCACCAAGCTCCCAGAAGGCCTCGCCAGCACTCCTCAGCTCCTTGCTGTCCCTCTGTGGTTTTGAGACACATGCAGGTTTTCAGGATTTCTGGTGAGTGCTTATTATGACAGGAACGTCCTTAGGGACATGAGAATGCTCTGAGCTGCATGTTTTAGAGGCAACAGAAAGAAAATCAAACATGAATAATAAGCTTTGGACTTCAGTTCGAGGCCAGCCTGGGTCTACAAGAGTTAGTTTCAGGACAGGACAGGCTCCAAAGCTACAGAGAAACCCTGCCTTGGGAAAAAAAAAAAACCTGAGAATTACAGAAATGAAAATCCATTTTCCATGAAAAGATGACATAGGTATGACAAAATATGGCTGACAATTTATAGAAGTTGTGAGACAAAAGATGCAGATGAAAAATGCAATAATTTTTTTTCAGGCGATCCAGATGGCAGGGAATCTTGATAAATCAGTATAATTATATAAAGTTAATTTTAATTTCTAATTTCAAAAATGAATCATAGAATTGTAGGACCTATGGAACTTGATATGATCTCCAGATTGAGACCTGTTCATTGTTCACAGAAATAGCCAAAATCAAAATATAAAGTTAATATAACACCACGTTTCCTACAAATTCAGCTTCTTGGCACCCTGTCCTTTTCTCTTGACACAGTCTAGGGTCAGCAACCCATAGCCAACCCACAGTTTCCAGAGGTTAAAAGTTAATTTTTCAAGACTGCCTTACTAGTAACTCAAAAAAAGAAAAAGAGAAAAGAAGCAAATCGACACTAAACCATGCACGGTAAAATCAAACCTTTGACAAAACAAAGGCTCTTAAGTTAACTTCAACCTGAAAACAGATCAATGACTGGTAATGGATTGGGAAGACTACCAACCAAATGGTATTATGCAATGTAACTGCAAAAGGAATTGACATTATTAAAAAGAAGAATTCCAGTATATAGCAGAGCCTTTAGTTCCTCGTGTTTCCTGAGTACTGTGTCACCACACTGCTAACACAGAAGGGATTCCTGGATGTCTAATATCTTCAGCTTAATAACGAACTACCAAGAGCCAGCCACACGTGTATGGTTTAGCCCTACTTTGACACCATTGGCAATAGCCTCTCTTTCACCTTACTCATTTGTCAGAGGACGGAAATTTCCTCAAGATTGCTATGCTGCTGCATTTGTGCGGCCACAAGAGTCGGAGTAGCCAGGCAGCTAAGATGTACAATAACTGTGTGAAGTACTGTGCAAGAAGGCGTTAGCTAGGAGAGCACGCTAACATACAAGAGGAGAAATGAATCATATTATTCATATTTGTGTGGTGATGACTCTCTGATGAAGACAGCTCTGTTTTCTGTCTGGCCAGCTCAATCGTGCCCGTGGTTGTCATGAGTTCGGTCACAGACTGCATCTATCTTCTACGTTATCTTTAACCAAACTGCTCTTTAAGTCCAGCCTTCTGCATTGCTATTACAGAAATCAAAACAGTGCCTTCCAGTATGTCATTTGGGACAAAATGAAACAAACAACAAGAACAACAACAAAAGCCTTGAGAGTGAACTTGAAAGAGCTAGTCTGGGCTGAAATCCTGGGATTTCACTTACAAGGGAATGAACTAGAACAGGTCTTTTAGAGTCTCGACCTGAGAGTGTTCATCTTTTTAAGAGCAGGAGCAGCAGTGTGCACTCTATGGGCGTGTGCAAGTCAGGCGCAGGAGTGCGCACTCTGTGGGCGTGTGCAAGTCAGGAGCAGGAGTGCGCACTCTGCGGGCGTGTGCAAGTCAGGAGCAGGAGTGCGCACTCTGTGGGCGTGTGCAAGTCAGGAGCAGCAGTGCACATTCTGTGGGCGTGTGCAAGTCAGTGGGCAGCAGTGCGCACTCTGTGGACGTGTTACAAGTCAGTGGGCCCACTTAGCCTTTAGAGTTTTGACCACAGCCAAGACCTCAGGATACAAAACGACTGAGATGTTGTCCTTGCACCCCCCCACCTCCCAAAACCTCACAGTCAAAAGGAACCGAATGATTACAAAATATAGATATTTTCCCTAATAGTATGAGCTACAGCACCAGCTCACCCTCTGCAGGCTAGCCTGGGGTGATGTGCTGCTCCCCAAACTGAGTAAGCTAGATAAGCATACCTTGTGAAGGACCCACAAGGGCACAAAATCAGGTACAGTCAGCACAGAAAACCATGAGAAACGCTGGGATGTAGTCAGGTAGCATGAGGAATCGGTTGTGGAAGGCCAGGCCTACTGTGGGCACGGAGGGACATCTCAACACTGGCTCCACACTGATTTTTCTAAGAAAACTCTCCTAAGTGCACGGAAGCCTGTGCTGTGGACTCTCAGATTCCACAGTGAAATGGGAAGACAACATTTTGAGAGTGGTACCAAGTCAGCGTAAGGTGTAGCAGTCTGAAAGCCGCCACTCTAAACTCATCTGAGACATACAGTTTATGCTGAGAGCACTAAAACGTGGGTGTGAAGGTCTTCGTGGCAGCGGGTATTCACTACACAGAATTCCCTTCCCTTTCCTTTGCTACTTAGGAACAGCAATAACAGAAGTTCACCTTTGCAAACAGGTGATCCACATCTACGTACCGGTTTAGTAAACATAACTTTTCGTTTTCTTGATAGAGTTTCACTGTCTATCCCTAACTTTGTACTTGCTACTAGTACTTTGTACTAGTCCAGGGCGACTTCAAATTCACAGCACTACCCCTGCTTGAACCTCTATGCTCAGACCACATGATCACAACACATTCAACCATCCCAAGTATTTCTTACAAGAAAAATATAGGCTCTTCTGAAAATTTGCTACCTAAACTTTTTTGAGTTCAACCAAAACACTTAGGTTTTAAAGTTTTGTGTAAGGAAGAGAAGGAAAAGGTAAGTGGGAGCTGGCACAGCGTGGGGTCACAGAAGGAACTCTATGGTAAATAACATGGAGATTCCAATATTTGCCATTTTAGTTAAAAAAAAAAAAAAAAAGAACCAAGACCAAGTTTATTGAGGTCTACTTTGCGGTGGACAATGTGCTAAGGTTCTTGGAGACGTGTTTTTGGAATCACTTAGCTCCCTATTCCCATTTCCCATTTACTCCTTCCTCTTTGCTTTCCAAATCAGACTTCAGTTCTTGCTGACTCTGTTTAATGTGGATTTTTGAACAACTGATATAAGCATCATATCAGTTTTTTCCACTGAAGGACAAAGGTTATGTTGTGCAGATGTCAAATAAGATGACTTCTTTGGAGGCCCTGCATCTGCGTTACTGAGTTTCCCCGGAGTTCTGGGGACACTGACCGCCCTGGACCCTGGGACTTCCTGGATGCTGAGGTCCTTTGCTCCAGTGGCCCCTGTTCCAATAAGCAGGAAGGCAGACTGTGCTGACCCTGGCATCCGCTCCCGTTTTCTCAGCTCTCCATTCAGGAAGCCAGGCAGCCTCATTACCTATTTATGCCTCGCTATCTTCTGATAAATCGGTCTCTCAATCATCCCAGCCATTAGCTGCCCATTACTAGACCTTTACTTTCAGGCCTGGACAAGGAAATGCTCACTCGCCTCTTTCTGAAGGTCAAAGGAGACATTGCAGATATTCAGAAGCCTGGGAACAGCACTGGGCTGTAATTAAACCTGAACGTAAGGAGTCCTAAAATCCGTAAGGAGTAGAGAAAATCCCTCAGGTGAATCTGCCCTGGGAAACAGCTGCTGCTCCTCAGTGCAGGGAAGACCTCATTCCTATGAGGCTAGAGCTCTTCCAAGCCCACAGTGGGCTTGACATTTGATTGAAAACGGAGTCAGGAAAACTGCCTACCTTCCACCTTCTGCTCACATGTGAGACGTGGAAGGAGCCATAATCGTGGTGTTGTGAGGAAAGTGTAAAAGGATGAGTTTGCAGTGGACTCACTGCAGATAGCAATGCAGGTGGGAAATGCCAAAGATGGGGGAAATCAGAGGAAGAAATATGACCGAGCCGTGAAGCTCACATTCTCATGAATACTTAGGCAGTTGAGCCCCACAAGCCAATAATTACAAAAGTAAACTCGTAAATAAGCTCCCAATGTGCCCTGGGCACAGCACCAGAGATGGGCCAGCTCCGAAGAGTAGAACTAAGAATGGGGGGGGGGGTTCTTCACATCAAGATTTATTTTAGCCCGCCCCATTCTGTCTTTTGCTATGATTGCGTTATTTCGTCTCATTTACAGGTACGAGAGGTGCCTGAGAATTAAGATCACTTGCACTGAGGGGCTTCCTCCAGTGTCTGCAGAAGGAAAACTCGAGACTATCATTGAACAAAACCTCATGGTAAATGCACCAATCCCACTGCACCATTTTAGGAAGCAAATCCCCATAGGGTGAGCCTTTGCTCACTCTCCTGCGGCTAGGGAATAAAGTTACATAACTCTAGAGGGCTTTTCTCACACGCTCATACACATACGGGCACACGCGCGTGTGCAAACACACACACACACGTATCCGCACATGTGCACAATAACCTTTGAAAGAAACAAATTCCTTCTTTACTACATATCTCAACTGCCCAAGAATTTTTTTCATGAGTGTGGTCAAGAAGTAATCCAAAGCCGGGCGGTGGTGGCGCACGCCTTTAATCCCAGCACTCGGGAGGCAGAGGCAGGCGGATCTCTGTGAGTTCGAGACCAGCCTGGTCTACAAGAGCTAGTTCCAGGACAGGCTCCAAAGCCACAGAGAAACCCTGTCTCGAAAAACCAAAAAAAAAAAAAAAAAAGAAGTAATCCAAGAAAAAAATTAAAAGAGCAAAACTTATACTGGAGAGGAAGGGTCATGGCCATGGTCCGTCATGGTCCACGGTGACAATGAGTATTTTCATCCGTAACCCTCCAGCAACCACCGAAAGCTTTCATCCCTGTGATATGAAATGGCAGCGCTCTAGAAACAAGGACCACCGCAAAGTCATCCATATTTTTGCCTCCCAGGTAGCAGGATGAAAACCAGTGGAACACAAGAGTTATTTCAATTACCCAATTACCACAGTGATGGAAGGCGAATGGACACTGTATGTACATGTGTATATGCATGTGCATGTGCATATATGTATGTGTGGGAGTGGAGGAAGAGAGAGAGATCAGAATATCAGCCATCTGTGGAAAAAAAATATGCCTTAAAAGCATGGATTTAGAGCTGGGAGATATGGTTCCAGCGGTTAAGAGCACTGGCTGCTCTTCTAGAGGTCCTGAGTTCAATTCCCAGCAACCACATGGTGGCTCGCAACCATCTATATTGAGATCTTGTGCCCTCTGTTGGGCTGCAGGCAGAACGCCGTATACATAATAAGTAAATCTTTAAAAAAAAAATTTAAAGCTTGGATTTATTGGACATAGTCACAGGCAGAACACAGCAAGAAATTAGAACATCAAATTATAACATAAATCTAGCCCTACAATGTAATTGATGGGTTTCCACATACTACCAGCTAGCATCTCCAAGCTGCTCTAAAGAGCAACTCTTTACCATTAAGTTGAAGGGAAAACAAAGAATCTGTCTACCATATATGTTTAAAGTAAGACATAAATATCAATTTTAAAAACTTGTTTTACATATATCTGGTATATGGTCATTTCAGCCATTCTGCCTTAAAAACTATTAATCAAGTCAGGCATGGTGGTACATGCCTCAAACCTCAGCACATGGGAGGCAAGAGAACGACACGGGTCTGATGTGAGCTTGGGTTATACCTTCAGTTCCAAGATAGGCTGGGCCACGGTGTGAGACCCCGTCTCACAACAAGCAAATACAGAAACCTATGTGAAAACGGTTCCAGTGAATAAAATCTCACAGACATGGTGATAAAAATCGAAGGGATGGCAAAATAATGAAAGTATCCGGTCGTAGAAGAGATAAAGAGATTCTAGAATGTAAATGTATTCATGTTTCTATTATTTACCGAAGCAAGTCACTATTCTGGCTTCTACAGTAGAACAATCAATCTGATCACTTAACCCTCAGCACAAAACACTTTCCCTGGAAAATGAAATGCATTTCAAAAATACTCCAGGCAGTGGTGGTACACACCTTTAATCCCAGCTCTCAGAAGACAGAAGCAGGGGGATCTCTGAGTTCAAGACCAGCCTGGTCTACATAATGAGTTCCAGGATAGCCAGGGCTACACAGAGAAACTCTGTCTCGAAAAATAAGGAAATAAAAATATAGAGTCTCAATTATGTCTTGAAGTAAAAATTTAAATAAATAAATAAATAAACAAATAAATAAATAAATAAATAAATACTAAGAGATGTTGTTTTATGAAATACAAAAAAATTCTACAAACCAATTTATATCTCATAATGCTCGTGTGTACATATGTATGTGAACATGCATACAAATTAGGGCAAGAAATGGAGCCAACTATATACCTATATTTTGGAAGGAGTAATCTCTGTAGTTTGCTGAGTCCACCTACAAAGAGCTGTAAGGAAAAGGAATTGCTAGTGCTCTAAATGAGGAAAGATGAAAGCCTTCCTGAGGGGCTTCTCGGACGTGCTCACAGTAGGTACTGACAGGAAGTCAGAACCACAAGCCAACATCCTGTTAGCTCTGAAAGACATCCTTCTCCAAGGGTACAAGGCCCATAATCCTCAAGATTTCTCCTTAGCATCATGACCGCCCTCCTGCCTCAACACAAAAAGGGAAAAGGGATGTAACTGTTCACCTGACTTTTCTGGCACGAACTCAACCTGTAACAGAAACAATTTCACGTCAAAGGCTGGCGGGCCGTGGGCACCATAGTGTCATAAACAGAAATAAAACCAAATAAAATAATTGGAAGCCATGGCCTCATTAGAGCAGGAGGGTGGAAGTGCCGAGCCCAGAGCTGGACTGGAGCCATTTTCTCCCTTTGCGCAGACGCCAACCCTTACAAAACTGCACAAACACGGGATCTAAGATATTGTTTTCTGGCTTTCCACTGTGGGATCCAGGTCTCTGTGGGTTCAATGTTTTGATACAAAGTTGAATACACTATGCTCCCTAGTTCTTGCCTCTATTGAGGGCAAATTAGAATAACGTTATGAGGACTCCATGCGTACGATAGACTGAGTTAAAGAAAGGATTCCTACAGGAATCTCGATTCCTTTCACATAGGGAAAAGCCAAGTTGGGTTTTATGACAGTTTACTTCTTGTTACTCTACACAAATGAGCACTTCAAAAGCGCCACAGAGGTCATGCGTCATTTGACTTATTAAGTCATCCTGAGGAAGCATTTTATTCACGTCTCAGTTATATAGGTAGCCTCCCTCCCTCCCTCTCTCTCTCTCTCTCTCTCTCTCTCTCTCCCCCTCCCTCCCCCTCCATCCCCCCTCCCTCCCTTCCCCCTTCCCCCTCCCCCCTCTCCCCCCCCCTCTCTGTACCTCCCCCACAAAGTTTCTCAGAAACTGCCTCCTGGCAAAGGCTCCTGACTCAACATTCCCCAGACCAGCATCCTCAGCAAACTGTCTCTGCACCATCTCTGCCCTTCGCTGATCTTCCTGGAATGTTCCACCATCTTCTTGACAACTTCAAGCCTGAATGCAAGGTGTGCCAAGGACTCCCTGAAAACCTCAGCGGACCCTGAGGAAAAGAAGGTCCTGCCTAAGGACCTCTATTGTCTGGAAAGGCATGTTTCTGTTATGCAAGGCAGTAACATAACCCAGTTTTAAAAACCGGCCCCAAAGAGCTTTCCTTCTCCACAATAATGAAGAAAAGCTGCATTGGAGCAGCAGTTGGAACTCCAGCTTCTACAGACACGTTTCCTTCCTAAATCCAAGCTCTCCCTCTTGTATAATGAGTGATCTTGGGTAATTACTGAAGCTTTCTATGCCTCAGGCTTTCTATTGTTTTTTTTTTTTTTTTGGTTTTTCGAGACAGGGTTTCTCTGTAGCTTTGAAGCCTATCCTGGAACTAGCTCTTGTAGACCAGGCTGGTCTCGAAAGACTGAACAGTTTTAAGAGCAAAGATATGTATAAGCAGCAAAACACTAAGCATATGTGAACAAAATTCCTTCTGGAATCAGCGGCCAGACTACTTTTTGCTTCCCTTGTGGCTCCTCGAGCTGACAATCCCTCCGGCCTCTGTCTGAGTGGTCCATCTCATTCGACTACACAGTCCTCCACTCTCAGCATGGGACCAAGCGCCCTGGGCCCCCAGTGCTCGGCAACCCGCTTGGTACGGAGGACTTGCTCACTGGAAATTTCAACTCTGACAACTACGATAGGATGAGGATCTGAAGAAAAGTCATCTTAGATGTAGGGATTAGGCAAAAGCGGGGAAGTACTTCCCAGGACCACAGTAAACACTGCTTTCACATAAACTACTTTATTTGTTTGTTTGTGGTATTTTAAGCAATACCATTGTCCTAGAGAGCACAGTCCTTATCAGCATATCAGCATTCGCGCTCTGCCTGCTCTGATTGGAATTAATGCCGTCACGTTTGCTGCTGAGTTCACTAGTGACAACTGCAAGACTGTGCACTCTCTGCAGGACAGGGAGAGGCTGGGTGGCTGAGTTTTGGGGAGCCTCAAAGAGTTATGGGATTCATTCTTCCACTATGAAATTGATTGACGAGTCTGCTTTTTAAAGGGGGCCTTTTATCTATCTGTTCATTTTGGGGGTGGCAGCGATTGAATGCTGGGCCCTGGGTATACTGGGCACACTGGACACTACACTCTCCCACTAAGCTCCGCCCCTGCTCAAGCTCTTTGGTTTCTCAACTCCTGTTTCAGTCCGCTCCAACGCGGAATCATCTTGCGTTCCCTCTTAGACAGCTAATAAAAGTGTCTTAATGCAATTTGTGTCTACTTCCTCCCTTGGTGAAACAGAATCTGTTCGAAGGAGAGTTGGAAGTGTCCTTCTCATCTTTTATGCACAGTAAAAAGTCCGTGCTACTTAGTAAGCTCTTACAGCCTGTCAGCACTGCGAAGTCCACAAACACAAAAAGGGAAGCTTATTTCCATGCATGCATTAACCATAAAATGTAAGTATATTTAAGAGCACAAAAAATAATATGACGACACAAAGAAGAACCCATATACATTATGCTGTGATATGTGGGACAAGAAGGGGACTGGGTTACATCCAGAGACCCCAGGGAACATCTACCTGGTCTTCCTTGGTGAGATTATCCAGTAGGTTGTAGGGATGGAGCTAAAAATAGGTCTAGAGATAAGAATTATTCCAAATACCATCCCCAGCCACAGATAAGGATAATCACAGACACCATTCTCCAGTAAGACTTTTTTTCCTGCTAGCTGTGGTGGCACAACTATATTTCCAGGAAGAAGCAGGAGAATCAACAAAAGTCAAGCCTAGGTTGTGAGTTCCAGGCTAACTAGGGCTATCACAAAACAAAACAATGATTTTCCCATCCGACCTTCTCCGTGTGTGTGTGTGTGTGTGTGTGTGTGTGTGTGTGTGTGTGTGTAACTCTGTTTCTGTTTCCTTGCTTGTTTATTTGTTTTTGAGGCAGTCTTACTCTTTAGTTCTGACCCAGAACTCTCCAAGGAGATCAGACTGGCCTTGAACTCACAGAGATCTGCCCACTTTGGCCTCCTGAGGACTAGGATTAAAGACTGTGCCACCACGCCTGGCAAGCACCACCTTCTTGCTACTGACCAACACATTTAAGCCTTGGAGCCATGCTACTGGTCATCCTACTGGAATGCTCCTCTTGGATGCCTGCAGATTCATTTCTCACCTTCCAAGGAGGTCTTCTCCAAGGACTGGGGAGCTAGCACCCTACTAACAATTACAGTATGAGGGTCGAGCATTACTGCAGGGATAGAGTGCTAGCCTACATGCACAAGCCCTAACGTCAATCTCCAACACTGAAAAAGAAACCACAGCCTATGCCTTCGTGCTACTCTGCCATCCCAAGACTATAAAATCCCCACTGCCATGCTCTTTTCTTTCCCATAGCACTTCCTATTACCTAATACACCTGCTAAAATACGGACCTCAAAATAAAGATAAAAGTAGTCGCTGACATAATCCGAGGGCCTGGGACAGTTCTTGCCATATAGTACATCTTCAGTAAGCATCAATGAAGTGAATTAAATGGATATCAGTTTCCATACCACGTCATAAAAAGTAGTTATCACACACATGCACACAGACATATGCAAACATACGTGCATATGTTATTGTGAAATAACAGAATGAATGGCACATGGCTATGTTCCCAGTATTCCCAGGAAGCTGAGGCAGAAGGGCTGCAGGAAGCCTGAGGTCAGCGTGGGTGATAAAGCAAGCACAAGGCTAGTCAAGGAAACATGGCAAGAGCTGTCATGTTGGGGCTGGAGAGATGGCTCAGAGGTTAAGAGCACTGACTGTTCTTCCAGAGGTCCTGAGTTCAATTCCCAGCAACCATATGGTGGCTCACAGCCATCTTTAATGAGATCTGGTGCCCTCTTCTGGCATGCAAGCATACATGGAAGGAATGTTGTATACATAATAAATAAATAAAATATTTAAAAAAAAAAAAAGAGCTGTCATGTTAAAACTTGGCAAGAGCTGTCATGTTAAATCTTTGTACAAAAAGGAAGAAGATTTCAAGTCTATTCCACACTTTCCAATCTCAGTTCTCATATTTTGCAAGGATGGAAGGAGAAAGAGACAAAAAGGATCTGCATTTCTGGTGACAATATACTGCAGAGAGCAGGGACTTAAGAAGCTGTGGTTAAGGCTCAGACATAACTGACAAACCCAACCACAGGGGAGAGAAGTGCAGAGAAAGCAAGTCATGCCTCTCTTCAAGTGAAATGCAAGACCAAAACGTGACCCAAAGGCCTCACAGAGATGAAACACTCCATCACACACACACACACACACACACACACACATGCACGCACACACATGCACGCACACAAAGGCACACACACCAGCACAGCAGCAGTAACAATCCTAGGCACATTTTGAGCTTTCTTCCTGACCACTTTCTGCCATGAACATATGAGGCTCAAAGGAAAGCATACGGGGCTCTTCCTAACCTAATTATTTCTTAAGGGAAACAACACAAACAATTCACTCTGAAATAACAGATTTTGGAAAGAATGTTCATTGAGAACTGTTAGAAATCTGGGAACACATGGTTGATTGATTAAGTGTTGAAATATTTATTAAATAAGAGAATCCACGGCAGGAAAATGGAACTGGTTCAGTTAAGCTGAAGACAGCATCCAACAGTAGCCAGAGTCCTGTCGATAAGAACCTGAGCTGAGGAATGAAGATCTAGTGAGCATGCAACAGCACCCACGGATGTGATCAAAGCCAGGGAGTCTCACCCCCTAAAGAGGAAAACGACACTCTGAAAATGACTGCAAGCTTACTAAAATCTATATTTAATAAGAAGATTAAATTACACAGCAAAGTTAAATAGATGGATGAATGAATGGACGGACGGACGGACAGACAGACAGATAAATGAAAGAAAACTCCAGCAACTGGGGCAGAGCACAGCAGTAGAATGCCCAGGATAACTCCCACCCCACCCTTCTCCCCCACCCAGTGCTGTAATTTGGGCTTTCTCTAAAAAGGAAAAAGCTATAATATCACGATAATGTATCATGGCTAGCAGTTTTGGGAAACATGAAATAGAACATGGAAAAACAAGAAACACCCTACTGCATGTAGCAAGGTTTTATGACACACATTTTGCTCTGTGGCATGCTCAGATTTCCACATGTGCACACGAAATCTTTTATGTATCATCGCTACTCACAATGAAAGAATTTAATTAATAAAAATGTTTACCAAGACAATGAATAAATAATTACCACTTGGCAATAAAAAGAAACAAAGTATACAAGCTATAACCTGGATCAGTGTTGAAAAAAAAGTGAAAAAAGTGAAGTCTATCTGAAGTATCTAGAATAGGCAAATCTATAGAGACAAAAAGTTGCTTTAAAAGGGGCCAAGGAGGGGCTGGAGAGGTGGCTCAGTGGTTAAGAACATTGCCTGCTCTTCCCAAGGTCCTAAGTTCAATTCCCAGCAACTACATGGTGGCTCACAACCATCTGATGCCCTCTTTTGGCCTTCAGGCAAACACACAGACAGAATATTGTATACATAATAAATAAATAATTTTTAAAAAAAAAAAAAAAAAAAAAGAGGCCAAGGACCTGGCTCAGCAGATAAAAGTACCTGCCACCAAGGCTGATGACCTGAGTTTGATCCTCAAGACCCACATGGTAGAAGGAGAGAGCCAATCCCCTGACCTTCGCAGGTACAGCACAGCACGCATGTGCCTACACAACACTACATAGACAGGATGCAAATATATATGTATACATACTATTTATAAGTAAAATAAGAATTCTTTTGTTTCTGAGATTATCAAAGGTTATCTGAAGTCATAGAGATAGTGAAGGAGTTTATTTCTTCAGAATGGTGTTTGAACTTCATCCTTTAATATGAATCTCTCTTCTACTTTACCTTTATTTTCAGATGCTCTGTTACACTACACTATAAACACACGAAACTACTTAGACTACAGTATTGTCCTCTATTGGTTCTTTTCCAGGATTAAACTACTATGTGCAGCTCTTTAGGAAACATGGAGATTTCCTGGTGTGCCACGTGGGTAGCCACCTCGTATATTTAAACATAGTAAAACATCTTGAATTTACATTCATCACTAATGTTAAAATAAGTTAGGCCAGAATAGTGCTTCCCACCTATAATACTGGTACAAGTGTGGAGACAAGGACAAGAGGCTTGAGAGTTCAAGACCAGCTTGAGCAGCATAGCAAGCACTCCAAGAATAAAAGGCAGTGGGAGAGATGCAGTGATGGCTCAGAAACTAAAGGTGTCTGCCCCCAAGCCTGGGCTATTCCCGGGACCAACATAACAGAAGGAGAGAAGTGTTTCCCACAGTTTTCATCACGTTTGTACAAACACATGTACACACACACACACACAAAATTAAATGTTCTTTAAAAGTCTATCACATAGTTGATAAAGAATTAATTTATATATTATTAAATTTCATAGTATGCCTGCATCTTATACATATTTGAACTACTTAATTGCATATGACTAATTAATGTTAAAGCATACAACTCATTAGCATCAGATACCACATTTTCATAAAAGAGAAAGAAATTAGAAAAAGTTAAAACAAAATATTAAGACAGGAATTAGAGGGGCTTAGCTCCAAGAAAAAAAAAATAAGTAGGGCCTTAGTTTAAAACTGCAGTTAAAAATTAAAGAATAACTAAACTATTCGGAGAAACCCTCGCCTGAATATGTCCCATGAACTCAAATGCTATCAACAATGCTATATGACACTCTTGCCAAAGACGCACAACATTGTCTCAAAGAAAATGCTGCTCCCGGCAGCAAGTGCCAAAGTCTGGTGAATAAATCCAGACGCAGAGGTTAAACAGCTTGGATTTATTTTCGCTGGGAGAAACAGGGCTATAAACTGGCATAAGTGACTGTGTTCCGGTGATTAAGGTGTCCGTGACACAGCAAGACAGCTTTATGTGGTGGAGTGGTGTTAGGGTCCGAGAGAAGCCCCCAAAGAAGACCAACAGCCACGTACGCAATGACAAGAGTGCTTTATTAATTCCAATGTTGGGGTGGCACGTGGCGATCCCTAAAGGTCACAGGCTCCTTTTAAGCGAGTTAGGGGAATTCCAGAGAGGAGGGATTAATCTGGGGCTGGTTGGTGGCGGAAAGATTAGTATGGGGGCTGATGGTGGAAGGTCCTAGTGGTTAGAGTAGGGAAGGCTCTCTTAAGTTATCTGGAGACTGGGGGCATCTGCTGAGCCAGGAAAGAAGCTTTGGGGGCCTGCTGAGCCAGCAGAAGGGGTCGTGGGGTGCCTGCTGAGCTAGCAGAAAGCTGTGGTTTTCCTGAGGACTGTCTGTTTAGCTCTGTCCCATTTTAGTGAACCAAAACTGAGGCTAAGATTTCTTTCAGGGAGCTGGAGAGATGGCTCAGAGGTTAAGAGCATTGCCTGCTCTTCCAAAGGTCCTGAGTTCAATTCCCAGCAACCACATGGTGGCTCACAACCATCTGTAATGGGGTCTGGTGCCCTCTTCTGGCCTGCAGGCATACACACAGACAGAATATTGTATACATAATAAACAAAGAAACAAATAAATAAATTTTTTTAAAAAAAAAAAAAGATTTCTTTCAGGCTGCTAGGAGAGCCTGGTCAACCCTCAGCCCCCAGTTCTCTCAATGTCAGTAAGCTCACAATGGTCCAAGTTCCTGCCACTCCCTCTGTCCCCTGTCCCCTTGCTACCATGGCTTTGACTTTTCTGGTAAGCTCTGCCTTGGGGTCTAAGCAAGAAGGACTCTGACTTCAGTCCACAGGGTCACTGTGCAGACATCCAAAGAACCAGGGCATAAGGAACACAGAGGCTGTGCTGGAGCAACAGGAATACTTGTGGGAGAGGAAGGAGAGAGGGCAGAGAGTAGGCATGAATATGGGAGGAGGCCCATGACCCTCTGCCACGTCCTGACTAAAAACTTAGGAATAGCTACTGGGAAGGTATTTATATCCTTGAGACAGAAAATTATGACAAAAACAGACCTAAAATATTTACTGGGCACCTACTGTGGGTCAGGTACCATGCTGAGCAGAAGGCGGACAATGGTAACTATACATGAGCAAGTATGCGATCAAGACTGTCTCACCGAAATAACTTCACACAGTGAAGTGTCTGGATCCCCTCCACGGCATGCACATAAGTATACACAATTCTATGCCAAGCCTGAGGCAGCTTTGACTCTGAGCGCCATGTAATAAGTCTCGTCGTTCCTTTCCACTGAACATTCATTCTGCAGCATCATGACACAGGTTCACCCTTCTGCAGCAATGGGTCCCTGTTCTTGTCCACGACCTTCAACATGTCATGCTCAGCCAGGACAGCGTGGGACTGAACACATGAAGCTGGAAGCCGGGACAGCAAGAGCAAGGAAAATCAAGACAATGACGTCGGGAAGGAGGGTTTCAGCACTGAGGAGCCAAATGGATGCTTTGATACACACACACACACACACACTTAAGAAAACGAATGACAGCCAACTGAAGTGGAATCTAAGATAAAAGCACCAGAGATGTAAGAGGGGAATCACACAAAATACTATTGATCAGTAAGTAGTGAAATGAAGAGCTTGTTGATCTATAACACATTTCTAAATCCCAAAAATAAGTAAAGTTCAGTGTTAGATAGCACCATCACTAAATGCAAGCAACCTTCCAGACTTCCAGAGGCCTGTGCTTGTTGCTAAAAGCGGTGCTTGACAGAAAGATGAAGAAAGACAAAATACACCAAAGGTTACAGAGAAGCATTTCCTGAGGTCACAGGAGAGTGGGGGAGTTTACAGACAGGTCACCATGAAAGAGATGAAAAGCATTACCAACCAGGGAAAGGCCCATAGAACAAGGCTTTGGAGCAGAAATACCCAGAGTGCCCATAGTGCATGGCATTAGCATTCCTTGCTGGGTGCTTGTTACATGACTGACTCCACTCAATGCTGGGGAGGAATACAATAAAACAAAGGTTCATACAGGCCTTTGCCATACGTTTTTCTATATAGTTAAGCTAAAAATAAAATATTTTCACCCCATTCAACCCATACAACTGCAAACTTCAAGATGTCATCATTGAAACATTTAAACCCATTAATCAATACTGTCAAACATGTTTCATAATAAACTGATTAAGGCATAAATTAATAAAACTTCTCCTTCATTGACGATGAGAGAACAATGCCCGTGCAAGATGATCCAGAGCTATAACAACACTGTGCTAATCTTACTTTAGGAATTCAATGTCAGTGCTTCTGCCAGTTTTTCCCTGGTAGCTCGGTGACAGTCAACATTTGCTCACACTGTGTTTAAAACAGTCTTAGCTCTAGTGGCTTATCCAGTCAGAAATGGCAGCTTTGGTGAGAGCAATAAATACATCATGGATTTCCACAACGTCTCACCCAATCAATAGCCATGCAACTTAAATCATTTTTTATGAGAAAGCAATGATCTATTTATAGTTAAACCAGAAACAGGATCATAAATGTAGTAAATGCTGATTTTAGTTCAGAATTCATACTTTTATCATCTTTGGTAATGTTTTAGTTTCTATCAACATCAATAAAAATTCTTACTATGAACAATGACTTAATTATCCGCATCCTGGAAGCTCTGAAAATGAGTTGTTCAAAATGCCCACGGTTCTTATTAAATATTTTCTCAAGTTTTCTGCAACACATTTCAAAGTACTAAGTACAGCTAAGTTGCAGGAAACACCCAAATCTCCTTGAAAATAACTCAGCAAGTAAGGCAAATGATTAAGAACAATTATTCATCTCAATGATTGTTTACCTTCTAAACTCAACTCTATACAGACTCATTCACTGAACATTCAATTAACAAGCATCGCATATCGCTCAAAATGAACTATTACTTATTTTACACAAACTAGCTATAATTTTTAGAGAATAAAAAAATCCCTGCATGAGTTAGGAAACCAACTTTTAACTGGGTAATATCTCCTGACCCAGATGGGGCCTAGTGCAACAGTCTCAGTTGCATAATGGGGAGAAAGAAGCATGGGCTCCTGAATTATGAGGTGTTTAAATCCTCTCCCACAGCCCCAAGGAACGTTAAAAAGACCCACCAAGCATAAAAAGGAAGAGAAGAAGGAAAAGAGGGAAGAAGACAAAGAAGAAGGAAGACGGAAGTGGGACGTGGACAAGATGGGAGGAAGGAAGAAGAAAGGGAAAAGGAATGGGGGAGAATCCTTCTGGCAGAACCACAAACTCAGTCCTCCCGGGGAACAGAAGCACTCCCAGGGCCGTCAGAGCAAACCTGGCTAAACGCAGGCTCCTGTTTGCTAAACACAAACTTTAGAATCAAAATCAGTGTCAGTCACTAAAATGCCAATGGCTGAGGCTAAAATGTATCAGACTTTCCCAGGCAGCCCTGCCGAAGCTGAGTCAGGAAGATGCTGGGTCGTTCTCCTGCAGTAGGCCCAGTCTCTTCTCTGTAGTGGATCTGTGGTGTCCCTGAGCCTCATCCTCTCCCACCCTTACTCAAAGTCCACTCCTGTCCACATCTGGATGATCTTAGGTCACTTGTTTAGCCAGCTGTCTCCTTCCTGTTCCTCCAGGCTACCATACGTTAATAAAGCCAGACTATGCGTAGCTTTGACTGTCACTTGTACCTGCTAAAGATACACAATTCCGTTTCTAAGAGAACCCTGGCAGGACACTCTAAGAGCATCAAAAACACACCAGGGGATTGAAGGAAATCTGCAGAACAAGGTTGTGTGAAGGAGCGGCTCCTCTCCTTCCAAGGAAAAGGGAAACTGTAGAGGAAGGTTTAATCAACACCAGGAACTGCCCATCAGTTCAGTACAGTTCCAGCATGCTAATGCTGCCAGTGGAGGAGAGAGCCTACCTAGTGAGCAAATGAGGAGGAGGAGGAGGAAGAAAAGAAGGAGGGGAGGAGGAGGGAGGAGGAGGGGGAGGAGAGGAGGAGGAGGGGAGAAGGAGGGGAAGAGGAAGGAGGAGGAGGGGAGGAGGAGGGGAGGAAGAGGAAGGAGGAGGAGGGGAGGAGGAGGGGAGGAAGAGGAAGGAGGAGGAGGAGAAAAGAGGAGGAGGAGAGGGGAGGAGAAGGGGAGGAGGAAAAGGGAGAGAGGAGGGGAGGAGGAGGAAGGAGGAAAAGGAGAAAAGAGGAGGAGGGGGAGGAGGGGAGAAGGAAGGAGGAGGGAGGAGGAGGGGAGGAGGAAGGAGGAGGAGGAGAAAGGAGGAGAAGGGGAGGAGGAAAAGGGAGAGAGGAGGGGAGGAGGAGGAGGAAGGAGGAGGGGGAGGAGGGGAGGAGGAAGGAGGAGAAGGAGGAGGGGAGGTGGGGAGGAGGAAGGAGGAGGAGGAGAAAGGAGGAGGAGGAGGAGGAGGAGGAGGAGGAGGAGGAGGAGAAAGGAGGAGGAGGAGAAGGAGAAAGAAGGAGGAGAAGGAGAAAGGAGGAGGAGAAGGAGAAAGGAGGAGGAGGAGGGGAGGAGGAGAAAGGAGGAGGAGGAGAAGGAGAAAGGAGGAGGAGAAGGAGAAAGGAGGAGGAGGAGGAGGAGGAGGAGGAGGGGAGGAGGAGAAAGGAGGAGGAGGAGAGGAGGAGAAGGGGAGGAGGAGAGGAGGCGAAACCAACAACTAGTGATAAAGCTATCCACACCAGGCAGTGTCAAACTGAGAGGCGATCCAATAAAAGTTCCAGCCCTAAGTTCTAGCACCATGGGGAGAACATTATAAAATCACCTGTGAAAGCAGCACACTACGGGCCTAGGTTCAGAAAGCAATCTTCACAGCTATCTAGGGATCTTTGTTCAAAACAACAGAAATGAAATGGAAAGGCAGCTTCAGCTAAGAAGTAAAATGACCTGGTATAACATTAACTTCTTAAAAGGAAAAGAAAGATATTTATTTAACCTGCTCATATGTATGACTCTGAAAACCTCTAAGACACAAACAGCAAACAGATTCTGGGGGAAAGGGAATGACTAAATTCTAAACTCCCTCTCTTTCCTATTAGAACTGCTGGTATTTCTGAATCATGGTAGAGAATTTTTAATTTTATTTTCAAAATCCAGTTGTCGTGGAGAAGACAAAACGGATTTTTATCTTAAAAGGAACTAAAGTCTGGAGTGAAGGGCAACAGAAGCCTAAAATCCATTTTGATGTTAAGTATTCGTTTAAATACATGTAATTTTTAGTTACATGTGAAATAATTACAAGTTATCAAGAAAGGAGATCAGTAAGGGTCAGGAGTTTCTTAAAGAATTAATGTTGGTATATTTTAACACAGATATATGAGAAAGCCATGAAAAATTAGTAATGGAAACTTTGTAAAACACTACTTTGCCTTTTTACCACTTCCTTTCAGAATTATTTTCCCATTTTACCCTCTAGTAAGCTATAAGACCATGGAAAAGCTAATCAATTACAAAGTGTGTATAATAGCATCTACCTCATCATTTAAAATAATGAGTATAAATCACTCATCACAATGCTTAGGGTACATGGCCTGTGTTTGGAAAACTGAGTTCCTGTATTTTCAACTTTCTCCAAGCGTTTTTCATCCTAGTACTTTCATTACCAAAATAAACACATCCAACTAGATGCTCACAGAACTCATCATTTTGATTCTTATCTATCTGTTTTATCTGAACGATTTGACATTTGGGACCCTTAAGCTACTGGTACTATATGGACACAAGAGATATTCCATATCTTTTCTTTTATGGGGAATATATGAATATAGATCTCCGTTTAGCATTTGATGTCACTGTCAGTAAAACTCTGGCAACAAGGCATATATAATTTTGATGTTGACTACTGAATACCAAGACTTGGATTTACAATGAAAGACATCATCAGTACAGTGTCCACAGACACCTCCCTCAGGTGGATGTCAAATGTTTCCCCATATAGCCTTTATTTATTGAGGTAGAAAACTGAAGATTCCCTACTGTGTTCACCAAGCTTCTCCACTACCATATAACTTTAAATATAAACGCAGGTATTTCTGATGCACTAGAAGGAAAGTATAACTCTAACAGGGGAAAATTTTATTTTGATTCTGATGACAAAGGGCATCTAAATGTCTTGAATGCCAAACAAAGTGAGTATTCAGCCAATGCAGTGGAGCTGAAGTTTCCAAGTTCAAATCCCCTCTTAGCTTCTTTAAAAATGACAAGTTATGACCTACCACTTCGGTGAAAGAAATGTACATCACACATGAAGAAGCTGATTTGACACATAAAAGTAACCACAAAATTACAAAATTACCAAATATTAGATATTTTCTATACAGTATACAGAGCACAGTGACACCTCTTCTCTGCTTCCTTTTCCTTCCTGCCATCCTCCCCAGTCTCTCCTTTTCTCCCTCATTCACTTAAATGAGCATCTGCTTTCCCTGTGATAAACGTGACCCAGACACACTCACTGCGGCTATGCAGTGATCCTGCATTACACATTCCTTTCTCAGTGAGCCAGGAGAAAAAGAGCAGCTCTCTCGCTCTCTCTCAAATGGGCTCCAGAACAATCAAAAGAACACTTGGCATGTTTTGCAGTATGAGGAAGCAAACAGAACTAAGAACACTTCAGAAACTCATACGCTCTTAGAGTCATTCGTGATTGCTCTCTATATAGCTGTGAAGAAATGGCCCAAAACTGATTCCTTTGTGCACAGTAAAATAATTTCATGGAATTTTATAGATAGCTATATGTATATCTGAATACACACACACACACACACACACACACACACAGATTGGGCTATCAAAGATAAGAAGCACAATGCCTGAATTAGGTCTCCTCTGTCACCTAGGATTCTATTACTTCATTTATATTAAGTTTGAATGAAGATTTAAAGGAAAGCCTGCAAGCTGGCACAGCAAATAGTGACGCTTGCTGCCAAGCCTGGTGACCTGAGTTCAATTCCCAGAACTTACATGGTGAAATATAGTAGGAGGTCACTTGTACGTTCCTGGCTGCTTAGACCCGAAATAATGATACAGAAACTGTATTAATTAAATCACTGCTTGGCCCATTAGCTCTAGTTTCTTATAGGCTAGCACTTACATCTTAACTCATTTCTATTAATCTGTGTATCACCACGAGGCTGTGGCTTACCGGGTAAAGTTCTGGCGTCTGTCTCTGGCAGGACTATACGGCTTCTCACTGACTCCACCTTCTTTCTCCCCGCATTCAGTTTAGTTTTCCTGGCCTAGCTAAGTTCTGCCCTACCAACAGGCCAAGGCAGTTTCTTTATTAACCAATGGTACTCACAGTATATAGAAGGGAATCCCACATCAGTGAAAGGAGAGAAATGACTCTCATATGTTGCCCTCTGACCTTCAAATGTGTGCTGGGATATGTACACACACACACACACACACCTAATAGGTAGGTAGATGGGGGGGGAGAGAGAGGAGAGAGAGAGAGAGAGAGAGAGAGAGAGAGAGAGAGAGGGCATAGAAAGAGACAGAGACAGAGAGAGCAGAGAGAGAGAGAGAGAGAGAGAGAGAGAGAGAGAGAGAGAGAGAGAGAGAGAGAGAGAGAGAGAGAGAGAGAGAGGATGGATGGATGGATGGATGGACGGACGGACGGATGGATGGAAAATTAGAAGAAGCCCATTTTTAACTATTTAAGGGATATTATAATTTTGATTTTACTTCAACCACTTGTCACTGGGAGGTAAAGAAAAGTGCACTGCGAAGCATCTCTTTCCCGCTGCTTAGAGCCAAACTTTACTAATACTGAGCTACTTAGCTGAACAAATGCACATTTTTAAGAAGGTATCTGTGCTGTCCTGGCAAACTACCACCAGAGCTGTACTCCTAAGAGCCCTTTCTGCTGGGGAAGCTGTGCTGAGACAACTGCCAGTCAAGCTGACTCGGTGCCCAAGGTGAAGCAACATAATGTCGAGGACAGCTCACCCATCCGATAACATACGCATAAACATTCACAAGAAACAGAGCACAGCTTTGCTGCCATTGTGCCTTCATTTTGCTTCCCCCCCCCCCACTCACTAGTGGTTATAAAACTGTGGAATTACAGATCCACATCCTTATTGCCACATGACAATCCCTTAAAAAGAAACAACACTTTGTAGAAGATCAGACACACACACACACAAAAAAGTAGATCTTTTACTCACGGACAACAAACATTTCCGATGGGAGGAATTATGTTGTATACAGAAATACAGAGCTACTTGATTTAAAATAAATAACAGGATTTATAGGTAACTATGTAAAAAGAATAAGCTATCAAATAACCCATTTCTGAAGATATAGTAAAGTTATGATGCTTAACTTGCAAAAAGAGCAATCATTAGTAAGCATATTCTAAATAACAACTACAGGGTTATCAATATTAAACCATCAATAAAAATCAGTAGATGATACCTTACACAAATTGGTAAAAAAAAAACATTGTAAATTTTACGTTACTATCCACAAACATGCAGTTCTTTTAGCATAAATACTATTGCAACTGAAGAAAAAAAGATTCAATATTTTGAATATCCTAGGGCTCTTTTCCAAGCTTGGAACTACTTCATATTTAACACCCCAAAGACAGCCAGGTTATCCACAATCAATTATAACTATTTTGACTATAATTTTTAGTATTTTATGGCATAATAAGCTTCTACACGGACTGATCCTCCCAGTTACAATATGAATTAGCATGCAATGGAGTAACTCATGCAATAAACAAAAACTTCACAATATGGATTGGTAGCAATAAAGCCATCATTCAACCAGAAGAAAAATAAAGTTTCTTCTAAAATAAAAGCATAATATTCCCATTTATGGATAAAAGCTGAAACAAGTTCACAGCAATAATCAAAGAAGCCTGATATGGAGTTTTTGTGAGTTTGAAGACTACATAGCCGACTACCATTGGGCAGTTGCTTGTCAAGTAAGAAGTAATTTCTGAACTAATTTAAGTGGCCTATAAGCGCTCTTCTTTCTAAGGCTATTCAGTTTCAGTGCATTATGTAAAACATGAGTAATTTGTAATTTCGGGGAATGTGTTAAATTCAGGTAATTAGGGCATCATTTGCATTCAAATGACGTCATAAAATTTCTGAACAGTCTCCCCAGCTGTGCAAGGGAGCTACTGTTACTTAACGGACTCTTAGACTCACTGTGTGCCCAGCATGGGTCTGGGTACCTTGTAAATGCTACTCATGTACAAGTGTTTTCAGGACGTCTGGGAGCTCAGTCCCGTGAAGCTCAATGGTGAATATTAGCATTTATCAGGGAATATGAAAAAAATGAATAATTAAGCCTGCTCACTCTTAGGAAATACAATGATTCTTCTGTGACCTTACGACTAGAACACAGGATCGGGAGTTTTGCCAGCTAATCCTCCTTGCTAAAATGCTTAGACAGCCTGCTGAACCAAGTCCCAACTCATCAGAAAGTCAAGAACTTGGGCAGCAGCTAGAAGCTACTCTTTTCCTTTTCACACTGGTCCCCCAGGTCTCACCTTCAGCTAACAAAGACAAGACCTGACTTCCATGGGGCTCTGTATTTGCTGTCCCTTCTGCTAGACATGCCCACTCCCTCTCTGTAACCTAGCTAATTTTTTTTAACTCATTCTCAAAACACAGATCAGACAGTGCCTCCTGGGAGAGCCCCCTGACTGCTCGAGGGGTTAAGTGCTGGGCTTTCTCCTTTTCCACAGCAGTCTGTGATCACCTCAAGACTGAAGGGCAAAGAGTAATTGTTCATACGCTCATTCATTCTCCCAGCTGTCTGTAAACCCCTTAAAGGCTAGAAGTGTCTTTTATCTCTAAATCCCCGTGGCCTTGGTTTATTTTAACATGCTAAATATCAAGAGCTCAACTGAATAAAATCCTTTTAATGAGTCAATAAATGAAATACACACACACACACAAACACACACGCGCGCGCGACTTATGAGTTCACAGGAAAAAATCATCTAAATGTTATTTCTGAAATACAAGGGGAGTTGCTAAAAAATATCCATGGGTACCTACAATGCCAAAAGTTCTGTCTATTTATAAAATAATAATGATGATGATGAAGAAGAAGAAGAAGAAGAAGAAGAAGAAGAAGAAGAAGAAGAAGAAGAAGAAGAAGAAGAAGAAGAAGAAGAGCTATATAGAACCAACACATTTATTTTCAGGTTAAATTACAGCTCTCTTGGAACCAGAAATGCCCAGCGGACAAGAAAACCCGTGACTTTCCTTACTATAGGAAACGTTGGGTATGCAGCAGTGCATAGGCCTTTGTGTCAGTTCCCCATGCTGTCCTGTTGCAATTTAAGGGTCCTGGTCACACTGACTTACCAACTGATGCAGACAACATACACTGTCTGCACCTTTAGAAACCACGGATAATTTGTCTTAGTTATAAATAGCATTACTTCCACTTCAGACTTGAATTCATAATCTATGTATGCTGCTTAATATAAACTCTACCAAGTCATTTATGGCACACCAAACAATAGTCTCGTTCTCCCAATAGTGGAGTTTACTCATGAAGGGCCTATGGTATATATCTTCTGCCCCAGTGAAGAGGGCTATGAGTCAAAACATCTCAGAAGTGGTATCCTAAAAACACTGAGAGAGAGAAAAAAAAGAATAGCCTGTTTTTCAAACTTACTGGTCTTTTACCAGCATAGAGAAGACGAAGGCACTGGGGCCATGATCAGCATGAGGCAGAAGCTCCACCGTCATAGAGAAGGTATTCGGGCGTGATCACAGGAGGCAGAGATGCAGAGTGCCAGAGTCTGCTCCTTCGCTTCCTCCTCCTGCATCTCTGACTCTGTCTGTCTTTCCTTTCCTTTCCTAATTCTCTAGGACTTGTTTTAGCAAACCACCTACATCAGCAAAATCCAGACCATGGAAAACTCTATAGAGAATGGACAACCTCATGTCTTAATAAATAAATTACAAGGAAAATTAAAAATAAAAAAATAAAGGAATGGGTGGAAGAAACCATATGGTAAAAGAGACTAAAATAAACTAAGTATGCACTTTACTTCAGCTCT
This sequence comes from Arvicola amphibius, assembly GCF_903992535.2. Lineage (NCBI taxonomy): Eukaryota > Metazoa > Chordata > Mammalia > Rodentia > Cricetidae > Arvicola > Arvicola amphibius. Next base: position 12,492,919 of record NC_052064.1, read on the forward strand.
AGCTCAAAATGAGGAAAAATATGCATATAAACTATACACATAGAAGCATATTTTTGAGACAGGTGAACGTTATTCTGAAGGAACGGTTGCTTTACAGTATTAACGAATCTTAACATGGCAATTCAGGGTTACATTTTTCTAAATGACCCTTACCTTTCAGACTCTGACTACTGAAAAAATTTAATAAATAATATGTCATTTACTTCAAAGTCATACAGAAAGGGCAAGAAGAATAGCAGGAGACAGACAAAAGAAGACAGCCTGTAAGTTACCAATCACTGAAGCCAGAAGTCATCATAATCCTCTGTCTAGTTTCTGTGTGTCTGGGTTTTTTAGCAAAAGGCTACAAACGAACATCAGAATATTGCTTCACGGGAATAACATTTATTAACTAAAAAATAAAACACAGGTTCCCTGCTTATACAGCTTTCCCGTGGAAACAAGTCAGAACAAAAAGAAACATAAGCAGCTGTCAAACATTAATTCGGATAATAAACTCCATTAAGGGCTGGGCATATAAGGTTTTCTACTACAATCATCTAACGTCAGAGGATACTACAAGTAACCCTGAATTTCTACCTATGTCAGAATTTTAGGGGAGCCCATTATTTGACTGCAAAATCTAGACAAATATTTTTCAGACTTTACATATCACACATGTGAATAGCCGAGCACATTAACACATTACAGTTATGTTAGTGTCGCGTGCATGTACGATCGGAAAAGTGTCCAGCTTATCTTCATAATGTTTACAACAATCTTCAACTATGTGAGCTTCACATGTACTTGAGGATCAACGTCAGGCTGGTGCGTACAAACAGAAAAACCCTTACGTGGTTCCAAAAATATGGGCTAGAATTAGCCAGTAACTTCAAAATGATTTTCAAACATATCTATAGATGTTTGGTATTGATTTAAATGCAGGCACATTAGTTTGATTAATGTAATGCAATAAATTAGGGTTTTTTTTTTTTTTAACAAATTAGGTGCTCGGTAACAATACAGCCCTAATTACAACAGTGAAAAAGTAGGAAGGACCAGTTTATAGAAGTCAGGAGTGGTTAGGCCTATCTCTGGTGTTCACAAAGTAAGTGAGCAGGCGATTTTGCAGTGTAGTTTATTTTTGCTTGGGTTTCCTAGGGATGCCTAGTTTCCTTCTTTTCCCTTCTTTCTGTGTATCTTGTGTTATAAAGCCTTCTCTCGCAGTTAAAACGACGATGATGATGATGCAATCCTACCCAAACACAATGTTCTCCTACCCGGTGCAGTTTTGCCTGAGGTCTTGGCCTCTAGCCCCTTGCTTGCTCCTTGCTCAGGTTACTGGGCTACTAGGAGCATCCACCGCCACCCCCTCCAAACAGCCCCCGCCCCTTCTGCAAAGCCCTGGGCCTGTGCTTCTTTGGGTTCCTTTTTCGGTCTCCTTTTCTCCTCCTTCTTGCACCAGGAGCATCATGCATGAGTCGCATTAGGACTGTGCTCTTTTCACCCTATGCACCGCGTCTCCAGGGCAACCCTAAGCAAACGTGGGGTCGTGAGGCTGCGCCACGGACCACCTCCCTCACCTGTCTGCCGCCAGGGTGGCCCCGCACCCGTGTGTTGAGGCGGTCGTGCCAAGTTTCGTCCTCGCCGCCCAAGCGGTAGATGAGGCGCAGTGGCACGATGCTCTGGCGCTCCAGGAAGCGGTTTTCGTCCCTCCTCTCCAGCTCTCTCAGTGAGGCGTCTCCTTGCAGGCAGGCAGAAGGGCAGGCGGGAGTAGAGAGAAATGGCAAATAAATAATAAATAAATAAAGCCCTACGAAAATTCCCCCGCCTCCTCCCTGCCGGACCCCATCAGGGAAGGACGCAAAGACGCCAGCTGGAAAGCTCTGGACCAGCTCATCCGAGAGCATCCCAGGGCCCAGAAACACGGCACCCGTTTCCCATTCTCCCCATTTTCCTCTTCTTCAAGGAAGAAAAAAAAAAAAGGCATTTGATCCCAGATTGCTGATGCATCCTTGAGCCCCCACACGTTTGCGCCTTTCTCACCACCCTTCAAAATATACAAATAAAAAAAAAAAAAAAAAACGCGCACTGTGGAAACGCAGATGCGGCTTTTCGGGGGGCCTCAGGGTTCCAAAGAGTCCTGGAAGCCTAAGCAGCTGCGAACTTACCTGCCGGACCGCAGCGCGCCAGGGGGCAGGTCCCTAAGACGCAGAGCAGCCAGAAGGACGCGGCCGCCGCTGCCTGCATGGTGGCGGCGCTCAGCTGCTCGTGTCCCGGCCACGGGCTCCGGCTCCCCGCCGCCCCTTCCCGGCCCGCGCCTCTGCCGCTGCCGCAGCCGCCGCTGCCTCAGTGCTGCATTGTGCCTCGCGGGCGCTTCGGTGGCGGGGGCAGCGTTCGAGCGCCGCATCGGGCGCCAGGCTGTAGCTAAGTGGCTTCTAGCGCCTCCCACTTCATCCCCAGGCGGAGGCCGGGGCGGGCGGCCAGCTCGGCAGGGAGCTGAGCCGGGTGCGCAGCGGGCCTGGTGCACTTGCCCCCTCCCCCCCCCCACCACCACGCCAAACCCCCAACCTCCACCGCACCCGGCCGCTCGCACCGGAGTAGCTGGGAAATGTAGTTCCCTCTCCGCATCTCGCTGGTCTCCACAGCGACGCGACCGTTGCCACCCGGGGACTGCAGACCCCAGGAAGGAAAAGCACTTAGGAGAGGTGAGGGACACCACCTTGCGCGGTCGCAGCAGCGGGAATTCTCCCCCAGCGACCACAAAGAATAGCATTGTTGTTCACGAGTTAGTTTGGCTTGAGTTACCAAGCGACCAAGTCCTGCGTGCATGGTAAGTCAGTCATTCCACAGATATGAACTGAGGGCCTACTATGTGCCAGGTGGTTACAATGATAAAGACCCTGAGTGTGAGTTATGGGTATTTTGCAGTCCAGGTGTGTCTGTGCACCGTGAGTGTGCAGTACTGTTGGCAACCAGAAGAGAGGCTTGAGTTTCTGGGACTAGAATTACAGAAGGTCCTGTTTGTTCTGGGAATACAACCCATGTCCTCTGGAGGAATAGCCAGTATTTTTAACCCCTGAGCCATGTCTCCATCCGCAAGACTTTTTTAAACGGCTTTTAATTTCATTTTATTTTGAATACCTAGAGGAGAGTCATAAACCCAACTCCAGGAGAATCAGAAGACATGTGCCAAAGCTCTAGGCAGACATGTGAAGTGGGAATAAGCTGGATTCTCAGTGGTTGGTTTGCCTCCTATACCTGCCAACCTCAAACCTGTACAGGTAACAGATAGGGGAACTGACTTTCTCAGGCAGTCCTACCACACCCTCCCCACTGCAAATGTTAAAGACTCACAGGGATAAAAATAGTAATAATTGTCTACATAATTAGCACTTCCATGTTACAGATTTTGAGACTCACATACACTACCATTACAGCCTCAGGTCAAACATCTGAACAGCAGAAAAAGGGAAATTAAGAATTAGATCAAGGAGGCTTCTTCCCAGGGATGGGTCAACATGTGTAAATCAATGATTGTAATCCACCATATGAACAAACTGAAAGACAAAAAACACACATGGTCATCTCATCAGATGCAGAAAAGACCTTTGACAAAATCCTACATCTCCTCGTGGTAAGAGTCCTGGAGAGATTAGGAATACAGAGGACATATCTAAACATAATAAAGGCAGTTTATGGCAAGCCTATAGCCAACATCAATTTAAGTGGACAGAAATTCAAAGCAATTCCACTAAACTCAGGAACAAGACAAGACTGTCCACTCTCCATACTTGAAGTGTTAACTAGGACAATAGGCACCTGAAGGAAATCAGGGGGATACAAATTGGAAAGGAAGAAGTCAAAGTATCTTTATTTGCCCATAATATGATAGTATACATAAGTGACTCTAAGAATTCCACCAGAGAACTCCTACTGATGATAAACACTTTCCACAAAGTAGCTAGATACAAAATTAACTCGAAAAATCAGTAGCCCTATCATATACAAACATCAAACTAGCTGAGAAAGAAATCAGGGAAACAATACAATACTTTTCAAAATAACATCAATAGAAAATATCTTGGAGCAACTCTAACCAAGCAAGTGAAAGAAAGACTTGAATAATAAAAAAAATTACATCTTTGAAGAAAGAAATTGAGGAAGATATCAGAAGTTGGAAAGATCTTCCATATAGTAAAAATGGCCATCCTACCAAAAGCAATCTACATCAACCCCCACCAAAATCCCAACACAATTCTTCACAGATCATGAAGGGAAAATCTCCAGATTCATAAGGAAACATTAAAAAAAAATCAGAAAAGCAAAACTGCATAACCAAACAACTGCAGGAAATATCACTATCCCTGACCTTGAATTGTACTACAGAGCTATAGTAATATATAGTCTATTTTGGGCACAAAACCAGACACATTAATGAATGAAATCAAACTGAAGACCGACACATAAATGTACACAGCTATGCACACCTGATTTTTTTTTTATTATTATTATTAAGAAGCCAGAAATACACACTGGGGGGAAAAGGCAGCATCTTCAACACATGGTGTTGGTTAAATTGAATGTCATATTTTTGAGAACTACATGTCATGAAGCATATTGGAATTTCAAAAATGTGTAAGTCTTCAAATCAATGAGATGGTTAAGAATCTTATCTCGCATGCAGTTGTCTACAGCTTGAGCACAACTTCAGGAGTCTATTAGACTTTAACACACAGCCTTCTGAAATGACTACAGTAAAAGATAATTAGAGCCTGAAGCATAAGAATGTGTTTTGTGTTCTCCCACAATGTCATGAGTCCCATTCCTAATTTGATTCTCTTAGCTAAAAGAATGGGTTGTGTAAGCGTTTTAATTATGACATTGCTCTAAACAGAGTGCTTTCTTCTCACTTTTGTTTTTAGCATGTTTGGAATATATTAAATAATTTCAAAAGCTAAACATACCAGTTTGATGTAACAAAAATTTAAATACTTTTTTTAAGGTTTGTCTTAGCTTGTGTTGCTACAGCAATAATAGCATAGACTGGGTAACTTAAGTATCAAACATTTAAGGAACTGCGATGTAACAGTCCTAGATTTGACCATTAGCACTACAAAGCAAAACACAGTAACAATGGAACGTTTGTCACAGTGCTGGAAGTCAGAAAGCAAGGAAGGAGCTGCAAGACTTGGTGTCAGGTAAGGGCTACTTCCTGCCCCATGGACATCAGTCACCTTGTCCTTGTCTTTATGAGACACAAATAGAGAGCATTCCAGTTCTCCCCAACCATCTCTTGCTCCCTTTTGTAATGCAGACATTAATTCAACCATGGAGGTTTCACCTTCATGACCTAATTATTTCTCAAGGTTCCATCTTCAAATACCATCATGGTGGGGCTTCGATAAGGTGATTCAGTCAATGGGCTCTTTAAAGCCTTGAACTCTTATGCCTTCTTTATTAACTAAGGGATGGCCTATTATATTGATTGATTTAAAAGATTACTGTTATTTTTTTTACTATTTCTTTACAAGAACAAATTTTTCTTCATAGTTCCCACTTATAATAATCCCCAGCCTGTTAGAAGGTACCATTAGAAGAATCATCCACAAGGACACAAGGAATATTAAACAGCCCCACCTTATGTCAATATTTTGTACAACTGCCATTAGAACTAATTCATAAACAGATTCCTGAACCTATAATTTACTGTTATGTGGATGATTATCTTTTTTTTGAGACAGGGTTTCTCTTGGTAAATTTGGAGTCTGTCCTGGAACTTGCTCTTGTAGACCAGACTGACACAGAGATTCACCTGCCTCTGCCTCCTGAGTGCTGGGATTAAAGATGTGTGCTACCACTGCCTGACCATGGATGAAATCTTATTGACTAATTCAAGACACCGATACTTTAGGAAAAATGTTTGATGAAGTAAATAAAATTTTGCCATGTTGGAGATTACAAATTGCTTCAGAAAAAACACAAAGAAGAGATTCTGTTAATTATTTAGGATAAAAGATGGGTTTACAGAAAATACAAATCAATAGAGATTAATTATAAACTCTTAAGGATTTTCAAACATTGCTGGGAAACATTAACTGGCTACAGCCCACAATTAGATTGACAACTCAAAAACTGAGTAATTTATTTCAAACCTTACATAGTGATAAGGACTTAAATAATCAAAGAAAACTATCAGCTGAGGCTGAGAGAATATTGACACTGGTAGAAAAGAAATTACAGGATGCACACGGTATCCCTTAGATCTGAGTTTAAGTATATCCAGGTTGTTTTTAACCTTCCATTCATTCTCCTAGAGGAATTCTTCTGCAGAGAGAAGATAATACCTTAGAATGGGTATTTTTAGCACACAAATGGAAGAAAAACTAAAGACCTATGTAAAAAAGTTTTCTGAATTGATACTGAAAGGAAAATTAAGACTTTGTCAACTAGCAGAAATAGACCCATCAAAAATTGTGGTACCTTTTTACTAATACTGAAATTGCCTCATTATGGGCAGAAAATGAGCATTGAAAAAGAACTTGAAATAATTTTTTGGGAAAGATTAGTAACAAATTTCCCCAAAGCAAGAAACTTTTATAAAAAGAACCAATTGGATTCTCCCTCATAAAATAAAGGGAACACCAATTTTTGGAACTTCAACATTTTATATTGATGCAAATACATCAGAAAAGAAAGGTTATTAGTCAAGAAAATGAAGTAAGTTGGCTCAAACGACCTATGATTCAGATTAGAAATCAGAATTATATAGTATTCTCAGGGTATTATTAGATTTTCCAGAACCTGTTAATGTAGTTACTGACTCTCACTATGCAGAAAGAGGTGTTTTACACATTGAAACTTCTGAATTTATTCCCTATGATTCAGAAACAACTTTGGAATTTATTCAACAGCAACAAGTAATCAGAAAGATAATTCATCCTTCGTATATAAAATATCAGATTCCATACATCTGTCTGTCACACTCTCTAGTACAAAGTAATGATGAAATCAATCAGCTGTTAGTGAAAAATGTGCTAGAAGCCTCAGAATTAAATAGGAAACACTATGCTAACAGAAAATGTTTAAAGAAATATTTTTTTCATCACTTGACAAGGCAAAGAAATCTCCTACTCGCTCTACAATATGGGATTCCCCTCTGTATGCTGTGAATAGCATTGGTTAATAAAGAAACTGTCTTGGGCCTGTGCAAGGAATAGGGGTAGGCGGGGAAAACTAAACTGAATGCTGGGGGGAAAAAAGGACAAGTTAGAGAAAAGCCATGCAGCCCCTCCGGAGATAGATGCCAAAACTTTACCCAGTAAGCCACTGCCATATGGCAATACACAGATTAATAGAAATGGGTTAAATTAATATGTAAGAGTTAGCCAAGAAGCTAGAGCTAATGGGCCAAGCAACGATTTAAATAATATAGTTTCTGTGCGATTATTTCAGGAGTCTGGGCAGCCAGGAAACGAACAAGTGGCCTTCTAACTACAGTTCTATGTATATCAAACTCCACTACTTATAAAAAGTAACACAAAAGGTACTCAAAGAAATGAAGTTGGGCAAATGGATGTGTTTCATTTTGCAATTTGGAAAGTTAAATATGCACCATAGCATATATACATATTCAGGATTTCAATGAGCAACTGCCTTAAGTTCTAAAATGGCTGATTCTGTAATAACACATTTACTAGAAGTCATGGCCATTATGGGGATACCTTTACAAATTAAGACAGACAATGCTCTAGCATATGTCTTTAGTAAAATAAAACAGGTTTAATTTTTTTTGTATATTACAACACAAAGCATATTACAGGTATACTGCACAATTCTACAGGACATGCAGTTATAGATAGATCTAACCGAACTTTTAAAATATGCTTAATAAACAGAAAGCAGTAATAAAGACCCCAGAGATAGATTATACTGTGCTTAATTGACTTTAAATTTCTAAATTCTAATGAAAAAGATACAATGTCTGTGGAGAGACATTGAATAATAGAAAAAAACTGATTTAAATATTTGTCATTTTTATGGGGGTTGGTTATAAGTTGTTATTGGTAATTGCCAGAAAAAGAGATGAACAAAGATTAATTAGTAATCTTATTTTGAAAATAAAATGGAGGATTTAGAAATGATAGATTATTGAATCTACTTTTAAACCAAAAAGCAAATACTAGTTTTAAATATTTTACATTGTTATGTGTTTTTACATATTGATACAAATTCAAGGTTGATGTAGGATACCCTTGTGTATGCTGTGAATGTTTTATAACCATTGCTTAATAAAGAAGCTTTGGCTTACGGCAGGACAGAATATAGCTAGGTGGGAAATCCAAACATACAGGAAAAAAGAAGGTGCAGTCTGGGAGATGCCAGCAGTTGCTGGAGAAGCAAGATGAGGTAAGAAGCCATGAGCCTCACTGCAAAATATAGAATAGAAATGGTTTAATTAAGTTATAAGAGCTAGTTAATAATAAACCTGAGCTAACAGTCTAAATATTTGTAATTAATATTAAGCCTCCGAGTGGTTATTTGCACACTGGCAGGTGGGAGAGAAACCTCCAGTTACATAAGGTTATTTTTATTATACTTTATATGTTTCTACTCTTGTTTAAGATATTTTTGTATATTGATACTGTGAAGGCCCAAAAATGTGAGCCAGTTTCTACCTTGTCTGATGGTCAGGGAGTTTGGAGGTTGCTAAAAATTGTTGACAACCAGGGATACACATCCTAACCCAGGATGTGGTTACTTGATTGTTTTCACATTTAGATGGCACATACAAGTAGATCCCACTCTATCTTAACAAATGGTCAGAATACGCAAGCATACTTCTGCTCCTTCTTTTGTAACAGGAGGTTTGACCTAGGGAATGGCTGCTCTCAGGATATTTGGTCTAGGGTATGTTCACTGCCTAAACAACAGAATGCCAATGATTTGATGTCTAAAAGTGTTGAAGCAATTAACTGTTCGAGTTGTCTTTAGTATCATACTAAAGAAGTCTTTTGTTGCCTTCTTCCCCCTTTAGTATTGGGGTATAAAAGTGTATGGAAAATTAAACATGGGCAATTTCAGTATTCACTGGAACTCCCTCCTGATACTATCCTATGTTTTCTGTTTTATTATTTTTATTCGTGTGTTCATCATCTTTACTATTTTTTTTTCTGATCACCATGCCCCTACCCTAGCAAGAGGTATTTTTGTCGAGGCTGGCCCCCGACATGATACAAATTTAAGGCTAGCTTCATTTGAACATACTGTACATATGTTCCTACTCTTAAGGTATTGTACTATGCACTTCATTTAACAATGTAATATAAATTTCTAATCATTATTACAAACTATGATAATAAAGAAATGCAAGTTGTTAGTCACCTATTACAATTGTACATATGTTTCTACACTTTTTAAAGACTGTACCTATACAGTTCATTTAACAATGTAATATAAATTTCTAATCCTTAAGTTATTATTACAAACTATGATAATTGAGAAATGCAGGTTGTTAAGTCACCTATTACAATCAAACTTGTAGTCATGTTAGGTATGTTTTCAAGATCAAACAGGGATGTATTTTAGACAAGTGGTCTTCCAACACTACAGAGAGCTACAGAATAAGGCACTTAAGATGTATTAATAATATAAGGACTTTTATGACAGCGAGAAATGTCTGCTCCCAGCAACTCCAATCTAATTCAGAGAAGATGATGGTCATGGAAGAAACTCCATATGGAAGTTACTTTCTTTGTGGTATCAGTTAGTCACTGGGCAAGAAACTACACTTGCCTGTACTACTGACGGTATGCTGTCCAAATTGGAAAGGCACAACGGAAAAGGTAGTGACTGTTGAAACTTGCCAAGAGGAGGCAGGATAATCCCTCCAAATTCCTGCTTCACAGAAAAGTCTGTCAATATCCTAGGCCTGTAGGTTGTTGAGATAGGTGCTCAACCTTACAGAGGGACCTTGAGAGACTGCTCAGGGAGCCACATGTTTCTGTCATTTCTGAGTTTTAGAAGCTGCTCTGCACTTCCTGTTTACTCAGGTAATATATCCTTCTCAGGTCTCTGATGGAGTTGATATAGTTAATAGTTTTCCTTGTTACCAAATTTAGAAAAGAAACTCACAAAAGTGGTGTAAAGTGTTTATGTTTGAGAGACATAAAAAGATAGTTTTGGATTGGTAATACAAGTTAGAATAGAAAGTAAATTAAGTACAAAACTTTCAACTAACCAGGATAGGATAGATAATAAAGTATTTTCTCTGAATTTGCTAAGCCCAAATGGACTGGACATTGTTAATTCTTATCTGAATATATTTGCATATAGTTATTGTACTTATTGCATATAGTTTTACTATGTTAGTTAAAAACCTTTCTTTTTTATTTAGACCAAAGGGGGAAATGTATATTTTGATCACATTCTTATAATAAATTTGGCTTTGAGTCAGAGGGCAAAGTTAGTCACTAGCTGACCAAAATTAATCATAGAAGTTTTGGAGGACAGGACAGATAGACAGAAAGTAGTAAGACTGGCAAAGAGAGGATCGCAGCCATTTTTGGATTGTTGACTTCTGATTTTTTTTATTGACAAAAGAGTAATTAGATAAACACCTCATCATAGGCTACTCTAGTCAGGACTTCAGATAAGCCCTTCACTTTGCCATTACATACAGAGTGGGCAAGCAATGGTACAGTTAGTTTCCCCAGGATTTGATCATTATCTCAATTTTCTCAGGGGTTCCTAAAGATGCTATTGCCCCCCAGATATCATGATGTAATTTTAGGAATACAGTGCCTACATTCCCAAGAGGTAGAGTGGGTGGTTTTTGGTTGTTTGGTGGGTCATGAATGTTTGTCTTCGTTTAGGGAGGATTGGTTGAAAACTAAGAAAGAAAGGTTAGATTTAAGGATCCCTTTCTGAAAAAAAAGAGAGCATATGGAAAGGCTAGGATAAAAGTGTAGATCATTAAATCTACTTTAAAATAAAGTCACTATCAATCCCAAATATTTTACATTGGTATGGAGTTTTGTATATTGATACAAACTTTATTTCTGTTAAAACATACTTTATATATGTTCCTACTCTTTTAAAGTAGTTTTGTATATTGATACAAATTTAAGGATTACCTATAGTTTGGAAGGGAAAAGGTACTCTTGCATTTGGAAGCCAAGGGTTACCTACATCTCAGAAGGGAAAGGTATCCTGGCACTCACACCCCAAGGATTAGCTAAAGCTCAGAATGGTATCCTAGCAGCAGGAAGCCAAGGGTTACCTAAAGCTTGGAAGGCAAAGGTATTCTAACAGAAGTGTTATAGCTTTTGCCTGGTGGGGACAGTTTCCCCAGTAGTGTTACAGCCTTGCTCCAGGAAAGATTTCCCTAATAACTCTGATCCAGCAGAGGAGGGTTTCTCCAGCAATGTTGTTGAAATGCTTTGCTTCGCCATAGTCGAACAATTCTGTGCCAGCAAGGGAAAGTCTCCCCAGCCAATGCTATGGTTCTGCTCTGCTCTAAGGGAATTTTCCCACATAAATGTAGCAGTTCTGCTATGCTGCGAGAGCTGTTACAGCTCTATGATGTGGGATGTTCTTCTGCATACGTGTTGCTTTTATTGAACAAAGCTATTTCAGCTAATGGCTTAGCAGAGTAGAACCAGGCAGGAAATCTGAACAGAAATAAACCAGATGGAGTCAAGGATGCCCCAAATCTGTTGTGTCCAGGTTGCGGAGGCCCCAAGAAGACCACCACAGACTCGCTAAAATGCAAAAGCAAGGTTTACTCATGAAGTACAAACGGTGGTAGAGACCTTGTCTTCTACAGCGACACAATGGGGGCCAGAGGATGTGCCTTACTCTTCTTAGGCAGGGTTTATAAAGGCAAAACCCCACAAATCTACAGTTATGAGCATAAGGGTACGGTTGACTCTCTGATTGGCTACAGTCCAGAGGGACTTTCCACTCTGCTGATATCAACCTTGAGCAGCGGGGCCTACACAAAATGGAGTTGGTCTTGTCCCTTCATGAACAACACCCCCCAAGTCAACAGGAAGTAGTCTTGAGAACTGTGTCCTCATCCTTCCCTCACTTGCTACTCGTTTCTTACTCCTCACCTTTTTATAGTAATAAAAAAGGAGCAATGTTAGTATTCAGGCATCTGTACTAGCCTGTCCTTGGGGTACTTACAGGATTCGTCCTTAGCTGCAACCACTAAGAGCATCTTCTGTGCACACTGACTTCATTCCCTTTTAAAAGGTGGGCCAGACCCACCTCCTGTCTCTTTCTGTTTCTGCCTGTCTCTTTGTGCCTTTCTCTTCTCTTGTGCTGCTCCTACCCCCACAGGCCAGTCTCCCCTCTTCCTCTCTTTTACTTTCCCCCAATAAAAAATCTTTCCACCTGAGCTTTGTTGCATGGTGTCTTTCTCTCGCGTGCCACTTTTAAAAATTACAACAGTAAATATTTCCCTCTTACCAAATATACTCAAAGGTAAGATGAATTTCACCTTAAATTTTCCCTGTTCCAAGTTAATGTATAGTCAAGTACCAGATTAAGATAGTCCTCCCAGGCATTTCAAAACAATCCCAATAATTCACTATATCCTTAATCATCTAATAGTAAACAAATTATTTTTAAAGAAATTATTTTCAACTTACAACTTCCGCAAAGGTCAGTGGTTTAAGCTCTCCTTTACGATTTTTTGGAATTGTTCTGATCCCTTCAATAACCTCAGTTTGCAGTATAAGGATCCTGGTAGAATCTAGCTGGGTCAGTGTTTAGAGTCAGTATGTTTAGTAACTTCAAGAATCCAAATACACCAATTAATATGTTTTTTCCTCTCTATCTGAAGTTTTATTTTAGGCACTAACATGTTAATGATGAAAATCTATGCTAATGTGCAATGGTTAATAGCATACAATGTATAGTGCTCAATTTTTGATCTGTTTGAAATCTCACTGGAAATTACTGTCAGTAGCCGGGCGGTGTTGGCGCACGCCTTTAATCCCAGCACTCGGGAGGCAGAGGCAGGTGGATCTCTGTGAGTTCGAGACCAGCCTGATCTACAAGAGCTAGCTCCAGGACAGGCTCCAAAGCTACAGAGAAACCCTGTCTCGAAAAACAAAAAGAAAAAAAAAAAAAAAAGAAAAGAAATTACTGTCAGTGATGAAGCAAATGATATTCATTACAACTCTCAGGAAACAATTATGACCATAGTTATATAAAATAAATCACAAGATTTATTGTATAATTTGCAACAGCTACTCAATTCTGTAAAAAATTACAATCATCTTAATTAATATTTACATATGATTTCATACAAAGCTGGTCAAAACAAAAACCCAAAACAACTCCTAACAATTGTATATGTATCTATAAAAGTTTCAAGAATATAGCTTTGACTTCTGAAAAACACATTAAATACTAAAATCCAACGAATGTAGAAGCTGAAGGGGAAGAGAAAAACGACAGCAGACTACTTGAATTTTCTTCCTCCCAAATATCTAAAACATCACATATTCCACTGTTTTCAGTGTAGCTTGTAAAACCCAAAAATTCTGATTTCTCCCCACTTGTTTGAAAGAGGTCCAGTAGAGACTGTACGGGTGACCCACAAGTTCTGTCTTCACATGCAGGATACTCAGTTCTTTTTGAATCCAATTCAGCACTTGGGTTCACGGTTTTTTTCTTTTGCCCTAATAACATTCTCACTTTCCGCTGGATCTTACCACAAGGCAAATCATCCATGTTCTCAACGTCACGCTCATCAGGGCCCTGGGGACTACAGGGTGGAGTTCCGGCCCTCACTGGTAGGTCTTCCTTTGGTGGATTTAAAGTCACCAGGTCAGAATCGGGACCAAACACAAAATGAATTTCCTTATTCTGTAGATCTTTTGCTGAAAAATGTGTATTATCTGCTGTTAATTTTGGTTGGGGTGGACTATTTTCTGTACTTAGATAAGAAACTTCTACACATGACTGTGGCACACCTGGAGAGTCACCTACCCTCTGTTCTAAATCACTTCTATTAATAATTAATTTATATTCAGAAACATCAAGAATTCCTTCCTGCTCATTTTTACATGGAGGTAGCGGTGTAAAATTCTGTTCTAGGCCAGGGTCACTTGCATGTACCATGCTCACTGTTTTCTCATCACACCCTTCCACTCCAGCTGAAGGGTTGGACACAGGTTCTGAAGCAAACACCAGCTTTTGTTCAGGCTTCTGAGTTTTTTCACACTGAAAATCCTGCTTGAGCCTATTGCTGTCTCCCATGTCCTTCTGAAAAATGGGCTCTAACTGTAGCTTCTCCTTTGGTTCAGTGTTTTTCAGGACAATTTGAGAAACAGAAGAAAGGGATCCGGTGCTGTATTTTATTCTTTATAAAGAAAAAAAGGAAAGCAAAAGTTAGAAATTAGTAAAACTGTCTATAACTTATTTAAAAAACCCATTTAAGATATCTCAACACAGAAATCTTAACATTTACTTCAGATGTTTTAAAATGTGAAAAACTCTAGTGTACCCATTTCTCATTCACATTCTTTTCTTTCCCCGAGAGAACCAACATCCTGAATCATCAGAAACTTAAACAGCAGGAATCAGGTGACAGGCTCTCTACCTGCCCAACTCTGTTGTTATCCTGAGAAAATGTAACTTTCAGCACTTTGCTTCATATTTTAATGTATAATTTCTAGTTTTTTAAGCAGAAAGTATTTACTAGAAACTGAAAGCAGAATCATACGATTTTCATTTATATTTAAAATATTTCATATCAAAGTGAACTAGATATTTGTATTTCTAAAGGTGACAAAGTAGTTCTTCAATTTCACAGATATTTGAGCCGAAACTCTTCTTCATGCAGAATCTAGAATAATTGGGATACTACTCTCTTCAACAATCCCAAATTACGCACAAATGATGACAAGGTGTCTTGTCACCAGTTACACTTGCCTTACCAACCCAGGAAACCACGGGCAGTGCACAATTCACTGTCTCTACCACCAGACTGGTTCCCTTCACTTATAAATGGGGTTTACTCTTTAAGACTCCTTTTGTGCCTCATCTATGAGGCCTTAGGTTTGATCCCTAAAAAGCAAAGCAAAACCAAACTGGGGTCTAGAGTTCCTCTCAACAAATGAGTGACAACTCTGCTCCACCTGTAACTTCACAGCTGTATACGGACTGGCAACACGTAAAAACGACACTGGAAAATGATTAGGAAGTGACCAGTTTAAAAGCTGAATGCTCATGCCTTTCCTGAAACTTTAAAAAAATGTAAATTTTCAGTTGGTTCCACATGGCCACATTAGTAAGTAAAGTACTGCCCTAATCCAGACCTAAAGATGAGCACTTCCTACTCACCTTTCAGAAGCTTTACTTTAATATCTCATCTCTAATCTTACTGCTTAAGATTAGTATAAAATTAGACAACTGTACATGCATAGAAAAGCATTTCTAAAATTTTCGATTTGAGAATAATCTAATTAGGACTCAAACTGTCAGTGTGCAGTTAATGGAAACTAAACACTACTGTATTCACATTTCAAAGTCTGACAGTGTCTCTGTTAGGAATCAACATTTTTAATTTGAGTACACCAAGTTCCATAGTTCAGTATCAGAGGTTGGCAACATTCCCTACTGGTAACATCTGGTCTTCACTTTATTAACTAATGTTTGCTGCAACACAGCCGTGTTCTGTAACAAAGCTGAGTAGAGGCCACTGACTCTTTCAGTTCACCAAACCTAAAATATCAACTCTATACTGAGCTTAATAGAAAAACCTGTGAACTCCCTTTCAAAACCATGTTAGAGGGAGACTAAATACCTTTGGTGGTAGGGGAAAAAGAAGGGAAGAGGGTATTAGTTCTAAACCATATTTATATCATGTAAAAAAACTATGTTCCTTCTAAGAGCAGATAAACAAGATTAATTTTTAGTTTAAAATAGCTTAACAACCTAAGTAGAACTTTGGCAAATTAATTACCTTTTCTTTTTAGGTGTATCTCTTTCATAGTCCACAAAATCAAAAACTAACTTCGATACAATATCATCAACAACTTGATACTGGTTACTCTGTGCAAAGTTTCTGTGTCTCTCACTCAGAAGGTGCTAAAACAAAACAAAAAGCATTATAAAACTGTACTCAATAATTGTATCAATTAAATCAAAAATAATTCCAAATCAAAGAAAGAATTTCTGTCATATAAATGTCTCTATCAGTTTTTTATGTATCTACTCTGACATCAAACACAGAACTGCATTGGCAGGCACTGCTCCTCAGTCTGTAATCACTGCACTTGGGATGGGATGACAGCTGTGTGTCAGTTAACAGACAGCTCCTACCTCCCCTTTAATAAACCAGCGTAATTACTGACTCTATTCTAAACATCTTTATAACCACAGATTAAGTGTAGTTCTTACCCCCTCCCATCAAAAAAATCTGTCTCTGCAATGGATGGAGGTCACAGAAAACTACAACTGCAAATGCAGAGACTAGGAGAGTGTGGTGTTCCAGTAAACATCACAGAAGAGGTCAGACGGCTGCAGAAGACAGAGAACAGAGTCTGCTGTAAGACAGCATCCCTGCAAATGACAGTGAGAACACCTACAAGTCTCAAAGACAGCTGTCCAATCATCAGCGGGGCAAGGACAACATCAATATGCATGCTAAGATGGAAGGTAGCAATCTCACGAGGCTCCAACCCTAGACAAAAAACTACAGACGACTAAGGAATGCTGAGAAGAGAACGCTAATTATCTTACACAAAGTGGTTAGCCTGATATTGCATACATACAAGTAACGTTTGCTGGACTGAATAGAATACATAGATAAACCAACAATTTTTTTAAAGAGAGTCCATGAATTTTTGAGAGACAGCAAGTGGCAGTAGTTGGAATGGGTGGGAAATGGGAAGGGGGAAATGATGTATTTATATTTTAATTTAAATATTTTCAAAGAGACCTTTTCTCAGCTGGGTGTGGGTGAGCACACCTTTAATTGCAGGAGGATCTTTGTGAGTCTGAGATCTATAAAGTGAGTTCTAGGACAGTCAGGGCTGTTACACAAGAAACTCTGGCTCAAAATTAACCAAAAATAGAAAAAAAGGAAAGACCCTTTCTTAAGAACTACCTTTAGCAACCAGTAATATACTAATATTTTATAAAACATCTTTTCATCCACTGCTGCATATAATTACCAATTAAATGAAGTCTTTTAACTTAATATACAAGAATCTAAAATATATAAGAGTCTAGACAGTAAGAGTTTAAAAAACAATCTACAGAGCTAGAGAGCTGGATCAGCAGTTACAAGCACTTACTGCTCTACACATGTCGTATGTTCGCATACGTACTTATGTAAAAGTAAACCTTAAAACCCAAAATCTATGATAAATGCTACAAAATATACACATTACAATTAGACTCATTGTTGAAGAAACATCCAAGTATGAGCAAGCAAATTATCTCATTACCTACTGAGGAATTTTTTAGTCTTAAGAGTGGTTAGAAGGAAAAATAAGCTGAGCATGTAGCACATATCTGTAACCCTAGCATTTAGGGACCAGAGGCAGAGAGGTGTCTGAACTGGAGGCCTTCCTGTCAACATAATGAGTTCCAGACCAGCCAAGGCTACACAGTGAGACCCTGTCAAATAAAATACAAACAAATTTATAGTATAAAACTCAAAGGACACAAAGTTCCTTGCGAATGAGTGAGATCTCCAGGCTAATTCTACCATTTGTCTGTCAGCTGATTCAGGATATTGCATCTAAAGCCTAGAGCCGGGAGTGGTGGCGTATGTCTGAAATCCCAGCATTTGGGAGGCAAGGACAGATCTCTGAGTTTGAGGCTAGCCTGGTCTACAGAGCTAATTTCCAGGACAGTCACAGAGAAACCTTCTTGGGGGGAAAAAAAAAATCTAAAAATCACACCTTAAAGTTTAGATTGAGTTCATTTAAACTCTGTGAAAGAAAAAGAACCATTTATTAATTTTAAGTGAAATTCCAATTTTACATAGTTCCTCTCTATATCTACTTAAGATTTTTTTTCATTACTTAGGTAATGTCTGTCCCTTCTCTAACACTCTAAGTCAAGCAATCTTATTTACTATTTACTTCTATTTTTGTGTCTGGGAACTGAACCCGCAGTCTAATACCTTTTTCATCATTTACTACCATTGTATGTTCTAGTCCACATAACTTGAACATTCTCTAAGCTAGAATTAGAACTAGAAAAACAATTAGCTTTACATCATCTTTCATAAGTCATGCCCATTACCTGCATCCAGACTGTCCTCATCCCTATATACTCAGCCTTTCCTGGTCTCTGTTCTCTACAAGTCATGCTGTATTCACATTTGTTTACACAAGTACATATACTAATGGCTAAATTCTACATATGGGAAGAACATGAAGGTTTCTATTCCTGACACTGTGTGATCTTGCTTTAAATTATCCATTCTAAGTCCACCCATTTGGTGGATAAATGCCTAAAATATATTTGGTATTGAAAGTGTAAGATTTAGTATGAAGCTCCACAATCCGCATGCCTAATATTAACTGTATAAAATTTCACTAAGTACAGACATTGAGTCCAGTTAATTTTTGTGTATGTTGTTTACATTTATTTGCTGTATGTTGTTTATATTTATTTGTATGTTTTTTTTTTAAAAAAAAATACAATTTATTTTAAGTAAAAATATAAAGTGGTGGCGCACTCCTTTTATCCCAGCATTGGGAATGGAGAGGCAAGTGGATCTCTGAGCTCAACGCCAGCCTGTTCTACAAAGCAAGTTCTAGGACAGCCATGGCAGTTACACAGAAAAACCTTGTTTGGTAGAACAGGGGAGAGGAAAAAAATACTTCACCATACTTGTAAATGTATATAAAACTATTTTCTATGCCAGCTATACAAGTTAGAAAAGCTAGGGAATGTTTGGTTTACCGCCAGTACACAAAACCTTTTATGTGTATTTGTGTACACATAAGAGGATAACTTTGTCTGTTGTGTCTTCCTCAGGGGCTGTCCACCAACAAAAATAGTAGGTTGGTAGACCAGCAAGTCCCAGAAACCAACCTGTCTCTGCCCCAGCACTGGGACTAAACATGTACACCATCATATATAGTGGTATATTATTTGTGTTTTAATAGAGCTTGCCTGAAGATTAGAGGACAAAACAGCCATACTAGTCAGCCATACAGGCCAGGAAGTGGTGGTACACACCTTTAATCCCAGGACTTGGGAGACAGGCAGCCGAATCTCTGTGAGCTCAAGGCCACCCTGGGCTAAACAAGATTGAATCTAAGAGAAAAGGAGCTCACGCAAAAGTGATGCCAACACTTGGGATCATACACCTTTAATCTCAGTAACAGGGAGGTGTAGACAGGAGTGATATGGCTAGGCAGAAAGAGGAATATAAAGGGGAAGAGATAGGAACTCACTGGAGTGTGGAGTCTGAGGATTCCTGGAGACAGGATCTTGACCTTTTGGTCTGAAGATACGGTAGAGGTAAAATATCTCTCTAGTGGTTGGCTGCTTTGCTTTTCTGATCTTCAGGTTGAACCTCGATATCTGTCTCTGGATCTTTATTATTTCTGCTATAATCATGTCTAGGGTTTGTATGTGGGTTTTGGAGATCAATCTTAGTTCCTTTATAAGCACATCACTAACAGTCATCTCCCAAGTCCTCAAAAATATTTGCTAACTCAGTCTCTTGGCATGTGTAGAATTACTGTGAAATTCAAGGTTCAAAAACAATGTACTTTTTCTTTCCAAAGATCATACATATTATGTGGTCCAAACCCAAGACCCTTCCTTTCGCCATGTCTCCAAAGTGCTGTGATTACGAGTGACCTTTAGTTTAAATTTAAAAACAAACAACAAAAAAAACCCTTAAAGTCATGATTTTCAATTTTATTCTCAAATATACTTTCTTTGTGGCAACCAGTGAACAACTTTCCTGCTATTCTTACACTTTCTATCACATTAGAACCTCAAAATTCTAGATTATTCTGTTCTCACAATGCCAATTGATTTCAGAAAAAAAAAAATCAATGACCTTAGTTTCAAAACAATTAGAAGGAAGAAGGAAAAATTTTAAGAAACTATCTTCTGAGTCAATGCAATTTTAAACCAACTGAATTTTCTCCTTTATTATGTAAATAAAACAAAGTCAAACCCCTGGTTAAGTATTAATATATTTTGGGTTACAAAACAAAATTCTAATTCATCTAAGATGAAGTCAGATGCTTTATGAATCAGTATTTTCAGACTTAATACTCTAAATTTCCAACTATTATCTCCCTGCCCCCATCTATCTTTATTTGAGTACGGGTCTTGCCACGTTGTTCATGTCCTATAGATTATGCACTCAAATACTCATCCTGCCTCAGCTTCCTGAGTATCTGAAACTAGAGAGGTGTATGTTGTACACCAGTAGTCTATCTACTCTTTTAAAAGTTAAGAACTCAAATAATAACTGCGCTGATTAATGAGCACTTGCTATGCACTAAACTCTAAGGGCACATGGACAGGTTGTCAGTGATTCCAAAGTTCTTATTTTTTAATCAGCTTACAAACTCCAATTGTCCTCATTTTTAAACACTACCATCATCTAACATGTTCTTACAAGTCTTTTCTTTCGTAATTGCTCAGACCAAAACACACTAACTTTTCACTCATCTGCCTCTTCTCAACCAAGGATCATATAAACGCTCTCAGTCTCATCCCTGAACTGCTTCAACAGCCTGGGCTGTGCCTCAAGAATCCCACCACGGCTTGGTACAGACCATCATCTTGTACTCTGACTCTCTCACCCAGCTCTGGGCGCTCCCTTGCCAATTTCCGTCAGTATTGAGAAATTTGATTACCTAACTTCTCTGTAGTTCTACTTAGACATCACTTAGGTATTTCTTTGCCAAGCCTAAATAAAGAGCAACATCTCGCTCCTGCTGTTTCTACTTGCACTGACCTAATGCTGTTACATAGATTTTGTTATTTTTATCATGTAGTTATATACTAAGTGCTCAATAGACAGCAACAGAATGAATAAAAGGTATTCTTTTCAATGTTGATTTCCCTCCTTGGGTTCTTAAAATTTCAACTGCCTCAGGCTAAATTTCAGTGCTGATGCACGTGCCCATAATGTGTAAAGCTCTGAGTTCCACCCCTACGATCATCATTAAGCACGAGCTAGGTTTCTACCAAAGAATATCTTTCCATTACGCTCCAAAGGAAAACCACAACAGTAAGGCAAGATTCAAACATAAAAATGTTTAGGCTTTTAGAAATACCAATCCCAAGTGTAAAATGACATTTACAGTTTCGAGATCTTCATATTTTTGTAAGCAGCATTCACAATATCCTTTTTTTCTCTTTTCCTTCAGCTGGAGTTGAACTGGGGTTCCACCACATTTATCGCCATCTGTATTAATTCTAGTAATAGAAATATAGGGTAACAAAATTATTGCTAAACTCAATGAATAACTTAAAAATTTATTTTCTTAAAACTATCATATGCAGAATCCGCCATAATCAGAGACTTGTAAAAGCAAATACCTTTAATGACATTTCAAGAATAAAAACAAAATGTAACGGCTGCTCTGAAGAACAGTTCAAATGGTCAAGAGAAAGAGGTTTCATTATTTGAGCCCATTTCTTATCTAACATTTTCTAAATAATGCAATTAGTTTCAGACTAAATGTAGCGAAGAAGCATTACAAATATTCACTGAAGAAACAAGCACCATAACACTACCATGGTACAAAATACGATATCCCAAATGATTATGAAAAAAAAAAGCAGCAATAATTGAGAATCTAGATAGCTTAAATAGCATTTCTTCAAAAAATAAAGTTTCAAGCCAACCTGGGTTTAGGCTGAGCTTGCTTTTGGATGCTAGACGGCTTATCTATGTCAAATGGGCTGCAGGGCTTCTGAGTAGAGCAGTTTATGGAAGGCATACTGGTCAGCTGAAGGTAGAACGGTCTGTAAGACCTAAAGGAATAAAGACAAATATATGAGTTTCTCTAGAATGAAAGAAAGGTTTTAAAGTCTTGTATTTCGAAAGCATGTAATTCACCTCAATCTAAAATAAACAATCGAGACTTGCTAGGGGTCATCTTCCTTTCAAAGAATCCATTTGTGGGCCTGTTCTTTTCTTCTCTTTTTTGGGTGTGTGTGTGTGTGTGTGCGGGGATTCAAGACAGGGTTTCTCTGTGTAGCCCTGTCCATCCTGGAATTCAACCAGGCTGGCCTTGAACTCAGAGATCTACCTGTTTCTGCCTCCCGAGTGCTAGGATTAAAAGGTGTGTGCTGCCATCGCCACCTGGGTTGTAGGCCTGTTCCTTTACATTTAAAAAACACTTTTTAAAATTGAACTTTTTCATACAATATTCTGATTCTGATCACAGTTTTCCCTCCTTCATCGCCTCCCGGATCCTCTCACTGAAAAAACATCATTTAAAACATACCAAAACACCTATCACCTTAACTTTTGAAACTGTACCGTTTAGCCACATTAAGTATTAACTTGTGGAATCAACTACTCCACCCTCTACATCAGTGACCTTGCTACTGCTGCAGCCCTTTATTTTTTAGTGACCCCAGCCACAAAATTATTTGTTGTTGTTTCATAACTGTAATTTTGCTATTGTTATTAACTGTAATGTAAATACTCATGTTTGCCAATGGTTTAGATGACCCTGGTGAAAAGGGTCAAGGGTTGCTGTGTGTGGTTGAGAACCACTGCGCTAGATAGATACTATTTGAAACTGTATGGTTTAGTCATATTAAGCATGAGGTTGTAAAATCGCTCTTGAGTGCTTACCTTGCAAAACCGAAAACCCTACTCACTGAACAATAACAGTTTCCCTCAAGGCCTACAGACTCAGTGACTGAAATCTGAGTATTCTGAATATTTTATTAGATACATGGGCTAATGCAACTTCTTAGGATGATGTCCAGAAGGCTAATCTGTGTTGTGGTATGCTGGAATTTCATTCTTTAAAACATTCTATCGTCAGAACACACACAGACCTATATCTTGCACACCTCAAAAATCCATACATTTGCTGATGGACTGGGGTTGCTTATACTTTTTGGCTATTTCTATGTTTCTGAGATACATATGGAACTACCCTAACTCTAAGTCTCACTCTGATTTGGATATGCATTTCACTAGTATATTTTATTTTTCTTCTGGCTGTAGGGATTATTTTTGTATTCTGGATATTAACTCCATACTATATATATATATGACTTGCCTTATTCCATTTATTGGGTAAATCTTTATATTTCTGTCTTAGGGTTTCTATTGCTATGATAAAACATTATGACCAAGAGCAACTTGAAGAGGAAAGTTATTTTCGCTTACATGTTTTAATCACAGGCCATCATGAAGAGAAGGCAGAGCTGAAACTCAAGGCAGGAATCTGGTGGCAAAAACTGAAGTAGAAGCCATTAAGGAACACTGCCTATTGGCTTGCTGCCTGTGGCTTGATCAGCCTGCTTTTTAAAAATCATTATTTATTTGTTTATTTTTAGAGATAGGGTCTCACTTTATTGCTCTGACTATCCTGGAACTAGCTCTGTAGATCAGACTGACCTCAAACCCAAAGAAATACCTGTCTCTGCCTCCCAAGTGCTGGGATCAAAGGCATGTGGCACTACTGCCTGGCTTCTTTATTGTTATTTTTAATCTATTTAATTTTTATTTATTTGTATGTGTATAGGTGCTTGCCTGAATGTACATCTCTGCATCATATGCATGTAGTGTCCATGTAGGCCAACGAAATGCATCACATCTCCCCAGGACTGGAGTTGCAGACAATTGTTAGCTGACCTGTGGGTGCTGGGAATTAAACCCTGGTCCTCTGGAATAGCAGGGAGTGCTCTTAACCACTGAGTCATCTCTCCAGACCTAAGACTGTTTGATAAAATTCAGGACAACATGCTAAGGTAGAATTATCCACACTATTAAATCTTCTGGTGCAGTCTATGATTATAGGATATCTGACCCATTACTTAATTTTGTGGCAGGATCTTGCTATGCTGATCAGAATAAACTATAGTGAGATCCGCCTGAGGCATGTCAGGTTACCATCAAACCTAGAAGAAAAATTGTACTTTTTCTTCACAATAACACATTTACAATTTTATGTATCGTAAAGATATTATTTACTTGTGTATGTATGTGGGTGTCAAGAACACCAGAACAGGGCATCAGATCCCTCAGCACTGGAGTTACAGATGATTATGAACCATTCAACAAGCATGCCAAGAGTTAAACTCACATTACCTGAAAGAACTGCTACCATTCTTAACCACTGAGCCATCTCTCCAGCCCCATAACACAGTTTTAAAAAGAAGCTTTCAACTCTTTAGTCACCTCAGTGAACACCTAAGAGAATTAGATACACTTGGCCAAAAAGGTAAGAGAGCAAGAGAAAGTAATCTAACTTAGCTCTGTTTGTTGATTTCGTTAAGACCATTTCAGAAACTGTAAGAGTTTGGGAAGCTATTACTGTAGACATCATATTTAGGTTTTATGTTTCCAAGCAGTATTAAAAATCCCCCCACAATTATAGAGGAAATTTTTAATAATTGTCCAAATTAATGATACTGAATTTAGCCGGAGAGATTATCTAAAATAATAAAAGAGATGGTTTTATGATTAGTCTAGAGCAGATACTCTGAATCTACAAAGGATGAAACTAAATTCATTTGAACACAAGTGAATTAATGCTCTAGGTACACATCATCATCATATAAGGGAAGTAAACATATTAATGGAAATAAGTCTAATGAGATTTTCTCTGTAATACCAATTCTCCTTCCCCACACTGGGCTTTGACACTTACCGGTTTACATCTTCAACCTTTAAAAAAGGCTTTCTGAGTCTCCCTGCTTAAGAAGAGAAAACCATTAGACACTTGCAGACTCTGTCTATAGAGTAGAAAGGTGTAGGCCTAAGGCAACAATATTTTCCAATACCACCACCCCATATACCAGATTTATCATATTCTGAGAATTTGGGTCTGTAAGACACTAACTCCACTGCAGCCCAGGCTGGGCAGGAACTGCTCATAATTGTTTCTCCTGGAACTCTACTGAGTTTTAAAAAATGTTCTTGAAAATATTAATTTGGGGGTTGGAGAGAGTTTTCAGCAGTGAAGATCACATAATGGTCTCATAGAGGACCAGAGGAGTCCAGTTTCCTGCATATATGCCAGGTGAGACTCATCTCTGCCTATAACTCCAGCTCCAAGGGATCCAACAACCTCTTCTGGCTTCTTTGGGTACTTGTACTAATGTACTCATAACCCCTTCCCACACATATCATAAAACAAGTATCTTAAAATACAAAAGCAAAACCCAAAATAACCACTAACACAGAGTAGGGTAGTGTTAAGTGTCAGGCTGTAGTAGAGTTCCGTATTCTAAAAATTACTAAGAAATCCTCAAATAAATCATTTAAAGGACTATTGACTATCTTAGAAAATCTTTGCAAGTATGTATATTTGGATATACTGGAGATTGACTCTAGGGCTTCATGTATCTGGGATAAGGACCCTACTTCAGAATTAAGCATCCCAAGCGTCAATCTTTATATAATTTTTTTTCTGCTGTCTAAAAGAAAATTAAACATTTTTACCAGAACACTTACTTCTTGCCTTTTGTATTCCAGTACCAGCTTTTTTTCCCTTTAAAAAAGAGAAAAGATGCAGTGAAAATACTGGGTTTAAGTACAGCAAAAACTGCACAGACAATGGTTCAGTACTGTCAAGAGAAAAAAATCCATAGGAAAAATACTGTATCAAAGTGGGTAGTTATTTTTCAGGGCGAAAATTTTGCTTCTTAAAACCCGTTGAGTCAAATACACTGAACACTATTCGAGAACCAGATCTTGATCATTATACAGAACTCAGTCTACTTGACATTCTTTACTGAGGTGCTTGTATTGAACACAGGGCCTCACAGTCCTAGCTCTATTTTCAGCCCTTGCATTCTAGATTAAGTCTTAGCCTTCAACATATGAAGAAAAGGGTACAGTTTAGAGCTATGAGAAACAAATACTTATAATCCGCTGACTATAACAAAACTCTGGACACCATTCAATAAGCAACTAGGTAGGCATATAAAAATTTTTAAGCAGAAAGCAGATTGTGAAGATTGTGTCAAATGTGGACCTTCAGTCATAAAAGTGTCTGAGTGAATGACTCAAAAATTAAACTAACTCTGGACTGAACCAGATACCTAGGCTGGAGTGGGCTTGAGAAAGCAAGCTCCATAGGAGCAGGAGCGGATTCAGTCCAGAGACTTTTGCGGACCAGGACTGAACCAGCGACCTGGGCCAGAGCAGACCTTGGACAGCAAACTACACAGGAACAGGTACAGGGAAGCAACTGCTAAGCGAGTGAGCCAGAGTCAGAGATGGCTGAGGGTCTAGACGTGAATCTGGGACCTTCAAGGGAGTAGACCTAAGCCAGGACCCCTGTGGGTCTGGGCGTTGGTCTGGGACATAAAAGGAAATAGGCAGGAACCAGAAACCTCTGTGGGTCCAGGCATTGATCTGGGACCTCTGAGGGAGTAAGCCTGAGCCAGGTCCTCTGCGGGTCTGGGTGCACCTAAGCCGGGAATCCATGAAAGTAGACTGGAGCCAGAGTCCTTTACAGGACCAACTCTAGCCTGCAGGAACGGATCCAGACCAGGGACATTTACAGAAACAGGTCTGAGCCAACAACCTAAGCTAGAGACAGAAAACTCCAAGGGAATGGAACAAGCTCCTGAGCACTGAGCGATCTCCGAGCGACCTCCAGGAAAACGGAGTGACAAACGGGGTAACTAGAACCGTGGCACTGACTGTACCACGAGGAACAACCATCGGAATCTTGGATTCACTGGCCACCTAGAAGATTAATCAACAGAATCACAGATAGCCCCAATCATACCTATTAGAGGAAAAGATGAGTAGAAAAGGTAAGAACACACGCAACACCACAAAGAGCAACACGACACCAGTAAAGCCTAAAGACCCTACAACAGCAAGACTTGAACAACCAAATACAGATGAAGAAGAAAATGACCTAAAAAATAATTTCAGAAGAATGTTTGAAACTCTTAAAGAGAAAATGAGAAATTCCCTCAAAGAAATGAAGGGAAAGACAAAAAATTGGAAGACATCAGCAAATCCTTTTTAAAAAAACCAAAAAAAGCAATCAAACATATGAAAGAAACTATTTAAGACTTGAAAACTGAAAAAGAGACAATAAAGAAAACACAAGCCAAGGGAATTATAGAAACAAATCATGAGAAAACCCAAAATATCCATGAAATATGGGACACCATGAAAAGGCCAAATCTAGGAATAATAGGTATAGAAGAAGGAGCAGTTAAACTCAAAAGCACAGAAAATATATTTGAAGAAAACCTTCCCAACCTAAAGAAAGATATGCCTATGAAGATACAAGAAGCTGACAGAACACCAGACTGGATAAAAAAAAAAAAAAAAAAAAAGTTCCCTAGCCACATAATAAAACATTAAACATAGAGAGTAAAGAAAGAATATTAAGAGCTGTAAAGGAAAAAGGCCAAGTAACATATAAAGGTAGACCTATCAGAATTACACCTGACTTCTCAGTGGAGACAATGAAAGCTAGAAAGTCATGGTCAAGTGTTATGTAGACATTAACAAAAACACAGACAATTAATGGTCTCATAGCAGCAAATTACAAAGAAGGGAAAAACACACAAATTAAATCACCAACAACGAAAACTAAATTAAGAGGAGATAGCAATCACTGGTCATTAATATCCCTTAATATAAATGGACTCAACTCACCTATAAAAAGGCACAGGCTAACAGATTAGACACAAAAACAGAATCCATCTTTTTTCTGCATACAAGAAACACACCTCAACCTCAAAGACAGACATCACATCAGAGTAAAGGGTTGGAAAAAAAATATTCCAATCAAATGGACCTAAGTAACAAGCAGGTGTAGCTATCCTAATATCTAACAAAATAGACTTCAAACTAAAATCAATCAAAAGAGACAAAGAAGGTCATTTCATATTAGTCGCAGGAAAAATCCATCAAGAGAAAATTTCAATACTGAACATATATACCCCCAAATACAAGGGTACCCTCATTTGTAAAAGAAACACTCTGAAGCTTAAATCATACATTAAACCCCACACACTAATAATGGGAGACTTCAACACTCCCCTCTCACCACTGGATAGGTCAGTCAGACAAAAAAATGAACAGAGAAATAAGAGAACTAACAAATGTTATGACTCAAATAGACTTAAGAGACATCTATAGAATATTCCATCCAACAGAAAAGAATATACCTTCTTCTAAGCACCTGATGGAACCTTCTCAAAAATTGACCATATACTCGGTAGCAAAACAAACCTCAACAAATACAAAAAAACTGGAATAACCCTATGTACCTTATCAGATCACCATGGTTTAAAACTAGAAGTCAACAGCAATACTAATTCCAGAAACTCCACAAACACATGGAAATTAAACAATGCTCACCTGAATCATCAATTGGTTAAGGAAGAAATAAAGGGAGAAATTAAAAGCTATAACCACACAACATACCCAAATTTATGGGACACAATAAAAGCAGTGTCAAGAGGAAAGTTCATAGCACTACATAAAAAAGCTGGAAAAATCCCATACTAGTGAATTAAAAGAACATTTGAAAACTTTAGAACAAAAAGAAGCAAACTCACCTAAGAGAACTAGATGGCAGGAAATAATCAAAGTAAGAGCTAAAATCAACAAAATAGAAACAAAGAAAACAATCCAAAGAATCTATGAGACAAAGAGCTGGTTCTTCGAGAAAATCAACAAAATAGGCAACAGACATGGAGGAGATACAGAGAATCATCAGGTTATCTCTCAAAGACCTGTACTCCACAAAATTGGAAAACTTGAAGGAAATGCACAACTTTCTGAATAAATATGACTTACCAAAATTAAATCAAGACCAGATAAGCAAATTAAACAGACCTATAACTGCTGAAGAAATAGAAACAGTCATCAAAAGTCTCCCAACCAATAAAGCCCAGGACCAGATGGTTTTAGCTCAGAATTCTACAAGATTTCTCCTCAAATTATTCCACACAATAGAAACAGACAGAACACTGCCAAACTCTTTTTATGAGGCTACAATTACCCTGATACCCAAACCACAGAAAGACATTACTAAGAGAATTATAGACCAATCTCACTCATGAACATTGATGCAAAAATACTAAATGAAAAACACTGGCAAATCGAATCCAAGAACACATTAGAACCATCGTCCACCATGATCAAGTCAGCTTCACCCCAGAGATGCAGGGATGGTTCAACATACGAAAATCTGTCAACATAATCCACCATATAAGCAAACTGAAAAATAAAAACCACATGATCATCTCATTAGATGCCCAAAAAGCTTTCGACAAAATACAACATCCCTTCATGATAAAGGTCTTTGAGAGAGCAGGGATACAAGGAACATACCTAAACATAATGAAGGCAATATATAGCAAGCCAGCATCAAACTAAATAGAGAAAAACTCTTAGTGATCCCACTGAAATCAGGAACAAGACAAGGTTGTCCACTCTTTCCTTTTCTATTCAAAATAGTTTTTGAGGTCCTCTCTAGAGCAATAAGACAACAAAAGGATATCAAGGGGCTACAAATCGGAAGAGAAGAAGTCAAATTCTCACTGTTTGCTGATATGATAGTTTACATAAGCGACCCCAAAAATTCTACCAAGGAACTTCTACAACTCATAAACACTTTCAGTAATGCAACAGGATACAAGATTAACTCAAAAAACAAACAAAAAAATTAGTAGCCCTCCTGTAGACAGATGATAAATGGGCTGAGAAAGAAATCATGAAGTATCACCCTTCACAATAGCCACAAATAGCATAAAATATCTATCTCGTGGTATCTCTAACCAAACAAGTGGAAGACTTATATATGACAAGAACTTTTAAATCTTTGGAGAAAGAAACTGCAGAAGACACCAGAAAATGGAATGATCTCCCATGCTCTTGGGTAGGTAGAAATAACATAGTAAAAATGGCTTCTTACCAAAAGCAATCTACAGATTCAATGTGATGCCTATCAAAATCCCAGCAAAATTCTTCACCAACCTCAGCTTCATATGAAAAAGCAAAAACAACCCTGGATAGCTAAAACAATGCTGTACAATATAAGAACTTCTGGAGGCATCACAATCTCTAACTTCAAACTACTACAGAGCTACAGTCTGTACAAAACAGCTTGGTATTGGCATAAAAACAGACAGGAGGGCCAATGGAACAGAATCAGAGACCCGGATATTAATCCACACACCTTCAAACACCTGATTTTTGACAAAGAAGTAAAAATATTAAATGGGGAAAAAAAAAGCATATTTAACAAATGGTGCTGGCATAACTGGATATCAACATGTAGAAGAATGAAAATAGACCCGTATCTATTTCCATGCACAAAACTCAAGTCCAAATGGATCAAAGACCTCAACATAAAGCCAGCCACACTGAACCTTATAGAAGAGGAAGTGGGAAATACACTTGAATGCATCGGCACAGGAGAACACTTCCTAAATATAACCCCAGTAGCACAGACACTGAGAGAAACAACTAATAAATGGGACGCCCTGAAACTGAAAAGCTTCTGTAAAGCAAAGGACACAGTCAACAAGACAAAACGACAGCCTACAAAATGGGAAAAGATCTTCACCAACCACACATGAGACAGAGGTTTGATCTCTAAAATATACAAAGAATTCAAGAAATTGGTCATCAAAAGATCAAATAATCAAATTAAAAAAATGGAGTACAGACCTAAACAGAGAACTCTCAGAGGAATCTAAAATGACTGAAAGATACTTAAGGAAATGTTCAACATCCTTAGTCATCAGAGAAATGTAAATAAAAACAACTCTGAGATTCCATTTTACACCTATAAGAATGATCAAGATCAAAAACACTGATGGCGACTTATGCTGGAGAGGTTGTGGGGTAAAGGGAACATTCCTGCATTGCTGGTGGGAGTGCAAGCTGGTACATCCCCTTTGGGTGTCAGTGTAAAACTGGATGGCTGTATCTGTTAAAACAATAGTAATGCCAGGCACAGGGGCACACACCTTCACAGCACTTGAGAGGCAAAGGTAGGTGGGTCTTTGTGAGTCTGAGGCCAGTCTGATCCACACAGTGATTTCTAGGACGGTTAGAACTATATAGTGAGACTCTGTCTCGAGAAAAACAATAACAAAAATAGCAACAGCAAAAACAAAATCAGCTTTGTCTAACTATTGTAATAGATATGGAATCTTCACAACACTGGCAGTACCTTAGTCAAAACTTACCCAATACATAAATGTTTGCACACACATGCACACATGCCAAACAGAAACTATACAACTGAAAAGTACAGTACTCATGATACAAAATTTACTGGGTGGACTCAATACCAGAATGCAAACAACAAAGTGGAATGCCAGTCAACGCAAAGATATCCGAGTAACCATTTCCAATTGCAAGAGGTGGAAAAAACAAAACAGGAAAACCAAAACCAACAAGATACAAGTCCTTAGTGTTATTGGAGTTGTAGAAAGTGTAAGATGCCTACTGGCCCAAATTACCAAACTACTCTAGCTCCATCACTTTTTATAAAGCCATCAGCAAATATGTTACACTCAGACTAACCGGCTAGCCTGCACAAGATTTTGATATACTACCATTTATAGCAAATGAAATGTATATTTGGATTTTCTTATGTAATAAGTTAATTTGAATGTTTTCCTGGAGAATAAACAAAAGTATCTCTTTAAAAAAAAACAGTAGCAACAAAAGAATGAAAAAAGGATGAGAAAACTGTGCGTCATTAACCCAGAAACAATTTTCACTTCATGAATGCAAGCTTCAAGACAAACGACAAACAAACTTACATAGGCTTACCCGTAAAATATCCTGACAAATATCCTTTTTTGACTTATTAGATATATACATTAAAAAACAAGCTATTACTTTTAACAGTACTTTAAAAACAAAGAAAAGAACATACCGCATCCCTCACGGAAGTACTTGATTTCTTGAGAGCACACAACTCTTTCTTCTTCTGGTCAATGTAGTATCTAATGTCTGTTGAGAGAAGGACTGAAGGCTAGTAAATTTCCAATGACATCTTAAGTGGTAGTAAACTTAGGTTAAGGGTTACCATCGGAGGTCCCCCTAACGTCAAAATTTTTACTATGTAAAATTAAGAACCAAGGGACAGACAAATATAAAAAGATCCTTACCATCAATATGAAGAATCTTTACTCCCCATGATAAGGCATTTGATAGTATACTATTAGCAGGAATAAAATCCTGTAAAAAAAGAAAAAACCCCAAGTTTATCTAAAAAATCATTATTGTAAAAAAGACATACCAATGTTAATGCCACTGAAGAGTTTACGCATAAGTGTCAGTCAAGAATTACAAAAGTGCCAGGCAGTGGTGGCTCACGCCTTTAATCACAGCACTTGGCAGAGGCAGGCAGGTATCTGTGAGTTCATGGCCAACCTGGTCTACAAGAGCTAGTTCCAGGACAGGCTCCAAAGCTACAGAGAAACCCTGTCTCGAAAACCAAAGAATCACTAAAGTAATGAGGATTTGTTTTCTATTTTGGCATTCTTAAATCAATCCCAATTAAAATATGCCTATGTTGTTTGAGACAAAGTCTCACTTTGTAGGCCTGGCTTGGCTGGAAATCAGAATTCCACCTGCCTCTTCCTCTCAAAGTGCTAGGAATAAAGGTATACCCATAATGCCTGGCTTAACAATTACTGTGTAGTCTAAGGCAAACTTTGGTTTTTCAGTAATATTTCTGAAGGCCACAAGATGGGAGTGTTTCTCCGGGAAAGCAGCTTCTGCTTCAGCTAGAATGAGACGATACCTTAATTTAAGCTTTTCTCATTAAAAATTAAAGACTATCTTCAGAATATCTGCAATTTTAATTATAAATTCTGCGTGTATGTGGGATGTACATGCCTGAGTGCAAGCAAAGGCCAAGGTTAATGCTAGGTGTCTTTTTCCAATCACTCTCCACGTTTAATCTTTTAAACAGTCACTTGCTGAACCTGAAAGTCATTAATTCAGCTAGGATGGATAGTCAATAAGCTTTAGGGACTCACTTGCTCCACCCCCACCAAAATACTCCAAGGCTGGGGATTCAATGCATCTGCTGCCATGCCTGGCTTTTTAATTTTTATGGATTCCGGGCATCCAAATTTAGGTCTTCATGCTTTCATGGCAGGCATTTTACCAACTTCACTGCCAGCCCCAAGTTAAATACTTTTTATTACATTTACTTATCCTCCATATGTTCATGTCTTTGTGTATGTGTGTGTGCGCACACATATCAGCGCACACTTGGAAATCAGAGGACAATTTGTATGAGTCAGTTCTTTCCTGCCACCACTGGGGTCCTAGGTATCAAACTACGGCCACTAATCTTGGCAGTAAGCTGTTTTTCCACTGAAACATCAAGCTTACCCACAGATACATTTTAAATAATATCTATAATGTTAGCACTTGAAAGTCAAGCTCTATAGCAAATTTGAGGCCAGCCTAAACTACATAAGAATCTGTCTCAGAAAAATCAGACACACCTATAAGAAAACCAAACAAGCAAGAGAGTTTAGTTTAGTACAGATTTGTTTTTCCCCTTCTTGTCTCCTGTCCTGGCTGGCTTTGAACTTCTTAAGTATCTGAGGCGTTCTTGAACTTCTGATCCTCTAGTTCCCTAATGTTGTGAGGATAGGAATATGCTGCTATGCCTGGCTTATGAAGAGCCACGGAGCTCATGCGTGCTAGACCATCACCGTCCCAAATAAGCTCAGCCCGCACAGTGTCAGTTTCAAGTTGATACTCACATGATCCTTGACAGCTTTTTCAGCTAATAACTTTCCTCGGCTCAGACACACCTATAAGACCGACAAAGCAAGCATGAAGATCTACAATACTTTATCAGAGAAAGGGATAGAAAGGGGAAATCAATAAAGTAGATAAATTTGGTTAATATAAAGTCTCAACAGCTAAGAACACAGCAAATATATGGTCAAAAGTGACTTCATTATTCTCTTGGCCAGACAGATTTTTTTTTTCAGACAGATGTTTTAAAAAAAATATTTTTTCGCCGGGCGGTGGTGGCGCACGCCTTTAATCCCAGCACTCGGGAGGCAGAGGCAGGCGGTTCTCTGTGAGTTCGAGGCCAGCCTGGTCTACAAGAGCTAGTTCCAGGACAGGCTCTTAAAAAGCTGCAGAGAAACCCTGTCTCGAAAAAAAAAAAAAAAAAAAAAAAAAAAAAAAAAAAAAAAAAAAAAATTTTTTTTCCCTCTTTTTTCCCCCAGCAGAGAAAAGAACAACAAAACATCAAAAACAAAAGATGAAACTGATGAGATCCAAGAGGGTCAATTTTTATGCATCAGCCTGCATCCTTCTCCTTTTCTCAAGTGATCTCTTTTCGCTCTATATTTAAACTGCTTTTCATATGGCTACAACAGATAAGGAAGGTATGTTTTAAACAGCAACTTAATTATATGTCAATCTAACAATTTAGATACATTAACTGCTTTATCTCTCACTCTCTAAATATTTAAGTCGATTAGTTTTCCTTCCTTTGTCTTCCACCTTAATGGCAATGACTTGACAGGAGAGTACTGCCAGTAACTTTTTAGCATGGATTTATAACTTAGTTTATGCAAGGGTCAAGCAGAATACCTTTGTAGGCCTTGTATGTCACATGATCTTTGCCCCAGACTAAAATTCTACCTAAAGCATGAAAGCAACCCTAACATGTATACAGTAATCACACACACATTTTCTACTTGCCACGAAATATTGTTTTGATTTTTCACCAAGCTCTTGGATGTGTAAAATTATGCCTAACTTGTAAACAGTGTGAAACAGGCAGTACACTGGAACTGGTCAGTTTGTTTTTCTCTACTTTCAAATTTCTTCAAAAGAGTGACTGGCTATTAACTTTCTTTGTAAATTATTCTAAAAACAAAGCTACTTTCTAAAGTAAAAGTGTGTATGTATGTATATTTGTATGGAATCAGGGTTCGACCTGAGCACACTGTATCATTACGAAAAAGACATCCAACGTTAACCACAGTGAGGAAGCCGTGGAGCTCCAGCTTTATAACCGCTCCATCTATGTGCTATAAGCCTGCTATTCAAAGTCCAGAGAGGTAGAAGCAGGAAGGCTGACAATTTTGAGGTTAGTTTGGGCTATGTAGAGAGCCCAGACCAGCCTGAGAGAGTTACACAGTGAGATCTTGTCTCTAAGCATGTATAACATACTTACTCTGTCTGGAGACTTAAAGGAACTCCCATCGTGGCTGGGATGAGGTGAGGTGGTTTCTGCAGTATAAGCAGATTCTGGACTCGGTACTGGAGAAATTCGACCCAATGTTTGTGCATACTTTGCTTCCTTTTTATTTGAAACAAGATAACTGATATCTTTGCTGAGAAATTCCTCAACTCGCTAGAAGAAAACAAAGTACTTTTAATAAAAACCCCAAAGCTATTTAAAAATTACACAAATTACAATTTGATACAATCTGTATCTTACAAATTGGTGCTTTTCGAGCTGTATTTTTTCAAGCCAGTAGTTCTCATGTGCTAAATACTGTTCTTAAGTACTTTATCCTAATAATGTAGTCCACATACTTCCATGGTACTTCTCTATGTATTTTGGAGATGAAAATTGAAGTGACTTGCTGGAGTTATACCAACAAAGTTTTCTACAGAGGTGAACTGTTCTTTTCCTGAATTATGTAAAAACATTGCACAAAGTGGCTACTAAGCACCCAAAATGTAGTTATTATAACCAGACTACTGAATTTTAAATTTTACTTAATCTTACCAGCTGGTGATGACAATTCTATATCATTAAGTTTAAAACATTTTCTAAGGCTTAAACATAGAAAAAAATATTCTACAAGCATAAAATTGTTAAAAGGAAATGCCCAACATGCTTTGTAGTATCACATGTACCAAAGTCAATGTTATTAAAGACCACTCATCACTCGGGAAGAATTAAACTGAGTTGTGAGTGGTGGATGGCGCGTGATCGTGGTGGAAGACGACGACCCCCACGAGGTGGCAGGGCACAGAAACTTGGTTCTGGAGAGCAACTGGGCAAATGGAAGGCTGCTTCACAGGACAACTTTGTTGAAGTTCCACTGTTGGCAAAGTTTTGGTAGTGGTACCTATCTCATCGTGTTTGCATTCTTAAGTTTTTGGCTTCTGAAATGTGACACAGACTTTTTGATCATTTCTTTGATGTAAAAAGCATCTTTTGGTTATTAGTTAAATTTAAATGGACATTATTCCCCCAATTTTACAACAGGACTCATATTATTAATTCATAAATCTAGACTTGAAGAATTAAGGACTGAGAAATCACCATATCTTAAACTCTCTATAACAATAAACTTTAAAGGACATGCCTATTAAATTCAGGTCATTTGAGTTTTTTAAAAAAAATCCTCTGCTGCACATTTTGTTTAAGTGTTAACTGTTTCTGCTATTGATGCTAGAAACACAAATAACGCAATTTGTGCAACTGGAGAATCTTGCTTTTTTTTCTTGGCTTTCCCCCAACACAAACCAACAGTAACTTGTTATGTACTCATCAAAATGCACTATCGGGTATTCTGAAGTCATTAACATTGACATCTGCACCAAGAGAGAACAGGGAAAAATATCTTTCAACTTCTTTTTCAGTAGAGAATAGTTTGTAAAATGATGAGGGCATTTTATCTGCTTGCTGTGGCCAGCATGTGCATTCACCAACCTTAACAAGACTGAAAATATTCCAGAAGGAAAACATTTAGTTATAAATGAATTAACAAAAACGAGAACTTCAAATGCTGTGATCTCAAATACTAGGTCAGATTTAGCGGCTCTTATAGCATAAAAGTTTTCGACTTGTCCTCTTGAGTACAGGGATGGTTTGCTGCTCAACAAACTCCTCCTCCTCTTTTCTTTAAGCTGTGGACAATGAAAACTGTTTCCTGTATTTGATTTCTGGTACTGTAATAACATGATGGTACCTTCTACAACACATCATCCCAGTCTCGCTGTGATTCTGTGCAGTGTGGTTTAATCAGTCACTGTGCTGCAAAGCCAACCAACATTGAAGAAAATCATTGATGTATAAAAATTGCAGTATCTCTAGCCGGGCGGTGGTGGCGCACGCCTTTAATCCCAGCACTCGGGAGGCAGAGGCAGGCGGATCTTTGAGTTTGAGGCCAGCCTGGTCTACAAGAGCTAGTTCCAGGACAGACTCTAGAAACTACAGGGAAACCCTGTCTTGAAAAAAAAAATTGTAGCATCTCTAAAATCAGTACAATGGATGCTTTTATCTTTTCTTCAGTTAACATCTTCTATGTTCTATGTGGGAGGGAGTCTCATGTGTTTGAAGGGAGAGGAAGTCAGCTGAGTAAATCTTATTGATTTTTAGCTCAAATTTGAACTATAAAATGTTATCACTTAATGTTTGGAAAAGTCAAACTTGATGTACATTTTAAAAGCAGTCAGATTCCCAAAAATGGCAGGTCCTAAGATTTTGGGCAGAGAATTGTCATTCATTGTCATTCAGAGAATTGTACAGTTCTTAAACTGATGCCAGTACCCGAATGGCTCCTAAATTTAAGTCTGGGACAACAGCCTTTTATTTTTACATGATTCTTTAAATATTCTGCGAGCAATGTTTCTAAATGCTCGATTTACTGTCTGTCTTTATAGCAGGTTCCAGTAAACCACAAGAATGACAAAGATTATCCAGTATTATGGTTGGAATAAGTGTGTATCACATTTCTGACGTTTCAAGCAAGAAGCGGAGTAAACAAGTGTGACCACTCGAAGCTGCTTGTAATTAACATGGAAGACGTCTCCATCCTACCTTAGTGAAAACAAAACACACACTTGACGTGGTAGCCAGCTGTTTCTGAACTATGTGACTGTTTGCTAGCTAGTAAACTATTTTGTTTTTGTCAGCTGGGCAATATGGGTAAAATTTATTGCCTCTTTCCGCTTTAAATGAGGTCTTTCATGTTTGAGGAAACGTCTTGCACTATTGTATATATTTTGTAGACACAAACTTTTGTAGTTTTAATTTTGGAAGGCTAAGGTTTTTGTTTGTTTGAAATAGTTTTAGACTTTATAAAGTATAGTACTTGAAGTTTATATTAAAAAAATACTTCGGAGTTTTGAAGCTTTTATTCAAAATACTTTGAAATAAGTGGCTTTATTGTCAGTGGTTTTTCCCCAAAGTGTATTTTTCTTTTGTTCTTATTTCCCTCTTCCTGTTGTATGTGTGTATAACTATTTACACACACATACACATGGACACAAGCATATATATTTCCAATCCAGGATATTGCCCTGTAACCCATAGAAACTGTTACACCACTAAGAGACAAGAGATGTTAAGGTTAATAGAGAGAGAAGTGGAGCTCAGAGCCATTCAGCTTCATCTAGCCTTTACATACCACAGATGAGACATGAACACATCACACAGAGAAGTTTACATGGTGACTTCACCTGCAGAACTGTGGACTTTCAACATTTTGTCCCCCTTTCAGTGACAAACTAAAACATTACTCATCTACCATTACTGTTACTTGCTGATTTTATTTTATTTTGATGGTAATATTCTTTCTGAGTTTCCATTTTGAATGTGTTTAGACTAAAACAATAAACTACTGATGTCTGCAAAAAATATACTATTCGTTGAACAGAGATACATGCAAGCTGTATTTACTAAACAAAAGCAGGGTAGATGTTGGAACCCAAAGACTATACAGTAAATGTACAGCTGGCAGATTCATAGACAGACCCACAGTGTACAACTTATGAGGTACCCGTTTTGCAGAGCTGTGGGAACACTTGTCTTTTGGGAAAGTCACTGTCACATCTGCAAAAACCTTGCGAAGCTATGATTCTTCCCTTCAAAATGGGATTCAGTCCCAGAACACCTCAGCAGGGCAGTGGAATAACCTTGCTCCATTCCCCCACACCAGGAGGCCTTAGAGCGAAAACATTCAGTCTTTGTTCTAACAGTCAAATTTACAGAGTCAATCCCTCAAAATTACCTGCTAACAGACCACATATAAATGTCTATAGAAGACAAGCACTAAGCAGGAAGGAAGCATGCTCCACCTTCGCTAACAAACAAACCTGGGTGTCCCCAAAGCTGATTATCACAAAAGAGATTGTATGAGGAGAATGAGTGAATTCAGGTTTCAGGGATGCTTAGTATCTAATGGTTTCCGATGTCAGGTATTTCCCCTTGAATGCTGGCTCTTTCCTGGGTAGGGTCACCTGTACTGGAGTATTACTGCTTTGTCAGTTTCTACCTGCCCTTTATTTGATTTTGATATGCGTATTATCATTGTCTTCGCCTATGGAATTTTCTAACTATGTCTGTAAAAACCTCACGGAGATCAGCCCTTACTCTTCTCCTAGCTCCTCTTCTTCTGCTCCGTGCCCGCACTTCACTCCCTCCACACACAAAACACACAACATGCAAAGGTAATGCACTTGAGGTATTTTTTTTTAACCCTCAGATCCTTGCCTGCCATAGACATCCTATTCTGAGTCCTGAGGGGGTACAGAGGCTGGTTCATTGTTTTAGTTTTTGTCATGTTTGGCATGTCCTTGTGATTTTTATTAATGAAGGAACTCTGGCCAGCCCAAGCATGGCAAGAATGACTCTGGCAGGCTTTGCCCTTCTGTATTCCCTCTGCTTTGCTAAACCATTAAATTACATTCCTAAAGCTACCATCAAGGTCTACTTCCATTTGGCTACTTCCTCCTCCTAAGGCTTATACCAAGGTCCAGCTATCCAAGTACTTAAGTCCAGCAATCAAAAGCCCCCTTTGGTTACCCTAATTAAAATGCCCACCCTAACACAGGGTTTCCCTTGTACTTCTATTTTCCTATGGGCCACGTCTTTCTCCTCTAAAGATAGTCCTTTATCATCCCCTCTACTCCCACAAATACCCCTTCCCCTTCTCCTTTGTCTTCTATCTCTTGTCTTTGCCTCTAATTCCCTGCCCTTTGTCTTTCTGGGGCAAATAAATCTTTGTGCTGAGAACTTGGTCTTGGGGTATCCTGAGCCAATAATAGTCTCTTTCACTTAATCTTCAGAGTATAAATTGCCTGAAGCTCTAGAGTTGGCTACTTCATGAAACTTCAGTTCACCTCATTTTTAGGTCCCACTCTCCCAGATTCATGAATCCAACTTCTTTCTCCAAATGTTTTATTCTAGTCTAAACTGTTTAGAAATAGGCCTATCATTTGTTCTTTTTCTTTAAATTGGTCTCACTAACAAACCTGGCTCTATGTCCTTACGTGGCTTTGATTTAGCTACTTAACACTATAAAACAGTTTGCTATGTGTGAAAATTGACTGCTATACAGTTATGTGCAAATCAATAGGATATTAACATGTTTTTTATTAAGACCAGAAAAAAACAGAACTAGTCAATTAAACGGTGCCACTTTTGGGGTGCAAAAGTAGGTAATAAAAAGGACAGAAGGGTTATATTAAACTAAAAATTGGGGAAAAACATAACCTTTTATTTGACAAAATTAGTTTAGATCTAGGAATTGAATCAATATCACTGAATTATAGGAAAGAAATGCTAAAGACCACAACTAAGTACTTCTTCCCAATAAAAGAGTTAGTAAAGTGTGGAAGTTGCCTCTCTCTTTTTACCATATGGGTCCCTAAGATCCCACTTGGGTTACTAGGTCAGGCAGCAAATGCCCTTTGCTTGCAAGCCACCTCACTGGCCCAGCACTTTTCTCCCTAGGGGGAGAGTACAGCTGTGATCTCCAATAGCACAAATTTGCAGTAGTTTTTGGCATTTGAGGAAATCACATGGGTCGATACATCTGGAGTGCCATGGAGAAGCCTCACCTTGAGAAAATCACCTTTGTGATCATGGTAACTCCGTTGCCCCAGAAGTATAAATCTTACACTTTTAATTATGTACACTGAGATACTTGAAACCATGACAGTAAAATCTGATACACAAAAATTCAAAACCTTCCTTAACTACTATCTATTGCAGAAGCAATTCAAAATTTGTTTCTTGAACATAGCTTAGGAAGCACTGTGAGAATAAGGGAGAAAGGAGCAGTGGTCAGCTTCTTTTTTAAATGTTTCCCACACTAGGCTTATGGATATACCATTGTCTAAAGCCATCTACTGCTAAAAACACAAACCTTTCGGTGTGTCAGTGATTTAGACCTAAAGTTAAAGACTGGGCAACATATCCGAGAAAGTTACGAAGTTAGCCACCAATAGTTAAAAGAATGGTGGTGTACCACGTTACTCTGGGAATGAGATTACCAGACAGCACTTAAGTTTAAAAACAGATATGCGTACACAAACCTAAGGTACTAAGTACATATACCACACCTTTGACAGACCAGGCAATGGTGGCATGTCTATCAACCAAGACCTCTAGACGTGCAGCCATACGGGTCATGATGATAAACGCTACCATAAATCTGTGATATGAGTCAACAAAACAAATAGTAGAAAAGTGGGGTGTTCAGGGGAGTTGGAGAGCAAGAGTGGAAGGACAATGAAGGTAATCGGGGGTAACCGATTATGCTGCAATTTGTATATGAATGTAATTGACAAGAAAGCAAAAATAAAATTCATTCAAAAAATGAATATGAAATTTTTTTTTCATATTCAAAGTAAAATTCTATTTCTCCCCCGCAAAGAAAAGT
Source organism: Arvicola amphibius (assembly GCF_903992535.2). Lineage (NCBI taxonomy): Eukaryota > Metazoa > Chordata > Mammalia > Rodentia > Cricetidae > Arvicola > Arvicola amphibius. The sequence goes on from NC_052064.1 coordinate 12,534,724, forward strand.
AGAAAAATTTCAAGGGCAGGTAAGTAAAACATGACACTATCAAAAATTCTAAGAAATCTGTGAACTACTCTTTTGAATTCCAGACTGGAAACAGGCAAACTTTCATACTCTCAAAATTCCAAGCCAGGAGAAACTTTTGGAGCAGTAAAAATCATAATAAGCTCATCTGCTAGTATTTAGGTAATATCAATATTACACCTACGAAATCTTTTAGATTTCTGTCTTTAGATTTCTGATCATCTAAGTAATGTATGTAACAGGGAAGACAGTTTAAATAAAACTCCAAAGCTGCTGTTGTTCCCCCAATGATGGGTTTCTGTTGACGCAGGAGTTCTCTCCCTCCCTTCTCTCTCTCTCTCTCTCTCTCTCTCTCTCTCTCTCTCTCTCTCTCTCTCTCTCTCTCTCACACACACACACACACACACAATATTACAAAAGTCATAGATATATTTGGAAGGCAGGTCACCAGGACCAAGCCCTCTTTTTCTTTCATACTTAACCAGTTATCACAGAAATATGAACATTTGTCAGGTTCCAAAAGTCTAAAAAATGTTTACTTTGTCCTGTGGTGTTGGGACTTGAGCACAGAAAATCTTGCACATGTGCAGTAGGTGCTAAACCACCAGGCTATACTCCCAGTTCCTAAATGATTCACTAATAAACAATTCATGGTTTTAGGTTGCTATTGATTAAATGGTTGTAATAGTCCAAAAAATGAAATTCTTTAATGATTTCATAAAGTGCTAATACACACACACACACACACACTTTACTTGTTTGGGAGTGTGCAGTTTTCACTTACCCCACCAAGATCCTTTATGTCTTTTTGTAGTTTTTCACATACGGTGAGAGAAGGCAAGTCAAGGTAAAATATTTTTCCACAGAGAGGCTTATATTTGGATTTTTCTAGTCTATTATCAGTTTTCAGGGATTTCAAGGACGGTCTGTTCTTTTCATTTTTGTCTTGGATGCCACCTGTGATTAAGAAAAGAATCAGGTAATGCTTTATACAGACAAAAACTTAACAGAAAGGAAAAATTAGTTATATCAACTTAAGTAACTAGAACCTAAATGTGTTCCTAAATATGGCTTCATAGGATGAAAGCCAACTGCCTTGGTATGCTTTCCACAAATTCTATCCTGGAGACCAAGAGCTGAACCGACAGGATGCAGTCACTATTGATTCCTGCTTCTGTATGAAGGCAGGGAACTCGACAGTCTTTCTGGAAGGCTTACTTTCTCAGGGTGCATCTTCATGCTATTTCTTCATGTCAGCAGTGCTGTGAAAACTGAACACAGGTGTTTCAAAATTTAAAAGCTTATTTACCTGGGCAAGAAGAAAAAAAGTATCGAAAATAAAGAACCCAATTCTCAAGGGTTACTGAGCGCTCGGATTACGCTTTCATGGTTTTGTCTAGTATTACAAAGAACTAAAGGATCGAATTCATGCACTTGGCTTACATATTTGGAACTTAGGCCCACAAAGGACACTGCCATTCATCTCCCTTATTTTAAAAGAAAAGGAGATGAGGATCAAGCAACTTCGATAAACTTTTCAAACGCAACCTGCATCTTATTACCTGGTTAACAGACACTCATGTATGCATCTCTCTCAGGAAAACTTTTTATCATGAATTTTTATCTTAATCGATACAATGCAAAATTGAAACACGGCGTCTCTCTCTCTCTCTCTCTCTCTCTCTCTCTCTCACACACACACACACACACACACACACACAGAGAGCTTTAATTATGAGTGAAAAGAACGAACAGGAGCGGGCGCCTCTGCCGTCAGGGACCCGCGCATTGTCTCAAGCTTGCAGCCCCGGGAATGCGGGGTCGCAGCTGCGGCCGGGAGGGCACGAGGGGCCCGGCCCGCGCTGTCCCCTCACGGAGACCGAACGCCTTCAGGGCGCCACCGAGAAGCCACAAGTGTCACTGCGGCCGAGGCCCCCGCAGGGGGCGACTCCCGGGAATCCACCGTGGAGCCGGCTGAGCAGGAAAGGATTAAAGGGACCGCGGCGGGGGAGGGGCTCCGTACCCGGGAGAGGCGCCTTGCTGTGGATCCTCATGGTCTCCAGGTTCATGGCAGCCACCAGGCACCTACATGCTGGGTCCGCACCGGGTGCCGCCGGTGACGGCCGCGAACGCAAAGCTCCAGGGTCTCCGGGCCTAGGCCGCGGCGCCGCCGTGAGGGGCCGGTTCCGGCGCCGAGCCTCCCAGCAGGAAGGGGCTGAAGCTCCGCCGTGTGAGACGCGGCGGTTAAAGATTTGAAAACGCGTCACGCGGCGACGGCGCCCAGACGCTCCCCGCCCTTCCTGCGCCGGGCCCGCCTCGCGCAAGCTCCACCTGCCGGGCCTCGCGCGCCGCGGGCCCCGCCCCCGGTCCTCGGCTCCGCCCCCGGGCCGTGACTCCGCCCCCGGGCCGTGACTCCCAGGCTCGCTGAAGCGCCCTTGGGGTTCCCGCGCCGCGCTGCGGACTCGCGAGTGGGGAGTGAGGCGCAGCCCCGGCGGTGGATGCAGTTAGCCTCGCAGGCCGGGTGGCCATCAGCACCTGCTAGGTTTGCTGGGACACCGCCTTGCAGTCGCCGCGCCACCAGGTACGCCAGTGAGCCGCGTGTGGGACGCGGGGCCGGGCTCCGGCTGACCCGTAGACAGGCCGCAGAGGTCCTGGGTGGTGGCGGGGCGGGGGTCCACCCGGCGGACGCGACTCTCGCTGCCCTTGGGGACTTTTGTTCTGTGCTCATCTGTTCCCTCTGTGTATATGTGTGATTTTTTTTTCTTTTTGCAACGATAAAAGAAAATGAAGTCTCAGGGTTTTTCATCTGTAAAACCGTAATAATAATGGGATTATGTCAAGACGAAATTGAGGTTATTGTGATTTGTTCTGACTTTTGCTTTATAGATGAGAAAATGCGTCACAAAACTTGTTTTGAGTATACTTCTGCTTGCTCACCCTTACAAACGTTGTGTTTTGTTCTGTTTTGCATTTCTTAACTCCTGACCACAATAGACTTTGTTATGGTGTTGATTTTTGATGTAGTACCTCAGGCCAGTCAGTACAAATAAGTATATTGAAGCACAGACAAGTGAATTGTGGAACTGCTAGCCAAAGACAGGACACCAAGATGGATTAGGATTGCTAAAGGAAATGATTTTGTTTTGAACGGGTTAAGGATAGAGCCCGGAGTTTATGGAACTGTCTGTCTTTATTAAACTGTTCATTAGACAGTTGGAGATATTTGTATTCACAGAGTCTGGGAGCGGGAGCCAGGAAGGGGAAATACACATTCAGACATTGTCCTGATGGATTTGAGTTTATATACACGTGCTTAACAGATCTCAGCAGGAGGCGATACAGGTCTAGCAAACATTTAACATTTTCAGAGGAAAACTCGGTTTTCGAAATGTAAGCTACAGAAAGAACACGGGATGTCCATGTTTGTAAAATGCTTTAAGTGTTTGAGAAACAGTAATACAGACTAGACTTGAAGCCCCGAGGGAGGGCTGGAATGCCGTGGAGTGGGTAGAGCACGAGGGATACAGAAGTGGGGATAGTCAGAGGCTGGGGAAAGGAGCTGGGAGCTGGAAGAGAACCAGGGACAAAGCAATGGTGGGAAGTCATGGAATTTTCTGCAGAATTGAGGTGGTTCCAGCGTCACTAAACATAGGAGTTGGTTCATTTTGAGGCTCGGTTTTAGTTTGAAAAGGGGCATAGTTGTTAGCTGTTGTAGGTGCTGGGAGAGTAGCCTCCAAAGCACAATAAAGATCTCACACAGCGAAGAGCTCTATAATTGCTGTCATTCTGCTGACACAACTACTCCATTCCCAAGAGGAATGGAGGGCTAACACCTGGAACGGAGACCTGTGGCTTTGCTGTGTCATTCATTTCTTTAGGGACACTCTGGGTGATAATGTGGGGAAGTGAGAAGTTTCTCCACCGACGCAGTAGAGTAGTCCAGATCAGACCTGATCAAACCCAATTAGGGAAAGCCCACGTTTAATGGACCAGTGTTCCCCGGTGACCTTCCAGCCCCCCAGAGAGAAGAGTCCTTCAGGTGAAGGGTTTCCATTCAAGAATAAATGAACGGGGCTGGAGTTATGGATAGTAAGAAGCTGTATCAAAGCATCCTGCTGAGAAAAACTGGGGAATATTGAGCAGAATTATGTGTGCCCAACTTGTTTGTTTGTTTGTTTGTTTGTTTGTTTTTGGTTCTTTTTGATTTTGGTTTTGATTTTGAGACAGGGCCTTAGGTAGCTCCAACTGTCTTGAAACTTACTGTGTAGACCAGGCTGACCTCAAAACTCAGAGATGTGCCTACCTCTGCCTCCCAAGTTCTAGAATTAAAGCTAGAAGCCAACTTGTGGCGCATAAACTATATGAACTATATGCATTCTACGATAGCTAAGAATGTGGCCCAGCACATTTGTAGATAACCGTTATCAATGTCACAAAGATAAACATTTAGACACTGCTGGAACTAACTAAACTTGTATTTGGCTATGAATCAAGAGAAATGAATTCATTTAGAACTGGTCTAGCCTTAAAGTAACTTTACTATGATCATGGGCAAATTCTAAGTGTGGTGTGTGTGTGTGTGTGTGTGTGTGTGTGTGTGTGTGTGTTTGTCTTGTTCTGGGCACTGAACCTTGTGTTTACCACTGAGTTACATCTGTAGCCAAATATTAGCCCCCTTATTCTGTAAAATTTTTTTTTTGCTATTAATGAAGTTAATATCTGCTCGGTCTACTTCACTTTTGTGATTATCAAAGGTGGCCTAATCTGCTCTTTTCAGATTAAGTCACACATAACCAAATGAAAGCTTTATATTCTTGAGTTTACATGATGAATACTTTAATAATGCCTATCACTTTTTTCTCCCGCTTAAGCCTTTCTTGCCAAAAAGTTTTTCTGTTTTCTTTCCTATCCATAGGAAAGCTTAGACTTAACCGCTACCTACTGCTCACTTGAGGCCTCTAATAGTAGCTCTTTGTATTAGGTTCATTTACCAACTGTGTGTGTGTGTGTGTGTGTGTGTGTGTGTGTGTGTGTGTGTGTGTGTCAGAAGTGCAGAGGCAGAGAGGTTCAATTCAAGGCCTCCAGGAAGCAGAGGACAGGGAGGGGCCGAGACAAGTGGAGAGAGTTGTGAATGCACAGAATGATTGGAATGACAGTGAGTAGTCTGTCTTTCTGGAAAGGAAGTTTGCATCAAAGTGTATTTGTGAGCGAGCCGTGGATTGGCTGTGAAGTCGACTGGTCTGTAAGGCCCTAGCTTCTGTTCCAGCTTCCCGAGAGCTGGGATGTTCACCACCGCCCCAGGCTTTGTATTAAGGCTTGTTTTGTTCTGTTTGAAAGTGGGTGTGCCTAGATATTCCGAGCTGTCCTGGAATTCACTTTGCAGACCAGGCTGGCCTTGAACTCTTGTCTCTGCCTCCTACAGCCCTGATTAACGGAATGTACCACTATACCTGGCTCTGTATTATTGTTTTGTTTGTTTTTGAGGCAGGGTTTCTTTGTGTAGCTCTGGCTGTCCTGGAACTCACTCTATAGACCATGGTGGTCTTGAACTCAAAGAGATCCACTTGCCACTGGCTCCCATAGTGCTGGGATTAAAGGTGTGCATCATAAATACTATAGCCTAACTGCCTTAGTTTCCTCACTAAAGTAAGTATAGGAAGACTACAAAAAGATACACGAATAGGAGATTATCAGGATGGCTTTCCACTGAGAATTCGACAATAACCTAAGTATAAGAGATTGTTTAAGCATTATTTATACACTCTGCAGAGCATTAGAAATGATATGAACATTTATCAGTGTATGTATTATATTCGTAACAGAGTAATAACAACCTAAATATTATTTACTATTTTTCTCAAAACAGCATGTACTCATGTATCAAAGTCTAAATTTGTTTGTATGTATAGATACATATATATGTATATATGTCTTCCAGAAAGTAATAAATATTGCTTGTCTCATGAAGTTCTTATGAGATACCCATTAAGGCCATGTGTTTTTAATTTTATAACTATGAAACAACTATTAATATGCAGCAGAAATTGTGCTACTTTGTGCTCTATTCTGGAATAGAGAAGGGGTCTGAGTCATGTTCATCTTAAACGTACTGATTCTGTAAATTCTTAGTGGTTAGCTGCTTTTGTTCTGGCCTTGGTCAGAGGATGTTTCCTTACCTGTTGGTCACCTGTCCTGCAAATGTGCTACTCACACAGCTTAGCCAAACACATCCTACCCGAGGGCATGTGCTCGTTATGGTAGCGGCACACTAGCTTTCATCTGTATCTTATTACTTTTGACAGTGATAAAGCATGCACTTTGATATAAATTTTATTCTGTCCTATTTTGTTTTATGTTTGCAGGGCTGAGGAGCAAACCCAAGACTTGAGCATGTTAAGCGAGCACTCCTGGTTATTGTTTTTATAGTTTGGCAGGTAATTTTGAAGATATTTTCCACTAAGCCTTATTACCTATATACACGTATTGTATATATTATATTTGTGTGTGTACATGTATTGTTTTATCTTTGCTTCGACAGATTTTCTTTTAAACTTGTTAAAAATATGGAGCCTGACACTGAGGGTCCGCCACCAACAATACAAGTAACACCTCTTCAGCAAATGATTGCCTCTTGTACCGGAGCTATATTGACGTCACTAATGGGTAAAATTATGTTACCGGTAGAGGTTATGTAACTTTGAATATTCCATTTGAGTTTATTATTCGTGAAGTAATGATATTATTTTTGAGGGGTGTGTGTATGGGATGTGTATACGTATACATATTTGTTGTTTGTGTATGGGTGCATGTAGCAGGCAGAAGTCAATGTCAGTGTCTTCTGCCGCTCTTCCCCATATTCGTGTGTGTGCCTGTGTACGTGTGTGCACATGTGCATGCATGCATATGTGTGTGCAGTTATGTGTGGAGGCCAGTTCGAGACAGCCTCTCACCGAAGCCAAAGGTTAATGATTGATTAGCAAACCCCAAGTCTTTGCTAGGATTTCAGCCCAGTGCCACTGGGCCGAATGTTTAACATCGATGCAGGGCAGAGGATTCAAACTCTAGTCCATGTGCTCGTGTGGCGGGCACTTTACCAAGTCCCCAGGCTAACGATAGTGTGCGGTATGTAGGATGCCAGTATTTCTTCATCGGCATGATGATGTGAAAAGAACAGAAAATGAAGAGAATTGAATCTCTGTCCTTGCTTTTTCGCTCACGGGTTGCCGCTGCACTTGGGAATGATACCTGTTTTTCTGAGGTTTATCTTTTCATTGAAAATTAGGAGTCTCAGCTGGGTATGCTGGCACATGCCTTTAATCCCAGGTCTTGGGAAGCAAAGGCCTGTGGATCTTTGTAGGACAGCCTGGTATATATAGGCGTTCCAGGACAATAGTAGAAAGACTCTCCGGGGGAAAAAAAGAAAAAAAAAACAGGGAGGAAGAAAATTGTTTTTAAAATAAGTTATTGGAGGTCTCTATCAGCATTATTAAACGTTTACAGTTTCTGTAGGTCTTTCAAAATAGAAAAGGAATAAAATTATATTTGCATATAGAATAATATAATTTTGTGCAACTTAAGAGTTTCTTAAATTTTTAAGGATTACTTTTTTTATGTTTCATAGAGTGCATTTCTTACAGACAAAGCCAAATGACAAAGATGATACTGTAGCATTTGAATGATGTTAAGTTGACTATTTAATTAAGATAGCAGGTGATTAGAACATATAAATCAATTGCTTTGTGGTGTGTTTGTAGGTCAGAATTCAAGTTCACTCTGACCTTACAAATTATCTAATGTGACTTTCTTGTTCTCTGATGAGGAATCGTTTTCTTGAAACCACAGTTTGACATTTTTTTCTGATTTTCATGAACTAGAACATACAAATAAAAATAAGATGCAAATTTTCTTTGTTGTTCCCAAATGGATGGCCTAACCTAATGCTGCAGATGATTTCTGGCTAGCCTACCCCAAGTCTCATTTCCTACAGGCTTTATTTGATACAGATAAATTGATCAGATTGGGAAGTCCAGCACTGTCCAGTTTTTAGTCGCCTATAATAGGAAGCTGTCCTCAAATCTTTAGACTTAGAAGTTTCAGTCATTGCTTTAATGTTTTCTAACATTGTAGTGCTTTAGTCTTAATACTAATGGAGCTGTAGCTGCAGATAGAAATGCCTTGTGCTTGAGACGTCGTTCGCCGTCTGCCTTCGCTAGCTGAGGACACACGCGCAGAGAGCCACGTGTAGGAGCAGCAGAACACCTCCGTGGTGGGACACACGTTCGGTGTTGTTCTTAGATAAACAGCTTACACATCACATAGACACTAGGAAGAGTATGAATTGATGGGTAGTTTTTTAAATGACCATGTACCTCTTAGAGATTTAGAGATAGCATATCTTAATCAAAACTTTTATATTCGTAGTGACACCCCTGGATGTTGTTAAAATTCGACTCCAAGCCCAGAACAACCCATTCCCCAAAGGTATGTATGTTGGATACCGTGAGGTGTTGTTAGAGTTTTAAACTGTTACTGTACTCATTTTCGTTTCCATAGTATTTCTGTTAATTTATTAGAATTGATGTGTTATCTAAAACCATTTTTTTTACCTTTTAATTGTACTAATGAGATGCAGGCAGAAAAAATATGTATGGTAGTATCCTTCTTTATTTATTGTATATTAATACATCTATCCATCTGTATCTTAACATTTTTATGGACTACCTTATTGAAGTAGAGAATGACTGTATATGTGAGTATATGCTATTCAGATAACAATAGTCCTTTTCTGTCTCTCTTTTTAGAACAGGTTTCTAAAAGATATCAACAAAACATAATAAAATATAGTAAGATAAAACAAAACCATCACATTAAAGTGCTTTCTTTCAAGTGTTTTAAAGAAGTTATTGGTTTTCTTGATTTCAACCCTGAGTTTGATTATTTCTTGCCATCTATTCCTTTTGGGTGTCATTTTTCTTTTTTATTCTAGAGCTTTCAGGAGTGCTGTTATTGTAGGAGGTCTCTCCTTTCTTAACGTAGGTATTTAGTGGTACAGGTTTTCTTTCAGAACCACCTTCCTTGTGTCCGACAAGTGGGCGTGCTTTGTACTCATTGTTGTTCACTTCTAGAAAGACCTTAACTCATGTCGATCCAGTTTGCTTAGTTTCCACGAGTCTGCAGGCTTTCTTCTGTTTCTGTTGTTGGTACCCAGTTTTAATCTGTGGTGGTCAGATAGGATGGAGGGTTTCAGTTTCCTTATATCTGTTAGGATTTCGTTGTGTCCTAGTATGTGGTCAGTTTTGGAGAAAATTCTATGAGGTGCAGAGAAGAAGGTATTTTCTTTTATGTTCGGGTGAAATGTTCTGTAATATCCGTTAGGTCTGTTTGGTGTCTGACATCAGTTAGCTCCCACATTTCACTGGTTTCTGTCTGGAGACCTGTCCGTTGGTGAGAGTGGGGTGTTGATGTCTCCTACTCTCAGTGTGTGAGGGTCAATGTGTGTTTATTTTAGCTCGAGTAGTGTTTCTTTTATGAACTTGGATGCCCTTGTGTTTGAGGCATAGATGTTAAGAATTCAATGTAGTGTCCTTCCCTATCTCTTCTGATTAGTTTTGGTTTGAAGCCTATTTTGTCATATATTAAAATGGCTACACCAGCTTGCTTCTTAGGTGCATCTCCTTGGAATATCTTTTTTCATTCTTTTTAAATTTTATTTATTTATTTATTATGTATACAATATTCTGTCTGTGTATATGCCTGCAGGCCAGAAGAGGGCACCAGACCTCATTACAGATGGTTGTGAGCCACCATGTGGTTGCTGGGGATTGAACTCAGGACCTTTGGAAGAGCAGGCAACGCTCTTAACCGCTGAGCCATCTCTCCAGCCTTCTTTTTTCATTCTTTTACCCTGAGTTGATGTCCATCCTTGATGTTAAGGTGTGTTTCTTGTATACAGCAGAAGGATAGGTCTTGGGTGTGTGTGTTTCCCCTCTTAATTTGCTGGTCTGGGATTATTTATTTCTTGTGTTGCGGGGGGGGGGTGTTTTATCACTTTAGTTGGTTTGTTCTGTCTAGTACCTTCCATAGGGCTCGATTTTATCATGGAATGTCTTATTTCTCCATTGTGATTGAAAGTTTTACAGTCTGGGCTCTCTTAAGAGTCTGTAAAACATTTATCTCTCTAGGCCCTCTGACTTTCAGAGTCTCTATTGAGAAGTGTTATTTTAATAAATCTGCTTCTATATGTTACTTGTCCCTGGCAGCTTTTAATAATTTTTTTTTGTTCTATATGTTTAGTATTCCAGAGAAAACCTGATAGAGTTGGGTCAAATAACAGGATAAGTAGGGGGAAGATTGGAGGAGAAAGTCTTCCTGATCAACCTGGCATGGGGATAGAAAGGAGGGGGAGGCCGCAGAAGGTGTCTGCTGTAGAGATGAGGGTGAAACTGGGGGACTGTATTTGGAAGAGAGAAGGGGGAGAGGAAGGTCTGCAGTTAGCATACCTGTCTCTCTCTGTCATTTTATAACGCAGTATTGTTCATGACTTTATGTGGAATTGGATAAAAGTAGTTCTATATTTTATCAGATGGACAAGAGCACCAATCTATAATCAATCTTTGAAGACTTTGTAAAGGTAGCATATCAAACAGAAGTAGCAGAAAGTTGACTGAGCTGTGATAAGTTGCCTTATTTGAATCCTCCCTATTCTGAGAATGTAGCTGAGTGGGTGAATTGCTTTCCTAGCATGTATGAAGCCCTGGGTCTCAGCATCAATACGGAGGAGAAAATAATAATAATAATAACAATAATAATAATTTTAAAAGTAAGCTAAAGCTCTCCTGTTGAGTCTGTAGGAATATGGTGAGATGAGCATTTATATTGCAGATTAGGGCAAGAAAATAGTAAAAAGATCAAAAGGTTATGTGTACACATTAAAGAAAGTTGTGGATGCAGAAGGGAACCCCTAGACCTATACATCGTGACACAGAATTCTGTCTCACTGAACAGAGAGGACAGTTCTGTCAGCGGTGTGAATCCATCAAGACCAGTTGTGGTAAGTTAGGTAGAGCTGACAGCTGTCTAGACGGCAGTACAAATAACAGGACAAGCACTGCATGCTTGTGTTTGTGACGTTTGTTCTGTGTATTCTGACAGCAGATTTCCCTCGTGTGCAAGAGCTGACATGTAAACATGCTCCTCCTTCTTCTAAACTTTTCTAGTCTCGCTATACTTGCCGCTTATCTGTAAAAATAAAGTCATCGTATGAAGTAATCACTGGTTATTGGACTCTTCTTTGTTAGGAAAGTGTTTTGTGTACAGTAATGGACTCATGGATCATATGTGTGTCTGTGAAGATGGGAGCAAGAAAGCATGGTACAAGAAGCCAGGAAATTTCCATGGAACACTGGTAAAAGATGCTTTTATTTGGAATCTTTGTATGTTTTCTGTTCTTATATTTATTCTTCTGTGTGACTTTCTAATTATAAGGGAATTAAAAGCCCATCATACTAAATCATGGTAAAGAATACTTTTTACAACTTGCTAACTTTAATATGTTTATCTTGTTTATATAGGAAAAAGAAGTAACTTTTAAAGCCATTTTTAAATTTTTTGAGATTTGTAGATCTCCCATGCTTTTAAAAACATACAGCGTCATGTATGCTTGTCCCGTATCCTTGGTAGTATTACCATCAATGTACTTTTAAAGAGCACTGTGAGGAATTTGCTTGTTTCCTTTGAAGAACAAGACCCATTTCCTGGTGTTCTCAGCCGCTTTGTAACCTCTGGCAGCTTCTAATCTGTTCTTAATTTAGAAAACTTCAAGATGTGAAAAATGCCGTGTAAATGGAACCATGACACATGCTGCCTGTAGGGTCGGCATTTTGACTTCACATCGCCCGGACCCCTGGGGATCCATCCAGGCTGTGTATGAGCCTTCTGTTGGCTTCTGGTCAATTGCTCACTAGTTTGGTGTAGGTGTGCTACATTTCCATTCAGGGTTGTTTGCAGTTCTCAAAATTGGGATGAAAGCTGCTACATTCATTTTGTTTGTCTGGGCCAGTGGGATGGTATGTGAGATAAAGTTATTTCTTAATATCTCTAATATTTTAAATTTCTATCCCGGCTTGGGGTAAAATGAAATCTTTACTATGTTGGGGCTTGCAGTGAATTTTGTTTTGTTTTGGATTTTGAAATAGCGTCTCTCTATATAACCCTGGCTGACTTGGATCTTCATATGTAGACCAAGCTGGCCTCAAACCCATAGAGATCTGCCTTCCTCTGCCTCTTAAGTGCTGGGATTGAAGTGGTGTGCCACTATGCCCAGCTTCCAGTGCGCTTTTTAACTTGTAACACTATCATTGAAACATTTTTTTCCTAAATGTAGGTTTTAAATTCACTGTTGATTTTTGTTATTTAATTAATAGACGAATTATATTGATGCAGTTACAGATGTAAGTGCTTGCCTTTTCCCTCTCTTTTGTTTTTGTTTCTTTTTGTTATTTTTCTTGCCTTCCGTTCTGTTACATGCTTATCTTTTCCATTTTTAGCAGTCATGCTTTTGTGTAGTCTTTCTTAGCTGAGCAGTCTATTTTTTTTTTAACTTCAAGTATGTTGATAAATGATCATTCTGTGTTTTTGTTTTGTTTTTAACGTTAGCTGCTTTGAAATCTTTATCCGGGAACTCAGACATCCCAATTTCCGTGTTTGTTATTGTCTTGTCTTTGTGTATTATAACACCTTTCTAGTTCTTAGAATGGACAAATTCTAGTTAAACATTTTGTCTAAACTTTTTTTGAGGGAGTGGCGTGGTTTCACAGAAGAAGAGGGAGTGCCACGTGGTCAATGCAGCATAGCTAGAAACCTAGGTTCTCCACTCACCTCCAGCAAGTTTGGGGGAAACTTGACTATGGGCAGAAGTGGGAGTTTTGGCTCTTTCCTCTGGCTCTGGGATGGCGTGATGTCATTACTGTCGGGTGATGGCACAGTTCCTCCCGCTCCACCATTCCTCTTCTGTCACCACCGCCTTAGTGTAGTAGACAGAATGTTATCTGGGGATGGAAGTCTCATCGTGGTGATGCTCTGTGACACCAACCCCCTGAAGGTGCTACAGAGCCTCGTCCAGCCTTAAAGGGCATCGAGATGACGACCTCCTTGGCTTTTGCTGGCGTGGTTCTGAGCAGTGGTTGGCTGGAGGAGAGCAAATGTATCTTAAAAGGTCTCTTCCTCTTCCCAGCTTGTGAGTAGCCTTTCCTAACACAGCTTTTAGAGCTGCAGAGTTGTGATGTGTCTGCATCTTTTTAGGCATACGTAGGGTACTGGTTTATAAATATGCCTTGTTTTATTTCTGTGTTTATTAGCTGATGGACATTTAGGTTATTTCCACTATGGGAAGTGAATAATGCAGTTATGAACATGTAAATTTTTGTGTGAACATGTATTTTAATATCTCCTGCATGTGTATCTCGAGTTGAATTTTTGGGTTGTGTGGTACCACTTTAACTTTTTGAGAAACTGCCAAACTGTTTTACAAAATGGGTATATCACCTTCCTTTCCCATAAGCAATATATAAGGCTTCAAAACTATCCAGTCCTCATTGGGACCCCTTTTCTCCTTCTCTGCTTTCCTCCCCTTCTCCTCCCCCCTTCTTCCCTTCCGTCCTTCCTTTCTGGGAGGAGGTTTCAGTCTGCTGCCTTGGCTGCTCTTCCTGGCTGAGCCCCACAGATGACCCCAGGCATGTGCTGCTGCACCTACCTTGTCTGTCTAGTTCAGTCGTCTGGTGTGTTTGGTGTGCAGTTCACTTGCACAGTGGTTAATGATGTTAATGATGTCAAACATGTTTTCCATGGTGCTATTTCTATCCCATCTTTTAAAGTTTTTAATTATTAAAGTGTACGAGTTTGTCTGTTCATTTGCTTTAGTTTCTGATTCCTCTCCAAAGTGGTCTTTAATGACACTGTCTCAGATTTCATACTTAGGAGAGTTTCTGTGATCAATTCTGTACTTCCTTTTTATAGTTATGCTATAAAACACTTTTTATTTAAAGAATTTTTGATTTATGTATATATGTCTGTATTAATCTATGCCCACATGTGTGTGTGAGTATACCCACAGAGGCCAGAAGAGAGCCTCGGATTCCCTGGAGATGCACTTACAGCAGTTGTGAGCTACCTATATAGGTGCTGGGATCTGAACTCAGGTCCTCTAGAAGAGCAAGCTTAACTGCTGAGCCATCTCTCCAGCCCCTCAAAAGCTTGTTAGATAGAAAAATAAGTTGTTGTTGTTTTTTTAAAAAACAAACAAACAAACAAAAAACCGAACAAGGGCCGGGCGGTGGTGGCGCACGCCTTTAATCCCAGCACTCGGGAGGCAGAGGCAGGCGGATCTCTGTGAGTTCGAGACCAGCCTGGTCTACAAGAGCTAGTTCCAGGACAGGCTCCAAAGCTGCAGAGAAACCCTGTCTCGAAAAACCAAAAAAAAAAAAAACAAAAAACCGAACAAGTAATGGAGACTTTAGTCTGTAAGAATATATTCTACCTTACATATATGAAATTTCTCTTGTTTTTAAAGAATGACTCATAAGTACAAGAAACTTGTATTTTAGAAACGAATGTTTAAAATATTGAAATTACCAGTTACTTATCATAAATTTTATCAGCTTTAAAGATGGGTTTTGTTTACCTTTCTGTTACAATTTTAGGATGCCTTTTTAAAGATTCTTCGAAATGAGGGCATCAAATCCCTGTGGAGCGGCCTCCCTCCTACTCTGTAAGTTGATGTTTTCTTCTTGGCATGGCTGTCATCACGGTTGTTCGTCACCGTTGAGCAAAGTTGCATTTTAGTATTAGGACTCTTTCGTTTCCTGAAGTTTTGTTTCATGAGTTTCACAACTGTACATTTGGTGTTCTAGACGGACGCAGAACCCAGGGAAGGGTGTATTCATGTATGTGGTTTGTTACAGTTACAGCACACCAGGTCTAAGGCAAGGGAAAAAACATGTGATTAGGTGACCCTGTGTCACTTTCTAAAGCCCTCTCCTGCCATAGCACAGGATGTGCTTACTCTGGCAACAAGTTCCTTCAGTGTGTCACGTGTTTCTGCCTTGGGAAACTGACCTGAGTTTTAGAATGTACGGTTATTCTTGCATGTTGGCTACATGGAGCATTCTCTTTGTAACTGAAAACGTCATACCCCAGAAAGAAAGGAGTTACATGCCACAAATCACACCTTTGACCTAGACAAACCATTGAGGAGCTTTAGACATGCTTAAAGTAGTCTCCTCAGAAATATTCTAGTGGCTAAAGGTTAGCATACAAATAGGCCCTCATGAAGGTACTATAGAAAATTTAAGAACCAAGCCCGCTCTGTTAAGTTTTTGTTGTCCACGGTTTTTATTTTGTTTTGTTTGAAAATAAATAATTTGGTGTTTTTCTTCTTGTTGCGGTAAAACTGTTAGGTCTACTGAATATTTATTTATCTGGTTCCAGTTCTCTGATAAGTACAGATTTATGAACGAATACTTTCAATGTGAAAAGCTGAATATAAAAACTCTGGCAGGCTTCCCCTGCTTCATTTCTTCTCACAATTTCCTCTGCTTTTTTATGGAGGGGTTATTCAGTCTTGAGTCACACTTGAGGCATATCTTTTAATGCTATGATAATAGTGCTAGTGACCACTATTCAGTCCTGTTTCTGAATTCTTAGCATTGACCATCTCTATAGAGTATAAGAATTCTAAGCCGTGGTCTGTCACTGTGACTGTTTATGATACTCCATAAACATAAAATGATTGCTTGTTGCTTCATCTCTATGATAAACGGTTGCCTGAAATTTTTATTTTAATTTAATTAATAATTCCCTTTGATATTTTCATCTAAAATCTCATCAGAATTCCTTCACAACTAACATATATGATCGTGGCAGTGCGATTGTAATCTGCTACTTATAGGCACCTGTGATAAATGATCTGTGGTTTAAAATTTTACAGTAGTTCTTAGACTTTCAAGAAAAATTGGGGTTGGGAAGATGGCTCAAATGGTGGTAGAGTGTGTTCCATGGAAGCCTGAGGACCTCAGTGTGGTTCCCAGCTTGCCCTTAAAAATGTCAGGCACATTGATGCACCACTGGGGAGACAGAGACAGGATGTCCCTGTTGCTTGCTAGCCAGATCATTAGCTTGAGGTGCAGTGCGAATCCCTATCCCCAAAAGAAGTCGGATGGAAAGCAGCTGAGTAAGACACTTCACATTGACCTTGTGTCTTTGTGCATGCACACACTCACGCACACATTCACGCACCTGTCCAGGTACGTACACATACATACACGCAGATGTGCACACAAGTACCTTTCTTTCAGGGGGTAGTTATAATTTCTAGTTTAGCCCATATAAAAACGTATAATATGTGAACTTAACAGTATAGCTGAGGCCGTGGATAATTCCTAACATACTTTGTGTTTTAACAGAGTGATGGCAGTCCCCGCCACAGTTATTTATTTTACCTGCTATGATCAATTAAGCGCTTTTTTGAGAGCTAAATTAGGAGAAAATGAAACCCGAATACCAATAGTTGCTGGAATTGTTGCCAGATGTAAGTAATGAATTTGTTTTCATTTTGATTTCTATTTAGAACATCTATTTAAATTCTGACATTTACAGAGAATCTGTTTAATATACAGAATTCTGGTATGATGTATTTTGCATTCTAGTTTATATTAATTACTGATATCTATACTCCAGAAGTCATGCAGTAAGTAGGTGATTGCCATCAGAATGAGATAGGATTATCTCATGTTCTTTGAATCATTATTAAGAATGATTTTAGAATTTATTCTTATTCACCTACATTTTCAATATATTTGAGACCATACATGACTCAGCTCAAAGCTTTAATCACATTTCTTATAAACTCGAGGATTCAAAGCTTAATCAGAAGGAAGACTGTGTCTGTGCAGAGCATTTTCTGTTAAAGAGGCTTATGCTGGACTTGGTAGCACATGACTTTAATGCCAGCACCTGGGAGACAGGCAGGTGGTCACTAAGGCTGGTTCTATAGAGAGAGTTGTGTGCCAGCCAGGGCTACATAGAGAGGCCCTGCATCAACATGAGAAGAGGAACAGTCGTCCATCTAGTGTCTCTCTGGGCTCTCCGGTTGACTCTAGCATTTCTAGTATTACCCTCGAAAGAGCTAAAGTGAACAAGAAGGTATATGTCAATTCTAGCACAATTATCATGAGAAAAAAAATCTTTTGACATCATTAGCGATTCTATTTTATTCTTCACAGACATTAAGAATAACTGAAGATAACATAGACACATGAAGTATTAATGTAGAAAGGAAGAATAACTGGGGGCGGAAGGATGCAGGGAGCAGAGGGTCCACGTGGAGATGGGGACAGGAAACAGAAATCAACCAAAACAAAATATATTCATTTAAAATTTTGAAAAAAAAAACCAAAGTATATTTGTAAATGCCACAGGAACCTTTTACTTTGTCAGCAAATTAAATTTTTAAAAATACAAAGTATAGACTTAACCTGGCGGAGAGTTTCTCCAGGGTGAGGTTTGTTCATTGTGCTCCTGGCGTGCTGACCCCTGCCAGTTCCCCAGATGCAGGAAACTTGAGTGTATGACTTGTGGCAGTGGGGAGGGGATTTAAAACAGCAAAACCTAAGTGTTAATTTCGGCTCCCATCATATCTGCTTTCATGTTTCTGTTCTCCTGTTTGTATTAGTTGGTGCAGTAACAGTGATAAGTCCATTAGAGTTGATCAGAACTAAGATGCAGTCTAAGAAGTTTTCTTACAAGGAACTACATCGATTTGTGAGCAAGAAAGTGTCTGAAGATGGCTGGATCTCCCTTTGGAAGGGCTGGGCTCCTACTATTCTCAGAGATGTGCCTTTCTCAGGTGGGGTTTGTCTTACTCGTCACTGCTAGTTTTAGACCTTTGTATTGGGTCATGTATGAATTTTACTAGGTTTTAAACTCTTTATGGTTAAAAGTAAACTTTTTTCTGTATTGACCACAAATGTGTTGTTCATTGTTTGAGTTTGAGATTTGCACAAGCCTTTAATGATTGACCAGTTTCTAATTCGGGTCCTTGTGCTTACTCTTGTGTCTAATTGCTGCTAAGCATTTGTTGGTACATAGTCATACTCAGATAATACAAGCTACCTTAACACTATCCTAAATAAGTCATAAGGCAAATAAAATACAAATCAAACTATTATAAAATATACTTAAGACCAACTTTAAGTTAACTGAACTCTTAATTTTCAGTAATTAAAAACAAACATTTTAAAATCTCATGTCTGTAATAGCAACACTGAGATCTGGAGAGATGAGGATCTCCGTGAGTTTGAGGCAAGGCTAGAAGACTACACAGTAAGACCCCCATCTCAAAAGAAAAGCAAAAGCAAGAGTGAAGAGCTGGCCCACAGTTAGGAGCACTTGTTCCCTTTGCTCTTCCTGTGGAAGGACTGGGTTTGGTTCCCAGCTCACAGATGGCAGCTCACAGCCATCCTAACCAGTTCCTGATCTGACATCTTCTGATCTGGCACCAGGCGTGCCAGACACATGCAGGCAGAAACATAAAATCAATTTTTTTTCTCTTATAAAGGAAAACATTTACTTGGAGCTGGCTTACAGTTTCAGAGGTTCAGTCCATTATTGTCATGCAGGGACATGGTGTCCTGTAGGCAGACATGGTGCTGGAGAAGGAGCTCTTCATCTTGATCCGCAGCCAGTCTCTCTGAGCTACTTCACCACGCCTTGCTGGTTCTTTTTAAAATTGTATATTATAATAAGTATGCTTTATAAGGCTTTGTTGGTAGTATAGTTGCAATTGAGATTTTCCTATTAGCTGATAGCTAACTGCATTTTAGAAAAATGAATGAATGCTATTTTTCTAAATATCTTTTGAGCTTTTTTTGTAGATAATATACATTAGGACTTTATTTTTCTTAACTTTTTCTTATATATTAGTAGTCACTGTTGCTACAAATTTTTGCTGCATATCTTTTATCAGTCTGAAGAAACTTTTTATCTCTATATTTTCAAGAAATTTAAGTTTGCTTTAAATGGAAGGGTTAATTTTCTTAAATGTTCACCATCATAAGTAGGCTCTCCCATGGCTTTATTAATTTAGTATGTAACATGAATTATACTAACTACCCTTATTTACGAAATACCTCCATCTAGCCACCGTGTATGGCCTTTTATGTATGTTCAATGTGCTTTGTCTCTATACATTCCTGCACTGTGCTGTAGATTGCTGTACCTGTCCTTTCTCCTGCTTGCATTGCTGCACTGTGTCCTGGATCGCTGTTCCTGTCCTTTCTCCTGCTTGCCCTGTCAGGTGTTTGTTCATACTTTAGCTATATTGATGTAGAAGTTTTTGTTTTCTTAAAAGACTCTTAAAATATTACTCAGAATTTCAGTTTTCCCCTTTTTAGTCCCACTTAGTTTTAAGCATAAATAATGGTGTGTCAAGACTAGAGTTTCTGTTTTACTTTGATTTGTAACATTATAGCTCTATTCTCTAAAGTCTACATTGTGTTTTTAAATTTGTGCTCATTTCGTTCTTTGTTTTATAGCGATGTACTGGTATAACTATGAAATTTTAAAGAAGTGGTTGTGTGAGAAATCTGGTTTATACGAACCGACATTTATGATCAACTTTGCTTCAGGGGCATTGTCTGGTTCTGTAAGTTTTTTTGTTTTATTTTGTTTTGTTTTTGTTGTTGTTACTGTTCCAGAAGATTGCTAATTAGTATTGAAACAGAACAAGATCTTATCTAGTATTTCATGTATATTGAAAGGACATTTTTTTCCTATTTTCAGAACATAAATTATTAGCCATTAAATTATTTTCAAATGTACGTTCTGTTTTTACTCTCCACACTTTTGAACAAACTTGTATTGGTTAGACAATTCCAGTTACCATGATTGTGTGGATGCAGCCCTTGTTTCTTACAGAGTATTTGCAGTACATTAGGTCAATCAGTGAACTAGATATGGATAGGTGATTGTCATGGAGTTTTATCTAATATGTATCACCAAACCAAACAGACAATGTTCTAGCCTCTGCTGCTGTGGTTCTTTGGAAACATTTTGGCTATTTAGAAATTTCTAAAGGAATTCGAGAAACATTGAAAGCAGAAGGGAAGAATCATAAAGGACCATTTTTGGGACTAGGAAGCTCATCCTTCCTCACCCTCCAAGTGGTACAGGTTCATCCTTGGCCAGAGAGTTTTCTTAGATCCATATACTTCCAAAATTAATGTGTGGTCATTTACTGCACGACACGGACAAATCGTAGCTACAGAGCGCATGACTGAGTCGGCACTGAGTGCTGAGAGGTGGAAGCAGGAGGGCCTGGGTGCTGGGCCAGCTTGGACTACATGATGACGTCCGTTGTCTTTTAAAAAAAAAAAAAGTGAGATGTAAAGGGCTGAGTAGAGAGGTGGGAAGTTGCAGGAAAACTGGAATAATATGCCAGAAAACCTAGGATAAGGCATCTGGTGTTGAACATGCAGAAATCAGAAAACAGGTTCAGATCTTGGTCAGTTCAGCTAGCAGTAAACACAGGGCAAAAATAATTAGCGTTGAATGATGACCTCGGGGTACGTCAGCTCTACAGGAATAGGGACGACTACAATTTAGTGTTGCTACCGAACATAAATTGTTAATTTTTAGTCTAGAGATTATTGGCAGCATTCACATCTTTCAAGTAAAGGTTTGTCTGTACAATGGCGGCTGCTCATGGCTGTGATGGCGCCACATCAGGAGTGTCTCGGCTGACACTAGAATGTGCAGGAGCAGCCTGTTGCCTCCTGACCGTGGAGCTGAGAAAATGGCAACGTTTTCATATTGTCTGTAGTCTTTGCAACTGATTTCAAGAACAGCACATGGTTGCGATGAAATAAAATATGATATTTAAGAGACATTTTATGAATGTATTTATTCAGATGTGAGCTAGGAGGCAAAAATGCTGTATATAGATATTGTATCAGAGATGAGAACATTCTTAAAGGAATTTAATTATCTTTTTAAATCTTAAGGCAGTATGGAAAAAGGTGTTAAATTGCATTACTTTGAGAAGAGTTTAGAAAATGTGGTTGTTGAACCATTGCAGCTATAAAATCGATTCAAAGGTATATGGAAACTAAAAGTTTGAAGTACATTTTCATTAACTTTTAAATTTAATTTTTCTAATATTTGGAAAATATTTCCTGGAATTTTCATATGCTCAATGCATACTGAAGTATTTCTACTTTAAAATATGTTAAAAACTAAGTGTGGTGCCTCATGCCTGTAATCCCAACAGTTGCCAAATATAGACATCAGTGTCAAGAGTTCAAGAATCCTTGGCTCCTCAGTTGAGGTGGAAGGCAAGTCTGAGGTCTGGGAGGCCCACCCCCATACGCACTGACAGCACATAGTACAGTAGCATTGTATGACACAGGAGAATCAGTTATGAACACTGGGTATAAAGCCACGGAGGACTTTCTGAGGCAGTTTACTTTTATGATAAATCCTTGAGATGTAATGTATTTTCATCAATAAAAGATTTACGTATATCTGGTTTATTTTAAAATCCAGTTTGTGATTTTGTGATTATCCATATTAAATCCTGTGCTAACACATTTTTTTAAATATTTTTTTAAAAATTAAGGATTTAAACCTGCTTTTTGACAGTTTGCAGCTGTTGCGACTCTGCCATTTGATGTAGTGAAAACACAGAAGCAGACACAACTCTGGACGCACAGCAGTGGGAGAGGTGAGCTCAGTTACGGCGCCTCAAGACCATCGCTTCCTTACATGACTTCAGGGACACAGAAAATCAGGAGACACTGCTGTTTCTCTTTGACCTCATTCCTCTTTAATGAAACTGATAAAGGTGTACTCTTAGAAGGGAATACCTAGAAAGTTAAGCCTCTTAACTGCTATGAAGAAAAAAAGATCACTTTTATCATGAAAAGCTACACTGTTATAATTTTTCTTGTAGTTTGTTTCAAACCTATTTCAAATTTATATTTTTATTCACCATTTAAGTACTCTTTTAAATAAGTTAAGACAGATCAGTATGAATGACAAAAAAAAAAAAAAAAAAACCAAAAAAAAAACAAAACAAAACTAGCCAACCATGGCTACATAGTAAGACCTCGTTTCCCAAAAGGATGGTAAGAAATTACTTAGGAAGTTTTTTTTTTTTAATAAAGTTGATTTTTAGTTTCCTTAATTCTTACTATTTTTCCCTATCTGCTTCATCCTCTTTATTTTTCACGTGTTTGTAACTTGTAACTTCTTCTAGAATGAAGTGTGCTCTTATTTACTCCTACTAGACCCTGCCACTCATACCAAAGTCTAGCAAACCTGGTTGTGACTGTGCATGCCTGTAATCCCAGCATTTGGGGCATGGAGGCAGGATCGTGAGTTCAAAACCATCCTAGTGAACATGGTGAGACCTGTTTAGAAAAGGGAGAGATGAGAGGAAAAGGAAAAAGAAACGGTATACAACAGGCCTAAAGGAATTGCCCATTATAAAATGTTTTGTATAAGCTTCATGATGACTTAAGTTAATGTAAATAATGTTTTCTAACCTGTGATTGATTTCACAAAAAATTGGCATTGTTTCTTTATAGATTCCTATAAATTAATCTGAATGGCTTTATCTTTGACCTACTAAATGCAGAGTTTTCTGTAATATTAGACACTAATGAAGCTTGGGGGTTAATTATAGTTTATCCTCTCGGTCTCTTTTCCCACGGTGAGCCCTCTAGATGCCTGAGCACCGTCTACCTTGGATAACTTAGAGTTATTTTGTTTTCCTTCCTCCTCTTCAAAATGCATTTTGCCCATTAAGTATCTGTGGCGGGAGTCTTCTGTCTGCTGTCATTTCTCATAAGCAGTATGGCTGTGGCATTGGTGGCGCTGAGACCAGGAAGCCGTCCTTTTCAGTGGCTGAAGTCTAACCTTTTTTCTAGTCAGTGCCTCTCTTTTTCAGCTCACAGTGCGGAACCTTAGAGGAGATCTGGGTTGTTTTTCTTAGACCCCCCACTGTCCACTTTGACCTATTGCTCCTCTTGAGTAACTGATGGATTACCACTCCAACAATGTACATAGGGGTTGCAAAGTTATACGATAAATAGTCCGGAGCTGTTTTGTATTACACATCATTTTTATTACACATTACTTATCCTCCCCTCCACCCCCGAATAACTTTGCTCAGTTTTGAAGTGACGTCATTTATCTCTGAGTGTCTTCCTCGCTTTCCTGTTGCTGTGACAACACCATCACAAGGCAGCTTACAGAAGAAAGCATGTCATGGGATCAGAGTTGAGAGGGTGAGTCCATGACTGTCAGGCTGGCAGCGGGCTGCAGCAGTAGCTGAGAGCTCACATCTGAGGCAGAGCGAGACAGACAAGAGACACTGGAATGGTGGAGTCCCAAGTGACACATCTCTTCCAACAGGGCCATACCTAATCCTTCCCAAATAATTCCACCAGCCGGGAACCTAGGATTGAAACCCATGGGCCTGTAGAGGCCATTCCCATTCAAAGCGCCCGAAACCAGGCATAAAGTCAGCGAACTGTGTATGAAATGATATGCCCACTCTTCATCTGTTACTCAGTGGCTGAGTGTCTGTTCTGGGCCAGGTCCCAAGCAGCAGAGCACCAATAATTAAGGTTTTCAAAAACCTACTAGAAGACAGGGAACATTCAGAAGCACATAGGTTATAGTAAGTGCAGTTTTATAACATTTACCTCATCTATGAACACATCATTTTTAATTAATTTCTTAAAAACTTGGGCCACTAAAATTGTTTATCATGTAAGACTCTTGCCACCAAGCCTGATGACCTGAGTTCAGTTCCCAGGTCCCACCTGGGAAGGAGAGAACTGTCTCCAACAAGTTGTCCTCTGATCTCCTCATGTGTGCCACGGTACATATTCATAAGTGCACAGATTAATTATTAACATTTTAAACACCATGATACTTAACTTCATTTTAAACTTAACCCAAATTTGTCTGTTTTCTAGAGCTTAAGTTTCTCCAAACATATTTGATAATTTAAATATTATTTAAATTGTCGATCATTTTCATTCTTCTTAAATATTTAGGAAATTAATACAATGTAGCGATTTTTGTCTTTTTGGATCCTTTTTGCCTTAAAATCTATTTTGTCAGTCACTGCGAAGTGGTGCATGTTTATAATCCCAAGACTCGGGAGGCTGAGGCAGGAAGATCCTGAGCTGAGGCCTGGCTGCCTACATAGGAAGACTCTGGCTTTTATGAGAGGAGGAGAGTCTGCCAGCGCCTTAAGCACAGCCCTTCCTGTGTGGTTTGGTTTCTGTTTTCTTTCCGTGTCTGTTTCTTCACGAGTGATGTGGATTTTGTCTAGTCAGCATATTGCTGGGTCTTGGGCTTTCGTCCAGTCTGCAGTTAAAACAGGCATTTTTAGAGGATATTTTCTGTAATCTCTCTGTCCTGTTTGCTTCAGTCTTGTGTCCTTCAGTCTGCCTTCATAACGACAGATTGGCCTTAGTATAAACATTGCTAAATAAAATCTTACTATGCAGTTCTCAAGACCAAAGGAGGCAGCATAGGGTCGTTTGTTCATTTTCTGGCTGGTCCCAAGCATAGACAGCTCTTCGGCCAGGAGTGGGCTGTTCACAGGAGAGCCTGCCTGCCTCTGAGGATTGTTTCCAAACTTACTGTGTCTTTATTCTGTGGACTCAGCCAACTGGATAGAAACTGTGTGCAGTGAAGGTGTGAACAGTTATTTATGGGCTTCATATTTGAATTTAGTGTCATCCCCTTTTAGCGAAGTTTTCATATCTTGTCCCTCATCCCCATACTCGAGTGGAATAACTGAGGTGTGTTGCTACCTTGAACCTATCATTTGAAGGAAATATTACAGATCAGATTAGAAAGCTGTGTTTGAAGCAGAACTGTCAGGAGAAAGACTCATCCTCAGAACCATTCTTAGACAGAGACATTTTTTTTCTTCTGTTAAAACTACAGATAATAAAATTGAAATGAAAATGTTGTTTCTGGAATTGCCTTAGATGAGAATACATTAGATATATTAGGTGGGTTTTCTATAGCTCCTCCTTGCCTGTATACTGAGTACACATTTGCATGTAGAGTTGCCGCCTGTTTAAGGAAGCCAGGTATTAAAAATTGAATTTGCGTCTGGTGGTTCACATTTGTACCCCAGCACTCAGGAAGCTGAGGCAGGAAGATTGTGACCTTTGAGGTTAGCCTCAGCTAGAGAGTGGCTCAGCCTAGGCTATGTACTAAGAACATATTTGAATATAGCAAAGCAAAACAGATTGAAAGTAACTCCTAGACAAACATATTTTATTACAATGACATATTTTATTACCAAAGATAATACACACCTTTATTCATGTATGGTCTTGTAAAGGTTTGACTAAGAATGGCTCATATATTTGAATGCATGGTCGCAGTTAGTGGAATTGTTTGAAAAGGATTGAGAGGTGTGGCCTTCTGGGAATAAGTGTGGTCTTTTGTAGGAGATGTATCAGTGGGGGTTGGGCTTTGGCCCAGTGTTTCCCCCTCTACCTGCTGCCTGAGGATCCGGATCTAATAAAGCTCTCAGCTACTTCTCCAGCACCATGCCTCTCTGCTCCCTGCCATGATGATCATGGACTAACTCCAAAGCCCAATCAAGTGTCTTTTTATACAAGAATTGCCTTCGTCATGGTGTCTCTTCACAGCAATAGAGCAAGAACCAGGACAGATCTGTAATACAGATTGTTAAGTTGTGTTTTACGGTGTTTTTGTTTCCTTTTAACGTTTTTAGTTCCTGTGCCTTTGCATGTGTCAACCTGGGCTATAATGAAGAACATTGTTTCTGAAAATGGATTTTCTGGGTTGTTTACAGGTAAAAATCCTTGCTTTACAGTCTTTGAACACAATTACTAGTTTTAAATCTTCTGTAATTCACTTCTAAGAAGTGATACTTAGTATTTTATATTTATGATTTTCTCTTAAATATTGTTATGTTCAAGTAATGTTCAATAGTAGCTTTATTGTTATAAGTACAATTTGAATTTAAAGTTGGAAATGAGCAGATGAGCAGTTTGTTCTGCTCTTTACTACCTATTTATGATAATGGAATTTGGTATTGTAATTCATAAAATTTGGTCATAATGAGCCAAATGCTGCATTATTAAAAAAAATGAGGTAAGCCGGGTGGTAGTGGTGCATACCTTTAATCCCAGCACTCGGGAGGCAGAGGCAGGTGAATCTCTGTGAGTTCGAGGCCAGCCTGGTCTACAAGAGCTAGTTCCAGGACAGGCACCAAAGCCACAGAGAGACCCTGTCTTCAAAAACAAAAAAATAAAATAAAATTTATTTTCTCCTCTCCCCCATTCTTTTTCTCAGGTCTGATTCCTCGATTAATTAAAATTGCTCCTGCTTGTGCCATTATGATCAGCACATATGAATTTGGAAAGGCTTTTTTCCAGAAACAAAATATTGAAAGGCAGTAATTCTCTTGATGGACTTTTGACTTAAAATGTCAACCAAAGCCAAACGAGGTGAAGATTGATAGGCAAGATGGGTTTTTCAACATTATTCTCTTACAGTGTGAATTTATCAGTCTTCCCTATAATTTAAATGAATAATAATTTCTAATCTACCTCTAAACCATAATCCTAGTTTTAATTTTATGAGATTTTAAAAACATAATCCAGAAGCTGCAGCCACTTTGTAATCTTTGCAGAGAAAGTGACTTCTTAGAAGAGAAAGGAGATTTCTGAGTGCATCTAGCATTCCCCTTCTCTGATGTTTCTGTGGGGCATATTTTCACTGGTGTATACCACGCAAATTTGGATCTGCAGTAGAAACCCATGCTGTACGTAGACTAGTGGGAGTAAATAGTTTTGAGCACTCTTCACCTGGCCTGTCTCCCAAGTGTCATTGCTGTAGAGTTCTTCAGGTCACTTCTACAACTCTTTCTGATAAAATGAACAAACCCTAATCCAAAAGACCAAAATATAAAATGATCCAAAAGTTTCAAGTCTTTTCTGTGACATCCCCTGATGATGCTGCTACAAGTGGAAAAGCACAGCCTTCCTTCGGTGACAGCATACGGAACGTAGGCACACAGAGACTGCACACAGATTGCCTTCCGGCTCTTTGTATAAATTGTACGTGAAACGTGAATATGTTTATCACTAAGTAGGAATGAGGTTCTTAAAAATTAGATTTACTTGTTTTTTGTGTATGTCTGTGTATATATGAAGGTCAGAGGCAAACTTTGATGAGTTAGTTCTTACCTTCCACCATGTGGGTCTTGGGATTTGAACTGAGGTCCCCAGGCTTAGCAGCAAGTGCCTTTACCCACTGAGCCATCTTAATGGCCCAGGAATGAGAATTTTAAGTATGATTGGAATGTAGCTCAGAGGTAGAACACTTGCCTTTGAAATGTGAAACTCTTCAGTTTGATCTCCAGCACAGATGATAAATAATAAATGAGATGGCAATGTAAGAAATGCTGTTCTGTTTTACTTATTCCAGTGAAGCAAAAAGCACTTTATTACATTCTTTGTGCATTCTATGAAACAGGAAGTATTCCCTCTCTGCCCCAACAGCATATTGTATTTGGTGACAGTGATCTCTAGTGTTGGTGGGAGAATAAATGTATTATAGAAAGCGTTTGTATGTTTCATCAGAAATAAATGATACAGGGTTTATTGTATCATGGATTTTTATGTTACAATCCTGTGTTGATTTACATTAAAATTTTAATATATCCATATATGTATTTGCAATTTTTTTCATCAAAATATTTTATGCGGCTTAAAAGTACCATTAT
Organism: Arvicola amphibius; assembly: GCF_903992535.2. Taxonomy (NCBI): domain Eukaryota; kingdom Metazoa; phylum Chordata; class Mammalia; order Rodentia; family Cricetidae; genus Arvicola; species Arvicola amphibius. The sequence continues at coordinate 12,562,586 of NC_052064.1, forward strand.
TCTTCTTGGCAATGGCTTTCATATTCAGTCACTTTATAATGCTATGAAACACACACATAAAAAAGTTCATTAGTAAACTTAGCCTTTTCCTTAGTTTTGTTATATTTCTTTTCGTTGTTCAACAAGGACAAGAGCCTGAGCCAGAAACGTACTTAAAATAGTATCGCCTGGTACGTGAATAGTTCCCTGTGCCCCTGTACTGTGTTTGGGAAAGTTGATTATGATACAGTCAGTTAAATATATCTGATTTCTAGAAGTGTTTCTAACTCACTACATACGAGATGACCCAGGTTAAGAGCAATAGCATCTCTTCCAGAGAGGACCTGGGTTCAGTTCACAGCACCCACAACTGTCTGAAACTTCGGTTCCGGGGCATCCACTGCTCTCTCTGGCTTCCATGGGCACCGTACACACATGGTATACATATATGTAAGCAAAACATACACAATAACTTTTTTAAAAAAATATTTATTATGTATACAATATTCTGTCTGCGTGTATGCCTGCAGGCCAGAAGAGGGCACCAGACTTCATTACAGATGGTTGTGAGCCACCATGTGGTTGCTGGGAATTGAACTTAGGACCTTAGGAAGAGCAGGCAATGCTCTTAACCGCTGAGCCATCTCTCCAGCCCAACAATAACTTTTAAAAGAAATAAAAATTAACATTTGCCCTACATTTAACTCATAAAGAAGCATTAATACTGTTATGGTTTTGGTCCCTGGTCCCTTTAAGAGACAAGCCACACCCACTCCCCCCCATCCACTGAGGCAGGCTGATCTTCAGCTTCCGGCCTGAGCTCGCTCTCTTTCCCATCTTCCTCTCGGAGAGGCAGCTTTGCTTCTGCCTCTCTCCCCACTTCTCTGCTCCCTCCTCTCCCCCCCACCCTTCCCCCTTCATAACTCCCTGAATATTCAACCCCACTCTGCTAGTCATGTCTATCCATGTCTCTGTCTTCTGCCCGCCCACCATGTGTATCCCTGCCTTGGGACCAGCCACTGCTCTGGGACCGGCAGCCCTCTCTGCCTGGGACTGGCTGCTCCCAGGGCACACTGTCTGCCACCACATGGCCCACTACCACCATTTGGGACCTACAGCATTTCTGCTGCCTACTGCCACCAGGGATCTTGCAGCATTTTTTTAAAAAATTATAAAAAAAATACTTTAAAAATAACTTTCTGTGTGTTGTAGGAGTATTTGGATAAACTTGGTCCATAAAATGGCTAAAATATCACACTTTTAATTTTTTCTAAAAGTTTTGTCTTCTAAAATACTGTAACCATTATTGGCGTAAATGGATATTCTCAGATATCACAGTAGAGACAAACATATGTGCTTCTTGGGTGTTCTTGAGGCATATGCTATAGAATTTGCTGTCTGTGCAAGTATAGTGTTCTCTCTAATGTTGACTGGTTGTGGCCTGAATGTGAAATATTCCTCAGAGGCCCAACAGTTCAGACACTCGTCCACAGTTGGGGGCCTTGTTCTGGAAGCTGTAGATCTTTTAGCAGCTAGAACCTTGCTGGAGAAACACTGGGTAGGGCTTCACGTTTGATAGCTCGGTGCCGGTTCCTGTCACTTTCTCCTGATTTGCAGTTCCGTATAACCAGCCTGCTTCTCACTCTCGCTGCTACCATGATAAACTGTATCCCCAGGAAATAACAACACATGGACCTTCTCTCGCATTGCTGCTTCTCAGGGCTTAGGGCATCACAGCAATATTACTAGTGATGGTTACAAAGGACAGCTTTCCAGGTTTAATAGTAAAGAAATGGTAAATTCTCGTATGCTTTACTATTTAAATGTTCTGTCTTTAAAGAAACACAGGATATCCTGGTTTTACAACCTTTAACACATACACATTAACCTAATACACATGTAGCTTTTTATAAAAAAGTAGGTAGATATGGAGTAAAATTAAATTTTTATTCCTAAAAAAAGACTCTGCTTTTTTTTTTTTTTAACACCATATTATGTTGTAAGCCATCTTTTGGGGTGACTTCTGCTGCAGTCCAGACATGGGGGGTTCGTATGTTCCAGGGTAGGGAGCATGAGGATTAGAAATTTTAGGTAGGAGGAATAGAGATAAGAAACAGAGGCACAGGATAGTACCCCAAGGGCAACTCAGCAGATACTAAATGCTAAATTCTGAGTTCTCCCATGTTTATTTTTCATACACTTTTATAACCCAGTACGAGGGGAGGGGAAGCAAGACTGCTTTAACATGACACAAAGAACAGTCAGAACAGTTACTTGCTTCAATACTTGAGACAGCAAGCCAGTATTTCCTGAGAAAAGTATTTGATGCTTGGGGCAGTGAACACACCTTAGACCAAGTAATCTATAGGCAGCCACTCCCTATGTCAATCCTCCTATTTTAAAAGAGAAGTAGGCTTGAATTCTCTGACCTTTGGTCAGGGTGGAGCGGATCCACCTCTATGTGCCAAAACTCCAACTCAACACAGCCTAGGTCAGGGTGTGTAGCCACACTTGTCAACAACTTGAGAAAGTAAAACTAAGCTCAAACCTCTGCCCTTCAGACAAGATGGAGCAGGCTCACATCTGTGTGTGTCCTGACAGACTCCTACAGATTTTTCTCTCCATTTTTTCTTAGGCACAAATTCAGGGATACATGGAAATTTTGTTCGATGTATTGATTTCACTTTTCTCTAACATGAACTTTTTAAAAATAAAGACAATTTATTTGTTAACAGTATTTATTAAGACATTTTTAGGTCTGGTAAGATAACTCAATGTGCAAAGGCACTTGCCTCTAAGCCTAACAAGTTGAGTTGGATTCCCAAAGAGAGATGGAAAGGAAGGAACTCAGGAACTCAGGATGGAAGCAGAAGGAAGATCCGCTTCCCTCAGCAGACAGGGGAAGGGAGGGGATGGAGCTTGTCTCTTGAAGGGACAGAACAGACAATTACATTCCCATCTCTTTTATAATAAAATGGCAGGTTAGGTACAACAGGTTAAAGGAATAGGGACAGCAGATTCTCAAGGCAACTTTCTAGTTTATTTGTGGGCATCATCGTGGGGGAGGGGGCTGAGAAAGCTGAGTGCTAGTCACATCCTGGCATAACTGGTCTCTTTGCTTCTGTCTGGTGTTTGTGGTTTGGAAATGTCTGGTTTCTCTTACACCTGCTTGAGGTATTGGCTGAACAGAGGACAAAGTTAAGTTTAGGGAAAAAAAAGTTTTAGGACCAGGGAATTGAGAGGGGTGTATCTTACCTGTTTAAGGTGGATCCTTCAATGTGGCACCCTGGAACTCAGAAAAATTTGGGGGTTTGTGAAAACATAAGTTTTAAACAGTAGAATCTCTTCCCCACTTGGACACATGGCTGGGCCAACCAGGCTGACCAGCTCAATTTCTCCCCCCACTCCCAAATCCTTCAAAGCCTCCAGACAGGCAGTTCAATGGCATCCTATTTCCTGGGACCTTTCCTGCATGATGAAGTTTTGCTCCCTCACTCAGCCCACTTCAAGTCTCTAAAATTCACATCCTGTGGTCTGCAAATTTCAGTCTTGAGGCAAGAACTCTAACTTGCTACTGATTCAAGGCAGCTTTGTTGGCCCTTGAGTCTTGCACGGCCCTGGTTACGCCGAGAAATTTCCATCACTCAGCCGTAGCCCCAAATTACCATATTGGCATACAGGTACACAGACACTGTTTTTTCCAGAAGGCACCGACTCCTTACTTGGGCCCAGAAGATAACTAAAGCAAAACAAAGCCTGGCATTTCTGCAGCTCTCCTTTTAGCTATCTTGATTTCAGCGTTTACAACGCCTTGGTTCAGATTCCAAAGATGTCTGAAGGTTCCCTGTGTTGGAGCTGAAAACGCCATCAATTCCAGGAACACTTTTATGAGTATCTCCAAGAAACAACGATCCTCACAGAACATCACCCAACCCAAATGAGAGTCATTATCTACGACAGTGTGGTTGAGATGCTCAGAGTTTTAAGGCGAAAGCCCTGGTTCCATCTCTATCAGTCTCTTAGGCTAAGCTTTTAGGCTACCATTCTAATATGCTGGCTAAAGATGAGTAGTGGGGGCTTGGGAGGATGGTTCAGTGGACAAGGTGTGTGCCACACAGTTGTGAGGACCAGAGCCTGTAATCCAAGAGTGTGGAAGGCAAACACAGGATCCTTGAAGGGACAATTCCTAGCCAGAACTGACAAGCTCAAAAGCACCCAACTCAATGAAGCAGAGAGTAATCAAGGATGACTACTTTAGTAGTTTGAATGCTAAATGCCCCCACCCGCCATGGTTGCTGGCACTGAAGTACTGGTTCCTCAGTTGGTGGCACAGACTGGGTAGGTTTAGGGGGTGTGGCCTTGCTGGAGGAAAGGTGTCACTGGGGGCAAGCTCTGGGAATGTAAAGATTTGGGTCATTTCTAGTTTGCACGCTCTGCTTTGTGCGGTTTAAGAGGTGAATTCTCAGCTGGTGCCCCCGCTGCCACGCCTGCTGGCTGCTACCCCGACTCCACTGTCATGAGCCTAACCCTCCAAAACTGTAGCGCAAATACTCTTTCTCCACTTAATGACTCTGGCCATGTTTTATAACAGAAAGTAATTAATGCAACACAGTGTAACTAATGGGCCCTCGCATGGATATGCAACCATGTATCCATGTTTACACATCAGTGTACACATGTGAGAACATGTGCATACATGTAGTCATAGTACACATATATACATATGCCAAAAAAAAAGTCAGTAATGGGTACCAGGAACAAAAGCCAAGCCTATGTTAGAGGTTCCAAAGCTTATTAGACCTTTGTGACTGTGGTGAGCTGGGATATGGCTGATCCAGAGCTGTTCTAGATTTCTTATTATTGCTGAGATCAAGCATCATCATCAAAAGCAACCCAGGAAGAAAAGGGGTTTATATGGCTTATACCTCACAATCATTGTCCTCCATGAAGGGAAACAAGGGCCAGGCAGGAGCCGGGAAGGGGGCTGCTTACTGACCTCCTCCTCATGGCTTGCTCAGCCTGCTTTCCTGAACAGGCAGGACCACCTATCTGGGGTGGTACCGCCCACAGCAGGCTGGGACCACTCACATCAGTCATTAGAATATGCCTCCCCACCCCACTCTCAGACTGGCCTGCAGGCCGCATGGATGGTACCCTTTCCCCAGGTTAACGCTGTTTTGCATCAAGTTGATAGCAACAACAACAAAAACAAAAATGACAAACCACCACAACAAACCTCTAACTAGTACGAGAGCAAATTATCTTGGGTTAGCTTGAGCCACAGTAATTAATTATCCATCCGTGTTTTATCCTTTTGACTATTGTGTGAAACCTTTAGAATGTATTAGTTTAACATGGCGCTAGCTTGCACCAGCCAAAAAGCTAAGCATGTTGTCATATGGAATCTAAAGCCTGCAGCATAGATTTCCTCACTACACCATAGCCTGCTGTTTCTATAAATATATTTTTAAAAATGTTTTCATCCATGACTTCCTTTCGTTCTGTAGCAACTATCACTGGTAGGCAGGAGGTTAGCTATGGCTGGGACTGATCACAGCCGCTTTCCCCAGACACAAAGACCAGTAAGTGTGTCTTCTTGGGATTCTGAAATAGGATGGTATAAAATTAATGGTGGTTGTCAGCTGGTGGCTGACACAGAAACGGTGGTGGCGGTGGTGGTGGTGAGGTTCAGAGGGGCCAGCTTAGGGCCCCCAAAACAGGGTGCAAAGAACAGCAGGTGATAGTGGTCCATGCTAGCTAGGCCACATCTAAGTAATTTCAAGACTTTCTCTCCAGGGAGCACATAGTTTTCTTTAGAGAAAGTGTCAATTCCAAAGTGTCACTGGTACTCAAAACTCTACCATGTTACTGCATCTTTTACATCTACTGAGAGCAGGTGGAATTATGTGTAAAATACACTTCCAAGAAAAGTAATGCCTCTTTCACAGAAGTGCTGGTCCCAGGGAGGTATAAGAGAGGGCCTAATGGGGAGAGACAGATAAGTCACACGCCTGCTAGGGGCGAGGTCACCGCTGCTCAGTTCAGCCCATGTTTTCCCTAGTGAGTGTGTTTGTGCTTCTGCTAGCTAAAAGTCAACTTTTGACTGCCTGCAGTGTTGCCCGCTGTCTGCTTTGGATTCTCTTTTGGGAGCCCGAGGAGAGAGTGCATTTGAGGTGAAGATGGGGACACTGAAGGCCTGTGACATTACCACACTGGAAACGTCTGGGGCGGCCCGAGTCTAGTTTTCTCCAGAATAAACTAACTCTTACTCCCTCTGAGATGAGACTTTGCACCAACAAGGTAAATGGTAGATGAGAGATATTTAACCAGCCCCATCCATGTCCCTGGTTAGCACAGCATGCCCAGGAAGTGCCAGCCATGCCTGTCATCGTTCCCTGCAGACTGCATGCCTGCAAGGCTCCAGCCCCGCACACTTCCCTGGTGAACACAGCACACCCGGAAGGCTCTGATCCAGAGTCCTGATGAGATCAGTGTTCCTGTGAGGCTCAGCTCTGCTCACTGGCTCCATAGGGTAAGTGTGCGCTTCCACGGGCTTCGGTCCCCACCCTACTCGGGTCACCCTGCGGAGTGAGCACAGCTTGCCTGTCGCTCTGGTAAAGTCAGTGCCTACCTGAGGTTTCAGCCCCATGCATCCCACCCCATGGTGATCACCTGGTACCCTGTATGTAACACGAGTATTTGCTCTGACAACATAGGAGTGAGTTAAAATAAGTAAATAAATCCAACCAAGAGCTTTACTCCAGATGAGCAGAAGCACAAATAACAGGAAAACTAAGGCCCCTTAATACCTCCAGAACTTCAGGTCCATAGCAATGGCTTCCGGTGAAGCGATTAGATGCACTCCTAGAAAACAAACATAAAAAGACTGGAAGAATGCTCAACGAACTCAAAGACAAAAGTAAAACTCTTGAAAGAATTCCAAGAGCTGAAGGCATATGAAAGATCTCAGTGAGGAGATGGAAGTAGCAGAAATAGACCAAATTGGTCACAGGAAATGGAAAAGACTCAGTCAAATAAAAAATCCTGTGGACAGCCTCACTAGTACTACAGATCACAGAGGGGCCTGAATTCCTGAGCTCAAAGACAAGGTAGAGAAACTGGGACATTCCAACAGGTCAAAAACATTAAACAGTGTGAGCTGGGTTTTTAAGGGATTTGCAACACAGCAAGCAGATCAAATCTAAGATCATGGATATTAAAAAAATGTGAAGAATTCCCTTACAAAAGCCGAAAACTGTTTTCAATGAACACATAGCAGAAAATTGCCTTTACTTGGGCAAAGGGATGCCTCTGTAGACACAGGAGGTACTTAGAAGACCAAGTAGACAATTCCAGGAAAGAATTTCTGTAATTAAAATTAGAACAAAGAGGATATATTGATGGAAATTTAAGAAAACACAAAATATATTGAAAGTAGGAAGAAATAATCACCAAACCACGTATGAAGACAGGACCTTTAGGACAGATGTATGAAGACAGGGCCTTCAGGATGCACATATGAAGACAGGGCCTTCAGGACAGATGTATGAAGACAGACAGGACCTTCAGGACGACATCTTAACAGAGATTTTAAAGGTCGGATCTTGGCATGATGGCTTTCCAGTTTTAAAGAAAACAACTGCCTATCTCATCTACGCCAGCAAAGCTATCAGTCGCAGTTGAAAGAGAAAGTAACCTTCCATGACAAAAACAGGTTGCAGGAATTAACTAAACCTGCTCTGTAAAAGATACCTGAAAGGATTCTTCGGACTAAATAGACAAACATGCCCACCAGGCCCTGTAAACCATTTGAGACGAATTTGTTCAGCAAGAGAGGAGTAAGAAACACCAAATTCTAGAAAATCAACAAGATGACGGAACATAAATATACATCACTGGACAGTTACTCTAAATTAAGGGTCTCAATCCCAACACCGAAAAGAAACAGATCAATAGAGAGTATTAAAATGCAAGACCCCTCCTGTTTTATTTTTTGTTTTTTTTGTTTTGTCTTTGAGAACCTTACTTCATCTTAAAAGACAGATAAGACAAATGCCACCTTAGGGGGACAGGATAGAGAGACGTAATAGAAGTGAATGGGAGCAGGAGTCAAACGGGAATCACTGTTTTAATATCTGGCAAAATAGACTTTAAACCAGATCTACTCAGAAGAGATAAAGACGGCCACTTATTAAGTAAACAATCCACCAAGAAGACGTTACAATCCTAAACACAGATATCAAGTGTGGGTCTCTCTAATTTCAAAAAACAGGCTCTCAGCCGGGCGGTGGTGGCGCACGCCTTTAATCCCAGCACTCGGGAGGCAGAGGCAGGCGGATCTCTGTGAGTTCGAGGCCATCCTGGTCTACAAGAGCTAGTTCCAGGACAGGCTCTAAAAAAGCTGCAGAGAAACCCTGTCTCGAAAAACAAAAAAACAAAAAAACAAAAAAACAAAAAAAAAAAAAAAAAAAGAAGAAGAAAAAAAAAACCAGGCTCTCATAACGGTAAAGTCAGCAGCGGAAAATTGTGATAGCCCATTCTAATCCACTGGTGGATCATTCAGGCCAAAGGAAAACAGAACAAATGAATTAAACGAGCTCATAGAGCAGATGGGTTTAACAGACACCTACCTGGCATTCCACCTGAACACTGCAGAGTTCACATTTCCCCAGGAGCCCACAGAACTCTATCTAAAATGCATCATCTGGTAGGACAGAAAGTGCGTCTTAAATACGGGGAAACTGAAAAAGCTCCTAAATTCTATCTGTGCACAGTGGACCACTAAAGCTGCAAATCAGCAGCAGGAGGAACTACAGAACAGTCGCAAACTCATGGAGACCGTGACAACCACTGAATGATGGATTGGTCAATGATGACGCAATCAAGAGAAGAATCCAGAAGTTCCTAGAAACAGGAGAAAATCAAAACACAACAACAACAACAACAACAAAAACCCTTAATGACACACCCTAGGGGCTTGGAAAAAAACCAGAAAGGCTGAACAAAAAATCAGGTCGAAATAAATAATTAAATCAGAGCAGAAAGTAATGAAATGGAAATGAAAAAAATACCCAGAATTAGTGAAAGAAGACAGTTGCTTGATAAGCTAAATAAGATTAACTGAATCTGCCAAAAGCATGAGAGAAGACCCAGATTAATAAAATTAGAGATGAAAAGAGAACCATTATGATAGACACAAATGAAATTCAGAAAATTATGAGAATCTTAGAATACGTGAGATATACATATGTATATATATATATATATATATGTATTCTGCTAAATTGGGAAAATCTAAAAGAAAGGGATGGCCATTTTAGATGTATAGGACATATTAAAACAAATCCAAGATTAAATAATCAGCAGCTGCATAACATTTAATAGAATTGGTGCAGTAATAAAAACATCTGGCTTTTAAAACAATCTAGCCAAAGTGAGCCTTCCTCTGTAGCACATTAGAACTCAGGAAATACTTAATGAAATGAGTTAGTTGTCACCAGCTAGAGGAGAGAGAGAAAACACTAAGCGTAAGCCTCTGGAATAAACCTGGACCCAGCCCTTGCACGCTAGACACATTTAAACAAGTATATAAAAGTCATTTGACTAACAGCAACGTGCAGTTTACAATAGATTCAGACAATCTTTGTGTGATGTTTTTTTAAAAGCCTATTTACTACTATACTCTACCAGATCTTCAAAGAACTAACAGAAGGTTTCTCAAACTTTTCCACAAGGGAGTAAAACACAGAACAGTACCTAACTCATTTTATGATGCCACAATTGCCCTGATGCCAAAGCTGCAGAAAGACACAATAAAAAACTGTAGACCGATCTAATTGGTGAAAATAAATCCAAAACGGCTTCAGAAAATATCAATCATTTTAGAAAGACTATTGCAGGAGAGCAGTATTAAAATGTACAGATCCTTGTCATAACGAAACTCACTATTATATGTAACAAATATATGACATTTAATCTTTTAATCTGCTGGGTTTTTGAGACAGCGGTTCTCTGTAATATACTGGTTTTTTAATGTACTGGTGACACAGCTTTCCACTGTGATTACCGCATTTGATTTATAATTCATATTCTACAAAGAACAATTTGCCAGCTTGCTGAAGCATGTTATTAGAGTCTGAGGTTCACGGCCTGCTGCCTGGTACGAGAAAAAGAACTTAAACACAATGTAGGCCAAAGTTTGTCAGGAAAAAAAAAACATTTGTTACAACACACAGGGGTGTGTCGGGGAGTCAGGAAGTACACTCACGTGGATATGGAGATGATCCGTACTGTGATGAGAAGGGATTCTTTGGTAGGAATCTCTGAGTCCATTATACATCATGGGCTGTAGGAAGTTAAGGCCTCCCAGGCCAAGAGGACTGTCTGGTGCTGTCAGAGGTCCTGAGCGACCACACAATGTCAGCGGATCAGAACGCCTGGGTGCTGGGACGGTATATAAGGTTCTTCCTGCTGTATCCCAACGTCTGTGTCGCTGACATCATGCCTTCTCACCCCCTCCCCCAAGGGAGACGTTAGGGCCCAGCTACAACGGGCAATGTCCTGATACTTGTGGAAAGTTCCAAGAAGCACCCTTGAGGGGGCTAAAGGACAAATTTGTGCTATATTCAGTGAATTTTAACCTTATCTTTACTAGTGCAGCCAAATCCGAACTGTAATTACATCACATGGCCACAAGAGGACAACACGTTCATGTGATTTCAGGAAGATGACTATAATTTCTGGAGTGAGGAGAGGTTGCCTGTAAACCACTAATTGACTTAACTTTATCTTTCCCCTATATCCTTTGGTGCTTGATAAATTTAGAGTATGTCAGACTTTCTGTCAATGAGAAGAGTTGTGATGTCACAAAGGATAGGAATTTAACTCCATTTATTACAGGGGACCACTGTCCTATATGTAGTCAATAATACTCAAAATATCATGTGGTCTATAAAGAGTATTTTTTTAAAGTAATTCGGCTTGAATAAAAGGATTTCCTCAGATCACATTCATTAATATTTTGGGTCCCCACTATTCACAATATTTGCTGGAAGAGAAGTAGTGAACCCTTGAAACGTGGAATTCTTTTTGTCAAGGAACAGGACCATTGCTGTTATTATTAAAAACCTTTAATATACATGCAGCAAATATAGTACATCAAGGCAACAAAATAGACATGAAAGATAGACATAACCCAGCATTCCTCGCAGGGTTCGGAAAATAAAGACTACTACTGAAAACACACATGGAAGGGCAGACATAACCCGGCACTCTTTGCGGGGTTCTGAAAATGAACTGAAAAATGAACGAATGAGACACACGCTGTTTATTCATGCAAACATTTATAAGCTGCCCTAGCTTGAAATGAACTGCAGAAACTTGGATTCCATAGCAGCGGATGGATCTGAGACAAGGGCTCCGGGCATGGAGGCATCCTCAGGTGTCACTCTGCAGTGTGCAGCACGGTTACCTGGGTTACCTGCACAAGCTAGTGTTTCTGTCAGACAAATCTGAGAAAGCGTGCCAGTTAGGGAATCTTGTATTCCCTTCTACTTTGTAAAAAAAAAAAAATGTATGAAAAGATCTTAACAAGGTTTTAATATATGAAAGAATCATAAATGTCACGTGAGAGCGGTCATGGTGATAAGCATTAAACATTCGGCTAGTTCTTAGGCAGGTAGAGGTGTGCCCATGGCCAGCCTAAAATTCCCAAAGTTCTCCTGACCATCTGTTTCCTCATGTACCCTCCCTCAAGCCCCATGGTCTACATCTGTTACCCCTCACACTAATTAAAAGCAGCTTTGGACACTTTTTTTTCCGACAGGGTTTCTCTGTGTAATAGCATGGGTTATCCTGGACCTAGCTCTGTAGACCGGGCTGGCCTCGAACTCACAGGGATCCGCCTGCCTCTGCCTCCCAAGTGCACCACTACAGCCTGCCTATATTAATGCAGAGTCCATTTTAAAAGAATGTATGCATTTGTACAAGTAGTGAAGCCTTCAGCCTTAGGAGGAAAAGTCTTGGTGTATTCTGATACATCCAACATGAAGTCTGTCATGAGCTTCCAGGCCCCCTTTGCCCCAGAAATGACTGTCTGGACTGCCTCCCTGCAGGACAGGTCACACTGCTATTAATTACTTCACACCAGGAGACTAAGCACCGAGCATTTCCGAGGACTCCCTACGCTATGGACACAAGAATGGCCGTGTGAGTTCAGCTCTCCTCAGACAGCTTTCTAGGAGGGACCGCTCCCTGCACGTCACAGCTGCTAGGTTTAAATGTAAAAAAAATTAACCAACAGAAATGCCACATAAGGATTTCTGCTAGGTTTAAATGTAAAAATTAACCAACAGAAATCCCAGTAAGGATTGTGACTTCTTGTAAACACATAGAAAACTTCTTTGGCACACTGTTTCCCTCATCTCGCGCACTCTAGAAAATAGACTTCATTCCTTTTCAGTATGCTGGAATCTTTAGGAACACGTGTAGCTGTTTCAAAAACTGCAGATTTGGAAACACGGCTGTTAAAAAAAAAAACACTTTTCCCACAGATGTACAGACTTTTTAAACACTAAGACTGGTTTAAAAATGAGGTCGCGGTACAAGGGGAAATGGTGCGAAACATCCACGGTACAATCACTGCTGCACACGGGGGCAGACAGCGGTGTAGCTGTGACATATATTCACAGGCAGGTAGGCTGCTCACGCGTGAGCTCTTCATTTGAAAGCTTCGCCAATCCTTAAGCTCGAAAGTTGTGATGGAACTAACACCTTTCCAGCACGTGTTCTGCATTTTGGAGTGTTTCCAACTTCTCAGGCACACCTGATCACATTTAAAAATCGGTAATTTCGAAAGAAAATCCTGAGAAAGGAAGTCTAAGAAATGGATTTGTTTCCTTAGATAAAAAACGCTTTTCCTAAGTCAGCAAATGCCTAAAAAAGGTACATATCTACAAAATTTATGAAATGCTAAAAGTTGGTACCAAATGATAAATGATAAAAGAAAAACCACGAGAGCCATTGTGTCGCTGTGGCTGAAGAGCCCTCTCCGGTACAGACGTGTCACGGGGACATTGGAACTCAGGAAATCCTTGATGAAATTAGTCAGTTTTCTTCTGTGCAAATTTAACCACCAAATAAAGGAGTGAAAGAAAACACTCATCTTGAGTCTTGAATAAAACCCGAGCTCAACTTCTGCACACCAAGAAGCATTTAAACAAATTTATAAAAATCAGTTGAGTAATAACTTTGTACAGTTTACAATGGATTCAAACATTCTTTGTTTCTTTAAAGCCTATTCAATTTTAAACATCTTCAATGACAAATGTAAGATTTTTTTTTTAAAAGAAAAATAGCAGGTCTACTATGCTTTTCCCTCAGACTTTACACAGGCTGGGCTGAAATCCCCAAACAACAGAATGCCACACATGTACCAGAATAATATAAAATTTCAGAGATCTCCCCAAGCAGCCAAACTTATGGAAACCGAATATTTACAATACAGAAACTTTGGGCTTTTATGTAGTCTTTCAGGATGGAGTCAGGCCTGGGCTCGCCATCTCGGCTGCGGGGCTTGCAAGGCAGTCATTGGATTTTAGGCTCGTTAGGGACTTGTAGCTTGCCACTGATGTTAGTGACCCACAGAGACCAAGCAGGGAGGGAGTATCTTCTTTACCTGGAAGTTAAGACAAAACCACATAAACGTAACAGCCTCCATGGATCACACAGCGAGAGCATCAAACCATGAAAACTCCCATAGCTTTTGAGGGCGTGAAGACGTATCCATGTGGCTAAATACACCACCTTTCTGCAGTTTTTAATTTCACCTTTAAAAGCACTAGCGTATTTGTGCTTCTCTTAAGACTTCTTGGTATAGATGTTCGAGATGACGCATTCTAGAGCAAACATGGAACGCTTGCCTTTTGTTTACCTACTTACTGAGACAGATCTCTTTAGGCCACCCTGGCTGTCCCGGATCTCACTACGTGGACCAGGCTGGCCGCAAACTCACAGATCCTCCACCTCTACTTCACATGCCTCTCCCCCTCTGTTTTTGACAATATATTGACACCCAGTCATCCAGTAAAGGAAGAAGAATACTCAGCTAAATAACACTAACTGTGGCCAAGCCAGAAAGAATATGGGAAGGCCATATATACATTAAGAAGGGCACAGCCGGGAGGGAGTAGCGCAGGTCTTTAATCCCAGCACTCAGGAGGCAGAGGCAGGCATATCTCTGCGAGTTCAAGGCCAGCCTGCTCTACAGAGTGAGTTCCAGAACAGCTAGGACTACACAGAGAAACGCTGTCTTGGGGGAGAGGGGGAAGGGCACTAGAACCAAACTATCCTAATCAGATAATGCTCACTTCCTGACCCTTTTATTCAGTATCCTCCATGCATTGGGGGCTGAGCTTTTAGTTATATATTATATGTATACACACATACATATGTTTTAATTATATAATGAAATTTTATATAAATTATATGTAAGTTAAACGATATGATGTTATGTATTACACGCAAATTTTAATTATAAATATTTAAATAAATGTGCTTTATATGTAATTATAAAAATATATTATATATATATATATATATATTTTAAAATTTCTTGTGTGTGAAAAGACAGCTTTCAGGAGTTAGTTCTCACTTTCCACTAAACATCCCTGATGAAAAGCTGAGCATGAAGAAGTTCTACATTAAGCATTCATCTCTGGCCTGAGTGACATGGAAGTTCTCAGCAGCCTGACACACGTGAAATCCTGTCTTAAAAATAAAACAAAAGCCGGGCAGTGGTGGTGCACGCCTTTAATCCCACTCGGAAGGCAGAGGAAGGCAGATTTCTGTGAGTTTGAGGTCAGCCTGGTTTACAGAGTGAGTTCCAGTACAGCTAGGATTACACAGAGAAACCCTATCTCGAAAAGCTAACTAACTAACTAACTACACGCATACATACATAATACATAAATGGATAAATAAAATAAAATATTCTGAGAATACTATGAGCAACCAAAGTCACTTTTATTATTTTTTACAGGTAGATAGGGGGAAAGGGCGATTTAAAAAAATGTATGCTTAAAATCTAAATGAAGCAATTATAAAGTCTGAAAAAAATTGAGAAAAATGATTTGATTTATAATATAATCCAAAAGAATGGAATACTTAGACGTAAATTTAACAAAATAATGAAATACACAGTTAAAAATTTTTTCAACATAATCCAGGCAGTGGTGGTGCAGGCCTTCAATTCCACCACTTAGGAGGTAGAGTTTGGCAGATCTTTATGAGTTCGAGGCCAGCCTGGTGTACAGAGCAAGTTCCAGGACAGCCAGAGCTGTTACACAGAGAAACTCTGTCTCGAAAAACAAAAAGCAAAATTTTTTTTCTTTTTATCATGGTAGCCTACTCAGGACAGACTAGACAAAGGCTATTCTCAGGCTTTATGACAGCAACTCTCCTCGCGGTGAGTGGAAGCAATGCAGAGATCTACGGCTGCGCAGGGTGTTGAGAATAAAAAATCATTTAAGGGCTCAGCCCTGACTAGGACATTTATATCACTTCAGGTCAAGCGACATTTGCAGAAGGGGGAGCAGCCAGTATGTAAGAACCAGAAGGAACTGAGCAGGCCTGTGAAATGCCAACTTCTAAGTCACAACAGAGTCACAGCAACCCTGTGAGCGACCCTGAGCAAATGTACCCACCGGCACTGGGCCCACACAAGGTGGGACCCGCGCAGTCAGACATGGAAAGGCAGACGCTCACAGGGCCCTACCACTTACAGCTGATCTCTGGCGACATAACGGATTCAGGGAGAGGAGCAGGGACCACAGTTCCCAGCTGTACAGAGCGTGGTGAGCACATCGGGCTCTGAGGGAGAGTTATCCCCACAGGGTCACACAGACAGCCCTAGCTAAACTCTGTGAGACACAGAACAGCAGTAGTGAATGTGAGAAAAACATCTGTAAGGAAGAGGAGGGGCCTGCAGGTACGAGAGGGAAATGAGAGGCTGAAGGGGCAACCAAAATGTATTAAAACATGTATGAAATTGTCAATGAGCACAATTTATGAAGAATAAATATTTTAATTATATTTAATGATTTGCATATGTGCATGTTTGGGACATAGTTGTAAATCCCAGACACCGGAGGCAGAGTCAAAAAGATTCCAAGTTTAAGGCTGGTGTGGGCTCCAGAAGAACACTTTGTTCTCAGAGACCAGATATGTTAATCTACTCACAAATACCAAAGTCATTTCCTTCCTGTCTTAGTTAGGGCGACTATTGCAGTAAGAAACACCATGACCAAAGGCAATGGGAGGAAAGGTTTTGTTTGGCTCACACTTCCACATCCTAGTTCCTCACTGAAGGAAGTCTGGGCAGGAACTCAAAAGAGGGCAGGATCCTGGAGGCAGGAGCTGATGCAGAGGCCACAGAGGGTTGTTGATTACTGGCTTGCTTCCCCATGGCTTGTTCAGCCCACCTTATAGAACCCGGGACCAGCAGCCTAGGTATGGCACCACCCCTCCATGGGTTGGGCCCTCCTACATCAATCACCTTGCCTGCAGCCCAAATTTATGGAGGCATTTTCTTTTCTTTTTTAATATTTATTTATTATGTATACAATATTCTGTCTATGTCTGGAGGCCAGAAGAGGGCACCAGACCTCATTACAGATGGTTGTGAGCCACCATATGGTTGCTGGGAATTGAACTCAGCACCTTTGGAAGAGCAGGCAGTGTACTTAACCACTGAGCCATCTCTCCAGCCCCTGGAGACATTGTCTTAATTGCAATTCTTTCCTCTCAAATGACTTTAGCTTGGGTCAAGTTGAGTTAAAACTCAAATGACTTTAGCTTGTATCAGGTTGCTTAAAACTAGCTGGCACTTACCTTCACCGACGAAATTCAGTGAGTCCTGTTTCCCATCTCCGTCTTGTGAGTGGCTGGGATCCAGCGAGGCCTGAGAAAGGCTAACTTCTGCTGAAAGCTGGTCAAGGCTTTGGTAACTCTTACTGAAAATAGGGATTAAAAAAAAATGACTGAAATTTCTTCTCACTACAGAGCATACCTTATGACCGTCCTCAACGGTGTCATGTCTTAAAGTCTCGACTCATTTCCTCACAACACCTTCCCTAAACTCTGCCTTCATCATGGATTCTGTGATTTCTATTATACCTTTTCTCCCTATCTACTTTGGAAGCTTATCTATGTTGCTCACTGAAAAACAGAAAAGAGTAATAATTTCCCAAGCAAATTAACATTATCAAATTAATTATCTATTATCCAGACAACTGAAATAGGAACGTCTAATCTAACTAATACTACCAATAAAGAAACAAATGGGACCAGGCAGTGGTGGCACATGTCTTTAATGCAAGCACTTGGGAGGCAGAGGTAGCTGAATCCGGGTTCAAGGCTTCCCTGATCTACAGAGCGAGTTCCAGGACAGCCAGAGAAATGCAGTCTCAGAAACAAAACAAAACAAGCAACAAAAGAAACAAATAGCATAATTTAATAATGACCTATCATTTCAAGTGCTTCAGGATTCTTCAGTGCCTTCAAACAACTGTTCTGCAACAAAATAATTATTGTACAGTCCTGCAATTTAAAAGTTAAAAACACTAACTAATAAATAGCTATTGTATTAATATACCATCAAGACAATTAATCTCCTCTCATCTGTTTGATGTTTTAAGACCCTTTTGTATTAGGCTAATTACTTAGAAATTAATTAGAGCATATTTCAGTTAGAAATCAAAAGTTAGTGAATGATTATCATTAGCCTTTCCTCAAACTTACTTTTCAGTATAAGGCCAATAAAGATATAATCAGGTTTGGTGTCCTTTGCAGACCATGTAAAATCAGAACTGACTGTTTACCAATACAAGTGGACTAAGAAAAGGTTTTTCAAGCTGAATGTCTTTCATACAATAGTCAGATCCTATGTAAAATCCACAAATAAACATTTTAGTATAATATTTACAGGAAAGCACATATGCATCAAATGATCTCTTTTTATAGTTGTCATAAGGAGACCTGGCCACAGAGCTGACAAAGGTAGATATATTAAAGGTGTTTTGAAGCTGGGTATGGTGGCACACACCTTTAATCTGAGCACTTGGGAGGCAGAACAAATGGATCTCTGTGTGTTCAAGGCCACCCTCGTCTATATAGCAGGTTCCAGGCCACCCAGAACAACACAGTGAGACCCTGTCTCGAGGAAAAAAAGTTTGGAATGCTTACGTCCAGATACTATCTTATGCTAGTTAGGGCTCTTAACTAAATGAGGAGGAAAAAGAAAAGTATTCCTTTACTAAAAGTAGATTGTATGTTAAAATAACTTGAACACAAATTACATAATAACCAATAAATCTACTAAAATAATAATTACTCTAAATTGGTTTTGTATTTATTTCCATCAATCTTATTAAGATAAAACTTTATAGGCTGCCATAGTGATGGAATTCATTTATGAGGAATCCATTTTTTTCTCTTTCTCTCTCAAAAGAGAAGAATGAGGTGGCAAAATGGCTTTACTAACTTAGAGTGCAGTGTTCTCAATTTATAGTAAGATGACTTCTTAAATGTTTTGTGTACAAAAGTCCTTAATTATAATTTTAAATCGGGAAACTTCTGATAGAGAAGCTACAAGTTTATAAGCATTTGTAAGCTACAAGTTACACAATAAAGTGA
Organism: Arvicola amphibius; assembly: GCF_903992535.2. Lineage (NCBI taxonomy): Eukaryota > Metazoa > Chordata > Mammalia > Rodentia > Cricetidae > Arvicola > Arvicola amphibius. The sequence continues at coordinate 12,581,255 of NC_052064.1, forward strand.
CACCCAATATATATATAAAGCACTTGGTACATGTTAAAATACAGGGCTATACGTTTAAATTAAATGTATGTTACACGTATGAGCATACGTACACATATAAATTTATATACATACCTTAAGGGTTTAGCTTATTACTATCTCTGTTTTGTTGAAAGGAAACAGGGTCACACACAGAGTAAACTAGCAGTTTGGCCTTGCAGTTCCTGTCACCTCCACTCTGGCATCATAGAAGGACCTGCCATCCTATGTTATCAGAAGGTCTTTTTCAGAGAGCAGTTTTATTTGCTAAGAACTGTATTTAATTATTCTGTCCTAGTAAATTTCACTTAGCTTTCATTAAAGTCATACTTTTTTTAGTTATAGAGGAGGGTAAGAATGTGGGGGTATGTTTTTGATGTGTGAACGTGTGCCTACACCTGTGCACATGCAAACACCAAAGCAGGCCTTCAATTGTGTTCTTCTATTGGCCTCTCCACATTACCTGAGGTGAGGTTGCTCCCTGACATGCAGGCTGGCTGTTTCAGCAAAGCTCACTCTTGAGATCCAGCCTCACCCTATGCTTGGGGTTACAGAGATAAGCAGTTGTTAGAGAATATTCTTTTACACTATGTGAAGATGTGTCACTGTGACTGGTTTAATAAAAAGTGGAATGGTCAATAGTTAGGCAGGATTTCCAGGCACAGAGATGTTGGGAAGAAGAAGGGTAGAGATGCCAGGAGACACAGAGCAAACAAGATGGGCAATATGGAGATAGGGTAATAAAGCCATGAGATAGAAAATAAATGAATAGTCAGGGACTAACTAGTTATGAGTTAATTAGAAACAAGTCTAGGCTATCAACTGCACTTTCATAATTAATATAAGTCTCTGTGTCACATTTTGTGAGCTGGCGCCCCCCCACCCCATTTCTGCTACAAGCAGCCATGTCCAGCTCTTCCACGTGGGTGCTGGGGATTTGAACCCAGGCCCTCATGCTCACAGACCCAGCACTCTAATCCACTAAGCCATCTTCCTGGCCCAGACACTGGCTTCTAATAAGTAATTTTAAACACTTCTTTACAAATTATTTTCTATGTTTAACACGCAGAATTCCTGCTTTTAGACTGGTGGCTTAAGATGAGTTTCTGACACTATTTTCATGCTAAGCAATGTGTTAATATTTTTAATTTAAAATTTATGTGCAGAAACATTTCAAAAACAAAAGGCAGGAGTGTACTGAATACCATAACAGAGTTGGCAGCATTATTTACAACAGTCTACAGGTCTGCCGCTTGCTGGAGGGAGGGAACTGTGAACGATGCCATTATAACAATGTCAGATGAGCTTCCCCCAAAGCTGAAGTCAGAGGGACTGATGCCGAAACTCCTTTAGTTTTTCCAAGTTAGTGCCAATCCTTGAGTTTATAGTTGCTACTTAATCAAGGGAAATGAATATAGAAACAGAATTTGGAAACAATGATGCTTTAAACAACAACAAATACTTCCACCCCGAAATTAAACCTTTATTCATAAGACATGAATAGCAGTACCTTACTGTACACTCTACCTCCTTATTGAAGACAAGTGTAAACCCACCATCAGGAAGGAGATCTCAGCTTCAGATGATGAATGATGTTTAGATTATATGTTCTTACCCAATTTCTAAAAAGACTCATTCTCTTAAACTTTTGTAGGTTTGTAGTAAACTACCTATGGAAGGTCTGCCATTAAAAGGCCAGAGTTAAGTCCTGAATATTCTAGATTCATTAACATCATGAGATTTAAATGTATCTAGATACAACTGATACATACTGCTGTTTCTCAGAACAGAATTTTTAAAATGTAAGTAGTTTAAGGTCATAAAAATGAGAATCCAAGGTAGCAAGAAGCACACCTTCTCTAACACAAGAACTTGTAGTTTAATACATGTTACTATGTCGCTAGATATAATTTAAATTGGTAAGAATGGAGCCGGGTGGTGGTGGCGCACGCCTGTAGTCCCAGCACTCGGGAGGCAGAGGCAGGCGGATCTCTGCGAGTTCGAGGCCAGCCTGGTCTACAAGAGCTAGTTCCAGGACAGGCTCTAGAAACTACAGGGAAACCCTGTCTCGAAAAACCAAAAAAAAAAAAAAAAAATTGGTAAGAATGGAGTTATGCTGGGCAATGGTGGCACACATTTTTAATCCTAGCACTTAGTAGGCAGAGACAGGAGGATCTCTGTGAGTTCAATGCCAGCCTGGTTTACGGAGCAAGTTCCAGGATAGCCAGGACTACACAAAGAAACCCTGTCTCAAAAAACCAAAACCAAACAAAAGAATGGTGTCATATATCATGGGTAATCTCTTAGTCAATGATTAAAAACAATTGGTATACCTTTTATGTTATAAATTTTCTCAAAGGATGTTCTAAAATAAGAAATCTGTGTTATCTGGTAGTCAGTGAACAGCACACTCTGCAATACAGAGGGAAATATTATCCACAGGGAGAAGAGAAATCATGTGCAGGATTGCTACAACCCACAGACCCAGAGACGTTAAGTAACAAGGAGGGCTCTGGGGGATGGACAGATCTCCCTGAGAAGGGAGATAGATTATGTGGGTGGACTGGAGGCAGCTGGAGACAGGAACAAGAGGAATGAGGTGGAGGAGAGAGGGAGAGAGATAGAGAGTACAGAGAGAGAGAGATGACTGGAACTGCAGGGCCCATGGGGGAAGATATGGAAATCTAGTCCAGGGAAACTCCCTGAAATCTAGGAGTGTGACCCTAGTAATGTGGGTACGGAGCCTGACCAGACATCCTCTGCCACCAGGCGAGTCCCAGTGGTGGGACTAGGACAACCTTCAACCTACGATCTGTCGTGGCTGCAGTGTGTGCTGGGGCAATAGTGGTTCAGAGCTGGTTAGACTGGTCTACCGTGAGGCCCACACCAGGAGAGGAAGCTCATGTCCCACACTGTGTAGATGGCCAGGAACCAGAAGCTGGATGGCCTTGAGACCTAGGCAGAATCAAACACGACTGGCCAAAGAGGTGTGGGGTGGAGGATGGGGAGTCAATAAATTGATTCCTAATGATAGTCTGCTATACTTGATGATATGGGAAGACCTTTTGTATATTACGTGTTGCTTTTATTGGTTAATGAATAAAGCTGTTTTGGCCAATGGTTTAGCAGAGTAAAGCCAGATGGAAAATATCTAGACAGAGATAGAGATAGAGAGAGAGAGAAAGAGAGAGAGCGACAGAGAGGGAGAGAGAGAGTGAGAGAGAGAGAGAGAGAGAGAGAATAGGCGGAGTCAAAGGAGATGCCATGTAGCTGCAGAAGTAGAAAGATGCCAGAACATTACCAGTAAGCTACAGCCTTGTGACAATACATAGATTTGTAGAAATGGGTTAATTTAAGATGAAAGAGCTAGCTAGGAATATGTCTGAGCCATTGTCAAAGCAGTGTTGTAATTCATATAGTTTCTGTGTGATTATTCAGGTCTGGGAGGCTGGATACAAAAACACAGACTCTACTTACATAACAGCACCCCACTTGGGGCAATGCACATCCATATAAAGCCTAAAAAAGCTTTAACAAAACACTTCTAGACCCACAAAAACAGGAGTCAATTGTAGCTTCTTGGTAGCTGCACTGTTTTAGATAGGCTCTGTTCTTTGGCAGTGAGCAGAGGCATGACAACCTTTTAAATTTTTTAAAGTTTTTTAAAAAAGAAAACAAACTATCTTTTTTCATTATATATTCTAATCCTAGTTCCAACTCCCTCCCCTCTTCCCATTCCCTCCACATACCCTCTCACCCCACCTCCATCCAATCCTCAGAGAGGGTAAGGCACATTGCTTTGGGGAAGGTCCAAGGCCCTCCCTACTATATATAGGCTGAGCAAGGTATCATCCAAAGAGAATAGGTTCCCCAAAAGCCAGTACATGCAGTAGGGATAAATCCTGGTGCCACTGCCAAGTCTGGGAGTATGGGGGTGGGAGGAGAAGGGAGGATGGAAGAGGAAGAGGAAAGGAGAAGGGAAAAAGAAGGAGAACCTGAGGGAATGGGATAGTCAAGAAGGAGGAATGACAAAGATGATAGCAAGGAAAGAGATATCTTGATTGAGGGAGCCATTATGGGGTTAGCAAGAAACCTGGCTCTAGAGAAATTCCCAGGAATCCACAAGGATGACTACAGCTAAGAACCTAAGCAATACAGGAGAAGGGGCCCAATCTTGACTTGTCCTGTAGTCAGACTGATGAGTATCATAAATATCACCACAGAACCTTCATCCAGCAGCTGATGGAAACAGAGGCAGAGACCCGAATTGGAGCACTGAACTAAACTCCCAAAGTCCAGTTGAAAAGTGGGATGAATGAGAATATGAGCAAAGAGGTCAAGACCATGAAGGGTTCACCCACTGAAACAGTCTACCTGAGCTAATGGGAGCTTGCCAACTCCAGCCAGACTGGGAAGGAACAGGCATAGGACCAAACTAGTCCCTCTGAATGTGCTTGACAGTTGCATGGTTGATCAACTTCTTTAAGAGAGAGCTTCCTGGTTTATGTTGGTGGCACAAATGGCTTTGGCTCTTTCAGGAGGTCCTGCTATGGAGCACTTAAATGGGGTTTTTAATTAACATGCTACTAGTTGCTTAATAGCAACATACAACTGCGTCCCTGGAGCTGGAGTGGTCAGCATGGCTTGCAAAAGTGGTAAACATGCCTCTGCCATGTTGCACAGGACAGAGCCAACAGGCAAAGCTGTAGTATTAGTCCTAGCCACACCTGCTTAGCATTTTTAAAAAGTGTTCCTCGTCAGAAAAGGATTGCAGATTCATAGTAAAGACAGATTCAGACAAAAAAAAGGGGGGGGGCCTCTAATGAGCCACAGTAAGTTTAATAAAGGTGCATGGGCTTCAGACAGAGAGGTTAAAATTTAGACAGAGTCATAGATAAAAAATAATTTAAGGATATTAAGCTGAGGTTCCTAAAGAAAAGAGTAAAACAAAAAATCAGCATGGGCCATGAAAAGATGGAAAATACACAGGGAAGGTCTAGACATGCAGGACCTACAAGATGGAAGAACCTTCAGTGTTCTTATTTCAAAAAAGAAACTGCCAGGAATTCCGCAGGACACAAAAGAAAGCAACTCATGAACTTTGTCAGTTCAAGGCAGAACAGATTTTCAAGCTTCCTGCTTCACTGAAAAGTCTGTCAGATATTATAAGTCTATAGGCTGAAGATGAATGCCCCAACATTACAAAAAAACTTTGTGTGACTGTTCAGGCAGCAAGATGTCTCTGTCACTTCTAGAACTTTGGAAGTTGTTATAATTCACTTCCTGTTTATTTAGGTACTATCTCCTTCTGGGTTCTTTAATGGAGTGGAAGACAGATAGTTATAATTATAGATTTCCTTAGTTATGATAAAAGATAAATTAGGTAAAAAACCTTAGACTCACAAAGATAGGATAGATAATAGAATATTTTTCTTAATTTGCCAAATATAAATGAACTAAATATTGCAATTTTGATTCTTGCTTGATAACTGTTTTGTTATATGTAATTTTACTATGTTAAAGTTAAAACCTTTCTTTTTATTTAGACAGAAAAAGGGAGATGATGTGGGATGTCCTTCTGTATATGTGTTGCCTTTACTGGTTAACGAATAAAGCTTTTTTGGCCAATGGCTTAGCAGAGTAAAGCCAGGAGGGAAATCTGAACAGAGACAGAGAGAGAATAGGTGCAATTGAAAGAAAAGCCATGTAGCTGCCAAAGGAGAAAGATGCCAGATCATAACCAGTAAGCTACAGCCTTGTGATGATACATAAATTAATAGAAATGGGTTAATTTAAGATGTAAGAGCTAGCTAGGAATATGCCTAAGCCATTGATAAAACAATGTTGTGATTAATATAGTTTTTGTGTGATTATTCAGGTCTGGGCAATTGGGAAATGAAAGCGTTGTCTCTGCTTACAACTCATAGATGGGTGCCTAGCCCAATTATCATCAGAGAGGCTTCCTCCAGAAGTTAAGCAGAACGAATGCAGATACCCACAGACAAACATTAGGCAGAGCTTGGGGAACCCTGCAGAAGAGAGAGAAGGACTGTAGGAGCCAGAGGGGTACAGGACACCACAAGAATAAGGCCCACAGACATCAACTAAACAGGCTCAGAGGGGCCCACAAACTGAAGTGACAATCACAGAGCCTGCATGGGTCCTTTGTATACGTTGTGCTTGTTTAGCTTTGTTTTGTTTTGTTTTGTTTTGTTTTTGAGACAAGAGTTCTCTGTGTAGTACTGGCTATTCTGGAACTTACTCTGTAGATCATACCAGCCTTGAGCTCACAGAGATCACCTGCGTCCGCCTCCCAAGTGCTGGGATTAAACCACCGATAAGCTTATATTGGGGTTTTGTGGGACTCCTAAGAGTGGGGGAGAGATATCTCTGACTCTTTTGCCTGCCTTTGGGACCCTTTTCCTCATACTGGGTTGCCTTGTCCATTCTAATAATGAGGTTATGTGTTTAGTCTTACTGCATCTTATTATGCTGTGTTCACTTGCTATCCCTGGGAAGCCTGCTTTATTCTAATGGGAAACAGGGGAGCAATGAGTGAATGTGGGGGAAAGTGGAGGTGTGGAGGAAGGGAAGGCTGTGGTCGGGATATATTGTATGAGACTAGAATGAAGAAAAATAATTAAGTGTGTGATATTCATAGGCATGCATGGAAACATAGAAGTTATTTCTAATGCTTGCTTTTTGTAGGGATATATTTAAATAATAAAATTGTTGGGGCTGGAGAGAAGGCTCGGCAGTTAAGAGTACTGACTGCTCTTCCAGAGGACCCAGGTTCAATTCCCGGCCTCCATGTGGCATCTCACAGCTGTAACTGCAGTTACTGGGGATCTGGCACCCTCACATGGACACATATGCACACAATGCACACAAACGGTACCACCATTTTCTTTTGGTTTCTACAAATTACAATAGCCAGTTTCGTAATCAAACTGAAACCTAACTCAGGCCTATACTATTTAGTAACAACAAGCCAAGTGTCAGCCAACCCAAGGACCCCTTGTCACATCGCCCCCAAACGAGAGTAATCCCTCTTCCCTCTGCGTTCAAGGGAGGTTCATGTGTAGCCAGAACCACTCAGCTCATATTTCTACTGTGTTTTCTGCTCCTGTTAGGAAAGCCACTGCTTCTGCTGTGGGGTGGGTGTTCTCTGAACTTGGTCCTAGTGCTGCCTAATTCACAAATTTGCTGGTAGCTCAAATAAGTGCTGTTGAAGCCCCAACTTGACCCAAGCTTGCTTCTAAAACTTTCTTACTGAATACAACTTAGGCTAGTTGGTAGAATAATCTCCCAGGCATGTACATCCTTTGCAGGAGAAACTTAACACCAAAACTACTGAACTGTAGGGCCAGCTATCAAGAGAGCGGATAATGCTTATTAAAGAGAACCAGCCATTCCCTCCATAATCTGTAGGTTCTCATCAATGATGGAAAGGTCTACTTAATTTCAGACATGATGTAGAGAAAGCTCCCCATCCTAAAATTCCATACTTTAACCTCTAAAAACGAAGTAATTGTGATTACATATTCACAACTATTATGGATAAACCAATTTTCTATAAGATTCATAAAGCAGATCTCCGAATGTGAGATAGGTATGTACTCCTCAGCATGGAAGACTAATGAAGAAAAGATCATATCAACTATTAATACTTGCTGAGAAGTTATTACGTGACAGACGGTGCACTTGATTGTTAGATGGGGATTATATTCAGTATTATATGTACAGAAAGAGAAAGTTAAGGAAAGGAAGTATCACAAAGTAATCAATGAGGAGTGGTCACTGCATTTGAATTCCTGACTCCTCTGTACTATACCTCACCTGACACTAGATAGCAGGGTCATCTATAAACAGTTAAGAACGTAATGAGGGCAAGTCAAGTTAATGGGATAATACTAGAAAAGGGTACTTTACATCCTCAGTTGATGTTGTGAGTCAAGAAGCACAAACTCTAAATTCGTGCTGAATAGATAGGCTGGCCTCCTGCCTTCGTTTCAAGACTGCGATCCTTTGAACTGCTACGATATTGCTTTGTAAGTCAGTCATCATTATACGCGCAGATGTAAACTAGTAATAAACATCCCCCCGTGGCTCTTCATTTTAAACCTTCATTTATTACTACTATTGTATGTGTATGTATGGGTTCATGGCTATACCAGGCCCACTTTGGGCTTTTTATTGACTACAATAGGTATCATGTGACTAGGTAAAAGCACACATATTCTGTTGAAAATATTTTACCTTTTCACAATAATGTAGATATTATTTAAAAAAGTCTTAATTTAGCAGATTTAATGCAATCCCAACATATGTGTTCATGTTTATGTGTGTGTGTCAGAACCACACGTATACACACAAGGTTGGTTGGATACTATTCCACAAAAGCTGTCCACCTTGTTTTCTGAAAACAGACCTAAGGCTTCCCAGCTATGCTGGGCTGCCTGGGCAGTGAGCCCTAGGGATCCACCGGACTCTGCCTCCCCAGACTAAGTACAGCCAACCATATCCAGCTTTTCCCACGGGAGCTAGGGATCAAACAGAGGTCCTCACGCTTGCACATTCAACACTGTAATGACTGAGCTCTGCCCACTGTCCTGTCACAATAGTGAGCACATGTGTACGATACGTAGATATGTGTGTATCCATGTCTGTGTGCACTACTGTTCACATGCATAATTTTCAGACAAGGTCTCTTACTGAACATGGAGTTCTTGAATTAGACAAAACCAGCTGGCCAGTGGGTTCTCGGCCTCCCTAGTGTTAGGATTATAGATATGTAACCCTACTGGCCTTTCTATGGGTGAGGACGAGCCAAACTCAGGTCCTCGCGCTTCCACAAGTGGTCTATCAACAGAGCATGCCTCCAGCTCAACTCTGTAAATTTAAGAGCCTGTCACGTCATATATAAAGTAAGTATACCATATATTTCTATAAAGTATGATTTTAATCATAAATTTGAACTGCAAATATTGTTTTATTAATTCATTATGACAAAGAAAGGTAAAGTTATACTCAGCATAAGCTGTAGCTCTATAAACTTTCTTGTTTTGTTTTGTTTTGTTTTGTTTTGTTTTTTGAGACAGGATTTCTCTCTCTAGCCAAGGCTGTCCTGGAACTAGCTCTGTAGACCAGGCTGGCCTTGAAGTCACAGAGATCTGCCTGTCTCTGCCTCCCAAGTGCTGGAATTAAAAGCATGTGTCACCATTGCCAGGCTACTGCAAACTTTTATATAAGTATATAAAGGAACTCTATGCTAGTTTATGGAATTCCCAGCCAACATCTTGAGTCATACTAAGAAATTATATAATAGATATAAAGTTCTGATTTATTCCACAAAGAGTTTATTCACCTCTACTTGTCTCTAACAATCAATGAGACAAGAAAGAGCTCAAGTCTCTAGTACTGTTTTTAATTAACAAAAGGTCAAATTTAATTTGCACCCTATCCTTGATAAACAGCAACCCCCCAACATCATGAGAATAAAGAAGGTGGAAGTTATGCTTTTGCTAAAACATGTCTGTTTGAAAAACGCAGAAAATCTAGATGAGTGCTAGACAGACACACAGACAAACAGAAACCAAGGCAACTCACTAGCTCGTAGGGCATCGTAAGAAAGAGATAAAAATAAAAGGAGCTGGGAGGGAACTTTAGGGAGAAAAGTTAGAAACTTAAATGAAGAAGAAACATAGTAGAAACAAATGAATAAGATAGAAAAGTGGTAAACCCCAAAGATGCTAATATAGCTTGATTTTTTTCAAAATGTAGATTATCTAAGATTTTTGCAGTTTATTCAATACTGATACATCCTGGCCAAAGAAAAGGCTGATTAGGACAAAGAAATTACAGCCCGGAGGTAGAGTGATTGTATGATAGCTTCTAAAAATTAGATGGATTAAAATTAGCAAAATTCAGACCCACTGAGAGCTATAACTTCATACTTTTAGGACATGGAATATTTTTAACAATCTGGAAAATTAATTCCAGGCTACTATATCTTAAAGCTAAAATTTAAAAATAAATGCATCAAAACAAATCTATAGATACAACGAAAGACTGACCGAAAATACAACAGAAGCAGGAGCTTCTGCTCCGATACTATTACCTAGGAATTCTTTGGATATTCTGCTTCCCCAGGGCGCCTTGGTTTCAAATGTTCAGACATCTGCCTGTGTCTTAAGGGAGCCTCATCAAAGGAGTCCTAAAGCCTATCTTTGCTAATAATAAGTTCAGAAAAATAACCGAGATGCCAAAGTGGATAGCCACATGTTTTGGTACAACTAAATATGTAATTAGTTGGAAAAAAATATTACACTTACTCACACCACTGTTTATTGTGTTTTCGGTAAAGCAACGTATCCAAGGCAACAGCATTGACATCCAGAGCTCCTGGGGAAGGCCACTGGTTGGTGAGGTGGGCAGTTAACTCTTGTCTTGATCTTAAATCATTATTCTTTAGCACAGTCCTGTGAATATTAAGATGGTGAGTGCTTTTGTCTTTATTCTTTTTTATTCCCTCAATGGCAGGGAACTTAACTGGCCCCTAAGTAATCAATCACAAATGGTATGTCTATCGACTGAGCAGAAACAGCAAGGCTGCCTGGACCTCGGACTGTTTCATCTCCTGCAGCACATGCTTTTCAGACTTTCTGTGCTGGTTAAGATAAAGTGAGGTGCTGCTGATTAATTAAAGGGTCCATCAGCACTTTAAACCTAAATCAAAAGCAACGGTATTCTAGACAGAGACTATCAGAAGCTAGCTAAAATAAAGATTCGTGTCTAAAGATCTCCTGGCTTAATGACTCAGAGTAATAACTGAAAGCAATTTAATTCACCTAAAAAGATCAGTTAAATCAATTAAAAATAGAACTATTAAAAACTCATGCAATATATTTAAAAGAATATTTTTATCTGAAAGTTATCCTTTACTTATTTTCCCTTTTAATTTTTAAATTTTTAACTATGTCTGTATGCGTGTGTCTGCATGTGGTGTGTACACACGAACATATGGCCTTTTGAGGCCAGAAGAGGCTTCTGATCCCCTGGAGCTGTCTGATGAGGATAGGATGGTGGGAACTAAACTCGGGTACTCTGCATGAGCAGCACTTGCTAACTGCCCAGCCATCTCTGCAGACCCATGACACTTTTGACAGCCATGACTATCAATAGTTTCATGAAAGTAATGAAATCAATATTAATCCGTAATGATTGCTATAACCAACTGGCCATATTTCACCATGCCTTTCTTTACTTGTTATAGAATTGTTACTTAACCGGAACAACATGAAAAAGAATTGGGAGTTTTGGCAAAATTTCAAGGAACACAAATCAACTGACTATTGTCATGAGACTAATTCAACACTGGAACTGATTAAAGAGAATTTAGAAGCAATGGTCTTACTGTATCTCTAAAATTCTTATAGAACATCTTGGCTGCATGCATTCTCAAACAGGAGCCTATGATTTTTGTGTACTAAGATCCCGAGTCATCCCATCAGAGGCAGGAGGTGATGGATGCCTTCTACTGCCCTCTACTGCTCATAGTTCCGTTCTGGAGTCTAGAGAGGGGGATGGCGGGTGGCTGGCCGCACAGTCCTGCATTAAAGATTAACTGCCAGCAGGGGGTCTACACAATAACCACATTTACAGTTTACTGCTTTACATGATCAAGGGTGTATTTCTGATTTTACATAGTGTATAATAACTGCAGAATTTAAGAATATGTGTCGCTATACGCAGAAAGATCTAATACAAACACTAGATCTTGTCTCATTAAGCTAAGAAGTTGGTGAGAATGAATCTTACTAAGATACTCTCGGCAGCTGCCACAAGACCTTTCTCTGGGAAAAAAAAAAAAAAAGTAAAACTCATTTAAAAGGCTTTCGGGGAGTTTTAACATTGTTTACTTACTGCAAATAAAACTTTATACAGAAATCCTAGGATTGTTAGGAAAAGTAGAAATAAGGATTACTGGCCTGATAACCTATCACAATACACTGCATTATTTTGGGTTTTCCTATTAGATTTTTCTCTATTAGGTATTTGCTCCATTGGAGGTTTCTAGTGGAAACCAATGGAAAACTCAACTTGAATGTCAGGAGTGGATCTCAAGCAACATTCCCACTAAGTGTGAGGAATGCAAACTGAGTATCTCTGAATACCCGGCACCCGCAGGGTTTGTCGAGAGGCAGTAACACCACAACTTCCAGTCTACGACGTAGTTTCTTTTGTAGAGTGAAGCAGCCTCAGATCTCATACCGCGCAAGTGCTGCCACAAAGGTAACAACACAACAACTGTCCAGAGAACTTCTGCCTAAACCGAACGGAGGAATTATGCTAAATTTATTTATTTAGTGTATTGGTACACAGGGGTATAAGGATAACTTATAGGAGTTGTTCTCTGCTTCCACCATGTGGGTTGTGGGAAATGAACTAAGGACATCAAGTTTGGCAACAAGTACCTTCACCATCTGAGCCATCTCGCTGGTCTTCAGTATAATGTTTAGACCCTTGTCTTTAGAAATCCCAAAGATGCCATTTCTATGCACAGCTACTTGGTCCTCTGAAAGGAGCTAAGAGACTTCAGCGTGTGAAACAGCCATAGTTTGGTCCATGGCGTACCTACTTTCTATGGGTGATGTGCAAACAGGAAACCCTGGCACTTGCCCTACCTTTATGGAACAGATCGATCCCTGGAGAATTCCACAGGAAACTGTGGCTAGCCTCCCATTCTCAGGGACACCACAGAGCAGGCAAGTGAGCTGACAGATTAAAAATTCCATTCTGTATTTTAGATCTTGACTAGAATCTAATTTGACTGACAAGCAGTGGGGCCTTGATCAAGATCAGCAGAGAACTCTCCACAGTTCCTACTTTCAGCCTACCTCTCCCCAGACCTCCATCTCCGTTCTATCCTGTGAACGGTAAGCAGCCTACCTCTCTCCAGACATCTGTGTCTGTTCTATCCTGTAAACATCTAGCAGTTTCCCAACAAATTTTATTGTAGCCATGAGTCAATTACAGTTGCTTCCAAACTGAACAATCCCATTATTTCCCTTAAAAATTTTAGCAAATTTATAGCAAGACCTATGTAAAGTAACTCAATAGAGGCCAGAAAAACAAGAGCATTTTTTCTTATTTGTGCTTAGCCTAAAATCGATTTTACCTTAAATTACCAAATAATTGTTCATCATGTTAAATCAGTGACAAAAGATAAATATGCATTATTTCATATTTTACTGAGAATGTTAACTAGTGTTGAATCTAACTGGCTAATTTAAATGTGGAAACATTCATTGTGATAGAAATAAATTACCACTCACACTAAGGTTCTACAGAAAGGTTTACTAAATAAAATTTTTAATAGACTAAGTAACAATAATATCATTTGAAAACTTTTCTGTGGTATTTATCTCTAAATTAATAAAAGCTCCTTTGTCTTTGGAGTTTTAATAGGAATGATTCAGGAATTTTATCCCTCAAAATAACATAATTCAATCTTAACAAATACAAAGATTAAAAGATTAAAGATTAAATTTTATTATAGCCATGAATCAATTACAGCCACCTTCAAACTAAACAATCCCACTATTTTCCTAAAAGATCACTAAAGAAAGAACTTCGTGATATGGATTTTAAGCTAGATTAATTCCATCAAGCTTAACCATATTCTGACACATCTGATGCCAAAGCCTCAGCACCCACGTGGGTGCCTCACAGCCCCTGTAACTCTAGCTCCAGGGGATACAATGCCCGTTTCTGGCCTCTGAGGCAATGTACCTATGTGGTACACACTCACACAGATACACATATATACATACGTGAAAAAAATCTTTTTATAAATCCAAATTCTACCTATTCCTCAAGATCAACTTCCCTTTCTGATTCTCCCATGGAAATTCTCAGACGTCTGATGCATTCTAAGAAGGGTCATCCGCTCTTCTTTACTTTGCTCATTTCTCAGATCAGAGGCCATGCTCGTGCTCATGATGACCTCATACTTGTATCTGGTGGATAAATACTATGTATAAGGCTTATGATCCTTTGCATTAAGGGAGTTAACCTCTGTGGTTCCAAGCATTCATAAAAAGTCCAAAAGGTCCAAGACACGAAACAATTTTGTTTGTTTTTGTTTTTCTGAGACAGGGTTTCTCAGTGTAGCCTTGGCTGTCCTGGAACTTGCTTTGTAGACCAGGCTGGTCTCAAAATCACAGAGATCCACCTGCCTCTGCCTCCCGAGTGCTGGGATAAAAGTGTACCACCAAGTGCCCAGCAACATGAAACAATCTTTAATCCTGATAAGACAAAACACTTGCTTCATGGAAGCCCGGGTGTACGTTTTAAAGGTGAATATCAAATTGCACCAGGACTGGCTATTTTTTGAATGCATCCATCCAGAAGCATTTACTGGAAGTTTACTTGCAAAGGCAAAGTGTTATCCATGATGCTCATAGGAGGGATTCAAGTCACAGACTGATATATGAGTGCCACTTAATCCACACGTGGACTAATCCTTGTGGTTGGACTTAGATATCTCACTTGTTCTTCCTGTGTCCTTTTGTCTTCTACTGTGCAATGACAGCACAAGAAGGACCTTCATCACATGCTGGTGCCATGCTTTTGGACTTCCTGACTCTAGAACTGTGTTCTTGACAGATTACCATTTCAGGTATTCTGTTACAACATCAGAGAATGAACCGAGACAGAACTCCAGCAAACCTGTGATTTCCCGCTACTTGTCTAATGTGACACAATTCTTAGTGTATTTGGGTGCTCTGAGACATGGCAGACTAAAAAAAAAAATCTTGGGCTATAATCTTTTATGAAATTAAGGAACATATTACAACTATAACAACACAGAGTTTTATGCCTTTCATGCAGGGCATCTTGGTAAGAGACATGAAGTTCAAAAAAGAGAAAGTCATCAAAGATGAAGCAATTTCATTAGGAATTGCGACTACAGGAAGAAGCAGAACCACCTTCCAGATACTACTAGTTACTGCTAGTCACTACTCTGAACCAAGGGAACCCTGTGGAAGCAGTGACAGTTTTACTTGCCTTCTGTCATCAGCACCTGGAAATGGGCCTGGCTTATCACACTATTTTCAATTAATACTTACCAAACAAATGCAAGAGCATTACAAAGGCAAACATTAAGTACAAGCAAGAGTAATAAGGATCTCTTTATCTTTATCCATGGAATGTCCTATAGAAATCAAAGAGCCCCAATCAGTAAAGTTCTTCATAGATAATTCTAGCCAGTAGGTATGGAAGGAGAACAGTGAGGTAACACCACTGTGTACACCCCAGTTAATCAGCGAATAAACTGCTTTAGGTATTGTTGACCCATGGCTCAAGTCATCAGATGACCTATGGCAAAAAGTCAGGTGTCATCATCTGAACCCAGCATCCATCCTTGTGATCATTAAAACAGATCATCACTGTGCTTCTCAAATATGCCATGATAGGAAATGAAATACATGCTATCTATATGATACTTACATGAGGCCCCTGAGAGTAATTTTCTGCCCTGAAGACATATCAGAAATGCCAGGAAAGCTTTTCAGTATACATTTATCTGGATCCTGCCTCTCACCAGCTAAAGCAATACCTGCAAAGTCCCAGTCCCTGTATAATTTTTTTGTCTTGTTATATTTTTTCCATTACACATAATAAAAGGTTTATATTAAACAGCTACATCAGAGACAAAGAAGAAAACAAAGGGGATAAAGGAGTAGGGAGAAATAGGGTGGCTGAGAGAACAGAGGGGAGGGAAGGATGGTAAGAGGCAGGAATCCGACATAACAAATTCTCAAGGGAATCCAGAACAATACGTGCGTGGGGACCTGTGAGAAGTGAAAAAGAGAGAGCAGATCTTACAGCTCAGCGGGAATCAGACAATCACCCACTTACCTTTAGGTTTTGTTTTTTGACCTTAATGCAAGCCGTTAGCATCTCTCCACCTTTTCTACCAAGGCCAAACATTTATTTACTTTTATTTATTTATTTTATTTATTTACTTTTATTCTTACTCCTCTTCCACCTATCTGGACACATGCTGGCTAGTTACAGAGTACATCAGGCTTAATGTGATATTTATATTCTCTCCTGCTCTCCATTCCTTCTCATGTTCTTTCTATATATGTGACTTGTAACAACCAGAACCCATTAATCATGATGCAAAGAATCTGCTGTACAAAATAGGAGTACGCCTCAAACTTTAATGAGTCATTTAACTCCCTGGGGAACCTGTTAAAATCAGATTCTGGCTAAAGCTGGAGTTTGATAATCCACCCAGAGATGACGCTAATGAAGCCAGTGACTTAGAATAAGGAGCACATAGAGGTTATCTAATAGAAATAGAAGAAGAGTCATGCTGTGATCTGAGTTATTCTAGGAGACAATTCTGATTCAATAAATTACACCTCAGAAAAGATATTTTTAGACAAATGCAAGGATTTTGTTATTAATGAAGATTGAGTGATTAAAAAATGCTTCTAATTTCATTGGCTGTGATTATGTGAGAAAATGTCTAGTTTTAAGAGATGTCTAGCACAGAATGTAGGAATGAAAGGACGTAACTTGCTCAGAAACAGCTCAGAAAAGAAAAGGACTGACCAGTCTGGGCAATGGCTAAGTGGGCTCACGTCACTCTAATATAAACACCTGACACTTTCTCTACGAAAACATTCATAGCTATAGACTCCAGATGATACCTTTTAAATTTAAAATGATTTCATGGTAAAATTCCCACAATATAAAACACCAGTTTTGGTGCCACAGTTTAGTGGTATTTTACACATTCACAGGATGTGAAACCAAGTGCCATCATCAACCACTTCATCTTTCCTCCTCTCTTGTTGGCTAAGAGGTCCGTGGGTGTAGTATGGTTGGAGATAGGGCCTTAGCTATCTTTAGACTCTTCCATTTTGAGATAAGGTCTCACTCTGTTGCCCAGGCTGGCCTTGAACTCACTCTGCAGAGCAGGCAAATGAAATCTATCATCCCCTTGTCTGAGCCTGCAGAGTACCAGGCCCTGTCTTCTCTGCTCTTGTAAACCTGAGATGATGTCTATCCATTATGCTGCAATGGTGATTTTCTCCCCAGCCCTAGAAACCATTACTGTTTTGTTGTTGTTGTTGTTGGTTTTGTGTTTTTTGTTTGTTTTGTTTGAGACAAGGTCTCTTTAATATTGGCTGATCTGGAACTCAGAGATCCACCTCCTCTGTCTCCTGTGTGCTGGGATTAAATACATTTGCATATTCTATTAATTCTTTGTCAGCTGGTAAAGATACCCCACTCCATGGGATTCTTCCACAACTGATAATGATTGCTTCCTTAGCTGTACAGAAGCTTTTTAGGTTTATGCTTCTATTAAATGAGAGCTCCCCAAAGCAAACATACATAAATGACTACTAACTAGAGCTAAATTCATTTCCCCCACTATAACAAATCTGATGTATATTAATCTAAAGTATAAGTAATATTTTATTGGATGAGTTCAATGCACGAACTGAAGTTAAAATTTATTGAAGTAAGAAAAAATTAGTCTGAACCACATACCTTAAAACCATGAAAATCAAACCGAGAATAATGCAGTATCTACAATGAAGAAATATTACTAAAATTTTCAGATTTAAAAATTAGTTTTAATTTTAAAATCTGAAAATTTTAAAACTTTATTAACTGTGAACTCAACTTTTAAAATATGCTCCTTTTTCAGTGTGATGTAACATACTCAGTAGTTTATCAAGTACATGAAGGAATAAAAGGATTACATTTACAGGTGACACCTGTAAATTAGTAATTAAACAGGATGTATATATACCATGTACAATGATTTTGATCATTCATCCAACTGGCATTTAAAAGTTATACCTCCAAGCCGGGCGGTGGTGGCGCACGCCTTTAATCCCAGCACTCGGGAGGCAGAGGCAGGCGGATCTCTGAGTTCGAGGCCAGCCTGGTCTACAAGAGCTAGTTCCAGGACAGGCTCTAGAAACTACAGGGAAACCCTGTCTCGAAAAACCAAAAAAAAAAAAAAAAGTTATACCTCCAAAGTTCATATCTTGAAACTCAAAAGCAAAGCAGAAAAAATAATAATTGGAGTGCTCCCGCTAGTACTATGTCTATTAGCATTAACATTTCTTTTTGTGTCTTGGTTGTCTGACATAGGGTATCAAGAAGATTCAGTGTGTACTCAAGTTCCTAACCCTCCTGTTCTCACTCCCTAAGGACCAATTACCCATGTGTGCCACCATGGCCTTCCTTAACATTCTTAATAATCCACCAAGTGAATATTATCTGTATTGTTGAGGTGAAGGATCAGCAACTTCAAGACATGAATTCAGACTAAGCTTACTATGGGTGAGGGCTGGCTATTATATGAAGACAACCCTGAATTGTAAAAACCTTCAAAATGCTCTTGTACTACATGCATCACTAATTTTCAGTGTTACCAGAAATACAAAATGTTCATGTCTTATGAGTGGTCTAAAACATAATAAAAGAATGATAGTAGTTTAGATTACACATATTAAGAAATGTTGCTGGACAGTGCTGCTGCAAGCATTTAAGCCAAGAACTCAGAAGGCAGAGACAGGCAGGTCTCTGTGAGTTCGAGGACAGCCTGGTCTACAGAGAGAGTTCCAGCACAGTCAGGGCTACACAGAGTAACCCCATCTCGTGGGGTGGGGTGGGGGGACCGATGGGAGGAAGTAAGGAAGGGAGGGAGGGAGGGAGGAAGGCAGAAAGAAACAAAATAAATGTTCAGAAGCAAGCAGGTTGAGACTAGGTGGTGGTGGTACACACCTTTAACCCCAGCACAGAGAAACCTGGTCTCGAAAAACAAGCAAAAACAAACAAACAAAAGCAAGTGAGTAGAAGAGAATTCTTCAAATCATCAGGAAAATTTTACAACCCATGCAGGAACAAGCATTACACATCTTTTATTCTATCGCTCAATATTCCTCTTTTAATTTTACACTGATGCAGTTAAATGTCCTCTCAGAAGAACAAGGAACTCCAGTTCCAGCTCTAACGCAGGCTTCACGAGGATGGATAAAGGTTACAGCTCTGTGACTTCAAGGTAAATGTTTAACTTCTAACTTCAAGAGAATAATCCAATTTTTAGCAATAAACACATTTAAAAATATTCATTTTATTGAATTTGTATGGATGGTTAGTCTGCATGATGTCTTTGTACCACACCTGTGCCTGGTACCCATGGAGGCCCAAAAAAGGGCATCAGACCACCTGAAACTGGGATTATAGATGGTTGTTAGCCACCATATAGTTGCTGGAAACTGAACCTGGGTCCCCTGGAAGAGCAGCCAATGCTCTTAACCACTGAGCCACCTCTACACCCTTGGACATAACTTTTTATTTGTTGCTTTATTAATATTATTTTGGTTAAAATCTTTTTTAAAGGTATTAGGAATAACTGTAAAGTTTCTTTACAAAATCAAAAGGATCTATAATACATATTTTTTACTATACTATAACACAGGTGAATTATTTTTGCATATAAAAAGGGGGAGTCTTCATTTTAATTATCAAAAGTAAAATAAACTTATAAAACTTAATTTGTCAACTGAAATATTTTTAATAAAGTAAAACTAACCTATATTTTATTATATTTAATGTTTAAGGACACCGTCTTGATATATAATAGCTCAGGATGGGCTCAGCCTCATGACCCTTCTCAGCTCCTCTGTGCTGAGAAAAGAGGCTCATGCTATGAGTCTAGCTCACAAACACTGATGAAAATAAGTAGACAAGCTAGGAGTATTACTTTTAAAAAGCGTAAATACCTTCTTAATCATTTCATTATAAAGGAAAATCCAGCCATCTCTATTATTTTGTCTTGCTATCTCCATCCATCTTAACAGAAGCTAGTGCATGTGAAATGTGCTAACCTGCCCTCGACTGATGCATGCAGAGCCTCCTACGCGAGGAGGAACAGGAGCAATGAGGGGACACAACCATTCCTATCAAGACACACATGCCTAGAAAAGGCTGGTTTTTGTTTACTTACAAAAGCATCTCCTGCCTGGTGAGGTGGTGCACACCTTCCTCAGCACTCGGCAGGTGGACGGAGGAGGATGGACCTCTGTGAGTTCACGAGCCTGCTCTACCTACTGAATTCCAGCACAGCCAAGACTCACTGCTGACCCTGAAACTCCGTCTCAGAAAACCAATGGATAAGTAAGTAAATAAATAAGCAAGTAGGTAAAATAAAAAGTCACGTGTCCTGTTTAATCGGCCTCATAATTATCTCTTATCATATCTTATGTATAAACTATAAAGGAGAATAGCAGCAGCTGCACAAAAGACGGAATATTTTATATTTCAGAATATTTGTCCAACTCATTAAAATTTATAGCATTAATAAAGAGTCAAAAGACTTCACTTACTTTTGGTTTTGGTGTTTTTTTTTTTTTGTTTGTTTTGTTTTTGTTTTTCAAGACAGGGTTTCTCTGTAGCTTTAGAGCCTTGTCCTGGAACTAGCACTTGTAGACCAGGCTGAACTTAAACTCAGAGATCCGCCTGCCTCTGCCTCCCGAGTGCTAGGATTAAAGGCGTGCGCCACAGCCTGGCGAATATTGCACACTTAAGGCAATTGTAGCTTCTGTTTTATTTTGTGGGTGGGGGAGGGGAGACAAGTTTATCACAGCAAACGCGAAGGAACACTACAGTACAATAAAAACCCCTGGCCTGCATTTTATAATCCGCATCAATCTCATGTGAGACAAACCGAGAAACTGCTCCAAGTTAAAGTGACTGAAAAAAATAAAATGGGACCGAATAGAAAACACGGCCTTGAATTGGATTTGGTGGCAGGGAAAGAGAAGTGACTGTTTTCAGAACAGTCATTGAAACGGAAATACGAGTGACGGAGATTAGAATACTCAATCTGACCTCTTAGAGCTGATTCATGGGCATTGGCTATCGACAAGAACATCTTTATTCTTAGTAAACGTCAGACACACATAAGCAGAAGGCATGGTAATGTTTACAGCATCTACATGGTTAAAAATCTACATGCATGTGTGAGGTGAGGGAGAATTATAAGACAAGTTGTTAAAATCTGATAAATCCTGGAAAGTAAATAGGTAAATTCTGTGTACTAGTCCTTATAATTTTTCTGAAAGTCTAATATTTAAAAATTATCCTTTAAGGGGGTACCACTGGCTCCTCGGCTTTTTTCATAGACGCACCAGCAAATGGATACAGCAAGGGCAGGCCTGCTGCTCCCTCCATCCACCCCCCTTTCTGCCCTGGGTGTGGAGTTCCTGCCAGAGCTGTGGGCTTGAGTTGCTGGTTACTGCCTTTTGCCCTGGCAGCTGTGAGGACGGGGGTGAGCGCTTTCTTTTTCTCTTGGAAGAGGGTTTTAACACAGGTTTTCTTGTTCTCACTTCCAACCCCACCTCGCCACTTCCAGACCTCCCTTCTCCCCTTCCCCACCTATTGTCATGATGGCTCTCCGGATTATTTGGGGGTGCTTTTCGGGATTACTGCTGGGGCCACAGGAGCCAAGCTGGGTTCGGATGAGAAGGAGCTGATCCTGCTGTTATGGAAAGTCCTAGATTTGGCCAACGAGAAGGTGGGACAGTTGCATAAAGTACTAGTTAGACCAGATCGGTTGGAACTGGCGGAGGATTGCAAAGAAGAAGCTAAAATAGATGCTAAAAACCTGTCTTCCTCGCCACAGCTGGACCAAGCCCTCCAGACAGTTTAACCATCAGTGAGCAATGAACTGAACACTGGGGTAGGGACTTCCTTCTGTTTGTGTACTGATGGGCAGCTTCATGTCAGGCAAATCTTGCATCCCGAGGCTTCCCAGAAGAATGCATTACTATTACCTGAATGCTTCTATTCCTTTTTTGGATCTTCAAAAAGAATTCAAGAAATGTTGCCTTGGTTTACTTCATATGAACAAGCTGGACCTAGCAGCGATGGCGGAAAACCTAGACTTTTGAGTAGAATGACCCCATCTCCTGATATGGAGCGTCTCAAGTTGAAGACATGGGTAACATAATTTTAGCGATGATCTCAGAGCCTTACAATCAACAGATTTTCAGATGCAGAGGGAGTAAGCTACAATCTGAAAGTGGTACATGCAAGATGGAGCTCACTGCTGACAACACGGTAGGTAGTGAGGGCTCGAGGTTTGCCTTGGCAGTCTTTTGATTAAGACATTGTAAGGTTCTTCAAAGGACTAAATATCGCCAAGGGAGATTCAGCACTCTGTCTGCATGCTCAGGGGCAGAGCAATGGAGATGCTCGGGTTAGGTTTGTAAGTGAGGGGCACAGAGATCTAGCTCTACGGAGGCACAAACATCACACAGGGAACCATGGGAACCAGTACATCGAGGTTTACAAAGCAATGGGTGAAGATTTTCTTAAAATTGCTGGAGGGACATCCAGTGAGGCAGCCTAGTTCCTCTCCAAGGAAAATCAAGTCATCACCCGCATGCTTCCTTTCACAGCCACAGCTGAAGGGGCGGTAGCCTTCCTAGGACAGCATTGCCCCATCACTGGGGAAAAGGAAGGCATCTTCTTTGTCACCCATCCTGATGGTAGAACCACAGGAGATGCTTCTGTGCTCTTTGCTTGTGAGGAATACACTCAGAATACCCTGCAGAAGCATAATTACTTGTTGGTAGAAGATACATGGAGCTTTTCAGAAGTATGAGCACCTAAGGGCAGCAGGGGCTGAGTGGGTTCTCCTCAGCCCCTCTGATCCCATTTCTCAGCCCTCCCATTATCCCAGCACTACCTCAGCAATGTGTGCTCCCCACACACATCTATGCCTGTGAGGGCTTCCCTATTCTGCCACAGTAGAGGGTTATTCTGGACTCCCCGAGGGAGTTTTCCACAGATATTCGGATGCATGGGGTTCTCATGGTATTGAATACCCGGGCTGCCCATTAGGAGATAGCGTTACTCAGATGAAGTCTGCAGACAGAGCATTCATGGCTTCACAGAAGTATCATTTGAAAAAAATATGAAATATATATGAAAATAACTATGAAGGAGAAATATGTGGCAGTCTTTCAGTGTTCAGTTGAGGAGATAAACTTGGTGTTAATGGGGGGCACTCAGCTCTGCTCTTTAGTCCCCGGGCACTGCAGCCTTCCACCACACACTGCCCAGCGGGCACTCAGTTCTTCATGAACTACACAGCCTACTACCCTAGGTAAGGCTCTACAGGAAGAGACAGCAGGGACAGAGACAAAGGACTCCTTTGACAACCAGTGTGTGTGCTCACAAAAGAATATTGTCTCCCTCACTGAAGATTAGCATGGCCGGCCCCAGCTTCTGCTCACATCTCTGACTAATAGGTTATTTTAAGGCAGACTCGAGAAGTTTACTATTTATTTGTGGTATGTGACTAGCATAGTCTTTAGGTTGCCTCTGAGTTCAGCTCTCCCTCTCTTCCACCTCCTGTTAACTGCACTGCAAGGGGTAGCTTTGTTCCTTATGATCAGGTGGTAACAACATGGAGATGAATCACAAAGCAGAGTGGCGCATAATGGGAATGATTATATTTCTATTAAGGTTGAATGTCAGCCCAAATATAAATATAGTTGCTTTAAATAAAAAAATATACTTTAAGAGTAAAATCTATTATGTGGAGAATTTTCACTATAAGAAATTAACATAATTTTGACAAAATGGTAGCATTAGGGTGAGTGCTCTGAGCAGTGGCAGGAGAAGGAGCCCATACCAGAAGGCAGCTCCATACACCATAGCTGTGCTCATCTAAAAACTGCCTGCTGCAAAATTCTTCCCGAGGAGACCACATTAAATGTGCACAGTGCTGCCCAGGCAGAGCCTGCCTTCAGCTTCGTCCACCAGGACTGCACTGGACTAACAGTGGTCTAAGGTACAGTGTTTGCAGTCAATCGATAGCTAACACAGCTCCCTGAGCTTCAGGGCTGAGGATGTGCGTCAGTAAGCTTGATGCCCAGCCCTGAAGAAACAGAGACTTAAGTAGAAATCATGCATTCGGAGTGCGTACTACACAGAACAACTGAAGGTGATTTTAATTTTTCGCCTTGTGTTTTCTAATTTCCCCACAATAAAAACAGACAACTTTTCTAGTAAGGAACTAAACCACTTTCTTACAAAGAGCGAGAAGATGTGAGTGGCAAGCAGACGTCTAGAATTAGACTGAGGAGCAGAGCACACTCCACGCTCCTGTCTACGTATCACCAACGTTCTTAGGAAAGAACCTCACTTACAGCTGATCCTGAAGCTCCACGATGATGTATTCTAGCTGTTCCTTCTCCAACTTGTGGGCCAGATCAGAATCTTCAATCCTCTGAAGCAGCACTTTATTCTGAGAGACAGATTCAGAAAGCTGGTTCTCACGAAGCCGTAAGAGTTCTTCAAGATAACCCTGGAAACACAGTATCACAAGGGTAAGGGCAACTGTAGAATCGAAGACATCTAAAGATCAACGATGAACACCGTCAGCAGTAAGTCCATCTATTTTATAATGAAACATCTCAAAATGCTACTGATGAATGATTTTAAGTCAACACAGAGGTTTAATATGCACCCTGCATTTTGGGCTGTTATTAGGGGAAACGGAATGGGAGGAGGGGTCTAGTATAGTCCCAGATGACCTCGGGCTTCACCTCCTGCCCTCACCTCTCCCTTTCAGAGTGAAAGGGTTATTTAATGCACAGGACTTACATAGGACTTCGTGATGATAAACACAGGGTTTCTAAGTCCACAAATATCTAATTACAAATATCAATACTCTAAATTATACTTTCTATCTACAAGGAACCAACTCCACATCCCACTCATTAGAAATAGATGGCAGATGACAGCTTCAAAGCAATAACTGATATTTTCCTGGACTGCTGGGCAGTATATATTTGATACTTACAGAAGTTAATCAATAAGTAAATTAAGTTGTATGTGCAAGACAGGCTCCACAACTAACTATACTACTAACAAATTGGTGTAAACCCAAGAGTATGCAAACACTCTTTCATTTCTGGGTACGCACGCCCATGCTTTCCATACCATTTGGGATCTGCTTCCTTGTCCTACATCTTCTTCTGATGGACTCCAAGGCTAACTGCTTAACACTACCAGGGTCTTGTTCGTTGAAAATATTTATTTTGGGAACAGAAAACAACTTCTTTCTTCTATATCAGAGATCAATGATGGTTTTTGCTACTTCCTTCTTTCAACCTTTTATAAACTTCCTCCTACAAATGAAATTATTAGTGACTAGCTAAAACAAAGGTCTGTGTTAGCTGGCACACACTGTGATTGGTGATGAAGGAGTTACCTGTTTGACCCTTTATTTTACGGAGGCTACAAAGCATTCCTGAGCAAAGGATGACTTTACAAGTATCTTCTAGCTTCACTTCTTTAGGCACGCCCAAATAAGAGGCACTGCCGAACCAAGAATTTCTTCCCACATATGGGGTAGAGACCTCACTGACAGATGATTTCAAGACTAGTTCAAGGCACTGTGTAAACACTTTAGAAATGCAGACTAAAACAGAAGAAGCAAACATAAGCCAAGAAAAGCTACTTTAGAAATGTTCATGTCTTTTACTATTGAGAAATTAAGATATTTCCAGTCATTTGCCTTCCTTCCAACATTGTCTTTTATTTATTTATATATAATAATAATAAATTTATTTATTTATAATGTTTATCCACCATGTGCATGCCTGGTACCTTTTTTTCCGTGGAACTGGAGTTAGGAGCATTTGGCCGGTCTTGTGGGTGTTTGGAACTGAACCCAGAGGTACTCTGGAAGAGCAGGACTCTAACCACTGAGATATCTCTCCAGGCCCCTTTCACCTTGACTTCTTTATCATTTTTATTGAGCTATATATTTTTCTCCACTCCCCTCCCATCCTCTTCCCTCCCCTTCTATCCTCTCCCATGATTCCCATGCTTCCAATTTATTTAGGAGATCTTGTCTTTTTCTACTTTCCATGTAGATTAGATCCATGTATGTCTCTCTTAGGGTCTTCTTTGTTGTCTAGGTTCTCTGGGACTGTGAATTGTAGGCTAGTTTTTCTTTGCTTTAAGTCTAAAAGCCACTTATGAGTGAGTACATATTATATTCGTCTTTCTGGATTTGGGTTACCTCATTCAATATGATGTTTTCTAGATCCAGCCATTTGCCCACAAATTTCAAGATGTCATTTTTTTCTGCCATGTAGTACTCCATTGTATAAATGTGCCACATTTTTTCTTTATCCATTCTTCGGTTGAGGGGCATTTAGGTTATTTCCGGGTTCTGGCTATGACAATGCTGCTATGAACATAGCTGAACACATTTCCTTCTGATATGATTGAGCACCCTTTGGGTATATACCTCAAAGTGGTATTGCTGGGTCTTGAGGTAGGTTGTTTCCTAATTTTCCTAATTTCTAATAATCAAATTATCATATTGATTTCCAAAGTGGATGTACCAGTTTGCACTCCCACCAGCAATGCAGAAGTGTTCCCTTTACCCCACATCCTCTCCAGCATAAGTTGTCATCTGCTTTTTTTTTGATCTTGGCCATTCTTATAGGTGTAAGATGGAATCTCAGAGGTGTTTTGATTTGCATTTCTCTGATGGCTAAAAATGTTGAGCATTTCCTTGAGAGTCTTTCAGTCATTTTAGATTCATCCGTTGAGAGTTCTCTGTTTAGGTCTGTACCCCATTTTTTTTATTAGATTATTTGTTATTTTTATGACCAACTTCTTGAGTTCTTTGTATATTTTTGAGATCAGTCCTCTGTTCAATGTGAGGCTGGCGATGATCTTTTCCCATTCTGTAGTCTGCCATTTTGTCTTATTGACTTGCTTTATAGACGCTTTTCAGTTTCAGGAGATCCTGTTTATTAATTGTTTCTCTCAGTGTCTGTTCTACTGGGGTTCTATTTAGGAAGTGGTCTCCTGTGCCAACGCGTTCAAGCGTACTTCCCACTTTCTCTTCTATAAGGTTGTCTTTAATGTTCTGGAGTTTTCAGGAGTTCTGGACCAGGGACACCAAATTCTCCCTAAAATCACAAGTTCCATGATCTCTGGCACTATTTTCAAGATCATCAGATAAAAGTTTCTGAGTTTGGCTTGATCAATTTTTTTGCTCTTCTAATTCTGAAAGAAATGCCTGCTTAGTACATAATTCTGCCACCTACTCAGTGTCTTAGGGTTTTCTAACACTGTGAAGGGACACCGTGACCGCGGCAACTCTCATAAAGAAAACATTTAGTTGGGGTGGCTTATAGTTTCAGAGCTTCAGTCCATTATCATCACAGTGGAAGCGTGGCCGCTGAGGGTGCTGGAGCTGAGACTGCTACATCTTGAGGGCAACAAGAAACTAACTGTGACACTGTGGAAGCCTAAACAAAGACCCCCACAGTGACACACTTCCTTCAGTGAGGCCACACCCACTCCAAGGAAGCCACACCTCCTAACAGTGCTACTCCCTATGAGATTATGTGGCCAATTACATTCAAGCTACCACGGTCGGTATCTCTGCAGTTTCAGTATTCAGCCACACCCTCCTGTATCTGCAGTTCCATCATTCGCTGCACACTCCTGCATCCCTATCATTCGCTACACACTCCTGCATCCCTGCAGTCCTGCATCCCTGCAGCTCCAGTATTTGCTCACACTCCTGCATCTCTAGTATTTGCTGCAGACTCCTGTATCTGTAGCTCCATCATTCGCTGCACACTCCTGCATCCCTGCAGCTCCAGTATTCACTGCACACTTCTGCATCCCTGCAGCTCCAGTATTCGCTGCACACTCCTGCATCTCTGTAGCTCCAGTATTCGCTGCACACTCCTGCATCCCTGCAGCTCCAGTATTAGCTGCACACTCCTGCATCTCTGCAGCTCCAGTATTTGCTGCACACTCCTGCATCCCTGCACCTCCAGTATTAGCTGCACACTCCTGCATCTCTAGTATTTGCTGCAGACTCCTGTATCTGCAGCTCCAGTATTCACTGCACACTCCTGCATCTCTACAGCTCCAGTATTCACTGCACATGCCTGTATCTGCAGCTCCAGTATTGGCTGCACAGTCCTGCATCCCTGGAGTTTCCTTTCTGGGAAAGCTGTGATTCTTTTTCACTAAGAGGATGAATCACCTGACATTTATCTTCAGGAAGCAGAATGGTTTAGAAAATTTCAATTATCTGCAAAACAGTTGCCTCAAAGGTTTTCAAAACGTCCTTTCATGATGGAAAGAAACTTCTCTGTGCATTTATGAATCTGGATGTACCTAAAGTCTGGATGCCTCTCACTTCGTTGCAATAAGCTGTTCAACAGTGTGAACGACTTCAAGTAGGAAGCTTTGCAATGTGGTGCAGTCAAAGAACTGGGCCGCCCGAGCACGGCACTGGATCCACACACATCTCGCTCTACTTCGCAGTTCTCAAGTGAGAAACAGGGAGCAGTCACACTTTGCCACCAGGAGGCTAGATTGTCCCTGAACTAATAAAATTCTGCTCTTTCCTTCAGGTAAGTCTCCACAAGCACGTCGCCTCAAGGGTCAGTTCTCATGTGTGACCCCGGTATGCCAGCCATTCCTGCGGTTAGATTCTCCTCAGTGTTATCAACTCATTTGCTGTTCTCTGCTACATTATTGTTCCTGTAGTCGAGATTAAACCTCGGAGGCTCTTAGGCCCTCAGTGAGGTGTCGTTTGTTTTTTTCAAAATGGGGTTTCTCTGTGTAACCCTGGCTGTCCTGGAACTCAGAGATCTGCCTGCCTCTGCCTCCTGAGTGCTGGAATTAAGGTATGCACCATTATTGCCAGGCTCATCTCTGAGTTTAATCGTCTTCTGGCTATAGGACCTAGAAACCATAGAAAAAGAGCTGCTCTGGCAGCTTGGATCCCGACCCTGCCCTCTGTCCCTGATGCATGCTGTGGTCCTCCAGGTCCTCGATTTAGTTTTTATTCACATGTATATAGATGTATCTGAGTCAGTTTATGGGTACCACTGTGCATGAAGTGTGTATGGTCTACAGGGGTGAGGAGACATTGGATCCCCTGGATCTGGAGTTAAGGGTGGCTGTGAGCTACCTGCTGTGCGTACCAGCAACTGAACCTGGATCTTCTCAAGAGCAGCAGGCACTCTGGACCACTGATCCATCTCTCTAGCACTGAAGCTATTTTTAAAAATATTTATTTTTATTTATGTTTATTGATGAGTGCTTTGACTGCATCACATGTGTTATGTTCTGTGTGCATGCCTAGTGCCCATGGAGGCTAGAAGCGGTTGTTACAATAGTTGAGAGTGTATCTCCAAACCACAAATCTGATGACTTTATTAGTCAGTTCTGGAAAATGGTTATTTTTCCTCTTTTTATTATTTTTTTAAAACAATATTTTATCACTTTACATACCAATCCTAGTCCCTTTCCTTCCCCTCCCGCGTCTCCTCCCACTTCCTGCCCACTCTGTCCCCCATCTATTCCTCAGAGAGGGTAAGGCTTCCCATGGGGAAAAATTATTATATTATTCTATTATTTCCCTTCCTTTGAATTGTTTGTTCTCTGCCTGCATTTTAGATAATAACCTTCCTAATTTAATTCTTCTAAATCCTACAATACCACATAATTTATAACTGTGAGTATGTGCTGTTTTCAGTTGCACCCATTTCTATTGCTTCTCTTGCCCTATACTTGAGAAGGCTTTTTTAACCTAAGTGAGTGGTAAATGTGGGTGATAACGAACTTTGTGCTGATGTAGTTTGAATGTGCTCATGTGTTTAAACATCTGCTCCCCATCTGGTGGTGCCATTTGGAAAGGCTGTGGAACCTTCAGAAGATGAAGCCTTGCTGGGGGAGGTGGGTTACTGAGAGCAGGACTTAAGGTTTTAAAGTCTGGCCCCACTTTCTGTTAACTCTCTGCTTTCTGAGTTTGGATGCAATCTGACTATCTTCACGGTCCTCTCAACACCTCCGTCATGTCTTCTCATCATGATGGACTGCATGCCCAGACACTGCTAAACAAAATAAGCCTTTCTCCCCTGAGTAGTATTTTATGACAGCAAAGAGAAGATACCTAAGAACTGCTGTCTGCCTTTATTGCATGGATACTGTGACCACTAGTCGATATTTGGAATTTGGAATATCAGTATTGCACCTTAGCATGCTTATTGAAAGTTATATATCCATTCCATTTGTGCTTGACAAGAAGGTACACTAAATTAATTAGTTAATACTAATACTATTCTAGCCATCAGAACGTAATATATTTTAGATTAAGTTTATTAGTTGTTTTGTTAAAGTTCACTACATTCTTATTAATCTTTACTTAATCCAAAAATTACTCTGAAAGTCATTAAAGTAATCTTAAAACACCACCCACCACCCTCTAATACCCCTAAACCCTGCCCAGCAGTCCCCAGTAGCACCCCTTTCCCTGGCTCCATATCCCTGCCCACAATCCCCAGAGGCCACGCCTATATCAGGAACCCCAGTTAAAACACTGCCCCCTAATACCCCTTAAGCCCCACCCAGCAGCTCAAGCCTGGTCACTTAGGTCCAATCCCTGAAATCCATGGAAGAAGGAGAAATCTTGCTCCCCAAATGCATTGACCTCCACATGCACTCTGAGGCACTTACATTCACGTGGATGCATACGCACATATACACACACTAACAACTAAAAAAATCAAAATTTTTAAAAGAAAAATGAAAGTTTCCTCTCCACTAAAGCAACCCCAGCTGCGGGGATAGGTGCAGATGTGCACTCTCTGTGATCAGTTTCTTTCCACGTTTCTTAGTTATGTGCCCCTCCAGGAGAGCAAATGCCTCCTTCTCTAGTTCCACTCTGTTCCTGGCAGGTGGCGCCAGCATCTGAAAAACCTTCAGTGCCTTTGCTCTAGGGCAGTGGGTCTCAACCTGTGGGTCACAACCCTTTGGGGGCTGAAAGGCCGTTTCACAAAAGTCAACAAAGACCACCAGAATCGTTCCCATAATGACAGTTATGAAGTAGTAACGAAAATAGTTTTATGGTTAGGATCACCACAACATAAGGAACTGTATTGAAGGGTCTCAGCACTGGGAAGGGTGAGAACCACTGCGCTAGAGTAAGATTGGAGCTAGCACACAGCCCCCACTCCTCTGCAGGTTTATTCTGGAAACACTTGCTCTGCATACTTCACAGGGCAAAGGGGGTGTAGAGGGTGCTGTGAGCATCATGGTCCCTGGCACTTTCTGTGGTGGCCACTCAGAGGGTTGTGACAGGACATGAGGTTATAAGTCTACACAGGCTGGAGCAGCACGGGCCTTGCCAGCCACTGCTAACACCCAGGGCTCTAGTGTTTCTGCTTATCTCATGAGCAGAATCGGCTGACAGTCTTAAAGTGGAACAGACAGGTTTCACTTTGAACAAAATTCTCATTCAGTTCATTTCACAGAATCTCCCAGGCTCCAACTCAGTCAGCATAATCATGCTTATTGCCAGTTCCTGGAAGGCACTTTGATTCCTGGCACAGTAAGCTCAGGCATGACTTTTTAAAAATAGCTTCCCAAACATACGCTGGAAAGTGCAGAGAACTTCTCTAGTGCCAAGTCATCCTGCTCAGTCTGGATCACTGCGTTCCCACTGCACCTCTCTCTGCACAGTGCAGTTGTGCTCACTGGGTCTCTTTATCGTTCACCTCCAAGTCCTTCCACAATCAGTGCTGATAAACTGACTCGCTATGAAAGTGCATGGGTTTCTCCAAGTGGGATGCATGGTGTGAGCTTCAGTGTTGTCTTACAGGCAGGTCTTCAAGCAGCTTCTCCCCGAGGGCTGTTTCGGGATGCTGGGTATCAAGTCAGGTGATTGATGCAATGCAGTGTAAACGCTCTACCATTAAGCTCCCCCTACTCAGCCCTTGGCTCTATTTAAGATGGGGTCTTGCTGCTATGGAGCCTGGGCCAGTCCCCAACTCCCATCCTTCTGTCTTCTCCTAAATGCTGAGAGATTATGGGCTTGTATCATCATGTCCAGCCTCTTAGTTGTTTGGTGTCTTAGGGGCTTTCTGCTGGGTACCTCTAACCTGCCGCCTTGTATCTCTCTGACTTTAAGATTTAAATTCAGAAACAGAGGGGATATAGTACAGAATTTTCTTTAGTTAAAAGACCTTTGAATAGTGACTTCTGAGAACAGATAAATACCTTCTGCTCCAGGGTAAGCTGGTATTTTTGTCTAACTCTCTTACACTTGTTGAACCAGCTGTTCTCATCCATGATGAGGGGTGGGCCCACATTCTCTGGAGTGCTGCTTTCACTGTCGCTGCTTCCGAAAGTCCTGAGTTCTTCCTCATCGCTGCTAATGCTATCAGAACTAGGGAGATCACAGGTAAAGAGAAGAAAGTGAAACAGCATATTCCAATACGATTCTTAAAATTAACACTTCTGTTTTGTAAGCACTGGCGAGCAAACTCTTAAATACTCAGTAGTAAAGACAGAATTATAATAATTCTACTATAAAGACTTACATGTCTTTAAAAAATGGCAAGTTAGCATAGCTTGTTGACTCCTTGGTCACAAAGTCAGTCTACTTAGCCACACTTAAAGCGAGAGTTATAAATCTGAAGCATTACCATAAAACACACCAGAATACCCAAAGAAGACAAAGCTCCTCAGAGAAGGTGAGAAACTCCAGAGAAGCTGGGCATGCCCTAGGTGGCCACTGCTCATCCATTCTTTACACCAGCTACTGGCTGTGGATACAGGTCACCAAGGGCAGCTCAGCTCTAGCAGAGGGAAGTCAAGTTCAGAAGAACCAGTCACTCCTCAGCATCTGTACCAGGACAGGCGCAGAAATAAGAGAGAATGCCCAGCTCTCTGCAACCCCTATTTAAAATTCTGCATGGTACCTGTGTGACAGAAGTGAACACAGTAACGCAAGAAAATGAGAGATGAGAAAGAAAGAGGAAAGGAAAATTCTAAATATCTGAGTCAGGGTTTCGAACCAGGCAAAAGCAAAGCTAAAAACTAAACACAAAAAGTAATGTCACCTCCCAGTCTAAGGGAATTTTAAAGCCGGGCGGTGGTGGCACACACCTTTAATCCTAGCACTCGGGAGGTATAGGGAGGAGGATTTCTGTGAGTTCGAGGCCAGCCTGGTCTACAGAGAGAATTCCAGGACAGCCAGGTTTACACAGAGAAATCCTGTCTCCAAAAACAAAACAAAAGAAAGAAAAAATAGTTTTACAATATTAAATAGTTCTTTGAAGACAATGATATAAAAATTTTGAAAATGTTAATGAACTAATTTGCCAAAATAGACTCAGGAAGAAATAAAAAACTTGAGGAGGGGGACTGGAGAGATGGTTCAGTGGTTTAGAGCACTGACTACTTTCCAGAGGACCTGGGTTCAATTCCCAACATCCACATGGCAGCTCACAACTGTAACAGTTCCAGGGGATTCAACACCCTCACACAAACATATATGTAGACAAAACATCAATGCATACAAAATAAATAAAAAAGAAGAAGAAATAGAAAACTTGAACATTCATATGACTATGAGTGATAGTAAATCAGTAACTTAAAAAAATCCCCACAGAGAAATAGTCTTCCCTAGAGAAATGCATACTGGTTGCTTATCCAATAACAAATGGTCAACCTTGAAAGCACACATACAAGTAACATTACACAGGCTGACCATGTTTTATTTAGGATTAGCTATGTATGTACATATTACATATATGCACATAAGAACAAGCAATGAAAGAAGAAACCCCAAATTTGAAAGAGAGCAAGAAAAGGTATAGGGGAGGGCTTGGGAGAGGACAAGGAATGGAGGAATGATATATTATAATCTCAAAAATAAAAGAAATAACAACAATTTCTCCAAACATATTTTATCAAATGTTCAAGATGTTGAGTTTTTTTTTTATAATTCAATAAAATTTTAGATAACAAGGAAAAATTTTCACGATATCCCCAATATAACTTTATTTCACAAGGCAATATTATATAAGAAAGAAAAAGTCAATTCCATTCACAAATACATAAAATACATGTGCATAAAAAACTGATCAAAACACATAAAGTGGAATACACTAAATAGTTTAAAAGACAATACACAGGCTGGAGGTGTAACTCAGTGGATGGGCACTTGTTTAGTATCAACCACCAGCATCAGAAATAAGAGCAAAGGGGCAGAATACTGCTCTAACTGGCAAGTTCTTCACCAGTGGAGGAGTCTTGTTGACCTGAAGACATTGTGTGTGTGTGTGTGTGTGTGTGTGTGTGTGCGCGCGCGCGCACGCTGCGCACCCGAGTGTGGATGTGTGTAAGTATGTGTAGTGTGTGTGTGTGTGTGTGTGTATGTGTAGTGTGTGTGTGTGTGTGTGTGTGTGTGTGTGTGTGCGTGTGTGCATGCGTAGACATGTGGCGGTCAGAGAAACAACGTTTTAAAGCAACACTTTGAGAATGCGCTTTAGATTCATTTTCTGGGTGCAGCATACGGTTGCTTTTGTTTCGAGTGGTTTGTTTCCTAGCCAGTAGTTTCGGTTCATTCATGCTGACCTCTGATGCGCTTTTGACTGAGGGGTGTTACTTTTGTTATGGGGATTTTTGGTTTTGTTTGCTTTCTTTCTTTTTCTCTTTCCTCTTTCCTACTTCAAATAGGGCTCCCTCTTTCTTTTCTCATCCTCTACCATCTTCTCCTGTTTTGTCCCTCTCCTTCCTGACAGGGTCTTCAGGTAGAGTTCAGCCTGGCCCTGCCTCCCCAGTACTGGGATTATAACCATGTGTCACCAGGCTCAGCACGAGCAGAATGTCACTGTTTAGCTCAGGCGGACCTCGCTCCCTGAGCTCGGGTAATCCTGGTGCCACTGTGTCTACTCTGCGTTGGGAACTTGATTTGCTCGCTGTGTGCTCAATCGGTTGCGGTGTTCGACGTTCTCCTCCATATGCTCTGGCTCGATGGACCTGGAGATTATCAATCACGTCACGAACTTCAGCTAACGAGCTTCCACTCGGACACAAACATCTTGGAGGAGAGTTTAGAATATAATCCCACGGCTTGATGACCCGAGTTTGAGCTCTGCAACCACGTGAGGGTGGAAGGAACGAACGACTCCATAAAGCTGTCCTGTATCCTCCGCACATGTGCTGGGCCACGCATATACTCCCACATACATCATGTACACAAGAGTAATCGATTAAAAATGTTAAATTATTTTAAAAATTCAGCAGAGGTCGATCTTGCTAGCTGAAACAGATCTGAAAACGTATATATCAGACAAACATCAAAGAAGACTCGGGGTTAAATTCATCGAAAGCAGCTACCACTGTGTTGAAAACCGTGAATGGCTGGGCGGAGAGATGGCACAGTTGATACAGTGCTTGGTGCGCAAGCCTGAGGATCAGGGTCTGGGCACCCAGAACCATGGAAAGTAACTGGGCACTGTAGCACACTGCAGCAATAAGAAGTACAGACAGGATGATCCCCGAGACTTGCTGGCCAGATAGCCTAACCTGACAAGGTTTCAGGGAGAGAAACTGAATCAAAAAAATAAAAGGTTGACCTCTGGCTTCCACACACTGGCAAGTATAGGCTTACCTGTCACATAGATGCAAATATGCACATCACCTCCCTACAAAGTGTACATGACAGCAATAAATAATATGGTAATTCTAAATTTGTTTATAGGGTAACAGAGCATTGATAGTCAAAAGGGAAAATCTATGAAACATACTGAAAACAACATATTTACTAGAACATAATTAGCTGGAAACTGTCATTTATCTATAGACACAAGGAAAAGTCCAAGATTATATAATCCATGTAACACAACAGACCTCGATGAAAAGAAGAGTTTTCATTGAAAAGATCTCAAATATTATTCACAAAAACTGAACACTGAAGACTTCAAAACAACCTTATATTAGAGATTCCTACACATCAAAAGATGCCATCAGATAGAGGGGAAAAAACAAGAACTAGATTAGGAAAATATCATACATATAAACAAAGGGTTCATGTCCAGTCACATAAATGACTCCCATAAATCGGTAAGGAAAAGAAAGACAACACATAGAAAGTATGTGTGAGAGAGTATTTGAGTATACAGTTCACACGAAACAGAAACTCTAGAACCAATGCGTACATGGATGTGTGCTCAATCTCATTGGTCACTAGGAACATCCACTCGAAACCACAGGCTTGGATTCATCATCCCCACACCTAATGGTGAGGACTGTCAGCAAGGGGAGTCTAAGTCATTAAAAATCTTTCAAAAAAATATTTCACATCATGCACTAGAGTTGAAGGCAAATACCTTTGGTTCTGGCAATTTTATAAACAAATGTGTATGCAAAGCATATGAGGAAAAAAATCCATAGGCACATTAAATACCCTTTTTCTACATTGAGACACTGATCTTTTGAAACTGAAATAGATACATAATATTGCATTGTATCATATAACAAAATATTATGCTGTGGAGAGGAGTGGCATCTATATATAGTAACACTAAGGAACTTTAAGGAGTCTTACAATATTATACAAAAACACCTGAATACATACACACAAGTGTAACTACAGTATATATGAGTTAAATCAGGTTTTAGAGGACATGAAATGATTATCAACAATGTCAGAGGGAAGACTCTTCAGTGGCTAACAGAGGTTGTGATAAAGGACTACAAACAACAGGACTTTCCTAATACTGACATTTCCTTTGCCTGTGCAAATGAGGATTCAGCATATGCCTAATGATTTGTTATCTCACACGCTCATGTCTCATATACCTTCTTTGTGAGTTGTTGCTGTTTTGTTTTATATTTTGTCTTTTGGGACACAGTCTCTCGACATAGCCCTGTCTATCTTGGAACTCACTGTAGACTAGGCTGGCCTACAAATCCCATAGATCCATCTTTTTCTACCTCCCAGTACAGGATTAAAGGTAGGCACCACCACACTCTGCCTACTTTATTTCTAGGGGACCTGGCACCCTCACACAGACATATGTGCGGGCAATAAACCAATGCACATAAAGTAAAAATAAATTATTTTTTATAGAGTTTTACTTCGTGCAATAGGTTAAACAAATCTCAACAGAGCCAGGTGGTGGTGGCGCGTGCCTTTAATCCCAGCACTGGGGAGGCAGAGGCTGGCGGATCTCTCACATTCAAGGCCAGCCTGGTCTACACAGCAAGTTCCAGGACAGTCAGAGCTAAACAGTGAAACCCTGTCTGGAAAAAAAATAACAAACAAACAAATGTAAACAGATCATCCACTTACAGTTTCTGGCAAACCTCTGTGAGGGCTGTGCGGGTTGGAAGGAGAACCAGGAGAGAGGACTTTGGTAATTAGGATGACTCTTGAGAAACTATGCAAGTCATCACAGCTGTCCTGTATCTTATATACCCCAGAGCAACATCGAATAAAAGTTTTGTTGTTTTATGAACCACTAAGAAAGAAAATGCATTGCTTAAAACTATACAAGGCCATTCACTGCCAGAAATGTTGAATGTGAAATAAAAGGAGTACATCTTCAGGCCCACAAGACAGGGAACACAGAGGAAAACTGGGGTTGGTGGTACAGCTAGCTCCATGATCGAGTTCTTCCCATGTATATATGAGGCCCTGGTCTCAAGCCTCGGCACCAAACACAAACCCAGAGAATAACTATCAAAGTTATCACTGATTCAAATTTCTATTGATAAAGTGATGTAAGATGATGCTAGAGAGATATCCATTTACTTAAAAAGGCACTAACTAACAAGGTTTTGGCATATGAGAAATTTAATCTGTACATTTAAGTCATGTGTGTAAATAAACCGCAAACTGCTAAGCTGGCTTCAGTGACATCCAAAGGCTGTCTAACCTAGAGAGTGACTTGTAAGAGGTTATGACTTTAACGCATGCATTTACCTTGTGATCTGACTGAAGCAATACCATAGAATACTTATGTAAATATCACTTTTTGTCACTGATACTTTATCTTTGGTGCAGAAATATTGAACAAGTAAGTAATAAGGAAGTGCCATCAGTCTTACACAATATCCAATTACATCAGTAAATATTCAGGTATGTTCTGCCCCCTTTTACTTACGTGGAATATTAAATTTTCAAAAATAAAGCAGATCACAACCAACCTTTTTATCAAAAAAAGAGATGAAAATAATTATCCTCCATTGTTCTCTAGGGGAAAAAGTTCCCTAAAGACGTGAAAGTGAGGCCCAGGTGAGAAACTCAGGACCCGAAAAAGATGTTCTAAGATCACGGCCAATGCTCACGGTGGTGGAGCTACGAGCTCCAAATCTTCACTTACACCAACAGAGCTGCGGTGTCGATGTAGGTGAGTGACTAGACCCCACATCAGACGCCCCTCAAAGACACTGTCTTACAGCGAAGGCACCAGTCTCCCGCCCCACTTCTACCTTCCTCAAATCCTGTGCTTATCAGGTAGCCATTTTATTATTTTCTTTCAAAGAATTTATTGTTTTTTTGGTTTGTTTTCTGAGAATGGATCTCACCTTCTAGAACAGGTTAGCCTCCAATTCCAGATCTTACTACCTTGCCCTTCAGTTCAGAGACCGGTAAGTATGAGCTACCACTCCCAGATGAAAAATGTGCTTTCTGTAGTATATACGCTAGATCTGCCCCCCACGGAACATTCCTTTCTCTTTCCTTCTCTTTCCGTCTCCCTGCATAGCTTTTCACCATTTGATTTCAGACTATACCAAACCCATCAATTTAGCTTCTTTCATCTATTTTATGCCGCAACATTTACTGCCATCAATACCCTAAATATTCTGCTACAGAAAGGAGAGTGGGAACAGATTTTCGTCTGTGCTGTTTATACAGTTTTTTTTTTCCTCAACAGCTAGAACAAGGCTTGGAACTTAGTAAGCTTTCAACTGATAGTGTTTTTTTTTTCTCCTACCAACCAATGGCCACTTTCCTATACTCCTTGTTTCTGCATATTTATATGTGTAGTTGATAGCACTACTTCAGTAGAATCACAAGATAAATATGTGTTAAACTCAAAATCTTTTATGTCCCTTTCTAAAAATACCACTTTTAATTAAATACAATTAATTAAATAAGCTTAAACCCCGAGCATAAGACTTATTAATGAGCAGTTTTCCTTGCATCATATGCAGTAGTCTAAGTTTAACTTAGATAAACAGTCAGGGCCCGTGAGATGGTTCAGTAGGTCCACCAAGCCTGGTAAGCTGATTTCCCCTGCAGGACTCTCACAGAGGAAGGAGAGGACCAACAAAACAGCCTCTGACTTCCAAGTACGTGCCATGACCTAAGCAACTGTACTTTCTATTCTTTCTCTTGCCATTCCCAGAGTCAGACAAGCTAAATAAATTTAATTAAAAAAAATTTTAAATACTAACATTAAAAATGGAAATGAGACATGTAGATCCCCCTTCAACATAGTTCTATTAATAACCAGGAAGATAATTACGTAAGGACATTAAAATTCAAATGCTTAATTTCCTAGGTATTCAGGAAATGGTTATGCATAAAAATAGAAAGGAAGGATAACAATAAAGTTCTTTCTAGGGATAGGAGAGAAAAGAAATATTTAGTGCACAATGTTTCCCATTTATTCAAGCATTATATATACATCATAACATTTTATCAATTCTCTTTAAAACTACACCAAGAACCATTAGTGAATTCTTTAAATAAATATTAATCCCACAAAGAAAGAAAGCAAAAATAAGTAGTTCATTCAAGGTCACCCTAACAAGAAATGGTGTTATGTAACAGGCTCTTGACAATATATTATTATTTTTTCAGTTGTAATGGCCAAAGCTTAAAACGTTTAAATCAGTTGAATGGGTAAGAAATTAAAAAAACAAAACAAAACAAAACAAAAAAATGGACACAGAAGGACTGGAGGGAGGAAAAGAAGGGGAAAATTAAGTAATTATACTATAAAATGAAAAAATAAGTAAATAAAAAATTTAAATAGGGTATAAGTTGATAGAAACTCTGGGAAAATTTGTGAGCTTTGTTACAGTATACTTAATTTATCAGTATACTTAATTTACAATTCTTTAAAGTATATTTTTAGTCTAAAAGATACAAAAATTCTTCAAATGTTTTAACAGAAAATTATATTTAAGAATTTTCAAAATAAGGCTCTGGAAAGATGGCTCAGTGATTAAGAGCTCTCGCTGTTCTTCCCGAAACCTTGGTTTCCAGCATCTACACAGCGGAAACCATCTTAAACTCTAGTTCCATGGCCTCTGATGCCCTCTTCTGCCTGATGCAGGCAGCATGCACATGGTGAACACAGATGCTTGTAAAACATGCCCCCTCAAAATAAATAATAAAAATAATCTCAATATGAGGAACAAAATTTTAAGAATTTACACTGAAGAATGAGTGGAATTTTAATACAAAAGATTTTTCATTTAATAACAATATCTAAATTTTTTAACTTTTTACTTATTCCTTGTGTCTTTCATATCATGCATCTCAATCCACCATTTCCCATACTTTCCCATCTACCCTCTGCCCCTGCCACCTCTCCCCACAAAATAAAATTTAAGATAAAAAGGGGGCAAAAAGGGAAAAAAAAGGAAGGAAAAATCTCCTCATGGAAGCTGCAGTCTGACACCGTGAGTCCCGCAGTAAACCCCTTTATCCATGCACCTTTACAAGCAGGAAACATTGCAAAGAATCAGTGGTTTGGCTTGAGGCCCTGGTCTGTTACCCCATTGACACTGGGTCCTCATGACTTCTGGACATCCCGTTGCTGCCCTGTGTCATGGAGATCCTGCAGCCCTAGGTTTACAGCACAGCATCCCCCATCCCACCCCATGCTTCAGCAGACTACACAGGGGTGGATGTTGGGGTGGGCCGACACACAACCCTGGTCTGGGCTTGGGTGGTTCTGGGTTGGTCAACCCATGAGCTCTCCCCTATCTTCACCACCAGGATGAGCTCTCCAGCCTTCTCTGGCTAGTTCACCCTTAACAGTGACCAGCAAGGGGTGGGGCGGGTTCTCCTGCTTTCACATCCTCAGGGTCGTTCTCCACAGGGCCAGCTCTTCAGTGTTGTCTAGGTGAGGCAAAGGCGCTCTCTCCCAAGCTACACAGCTGATAAGGGGCAGGGACGGCTCTCCAGCTCTCGTGACTTCAGGGCCAGCTCTCCCACCTGAGGTGGGGGTGGGGGCGGGGGTAATCGCTCTCCTGCTCATGCTGCCACATAACAGCAGTGAGTTAATGGGACAACTCTCCCATGTGCCTCAGGCATTGATGGGCTGGGTCTCTCCCCCCCCCCTCCAATGTTACCATTTATAATTATTAGAGGGTAGTGATTCTTTTTTTAACTTCTTTATGAATTAAAATTTAAGTTCTATAAAGACATGACAAATACAAAATAGATTATAAGACATCTAACCTGGTAAGCTTTGATGAAGTTTCTACGAGTATTATCTCCTTCAAATAAATATTTTTAATCTTATAAACACTAGGAAAAAAATCCTAGACGATCCATTATTTAAATCTCCAAGTGTATTTACTGCACATCTGTGCTATCTATACACCAAGGATAACAAAAACCCTGGTCTTTTGTCCCTGCAGGAAAGTGGATGCAACTGGAGACAATCACAGTAAACGAATTAAGCCAGTCTCAGAGGCAAATCCTGAAAATGTTTTCTCTCATTTGCCGTTTCTAGAAGATCATGTACGCATACATGAAAACAGACGTGAAACCGACTAGGTCAAGGGGGCCAAAGTGAGGGGAGGAGTGAGAAAGTAGAGGCTGTGGGGGTGGTACGCGCAATGTGTAATATATACCTGAGCAATTTTTAAAAAAAGATTGACTGGCTTTTTGGCAGTTTCTGCTCTAGAGAAGGAAACAAGAAAATAATATAGCCAATATTAGACATAACCAGTGTGAAAAGGAGCTGAGGAGGAAAGGCAGCCTGGGTGGGTGGGGCGTTGCTGCAGGTGGGCAGCTAGCTCAGTGAAGGCTGCTTGAGCAATGTGGTACTCAGGAAAGCTTTAATACAAGCCAAGAGTGTTCTGACATCGCAGCGTGCTAATCGTCATTGTTAATGGTGCTCCAGTTCCTATTTCCTTTTCTAAGCCTTATTTTAACTGATACCAAATAAGCCACTACTTTCCCCAAGTTTTACCTTTGACCTCATTCCAAGTGTCAACGGAAAAATGTTGGTTGCGCCTTTTATAAAGGTCTTGGATTTTCATAGAGAACAATCACACGATTGAGAGGAAACGGTCTCTCTATAGTTTTTCTGGCATACAGACTGTTAGTCTCTTCATTCTCTTGTTTCCTGTAATTAGTCTAGAAAAGGGTAAAATATAACTGAGAGACTGCTTTCTCAGAGCGCGAGGTGAGAAGACTCAGACACAATGAGCAAGTATGCCTAGAATGCTCGAGAAACAAGAGCCGTGCCTGCCGAAGCTCAGTGGGAAGGGCCAGCAGCACACGGGGAGGTCACAGATGTAGCAGAAACCAGACCGATTTTGTGTTACACTAAAAGACAGTAAAAGAAGCTTTCTAAAGAGGAACAAAATGATATGCCTCACATTTCCAAAGAAGACTCTAGCTGCTTTGTCAATAACCAACTACAGCAGCCTAAGGTAGAAGGTAGGAAGACATTGCAAATGTCCAGGGGCAGGAGTGGAGCTGATAAGATCTGCTGATGGAGGTTATGTGGGTGATGACCGAGAGAACCAAAGAATAGCTCTGTGGCAACTATAAATGACAGAACTTTCATTTTCAGAATGAAGAAATCTAAAGGAAGAAAAGTCTTATCTGGGAGAAATTAGGGGTTCATTTTCATAATGGCATATTTGAGATATTTATTCTACCTCCCAAAGTGTGCAGTTGGCAGCTATATGGGTAAGTCTAGAGTTTATGTGGCTTCCCAGGTAAAAATACATGCTTACAAAGGAGCAGCACATACACAGTATGCAAAGTCAATAAACTGCATAAGAAATGATCTGGAGAAAGAGCATCAGCAGAGAAGACAGTTCAGGGATGAGGCATGAAATAACAGAGGACAGAGATGAGGACAAACCTCTAAAGGAAAGAGAGAAGGAACAAACATGGGGGAGCCACAGATCTTTGAGGAGAAATGCCCCATCACCAAATCCTAGATACACGCGGCAAAACACATGGCTGCTGATACTGGCAACAGCCGTTTTTAGGTGTGTGTATTAAAGCTGAAATAGGTCAAGAGAAACTATGGCAGAGGTATAGAGGTATAAGGAGGGAATA
The DNA here is from genome assembly GCF_903992535.2 of Arvicola amphibius. NCBI lineage: Eukaryota > Metazoa > Chordata > Mammalia > Rodentia > Cricetidae > Arvicola > Arvicola amphibius. Next base: position 12,624,504 of record NC_052064.1, read on the forward strand.
GAGAACAGACGTAAGAACCAGGAATATTTTTCTGATCTTCAGGGTGGGGAAAATCAAGGCGCTTATGTTTATAAGCTGTTGTGATAGGCTGGGCTTGGTGACTTTCTGGATAGTCAAACTTGGAGCTTCATTAAAAAGGCTCTATACTTCAGAGGAAGGAACCCCAAACCCCTTCTTGTTTACTTATTTCCATCCATAGCTACTGGCGTATAACTCCCATCGTCCTTGTTTTTCCCAAGTGATTAGAACAATAAGGTTAATGTTATTTGGCCTTTTGTCCTTGGCTCCTGAAGCAGCTCTGGAACAGCTTCAGAGCAACAAAGATGAAAGGCTGGACTTCTAACACGGGGCACCGGGAGTCTCAGAAACAGAGCGAGCATCCCTGTCCCTGTCGTCTGTCTCTCTATCTCTCTATCCTTCCCTCCCTCCCTTACGTCCCAGTCTCCCTCCCTTTCACCCTATTCATCTGTTAAAGACTAGAACTTCTCTTCCTTAAAGCGGGGCCACAGAAGCTAGAGTTATACCTTAACCTCCCTTTGCCTTTTCCCTTAGAACTGGCCTCTGAGTAGTTCCCTGACCTGAAACATCCTATTTCGGATGAAGGCTTTCTCATACCTGGGAGGAAGGCATGCGTCACTGAGCCGTAAAGGAGGTAGACAGCACAGGAATTCAACTGAGTTAGACACACAGCTGCTGTCTACTGCAGACTTACACGCTTGCTTGCTGACGGAGGGAAATCCCTACATTTCCAGGTCACCAGAAGTGATCTGGGTTGTGACTGTGTGGTAAGGGAGCGTGTTTTTCTGTGTGTCTTTCAAGCTGCAAAATGAGGGAGGATCTCAAAAAAAAGAGAGATAATAAAGGAGAGGGAACGATTGCAGGAACAAAGACATTAACAGAGGAGAGAGGATGAGATGTAGCTCACATGTCAAAGGGCTGGAATCACAGGGGAAACAGTTCATTAGCCATACTAAGAGGAGCAAGGAAGCAGAGAACTTGGGATTCTAAGGCTAGGAAGGGATGCTTAATAGCATATGTTATCAGACAACGTCTGACTGAGTAACCCTGTCGTGGAAAAGCAACTCTCCAGGAGCTAATATTTAAAGAAAAGAATGATATTTTTATAAAACAAGAATATAGATTTATGTTTATAGATACTTATATTATTTAGACAAATTTATCTAATACATATATTTATTGAGATAAGTTATTTATATTTACAGGCAATTATACAAAATAATATAAATATAGAAAATAATCATATTTAAAGAAAAGGTGCTGACATCATTCTTATTAAAAGTAAAAACCGAGCCGGGCGGTGGTGGCGCACGCCTTTAATCCCAGCACTCGGGAGGCAGAGGCAGGCGGATCTCTGTGAGTTCGAGACCAGCCTGGTCTACAAGAGCTAGTTCCAGGACAGGCTCCAAAGCCACAGAGAAACCCTGTCTCGAAAAACCAAAAAAAAAAAAAAAAAAAAAAAGTAAAAACCGAGATAGCTCAGTGGATAAAGGCACTTGCTATGGCATGGAAAACCACACACATACACACACACGCACACACACCCAGACACACATGCACACACGCACGCATACCACATAACATGTACGCATGCATACACAAAAATGTAAAGTGATTTTTGAAAATAAGTGCAAAACCCACAAAAGTCATGTGTGGTGACAAAGCCTATAACCACGACTTGGGGGCTGAGGCAGGGAGATTCTGAGTTGAGACCAGCCTAGGCTACACAGTAAGCTCTAGGCTACCCTTGTTACATAATGAGACTCTCTCTTGGAAAAAAAAAGATGGAGAAACTGCGAGACGAAAGGGAAAATAGTAAAACTGAAGGCACCATAAAAGAAAAGCGATTACTACCTACTAGAAGTTTCAGTGTAGAATATACTCAAGAAAAATATACTTTTTCCTGTCCTGATATATAGTCCAGGTTGGCCCTGAATTTGAGACCATCCTGCCTTGGTCATCCACATGCTGGGACCCTAGGTCTACTCACTCTACTCAGTGAAAAAAATGATTAACGTTATATCAGATAGCAGTTTGTTAAACGCAACTATTTTCTCACTGGTATGTAACTGGAAACACTGATTTAAGTACATAATATATTTTAAGACGTTTTCTATTTACTTATTTCATATTGTAGCTTCATAAAGATATATCTCTATTTCAAGGAAGGCATTTCATTTGACATTGTACAATATTCAGTTTTAAGCCAGGCAGTGGTGGTGCATGCTTTTAATCCCAGCACTAGGAAAGTAGTGGCAGGCAGACCTCTGTGAGTTCGAGGCCAGGCAGGGATACAAAGTGAGTTCTAGGACAGCCAGAGCTGTTACACAGAAAAATCCTGTCTCAGAAAAACAAATCAACTTTACTAGCATCAAAACAATATGACAAAAATTCTTCTTATAGAATTGGTCACACTTTTAATACTTATTTGGAAAGAGTAAACAGAGGCATGCTCATATATAGCTGATATATGAAATGGAATAAACTCTCTGAAGGGCAATTTTATAGTGCATTTGGAAAACTTTAATAATACACATGCTAATTATCCCAGGAATTCCTTCATTGGCAATTCTTTAAATGTTAAGAGAAAAATCCTGGTTCTGTATAAAATGGTAAAAATTTTATAAGCATGTTGCTATATAACTGGAAGCAGTAATTAATAAACAATCAAACTCTAAAAGCCCATCAGGTAAACATAACTACTAAAATGTTTGCAGTTTAGTAAACGATGCTACAGAAGGACAGTTCAGGACATGTGAAATGGCTCTTCTATGGCTGTAACAGAAGAGAACAGTATGTCTGTGTGTCGTTTGTATCTTTATTAAAGAAAACGTGTCTGTGTCTGGAGAGGACCGGAAGTGCTTCAAACAGCTGTTTCTTGAGGGCAGATAACTCGTGACAGAATCATTCTTTCTGCCTTTCTGTGTTTTAATTTTTTTCAGTGGATATGTCTCACTCTAACTTAAAAGCGGTAATATGGAGAGGGAGAGACTCTCACGGTTACAGCTCCAATGTGAAGTGTCCAACACAAGCACCAGTGTTAGGCTCTTGGCGTGCAGCGGGGGGGGGGGGGGACTGCTGCCCCAGGAGGCAGGCACCCCAGGAGGGGGCAGAGCTGCTAGAAGGGGTTCCTGAGAGCATGTTTATGGAGATTATACCTCTTCTGCCTCTTCTCTGCCTTTTGGTGGGAGGTGGCTCTGCCACCTAATTCTGTTACCATGAGCTTGTACCCAAGAGTATGACACCAAATGACCACAGGCCGGACCTCTGCAACTGAGAGCCACACCCATCTTTCCTCCTTTGCTTGGGCCAGATATTTAGCCATAAAAACAAGGAAGTAACTAATGCATACGTCCTTGAAACATTAAGATCCTTGGGCTAATACTGGGGAAATATCTCTTCTACTGTGAGGAGGTGCTGGGAGCACAAGGCATGTATGTGTGAAACTCAGAAAAGCCACACTGACACTTTTAGGAGCAGACACTTCCAAGAACAGGAAAAGAGGGAGGAGCCGTATAGAAGGTGCTTGGCAGCAGCAGTGGCCAGGGGCTCTGGAGGTGCCTCCTGCCAGGAAAAGATAAAACAGCCGTGCATGCGTGGGGCATTTTAAAGGGATTGCCTGTTGTTACGTGAGTAATCTGATGGCCAGGGACCCTCTGTGAACTGCATCTTCAGGAAACTCTGAGCAAATCGGGACCATACACTAAAACCAGGCCTGCGGAGTACTTCTAGTCTAAGGGGAAGAAACTGAGTAAGAACCAGCTGGAAAAAGCGTGGTTGGAAGCAGAGTCTGCAGGGGAATACAGACTCAGATTCCAAGCATGTACCGGCAGGCACACGGAAGGACCTCCCAAGGGTGGGGCAACAATCACAACCATACCCATGAACCCAGAACCAGCATCTATGACTCAGCCTTACACAGGACAACCCTGAGGTGGGGCTGGCAGGCTCAACTGTGCTCCTAGCACAGCGCCCAGAGGTGTGACCAGCATCTGTGACTTGACCTGTGAAGAGACCAGGTCACTGGTTGCCGGAATCTGAAATTCGGTCTTGAGAAGGCAGGGGGATGTGACAGGCATCTGGGAGCCCGGGAAGGAAAACTGAGAGATGTAAAATTAAAACCAATGGACAGGCTACATCGCATTCACACCCTACGGCCCCGCAGCCCCAGCGCGCTCTGTCTCCCCGTCAGTTATTCTCCCTTTCTGAACTCAGGTACCAGCTAATGGCAGTCAATGGCCGTACTCTATTCCCTCCCTCTTCTGTTTGTCCTCTCTGCCTCTATCCTTTCCCCCTTCTTTTTGCTTTCTCTTTTATTCCTTTCCCTCCTATTCTTTCCTTCCCCCTTCCCTCTTTCCTCCTGATTGGCTTTCTCCAAGGACGGGGAGACAGCCTGTGTTTCTGGGGTCTCTGTTAGCTGGAACTGACTGCTATCTCCATTTCTCTTTTCGTCCCTCCTTACCACAGTCTCCACCGCTGCTCCTTCCAGGGACTTCCCTCACCTATCTTTCTACTCTCACTGAACACTCACAATCTGTCCTGCTGTCCCGAATACCAGTCTAGCAGAGGAAATTACGCCTCAGCACAGCTATGCCACGGACACTGATAACACTTCCACTAAAATGTAATTAAAAACATTCAGCTGGACCACGTTTCTGCTGCTGTGAGAAACATCATGGCCAGAAACAACCTCAGAAGGAAGTTTATTTGGCTTGTAGCTCCACAAAGGGTCCACGGTGACAGGGGCAGTGTGGCAGGAGATGCTGGAGATGGAAGCAGAGAGTACATCTTCAGTCACAAACAAAACTGGATAAGGGACAAGGCCGTAAGTTCTCGAAGCCCCATGTCTTAGGGTTTTGTTGCTGTGAAGAGACACCATGACCATGGTAACTTTTATAAAGGAAAACATTTAATTGGGGGCTGGCTTACAGCTCAGAGGTTTAGTCCACTGTCATCATGGCAGGAAGCATGGTGGCATGCAGGCAGAGTAGGTGCTGGAGAGGTAGCTGAGAGTTCTATATCCGGATTGGCAGGCAGCAGGAAGAGACAGTGAGCCACTGGGCCTGGCTTGAGCTTTGAAACCTTAAAACCCAATCCCAGTGACACACTTCCTTTAACAAGGCTACACCTCCAATAATTCTTTGAGTCTAGGGGGCCCACTTTCATTCAAACCACCCTCTACGTTAGCAATGTACTTCCCCCAGAAAGGCTCTATCTTTCTGGGGTTCCATACGCCCTTCCCAGAAAACCCCCAGGACTGCCAACTAGTAACCAAGTGTCCAGATACATGAGCCTAAAGGAGCAGATCTCATCTAAACCACCACACTCCACTTCTTAGACCCATAGGCTCACAGTCATATCATAGTGCAAAATGCATTTAGTTCAACTTTAAAAGGCTCTACAGTCTTTGACAGTCTCCACATTTCAAAGTCCAAGGCCTCTTCTTTGACCCAAAGTAATCTCTTACATGGCCCCATTAAATTAAAAAAAAAAAGAAATTATATGCTTCCATCATACAGCGGCACAGAACATGTTTCCATTCCAAAGGCATGAGGGCCCAAATGAGGGAAAACTGAGCAGAGGACGAGCAAAACACAGCAGGAGGAATATTAAACACTGAAGGTCTATGTCTTCTGTCAAAGGGATTACACGGCACAGCCCCTCCAGCTTTGCTGATTACAGCAGACATCTCTCTGCTGGCCTGGTTCCACTCTGTATGCAGCTCTCCTTGGTAGACATCTCACAGTTCAGGTATGTCCAAAATACCGGGGTCTCCACTGAAACCCAGCACAATGATATCTTGGGATGTTCTTCTGACAGTGGCGCTAGCACCGCCACACACTGCTTGGCTCAGTGCTCTCTGAAGCCATTCGGAAAGAAATCAGAGCCCCTCACTCTTGCATCGCCTTGACGATGACACTGCGAAGCTCAGGTGCCAGCTCGGGATGGACTCTCACCCCGGGCCGTTTTAGCAGCAGCCCCTTTAGGTTGAAACAATTGCTGTCTAGGAACAAGAAACACTGTAGGCTTTCTCTTTTCACAGTCTGGAAGCTTAGCTAGGCAGTGCAGAGGAGGTGGCTGCGGTTTAATGGGATTACCTCCTGAATTAAAGCCTCTCTTCCAGCACGTGCCTTTGCTACAACATAAAGCTTCCTGGAGCTCCTTTTCACTTCAGGCGGTGTGTTTTGTATTTCTTTCTGCCCCCTTGCTCTTTTTCACTGCAGAGCTGAGTGACAGCCATACCACTGACTCGGTGTTACCTGCCCTTGAAATAGCCTCCACTGAAAGCTACTCCGTAACTTTTATATTTAGCCTCAAGCAGTTCTTAGGACAAGGGGGATGACAGCCCGATTGCTGGCTGACTTTCACACAGACGGACTAAGCACAGTTGCTAATTGAAACCTTGCTCCCCTGTCAAGAGTCCGATTTCTGCATTCCGCGTTTCTCTCGGCATTTGTTTATGGGCTCCCACCAGAATGGCCTACTAGCTCAGTTTGCAGCAGCCAACTGCTTTCCCTTGTCTGAAGTGTCAGTCTTCCATGCTCCTCCAAAAACACTATGGTCAGATTTGTCTCAGCAATAACCCAACTCTCTAGTACTAACTTCTCTGTTAGTTATTTTTTTGCTCTAGTGATAAAATGCCATTACCAGAAGCATCTCACAGAAGTAAGAGTTTGAGTTAGAGAGTCCATAATGGCGAGGAAGACATGGGAGCAGGTGGCCAGAGTAGGAAGCAGAGAGACCATATCTGCAAACATAAATATGAAGCAGAAAGAACTGGAGGCAGGGCAAGGCTATAAACTCTCAAAGCCGTCCCCAGCACATCCTCCTGTGATGTTCCAAGTCTTTTCCTACTAATGCCATCCACTTGGGACCAATTATTCAGATATGCGAGCCTATGTAGGATAGTCCTCATTCAAACCACATGTAGTACAATCCAATCCCAGACGGACAAGTTCATACACCAAAGGACAACAAACATCAAAACTCACATTACTCCAAAAATGGTGACTCCCACAATAAAGGCTTCCAGTGAGAGTCTATTAAATGAAATCCAAAGAATTTAAGAGAATGATTGCAAGTATGTTTAAAGAAATCAAAGAAAAAAATCATAGATTACACAACAGGACCCAAGCAAGTATTATTAAAAGCATGAAAATCAAAATAATCTCTTGCACTCTATGTGACTACAGTGGAATAAAGTATAGTATATACACAGTGGAGAACATACACACCCCCTCTACTCCATCAACATAGGGCCTGGAGTCCTGGATAGAACAGTAAGACAAAAGAGAAAACAAACAAACAAAAAAGGATATAAATAGGAAAGTAAGAAGTTCAAGATATTGATTTGCAGAAGATATTCTGTGATAAGGAACCCTAAAGACTCCACAAGAAAACTCTTTTTGGGGAGCAGGATCTATGTTTATTTCAGTCTATGAAAAACTGAGGTTCAAAGCAAATTCAATCTTGCTTAAGGGAACATGAACAGAAACAGCATCTTAAAAATGCACCAAGCTTATGAAGTCTCAGAAAGTTTGAATTTCCTGTATATACTCCTGTCAAATGAAGTTCCTTCCTGTACACCACTTCTTTTGCAAACTACTCTTCTACTTCCTTTCATTTGACTGAGATCGGCTACGAGACCTAGGGCAGGATTGAGACGGCTTGTGGTTTCTCTCACAAGACAGAGACATTTCTCTTCTGTCTCTAGAAAGTGACCTGCTCCAGCTTCGATTCTTCGCTGAGGTGGGGACTCCTCCTATGCAATTCCATCTTCTTTCCTCACCCTTCCACAGCTCCACTTTTACTGGGCAGCCACCGCGTTCTTCCGTCCCGCCCTCAGCATCCTCCATCAGCGGCATCTCGAGGATCCTCAAATTCAACGAAAGCAAAGCCAGGAGGGCTTCGAGCAACCCCCACACCTCAGAGCCGTCCATAATAGCCAAAAGCCCGTTCTAATTCAGTCTTGCTTGATTGTTTCCAAGATTACCTGCATACACCTAACAACCTAAAGGGCAGGAATCACGAAGCATCTCGAGATCCTGGGTTCGAAAAGCTGAAGCTCAAATCCCAACATTCCGACAAGGCCCTCCGGGATCTGCTCCGCACCTGCTCTCGCTTCCCTGGCTGGCGTCCACGAAACGGTCCACCAGAAAACTCTAAGCTGATAAGAAACTAATGTTGGATTTACCATGTACACCAGATATACCACTCCTGGGCTTTGACATGGACTCCAAGTCAGTGTATCACAAAGGTATCTGCACATCAGTGTTTATTAGGGACTTCTCTGGAAGCAACCTACATGTCCCTCTAACAGTGGGACACATAACAAACACTTGGCACATAAACCCAACTGAATGCTTTTCAGCCATAAAGAAGGACAAAGTCATGTTTGCAAGAAAATTGATCATATTACATGAGTTAAGTCAGCCTGGGAAAGATAAATATGGTGATTCCTAGATTTTATAATGCTATATAATATACATATATATATACACACATACATACACACATATATAAAAGAAGTGAAACTGTCTAGGGAAACAAAGGAGACTAAGGAGAAGGGGAAGAGTGGGGAAAAAGGAAGGGATATGGGTGTGGAAGAAAGTTCCATATCAACATATAATGCAGAATTATATAGCAATTTTTAAAAACAATTAGGAACTTTACAGAATAAAAAATGTATCTACCATGTTAATGAGGCAATTCCAATGCCAATCTGTGGATTCTTGATAACAATTAACATAGTTTAAATATTTTTTAAGTGCGACTTCTATGGTCAGAATTGCTATCTGGTTCCTGACTAAATTTTCCTCCTCGTTTTATTATCCTTTATACAAGCTGCTAAGAATTCTTTAGTAGTATACAAACAGGCTAGACACACATGTTCCAATGATCAGTGCATAAAAAGAAGATACCACATAAAAATTCAGACAGGCAATAACTCGACAATTGAGAATATCATATCTGTAATATGAAAATCATCCTGAATGCACTGGTTGAGAAGGTCATCTTTCAAAACCACTGTGATAACTACTATAGACTCTTCTATATGAGAGAATAGAGTTAGCAGTTACATTTATCCTTATGTTTTCATTAAGCCATTTTCTAAAGCAGTAAAAATAGCCTTTCCCGCTCACATCTTGACAACTGACTTCTAATGCAGATGGCATCTTACTCTTCAGGTCTTTCAGGGTGAGGGTGATCACAACTAGCTGGCTGTGTGTTGTGTATCAATTTCCTTTGAATCAAAACATCTCCTGGGGGATGAGTCTCAGCAAGCTCATGAAAGTTACCAGGCTCCAGAAGCTCAGAAGTTCCTCAATTCACAAACCGTCTCCTGGGCTACACAGACAGTGAATACCACTGTGGGAGGGAGATTCTTTCCCTGGGGCTCAAGGGGTGCATATCTTTCTGAGTAGTTACCATAAGGGCGTGGCCGTTTCTGTGGTGCAGCCGCCTTTTATTCACCCTTTCCCTGTAAGGAACCCCTCCTGAATGCTCATGGAATTAACCCCAAAGAACGCAGAGGTTGCTCTCATCTGTCACCACCCAGAAAAAGCCACGAATATTTTTACTTGAATGCTTGAAATCTTTTATTAGATGGCAGTTTTCTTGGAGTCAGGGGCTGTACTTTCAGAAGTTTCTAGTGTTCTACACACACACACACACACACACACTTGGCACTTAAAAAATGTGTTTCTAAGATGGGAATAGTGGCATGTGCCTTTAATCCCAGTACTCAGGAAGCAGAGGCTGGTGGATCTCTTTGAGTTAGAGGCCAGCGTAGCCTACACAGCGAGTTCCAGAACAGCCAGGGATAGAGAGAGAGAGACAGAGACAGAGACAGAGAGACAGAGACAGAGAGACAGAGAGATTGATTTTCCTAGATTAGGTATGCATCAAATATATCTTGAATGATTATGTATCTATATTACATGTATACAGAATTTACAGAGTACCTTATAACTATGGCCTGGTTACAGTATTTAAGTATAATAGAATTTTATGCTATTCACAAGGTAATTTTTTTCAGGAAAACACAAAAAATACCTACAGATTTCAGCTAATTAATTTTCAATAAGGTTATAAAAATCTAGACTTCTTATACAATATTGTTACACAGACTAGCAGCGGTATTAATTGCTAGACATTTTTTAGAAGTGTACAGTTTAAGGGTCAGTAGACTTGTCACTGAATTTACCTAAAATAAGTGAAATTTTACAGCAAAAAGATGGTAAAATTTATTGCTACAAAATGGAACCCAATCTAATGAATTATAGTTCTGAAATTTCAATGGCTTATTTCGGAGCATGTATAGTTATTCTTTTACAATGACTTTAGCAATATAAATAGATGTTTTTATACAAGCAGCATACTGAAATTAATATAAGACTATATTTTCATAAATATTGGAAGTGCAGTTGGAGGAAGAACTCACTAATAATCTCTCAACGTCTTCCCACCCCTGTATGTGTGTGTTGGAGGCCAGAGGTCAGAGGTCAACTTTGGGTGTCTTTTTGTATTGCTCTCGATGGTACTTTTTGAGACGAAGTCTCTATTGATTCTCCAGCTCAAGTTCACCTGCACTGCCTGGCCATGAATTCTGGAGAACCACCTGTCTTTGATTGCCAGGAACTAGGATTACGTACCCATTCCACCATAGCTATCTCTTACATGAGTTTTGGTGATGTCAACTGGACTTCATGCTTGTAAAGCAAACATTTTATCCACTGAGCCATCTCCTTAGTTCTAACTAGTAATTTCTGATAAGAAACAAATGTTACATACAAAGTTTAAGTCAGATAAAAATTGTTCAAAGTATTAAGTTACAATTAAGATTTCAACAACATAATTCAAAATGGCAAGTACCTTTGCTCAAACTTCAAATATGGTGTATAGTCTATTACAGCAGGGAAGGTGCCATCCAATCCTTCTCCCTTTAGGCAGAAGCTAAGAAAGCAGACAATAAATATTCATATTAGTACATAAATATTGAAGTTCCAACTGCACAGGAATGTCTTTGTTCATAATATAATTGTTACTTGCTACAAATAAGTAATTTAAATATTTAATTTTCGGTATTAATGACAAGCATTATATGACAGGTTAATTAATATATTATTAGAAAATGTTTCCTAAAGTAACAATAAAATTTACTGAGAAATCAAGGTCTTAATCATTGTTCTACTGCTGTGAAGAGACACTATGACCACAGAAACTCTTACAAAAGAGAGCATTTGATCGGCGGCTTTGCTTACTGTTTCGGAGGCTTAGTCCATTATCATCACCGGAGCAAGTACGGCAGCAGGCAGGTGCGCTGCTGAGGAAGTAGCTGAGAGCTACATCCTGATCCACAACCAGAGAGAGCCGGTCCTGGCATGGGCTTTTGATACCCCAGAGTCCAATCCCAGTGTCACACCCCCTATTCCAACCACACCTCCTAATCCATGTGATCCTGTCAAACAGATCAACTGGTGACTAAGCATTCAAATATGAGTCTACGGAGACCCCTATTCTTCAAAACTCCACACAATCGAAACTTTATTACACTATTTGCCAATATGTAGATTTTTATTGGTCATTCAAAATATCACTAGAGAATGAGAAAGAAGATTTGCTTTCCATGTTTAAATACAAATTCTCAGGTGACACTATCTCCTAGAAAGGTCTGTTTGATTAGCAAAGAAGAATAAATGAACAAGTTTAGATCTTAGACCTCCAAGAGGTGCTGGAAATCCTCTACTCTCTAAATAGCTTCTTCTGAGACCCTAAGGTCATAGAAATGGTTAAGCAGTATGCCCAGGGGCATGCTATGATGCTCACAATGCCAATAAAGGAAATCTAAATCTCCCGACCCCTAATCCAGATCTCCACTCTTGTATAACACATACAGAAAGGTAAGAAGGTGTCTGGCTGATGATAACTATTGTTAAAAACACATCTTCTAGAGTTGGGTGCAGTGATGCATACCAGTTATCCCAGTTTTAAACAAACATTGCTCAAAACAACTAAAACAACAGCAGCAAAAAATCACATCCTCCAAAAATAGAAATGCAGAAACATTTATAAAAAAATTAAACTGGTATTTCAGAGAAAAAAAATCACCTGTGAACTCTCACCTTCTGATTTTGTTCCTAAGTTTGACTGCCAAAATATTCATTTAAATATACGTATACAAAAAGCATGCATTTACTTTTCCAGGCTCAAAATATGGACAAAATTAAAGTAGCGCCACTTCACACACGTGTGCCTCCATTTTCACACACGTGTGCCTCCATTTTCACACACGTGTGCCTCCAATTTCACACACGTGTGCCTCCATTTTCACACACGTGTGCCCCCATTTTCACACACGTGTGCCCCCATTTTCACACACGTGTGCCCCCATTTTCACACACGTGTGCCTCTATTTTCACACACGTGTGCCTCCATTTTCACACACATGTGCCTCCATTTTCACACACGTGTGCCCCCATTTTCACACACGTGTGCCCCCATTTTCACACACATCACTAGCATATGGTTTCACTCCACCACACCATGTCAGTGAGATGCTTCTGCAGTTGAAGACACTTACTGTCAAAGTCTGGTGACTGTAGTTCAATCCCTAATGGTTGTTTTGAACACTTGTTTCCCCGCTGATGGCACGGTTTGAGATGAAGGAATTATGTCAGTGAGGGAGGGGCTTGACGGTTCACTGCTGGCCCTCCCCAGCCCCGGCTATTCTCACTCTGCTCTCTGAAGCAGGGGCACAATGTGGTCTCCCGTTTCCTGCTTCTGTCACTATGCCATCCCTGCTGGCTGTCATGTCTTCTGTGTCATGACTGATTTTATTCCTCTGAAACAACAGACTCCTTCCTTACACCGTCCACGTCAGGACAGTTTATCACAGCCACAGAGAAGAAGCTAACAGATACATGGTACCAGAAATGGGCCATTATTCTGAAAAACCCGACCATGTTGTATTAGACCGTTATTATGTAGAAGGAATGCGGAATATTTTGGATATTTGGGCTGGAAAAGCCATTGAATGTTGTAAGCAGAGCTTAATAAGCCACTTTGATGGAACCTTAGAAGGCAGCAGTAATAGAACCTGGTAACAGCAACCCAGAGACACCTGGACAGTGAAAGCCAGCTAATGAGGTTCCCACGAGGAACAAAGATTCTATCACGAATGCAATTTTTGGGCAAAGAATCTGGATGCATTTAGCTCATAGTCTGAGAATTTATGTGAGATCAAATTTAAAAGCAATGGACTAATTTCCTTGGCAGTAGACATTTCAAGACAGCATAACATTTAGTGGAGTGGCACAGTTATCACTGATTTCTACAAGGAAAAGGAACACGAGTTAGAAAGTGGGCAGTGTACAGTCTGGAGAGCAAAAGGGCATTAGGAAGCTACGGTTACAGTCAAGGCGGGTGCTAAGAAAAGACTCCAATTCCTATAGAGATTCTTGCCACGAAGGAGAAGCCTTCTGCTCTGCACCAGAGCAACAGGAAAGGTACCCTGAGGGGAGACCCCAGTATCAAAGGCCCCAGGTTTTTAAAGGAGAGAGCGGGATAGTTTTCTTGTTTGTGGAGAGTGACTGCAGAGAGAACATTTTCACCAGGTTTAGCACACTGAAACCGCTACAACTGGGCTCCAAGGAGACCAGGCTCCCCCCAAGCTGGACGCAGAATTTGGCAGTGAGGCTAGTTTAGTGGCATAAAAGATGCACATGTGAGTGGATCAGGGGCGCTTCTTCCAGGAATTCAGAAAACTGCTGATGGCAGGCATGTGTGACTGCGCCAGGCTGGAGTACCTACAAAGAAGCCCTCTGAGGCCACTGCATGAAGCTGTGGAGGTGAAAGCAGAGTTAGAGTGTAGATTCCAAGATGCTGGAGATGTCAGGGCCATGAAATATATTTCTTAGGAGGGCTGCACACCAGGCGTGAAAACAGCTAAAGAGAGTGGCATATATTGTAGACTGCAAGGTGGATGGAAGGATGGATCCATCTATACCCTTTGAAACTAAAGCCACAGACATGGAACTAAGGATTTGGTGTTTGCCTTGCTGCAGTTCCTGCTCTAGTCTAACCTCAGTATGCTTGCATTCTTCCTTTTCAGAGTGGGTGTAGTGATATTTCATTTGTGTTTTAATAAATAAATAAAGCTTGCCTGAAGTTCAGAGACTAAAACAGCCGCACTGGTCAGTCTTAAGACCAGCAGCAGTGATGACACATACAACTTTAATCCCAGCAGCTACACTAGTTGCCATAGAAATATACCAGTAGTGGTACATGCCTTTAATCGTAGCACTAGAGGAATGTAAAATGGGAGGAGACACACAGTCTCATTCTGAGATTCCGGGAGGCAGGATTGCCATATCAGACTGAGGTAGAGGTAAGAGCCAGTGGCTGGTTGATTTGCTTTTCTGACCTTCAGGTTGAACATCAATTTCTGTCTATGGGTCTTTATTAATTGTGCTACAAATGGGAATGTACCATTGTATTGTGCAAGTATGTAATTTTTTTGTTTTGGTTTTTGAGACATGGGTTCTCTGTGTAACAGCCCTGGCTGTCGTGGAACTTGCTCTTGTAGACCAGGCTGGTCTCAAACTCACAGAGTTCGCTTGCCTCTCCCTCCTGAATGCTGGTATTAAAGGAGTGGCCATCACCACCCGGTTGTAATTTATTTTTTATTCAACAGTGGTTCACAGTCAAAAGACACTTCAACCTTGAGACTTCTGAACAGTGGCAGGACTCTTAAAGTCTGTGGGGACTTTAAAAGTTAGACTCTATGTATTTTGTACCATGACACGGCCCTGAGAATATTGTTGTCAGGGGTGAAATACTGCGATCTAAATATGAAATAAAACTTTTAAAAGAAAAAAAAACCCAAACACATAAAAGATAGACTTATAGGACTAAGATGACAGGACACCTATATGAAGAGTGAACGACTCTCAAGGGTTAAAAGACAATCTTCAGGCTGGCAAGACAACTCAGTGAGTAAAGGTCACCATCAATCTTGATGATGGGAATGCAGTCCTCAGGACCCCCACGGTAGGAGAGGCAAGCACCCCGTCCTGTTCCCCACATTCACATGTGCCCCCACAATGCACACATACATTAAATAACTGCAATAAAAGCTTCAAGTATTTAGACTTTATGATGTTCATCCTAAAAATTAAGCTATTACTTGCTTATTAAATTATAAATAGGGGAAATCCAGAACCTATGAAGTGATAAATATTTTGAAGAGAAAGTAAGTTACTAGAAAAAAAAAACCTCAATGAAAATTATAGGTGTCTATTTAAAGTCAAAATCTCAAAATCATTTCAGTCTCATTACTATTCTTGAACTGTTCATAAAATATTCTTCCTTTATTCTTATCTTTGAGTTTTCTTACAGACAACTTTTTACTTTTAATACAACATACAATTCGAGATAAATGCAAAATGATGCTTTCAGAATCTTGAAAGTAACTAACCACAACCATTTTTAGCATTTGTTATCAGTCTGGGACTGGTTCATCTTACTGAGAACCAAAAGAAAAATGAACAATATTGTATACTCCAAATTAATGCTAATGATACAAGATGTATTAGGTACCCAAGACATCCTCCCAGAATTTTGTCTATCTAGACTTGGGAAAGGAAGACTCTTGCTTACTTTAAATCTGCTTTGAATCTACTTCTTTACATTTTATAGCAGTAGCTGAAAATACCAAGAGCGAGATACAGAAATCTCCCTCCCTGTCAGTGGAGTCCTGCTGCAGCCCATACAGGCTACTCTTCCTTTCACTTGTCCTAAGAGAGTAGGCCTGCTAAGTTAGAAACACCTCACTTTCTTTCTTCTAGGACATCGGGAAAACTGGTCGTTCTGGAAGCAACAAAAACCCGATACCAAAGTCTAACCGTGCTTTATTTAGCAAACCAAAAGAAAAATCATGAGTAGAAACTGTTAGGTATAATCACTTAAAAACCGAACTCATTTTATTGAACACTGAGTACCTGAAGTCGATGGCATTGAGCCCAAGCAGCATGCCAGCAAGCATATTTGCTTCTTCACCCAAGACGATGGCTCCATCTTCATAAAACCTCCTGGAAAAGAATGCAGTGAATACATGTGGATTAAAAACAAACTCAGGTTTGGCCTGCAGAAATCACAGTCAAGAGTAAAACAGGAAGTGCTCAATTTTGTTGAATGCATATTTTAATGTTTAATGCCTATTGACCACTGCAGTCTCAAAGATATTCAGAGCCTCAATAAAAATAACAAAGAACATCCAAACTCATTATTCTAAATAAAATCAATATTCCTAAATGTTTTTTCACTCTCTCTGAAAAAGAATCTCTAAAGTAATAATCTCAATGGACCTTAGATGCCCAGAAATTTCCTTAATATAAAGTCATGTAAATGTCAAGTGAGAGGCAGCAAATTCAGGTTCAATTCTTGGTCTGTTTCCAAAACTGTGTAGACATTAGTTGTTTATGTGCAGGAAGAATTTTTGTCTTTCTGTAACTCTAAGTGTTACTAACCAAGTTTACGACTTAGAAAGCACAGTGTTTGGTAATCACACTAACACTGCTGTGAGACTGGAGCAGATGGTCATCACGATGTCGTATGTGAAAGAAACATTCTCTAACAAAACTGTGAGTGTAATTCTGCCTCTGCTCAGGCCTATAAGCCATCCTGTTCTGGCTAATGCTCGTTCAAAGTTTCCTTTGAAAATATTAAGGAATGTACCAGCTAATAAAGATCAAGACAATTTGCTGAATTTCGTATTTATGAGCTGCTAAGTAGGTATCTCAGTACTCTAAATTCTTTCTACTAAATCACACAACTTCTTTTAAAACAAAAATATTTAAAAAATTTTTAAACCATGTTATAGTTCATAAGAAAGTTCTGATTAATAAAAAGCAAGAAGAGGAAAACGAGAGCCACCCATTCACTCTCTGACAGGTGTATACCTACAAACACACACAGGAGACAAGGCTGGAACAAATGGTATCTCTGCACCTTCTGAGAATTGCTCTCACTGATTATATTAAAGGAATAAAGTAAAACTTCTAGTCTAACAAAGATTGGTGATTTTTCTCTAAGTTCCATGAAAAGTGTTTCACAAAAGAGACATTTAGATAAGAACATGTATCTGATTTTGATCCCACTTCTGTCTTGTGTGGGATCAAAGACATGAGAAGAACTCTACTCCTAATGCTTCTTCTCTTAAAACAATTCCTAAAAGACTGACTGGTGTAGGAGGGTCTTCTGTCTATGTGTTACTTTCATTGGTTGATAAAGAAACTGCCTTGGCTTTTTGATAGGACAGAATTTAGATAGGTGGAGTAGATGGAACAGAATGCTGGGAGAAAGAAGCAGAGTCAGGCAGAGGCCATGGCTCTCCTCTCCGAGATGGACGCCATCCGGGTAAGCCACAGTCAAGTGGCAATACAGATTATTAGAAATGGGTTGAATCAATATATAAGAGCTAGCCAATAAGAGGTTAGAACTAATGGGCCAGGCAGTGTTTAAATGAATACAGTTTCTGTTACGTGGATCCAGTTCACCACGCTGAGGCGCCAATTGTAGTGATGAGGTGAGCAGACCTGCTTTTTGTCCCACCCGGCCCGGCTCCCACAAGGCTAGCTTAGCCCCGGAAATAATAACACAGAAACTGTTTATTTTTTGTCTTATTTACTTTCTCTTTTTCTTTTCTTTTTTTAAGTCTGCTTATCTATTTCAATCTTAGTTTGGTTGTTTTTCCTGTTTCTTGCTTTTTTTTTTGGTTATTGTTTTTGGGAGTGGGGCATGTGTGGGGGAGCAAACAAGAGGTTGAGTGGGCAGGGAGGTGGGGAGGATCTTGGAAAGACTTGCAGAGGGCAAAGAATACTGTCTAAAATAAAGCCGGGCGATGGTGGCACACGCCTTTAATCCCAGCACTCGGGAGGCAGAGGCAGGCAGATCTCTGAGTTTGAGGCCAGCCTGGTCTACAAGAGCTAGTTCCAGGACAGGCTCTAGACACTACAGGGAAACCCTGTCTCGAAAAACCAAAAAAAAAAAAATAATTTCTAAGTAAATTGTTTTAAAGAACTATCAGATAAAATCCATAAAACTGCACAAATGGATGCATACTTCTAGGTATATAGGCTATACTGAAATTTTTAGCACTTCCTAATGCTTCTAGAACATTTTATCCTTAAGTTTGTTAATATATAAGCACTATATTGCTGTTTTAATTGTGTTTTCTTTCTCAGTATTACAGATTGCATCTAGGGTGTTGCATATACTAAGATATTTCTCTTCTTGTGGGGCATACTCCAAGCAACTTTACTCTATTATGAAAATGTATAATGCCAAATAATATAACCATCAACAATACAAAGCAGCATTGTCAACTAGGCAGCGAAATACTCTAGAGGGTATCACTCTGCTGTATTTCACTGGATATACTGGTAGTAACTTTGGAATGAAAATAATGAAAGAACAGGTACAAGGAACAGCAATCCACTGTATTTTCTCCATTTATGAAAGGAACCCAAGTATACAACAAAGACACCAGCATATCCCATTTATATTGTACTATCATGATAACCAAGATATGGGACCAGCCTAGATTTCCACCAACAGAGATGAAGAAAATTCTTTCTCTCCCCACACACAATGTCCTAAACTTGACATAACCTGTAGTCATCTGACAGTCTCACTGCAGGACTGCCTGAAACAGACTAGCCTATGACCATGTCTATGGCATCTGTGCTGGTTATTAATTGATGCAGGAGGGCCCTGCCTACTCTGGGTGTCATAATCTATAGGGAAATAGTACTGGGCTGTAGGAGAAAGCCAGCTAATCATGAGCCTATGGTTGAGCAACCACCAAGCAGTGTTCCTCCAGGGGTTTTGTTTCAAGTTTCTCCTTGAGTTCTTGCCTCAACTTCCTTAAACAATAGAGTGTGACTGGGAGTGTGAGCCAAAGAGCCCCCCCCCCTGCCTTTGGTCACACTGTTTATTACAGCAACAGAAAGAAAGTTAGAACCCATGGCTTTATTTGAACAAAATTATGTTTATTTGACCTTGGACTTAACATAGTGAAGGGAACCCTGATGGCTCTTTGGCTTGGAATGGGAGGGAGTGGGGGTATGGGTGGAAGGGAAGGGAGGGGAGGGGGGGGGAGGACGGGAGGAGATGGAAATTTTTAATAAAAAAAATGAGGAAAAAATGAGAAGAATTGAGTATTATTGTGCTAAGTCTGATTCAAACACTGCAATTTCTCTCTTATATACATTTCTCTCATACATATGCATGTTCTTCATGTATGTATGTCTATATGGGAGAGACATGAAGCATAAAGGAGACTATTTGGAAGGGAGAACACAAAAATGGTAATCGAGAGGTGAACATGAGCAAAGTACAATGACATACATGTATGGATGTATGTCATTTCAATGTACTAGAACTATTCTTTTGTCCTCTAAAATATTAATGAACTTTTAAAAGATTAACAGAAACCATTAATTTTGCTAGCTACCAATATTCTTAAAGTTCATCATCATCTGTTTATGAAAACCACAGTTTCACAGAGATGAGAATACGTGAGTGGGTGTCCCATCATCATATGTATATGAAGACCACAGAGAACAGAGGTGTTTCACAGATATGAGAACACGTGAGTGGGTGCCCCATCATCGTCTGTATATGAAGACCACAGAGAACAGAGGTGTTTCACAGAGATGTGAACACGTGAGTGGGTGCCCTTGCTGTGTTTTCCAGTAGTCAGGAAAGACAGTGGATTCTCAGCATCATTCACCACAGCAGAGATCGCAGCGCAAAAATATCAAAATAGCACTCAAAGATCTCGCTCACATGTGAGCAGGCCAACACCATTTTAATAAATACCCAGTTGGTGTGGCCTCCCGTACTACCTGAGACATGGGTCTGAGGGTAATCTGAGAGGATCTCTTTATAGTACACCCTGTCAGTAGATGGACAAGAACCCAACAACACAAGGAAGCATTTTTTAAAATTCCTGCCACAATTTCAGTATCATAGTCCTTTCAATTTGTATTTTCTGAGACTTCCTATCATTTGTAAAGTCCCCTAGAATGGAATCCACATTTTTACAAAAAGGTTGAAAAAAAAAAAAAAAAGCTGGAGTTGTCTGGTAAGCTAGGCTCAGTCATTAACATGCCATGTTATAAGTTCTATAGCCATCTTTACCATGAAATCTTTCCATTCCGACAGGAGAATCTACCCGTGTATCCTTTTCCTCAAGTGGGTCAAAGTGTATCTGGGTGTTGCCACCACCTCCATTTCCTGGTGCTGCTTGTGTCTGCTCTGCTGTATTTGTTTTTCCTGCACTAGTTTTTTTCTCTTGCTGTAGTCCAGACCTGGTCTTTCCTGAATAGCCCCTCTGACTTCCCCTTCTGCATACTGTCCTGATGAGGCAGTTTCTGCAGACCGGTGTCTACATATTTGCAGACTCTACCCACCCCATCCATGTTTTTATCTAACCATTGTAACGTAAAACACATTTTGCTTGATTTTTGTAACGTGCTTGTAAAAGGCCTATTTGCGCCCTTTATAAAACACAGGCCAATGAGAGCACGGCACTCACTCTCTCTTCTGAAGCGTGGGTGCAGGTCACACTCACCCGACTGACTCCCTCCTCTGCATTCTGCTCCCCTAGTACCGGTCCCTACTCTCTACCACCTTCTTCTCAGTGGTTCTAGATAATTCAATTCTACGGATTGTTAACAAATAATAATTATGTTACAATGATTATAACAATAAATAATTAAATTACTCAGAGGAAGACTCTATTTAACTTAGTGGGAATCATCCAACAGCCTTTTATTTTCTTATAAGAAATATTGTAAAAGATTTATTTATGTTTATTTTATATGTAGGAGTACTTTCTTAGATGTATGTACACGAACAGCTTGTGTGCCTCAGGCCCTTGGGGGCCAGAAGAAACCATCAGATCCCGTGAACTAAAGTTACAGATAGGTGTGAGCCACCATGCAAGTGCTAGGTTCTCTGGAAGAACAAGCTCTTAACCACTGAACCATCTCTCCAGCCCTGAAAAGTCTATTTTTTTTAAAAATCCCCATCTTGAGCCAACTGTAGCTTGAAATTACAGTTTAAGGTCAAAAGAAATATTCCTACTTGTTTCCTGCTGTCAACACTGTGCTATGGGCTGCTGAAGAAACCAAGACAAAAAAAAAAAACTGGTTTTAGAGAACTGTTTATGAGAG
Source organism: Arvicola amphibius (assembly GCF_903992535.2). NCBI lineage: Eukaryota > Metazoa > Chordata > Mammalia > Rodentia > Cricetidae > Arvicola > Arvicola amphibius. The sequence continues at coordinate 12,645,764 of NC_052064.1, forward strand.
TCAGGGGTCTCTTACATCCATATTTACATAATTTACTTTAATGAAGTGGGGGGATTTAGATCTACTAATTAATAAATGAGCGAAGTTTTTAAGCCACTTGTTAAAATACTAAGTAAGTTATTCTTGTCAAGCCATACTTCAACCCAGCATCTCACTGGCCTAACAATATAATCCAACAGTGCAGAGAACAAATACAAGAGAAAGATTCCTTACAAGGCTGCCTGTCATGGTTTCCACATGGTTTCTGCATGAAGAAACATTTCAGAAATGTGCCTCTAAGCCTGAGGTAATATAGCAAAACCACAGTAAATTGAACAAATCTGAAGAAATCATGCCTTTATGATTTAAAGACGTTTGTTATTTATACATGAAAGAGGTAGAAGGAAATTAACATTTACCTTAACGAGGCTTCTATCATCACTTTCCAAGATTTCAAGAGATCATAAAATTTCAAGCATTTAACTCTGACTCAGAGAAAAGTTGCAACAGAAAACTTTGTTAAGTATACAGTAGAAGAGCCGAGTATAAAACTGGAGACAACAAACCCAAGTGGAGCAAGCATACACTAAGAAAACACTCCTTTGTTAACAATATTTTTTGTTCTAAAGAAAATATTTTTTGAGAACACTAACAAAAACAGTACACTGAATTCCAAGAAGATAAATATTTAAAGTACTGAGGTAAAAATACATAAAACTTTCACCAAAATAAAAGAGTATATCATTGGGTACTGTTCAATATTTTAGATGTGAGAAAAATTTTAAAAACCAATCTTTATATTATTGTGAGCTGTATTTTTATTAGCTGCATTCCTTCCAGTTACTTATGTAGCAGCTAAGAAGGCGCTAGTGACTAGCAGTGTGTAGTATATTTATACTTTTATTGATCACACACGCTAGCTGTAATTGAATGAGTCCTTATAATCCTTTTGAGTATTCATTCTGTAAGCCTTGTTAAGGCCTTTCAGGTAGGAGGACCATAAATAACCTGTGGGTGGAATGGAAATAGCTAGTCCAGCACAATACCATGCTTCAAATTAGCCTTTTGTAAAGATAAGTTTTACTCTGCAAGTACATTATTAAAATATGAGGGAGCTTATAAGCTGAAGAAATTTAGGAACTGACATTCTTCTTTCCTGATTCCAGTTTAATCTGTAGACAAGGAATTATAAGGAACACAGTCGTCCCTTGTGATCGATAAAGATCACATTATAAATAAGCAATATACTCTGCTTGAGTTAAAATGAATGTGAGACAGGGACACGATATAAATCCACAAAGGTCTTAAGAATGTAGGGTTCATTATTTACTTTTCCAATGACTAACAAGTCCTTCTCGGTGACAAGGACGATGCTGCCTACTGCATATACATTGGTGAACAAGCCAGACATAGCCCCTTCTCTCTGGAGCATATGAAAGTCCCAGGGAATTGACAGACAATAAACAAAGGAAAAAGACCATATGGATGGTGGTAAATATTTAAAGGTAAGTAACCAGTTTGTTGAGGGAAAGATGAGATTATACTTTTGGAGTCACAGAAGAACGGCACACTCAAGTGTTTAATTTGAAAAATTGACCTACAGAAGTCTAACTAGAGAAATTTTTGTAGGCTGTGAGACATTTACAACAATAATGAACTATATAGAACATAGGGCACAATTATAACTATCTTATTCAAGTTGTTTTCTTTAACTTTGCTACGGTATTGTTGTGGAATATTACTCTAATCATGTAAAGATACATTCCATTTGTTTATGTTATGAATATTACTTTATCTTTGTAAATGTGTGTTGCTTTCTTTTTTGCGCTGCGCTTGTTTAACTATGGAAAGATGGTTGCTGTTTCACCTTACCTGCCTAAGACACCTGATTGGTCAAATAAAGTTGAACAGCCATAGCTAGGCAGTAGAGAGATAAGGTGGGGCTGGAAGGCAGAGGGAGTTAAGTAGAAGAGAGAGCGGAAAACAAGGGAGAGAGGGGGTTGCCTAGGGAAAGTCATCCAGGTAACTGCCAGACACAGAGTAGGACATAAATAATGCAAGAACGATAAAAGGCCCCAAATAGATAAACAGAAACAGGTTAAAAAGATCTAGTGGGACAAGTATAAGAGAAGTCTTCAAAATTGATAATAGGTCGCTGTATCCCGATGTGGGAGCTGGCTGGGAGCTTAAGAGAAAGACCGCTTCACTATACATTATCCTGACAAGATTTCCTACTTTCAAGATAGGTCAGAGGGTATATGGCTTCTGGAGCAGATATTACTCTAAGACTCTTGGAGGGTAAAGAGAGAGATTCCAAGTAAGTTAAAGATAGGATCAACAAGACTTGCTAATAAGCATGGAACAAAGAAAAAAATCAAATGTGAATTTTACACTTCCAACATATTTATCTGTACATAGAGAAATTGTCTGATAACAATGAACAGCATTATGAGAAGGGGAACACATATATGAACTATTTTATTTAGAAATTTAAATGTGGACTCAGGATGATATAAACGATATTTAAAGTCAAGAAGGGGAATAAAATTCCTGAAAAAAAAAAACATGAATAGAGGAAAAAGAAAAGATCATGCAAGACTGAGTCCAGAGAACAGAAGCATTTAGGATGTTTGAAGAAGAAAGCAAGATAGAACACACTGGAAAAAAGCCATTACAGAGAGTTCAGCCTTTCCACAATGCATACTATTTCAACATAATATCCTGTACATTCCAATTTAAGTAAAATTGTCAAAAAGAATTCTAGAACACAGGCCATATCACTTCGTAATATTTTCGTAATTCATAAACGCCTGTTATTTTTCATACCCACATGACTTCATTAAACTTTTTTTTAAAACTGTTTACAAATTAGCCCATTTAAAGTACATTTACAACACAGTTTAATTGGTTTTACAATTACCAGCTCCATTCTTTGTAGCACATTTTCATAACTCCACCACAGGAAACAATGTACCTGAATAGGTTTACTTTTCTCCTTGCTGTGACCAAATGCTTGACGAGCAACGGAAGGGAGGATTTGGGCTCATGATGTGGCAAACACAGTCTATCACGGTGGCGAAGGCACGGTGGCAGCAGTGTGAGGCTGCTCACACTTGGGGTACCCACATTCAGGAAGCAGAGAAACACGGGGCTGGTATACTGCTCTCTGTCCCTCTTTTCAGTTCAGGACCCCAGAATGGTGCTGCTCACACTTGGCTTATATCTTTCCTCTCAGTTACATTTTCTGAAAACATCCTCATAAACACCCTTAGAAGTGTGTTTCCAAGGTGATTATAAATCCAGTCAAATCGACAATGAAGATCAACTATCACGGTGCCTGTCTTAGGTCTGGTGTTAATTACTGTGGTAAATAAACAACATGTCCAAAAGTAACTTGGAGAGGAATGGGTTTCTTTGGTTGACATATGCCAGGTCACAGTCCTGAGGGAAACCAAGACAACTGGAGGCAGGAACTGGCACAGAAGCCATGGAGGAGTGTTGCTTAGCAGCCTGCTTCCCCTGGCTTGCTGAGTTCACTTTTTTATACACGCAAGGATTACCTGCTGAGGAATGGCATTGCCCACAGTGAGCCAGGTCTTCTTGTACCAACCACTAATCAGGAAAATGACCCACAGATTTGCCTACAGGCCAGTGTGACAGAGGAATTTTTTCCCTCTTCCCAGAAGACCCTACCTCTGTCTATTTGATAAAATACTAGACAGCACAGCACCTACCTGCGGTTACCCCTTATTTTCCTCCAACTCTTATGCCAGCAATTTTCCCAATCCCAGTCTATATACCCTCACCTTATTCCTGGTCCTATGTATTTATTTAGCTGTCCTGTACATTCCAATTAAAAAAATTACATACTATCTGGCCTTCTGTGAATGGCTTCTCTGGCTTTGGATGTTGCCAAGGTTTATCTTTATGTAATATGTTTCAGTACTCCAAACATTTTTATGGGTGAATGAATGGATACAATATATTTTGTGTCTTTATCATGTGACGGACATTTGGGTTGCTTCTTCTTTCAGCTATTTTAAATAATGCTGCTATAAACAGATGTCCACTTTTATAACTATGTCATCAATTTTATATACATGATTGACATAGATATCACTCACATCCACACACACCACCCACAGGTGTCAGATGACAGCTCTAATAGTAATATTGAAATTTTTGAGGAACTGCCAACTGTTTTCAAAGTGGATATGCCATTTTAATTTTTAAACAATGTATTGGGGATCCAAATTTTCCAAATTCTCATCAGAATCTGTATACATACATCTTACTTGATATCAAATAGCACTATATTTCAGATTTGTATTCTTGGTAGCTAATGATGCCCAGCTTTGTGCTAACCACTTTCTTGCTGCTATAACCAAAACTGTTAAGAAGCAATTTAAAGGAGGTACTTAGATTAAAAAAAAACACCTCACATTTTGAGGCTATAACCTATCATAGAGGGATAGGCATATAGAGTCCCTTATGGTGGTATCATAAGACTGTCCTCACATTTTAGCAGATTCAGAAACACAGAAAGGGCTACTCCTCTGGCTTTCTCATGTCTCCTTTTCCACTCAGTCTGGGACACCACCAACAGTGTGGTGTCACCAGCGCTCCCAGATCATCTCCACGGTTAAATTTCTCTAGAAATCTCCTCAAAGGTATGTCCAGAGATCCAAGTTCTGTCAATTATCCATGCAGGTTTCATTCTGCTATTTTAATAAAACTGTATATCTCCATCAGATAAAAATTCGTTTATTTTTATTAATGTGTGGCAAAAGTTCTATATATATTTTAGATACATGGTCTTTATCAGAATGTGATTTTTAATTTTTTCCTAGTCTATGTTCTTCTGTTTACTCTCTTGATGGTGTTCATTGAAGGACCAAGTTATAAATATTAATGTCCAGTTTATCTTTTTTTGTCTTTGTACATAGAATATCACATCAAGGAAATAGTGAACTAATCAAAGATCTAAACCTATGTTTTCTTTCAATAATTTTGTATTTAAGTCTGACCTAATTGGAGTTTTTACGTAAGTCATGAGACAGGCCAACCCAAAAGCAACTTTTAATATTTATTTTTTCGTCTTAATAGAGGAGCTTTCCTCACCTATGAAGAACATCCCAAACTATTCCACTGAATGTCTGAAACTATAACACCAAAATCTGTAAAGACAGTCAATATGTGACTTTGGCTTCCAATTTTTTTTTTAACCTAACGATACTGAGAAAACTGGGAATTCAACAACAACTGGGCGTCAGATGTTGAAATGTTATCTTTGCCCAGGTAGGAGCTGGTCAGTAGCAGTGAGCTACAGCACCCAGTTAGCCATGCGGTCACACAGTTACTCTCAACCTCTGAGACCGCTCAGATGCAACAGGCAGGCTGGTGTACTCAACGTGGTTCTGAGTGACAGCATCTCAGCACACCCTGAGTTTCCCCAGACAGAAGCCATCAGGCGACCAGGAGCAGCTGTATACTCACACTGTGGTAAAGTTTAACTTATAAACAACCTCAGTAAGAGAGTAACAGTAACACTAGATGAAAGAAGGTATTAATAACAACCTGTAAGACAAGTTATATAAAATGTATCCATTCCTTCCGGAATTTCCCAGTCAATGAGTAACAGAAACCAGGGAAAGTAAAATCACAGATACTGAAGAACAACTTTAATGTAAACACTTATCACTATTTATAGATTCTAAAACTTTTTCTTGGTTCTTGCAAAATTCAGCAACTTATCACTATTTTATCTACTTTCCTAAAACTAAGAAACTTTATCTATCTTTAAGGATTGTTTGGGAATTGACAGTTTTATTTTACACTGTAATCCCTCCCTTATTTAGACCAAATATTGTAAAAACTGACATTTCTTTATAACATAACTTACAGTTATAAAGTAAATGCTGAAGCAGCTAAACGTGGGTTTCCATAAAGCTAATTTTATCTTTCTATTTTCCAAATTATTTTTGGCATTATTTATTACTTAAAACCTTCACCAAAATATTTTCAATATTGTTTCAAATATGACATTTATAAAACTTAGTTTATTGTTTCTAATTACTATTAGTTTCTGAGTAGGCAGAGATTAACTTTGAGCAAATTAATTCAGTTTTAAATTAACTTTTCACTTGAGGTTTTTTTCCCAGGATGCTACCAAAACCAATTTTCCTCTTTTAAAAACAAATCTTAGAGTCTACTCTATCACTTCCCAATTCTGGCCGCTTATCAGTAACACCCAAATTCCTACATCGCAAAACACTTCAAGTTTTTATTTTCAATTTTTTTTTCCAGTTGCCCCACAAGACACTTTTCACCCCAGCAAGAAGTTCACACAGAATTCTTTAATACTTTGAAGGTAGTCGTGTTCTCCAAGAATGTGCACTTCAGCTCCCCACCCTTCCTCCACCCACAATGATCCTCGCATGGTCACAGCTTATGGCTTCAAAGTTGCCTGCCTTAGCTCCTCCCCTTGCCCTGGGATAAACACATTGCCACTATTTTTAAGACTATCATTTCTCTTTGTCTGTGAAGTCAGACAGAAGAAGAAATCTACTTGCTCCAGATACTCCCATCCTCAGAGGCTCCATTTCTCCTTCCATAAACACTCACATCAAGAAGCAGCCAAGAGAAAGGAAGGTAACGTACAGCTATTCTCTACAGTACTTTCCTTACGTTTGACAAACTCACTCTTCCAAATGTTGTTTGTGGGTCAAGATTTACATTCAAAGTAACTTATAATAAAAAGTTTATCTGGTTTTATTTCAGTAAAAATCATAGCATTAAGTAGTAAAAGGAAAAATGTTCTGGGTTTTCTCATTTATTAGTTACAACCCAGGAAGAGAACTCTGAAATATCTTTGTGCTTACTTTCCTTCTTGTGAATTATGAAGTCACTGTATTTACATGTAAGCACCTTGATTAGGGCAGATATGTTTATGTATCCATACGTGCATATAATAAGCACTAAGTCACGTTTCTGTTTTGAACAGAATGTTTGTATATTTTTACAAGACTTTTTATTTCAGAGACTTTCGTGCTTAGAGCTGAATCATTTCCTTTTCGTCAGAGTACAGGTAGGTGTAAGACAAGGCTAAAATGGTTCCCTTTAATATTTAAACTACGTGTTCCAAAAACAATCTATTCAAAAGTTAGTCCTACCACACCCAATTATTTCAACTAAGACATAGGACTAACAACTTAAGAGAGATGTTTTAGTGTTTATTTAGGAAAGATGAAATATTGTAATTACATAAGAGATAATCATTGTATGGGTTTAGTTTTAATTTAGGATTTTTGGTTTAGCATATTAGATTCTGAGACCATGCTCTATTTTTTTTCAAAGCATTTGTACCCTCAATATTTCTTTTCATAATTAAGTTTGTCTCTTTGTGATACTAAATATTTCATTTTGTCGGGTTCATTTCAAAGGTATTAGCTTATCATCTCACTCTCCATCTTTAGATATATGCCAAGAGTATTAAGTTGCTAAAAATACCCTCAATAAATACATATCATATTTATCTTATGAAAACACTTTCATAATTAAAGTCTTTTTCCTGATCAAATTTATTATCATTATAATTTTCTTTGTGTCTGCCAAATTAAAAGCCTACTGTTTATTTATTATCTACAAAAATTAATAAGTCTTCTCAGTAAAGCTCTGTATCAATTACCTACCTAAAAGAACGCCATAGCAAATGTCAAAGTTTTCTTAAAATCTACAATGTTAAACGCTACACCATGGAACTGGGGTGCCAGATTCAGGAGTTCTTTGTACCTAATCGTTTAGTTATCAAACTGATTTGCAGCTGTCATTTGCCATCTTTTCAGAAGTGAGATGGGGTTAAATAAGTACAGTCACTCAGAAGTACTATGGCAGCCCACGCTAGCAGAACTTTCTGTGAGGGGAAATAAATGCTCTACAACTTGCCGTATATTAAGTACCAGAAATGTGTTATGGCAACTAAACAGCTAAATTTGGAATTTTAGATAATCCTAATTAATTTTATCTTACATGGGATCTTGTGCCTATGGTGCTATACAGTTTGTGTCTAAGGTAACGAAATCACTAAATGTCTTCATTTACAAACACTTCTGACATGGAGGGAAGGAGTGTTATCAACCAACAGCAACAAATGTCAATCACCAGACAAGAACTAAACATTCATGACTGATGTCCTACTATGAACCTTTTCACCACCAACTAAAAAGCAGTAAGGTCTTCATTTTTACAGAGCACACAGCAGGTCACCCCTTAAATCTATGTAACCTTAGAAAATTAATATCTACAAAGAGTACACTGAAAAACACAACAAAGCCACCATTAATTCTGCGAGCGAAAGAACTAAATGATCTATTTATAGTCCTCCCCAGCAAAGAAATACGGAAGCATTACCCTGGAGAAAGAGATAGGTATCTAGAGCCGGGCGGTGGTGGCGCACGCCTTTAATCCCAGCACTCGGGAGGCAGAGGCAGGCGGATCTCTGTGAGTTCGAGGCCAGCCTGGTCTACAAGAGCTAGTTCCAGGACAGGCTCTAAAAAAGCTGCAGAGAAACCCTGTCTCGAAAAACCAAATAAAAAAAAAAAAAGAGATAGGTATCGAAGAATGTCATACTGAGAACCTCCTTCAAACGTGCCACAGAAAAGCCTATAGGAGCACTGAAAGACTGACAGTCAGAATGGCTCAAAGAAAAGACACTGGGGCACCATGACTCCCTTTCACACAAACCAGCGAGTCAAATATACATTCAGGTAACAAATCACACTTTCCTAAGAGGACAGGAGATTTAGCTGAGCAGTAAGAAAAATAGATGACCTGAAAGTTGAGAACTTCAGACTACCTCTTCATTCTGATTTTTCAAGTCATAAACATTAGAAAGTTGAAAGGACTGTTAGACCTGGTTGTTTTGAAGTCTCTCAAAGCTGTAGAGATGTATTCAGACAAATGCTTTTCCATGAGTGCTACTCTGATCCAGGCTCTACCCTACGAGGAACAAGAAAGGATCAAATAAGAAACTTAAAGAATACTTTCTACACACTGTCAAATATATGCATATTCACAATATGGAACACATAATTCAAAATCAAGAATGACTAAGAAAAATATCTAAGATAAAACAGAAAACTTTGATAATATTAAGCATATATTTTGTTTCTTAGAAGACATATGACATATCAATCTACTACTATGTCCTCTGATGAAAATGAGCTACTTGGGTTAGATAGAGATGTATTTTGAATCATAAAGGACATTTATATAAAATTCTACTTCAATATCAAAAGGCAACATGATAGTTAAAATGAGACCCTTATAAAACACATGAAGCAGAGTCTTTAAGTAGTTCCTCCAGCATCACGTGTGTGAGACAATTTTCTACTTATGCCCCAAGAAGAGATTTTAATACCAACAATAAATTACAATGTATGATCAATCACAAGCCCAAATCAACAGCTACTAAATCTGTTGGTAAAGATGCTACCATAGATTTAAAATAGAAAAAAACGACAAAAAGCCAGGGATTGCGGATGTAGCTCAGTGATACAACATTGGTTTAGCATGCTCCAGGCTCTGGTTTTAACTACACCCCACCTAAAAAAAAACAAACAAACAAAAACAAAAACAAGAAACAAAACTCAACTCAGATGTCAGCATATTTCAGCCAAGAATCATGGAGACAATTCTGACTTGTGAATCATTTAACAATACGAGAAAGTGTTAACCCTTTTTAGTAGTTGGCATTAGCTAGTCTTTCTTAATACTCCAAAATATTCCTTATAGATGTATAGGTTTCTGTGTATGTATGTGGTTGTACTTGCCGGTCTATGTGTGGAGGTCAGAAGTCAATTAGAGGTTATTTATTGCTCTATATCTTTCTTTCTTTTTGAGACAATGTCTCTCATTGAACCTGGGGCTCATTTGGTTGTTTTGGTTAGACTGACTAGCCACATGGGATTCACCGGTCTCTGCTCTAATCCCCCAGATCCCTGATCTAGAGTTATAGACCAGGGCAACCAGGTTTTTTTTTGGGAGGGTGGGGGGTGCCGGACATTTGAATTCAGGCCATCATGCCTGGGCAGGAAACACTACTTAACTGGGCGACCTCTCCAATCTTTTATGTAGCCTATTTAGATAGAAAGAATATAAGGAATAATATCTAAAGAGAGTGTAAAATATCATTTACTTTCATTTCTACTTGTCCTTCCCAAATCTCCTGGAAAATTCATAACAACTGACTAACAGAAAGCAATAGCACTGAAATAGCAATGGGAATAAAGGTTATAATCAGTATGTATATTGTGCTCAAACAGAGGACTTGGAGAAAAGCATGAAAATGTCTACAGATATAATGAATTCAGCTACTCATGGACAAGAAAGGAGCCAATATAGGAAGTGATAAAAAAAAAAAGCAGTCAGGCGAGAACAGCCATGCTGCTGGGAAGAAAATCAACAATGGGATGTACCTGCAAGCCAGGCATCCTACTACCCTGACTTTTAGCTTGCCCTGCACTCAGTCCATTGTTCCTTTTGAGTGAGCCTGGAGGAACCCACATGAGGTGGGGCTGATGGAAACAGGAAGGAAAAGGCAAGCTGCTGGCTGCCCAACAGTCCCCAGATTCTCACTGAAAACTTAGTCTACCAGACGCAGAACCGAGTAGTGGGCTGTGGAATCAGAGGCTACCCCGTCACAAGTACAGAAGTAAGATGAGGCACCGTCCAGAGAAAATCAGGCACAGGAGGCTGTGCTGCAGCTAGATAAGAATGTGGGGAAAGTCCTGCTTCCTGATTTATTAATTCCAGTCCACACAGAGCTGGGCTGCGCTTAGTTTCCTGTCCTTGAATTGCGTGGAACTCTCTGTTGTGGTAACAAATTGTGCTAATTTTAATGATTTTTTTTTTTTCAATAAAAGAACTTTTACTAGAATAGACAAACAAACAAGACTTATGAAAGCTGTTGGCCACAAAGATATAGGAAGCCTAAAGCGATGTTATAGAATTTACACTTTATTACTTGACAATGGCAAATCACTGAGACTTCAAAAAAATTATGAACATATATAGCTCTTAAGGATATAATTAGTATTGTGAGACTCCGTTGAAAGACTTCTGCTGTGCATATTAAAATAGCCCCCATAAAATTGGTGGGTTTGGTTACAATATTATCCTTACTTTACTATATGATGAGACAAACAAAAGAATGCCATTAGTAGAGAAAAAAAACAAATCAAAACAACCCCGTCATCTCATCCCCAAACAGACTGATCTATGAACTCTACCTTCCTGTCTCATCCAGAGAATGAGATGTCATCATTTAAAAGAGAAAAAAGACATCAAATAGTAAAGGTATCTGCCTTGATACATTTGACAAAAGACAGTCTAAATTTCACACAGATCTCCACCAGATTAAAAATGGATCTGCACAAAGGAGCACGCTTTAGCTACAGTTCAGCCTAACTGTCAGGATACGCAAATGTTCTCTATTTCAGATGGGTCAAGCGGTTATTTTTCAAAGGATTTTCCAATTTCCATCACTTTTACAGATTTTACTGTCTACAGCAGCGGTTCTCAACACTCCAAATGCTGCGGCCCTTTAATACAGTTCTTCATCTTGTGGTGACCCCCAACCACACAATCATTCATTGCCACTTCATAACTGTAATTTTGTTACTGTTATGAATCATGATGTAAACACCAGCTGTGCAGGATATTTACTCCCCAACAGGTCAAGACCCACAGGTTGAGAACCACTCACTGGTCTACAGGACATATGGAGCTGGTGTTGTCTTCATCCTGGATAGTTTATAATCTGTTCTACTTCATGAAGAGATTTGCTGAAATCTATTAATTATACCAACCGTCAAAAAGGACCCACAGCTTCTAGTGCGCTATTCTAGATAAATCTGCTTCAGCGTGATTGGAGTGTTGCTCTTTATTCTCTTTCCTTCTACTCAACTACTACGTATGTGGTCGCTTTTTGAAATGAAATCTCTGATAACTGATTTCTAGCATTTCTCGTTACTCAAACGCACACAAAAGCCTTCTTAAGTCTTTTGATTATGATTTCCTCTTTGACCAATGAGCTACTTAGAGGTCCTTCAAATTTTCACTCATAAAAGCATTTTGCTGTTCTGTTGGTACTGAGTCCAGCTTACTTCCACTGTGGTTAGAGAACCTACTTCACGTGATCGAGTCCTTTGGAGGCCATTGAGATCAGTTAGGCTCAGCAAATGGTTAGTTTGCTGAGAATTCTACTTCATAACTAGCTCTTTTAAATGTTCGGTTTCCTAATACTCATCTTTGCTTCCATTTATTTAGTCATTGCTATTATTTAAGAGTTTATCATATTTATGAGCCCATAGTTCGGTTTCTTTTGTAGTTTTCTTGGTATCAGTCATATTTTTCTTTTCTTTTCTTTTTGGAAACTATGAGATTTGAGACTGTTGCTACACAGCCCAAACTGGCCTTGACCTTGGGATCCTCCTCAGCTTCCTGAGAGCTGAGGTAGCAGGCACGTACTACCACACCTAGCTTGATGTCCTTGATAAGCTTGATTTGATCTAATAACAGGCGCTGTTAACAATAACCTGAGCACTTACTCCTTTCTCTCCACAGCTAATATTTTTCTTTGGGGATCATAGAGAAGACCTTTTTCTGTTGATCTTTGTGAACTGTCTGGAGTATTTACAAAACATCCTTCCTAGTTTTTCCAGAACTTAATCTCTTATTTCTACAGAATAAAATGAAAACCTTTAGCCAGTTAACTGCTGCTGAATCCAAGCTCACAGACCATCTGACTGCTCCCCTTTCTCCAAGAAATCAGACTCTGCCTCTCCCCCATATCCCTCTCCACCATTCCCTTCTCTCTCTGCCTGCATGGTAAATTTATGGTTCTACCTTGTATATGTCCATTGGGATGCAAGTCAGGCCATGATAGATGTGGTATGAAGTTTGCTCACCCCCAAACCCTGTTCGTGTCACAACACCACCCACCCTTCTCTGGAATGTCTCTCCTTTCAGAAGAGGAATGCCATGGTGGCTATCTCTCTCCTATGTAGTTCATCTTGGGATTTGAGGAAAAGAAAGTCTCATTCCCTTCAATGCTCCATCCCCTGCTGACAGTCTCATGCTGTTTCTTCAGATTCTTTCTCACTTCATGGCTGCATTATGGCCCTTGTGGTTATCAAATTCTCTCTTAAAATAAGGCTCATGCTGAAAAGTAATTTTGTATTAAAAAGCTATAATTCTTATCGTTTTTGTTGCCTCAATTACTTTCTGCATTTTGGGGACAAGCCAATTATGTGCATATAATTCTAGCCTGTATTAAAGGAGTTTACAATACCTTTTATGCTCATGTTGCTTAATTTAAATTTGAAAACTAGAAAGTTGGTTTCTTATTTTTTACGTTACCCAATGTTTTGTTACCAAGCTAAATTCTTCATAAATCCATGTTCTATGTAACTTCCTTTGAACAATTTCCCTATAAGTCAATAGAAATATATTTAATGTACATGTCATTGAACACAAGTGATATAAACAATGATCTAACCAGTAATCCTTCATAATTACTCAACAACTTTGCAAAACAAATTTGTTTTACTTCTCCATGATTTGTGTGCTTACACTATGATTGAGTATTTCTCCCTTCAAATGTGTTTACTGGAATTTGGGGATTTCATCATCCAGTAGAAAAGGAGCTATCCCAGAGGCAGGAAGCCCTTCAAGAAGCAAATTACAGCACTTCTAAAAATGACTTAATCTGTGTAACACAATACTGGAAACTTATGAAAACTGCTGTGAGAGACCTATTCTAGCCAAATATTCCTCTCTGTATGCAGCTGTAACACAAAGCATGTGCCGTGCTGAGGAAAGAAAGGCAACAAGCGCTGCTCATGCGCAACCAAGTGGGGAGGGAGACTAGATTTATTATAGGAAACTGCATTGGTTTTCTCTTGCTGAGCAGTAAATTGCAAACTTAGAGGCTGTAAAGGACATCGACTCCGTGTCTCACATGAGTCACGAGTCCGCGGCCACACCAGGACCTTCTGTCCAGGGTCACACGAAATGGGGGGCCACAGGGAGAAATCTACATCCAAGTTCATGCCAGTTGGTTATCAAATTCTGCTCTTGCAGGCTGACAACTGAGGTCACCTTTCTTGTCCTCGTGGGGTCGTGCCCACTTTCAACTTGTGGAAGCGATCGGCAATTTTCATGTTCTGGTTCTCAGTCTTATCCCGGCCACTGTGGGAATCTAATTTCTCACAATATTTAAGCATCTGGGTTTCTGATTTTACTACCAGATGGGGCAAATTCTGTTTCTGTAAAATCTGATTTTACTACCAGATGGGGCAAATTCTGTTTCTGTAAAATTTGCAGTTATAGCCCAACTACCGTTGCCATTTATTGCATTTTCAAAGCCATTTAGATCACCAACAATATTTATTTTGGCGTCCAATTAAAACTACGGAGAATGTGAAGAAGTGATGCTCTATTACAAATGTTGTCTCACACTGACATTTAATGTCTAGAAGACCACTAAAAACATGAGAAACTAAAAGAAAGACCCTGGCAATGCAAGTCATTATTCCCTTTACCAGATGAGAAACTGAGATGTATGGAGGTGTCTCTCCCCTCACATAAGTGCCTCTAGCTGAATCTGAACTATGTGTTTGCAAGGTTCTGATTATCTTCAAAGATCTTCTTTATGAAAATCATTGATTCTAAAACAGACTTATCTCATAGAAGAGTGAGAAGCTCAGAACTTAAATGCAGGTCCTTTGTGTATACAGTATGGCTTCCAGTTTTGGGCTTTCAAGGGATTCCTGTGTGCGTGAACACATGTGCCTCTGCATCTGTATGTGTTTCTGGAGCTTTCCCTTCTGTTTATTTTGCCTTATTCTGAACTGCTTGTTTTGTTTTGTCTTGTCTTATTTAACAATTTTAGTAAAAAGCTATCAGATTGCAATCTCAAGCAGACAGTGATAAAAAACCTTACAAAAATAAAAAAAAGTTTGTGTCACAAGGGTTTGCTTGTATAGATTCAGTTCATCCAAAATACAGCTAGTCTTTTTACCTAAACAAATTGAGATACCATTCCTAAGTCAAAGGGAAAGCGAAAAGCAAAACAGATAGAAACTCAGCTGAGGTGTAATTTCAATTTTAAAATTCTAAAATAATGAACTAACTTGATCTTCAAACTGTAAATTGCTATTTTTCTACTAAGAACAGCCCAATAAAACACAAAATATTTTCGAAATGAAGGCTAAAACACCTTACATTAGCATGTCAGGCATTTTAAAAAAAAATCTTTTTTTGATTTGTTTCTACAAATTTTAAAATTATGGAGGACCCTAAGAAAGCTTTTAGTTAGACTGTATCTATTAATATTTACTATACCTAACATTCTGAACCTCAGTAAATGGGGATGTTTTGATGGCTCAATGGCATTTGCCCTGTAAGCATGAGTATCCAAACCACATAGAAAGCCAGCATGACTGTAACTCTAGCATTGGGGGAGAGAGAGTCATTTCCAGAGATTCTCCAGCTCGCCAGCCAGCCATCCCAATCCAAACTATCAGCCTTTAAGTTAGGAAAAGACCTTGATTTGAGGTAACAAAGAGTGATGAAATCATATCCTGCTAAGGCTTCTGTATGTGCATGCACAAATGTGCCATCTGTGCATCTGAATACAGCATACACCACACACAGACACACACAGATACACACAGAAATATTTTCCGATATAGCTTACTATAACATCTAGCCTCCCGGAACTCACTGTTTCCCAAGCTGGCCCCAAACCCTCAATCTTCCCTCTATGCCTTAGCCTCCCTAGTGCTGAGATTACAGGCATGCACAATCACGCCCAGTCATATTACACATTGCCATACTAAGTAGAGTAGTCGATACCCAGTCAAAGCTTAAGTTGAATAATCAATTCTTACTATGCCATTCAGTAGACATTCTGACCAAAGCTACAGAGAAACCCTGTCTCGAAAAACCAAAAAAAAAAACAAAAACAAAAAACTGTTTATATATATATATATATATATATATATATATATATACACTGTATGGTAGGAAAGCATTCAGTGGCTACCTGTCTCATTTGATGCCACCACCTTCATTTGTGCAGGTCTGGTCACTGTTGTACTGTTTATGCACGGTAGTGTAAATGTTGGTTTGGAGATTACAGATACCCAAAGATTCGCCTGCCTCTGCCGCCCAGCACTGGTATTACAAGCAAGCAATAACATACCTATCTTGACGAGGATATATTTTAAAAATGTTTCTTAACAGGAAATTTGTACCGAGTAGGTTCCTATCTTCCTGCTACTCAAGATGCCACAGAGACAGTTCAACAGACAGTATTATAAAATAAGCACACACAGTGAAATCAAAATAAAACCTCTAAAAGTTAACCTGGGGAACACGCAAATTCTAACAAAGAGACATTTTTTTAAAAAATACAGAGTTCAAATATTTTCTGTCCAAGTAAAATAACTTCTAATTAGATTAGGCACACTTCAGCTTGTCAAGCCTTACCTTAGCTCTGGAGGAGCTGACATTTTCCATATTCTCAATGCTGCAGATACAGTTTTGAGAAACTTTCCGGCAAGCCACTCTGATATAGTCCCAGAAGCTACGAGGACTTTCATAACCAAACCAGGTTACTTGACCTTCAGGAGATAATTGTAACACAGAATAAATACACTAGTCCAAGAAAGTCAAAAGGCACGACCAGTAAAACACCGAGCAGTGAACGACGATACGACCATGTCTGGGTATGGAAAAGGCACTGGCCGTGGTCTGGAGAAATCTTAAACAGACTCTTGCTCTACATTTACTCGAGGTACTTTTGAAATCCGACATAGTTAATTCTGAATTATTATTCACATGAAATGGAAAGGAACTAGACACTAAAAATATCTCATTGTCTGAGGTTTTCACTGCAGCACAGGAAGCTTTTCCCGAGCTTCCTGGACACTGGGTGAGCACTCCTTTACGTGGGATTAGTTGGATTATAAACCTTTTCTATCGTGAAACACAGAAAGGAAATGATGGCTATTTTTTATTCCCCTTTAAAAGGCTGTATTGACCCTACAAGCAATAAAACCAATGAGCATACCGCATCCACTGGAGAGTCACGCTCTCCTACCACACTCTCCGGTCCCTGCAAAACCCTCCTGCGAGAGTCAGCGCCGGTTGTCACGTAGTCACCAACCTGTGAACACCTGAGCTATGCACCATCCTTATTTTGATGGCACTTTTACTTATCTGCATTCAACCACATCCCTTTAACTTTTCTTCTTTTTTTCCTTTTTTTTATTGAGCTCTACATTTTTTGCTGCTCCTCTCACTGCCTCTCCCCTACCCCCCTACCCACATTAAATCTCCCCCAAAGTCTCACGCTCCCAATTTACTTAGGAGATCTTGTCTTTTTCTACTTCCCTTGTAGATTAGATCTATGTATGTCTCTCATAGTGCCCTCATTGTTGTCTAGGCTCTCTGGGATTGTGGCTTGTAGGCTGGTTTTCTTTGCTTTATGTTTAAAAAACCACCTATGAGTGAGTACATGTGATAATTATCTTTCTGGGTCTGGGTTACCTCACTCAAAATAATGTTTTCTAGCTCCATTCATTTGCCTGAAAAATTCAAGATGTTGTTATTTTTTTCTGCTGTATAGTACTCTGTTGTGTAAATGTACCACATTTTCCTTATCCATTCTTCGCTTGAGGGGCATTTAGGTTGTTTCCAGGTTCTGGCTATGACAAACAATGCTTCTATGAACATAGTTGAGCATATGTCCTTGTGGCACAATTGAACATCTTTTGGATATATACCCAAAAGTGGTATTACTGGGTCTTGAAGAAGATTGTTTCCTAATTTTCTGAGAAATCGCCACGCTGACATCCAAAGGGGTTGTACCAGTTTGCACTTCCACCAGCAATGCAGAAGTGTTCCCTTTGCCCCACAACCTCTACAGCGTAAGTTGTCATCAGTGTTTTTGATCTTGGCCATTCTTATAGGTGTAAGATGGGATCTCAGAGTTGTTTTGATTTACATTTCTCTGATGACTAAGGATGCTGAGCATTTCCTTAAGTATCTTTCAGTCATTTTAGATTCCTCTGTTGAGAGTTCTCTATTCCGGTCTGTACTCCATTTTGTTATTGGATTATTTGATCTTTTGATGACCAATTTCTTGAGCTCTTTGTATATTTTGGAGATCAGACCTCTGTCTGATGTGGGGTTGGTGAAGATCTTTTCCCATTCTGTAGGCTGTCGTTTTGTCTTGTTGACCGTGTCCTTTGCTTTACAGAAGCTTCTCAGTTTCAGGAGGTCCCATTTATTAATTGTTTCTCTCAGTGTCTGTGCTGCTAGGGTTATTTTTAGGAAGTGATCTCCTGTGCCAATGTGCTCAAGTGTATTTCCCACTTTCTCTTCTATAAGGTTCAGTGTGGCTGGCTTTATGTTGAGGTCTTTGATCCATTTGAACTTGAGTTTTGTGCATGGTGATAGGTATGGGTCTATTTTCATTCTTCTACATGTTGATATCCTGTTATGCCAGCCCCGTTTGTTAAATATGCTTTCTTTTTTCCATTTGATATTTTCCCTTTTACTGAAAATAGATTTTTTCACATACTATATGCTGATTAGAGTTTCCCCTACCTTCCCTCTCAGTTCTCCTCACTTCCCTTCCCATCTACCTTTGTCTCTCATTAGAAAACAATCAGGCTTCTAAGGAATAATAATAAAATATACTAAAAGAAAACACAAACCAACACATCAGACTAGGACTGAAAAAAAAAAAAGAAGGAAAAGAGCCCAATAGAAGGCACAAGAAGGCACAAAGTCTTATTCTTTCACACTCAGGAATCCCATAAAAACAATACGCTGGAAGTCACAAAATAAACAGAGGAGCTGGTGCAGACCCATGCAGGCCCTGTGCACGCTCCTTAGTCTCTGAACTCGTGTAGGATTGCTCATGTGAATTTCGAGGGCCTGTTTTCTCTGGTGTCCTCCCTGCCTTCTGTCTCTTACACTGCTTCAGGAAGAAGCTCCTCTATTCAACCTCATCTTTTACATTTGGATAATTACATGCCTGTGCCTGAAAAGACATTCTATTTGGTGTATCTTATGTCATTATTAATAATTCTAAATAGAACTCAGAGTATCTGGTATAAGTGAGCCTCTTTGTATAGTTCGGTGTGGTTTTTTTTAATTTTAATTAAAATATAATTGCATTATTTCTCCCCTTTTCCTCTGTCCAATCCCTTCCAATGCCCCCACTCCTGAAATTGATAACTTCTTTTTATTATTATTGCTACATATGAATATATAAATGTATGTATATAAACACAATCCATTGAGTCTCTTAAGTGTTGTGTGTATATAATTATACACACTTAGTATTTTTAAGTGGAATGTGAGAAACATCTTCATATTTTAGTTACCTGGAAATATAAATCTTACCCATAAAGTTGTTTAATCTCACTACAGAAACATTTGCTGTTTCACTTTAAATACGCACTTCTTTATTTGGACTGAGCTATTGGTCTGAGCTCTTCCCTTCTCTAGTAATTATTTCTCTACGGGTGTTTTATAAATTGCAGTTTGGAGTCCACTGTCTAAGATATTTGAGTAACTCCCAACCATGGCTACCAAACTGGATGGTTTTAAAAACAAACTCATTTCTGACCTTCCTCACTACTGAATAATCAAGATCTCTGGAGGAGGACTAAGGCAACAATCAACTAGCAGAAGTTCTACAGCTTGTAACTCAATATCCAGGACATTTACGATGCCTTTTCCCTTTCTTCAGTATGCCACGTGTGGTTTTTATAGCTTGTCCTACTATCAACACACCCTGTCTGACTCACTTTTCTCTGCTTCAGGCAATCAGAACTCTACCTCTGCTTAGTCTATACAAACTCATTCTTACTATATGTCCACAAAAATGAAAAGGTGCCTATAAAGTTTTATTCAAAGGGCTCTAAAATTCAACGTCTCTTTAAAAATAAAATCTTACTACCAACAAATAAAAATATGCAGGGATATTTATAATCTTCATCATCCCCTTAGACTTTCCTAATTGTCCCGTTTCCTTCATCTGCTTCCTATACTTGCGTTTAAGAAGCTTCTCTATAACGGCTCCGTATGTTTGTCTTTTAGGAACTTTTCATGTCACCAACTTGTTAGCCATCTAAAGTATGACATACAAGGAAGCAAAGAAGGCTGGGGGCTTTTGAGACACGTGGATCTTGAGATCGCTTTCTAGCTGTGTGACAGTGAACAGCTATTTTAACTTCACTCTATGTCTGAGCTGCTCTGTCGATGTAGAGTCATGCTAAGACCTACCTGATAGCACTGAGGGTCATACCAGCCACAAGTAACACAGAACCTATTTCATATATTAAGTACTACATAGATGTTAATATTGCGACTGTTATACTGTGTCCATACTCAGTTACGGGAAGTAAGTTCTTGTACCATAAAGCAAAGTAGAAATGGGATGCAAATTTGAGTCTTTTTTAATTACTTCCTTGGATTCCAAAGAAGTTTCAAAGCAACCTTTCTAAAGTTCCTCAAAATGTTTCTAATCTCAGCCAATTTTCTTTGCCTCCTAGTATTTGAGATCATTTTATGAATTCAAAAGGTGCAAGTGTCAGATTTCTTGTAACTGTAGTAATGTATGATGCAGAGGGGGAAAAAGCACAACAATTCTCTTTGCTCTCAATCTCCCTAACAAGGAAGTACGGGAAACAGAAGCTAGAAAAGTGGGCAGAGAAAGGCAATACTGTATTTGACAGGCTGTAGATGGTAACCATGGAGAAAGATGGCATATAAAGGTCTGTCCTGATGCAGAATTTCCTCTGCAAGGAGATATTCAAGAGAAGCGCACTTTGCACAGGGCCTAATTTGTTCTTCAATACGCAGCTATTAGCCTTCGTATACGTTCATGAGTTTTGCATGGCTGGGGAAAATAATGTGCTAACTTTAAAAGAGCCCCATTGAGAAGAGAAACAAAGACTTAGAAAACCCAGAACTAGAATTGCATTCAGCGGCAGAGTGGGCACTAAGCCCTACAGATTATTACAATGAACATTCTGCGGGAAATTCAATGACTTGCCTAAAAAAATGAAGATTTCCTGTACAATGAACTGAGACCTTATTCATGGGGTGGCATGTTATTATGATGCGAAAGGCCTTTAATAAGGCAGTGGCATCTTTATAATAGTTTAATTAACTCAGCACACAAGATAGGCCTGCCTTTTTTCTTTCTCAGCCCAGGCGCATGCAACATCTCCAAAGTAAGACTCTGGGTTTAAGACAAGAAACTCCTCACACGCAGAAGCATCAACTTTAAGAGAAGCTAACTCCCAGCTGGGTAGTGGTGGCACACACTTTTGATTTTTAGCACTCAGGAGAGTTCCAAGATAGCCAAGGCTACACAGAGAAACCCTCTCTTGAAAAAGAAAAAAAGGGAGAGAGAAAGAGAAGATAAACCCCTTGCTAGAGTCGCAAGCAAAGCTCTTACACTAGCTGTCTACATACTCTCTAATTTTATCTAAATGATTTCTGAAGCTACAAAAATAAATTTAACTCTAAGAAATGTGTCCAGTTGGTTCATTCATGTTATTTAAATATTAAAGATAGACTCATTTATTTATTTATTTATTTATTTATTTATTTATTTAGAGATAGGGTTTCTCTGTAGCTTTGGATCCTGTCCTGGAACTATTTCTTGTAGACCAGCCTTGCCTTGAACTCACAGAGATCCACCTGCCTCTGCCTCCCGAGTGCTGGGATTAAAGGCATGCACCACCACCAGGCTAAAGATAAATTAACTCCTAATGAAAGTCTGTAATTAGTATTCATGAAATTAGCTTTCACATAACCAATCCCCTGATCTTTTATTTTCTTTAAAAATGACCAGACTAATCTGTATGTGGAAAAAAATTTATTCTGAAGAAAAGACAGACTCTGACATTAACAAAGTTATCTTTTTGTTTGTTTTTTTAGACAGGGTTTCCCTGTAGCTTTGGAGCCTGCACTGGAACTCACTGTGTAGACCAGGCTTGCCTTGAACTCACAAAGATCTGCCTGCCTCTGCCTCCCGAGTGCTGGGATTAAAGGTTTGTGCCGCCACCACCCAGCCAGGGTTATCTTTTAAAAGTTCTTAATGAGTATGTATATCTGTGCATTCAATTGTAAGCATAAACATGAAAATGTCTGAATATATATAACATAAAAGTAGTCAATTTAATCATCTAAAACAATAAAGCTGATAACTGAATTACTGCTAATATGAATCTTTATTCACTAATTTTGCTGCCAATCCAAAAGTGTTTTCCTGTCAGTAGCATTGCTAGCATAAGGTTTAAATACACGACTTAGGTGTATGGCACATGTCTGTAATAATCCCAGTCCTCTGGATGCTGAGGTGAGAAAACTGAAGAGTCAGAGGCCAGCCTGGACTTTGTGACATAGTTCGAAGGTCAAATAAATGTCAGTCCTAAAGAAATAAAATGTAACCCATGTCCACTGTGATTATGGCTATACACTCAGCACATAAGACCAAGTAACTGTTTAAAATGATTGCTTGTGGGAATCCACATTAAGAAAATGAAAATATACTTGCTGTCTATGTTTTATCACTTGTCCTGCTCTAACCTTCGAAAAAATAACTTTCCTAATTAAACATGTGAAAAAATGTTAAATCATATTACAGAGGCTAACGGAACAAAGCCGGGCGGTGGCGGCGCACGCCTTTGATCCCAGCACTCAGGAAACAGAGGCAGGCCGATATCTGTGAGTCTGAGGCCAGCCTGGTCTATCAAGTGAGTTCCCGGACAGCCAGGGCTGTTACACAGAGAAACCCTGTCTCAAAAGACAAAAATAAAAACAAAAAAAACAGAGGCTCAATAATCATTTGCATATGGCAGGAAATTTAGTATGATCTTTTCAGTTAGTAAATAAAGCTCTTCAATCTAACAGGGAGAAAAGAAACTAAGAAATATACTCTTGGTAAAGGTTAGTGGATGCAGAGCAGTTACTGTTGATAGAACTCATGTATGTTTTGCTGAGTGACTGGAAAGTTCATGCCGTTTCCTTGAACCCACAGTTTCCATACCATCAAGTATTATTATACAGCACTTAAGATGTTGAGAAATTATAACCTGACAGTTATCACTATGAGTTCTAATACATATAACTGCACAATATGTACAACTAATAAAACCAGGACTAAAGAAGGAAACGGTGGAAATATACGGGGTCATATGGGAAAGGAAGAATAGACTCCTATAAATTAGTCAAAAACAAGATTTTTAATTTTGAAAATTGGAGAAAGACACTTGGACCCTCTAGATTTAAAGAAACAAAACTGGAAGTTTTCCACAGCCCATGCAATGTGCCAGGAAAGATGACTTAAATGTCACAGCTCTCCCCAGTACATCAACTCCATGCTCTGAGCAGTTCAGAGGCAGAAGACATCACCAGCATATTGGAGATGAGCCGGTTCATAATTCTACACTGAACAGTTCAAATAAGAAGGCACACATACCCTTGAAGAAAGAAACACACGCTTTTATCTCATAAATAAAATGAACCCCATTGAGATGCTTGTGAGACGCTCCTCTAGGGAGAACACTAAGCTGCTGCCTGTGGCCTGAGCAACTGGGCTGTTGTAAGTCTTCACAACAAGCAGCAAGGGTTCCCTTTTTGCTTGCACCACTCTCTCCAAATGCGAGAACCCAGGAGAGCCTCTCCAGTGAGCAGGAGCCCGCATGCATGTGCTCACTTTTCATGTCAGAATTTGTAGGGCTGATTAAGAGAAGCTGTTTGAACTATCTGGCTCAGGAACTTTTAGCTTTAAAAATAGATACACATTTTTAGGTTTAACATTTCTGAAAATTATAAATACATGTTTTGAAATAGCAGGCGCCTATTTGTGCCCCAGCATGTTACAGGTCATCCTTTTCCTGAACATTGGAAACAGCATTCCAGCAACAACACAACACTAAATCCCTGCTCTGCAGGGCAGACTTTTATTGGCTGTGACTTCCAACCTTTAAAAAAAAGTTTCTCCCTCTCAGATGATTTTATTTTTGAATAATCTTTTCAGTTTTTAAGGTTAAAATACAATTATATAATTTTCCCTATCGTTTCCTCCCTCCAAACCCTGCCATATATCCACCTTCCTTGCTGCCTTTCTTTCAAATTAATCTGCTCAATCCACAAAGTGTTTAACACTCACCACTTGGAAAAGTCTTATAAATTTTGTTTTATAAAGTTGTTTTAAAAATTCTAGTACAGCTCTATGGGAAAATTCTAAGACCAAACTTCTCAAATCATATTCCAAACAAATGACGTTTCCTTCTCTTATAAGCAAAGACTGAAATGCCCTGTAAGACATTATCTGACACCATTCCAAATAACGAGATCCTTTATTAAACCAAACAACAAGCACTGACAGTAGTATTTCATGAAAAATCAAAGGAAGACTTATACAGCTACACCACATCTATCTTACCTTGAATTACAAGTTTAACAAATATTAAATATTAACAAATATTAAAGCATCTGAAAGGATCTACAACTACATCAAACGATAGCTATCAAAATATTCCAACATTAAAATTGAAAACAGAACAGACTATTTTCCCCTGAAAATGGTAAGAATGTAGCAATTATTAATGCTTAAGTGATGCTTATATTATCTCTATCCTGCAAATTTTGTTGTTTATTATTGTAGAACCAAAAACTTACTAAAGTAATGATAATTTCCATTAAATATCATTTAAGGAAAATAACCTGTTATACAACTAAGTTTACGACAAAGCTCGCACTACCTATCATGTAAAGTAATGAAACTTTCTAAATCTAAGACCCAGTTTACAACATGGTTAGGATACTGTTATTAGTCTCTTACTGTGGTTTACGATATGGTTAGGATACTGTTATTGGTCTCTTACTGAGGTTTATGACATGGTTTTTCAAACAGGGTTTTTCTTGTGTAGCCTTGGCTGTCCTCAAACTTACAGAGATCTAATTGCCTCTGCCTCCCTAGTACTGGGATTAAAGACTACCATTACCTGAACTTTTTGAAAAAAATTATTTTTATTTTATTGGTGTTCTGCCTATATGTGAGGGTGTTAGATGCTGACGTTACAGACAGTTGTGTACTGCCCTGTGAGTACCGGGAATTGAACGCAGGTCCTCTGGAAGAGCAGCCAGTGATCTTAACCACTGAGCCATCTCTCCAGCCCCAAATGTTTTAATCATAATTAGCAATCTTATTCTAGACAGAAAAAAAAGCAAACGGAAGCATACAGGCCAAACAAGAATCCACTGGATTCCATGCTATCTGCAGATACGTTTCCAGTGTTTTCATTTGATGAATAGAAAAAGAGAGGCTCACAGA
This sequence comes from Arvicola amphibius, assembly GCF_903992535.2. Classification (NCBI taxonomy): domain Eukaryota; kingdom Metazoa; phylum Chordata; class Mammalia; order Rodentia; family Cricetidae; genus Arvicola; species Arvicola amphibius. The sequence goes on from NC_052064.1 coordinate 12,671,178, forward strand.
CAACCAGGTATTTATTTTTTTCTTCTGGCATCATAGGTGTGACAGACAGACGAGAATCAGCTCATTAGTTTTGAATTCTCACTGAAAGCCCCTAGAAAGAAGAGGGGGAACAAGAAAATACTCTGTATATAATGAAAAAAATGTTGCCACAATGTCTGTGATTTCATATGTGGATCAGTCCTATTGTATCTGAAATATGCTGTTCCACTGAGCCATGCATCCATTACCTGTTTCCTCTTCTGCACAGATCCCTGGAACTAGAGAGAAGGGTTCAATGAAGACATCTCATTTAGGACTGAGAGTTCCAAAGTCTCTCACTCTCTGCATTTTGTCCAGTTGTGGGTCTCTTGTGGTCCCATCTCCTGAATAAAAGAAGCTTCTCGAATGAGGGTTGAGGAAGGATCTATGGGTATAGCAGTATGTCATTAGGAGTCATCTTATTGATATGTTCCTTTGGCAGACTAACAGTAGTAGGAACCTATCTAGTTTCAGGTTCCTGACCACTTTAGCAATGTCAGAAATGGAGTGCATCTCCTGGAGTAAGCCTTAAATCCATTCAAACAAACAAACAAAAAAAAAAGAGGTTGGTTACTTTCCTAATATCTGTGCCACTATTGCACCAGTATAGTTCGGAAGCAGTTTGCTGTTGAAGGCCGTGCGGATTTGGGTGACAATGATGATTCCTTTACTCCCCTCACAGTATATAGAGTACCTTCCAGCACTATGAATATTAGTCAGCAGGGGAGAAGCGTCTAGCTAGGCACCAGCTGGACTTCTGTGTTTGATTACATAAGTAAGTGTTGTCTTCAGCAGTAGGGTTTTAACATCAGGTTGTGAAGGGCAACCAGTAGCCTTGGTAATATCCTGTGAATGAAGTTTGGGGGATTCCATAGGACCCCGTGAGCCAAAAACCCATCAGAATGTAGTCAATTGCTGACACTGAGAGATTTTTTTTGGATGGCCTAAGATGTCTAGCTGGGGACATTGTTTCCATTATATGCTGACTTCATTCAGATGTCCTTCGTATGTGTATGCATTTCAGAAGCTTCTACAGTAGGTTTCTATAGGTTTTTCAAATAACCTTTAGTGTCAGCTGTCTCTCTCTGTATCCCCTCCTTTACCCTGTTCTCCCATGTCCCTCCCTACTTAACCCTCTGATTCCAGTTCCCTTTATCTACCCTCCATAACCTTATATTCTATTTTCCCTTCCTTCAGAGATTCTCTCATTCCCCAGGTCCCTTACGAGGTACCTCAACTGTGTGGTTTTTCAGATTCTAGTAGACATATGGAAAGCTTAGAAGCTAACATCCACATACAAGAGGAAACATACGATATTTGTCTTTAAGCATGGCTTAGCTCAATCAGGATAATATTTTGTAGATCCATCAATTTACATGAGAATATCATAATTTCATTTTCTCTCAACAGTTCAGTAATATCCCACTGTATAAACAAACTCCATTTTCATTATCTATTCATCAATTGATGGGCATTTAAACTGTTTCCAATTTCTGACTATTTAAATTGGTGTAGAAATGAACATGGGTTAATAAGTTATCTCTGTAAAAGGGGATAGAATCCTTTGGATATATGCCAAGGAGTGGTAGTATCAGCTATCTTGAGGAAGATCAGTTTCCCAGTTTCCTGAGGTACCACCGCACTGATTTCCACAATGGCTGTACAAGTTTGCACTTCTACCAGGAAGGACTAATTGTTTCCCATTACCCACATCTTCTCCAGCATTTGCTGTCATTTGTTTTATTGGTCTTGGAAATTCTGACTGATGTAAGACGTAATCTCAAAGTAGTTTTAATTTACACTTCCCTGATGACTAAGAACGTTGAACGTTTAAGAGTTTCTCAGCTATTTGTGTTTCATCTTTTGGGAACTCTACTTAGTTCTGTAAGCCACTTTTAAGTTGGTGAGTCTGTTTTCTTGATGTCCAGGGATTATAGTTCTTTGTATATGTTAGATACTAACCACACACCAGATATATAATTGCTAATGGCCTTTTCATCCTCTGTAGGCTGTTACTTTGCTCTTGTGATGGTGTCCTTTGACATAAGAGTTTCTCAGCGTGAAAGTCCCATTTATTGATATTGATCTGGTCTTATGTCGATGTTTTTCATCCATTTGCAGTTGTGTTCACTATGATAAATATGGATACTGTTGTATTCTTCTACATACCACAATCCAGTTTGACCAGCACCATTTGTTGAACATGCTGATTTTTCTCCAGTGTGCATTTTTTGGCTTGTCAAAAATTAGGTGTCTGTAAGTGTAGACTTAGGTCTGGATCTTCAATTCAATTCCACTGGTCAACATGTCTGTCTGCATGCCAGCACTACGCTGTTTTTTTTTTTAATTACCATAGCCTTATATTTCCACTTGAAATCAGGGAGATTGTTCCACTTTATGGTGCTTTCTTCGATTCCTTTCTTCAGTGTTTTAAAGTTTTTACTATGCAAGTCTTTCACTTACTCTGAGTTATTCCAATAACCCAGAGTCATTTTGTTGTTGTCGTTGCAATGGTGAAAGGTAATATCCCTGCCTTCTTTCTCAGTATGATTGTCATATACATGCATGTGTATATGAAGGCTACTTATTTCTGCATGTTTTCTATCTTGCTACTTTGTTGAAAGTGTTTATAAACCTTTAGAAGTCTCCTGATGTTTTTAAGATTTTTCATGTATAAAATCATATCAACTGCAAATAAAGATACTTGGACTTCATTTTCTATTTGCATCCTCTTGATTTCTTTCAGCTGCCTTACTGCTATAGCTGTGGATTCCAGTACTATAATTATTAGGTATGGATAGAGTGGACATCCTAATTTCAGTGGAAATTTTTTGAGTTTTTCTCTACCCAAGTTTATGCTGGTTGTAGGTTTGCTCTAAACTGCCTTTATTTTGTTGAGGTCTGTCCCCTCTATCCTCAGGATCCCCAGATTTTTGGTTTTTCAAGACAGGGTCTTCTGTGTAACATTTATAGCTGTACTGGGACTTGCTTCTTGACCAAACTCACTGAGATCTACTGTGGAATTAAAAGCAAGTGCCACCACTGCCTGACTAGTGTTTTTGTTTCTTTGTTAAATTTTATTTTAATGTCTTGAAGTGTTTTCATTATTCCATGGAACTGTTTGTGTTTTCCTGGATTCATGTCCTCTTTAAGGTCCTTGACCACATTCGTAATTACAGTTTTGAGATCCTTGTCTTGTGCTTCAACTAAATCGCTCTGTAAGGGTCTACAGCGATAGGGTGGTTGACTTCTAGAGAAGGCATATTATCTTGAGTGTTTATGTCTGTGTTTTTGTGCTAGGACCTAGGTATCTGGAGTTACGATGTCTGACATGTTCTTGGTAGATATCTCATCTTTATTGGTGCTCTGTTTCGTTGTTTGCCACTGTCTATGGGGTCAAGAGTGTTTCTAGAGGTTGGCCAGTCACAAAGGAATAGAGACGTGCTAGAGAGAAAGGCTGAAGAGAGTGGCGGGAAAGAATGGGGGCTCCCTGGGTCCATATAAAGATGCCGAGTTCCTAGGGGATGCAGACAGGTTGTGGAGACAGGCTTTTCCTGGCAGGCTGCAGCAGGGCAACGAACAAGTCAGGAGAGACTAAAGTAAGGACAGGAAAGATAGTGAACGTCACCTAACTCAGTCCCAGCCTAGTACAGCTCCTGGGTATCTTTGACAGAAAGTATTTTTGAGGTCATCAAGTGTGCCAAAGGAATGGAAATGGGCAGGAAGAGAGGGGTTGCAGAAGAGGCCAGAAGAACCTGGCTGTACAAAGAGGCAGAGTACCCAGGAACTAGAGATAGGGTCAGAGCTCACACTGCCATTTAGCCAACAATAAAACAATGCTTATCTATGTTGCCATTTTCATCATTTTATAGGTTGTGATCTTAAAATGCATTATACACAACTTTTCTTCAACTGTTAAAAGATTGCTTTAAAATGCTATTTATAGGTTGAATGTGATGGCTCATATCTAAATTTAGTATATAAGAGGCTTGAAGCAGAGAGACTATGAGTTTTAGGAAAGCCTAGGCTATTTAGCAAGTTCAAGGCCAGCATGAGTGATGGAGAAGGAGCCTGTCATAAAAAAAAAAAGCAAGCTGGGCAAAGGGGAGCATGTCTTTAATTCCACCCTCTCTAGACAGAGGCATGAGGTCTTTGTGAGTCTGAGGTCAGCCTGGCTTACATACTTAGTGTCAAGCTAGCCAGGAACACAATTAGACACTGTGTTAAAAAGATAAAGCAAACTAAAATTTTATATATATATATATATATATATATATATATATATATATATATATATATATAACTACTGTTGTGAAGAGAAGTGTTTGTGGACCCAACAATTTAAAAATCGTGAATACCTAAATCATGCAAATGTTCTTAAAAGTTTTAAATAAAAATTTTCTTAGAACAAATAAGTATATAATTTCAATACAGATTAGACTACATAAACAATGGCATCTGGATAAATAAATATATAAGACCCAACTGTTAACAGAAATAAATACTTCCCATAAAGCTAAAGTATTTGAATTTATCAATAAGAGTATGATCAAAACAATTCTAAATTATATCTAATATAACTGAACACACAGTCATTTAAGTTTTATGTAAAGCATCAAGAAAGCTATAAAAGCAATTCAACAATTTAAAGTATAGTAGACAGGCAAGCACAGCAGACCTCTGAAACACTAACTACCCCATCACAGTGTCAAAAGAACCAGGTAATAGATTACAACGGGAACTTAGCACTAGTCCTCTGGTGGAGACCTTGTAGTTGGTTTCTATTTTCAAGAGAAATAGGTAACAATACCACAAATTTACCAATAACTTAGGACAAATACCTCACTCAGATTAGAAAGCAAGAAAGCTGTAGAATTCAGATTAGGACACCCTCTGACTAGTCTCCTACATTTTATAATCTTCTCTCTGTTTTACAAAATATGTTTATTATAAGAGGAACTATTAGAGCAATAAAGTAACCAAAACTGTTACTAAATTTATATAATAAAATTTACAAGGAAATAAAATGTGAATTCTTTGATGATTTATAAAACTGCAAAATACTTTATGCAAGTAACTTCAAATGCTCAATTCCTTTGGTGAAAACTCAAAAGGCTACAAATAAAACTAAACACAAAGTACTATTAGAGACCATCAATTAATGATAAGTACCCCCATATGTGCTAGAATACATCTCTTCTTTGAATCTTATGATTTCTTGGGATTTTAAAAGTGATATTATTATAAAATATTCTGGAAATATAAATATTCCTGAAAATTTCTCTTCAAAAAAGTAAATTTCAAATCCACAGATTAAAATGACTCAGTGACCTAGTTGTTAAATATGAAGGCCATTTAACTCTATCTCTTAACAAATACAAATATCTGAGACAAAGATTTTGCTTTTCACCTCCTCCAGGCCCCAAATACAGTGCTATTAGTACTACAACCATCACAGGATCCAAACCAAAGCAAGCCCCTTAGTACACAGGGGTTCTGCTTTAAAATTTTAGACTGTCCATGCTATGTAAATATTTACTTTCCATGAAATAAAAAGTTAAACATTAACAATAAAAATGAAATGAGATGTCAGAAAATAGCAATCACATACATTACTGTTGGGAAAAAGCCTTTCTGGCAGGTAATTTGACAAGATATAAAATTAAAATTTTATAAGCACTTTGTTTTCAATAACCACAACTCCAACAATTTATTAGTGACTGTCATTAAAAAATAACTTTGAAGAAATTAAAGTACTGTGCAAAAATAGATTTCACTGACACTTAATATGCCTGGAAAAGAAATTCTTAGAAAAAATTAGCTGCTGATAATTCACACAGTAAATATTATATACTTGTCAAAAATAAAATAAAATGGCAATACTATTCACAAGAATAGAAAACATGCAGAACCAAGAACTTGTATGTGGATACATCTAACAGCATAATTTACAATAACAAAAATACATAAACAATGCAGATGTCCATTAATTAATGAATGGATAAATAAATCCATATAATTATATATATATATTATATGAATATAAAGGGAGTATAACCATATAATAGACCATCATTTAATCACAAAAAAGAATGTAAGTACAATAACATGGTTTGAAAACACTATGCTGTCAAAGAAAGCAAAACCAAGTACAAAAGGACACATACTTTATGAAACAAACAAACAAATAAATAAATAAATAAATACACTGGCATAGACAGTTTAATGGATAAAGGTGGAGAAAGGTAACAACGTAATTAGTGGATAGGAGTCGTTTCTAGGGCTGATAAAACTGTTCTGGAGGTGGCATCGGTGATACCTGCATAACTGCAAACATGTCGAAACCCAATGACAAGTAAGTATACTTTCATTAAAACAGTGTATTTATGTCATGAATTATGGTGATAAATACACAACACTGTAATATGTAGTTATATTTGGTAATTCTTAACATTTTCATTATTACAGCTTTATATTTGAATGATGCGCCTCGTTTATGAATGGTGGGGGGAAAAAGGCAAAGAAGAAATTGGCACCGCCAAAAGATACACAGAAAAAGGCTAAGACTCATGATCTCTTGTCCTTTTCCCCTCATACTTTCCCTTCTACTTTTAACAGAAATTTTTTTTAAAAAAAATTCAAGCATCCATATGATAGTAACAGAATAACATTTCACTGTCAAGAGACAACCCAACAGGCATCAGAAAAACAAGAAATGATGAGGGCTACACACTGAATAAAGGAAGCACAGGAATATAACGGATACTCAAAATTGTATGTGAAAAGCACAGAAATTTAGAGACTTCTTTCTAGTGACTGACTTTTTTCTCTATAGTTGGCTTAGAAACTACAAGTTTCTACTTTCAGAATCTACAGTTAAACAACTAAACCTTACATTTACTAAGACACATTAACAGTCACTTTTGTAAGACATAAGACAGTAAATCAAATTTTCCACAGAACATAGAACCCTATCTTCAGAAATTATTTAAATACGATTTTTTAACTTAAAAATCTGCTGAGACTTTCTTAAAATCCCAAGCACTTAACTTAAAAGGGCATTTCTCAGAGTGACCTTGTCCATTGTCTAAACACTAACTTCTGGCAATCAGGGCAGTTTCTTATCTCTGATATCATGTTTTTGCCTGAGTCTAAGGGCTCTTATTGGATGACGTGTTAATATTACTACAGAAACAATTCAAGTCTCATTTTGTGTGCAAACCAGAAATCAAAAGTTGGAAACCCGTCAGAAATGAACAAAGAAAACTCAAAAGCCAAATGGACAGGTTTATCTTTACCTATTGTTTCTAAGAGTGTTTATACTCACTTCAAAGGATGGCCTCATAGGGAGGTGACTATTTACCAGCTAAGACAGGAAGCCCTTTGAGGTTGAAGCCAAAGCTTAGGTATTAGAACAGTTCAGTTAGTTGGATTACAGAAATCACAGGAGTTTTAGCTCTTTCGAAGTGTCTGAATTCAAATGGTATTGGTGGGAGGGGGTGGGATTATTATATCTGCATTAACGGTTCAATTTACAAATTTTCACTTTGAATTGAATGCCCATCAATGTAACAGATGTTTGGACTATATCAACAGTGAGACAAAGTTTTAGACCTGGAAGAGGAGAATAAATAAGAATGAGTAAAGTATGCAATATATTAATAGACTTGAAAATAATGCGGAGAAAAAAGATGTCAGGAATGTGGGTTGATGGTAAGAGATGGAAAGATGATCCATACTTTTAAATATTGTGAATGAAATAGATGTCACTGGGTAGTTTTTAAGTAAAATGTGGAGTTAACCATTCACATAGAAGAAGAGGGCCCCTAGGAAGCCAGGCAATGACTGTCTGTGGTGGAATGTACCTGGTACAGCCAGAAAGGTAGAGAGGCTAAGGACACTGTGGTAACTTCTGGACGAAGAACTGATTAACTGTACAGAGAGAAACTGAGGAAATATTCAGGATCAATGCAAAATTCTCAACTGGATGTGAGTCATTAAGTCCAATGTTGATAAGAACAATGAGCAGATTAATTCAGAAGAAATGTCAGGACATCTTGATTTTTTTCTTTAATATATTTTATAGCTCTTTAGAATAAATTCATTATTCCTAGACATTTGTATCAATTTTGGGAAACACAGGAGACGCACACTATAAACAAAAGACACATACCAATTCCATCACCCGAAAACCCTTCAGCATCAACCTGCTAACCTGTGAACATTGATCACGTTTTAGATAGTACAGTCTAGCATTTTCCGAAATGTCATATAAATGGATCATACACTATCCAAATTGTCATAACTTTGCTTCACATACTTACCATAATTCATTTGATACTCATACATGTTGTAAGTAGATCTATATTTTCTATTACTGAGTTTTTTCATTGAATATAATAGCTAGCCATTTATCGCATTGAAGATATCTGAGTTGCTTCTGGTTTCTGACAAGTATAAATAAAGCTGCTCTAAAAAGAGTTTTGCATGAACATAGGTTTTCATGTCTCTTGAGTAAAGGCCCAGGATTTCTGGGCAATAAAATTCTATTTATCTTTATAAAAGATTCACAAGTGTCCTTAAAGAAGCTGTGTGGTATTTTCTGCCGTCAGCAATGCATATCAGCTCTAGCTTCTCCCCATGCATCTCGCAGAGTTTACAAAGTGCACAGAGGAAGCTTGCTGTGGTTCCGCTAAAGGGAAGGAAGAAGAACGCAGAGAAGAACGCAGAGCTGGGAGAGGGAATCCTAGTTGCTTCAGTTCTGTTCCCTGTTTGTGGAGCCCTGTGGGTTTGTCGGTACTCTGACCCCAGTCTTCACTGTAGAACTTCAGCTTTCAACATCACAAAATATCTTGAGCAAGAGATAGCTGTAAGCTCAGTCCTGAGACCTTGAACAGTCTCAGAAAGGCGTGATGAGACATGGGGTACAGACAAAACAACAGCTCTGTCTTGGTAGCTGTGCTTCTAACAGTCAGAACTCTCCTGTGTGGTTAGACATGTGTGGGTCTGCAAACAGGTGTTCACCCTACACCAAAATCTAAGGTGTCAGGACATTTCTCACACGTGTCCTCAAGAAGTATGTGTCCTTGAAAGACCTCAGATTCGGTATGCTATGCCTCAAATCGTGGTTTCAACACCCTCACTGCATACTTTTCTAGCGGATCAATACATCCCCTAAAGGGAGATACAGCCTATCACGTCCCCATGTATGTGCCATTCACTTTAATAACGTTCATGAAATTTTTATTAGAATCTACAGTTCTTAGTGAATCACTGTGCCACAGGCATTTGTTTTCTCTGCAGCACTTGCTTTCCTAAACAGACTTCTGCTTAAAGCCTGTGCATCCCGAGGCACCCTCAGAACAAAAGTTTGCTTGTTTTGTTTTCTAAACAAGTTCTCTCTACGTAACCCTGGCTGTCCTAGAACTCACTATGTAGTCCAGGCTGGCCTCGAACTCACAGAGATCCGCCTGCCTCTGCCTCCCAAATACTGGGATTAAAAGCGTGTGCCACCACTCTAGTTTCTTATTCTTTTAAAAGGTTTCTCACGGATATTCATTGTTCTAGCATTATCTGTTAACTTCTCAATTGAATGGTCTGCACAGGCAAAAACAAAGCGTCAAGATTTTTATTGGGTTTATTTATGAATTTTCTATTCCATTAATGTGACATGTGTGCAAGATTTCATTGGCACACTGATTGCTATTATCATGATACTAAATTTTGAAATCAGGTAGACTGAATCTCTGGTTTGACTTTCCGTTGAAAAACCACCTAATGACCTATTCTAATTACTTTGCCTGGTCCTATAAACCTTAGAATCACTTTGTCTACAAAACAAAAACAAAAAAATCCCCACATTTCCCAAACTGGAATTACATTGAATCTATAGATCAAAAGGAAAAGAACTGTTATCTTATATAGCTTTCTGAACTATAATGAAGAACTGTCTATTAACAAGGTTAGTATGTTAGGGCTGAATAAGTCATTTGCGAATTTCTGCTGGCCTTGAAAGAAGTCTTTTATTTTACACAACTATTCTGTGGGAACTTTTTTTAAAAATGCAAGTGAACATTGGATTTCATCAAATATTTTTAATGAGTCTTTTCATATGATCCTGAGTTTTCATTCCTTAAAATTTTACATAAGTATTAAATATATATAAAACAAAATGACACTTTCAACCATGAAATGTATCTTGAATTCAAATTGGTATTAATAATAAAAATACTCAAGGATTATAGACAGCTGTCTACCGGGGGTGACAAGAAGAGAGCCTGAGAGAAGTGTTTTATAATACTCATCTTGTAATAGTTATTAAGATCACATTTGAAAATTTAGCAGAAAGAGTCAAAGTACACAAATTTATTGACTTGGCATATATAAGAATTTTCTTTTTTAATTTTTAAAATTGTATTTATTGGGGGGGTGTGCGTGTGTAGAAGACATGCGTGGTTGCAAACACCTTTGCCTCCTGAACCATCTTGTTGACTCAAAAACAAAAGAATTTTCTAACTACCTAAACTGTCCCAAACTTTGATGAACTGCCTTCCTAGTTCCCAGAGATTAGATGTGTTCAAACCAAAGTCTGTAAGTCTACCACTTAGAAATACTACTGAGTGGGCTGGCTGTGGTGGTGCACACCTTTAATCCAGCACTTGGGAGGCAGAGGCCAACTGAGTTTTGTGAGTTCAGAGTCCACCTTGGTCAATAAAGTGAGTGCCAGAACAGCAGGGCTACATAGAAGGTTCCTATCAAAAGAAAGAGAGAACGAAAGAGAGAAAAAGAGAAAGAAAAGAAAGGAGAGAGGGAGGGAGGGAGGGAGGGAGGGAGGGAGGGAGGGAGGGAGGGAGGGAGGGAGGGAGGGAGGGACGGAGGAGGGAGGGAGGAGGAAGGAAGGAAGGAAGGAAGGAAGGCAGGCAGGAAGGCAGGAAGGCAGGCAGGCAGGCAGGCAGGCAGGCAGGCAGGCAGGCAGGCGAACAGACCGACCGATGGACTACTACTAAGTGCACTTCTTCATTAGACTACAAGGGGTTGGTACTTCTCAGCCTATGGTGCCCGGTCCTGACTGAGGCAGTGCTATGGAAACCCATGGTGAGGATGCCGTCAGTGCTGGGAAGGCTGAAAAACTTGACTTCAGGGGAACACTCTTGTGTGCAGCTCTTCTGCTGTGGCTCTTATTCAAAGACACAAACCAGATGAGGAAGTGTGTTACTACAGAGCTCAGGCTGGCCTCAACCTCACAGTCTCAGTTTCTAAAGTGCTGGGATTACAGAGAGGGGCTGCTCTGCTCAACTTCTTTAAAGTGACTACAGTTTAAATAGTATGGAGCTGAAGAGACAGAACTAAAGTCTCTTACTTTTAATATCCTGTGATGAATTCTCCCTTCTCAACTATATTCTAGAGAAAACAAAACCATCATTTGATCAAGGGACTAGTGCAAATAATACTCAAGACAGATTTTTAAAAGCATCCTTTTCAACAATTGTAAGACTTTTTAAATGAATTAAAAGTAGATAATTTTGTCAGCTCTTCATTTTACCTGTGGCAGCAAGCCTACACTATGTTTGAGGGAGATATTTATCTTTCTGTAGAGAAAATTTAATATATAAGCCAAATATTCTTCATTTCAAAGACAAGTAGTAGCTTGATAAAAATAAATCTTATAATCTGATAAAATAAGATCCTTTTCATTTGCACTTACATAAAAAATTATTTCTGGTGGTGGTGGTGCACGCCTTTAATCCCAGCACTTGGGAGGCAGAGGCAGGCGGATCTCTGTGAGTTTCAGGCCAACCTGCTGCAAAGAGCAACTTCCAGGATAGGCTCCAAACCTACACAGAGAATCCTGTCTTGAAGAAAACAAAACAAAACAAAAATTAGGAGTTTTAATTAAAATAAAACTAAAATTTAAATAAATATGTACAGTGTACAATTAAATACAAAACCTCTCAAAATATAAATTAATTACATCATTAAAATAGGTAAACATGAAATTTCTAGGTACTTTTGACTTTCAAATATTTCTCAAAAATCATCTCATGATCCATATCAATTAGCAACCACAATAGTTGTTTTATATTAACACTTTAAAAGTATGCTTTGAATTATTGATCTCATTTAACTTAAACCTGCAATACTTTATTATGTCCATGGAATTTTTGTCCTTGAGTTTTGTGGAGCTGGAGTCTGAAGTCATACAGCACCCAACCACTGAGCTATTTCCCCAACTTTATATCAGCTTCCTTATTTATACCACTAAAATTCATATTGATAAATTAACTAGATTTTATAGTCTTATTACAGCATTTCTCAGAAATAACAGCAACAGATTTGATTTATGTTATCAGTTCTGAACATTCATCATCTATAGCACAACTCAGAAAACATCTATTCGTTATATAAAAGGAGTCCATTTACATTAGTGAGTGTGAGCAATTACTCAACACGGAATCTCAAGATGCTCTTATATCATTCTACTCAAAGTTTTTGTTTGTCTGTTTGGTTGGTTTTGGCTTTTCAAAACATGGTTTTCTGTGTAGCCCTAGCTGTCCTGGAACTCGCTCTGTAGACCAGGCTGGACTCAAACTCACAGAGATCTGCCTGTCCCTGCCTTTGAGGGCTAAGATTAACGGCGTTTGCTACTACTACACAGTGCTACTGATAGTTTTTTAAAATGTAGTTTGTGAAAAAATCATATTACAAATGGTAATCAGGGGGACTTTCATAAGATAAAGTACTTGTGAATATTATAATACATTTTATTCATTTTATTTCAAGTGCTATTTAGTCATAAATTTTAGTATTAAAATATGATGACCTCACAAGTAAAAATTCTAACGTAATTTCAAAATACATCCATATTCTTCACTTTCATAAAAACATAATTTGTATTAAAATATTTTCATGGCAGAAAATTGATGAAATACAGAAATGCAAAAATGAAAAGCAGTAACACTTTTTACCCATGAAACAATTAAGTTTAACAGAAAAGGCAGTGGTGAGTTTATGGGCTCCATTTTAACTGCACAATTCTAAATGAATTAGAAATTTTGTTCCTATGTTAATTCACTTCCTCAAATGATGTAAAACTAAGCATAAACTTCCAATCAGCACTGAAAAATCACAAAACAGAATTAACCCTCAGATTCCACTTCAAAGTTTCTGTAAACCACCAGAGCAAATTACGGTTACAAACGTAAAACGGTATCATCAAGTCTTTTAGAAAAGTGAGAACTAAAGCAAAGCCATCTAGCGACCACGTTGTTTCTAGAAGACTAGATAATGGAATTGATGCAATAAAGTTGTTATCTTTTGTCATTGAGACGTATACTATATAATTCTTGGTTTTCATTAATTATACTTTAGATACTATCTGTTTCTGAGACAGGGCCTCATTACGTAGCCCCAAGTGGCCTGGAATTTACTATGTAGATCAGGCTGGCTTCGAACTAAGAGATCCACCTGCCTTTGTCTTCTGAGTGCTGGGATTAAAGGCATGCACCACCATACCTGGCTTTAGATATTAGTTTTCAATTTAAAATATGTGACTTCTGAGACAATGCTTCCCATAAACCCTTTACATTAAAAAACGGCTTACTCTTCACAATTCCATGCATGTATATTTGGATCATATCCCACTTTTACTCTCTTCTATCCCTTTTCCACCAAATCCCTTCTTCCCTCTCCTACTCCGCTTTGCTTTATGTGTGATCCACTGCATTTAACTAGGACCAGGGTTGCTTGAATACGCATGGGTACAGGTACGCGAGCAAAGGCAGTTACCACTAACTATACTGCTGCCCTTCAGATTTTAAAAGATTCCTATTTATAATATAAACATGCTTACTGATTAAAAAAACACAAAGTCAAAATCGTACTTTTCGGTACTTATTGCTGAAGTTTTCAACTGTATCTAATTTAAGGAATAGATAATAAACATATCAATTTAATGCTTAAAACCAGTAAGTAAGCTTAGGATGTGTTAGCACTTAAGCTTTGAGTGTGAAAACGTTGACAAGAGGCTTTGTTCTTCTGTAAGGCAATAGATATACTTACGTTTAAAATTTTTTAGACTTAATTATTTTACCTTATGTATATGAATGCTTTTGCCTCCGTGTATGTATCTGCACCATGCTTATGCCTGTTGGAACGCCTGTAATCAGAGTTATGGACGTTTTAAAGTTACCGTAAGAGTGCTGGGATAATACCCAGGTCCTCTGTGAGAGCAACAAACGCTCTTATCTGCAGAGCAAACTTTCCATCATTACACTTTTGCTTTGTTTTGAGACAGGGTCACACTATGCAGCCATGCTTGGCCTGGAACTCCCTCTATAGATGAGGCCGACTTTGAACTCACACAAATCCATCTGCATTCTCTCTCTCAAGTGCTGAGATTAAAGGCATGTGACACCATATCCATACTCAAAATTAGCAATGTATTCTAGAAATGAATGTAAATATTAAAAACAGATGCCTTTTAAATTGACATTGACCTAATGATCAGATGTTAAGAAGTCAGATTTATGCTGCTGTTTTTTTTTTAAGTGTAGCATGATTGCTACCGAAACCACAACAGACTGTAAGATTTCTAAAAGTTTATTTCCCTGCAAAGAATTTGTTAGGAAGAATGAATAAGATATTAATGTTGTTACCTTTTAGTCGGTGACTTAGAATTTGTTCCAGAACAGCTGCAAAATTATTGAATTCAGGAGAAGAATCATCAATTGTTTCAAAGCAAGACCGATCAATCAGGGTCTTCACTGAAAATCTATGAAAAAAAAAAAGATTTAGAGAGAGTAAATCCATTTGCTTATGTATAAAAGAGTTAGAAGGTATTTGGAAAAGAATCCTGAAAGTTTTTGTTTATCCAATGTGCTCTGTAATGGAAAGTTTTATAGAAGACAGGCTTCCATACGCCAGTTACTGCTGGAATTCTCCAACATCCTACAATGCTGGGGAGGCCAGGGCAGCACATCAACAGCTAGGTCTTTGAGAAGGAAGGGCTCTCCTATTAGCATCTTTGTAGAAGAGGCTCAGGGGAGCTTGACCGCCTCTTCTGCCCTGAAATGACATAGAAGGCCAACAGGAGAAGGGGCCCTTGGTGTAGCTGTAGTACTCGGCACCTTGACGGTGTGTCTCCAAAGCTGGAAACAGTACATTTGTTTTCCACAGACTACTCAGTTTGAGGGCAGCTTGTCAGAGCATGCCAAAAGGACTAAGACACAACCTTTCACTTAAAATAAGAAATTGGGCCGGGCGGTGGTGGCGCACGCCTTTAATCCCAGCACTCAGGAGGCAGAGGCAGGTGGATCTCGAGTTCGAGGCCAGCCTGGTCTACAAGGGCTAGTTCCAGGACAGGCTCTAGAAACTACAGGGAAACCCTGTCTTGAAAAACCAAAAAAAAAAAAAAAAAAAGAATTTGGGATAATTTTCTGTCCGTACATTACAGCTATTGAAATCAGAATCAAAGTATGACACAGTTATAATTTAGTCTTTCTTAATACTATAAAAATATCTGAGTCGGGAGGTGGTGCCACACGCCTTTAATCCCAACATTTGGGAGGCAGAGGCAGGTAGATCTCTGTTGAGGTTCAAGGCCAGCCTGGTCTACAGAGTGAGTTCTAGGACAGCCAGGGCTACACAGAAAAAAACATAAAACGCAAAAATCTGACTGACAATTTTTGTACTTTATGACAACACTAAAGTATAACTGTATAATTATCTTGTTTTTATTCTCAGTTTATTCAATAAACTGCATTAAATAATTTTTCTTGGCCAGGGTGGTGGTGATGCACACCTTTAATCCCAGCACTTGGGAGGCAGGGACAGGCAGATCTCTGTGAGTTTGAGGCTAGCTTCAGAGCTAGTTCCAGGACAGCCAAGGCTACACAGAGAAACCCTGTCTCAAAAATAAAAAATAATTTTTATTACAATCATTTATTTACTTATTTACTTCTGTTTGTGTTTCTGTGTGTACACAGTTCACGCAATATGCATGTGGGGGTCAGAGACAACTTGACGAGTCAGCTTTATTGTCCAACCATGTTGAGTCTTGTGAACTGAACTCAGGTCATCACAGCCAGCAGCTACTGCCTATGTCCACTAAGTGGCTTCACCACCCTAAGTATTTAAGACTCTTCCTTAGAAAACAACAGTGTTAGATGATTTTGCCTAACTGGCAATGAACAAAAATATTCTGAGCAGTTTTAAGAGTTAGGTAGACTATAGTATTTTATTGTCTAGGGATATGTAGTAGTTTGAATGAGAAAACCCAGAGTCTCAGGCCTGTGAACAACCCATCTCCAGTTGGTGGAGCTGTTTGAAAAGGTTTAGGAAATGTGGCTTTGTTGGAGGAAATATGCTACTGGAGGTGGCCCTTGAGAATTTAAAGATTCACACTGTTTCAAGTTAGCTCTCTGGGTTCCCCGCACCTTGAAGCTCCGTAGCTTCCGGCTCTGCTGCTACGCCTCCAGTCTAAACCATATGCCCAAATCCATTCTTTCTTCATAAGTTACCTCAGTCATGGTGTTTCAACATAACAACAAAGCAACTAATACAGATGCATTTTTAATTTACAATATTTTCAATTTACGGGGTCCATGAATTTGAAAAAAAATCAACGAATGGTATACGGGGGAGGGTATTAAGAGAGAGGAAAGGAAATAGGAAAATTAATTATATGATACTCTCAAAAAATAAAAAAAATTAAACAGCAATTTTTTAAACAAAACTTGTCCTTAGCATAATGATAGAAAGCTGCAAAAATGAGTGTGAGCATGTACGGGCAAGTTTTATGTCAACTTGGCCCACGCTAGAGTCATTTGGGAAGAGAGCGCCTCAGCTAAGAAAATGCTCCTACCACGCTGGCCTATACGCAAGCCTGTGAAGCAGCTTCTTAATTAGTGATTGATGCGAGGCCCAGTCCACTGTTGGTCCAGCCATCCATGGGCTGCTGATCCTGCGTTCTATAAGAAAGCAGGCTGAATAAGCCATAAGGAGCAAGCCAGTAAGCAGCTCCCCTCCATGACCTCTGCATCAGTTGCTGCCTCCAGGTTTCTGCCCCGTTTGAGTTCCTGTGCAGTCTTCAATGGTGGACTGTGATGGGAGCTGTCAGCTGAAATAAACCCTTTTTATTCCCCAAGTTGCTATGGTCATGCTGTTTTCTCATAACCCTAGCTAAGAAAAAGCAGAAACCACACAGAAATCATCTTAGTAGAAAAAAAAATTATATTTTCTGTGATCTTTATAAATGTTTGCTTTGTCAAACTCTTAAAAAATTCTCTAATTAGCTAATTACAGAAAAATGAAAAAGTAAAATAGCTGAGTATGGAATACTGTAACTTAAAATATTGGAAACATTGAGAATTAAATTTTCTTACTTTGTCTCAGTCTTCTCCTGTTTGTCCTTGGCAAACTCTCCTACTCCCTTCTGTATTTGAATCAACTCTCCGCATTTTTAGCCAATCCAGCTCTTTCTCTTGAATGCCATACAAGCACTTGTAAGCATATGCTATAGAAACTTAATGTAAAGAGTAGAACCCGCTCTCCCACGTTACTTATTAGAGACCATTTCGTTCACTGTTTGGCTGCGAGTGTCTCCTCTCTTCAGCAGCAATAATGAAGGGAGTTCGCTTTCCATGGAGTAGGGAGACAGGGTTTGTTGTGTTTCCCAGTTACAAAAGTGTTCAAAAGTGAGGTGGCAAAGCTGTTGTTGGCATCTCTCATGAGCACCGATCAACAAAGCGAGATCCACAACGACCACACCAGTTCTTCCCAAGTTAGCATCTCCACTCAGCACAAACACCTAGTGCCACCCTGCCAGCCTTCAAACGGTTCCGACTGGCAGCAGCTCTCCACCCTGCATCCCTTACACCAATGAAACATCTCTGACAGGTCCTTAATATGAAGTGTTGTCAGGGTCACTTCCTTTGGGACAGCTCCCTCTTTTCTATCAGAACCACCTTCTCAGTGATATTAACGCATGCACCTCTGCTAAGTTCCTAGAGGTGCTCATCTTGATCTTGGAAAGCAGCTATTTATCTTTCCTCTATTAATAGAATTTCTGATTCTTTTATACATGTATATAATGCGTTCTGGTTACTACCCACCCCCACTCTCTCTTATTTCCTTCCCACCCTCGCCAGCCCCTCTTATTCCCCACATTTCCAGATTTACGGTTTAGAACTACCCACTAGGGCTGGTGGGCACACAATCAGAAATAACACTTCCTCTCCTAGAATCTGCTAGTTGTATGTGACCCAGGCCAGTAGGCGTAACTGATGGGGCTTTACAACTAACTGCATGGCCATGCCATACTTAGGAAATGGCATCGCGCCACCCTTTCCCCTGCCTTTCACCTCTGCCCCATTGCTGACTTGAGTAGAAGAAAATGATGTCATTTGAAACAGTAACGCGGACCATGGAGCAACTGGACACATTCTGAAATAATGGTGACGAGGTATGTTTCACCAAGAAGCTGGATTTGAACTTAGCTTGATCTCTGACAGTCTGATGAACTTCCCCTATTGCTCTCCAGACAGCAAGTGCCTTCACCACGTGAGCCATCTCACACGCCCAAGACTGACACTATTAATAAAGGATGTACAAATTCGGCTGGAGAGATGGCGCAACGGTTAATAGCACTGACTGCTCTTCTAGAGGTCCCGAGTTCAATTCCCAGCAATCACATGGTGGCTCACAACCGTCTATGGTGGGTTCTGATGCCTTCTTCCAGCATAAAGTCGACAGAGCATTCATATACATAAAATAAATAAATCTTTTTAAAAAGGATGTACAAATTCAAAGAGTTGTTTCTTCTACCATTTCATACCAAATTTCCTAAATTCCATACAAGCAGAGTAACTATAGCCTCTTTTGAAAAAAAAAGTAATTTCCACTCTCAAATGATCAAGAAGGAAATGGCTGTGGAGAGACGTGAGAGAAGGACCTGATGTGTGAAGTGCTTTCCACACAAGCATGAAGACCCGAGTTCGAACCCCCCCCCCCCCCCGGTCCACATGTGAAACCTGGCACAGTCATACATGCCTGTATCCCAGTACTAGGAGGCAAAGACAGGAAGACCCCTGGGGCTCGCTGGCCGGTCTAGCCAGACTGCTAAGCTTCAGGTTCTATGAGAGAATTTGTCTTTAATAATTTTTTTTTAAAAAAATGGGAGCAATGGAAGAGACACTTGGTTTCAATCTCTGGCCTCCATATGCACATGCACACATGTGCACTACACCTCTACACTCGTGCACACACACGATGATAAGCGATAAATCACAGCCAACATAATATAAAACAGTAAGCATAATACCTGGAGATAACTGCTCAAATACAGCTAAGTGTTTTCTTTTTTATATTTCATGGCAGACATTTTCTAAGAAATCACAATTTTGTTTTCTTCTCCAAGCAATAATGTAAGAATTCTCAGCCACTATGTTTTTTTTTATTTTAATCTACCAAGAAAAAGATTTTGATGAAAAAATGCTCCCTGTGTATCCCTTCAGCAGAGATAAACAGACTATAATGCACATGCTAAATTCAACTTAAAAGACCTCTGGGACTTTTTAAGATTTATTTTTATTTTATGTACATGAACGTTTTGCCTGCATGTATGGATATGCACTGCATGTGCCCCTAGTACATGAGAAGGCCAGAAGAGGATACCTTGAAACTGGAGTTACACACAATCATTAACAATCATGTGGGTGATGGAAATCAAACCCTGGTCTTCTCCAAGAGCAGCAAACTCTTAACCACTGAGCCACCTCCCCAGTCCTCTGCTTCTGTTTTTCAAATAGCTTTCATTGTTAACACAGACACAGAAATACTGAGACCATCTTTTCTCATCTTTGTCATTTAGAATATTCTATTTCTCATCCTGGTTGCTGAAATTCTCATAAAGGTTCCAGTTGACTTCTATATTCATGTGATTATATATATCATGTGATTTTGAGTTAATTGATTATTTTAAATAAGACTTCTGAGTTCTTTGTCAGTTTTTCATTTCTATGTATTTGGACTCAATTACTGAAATGTTATGAACTACTGGAATAGTCAGCGCCTTCTGTTTTTATATTTCTTCTGTTCCTATGTATCTATTTGGATAGGTTTCTCTTCTGGGGCTCTGCTTAATGAGTATTCTTCTTTTGAGACCTCAATTCTTAGTGCCACTCAAAGTGGAAAAAGCAACTTACCAAACTACACTTCCAAAGCAAACTCAGAATTGGAATACAATAAAAACATAACATATACCACGTGACCAGCCCAGAGACCATAGAGAAGTAACACTGTATGGTCTGAGCAGGTTGTAGTTATGCATTTAGGGGTGTGTGTGTGTGTGTGTGTGTGTGTGTGTGTGTGTGTGTGTGTCTATGTGTGTGTGTATACACGCGCACGTGTGTGTAACACAACAACTAAAGAAAAAGGGACCATGAATTCCAGAGAAAGCAAGGATAGTCCACGGAGATGCTGAAGGAAGAAAAGGGAGGAGGAAATGATGTGATTATAATTTCAAAAATTAATATATATATCATTAAAAAGATCTGGTTAGGTAACTGGAGAGATGGCTAAATAGGTTAAATCACTTACAGCTCAAGTTTGAGAGCCTGATCTTGGATACCAACACCCACATTAAAGCTGGGCCTCCGAAGACAGGACAGGATTCTGGGGCTTGCTGGTGCCAGTCTAATTCCAGGCTCCGTGGAACGCCCTGTCCCAAGGGCATGAAGTGGGGAACGGTAGAGCAGAACACTTGCCATCTCTCTCTCCTCCACATGGACCTGGCACATGTAAGCATGCATACGCATGTATATCACACACAGAACCTTGCCATCTCTCCTCCACACGGACCTGGCACATGTGAGCATGCATACGCATATATATCAATTTTTAAATTTATTACAGCCACTATGATACCAATAACCACAGAAAAGTAGAAAATAATGTACATCACAAAGTTAAAAGTCAATGAATGTACAAGTGTTAATAATAAAAAACAAAACCAAGGAAGAGATAGGAAAATGGAAATATATAAAACAGCACCAAACAAAAGAAAAAAAGAAAAGGAAAAGAATGTTGAGGACAAGGAAAGGACCAAGAAATCAAAAAATAAAGAAAAAGTACATAAATTAAGAGTATTATGCATGAAATATTTTTAAAGATTTTTTTATTTTATGGCTATGAGTGTCTTGCCTGCACGCATATATATGTACCACATGCACACCAGGTGCCCACGGAGGCCAGAAGTGCGTGTCAGATTCCCTAGAACTGGAGTTACAGATAGCTTGAGCTGCTCTGTGGCTGCTGGGAATTGGACTAAGATCCTCTGCAAGAACAGAAAATCCCCTTAACCACTGAGCCATCTTCCAGCTCCCATTAAAGTATCTTTTAAAAATAGTGAAAGGCACCAGCAAGACAGCTCAGCTGCCCAACCCTGACATCTAAGCTGGATCCCCAGAATCCAATGAAATGTACCCATGCAAAACAGCCTGGCGTGATGGTTCACCTCTGTAATCCCAGCCCCAGCACTCCTACGGTACAATGGGAGGCCAGAGACAGGAGAATTAGCCAGAAACCAGAGACCCTGCCATGGAACCAAGATGTCAGGAGAGATAAGACTCTGGGAGTTCTCCTCTGGCCTTCATAGCAGGCACACCTATTCATTCTCATTCTCTCTCTCTCTCTCTCTCTCTCTCTCTCTCTCTCTCTCTCTCTCTCTCTCTCTCTGTGTGTGTGTGTGTGTGTATGTGTGTATTTCTCTCCCTCTCTCTCTCTTTCTGCCTGCTTCTCTCAGAAACATTAAATAAAAATAAATCCTTTTTAAAAATAAAGTAAAAGTACAGTAAAAATACTAAAAAGTTTAACATTTTTGAGACACTTTTGTATCTAATACTGGAATTCACCAGATGAAACGTGGGGGGCTAAAATTGGAATCTACCATACTACCTCTCTGTGGCCCTGTGGTGGTCTGAATAGGAAGGACCCCAGAAGGTCCACCATTTTGAATGCTGAATCACCAGGGAGTGGCACTATTAGGAGGTGTGGCCTTGTTGCAGGAAGTGTGTTACTGTGGGTGGGCTGTGAGGTTTCAAAAGCTCAACCCAGCCCAGCAGCCTCTTCTTGCCACCTGCCAGATGTAGAACTCTCAGCTCCAGCACCATGTCTGCTTGCAGGCCACCATGCTTCCCACCATGAAGATAACGGACTAAACCTCTGAACCTGTAAGCCAGCTCCAATGAAATCTTTTCCTTTAGAAGAGTTGTCATAAAGTCTCTTCAAGCAAGGGGACACTAAGACAGAAGTTGGTACCAGGAGTAGGGTGTTTCTACTACAGGCCAGACTATGTTGCTTGTTGGTCAAATGTGGACTACGGGACTTTGGATTAGGAAAGCAGCTGAATGCTTTAAGCAGGGTTTAATGGGACACACTAGTAGAAGCAAGGAGGACAGCGGTGTTTTGAGCAATGTAGATTATGACAGCCCAGCACAAAGGTTTCAGAGGAGAAGAATATTAATAAGTGGCCAAGAGATAGTTATGATATTTTGGTGAAGAATATGGTTGCTTTTTACTCTTATCTAAAAAATCTGCCTGAGGCTAAATTGAAGAGTTCTGGATTAATGGCATTGGGAGAGGAGGTTATCAAGAAAGCTTAGTGTTGACTCTGTCATGTGACTATTAATGGCTACTCTTATGAGCACCCATAATGATCAGGAGCATGCTGAGCAAGGAAAAATACAGAATGTACAGTAGGAAGAAAAAAAGAGCACCGGAAGAAAAGAGTTAACCCCCGTGCTCAAGGAGATAAAATGTTTAAAGAAAAGCATGATATTAAATGGAATAAAAGGAGTGGAGACCTCAGGGCAAGACCCCTCCCAAATAAGCTTCTGACTTGTAAAAAGGAATTAAAGAAAGTTTAGGACTAGTTGGGGTGGCTCACACATTTAATCCCAGCACTCAAGAAGCAGAGGAAGGTGGATCTCTGAGTTCAAGGCACCCTAGTCCGCAGAGTAAGTTTCATTCAGGACAGCCAAGATTAGGCAGCAAAGGAAACCATCAGAAGCATAAAACTTGTGAACATGTATTTGAATGAAGGGACCATGCTCCAGCCCCAGCAAGCAGCATAACCTGGCAGGTGCAGTCACATGGTTCTGGCTTTAGAGTCAAGGATGCAAGAAAAGGTTATGGAATCTCCCTCCAAGACTAAGGAAAATTGCTGAGGCCAGGCCTGTGTCAAGGATGTCCCTACATGGAGGCTCAGAGAAAGCACTGTGTGAAACTATGAAGATGAATCTGGATTGCCTTGGCGAGCCCAAGATGTTGGAGATGCGAGCCATAGGACACCTGCCAAGGACAGCTGCTAACAGGGAGCAGAACCAGCCCAAGAGAGAGAAGTGTGTTGTAGTCAACAAACTGAACAGAGCTGCAGATGTAGAGAGATAGCATTTTGATATCAGACATGGAGATGCAGAGTTTGGTCTTGTTTTTGTTCAGCATTTGCTTGCCATGCTCCCTTCTCTACATTTTAGAATGGTAATGTATATCCCCGTGCCATCATATGTTGGAAGTATGTTATCTGCTTTTTCATTTTAATTTTACAGGAGTTTAGAGTTAAGTGATTGCAAGAGTCTCAGAAGAGACTTTGAACTTTGTACTTTTAAACATTGTTGAGACTGTTATAGACTACAGGGACTTCTGAAGTTGGACTGAATGCAGTTTTTCATTACAAGTCTATGGGGGCTACAAGTCTATGGGGGCCAGGGATTGAAATGGGGTGGTTTAATAGGAATGGTCCCCATAGGCTCATAGATCTGAATGCTTGCTCATCAGGAAGAAGCACTATTAGGAGGTGTGGCCTTGTGGAGAAAGTGTGTCACTGGTGGTGGGTGAATTGTGAGGTTTTAGAAGGTCAAGCCGGGCCTGGTTCACTGTCTCTTCCTGCTGCCTGCCATTCTGGAGGCAGAATTCTCAGCTACCTCTCCAGCCCCATGTCGGCCTGCGTGTCGTCATGCTGTGGTCATGGTGACTCTTCACAGCAGTAGAAATCCTAAGACAGTATCAGTTCTTTCAGAGTCCACCCTGCATCTGGGAGGAAATGGGACACTGGGCAATCCCCTGGACAAGGGATAGAGCTCACAGTCCTTCCTCAAAGCAAACAAGTAACAGGGAGACTTGGAGGTAAGCAATCACCGGGCGCAGGCTCGGAGCTCTCAATTTCCACAGTAATCTATAGTAGAGTGTGCTAATCCTTGTATGGAGTCACGGACCCTGCTCTTCAGTCTGAATCCACTGGTACTAAAAGGGGTGGAGTTGCTATGGAGAGGGATCCCTGTCCAAACCTTCCCTTTCTCTCTCTCAACCAAACACTGTGGCAGGGGGTCAGGACTGCTGACCTGACTGCTCACTCTTCTCAGGTCCCAGCAAAGGGCATTCTCAAATCAGAGGCCTTCTCACGAAACGGTGTCTGATGCAACACTCTGAGATAGACAACAATCAATGTAATACACCTCTTTTCTAAGGCTGGTCTCCACAGGAGTCACCCTCACGCCAACCCCACCCCTCCCTAGACACATACCCTAGATTGAAGGCTTTTGAGAACTGGGCTTATCCTGAGGGTAGAAATGGCACTGTCTGTTTTACCCAGAGGTCCTCTCCTTTGTCCTCCTCCCCAGGTCAAGTTGGAACGATGGACACCATGGTTCTGTCTTATCCTCTCTTTCTCCCTTCAGGATCTAGCTTCCCTTTACCCACTCTGACTCTTCCCATTTAAGGAGTTCATGGGGGAGCATCTAGTCTGTTACCGTACCCTAACACTAAGTAAATGTGTTTTCATCTGATGCTACACAGACATGTCTTGTGGGGTTTGTAAGATGCATTAAAATTTCAAACTGTTTTAATATTCATTCCAAAGGAATGTAAGTTAAATATATACCTAGGAAAGGCAAAATAACATGTAACTAACATGCTGACAGAAACTAAAACAGTAGACAAATGGAACTCTAAAAGTCCTTTACTAAACCGGGCAGTGGTGGCGCACGCCTTTAATCCCAGCACTAGGAAGGCAGAGGCAGGCGGATCTCTGAGTTCGAGGCCAGCCTGGTCTACAAGAGCTAGTTCCAGGACAGGCTCTAGAAACTACAGGGAAACCCTGTCTCGAAAAAAAAAAAAAAAAAAGGCCTTTACTAATATGTAAGATAAAGTATAAAAAAGTTTAAAAATTCAAATATAATGATCACATGAGATGTAAGTAAGCTAAGAACCCTACATAAAAATCTATCAGACTAGGTAAAATATAGAATTCTATCGTATGCTATTCATTAAGCCTAGAAGTCAGTTCAGACTGGGAGCACTCACATAGCTTCTTGAGGCCCCACACCACACACAAAAACAAAACTCTCTCATACAAGAAAAAATTTTAAATATAATACCAGAAAAAGTAAAAGTACAGACAAAGATACACAAACCATAACTACAGCTATTTTGACAATTTTAGCAATTGACAAAGTAACCTTGAAGGAAACAGTTTTGTTAGAGAGATAAAGGGATATATCTTGATGACAAATGCATCAAGCAACAAGGAAAAGATTACAATTATAAACACAGTATACTCACTATTCTAGGGCTAGAGAGACGGCTCAGCGGTTAAGAGTACTGACTACTCTTCCAGAGGATCCAGGTTCAATTCCCAGTATCCTCATGGCGGCTCACAAGTGTCTGTAACTTCAGTCCCAGAAGATACGGCACACTCACACAGGCATACATGCAGGCTAAACATTAATGCACATAAAAATAAACAAATCTTTTTAAAAAAAGTTCTAAATACACACTCAGCAATACAGCAAATATATATAGTAATACAGCATATATACATATGCATACATATATACATATACATATAGTGTGTGTATAACATGGAAAAATAGACAGATATAAACCCAGGTACTTCTCCCATATTACTAGGTAGACTAAGTTCACAAAAACTAGTAAGGATAGCAAGTTATAAATGACACAACACACTAGACATAGATGGCATGTACAAAACAATCAACAGAAAGTGCAAATACACAGAAATCACCCATGGAAAACTAGCCATATGTTAGGTCATAACGCAACCACCAATGAAATTCCAAATGCTTGAAGTTCTTCAGAATACAGTCTTTTCAGTATGGAATTAAGTTTAAAACAGTGGATAAAAGATAACTAGAATAATTTTACCTGAAAATTAAAGAACTATTTTTTTAAATCCATGATAAGACAGAAAATTAACAAAATACAAAGACGATTCTATGAAAAAAAAATCGATACCACCTATAAAGCCTTAGCCAGGGAAACAGTGAGAAGATACCATTTCAGGATTGAAACTTGAAAATCTCTACACGTTTAAACAATAACAAGGCATCAGCACTCTCGAACTAGGGAGATGCTGAGGCAGGAGGATTCTGAGTTTAAGGTGCCTAGGATACACATATATCAACGTTCTGCCTCAAACAAAAAAAATAAGAAGACATTAAGAGAAACCTGAATACATGTGATGATATAGAAACTTATGTTGCCCCCCCATTGCTAGAAATGATGAAAAGAAACCAGAAATCTGAGTTGTTAGTACCTATTAAATAAAATGAATCTGTTATTAATTTTCCCACAGAATGTTTTTTTATTTCCACAAAGAAATTTGTGGTCTAGATTGCAACCTGGTGAATTGCCCTGTATATCAAAGAAAGAAATAGTATCACTCTTTCAAAAACTCTGTAGAGCACGGGGAAAAAAGACAAGGTATTAAAACTAGATGACCATATATGAGAAAGGATAAGTATAGACCAATCTCTCCCATGGGTAAATATATAAAACCCAAATATTACCTCAACTAGATGCACAGAAATTTCAAAAATATAATCTACCCACTGGCGCTTTATTCCAAAGCAGTCTGACATGTGAAAGTCAAACAACAGAATTTATTACATGAACAGGAAAAAGGAGTGGGCATCATGTTTAATCTTGTCAGGGAAAAAAAAGAGCATTTGACAACAACATAGTATTCGGTACCTACTTTAAAATCCTAGGATTCTAGAAATAGTAGAGAAGGAAAATCTGCTGCGAACGCCCACTGAAGCCATGAAATCTCTACTGTTCTTAACACTGTTAGGGATCCTAGCCAGTGCAGTGAGGAAGGAGATCAGGAAAGCGGAGAACGATTGAACATGAGGAACTGAAACGTGCATAGATGACTTCTGATCAATCTTTAAGCTGTAGGAAAGCCGCTAGAATTAATAAATCTAGTGGAGATCATCGATTTAAGTCTGTTATGTTTAAAGAACAATTGTGTGTCTTCATACCAGCAAAGGGGGAAAATACAATGGTTTTGGTTATATATAAAAATACATCCAGTATACAAAAATAAATTTGACAAGAGATTTATAATGCCTATATATCCTAAACTCATATCTAGTTCTGAGAAACATAATATTTAAATATAGGAAAGCATTTACTGTGTTTATTGAATATATATGTCTTAATATAATAGATATAGGGAAGGGGGAGGAGGGGAGGAAATGGAAATTTTTAATAAAAAAATGAGAAAAAAAAGTTTACCAAAAAACTGATTTATCAAGTAAGTGCAAGCATAAGAAAAATCCCAGATTCCTATTGATAGTTCATGGTTGCTGGGAGAGGGGGTATCATTTTCCTCAGTGGTCCATCCATTGTTATGTCCATATTCTATTAAATGACAGCCCATCCACATTTATAAAAGCAATCTTAACTAAATTCAATGGGTCACTCCAGGCTGTGGTGGTGCATACCTTTAATCCCAGCACTTGGGAGGCAGAGGCAGGCGGATCTCTGTGAGTTCGAGGTCAGCCTGGTCTGCAAGAGCTAGTTCCAGGACAGGCTCCAAAGCTACAGAGAAACTCTGTCTCGACAAACCAGAAAAAAAATTAATGACTCATAACAAAAAAAAAAAAACAATCAAACAAATGACATATAAACACAAGGGGGATTTCTTGGGCAGAAGGTTCTGTGGGGAGCATGACAGGGATATGACAGGCTAATGGAAGCACATGAAATGACTGAAATGTGTTATATACATATTAAAAATTGTAAAGTTTGCCGGGCAGTGGTGGCGCACGCCTTTAATCCCAGCACTCGGGAGGCAGAGGCAGGCGAATCTCTGTGAGTTCGAGACCAGCCTGGTCTACAAGAGCTAGTTCCAGGATAGGCTCTAAAAAGCTGCAGAGAAACCCTGTCTCGAAAAAACCAAAAAAAAAAAAAATGTAAAGTTTTAAACACCTAGATTGTTTTTCATGGAAACTGATCAGTAGATTACACAATTTAGCTGACAAAGGGCTAAGAGTAGGTTGATCTTCATATATAGAGCTAGAAATTTGATTATCAAATGGCAAGATGTATTGTAAAGCAATAGTTATTAAGACAGAAATATGATATAACTTCAAAGAGAAACAAATAGACTAATGAAATGAGAGAAAGAGCCCAGAAACAGAAGCAGAAAGGCCCCATGACCTAATTTAAGGCAAAAGTAACATTTGAAGGTATTAGACACAATATGATCTTTTCAATAAGTGGTACTAGGTCAACTGATTTTTTAAGGACAGTATTTAGTCCTGGGCCCCACATTTAACACCACAAATACAAAGGATCTACAAATGGATTGTTGCTATAAATGACTAAAGCAAAACAACAGAGATTTAGAAGAAAATGGGAGTATTTGATCACTTGGGAGGAAGCAGACTTAATAAACTGGTCAGAATTCACCATGAAGGAAATTTACAGATAGCTTTATAATTAAGGAATTCTCTTCACGTTGTAGAGAAAAAAAAAAGTCAACAACTAGGAGGAACAAAAATGCATTGAGTAGTATCTTTACGCTATGCAAACTTTTGAACACGCATATTTTAAGACAACACAATTTTCAGTGGCTGAGGAGCTAGCTCGGTCAGTATAGTATGTCACTTGTAAGCAAGAGCATGCTAGTTCAATCTGCAGAATCATGTTAAAAACAAACAAGCAATCAAAAATCCCAGGCATGACATAGTGTGCTTGTAATCCTAGGGACAGGGAGGCAGAGCCAGCCAGTTTAGCTTACTTGGTGACCTCCGTGCCATTAATAGCCCCTATTTTACAAAATAAGGGTAGACAGTGTTTGGGGAATGACACCTGAGACTGACCTTGCTCCATCACATGCACCTATACTCGCAAAAACATGTACGTACACACATGCAGATACATATATTAAATTATATTTGAAATGTAGAGGTACAGTGGAGCTGAATGAATTATCACAATGTTCTACACATATTTTTAGAAATTGGTCACAAAATCAACACTATCGGCTATCTAAGACAAAGATAAAGTTGTAAGTTACATTTCCTGTGCCCAATAAACGCAAATGGGCCAACTGCCTAGAATTAGGCAACTGTTGCCATTGAAATAGAACAGGTCCTTCTCTCACCGAAGTCTTCACAAAATAAGCTACTTATGATACACATTGATCCTGATAAGAATCAAGAAGAGCCTCTGTGGTTGCTTATCTTAACTCTCAATGAAAACTGAAGTAATCAGTGCATAACTCAAGCAAATAATAACAAAGCATAGGTTATTGTGTTTAAAGGATATTGCTGTCAATATATTCAGGAAAAGTTCATATACCTACATTTGAACGCCTACAAAGTTCAAGAGCAAAAACCCTTCCCGTTGATTGATGAGTATCTAAAATGCTAAGACTGCCAAAGTTCTCTCAGCTAACTTTTGCCTCTGGGCTCAGATTTAGGTATCCCCTTTTCTGGTTCACAACAAAGATAGTCAGCACGTCAAGATGTGACGTGTAAAGAAAAGGATTCTGGAAGCACACCTTAAAGAAACAACCGTGAAATCAATAGGAAGAAACAGCAAGTGGCAAAAAACAAAGAACTCTAAACACAGGTCTTAACGGGGCCATTTAGCAAGCCATACTGAGGTACCCCAAGTCTCCAAGGGCAGCCACTGTACAGAGCACGTATTCATCCAGAATATAGGTATCAGTAGTTATGACATTCTTCTCTAAAGAAAGCAGATTGCTTCTTTTGTTAAGTCGTTTATCTAAAATGTCTAACCACTGTTTTATTGTGTGTTAATTTACAAGCTTCATTATACAGAAGGCTATATTCCATAGTAAGTGCTGACAGATGGAAGTAGTACAGTTGAGGTAAGAATTTTAAGCTAGGGGGGGCTGGAGAGATGGCTCAGTGGTTAAGAGCAGTGCCTGCTCTTCCAAAGGTCCTGAGTTCAATTCCCAGCAACCATATGGTGGCTCACAACCATCTGTAATGAGGTCTGGTGCCCTCTTCTGGCCTGCAGACAGACACACAGGCAGAATATTGTACACATAATAAATAAATATTAAAAAAGAATTTTAAGCTAGGAGTAGATATTAGTTACATATAAAATATGAACTCTTTATTCCTTGACCACATTTAAGAAATGTGGTACTGTTCTAATTTGAAATAATACTGGTGTTAAACAATATTTGACCTATAGAAAATGATATTTTATGTTATTAAAGTACTTTAATTATGAAATCATCATTTGTCTCTATCCTGCTTAACTTATTATATGAAACTGAAAATATGAAATTTCTGCCCTGGCAATGCTGAAGCATGCACGGGCAGCCCGTATATGGCGGTTCTGTTGAACCTGTCCATATTGGGTTTCATGGTCTAAGTTGATGATGATGACCCACAAGGTCTCTTCTTCTAGAGGGCACCGGATCTCATTACAGATAGTTGTGAGCCACCATGTGGTTGCAGGAATTGAACTCAGGACCTTTGGAAGAGCAGGCAGTGCTCTTAACCGCTGAGCCATGTCTACCATCTTCTTAAATCACCCTTGTAATTTTATCCACAAGACAGGAAATGTATTTTTCTTTTTTACTAGAAGTGCCTTTTAACTACTGCCTTAGTTGGTCCTTCTATTGATGCCATGAAACGCCATGACCAAAAAGAAAGTTGAGGAGGAAAGGGTTTATTTGGTTCACACTAATCTCTGTTCATCACAGAAGGGAGTCTGGACAGGACTCACACAGGGCAGGATCCTGGAGGCAGGAGCTGAGGCTGAGGCCATGGTGGGAGCTGCTTACTGGCTTACTTATGGCTTGCTCAGTCCGATTTCTTATAGAACTCAGGACCACCTGCCCAGGGGTGGCGCCACACCCAAAAGGTTGGCTCTCCCCCATCAACCAGCAATTAAGAAAATGCCCTACAGGATTGCCCACAGCTGGATCTTAGAGAGGCATTGTTCTCAATTGAGGCTCCCTTCTCTTTGGTGTCTCTAGCCTGGGTCAAGCTGACATAAAACTAGGCAGTGCAAGGACTGACTTAAAAGTTTGACAAATGTTTAAAAATGTGTATTTTAGTATTTTATATAACATTATAAACTGAGAGGTGAATTAGATTTTCATTCTGAACTAAGGTGAAAGAAATCCATCCGCCTGGAAAGACACAGCTTAAGCTGTACAGATGGCTCTGAGACCTGGCTGTTGTTCCGGGGGATTGTGGTCGGATTCCCAGCACCCATGAGGCAGCTCACAATTGTTTGTAACTCTGGTTCCAGAGCATGACACATCTTCTAGCCTCAGAATGCAGTATACACACACACAGTAGCACAGACATACATGTAAGCAAACCACCCATACATAAAATAAAAAATTTAAACGTCTTTGAAAATGCATAAGCTTAAAAACAACAACAAAAAAGACCAACACCTGAATTTCTACGGATGAAAACTGTAAGTTAACTAATCGAGGCCACCCTGGTCTTACAAGCGCTAGTTCCAGGACAGGCTCCAAAGCTACAGAGAAACCCTGTCTCAAAATAAAACCCAAAGGCAGGCCCAGCATGATGCACAGGGCTGAAATTCCAGTGCTCCAGAGGCAGAGACAGGCAGATCTCAGTTTGAGGCCAGTCTAACCTACATAGCAAGTTCCAGGCCAGTTAAGACTACACAGCAAAGCCATGCATCAAAAAAGAGGGACAGGAGAAATGTGTGTGTGTGGGGGGGGAGTTCCTTAAATTTTCAAAGTTTTAAAAAATAAAGTTTCTTTACACAGAACAGAGTTAACTAAAATCAATCTATAAATATTTTGGAGCTGAGTGTGAAAAATTTAAGAGTTCTCAAATGTCCTACTTTCTCCACAGGATGCTCTATGGGGAAAAAAAGCTAGAAACTTATTTGCTGAGATAAGCACAATACAGAGGTTTTAGTATAGAATACATACATGTTTTCTCTCACAAACTCAAGTAATTATACACATACACAACCGTAACGAACCAAAACCCCATTCATCTCTTTTCCTGACTGTCCTACATAACCAAACAGCCTAATTAAAATCCAAAGCAGTAACGATAACGTATATGGTTTTAAATAATTATGTAGCTGTATGATATGGCATTGAGCCTAAACTGAAACTATACCTAACTTTCTAAGGGAAGGGAAAAGCATCATTGTGCAAGTATAAGATACAATACGTAGTGGGGAGGGGTTGTTTTTCCTGGTTTTATGAATTTCAGTTTTCCCAGAACATCAATTAAAAAAAAAATCACAAAACGATTTGATTCAAATTCAATTCACACAGCTCAAATGTTTGTTCAAAGAAATGCATGTGCCCCATCTAGCTGCTACAATACCTTTCTATCACCATGACAGGAAAATGGGGAGGTGGCATCAAAGACACGAATTAACCGTAGCATCTACTCTGAACTCGGTTACACTTCCACTAGAGCAACTTCTTCCAATCTCCAATGTCAAATTATCCAGAACTTTAACTCAGCTAGAGCCTTGATAATGACAGGAAGCACAGTTTAGGTTGAAAACTGCTTTGGAACTACCCTCATTTCTTTAAATTTTTTTTTGTTTTAAGATCCATTAATGACAAAATTATCCACCTAGCTTATTTTTCTATGTGCCTAACTTAGAAATTTCCCTCGATTTCAAAAAGCCTATCTGTCCCAAAAGGTTGTTTTCTACACAGCACAAATAAGAAATACAGTCCATATTATTTTACCACTTATAATGCAAACTGTGAGTGAAGGTCTTCCTGACAGATGAGCAGTCATTAAATCCAACATTTAAAACGTTAATCAAATATTGAATGTAACTCCTACTACATGTATCTACAATCTGCTCAAGATGGTAGACACACTTCTAAACAAGGAAAAAAATTAAAAATCAGGCATAAACCGCAGAGGAGGGAAAGATCTCATCCTTTACCTGATAATTAGAAAAGTATCACTGGTTGATGATTAAACAGGATGAAGGAACAAAATAATTTTCACAGAGCTTATTGGCTGAGTGGTTCCTAAGAAATGGATGCCTAAAATCTTATGAATTTATCAGCTTTTTCCAAAATCAGTTCTCTCTGAATTCTAAATTTATAGATGGTGGATATTTGTTTCTATATTTCCTAGAGGAAAGGATACATTTACAATAAGGAAGCTTTTAAGGAAGGGCAGATCTTCGAATAAATGACTGACTGGAGATCTTCTAAGGGACTGGCACTGTAGTTGATGAGACTTAAACATCCGTCACGGATATGCGCGGAATGAAAGGCGTGAAAACCACAGGCCAAGGAGAGAAACCGATAGAGCAGAGCGCACTCGGATTCGGGGGCAACAGAGCGACCTCAGGACCTACCGCCGCGGCTGGCCCTTCCTCCGCCCTCCTACTCAGACTCTAGAGGGCACGGTCAAAACAGATGCTCCCCGGCTCCGCCCCGGCCCTCGCCAGGCAGCCTCCCGCAGGAGGTCCAGAGCCCGAGGCAGGTCCCCGGCGTCGTGGAGCGCGTCTCCCCGCCCAGCCACGGGGCCCGGCTCGCCCGCGGTCCTCCGCGGGGCGCGGCGAGGGCAGAGGCCGCGGCTGCGGACCCCAGCAGCTCCCTCCCTTCCTCCGCCACCCCCGCCCACCCGGCCGCAGCCCCGCACCTGCACACCGTGATCAGGTTCCTCCTCTCCACCGCGGCATTGCGGGCGCTGAGGCTCTTCTTGCCACCGCCGCCTCCGCCTCCGCGGCTCCCGCTCAGGCCCCCCAGGCTCCGGGAGGCCATGGCGGGCTCCCCTCCGCGCCCCCTTTGTCTGCGGCGGTCCCGCACGCCGCCTGGCACACCTGTGTCCCGCGGCTTTCTCTCAGGACGCCGCCCCCGGGTGCGCGAGGGACCCAGGCAGGAGCCGCGAAGCAGGCAGGGTGTGGAAGGCAATGGGGCATCCGCGCCCGGTACCCCGGTTCCACGCGCGCGTGCACGCACGCACACACACACACACACACACACAGACACACACACACGACAGACACACACGCACGCAAGGGCCACCTCCGCCCTCGTGCGCGCGCCCGCCCGCCGCCGTGCACCGGAGAAGCGCGTGCGGGGTGGGAGTCGGGCGCTGCGCGACTTCCCCGGGGACGCGGCACTAGCGCGCGGGCGAGCCTGCCAGCTCCGCAGCGGGGGCCGGGGCCGCGGAGGTGAGGCCCCACGCCTGTCACGCGCAGCCCCGCCCTCTCCACCTATGGGAACGAGGCCGCGCCGGAGACAGCCAATGACGGGAGGCGGGGGGCGGGACCAGCCCGGGCGCCTTTAAAGTGGCTCACCCAAGCCCCGCCCCGGCGCGTGGGCCGCTATCAGACCGGGGACCGGGCTCGTACTGCACCAGTGGGCACGCGACGACACAGCCGGTTCCACAGCGATTCTGGTCCGAAACCCCCGACACACACACCAGGCTAAGTCTCAGATTTTCCCGCAGATTCCTGGTCCTGGGGCTTCAGTAGTCCCAGCAAGAGAAGGCCACCGTGCAGGAGGCGGGGAAGTGATTACCTAGAAGAGAGGGGTTCCTTTTGTCCCCACGCCCTCTTCGAGCCTAACAAACAGCGACACAATGGCATCAGGGAATGAGTCTGAATTTTTGATTCTCCTCACCTCATCATCCCATGTCCACAGCCGGAGAAGAGAGTGTTGTATGAGTGTGTATGTCCAGGGCAGTGAAATAAATCTACTGGCCCGCAGCTAGCGAGCCTTGCAGAGGTTTGACCAAGGTCAGACAGAAATGCTGCCTTGGAGGCCTGAACACACAGCTTGGAAAGACCACTTTGCAGAGTGTCCACTTTCTCTCTGGCCATACCTGTGGGAGGCTCCCGGCTTGAAGCTCTGACCTCTGAAACTCCCCTCAGACTACGCTCACCTGCCTTGGACCCATTACGTCCAGACTGCATCATCAGGACAAAGTATCACCTCTTTAGTAAATCTATGTTAAAATAAAAATGTATGTAGGAAAATACATAGCTAAGTTACAATAGTAAATATTTATACATTTATGTAATAAAATAACTTAGGCTATAAACTTTACCTTTCACAGGAATAAAAGCAGGGGAAGTTTCCACATACAGGCGTATGTGATTTTGTCCACACACATGTTCTCAAATATCTCCTATCTGTTAAACTGACGTAGATGCTTGAATGGAGGTTCCCCTCCTAAGAGCTACATCTTGTCTTTTCCTGCTAGCCTAATAGTATGACTCTAGAACCAGCCACCAGCAAACTGCAGCCAGATTCAGCAAAATTTTTACACTAACAATGGCAAATAGGACTCAAATTAGAAATCATATTTTAAACTTGAGATTGTAAGTGTCTCAAGACCAGAAACCATTATGAAAAAATTTTTCTCGATGGTTGGTAGTGGAGCACACCTTTAACCCCAGCACTTGGGAGGCAGAAGCAGATGAATCTCTGGGAGTTCGAGACCAGCCTGGTCTACAGAGCGAGTTCCAGGGGAGCCAGGGCTGTTACACCGAGAAACCCTGTCTCACAAAACAAAATAAACTTCTAGAGCAAAGGATTGTGGTATACTTTTGTAATCCCAGAATTCTGATGACCTTGCTTTGTGCTGTGGTGACAGACAGTTAGAGGGAGGAAGGGTTAGTTTGGGTCCATTTTGAGAAGTTCCATGTCATGGAGGGCTATCGGAGAACATGGAAGTTGACAGCAGATCTGAGAGAATGTAGAGTGACAGGAAATCCACTAAGCAATAAGACTACTCGAGGACCTTCTTCTAGGAGTGCCCTGTTTCCTCCAAGAAGGTCCTACCGCCCAAAGTTTCCGCATCGTCCAAACTAAAGCCACCAGGTGGGGACAAAGCGTTTGAGACCTTTGTCTGGGGAATGTGTCTGATGCAAAGTGAATGAATACTAGGCTGCCTAGTAAGAACCTGTCTCAAAGAGATAAGAAGCAAATCGCAGGCAACCTTGTTTGGTGGTTTGGAAGGGAAGCATATATGACGGTAAAAGGCAGTAGTCATTCTAGAACAAGGGAAGAGAGGTTGGCTTTCTGGTGTCCAGTGCACTTCCATGCTGTTTGTACTATAAAGTTGTGTTTCTGACTACAAACAGTAGAATTTCACCTCAAGCTATCAGGGCACAATGCTAATTTCCACTGCTTTTAGTGGATTTGCTTGGCACAATACTTGCTTAACAACCTTTTACCATAAAAATCCATTTACTGCCGGGCGGTGGTGGCGCACGCCTTTAATCCCAGCACTCGGGAGGCAGAGGCAGGCGGATCTCTGTGAGTTCGAGGCCAGCCTGGTCTACAAGAGCTAGTTCCAGGACAGGCTCTAAAAAAGCTGCAGAGAAACCCTGTCTCGAAAAACCAAAAAAAAAAAAAAATCCATTTACCTTTCCATGAACAGTTATCATTAAACTGCCACTTGGGGGGAGGGTCACGTTTGATAGCATTTCCCCCCTTGCTTACCGTGAGTGACATGTTTGGAGTGTGTTCCAGATTATTAATCTGGATATAAGCAATGAAAGAGATTGAAAATCAGTTAAATCTAGTATATACTATACTCCAACTATCAAACTTTAATGAGTTTTCATGCAAATTTTTAACTTCTCTTGGTAAAAATTTCAACTCACTATTTGAACATTTGCATAATATTTAAATCTTTTAAGAGTACCTGAGTTCAAGCCTCAGAACTCATTTTTTTTTTTTTTTGGTTTTTCGAGACAGGGTTTCTCTGCAGCTTTAGAGCCTGTCCTGGAGCTAGCTCTTGTAGACCAGGCTGGTCTCAAACTCACAGAGATCCGCCTGCCTCTGCCTCCCGAGTGCTGGGATTAAAGGCGTGCGCCTCCACTGCCCAGCCAGAACTCATATTTTTAAAACCTGGTTTCATGAAATGTTTGTAAACTCAAAACTAGGGAGGTAGAGACAGGCAGATGCTGGAGCTTGATAGCAAGCCAGCCTAGGCTAATTGACAGAATCTAGACCAATAGACCTCTACTAAACACAAGAAATGTAGAGGAACTACAGACATATGGATACCTAAAGCTTGACCTCGGACCTCCAAATGAACATATGCATTCACATAAAACGGCACTTTCGCGCACACATATATACTAAAAATAAGATTCCCTTTGAAAACATAGATGCTAAGTCCAGCCTATAGGAATCCTATGATGCTCATGGATTCTTACATGTACACCATTCTTACATGTACACCATTCTTATATGTACACCATCATCTCCAATCTTCTCCTTCTCATCAAAAGAAATAAAATTATAAATATATCACATAAAAGTCCTCAAGCACAAAATTCTGTAGGCCAGAGATTACCAAACATACCATAATTTACTTTTTAATCTTAGAAACAAACATTTCACCTAGGCAACCATCTAGGAAAAAAATAGTAGGAAAACTAACAATATCAATTTGTAAGTGGGGTTTTCAGCCATGATACAAGAAGGTATGACTTAGTCGTAATGAGACATTGTTACCTTAAAGTAATTTTTAAGAAAATTCTTGAGGCTTGGTAGTGGTGGTGCATGCCTTTAATCCCAGAACTCGGACGGCAGAGGCAGGAGGATTTCTGTGAGTTTGAGGCCAGCCTGGTCTACAGAGATAATTCTAGGACAGCTAGGGCTGCTACACAGAGAAACTCTGTCTCATAAAACTAGGGGGAAAAAAAGAAAATTCTTAAGAAATCTATAAAATCAAAATAATAAAACTTTATTTCAGTATTAATCTAGTATGTCCACAGTAAATTTGGTACATAGAAGTTTAAATGCAGGACTATGATAGTAATGATTCTTTCTTGAAATACTGGGGACAATCTATTCAGACATAAGCACATATGTGTGCATATAAATCTATCCGTGTACTTATAGCCACAAAATTCTCTGATTGGTGTCCCAAGATTGACTAATTACATCACTCAACTTAGACACTTAGCCAAGTATATTTGCCTCAGTCAGTTAGGGAATCTAAGTAAAAGGAGGTGGGTCCGGAATCTTCATGAGATCTTCCCCAAGGTGATTCATCCTGGCTCACAAACTTGACCTTAATGAGAATGTGATCTTCTGAAATATTTCTTGGCAGATTTGGGAAGACTGCATTGTGGTGGTTAGTTTTGTATGATATAGCACGTTTCACCCGTTTAATATCTTACACACATCCACTCACTAGGTCAGAGGTCAGCCACATACAGTCAGTTTGGTTTGCAGCTGCTCAGATTCTCCTGAGGTTGAAATCCAGGTGGCAGTTGAGCTGTTTTTATCTGAGCGCTCTGGGACAGAGTCAAGAGTGCTTCGGAAATGTAACAAACCACAGCCCTGCTGGGGTGGCAGGCAGGAGCTAATGATTGAGCTGGGGTCAAGGAGAAGGGAGAACGAACTAAGGAAGAGCTTCTGAGAGAACGTATCCAGGCAAAAGACTTTTCCAAATGGCCTGAGACTGGAGGAGGTAACACTGCCCAGGGTTAATATGGAAGCGGTAATGGAGAGGGTTGGTGACCAGGCTCAAAGAGAGATAGGATCTGCTTTACACACAGGTTCACTGATCACATTAAGCATTTTCACCACCATCCCTAGAGCAACCTGCAGTCTTTGAGATGCTTAGAAAGAAGTGATAACGAGATCAGATTTGAACTTTGAGATGGTCACCCTGGCTGATGCGGAGGCTGGCGAGTGCAGCCCACAATAATGTAGCAATCCTCAAATGTGTGACTTCCTTAGCGGTTCCCTAATGACCTGGGGGTTTGTTTTTGTTTTGCTTGTTTGGTTGGTTTTGGTTTTTCTTTTCGGTTGGTTGGTTGATTTTTGTCTCTGTGGACGGAAACTTTCTTCCTTACAAGCCTGGGTGGTTTCCTGATAACCAGGCTGCTGTACTGCGCAGTCTCTCAGAGCACACCAAGTTGTGCTGAAAACTGCGGTCTTTCCAGGGCCGTGGTTTTACGTCATAAGGTCATATGCTTTTGTTAGGTGTTTTCTGACTCAGAACAGCTGAAGCTACTGGGAAATTGGTCCCTCGCGTGAGAATCTCCACTTGACACACATCTTATCAAAGTTTGAGAATCCTGAGCCATTACTTTTGATTAAAAACCCATAGTAAATTTCAGAAAAGCCAGTCATTTCCTGTATAGCTGAGGTCTGTTTGTTTTGCTAGATAGGCTGTCTCTATATTGCCAGCTCCTGTGTCCAAGAGATCCTGATGCATCAGACTCTCCAGTGGCTGAAACTGTATGATCTTGCCTGGCCCTAAAGACTAACAAGAATGCCTGGGTACAAATTATCCTCCTAATGTTTGCGTTTTCACTTGTGACCAATAGCAAACATATAAGATCTCAATAAACTTACTAATTATCTCACTTAATGTTTCTATTTCTGTGATCAAAACACCACGAGCCAAAGCCACTTGGAGAGAAAATGGTTTATTCTTCTTACATATCCCAGGTTACAGTGCATTAGGGAAGCCAAGGCAAGTACTCAAGGCAGCATCCTGGTGGCAGGAACCAAAGCAGGTGCACAGAGAAATACTGCTTACTGGCTTGGTCTCTGCTCCTTATACAGTTTAGTACCTCCTGCCCAGTGCATGACAGTAACCCCAACTTTGGAGTGGGGAGTCCAGCAGATCCCAGGGGGTCTAGCTAGCCAGCTAGTTTACCCAAGATAGAAATCTTAGGTTTAGTAAGAGATTCTGTCTCAGAAACCAAGAGGAAGAATCCAGGAAAGGCATCCTGACATCAACCTCTGGCCTCCACAGATGCCCACGGTTGAGTGCGCCCAATACACACAGACGCGCGTGCGCACACAAACACTCACACACCCCCACACACAATCCTCTCTCTTTAAAACTTGTCACATTTGTGCTGCAATGGCCAACATGCTAATTTACTAGTTCAGAGTATTCATTTGCTAGTTAATTTACTACAAACATACTTATCAACAAAGCACAAACACAGGGGTAAATGTTAGTCTCTCTCTCTTCAGTTAAAAGGATAAAGTTAGTTTTGCTTACTCCATTATCTGGATAGTTTTCTAGATATTTACCTTTTACAGTTTATATTCCGAAATTATTTTCCAGTGTAAAAATAACTGTACTTTGTCAAGTCTCCAAATAGGAGAATCTGGCATGACTTCTGGCTCCCCTCCCCATTTTGACTGTGTTTTATTAATAGGTTTTGACTGTGTTTTATTAATAGGTTATCTTAACAACTATTACACAAATGTGCAACTTGTCTTAGCATGTGAGGCCTGTACAGCAGAGGTAAACTGTGCGGTGCCTCTGCTCCCAAATCTGCATTTTCTCTTCCTCCAGAGTTAAAGCCCTTGCAATGACTGACCAGGCTCTACAGGATTTAGTAATACATCCCTTCTCTAACATCATCTCCTGTTCCTTCTCTCCCTTTGGCCTCTCTGCTTCATTTACGCTGGGTTTCTACTCATCCTTGAATGTTGACTAGGAGGCTGTCCCCTCAGGGCCTTTGAGCTGTCTACTTACTGTAGAGAACCCACAGGGCTCATTCTTTTATCTACCGGAGTCACTTACTCTGGAATGCAATTTAAATTGCAAAAGTATTTCCTCTGAATTCCTTTTCTTTTTAAAATAAAAATATAGTTGCACCATTTTCCTCTTCCCTTTTCTTGCTCCAACTCTTCCAATGTATTTCCCTTGCTCTTTCTCAATTGCATGGCCTCTATTTCTCCCCGCCCCCCCTCCCCCCGTGTGTGTGTGCGTGTGTGTGTGTGTGTGTGTGTGTGTGTGTGTGTGTGTGTGTGTGTATAATTTCAGGACTGATCATTTGACGTTGGATAATCAGTTGGGGATCACTTCCTTGGGGAAGTGTACAATGATATTTCACTTGTATTTTAATAAATAGAGGTTGCCTGAAGATCAGAGAGTAAAACAGCCCCACTGGTCAACCTTACAGACTAGGCAGAGGTAACACACACCTTTATCCCAGTAGCCACACTAGTTTGCTATAGAAACCAGGTGGTAGTGGTGCACACCTTTAATCCCAGCACTAGAGAGGACTATAAGACAGGAGGAGACAGCTGTCAGTCAGTCTTACCCTGAGGATTCCTGGAGGCAGGATCGCCATTTTGTACTGAGGTAGAGGTAAGAACCACTGGCTGGCCGTTTTGCTTTTCTGACCTTCAGGTTGAGTCCCATTATCTGTCTCTGGGTTTTTGTTAGACATGCTACAGAATGTGTTTCTCCTGATCTCAGAATTCCTTAGTTGCTTGTAGCTCTTTGTCAAAGGTTAAGGTCCCATGAGGTTCCCTCATGGTTTTATGTCTATTGGTGTCTTTCTTGTTCCGTTCTTGTTTAGGCAGCCATGTTGATGGTATGTCATGGATGTAGCGTCTCTCACATTTTGAGGAGAAGCAATCTCACAACACCCTTCCTGCTCCTCTGTCTCATGCAGTTTTCCCACCACTTCTTCAGCTGCGATCCCTAAGCCCGAGTTATGTTGTAGATGCATCAGTTGGGGCTGGGCATTGCGCAGTTACTTGTTCTTGGCATTTTAATCAGCTGTGATTTTCTGTAATGGTCTTAATCTGTTGCAAAAAGATGTTTCTTTGATGAAGGGTGAGACTTATATTATCTCTGGCTATGAGGGAAAATATTTAGAATGCATTTAGGAATTATACTGCTTTAGTAAAGTGGTCATTCTAGATTCTTCTCCAGGATCCTTGGCTGCAGTAGCCTTGGGTAGCTGGATAGGTTTCTAATATTAGACACAGTACTCTTTCCTGTTGAACGGGCCTCCAGTCTAATTAGAAAGCTGCTAGTTACGGCCAAGGTATGTGTGGAAGTCTTGCACTCTTAGGGTTATGATGCTGCATTGGTCACTGTTGTAGTTCATGAGCATCGTAGCTGAATAGACTATTGGTTGCTGTCCTCTTTTGGAAACTGGTAACTGCTGGCCTCATGAAAGCTGGTTCTCAGGGCCAATCCAGCTCCGGTCTGCAAGGTCTTATGTCCAAAGAACATGATGTCTCCGGCAACAGAGACTTACTTTCAATCTTGAGAGGCAACCAAAGCAGCAGCAATAGTCTATAAAGTTTTGGAAATCTCTTGGACAATCCTGAACAACATCTCAAGAAGAGGCTTCTCATGCCTGGTTTTAATGTTTTGTTTTGTTTTGTTTTTTAAGATCATCTATGGCTCTTGGGGGAAACATTGTCACCCCAGATATCTCTCACCTTGCACAAAAAATAACCCCAAATGACTCCAAAACCTAAATGTGAAAAATGAAACTACCAGAAGAAAATACAAGCACTATCCTACAGGACATAGGCAGAGGAAAAGATACTCTACTGTAAATGGAGCTAGGAATGATTATATTGAGGGGGGTAACCCAAATCCTGAAAGACCAGTGCATGGTCTCTTTTATCTACAGTTCCTACATCCAAATCTTCTAAAGTGTTTATATATCCTGAAGCAACTGTGGAAATTAGGAGAGTAACAAGAGACCATGGCGGGGGCCAGTATAGATGGAATAGTTATTTGGCTCTGACCCTGATGAGGGGATAAAGCATCTTTTCATGGTCAAAGGTTATACACAGGGGAAAGAGTACAAATCATGATTTAAGGCCTTCTAAGGCTTGGAGTCTACAACTCTTAGGAAGTGCTCCTTGGTGTCGTGATTTACAAACTCTGATTACAGGGTGTTAGTTCAAGATGTTTACGTAGCCGGCGTCTATTCTAACTGCTCTTCCATATCAGGGAGAATGTGGGGCAAAGGGTTAGGTAGGTGTTTTAAGGTCAGGCTGTGGGCATATAATTTTTCTTATTCCTGGGCTTTTTAGGTACAAGTGATTCAAATGAGGATATGAAAAGAGGAGGCTTTAATCAGGGTAGGGGAGATAAAAAACAGTAAGGCTGTCCTCATTTTCTTTTATTGTTTTAGCTGCATAACACTTAGCTCCATCTCAATATGTTTTTCACACATGTATTTATTCACTTTTTACTCACGGATATTTAGACCCCCGCAGAGAGTAATTCATGTCTTGGTCATGAATGTACTAAATATACTTGACACATGAAAGGCGTTTGATTATTATTCCTAAATCAGTGAAATGAACCTTGATTGTCTTACCCAGTTTTACCCCTTTTATTTCATGTGCTCCTCATTTACTGTGCACATATTAAATATTGTGGTTAAAAAAATGAATAAAACACCCATTGAATAAAACATCCATTGAAGTTTTGGTAGCCAAGTGAGAAGCACAAGCAGTGATATAATAATTTAAAGACACTGACAGGGTAGAGGTGTGGCCAGGTTGGTGGAGTTCACGCCTGCCTAGCATGCACAAGGCTATGGATTCAGTAGTCATAAAACCAGGTGTGGCAGCATAGGAATGTGCTCCCAGCACTGACTCAGAAGGTAGAGCCAGGAGGATCAGAAACCCAAGGTCAGTTTTAGCTTGAAACCCTGATTTAAAAAAAAAAGAAAAAAGTACATGCATCGTTTCTTCACATACATGATACGTTTAAATGGGAAAGAGGGCACTATTGGTTTTAGATGAGAACCATAGGAGGTTAAAAAAAAAAAGACTCCTTGAGGACAATGGTCACCCGTGGACGTGAGAAAAACACCACTTCAAGCGAAGAGTACAATCAACACTAGCGAATAAGCACGGGGGGGTATTGGAGCTGCATTTGGACAGATAACACTGGGGCTCTTGCTTCTTTGTCTCCTATATATGGTAAATTGCAATTTTATTGGTTATCTTAAAGCCTTAAGATTTTAAGTAAAAGAGGACTGTTTGGGAGATATAGCAAAATGCTCAACCACATGGTGGCCTCTCTGTCCTTCCTTTAAGGTCTCTGGGATCGCTAAACAAAGAAGGGTTTGCAAAAGAGATGAGATGAAGTTTATGTGTAGATTGGCCCACATGTTATTTTCTGGTTTTTTTTTTTTTTTTTCTTCTTCTGGCTCTCAGAAACAGGAAACGGAAATCAAAATTCAGGAGCCATTGTGTATCATCCAAAAGATCTCGGGGTACCACGTAGGTTCTTGGGCACCACTGAAATAGTCCATGGTCAGAATTGTCCTTCTAGTATTAAGTAAGGCTTGGTTTTGAACAGAAAGGAACTGAGGTAACAGGCAAGGAGTCTAATACGGTAGATTGTTCTAGAAAAACTTTGCATTTACCTATTTAATTCCTAGGCCTTTGTTAACTTCCTGTCAACTGGACGTACTATAGAACTTAATTCAGACAGTGTTTATGAAGGCCTATGTTATGTGCATAGACTTTTAAGGATTATAAAACTGGACAGGGTACCATGCTTCTTTCCTTTCTGAGCTACAGTGTTAGAGCTGCAGTGTGTGGCAGATAAGAAACAAAGCTAGAAAGACAACAAAGGACTAACACATTTTATGTTAGGCTGCAACACTCTGCTTACTCAGCAAATACCTTGACTATCTTTGGTCTGATATTGTGTGATACCGTGTTACTCATGAATTTTGAAATGCCATAAACTAGGAAATGTTGCGATCTGTGAGACGCCAATAC
The DNA here is from genome assembly GCF_903992535.2 of Arvicola amphibius. Classification (NCBI taxonomy): domain Eukaryota; kingdom Metazoa; phylum Chordata; class Mammalia; order Rodentia; family Cricetidae; genus Arvicola; species Arvicola amphibius. Next base: position 12,716,026 of record NC_052064.1, read on the forward strand.
CACACTTTAGCTTTCATTTATTAAGTTTTTGGTTTGGGGCAGATGTCTAGCTTCATAAAGTGAAATTATTTAGAAATGTTTGATCAAAACAAAGAGCAAGGAAAAAAGATATTAAATTTTGTCATGATCTCAGTAATAAGTTTATAGAAATAAAAATTTTCACAGATCATAGAAAAGTAGGAACCTTTCTACATTGGTAATTTCCTTTATGGAGATGCTGGTTTTACCAAGGAAACATTTTTTATATCTGAGGCAAATTTTTTTTTTTGATTTTTGGCTTTTCAAGACAGGATTTTTTTGTAGCTTTGGAGCCTGTCCTGGAAACTAGCTCTTGTAGACCAGTGGCCTCAAACTCATGGAGATCCGCCTGCCTCTGCCTCCTGAGTGCTGGAATTAGAGGCGTGCACGCAGCTGTTAAAATTTTTTTTAAAAAATTTTAAAGTAATAACCCAATCTAGCCATTTCTAAAAAATAAATGGCAAAAGGGTCAAAATAAAGCATAAAGCATAAATATTGAAATTTTCTGGGCATTGTTTCCATTGAAAGAAGCTGTCCTCTGTTCCAAAGAGCTAAGGTAAAGTTTGCCTAGTGAACCAGTAATTAGAGTGTCCTCAGACAGTTTATTTTTAAACCTACAGATAATGGATCAGAATGCAAATACTCCAGAACATTTTATGACACAGGATTGCCAGGAGTAAACATACAAGATCATTATATGTTAAAACAAAAAAACAAAAAAACAACAAAAAAAAAACAACCCTAAGGTCTAAGTCAAATAGATTTTGGACTGATCAGCCTCAAAAGCTTGGTTGTTTTTCTGTGTTTTTAGTATGTCCTGGAGACTCATCCATGTGACATATGCCCTTAACCATAGTACCAAGGACCAAGTGATTGCCCACTATGCCACTAGATAGGACATGTGATTGTCCACCAACTGTAAATGTGATATACACGTATATTTCCGCTGGCTCTGTAAGGCTCGGTGTGTCTTTAGATCGGTGTTCTACTGAACTAGAGTACTTTGGATCATGAATCAGCACATAAGACATTACCTTGGTTTTTGTTCCCCAGAACACCATTGACTGTTTGAGACTGCACAAGCCTGACACCCAAGCTAAGGTCCATGACCTCACTCCAGACTGCTCCTAAATATACATTACCTTTAGAACCTAGAACACCACCTTTCTGGATTGACTGGCCCATTTTACCAGGCCCCAAGGCCACCTGGAGTATTGAGTCATTCAGTAACTAACTCAGAAACCTGCTCATCAAACTATTTTAATATGTTTGTTAATTGTGACAGGTCAAAGTTTACTTTGGAAGATAACAACTGCTTTTTCAGGATGAAGTCCTCATGATATTGAGTAGCTTTCCTTGGCGTGTTGATAAAGAAAAACTGAAGTTTTTTTTTTTTCCCAACAACTGCTAGGCTTCCTTAGCCTCCTATTCCCCAGGGAAAGGTGAGGGCACTATCTGCCTGTTCCACAGCCCCACAAAGCAGGACAATCAGACACACTAGGGACTCAAGTCAAAGAAAGAACTCGGTTTATTACTGTGAGCGTCAGCTTACATCATGTGATGTGGGGGTACCTCCAGCCAATGAGAGACAGTCAAACCCTCCCTCTGGCTGGAGGGGCATCTACCTAGATTTTGCTGTCTTCTCCTCCCTCAGTTCCCTCAAACTCCAGCCAGGCTTTTCTCTGTCCTACAGGCCTCGAGGTACAAGCCCTGAGATAATTTTGGCCCAACAACAACAAAGCAATACACTACAATGTCAAACTTCAATATTATCTTAGTTAGGGTTTTATTGCTGTGTAAAGATACCATGGCCATGGCAACTCGTATAAAGGAAACATTTGATTGGAGCTGGCTACAGTTCAGAGGTTTAGTCCTTTATCATCACGGCAGGAAGCATGGTGACACACAGACAGATGTGGTGCTGGAGAAGGAGCTGAGAGTTCTACATCTGGATCCACAGGCAGCAGGAAGAGACAGTGAGCTACTATGCCTGACTTGAGTTTCTGAACCCTCAAAGCCCACCCCACACTAACACACTTCCTTCAGCAAGGCCACACCTACTCCAACAAGACCACACCTCCAATAATGCCACTTCCTAGGAGTCGGTGGGGGCTATTTTCATTCAAAGCACCACAAATATAGAAGCATTTAAATTAATCTTTAATGATTTGAGGAAAATGTCAAAAGGAGAAATTCAGAGTCCAGATGGCTCTGCCTTAAGTACCATGTTACAAATTTAAAAAATCTCAACTCTGATTATGAACCTGAAGAAACATTAAGAAGTAACTAAAGCTATGGGCTGCAGAATTTACAATTTTTATGTGAAACTTGTCCCAAATTTCAAACATTTCAGGATCTTAATTCCTTCTTTAAAATGAAAAAAAACCATAATTGGTGTCAAGATTAAATTAAGAAAATACTCAACTTATTATATGGTCAATATTATTAACATTTTACTTTCTTTTCTCAAGTTCAGGAGACACTGCTCTGAGGACAAAGACTTACAGTCTGACTTGGTTGCATACGCCTTTAGTCCCAGAACTTAGGAAGCAGAGGGAGGAGGATCTCTGAGTTCAAGGCTAACATAGTCTACAGAAAGGTTTTTCAGGCCAATAAGGTTACACAGAGAAACCCTGTCTCCAAAAAACAGCAACCAAAACCCCCAAACGTTAATTTTTCCTCATAGTTAGAATGTTCACTACAATTAACCAATGAACATGTGTTAAATTTTTGTAGTTATGAAGTTCTTACATCTGTGATGAGGGAATCACCTGTAGCGTGCTTTACAAAGTTATAAATTGAAAGCAGTCACTTCATTAGGCATAATTTCTTAGTTTCTTTACAATATATGCAAAAAGATGTAATCCAAAGAATATAGATGTGCTTTAGGCATTAAAAAATAAAAGCTATGATATATTATTTTACTCCCATTCTCAAAGAGGAATCTTTCTGAGAATGCCAAATGATAGTGACCATGTTCGACTAAGTCTCTGAAATATTATTCTAAAATGTAGAATGACGACTGAGTAAACAGGATACAGTGGAAGGAAGCGAAGAAGAGGCGAATCACAGCACGTCAGACATTCCTGTTCTTGATTTTTTTGATTTTTCTTTGAGACAGGGTTTCCCCGTGTAGCTTTGGAGCATGTCCTGGAACTCACTCTGTAGACCAGGCTGGCCTCAGAGATCGCCTGCCTCTGCCTCCTGAGTGCTGGGATTAAAGGCGTGCGCCACCACTGCCTGACCAGTTATTCCTTAATACGGTAAATACTTAATGCGTTCCTACTATAAGATTCAGGTGCTGAAAAACAGGAGTTAATAAAACAGAGATGGTCTGTCCTTATAAAACTCGTAATTCAATAGGAAATATGCATTTTGTAATGACAGAAGTGCAGTTTATGATAAACATAATAGAAGAGAGACGTTATAAGATACCTTGAGAATTGTTATCTATTAGTCAGACCAAACCTAATCAAGTACAGGGAACTTTCCCTTAGAGAAGCGAGTTTTAAATAAAGCCTAAAGAATGCCTATTAGCCAGTTGACAAGGTCAGGGGTACAACTCCCTCCCCCCCAAGTGTGTGTGTGTGTGTGTGTGTGTGTGTGTGTGTGTGTACAGAATAAACATGCTGAGTAACAGGAAAGAAAGGAAAGATGGGATCGGGAGAGAAGAGAGAAAATAACAGAATACACAGCAAACTCCAGTGATTTGGCTAAAGACAGGTGGATGCCTCTTGAAAGAAGAAGGAAATGGACGGAGGCTGCAGAGCCAAGGAGGAGGCGGATCATACAGGGCTTCGGAACGTAACCCAAGAACAAGGAGCCCTGCTCAAGTAGCATGATACAGTAGTGCTTGTACATTACAAATAACTATTGTGTAGAGAAAGAGTTAGAAGACCAAAGGGGAGCTAGAGAAAGTAGTCTTGTGGCGTTTCTGTTTTAGGACTGACTTTCACTGTGTAGTTCAGGCTGGACCGGAAGTCTAGATCCTCCTGCCTCTACCTCCTACATGCTGGAATTATAGGCATATGTCACCATTTCTGGCTAGGATACTCTGAAAGTAGCCCCAAAGAACAAGGTGGTTTTAGTGGTTAGGACAAGATTATGTGCCATTATTTAAAAAGACAGTGAATTCTAATTGGATGTACAGCGTAAGGAAGAAAGAGGAGTCAAGGATCCTGACACCAGCTAGATGATGGTGTCATGGGCTTATAGGTGCATCCTAAAAGAGAAGCACGGTTGGGGACAGAATCAAGACTTCTCTTTGGGTAGCTTCAATCTGAGTGCCGCTTTTCCACCCAGGCAGCAATTTCCACTAAATAACTTTGCGTGGGAGAGGTGTGCATATCCATACATGTGGGGGCATGTATCCAAGTGGCAGTGTGTGTTCACGTGTGGAATTCAGAGGTCAGGGTGCTCGTATGTGCATGCATGTAGAATCCAGAGGTCAATGTTGGGTGTTTTCCTAAATTGCTCTCCACCGTATTTCCCGAGACTGAGTCACAGACCCTGAGGCTTGCTGGTTCAGCTGGACTAGCCGGCCACCAGCCCCGAGAGGTCCTCTTGTTTTCAGTTCCCCAGTCCAGGCATTAGGTGCCCGCTCTGCACTGAGCATTCTTACATGAGTGTGGGGACCAAAGTCACGTCTCATTCTTACACAGCCAATAGCCCTGCCTAAGGTACCTCTCCAGCCCCATACATCAGAACTTGTACATTGTATTGTTTGAAGCAACAGCAAAGTTGATGGAGAAGAAGGAAAAGTTGACTTTAAAGACGACATGGCGGGTTTGGTGAAAACTAGCTGATTGTAATATGCAATGGCCAAGGAAAATATAAGGAACAAACTTAACACGACAGGATATCAATTGAATATTAAAGCTTCTTCCTACATGAATCGCTGCAGTTTGATAGTGTGACTGCAAGAGCAACGAAATCATAGCAACACTAGGTCAAACAATAAACGCTTCACACCCAAATACTTGGCAAAATTACAGAACCCTCCTCATGGAACAATAACAATCAGAATTTATTCAAGACCCCAGTTTTACAATTTATTTTAGAGTACTGCTGTTAGCATCATCATTCATTTTCTTTGTTAATATTATTTTCTGTATTTTGGAGATAATTTATCATCAGACTAAAAATGCAACTTGTAACGAGCAAGATTTCTTTCACTCTTTTTCAAGTATGGTGCATTATAATAAACTCCTACCATGACTGTCCAGACTTGGAATCCTAGGTACATGGAGGGAGACACTAGAAAGGTGAATACACTGTCTGCCTTATAGTCTGCCTTCTCCTACTGACTGCCTCTCTGGCGGACCCTGGGGAGGGACAAGGAAAATGGGCTGGCTTAGCTTGTCAATGGCAAAAATAAAATCAAGGTGAGAGAAACTCGACGTGAAGAGGAAATGGGGGCAGAAGGGCACTACCCTGTCCCCACAGCATGCACCCCACACTTGCCTGATTGAAAGCTGACCACTAGACCTCCAAGCTCCACGTCAGAGAACCCATGTCGCTAACACGGCCACCTTCCCACCTGACTGTGTGGCCCTGGTTCTTTAGCATTTCAGGGACTCAGTAGAATGCAGGACTACATGCGATGGTGTCTATGTTCTTCCCAAGTCCAGGCATCTAGAAGCACTGGTTTGTGAGAAACACCCTATCATAGAAACCACGCTAAACAAGGTTAAAAGTCTTCACCTTTGAAGACTCCTAAAATGTTTACTGCACCATTCAAACTATCCGCCGCCCTTTCCTAGCTCGGTTAAATGTCACTTCTTCAGCCAGGTCTTCCCCGTCCTTACTATTTACCTTTGACATCTTACCTCCCTACTGCGGCCAGTCTCCTTCCCCTTCCCTTTGTCCCCAGAGCACTTTCCACCTTTGAACACACTGATCACTTATTAAGCTTCAGTCTGATGGCCCAGAGACAAAAACAAAGAGAGCCGAGCTGAGGTTTGCGTTGGCCTGTCATTCTCTGCCGAGCAGTCTGGGACAGCATAGAAAACCTAGGAGATGCTTACTCAGCGGTTAGCGCTGTGGAGTGAATGACTGAGCGCCTCATACGAACCTTTTCAGAACAGTGCTTACTAACACATTTCAATCATAAAATGAGATGTAACCAATAATGACTCTATATCCTAGAACAATAATTTTAACTTATGGAAGCATATTTTAAATAAATATATCATCGTAAATAATAAAAACCTGGAAAAATATAAATGAACAAAAACACTGGCTCATTGAACTGATTTGACCTTACTCTCAAGAGAAAGTTCATTTGAGATTAGGCAGGTTCAAAGTCTATGAATCATAAAGCAATTGAAAAACTAAACAGGAAATGATGCTTTTATGATGGCTGCCAGGAGTAAAAATATAACTTTTAAAGATAATGTTATATTTACATCAGGAATTTCTTAGGGATGATGTCTAAGGGTAAAAGGTTTGGCTATAAACTGAGATAAGAATATAAGAATAAAACGGCTATTCACTAGGATTGCTACAACCGAATGGTAATTGAAATCTAAAAAAGTCCCTTTAACAGTCATCTTGAGAACAAATTTAGTAAGGGGTAAGAAAACTCTGTATATTATTTTATTAGTCATGATTTTTGAAACATGGTCCTGCTATGTATCCCAGGCTGGCTTTGAGAATTTTTTTTTTTCGAGGCAGGGTTTCACTATGAAGCCTTGGCTGCCCTGGACCTATCTCTGTAGACCAGGCTGGTCTCAGACTCACAGAGATCCACCTGCCTCTGCCTCCCAGGTGCTGGGATTAAAGTTGTGTGCCAGCACCATTCCCAGCTGGATTTGAACTCTTGATCTTGAGTTGACCTCCTAAGTGTTATAAATGTTCACAACCATGCCCAACTCACATCTCATTTTGAATTGAAACTCGTAATTAAAGTACTCGCTAGTACATTGATAATGGTAACAACACAACCACCTGCAAATTTAACTCTTCAAAATACTAAAGAACTGCTTTTCATTCAGTACATTAGTTTACAAATGAGAAATCTGAATCTCAGGAAAAGTAAGTTCTCCAGTGTTTGAGCGCCATAACTTAGCTACTCTGCTGCCAGTTGCTTCAACTACTCTGGAAACAAAAGGATAAGGATCAATGGAACCAAGGTGTTTGAGCCATCCAAAGACCCAAGACTCTTGAATCCAGTTTGATGCTTAACATCCATATTGCCTACTCGCATGTTAGATGTCTTTCGTCTGTAACCTTTTAGAAAGTTTTACTAAAAGTCAAGTTTTACTATTGGCATCACTCAACTTTGTAGACTCTGAAAACACACACACACACACACACACACACACACACACACATACACACACAGTCTTATTCCTTGACAGACATCACTGGCATCAACAGGCAGAGTTCCCTTGAATATTTACTCTGAAATGGATAGTAGACCCTTAGATGAGTAAGTTCAGTTTGGTTTGCAAAAGCCAAAACCAAACTCTTGGCCTATGTGCTGACATTATCCTAATGATTTTTCAACGCTAAATTTCTCACCTCACCAGAGCCTGAGGGTATTTGTACCTGTTTGTGTCATCAACACCTAACAAAGTCCCCACTATACAGTCATCAATGATTTTAAGTGATGGATCAACAAGGAAACGACTCCCCGCTAAGTTCTTCTGTTTGCTTGGACATATTTTACAATGTAAAGTAATGCCATAGTGGAGTTCAGTCTCCAGGTTCACTTAGCTGCTCGTGCTGTGCTTTCAGTCAGCATAAAAGGGGTACAATGCCAACTTCTAGGAACTTAAACTCTTCCAAGGTATAGCAATTAATTCCTTAAGACACTTCCCTGCTTTAATCTTCGTCAAGAAGATCCAGTGTTTATTCTGGGAAGTTACAATCAGGTCTTTGGTCTTCTCCTTAACTCTTTAAGGAAATTACCAGTTAGGGGGAAAAAAAGGCATCCAAGTTATATAGACAGTTGATGGGCAAAAAGCAGTGGCCATCAGCCACCTTGGTCATGCTGTTTCGCGTGCTATACGATTCTCTTTATTTTCTCTCCCTTTCCCTTCCTTGTATTAGAAATATGATGAGAAAAATGTGCATGAAAATTTTTAGGAAAAAGGATCCTAGGAATTCTGAGTCACTTGTTTTAGTTGCCTGTTCATTTTGGCCTTCCCCAGATCTGACTGGTTCTTAATAATCAGCAAATGGCATTGAGAAACAACGGGTAGGATTCTGGCCCCCTGCCTTCTCCGTGTGCTTTATAAAAAAAAAAAAAATCATTTTTACCATTTCCAAAACTACACTTTTAATGCAGGAAAATTTCAAAACACAAGAAGTTTAAATTTTAAGAGCTTCATCTAATCTCTACCACTAGAAAGGAAGAGCCTTTGATGTTCCAGTGTATTTATTTCTAGTTTTGTAGGGACTGGCTCACTTCACATAGTTCATGTTATTACGCTGTCACATCTTCTCCTTGCCCCTTTTCCTGGCAGCATTAGCATGGGTATTGTCCAGTGTTATTACAAACGCTGTAAGTGATGTTTATATTCCTACCCTCTTTAAGAGACCGTATCACACGAAGGCAAGGTGGCTCAACACATTGGGGCACTTGTCACGCCAGCCCAGCAACCCGAGTTCAATCCCCGGAGCCTCTTCCACAGACACCACATACTAATGCCCATACGGAACAAAAGAACAAAGCTTAAAAGACAGCCTTGCACATGTGGTCAATATTTATGCCATTTCTCATTTTTTAACAGAAGAAAATAGGGCAGAAATAGACATATCTGTGCTTTATCCTTAATCTTTTACTTCTAATCACTGAAGATAAATTTCCCCAAATTGAATTAATGGATCAAATATATTTAAGATTATATATATACATATATATATGGCTACATTGTTTCTTTATTCATCTTATTTTACTTTTATGAACATTCTGTAGCCTCACTTTTTTTTGTTTTTTGTTTTTTGTTTTTTGTTTTTCGAGACAGGGTTTCCCTGTAGTTTCTAGAGCCTGTCCTGGAGCTAGCTCTTGTAGACCAGGCTGGCCTCGAACTCAGAGATCCGCCTGCCTCTGCCTCCCGAGTGCTGGAGCCTCACTTTTTCAAAATACATTGTGCTTTAATTTGTGCTTCTCTGTAGCTATCATGAGTATTTCAGTGTTCAACTTTTTAATTTCTAGTGTACTATTTCCTCTTATATATGCGTTGCCTATTTTTATTTTTTTCCCAGTTATATTTGAGCCTTTGTATTATTCTTATCCACTTATATGAGTTTCTTTACATATTAAAACATAGGTCTTCCGTAATGTTTCAAATGAATATGTATTCGGCTTATTGTTGCATCGAAAATTAAAAAGACTTCTGTGTTTCTGTATATAAAACAATTATTTATAACTATTTCTACATCATATTTACTTCAAGGATCCTTCACTACCGCTTTCAGTCATTACAACTTTATGTCTGAGTTTTTAAATTTCCCTTTCACCCTGGTGTCTGGCCTTTGGCCATCATCGTCAGGAAGTGCAGCTAATAACATGCTTCATACTGAACGTTTTCTATAACTTGCCCTATTCGCTTCTTCAAGCCATAGATCCTTATATTGTCTCTGGTTTAGCAATGTTGAAATCCACACACTGAGAGGCTGGGTAACTTGTCCAGAACTATCCAGCAACAAGTGATGAAACTGGAATTAGACCTTCCTTAGCCCACTTCACTCTCAGCCCCATCCAAACTTACTCCTTTGTTCTACCAGTCTCTTAAAAGTCTTATAGTAGGCCTGGTCTACAAGAGCTAGCTCCAGGACAGGCTCTAGAAACTACAGGGAAACCCTGTCTCGAAAAACAAAACCAAAAAAAAAAAAAAAAAAAAAGTCTTATAGTAGGTACAGAAGACAGTGCCTTCCTTGGGGGGGATGATTTCCTAGTGGAGTTTGAAAGGTGATGCTAGAGGATCTTCGAGGAGATGTTTGGTGACAGAAACACCGCAAAGCTAAAGCTAACGCAGGCAGCTAACCTACTAGACCAACTTCAGTAAGCTATTGCTAATGCTGTGCCCTCAGCACATGGTATTTTTAATAAGATATGTAATATTTATGTGAGCCACAAATAACAACAACAACAACAAAAAAAAACCCATCCTCAGATAAAATTCTGGTATTTACCAAATTAAAAGCAAAGCTAACTAGGAGTGACTGAAGGGTGGAAATCATCTCTGCCTAGAATATTTTATAAATGTCTCAACTTTAAATTAAGTTTCTTTACAGGTATCACCATTTTACTTGAGCTGTGACTGCTGCTTTATAGGCTCAAGGAGAGCAAGACAACCTCTTTGGAAATTACCAAATTTAAAAGTTTAGATTTTTTTTTTAACTGAAAAATAGAAATGTATTCGTTTGTTTGTGAGCATGCATAGAAAGGTCAGAGCACAGCCTCCAGGAGTTGCTCTCTTCTGCCCTGTGTGGTCTGGGAATATTCCACTCACATTGTCAGCTGCGTGCGAAGTGCCTTTGCCAATGAGAAATCTTGCCCAGCCAAGAGTTTGGATTTTTCTAATGCAGGATTTTCAAAAAAGCAATCCGGTGCCGGGCGGTGGTGGCGCACACCTTTAATCCCAGCACTCGGAAGGCAGAGGCAGGCGGATCTCTGTGAGTTCGAGACCAGCCTGGTCTACAAGTGCTAGTTCCAGGACAGGCTCTAAAGCCGCAGAGAAACCCTGTCTCGAAAAACAAAAAAAAAAAAAAAAAAGCAATCAGGTGGTAATGTGAGTTAGGGTACAGTCATTCCAGGTCCTTGTCACTTAGATAGTCAGATAGTCGTGTGTCTTTCACACACAAAAGTCAGTGACATATACATGGGTGGAGACTGTAATATTGTGGATCCTTTATTGTTGGCACAAGTGAATCATCTGCTTTGCACTGGGATCCTGTGGTAGTCCTTTACTCTCAAGTCAAGTAAGTTCATCAAGGTGAACTTTGCTCCTCTTTCAGGATATATTAAATTTGAACGCAAAGGAGAACTAGAAGAGCTAGGAGAAGAGGAAATTAATTCTTTTTTTTAAAAAAAAATTTATTTATTATGTATACACTATTCTTTCTGTGTGTATGCCTAAAGGCCAGAAGAGGGCACCAGACCTCATTGCAGATGGTTGTGAGCCACCATGTGGTTGCTGGGAATTGAACTCAGGACCTTTGGAAGAGCAGGCAATGCTCTTAACCATTGAGCCATCTCTCCAGCCCCCAGGAAATTAATTCTTATAGAAATCAAGGGAAGAGACACAATTTATAAGAGGGTCATGAGAAGAACTTGAATAATTAGAAATCTTAGGAGAACACGTTAGTTTTACATCGCTGTCATGAAATATCTCAGAGAAACACTCAAAGCAGAAAGGGTTTATTTCGATTCATGATTTTCAAGATGTCAGTCCACAGGCCAGGCTGAAGAGCATCATGGCTGGGATGATGTGGTACAGCACAGCTGTTCACATCATGGCCCTCAGGAAACAAAGGGAGGCAATGAAGGAAGACTAGGAAAAACATAATTATGAGGATAGACTACCTTCCTGGAACTAAGTTCCACCTTCTAAATTTCAGTGAAACCCCAATAGCCCAGCAGAGTAGTAATCCACCACTGGGTCAATCCACTCATTAGGCTCAACCATTCCCCAAAGCCCAGCCTCTAAATCCTACTGCGTTGGGCCCAAGCCTTTAACATAGGGCGATTCATATGTATGAAAACACAGAGTAGAAAAAGTCAATAGCAAGTCCCCTGAGAGGTACAGTTCACTGGCTGAAATGGAGTGAGCATGGATGTGTTGGGGGAGATGGTCTAAGGAGGTGAGGCAGAAGAATAGAGAGAGACTATGCTATAGTCCTTAAAGCCTGATAAATTCTTAGATGGGATGTAAGAGGCCATTATAGCATTTCCAAAGCCTAGTCATAAGGTGAAAAGTTTCATGAGATTCAAAATGGTAGGGTAGTCATATTCTAGAGCGTAGGGTGGCTGAGGGTGAAGGTGTGGGGTGGTACGTGCCTGTACACCAAGCATTCCAGTGACTCAAACTGGGATATTGAAAGTTCAAAGCCAATTTGGAAATAGATATTGAGACAAAAAAATAAGGAGGGAAAGAAAAAAGGAGGATAGTTGTCATAGCACCTTCAAGCCCTGGGTCTGATGCTTTTTGACAAACGTTGTAGACCTGCTTCCCCCCCGGGAACTGAGAACAGCAGGAATAACAACAACTCCATCAGTCTGTGTGAGGATTAAATGAGTTTATCCTGTGGATGTGTTTCACATATGTGACCAGTGCTAAAGAAATGTTAGTTACCGTTGTACCTTCAAGTGTGTACAGGACAAACATAGGAGAGATGCAGCCTCTAGAGAGACAGCAAAAGCACAAGCAAGACTAGGAACGCTTAGGATGAATGTGAAGATTTACATACGTGTGACCCAGGTAGACTACAGGTGCTGTACACGAGAACAGCCAATTAGAGAAGAGAAAAACAACCCTCCCCCACCTAAAACAAACAAACCAAAACCAAGACGAACAAAACAACTAGTAAACTAACTGTTAGAAGGTCTACAACAATGTTAGTTGTTTTTTTTTTTTTTTTAAATCAGTTACATGTACCCTCCCAAAAGAGTCAAAGCAAGGACGTTTTTGGGTAAAAAGTGAAAAAAAAATGGCTTTGAAATATATTAAAGGTAGAAGTAACACTTTCACACTCTACAGAAACAACCGTAGGGTTTTCTTTTTCTCAATAGTTGCAGCAAGTCCAGAGGCAAGGGTACAAGTTAGATAATGAAAGTTAGAACTTACAAAACAACCACTTTCCCTATGTTTTACAAAAGAGGATTTAAAACTGCTCTGTGAATTTGAATTAGGAAGATTGCTTTTACTTCTGGCTGGTTTGGAAAAAAAAAATATCTCAGAACGAATATAAAAGGTGAACACAGAGAAAAAAAAGCAACTAAAGTAATGCGTTAAAATTATGTTTAGTAATCCAATTGAACTGTAAGAATTTCAAATGCCCTGGAGGAACATGGACATTGCTTTGATAGCTAAAAGCTCAAAATTTCACATAATTTCAAATACCATTGCTACACAGAAATGATTCATTTATATACTGGAAATCTTCCTCTTCGTTTCTGGTTGATTTTGTTTTTTTGATAAAAGATAAACAGGTATACCTGAGAAACTATGAAATGTACTAAATAACATCTTCCGCACAGGGATTCTTTTCAAGGAAGGGAAATTTTAGTGATTGGGCAGGGTCTGCATTATTTATCGGATATTACGCATAGAATGTGTTCTTTAAGTTTCCATGAGCAGAGAGCCAAGTGCAGATCTATACACAACTAACTCCAAATATGGACGAGTGTGTGGCCATGTAGAGAAGCGACTCTTATAAGTGTGCCTCTGATGATTCCTGGGATATGAGTTTGTCAACTCCACCTTTGTGAGGGGAGCCCAGGCTGCGCATTTCGTCTAGAAATCCAACCTGTTTTGCAATTTCTCCTGCAATAATCCTTGAGTCAAGCTGGGCCGGGAGCTGGTTAACCTCCAGGTCATGCTCGCTGACTGGGCGGGACTGTGTCTGGGCGTAGCTTGAGCACACCAAATGTACTCTCCTGTCCTCAGAAAGCCCAAGCACACTCAAGCAGCGGTTTCCAGGAGCCGCTGTCCCCATCTTTCCAGGCTCCGCTACACTCAGGGTCGCATCTTCCAAATTCCACGTCTTGGCGGACTTCGCGAAGGAAAGCGGAGGTAGAGACTCGTGAGGTAGGCAGTTCCCAGAAAGGGTTCCTTGCTCTGGATGCCTGAGCCTGGTACGGGGGAGGTATGGGCCTCGAAAGTCCGTTGGGAACAAGTGGCGGCCACATCTCCAAGTTGCTCCGGAAGCCCCAGGCGGTGTTTTGGCGCCATCCCGGGACGGTGGATCCTGCTGCCCAGCTCCAAGCCGCCGGCTGGTGAAGGAGCGCACTGGGGCCGAGGGGACCGGGCAGGAGGGGCGGCAGGATTCAGAGTCCATAACACGGTCCACGTGAGTGACTCTAGCGTTCCCCGGATCGGGGGCTGAGTTACTCCAGACCCAGACCAGGAGCATTAGGGTGGGGCTCCTCCTCACCGCTGGGCTCCGCGGGGCAGTGAGGTCAGCCTAGGCTCTGGGCCCCCGCGGACATGTATTTAGCTGATGAACTGTGTTTTCTCCCCAGGTTGTGATGGAGCTTGAAGAGGACCTGAACGGAAGAGCAGACAAGAACTCGAAGATGGGCAAAAAGAGGTAGCCGGATTGTTTCACTTTCATACTTAACATGTCTTGTACATTTGAGCAATTAGTTTGTAGCCTCCGGGACTGCCCTAAATGATTAGTGGTTGGTATTTCAGCCTTCAGAAACATAAACCAGTCCCTGGAAGGAACTCCTCTGCTTGGAGCAGCCCTTCAGGTGTGTGTGTGACAAAGGAGGCTCCTGTTCAGGCTCCAGGCCGGCCACCGCTCACACCCTTTTAGTTTTATAACCTCAGCTTTATGAGCACTGTTGATCGCTCGTGCACCTGTGCCGTATGCTGCTTGGGTCTTTGCTGTGGTCCATTATTTTGCTTCTGATAAAGAAACTCTGTAGATATCTCCTGTTTGTGGCAAAAGGAAGAGAGGCAAATGTTACATTTTGTTTAGCTCCCAATAGCTGTTTTTATATAAAATGGTTGTATTACCACAGAAAGAAAGAAGCTATGTCTTGCATTCAGAATTCTCCAAAGGCTGATTAACTGATTAGAACTTCAAGGATAGGGAGAGGTAGGAATGTTGCTGGTCTAGAACCTGCTCACAAATTATCCTAGGCAGTCTTCAGCCCCTATAGTATACTCATTGTTAGCCTGCCTAGCATTCCCACAACTATGTCTTAGCCAAGCAGGTCCCAAGTATCCCTTAACACACACCTTAGAATGCCATCATATACCATCTGAGACCAAGAACTGACTGCCTGATGAACCCACCAAACACATTGAAATGTGCTGGTTTAAAACTCTTCCTTTTCAGTCCATCAGAAGGGAGATTAGAAACAAGCTCTCCTAGTGACATATCTGGTTTCTAAATACCATTGCTCACCACACACCTCCATCTGAAGCACATACAACCACAGGACAGCTATCCCTTAAGAAAAACCAGTGTCACAACAAAAGGGGGATTCTATTTAGGAGATACTAAAGAAACGTGAGCAGCAAATGTGTTGTGTGAGTGCTAAGTCAGAATTCAGTGAAGACAGAGAACACACTTGAGAACTTTGTGGGGTGGATTCGAAGTCATCTTAGCATTGAGGCTAAGTTTCTTAGGTATGATAATGATAGTGGAATATCTGAATATTCCACTAATATTTCTACTATTTTCAGCTTAATAGTTTTGCAGAATCTTAACAATTTATAACACATACACTTTGTATGGATAAATAGTCGAATATTAGCAATTTATGAATCTAGGTCAATTATAGACTAACCTTGACAGTTTGGTTGACAGAAAATGGTGAACTAATAATAGTACTGCCTGGATTATATGCATTTACATACATTCTTCCCAAAATGTTATTTGTTGTTTTTTGCTTGTTCCATGGTATTGTTCAAAACCAAGGCCCTGCGCACTCTACACAAGTGCTCTAAAATAATGGTTAATACCTCTGTAAAGACTGTGCTGATGGGGGAATAGCCTAGGGCTGAGAAATGTTGTAAAAGTACATCTTCAATCCATACAATCTCCTAAGAGTCTGAGAAGTATCTTACAGTGTGGAGCTCGGCCCTGTGACTCGGAAGTTTAAATCTTGGGTTTTGTTCCAACTGTGGGGATTTCATTCTTCTGCAGTCTTCTCATGCCTGAGAGAAAAAGTTTGCCTTCCTCAGAATTGTTTACACATTGTGTGGGGGATGCTTACTCAGTGCCTGGGATATTAGTATAACCTTTCCAAATAGCATGGATTTCAGAGAATGGGAGCATAAAAGGTGTAGAACTAAAACTGGGCTGTTTGTGGGTATTGTTCTCGTCTCTTGCTGGGTTCCGGGATACTGAATGTGCCTGTAGAGAGAATGGGGTGAAACCAAACATGAAGATGTTTATGTGGGGTACGTCCATTGTCCATCTAAATCAAACCAAATGCAAATTACCTCTGACCTTTTCCTTTAGAAAGACTTTCCTTTTAGCACTGGGGTGATGGTTCCTTCTGTAAAATGCACTCGCCATGCAAACATAAGGACTCGAGTTCTAGCTACAAAAACCCACATTGAAAAAGCGAGGCATGTCATCTGTGCCTGGGACCCCAAGGTTGCGGACCCACAGTCTAAACAAATTAGACTGTTGATTATTGTTGATTAGTCTAAGACCCAAATTCAGTGAGGGTCTGAAAAATAAAGTGGAGAGCGATTAAGAAAGGCACTGAGTCTTTTGAACACTCTTTTGTCAAAAGAAGAGAGAAGGCAAATTTACTTTTTGAACTTAAAAACGCATGTAAAAGTAAGGCTTTCCGTTCTACACAGAAATAATGAAACTGTATGGCGAGTTTACTTTTCATCCTAGGAGGCAGCTACGTATACTGAAAATGAGGTAGGGAGTCATCTGAATCGGGGTTCAAAATGTGAACTGAGCCTTGATGTCCGAGGACAGCTTTCTGCCTGTTTACAGAGCATCGTTTCTAGACTCCATTTCTTTCCATAATGGTTCATTTAGTGCTGCACATTCCCCTTTCACAATGAGATTTTCTCTGAGGCTGATTTAATTATTCTGTTTCTTAGGCTAGTGTGCTCAGCGTCTGATCATCACTTTGCTCTATTAGGAAAGGATAATATTCCATCGATAGATGGGAGGCCTAGTGCTACAGTTACTCACGTGACAAGGCAATCAATACTAAAAGCATGAAGAATTTTGTAATTGGAATAAAAAAGCAAAACATTACTGCTAGTGTGTGTTTTTCTCATTGTAAAAAGTGTGTGTGTGTGTGTGTGTGTGTGTATACACATCGTGGAAATTAATAAATATCTAAGGTATAAAGATCCAAGTTTTCACCAGTAACCACACTGGTTTCTAAGATATATGCAAACATATTTACATTTAAACCTCATGTCATACTATTAAGTTTTTATTGACTAATATAGACACAGATTTTGTCTTGTCGTTTAGCAAAATCTCTGTAAATTGATTTACTAATTTAAGGTTTGACATAATCTTTAAAGTTTTGTGTAATTATTCTTCTGTATTTTCAGTAAAAAGGAGAAGAAAGAAAAGAAACCAGTGGTCAGTGTGTTTACAATGGTGAGTTTTGAATTTCTTACTACAATACTTTCAAATGTATCTCCTCCTTCTGTCCCCTAGAAAAGAAATAATTTATTAGTTTAGGATTTCCTTGGAGACGGTAGTAATGTGGAGGTCAAGGTAGACTGGAGTTCTCCTGTGTTTCAAAGGAAGGCTGTTTATAGTTTGGCATCTGGATTGTGACTTCTGTAGGCTCCCCTTGTGGCTTAGCAGACACACCTTCTTGCCGCAGCTTCAGTATTATCCTTATGAGTTATGATCTATGGCCTCCATAGACATCTTTCCTTTTGCCATCTGAAAATGGGAGATGGCTACATTGCGTGACATTTTTAATGCTCCTCACACCCTGGCAGGGTCAAAGTCCCAAATAGTTAACAATAATAAAAAGTAGCAATGGCTTATTTATTATGATGATTTGGCATATGCCATTATTCTTCTGTCTGTGCCGAATGGCTGAAAAATGTAAAACTTGAACAAATTACATAGCTATTTAGTTTTTCTGGTTGCATGCTAGTTGTTTGGAAGCCTTTTAAAAGCTCATATGACAGGAATTTTATAAGTGTGGCCTTTTAAAAAAATTATCTCTATTTCCTGGATCACTTCCTTTTTTCTAAGGTTCCATGCAAACATACCTGAACTGTTCCAGGCCTCGGAACCCGGGAGAGTGTGCAACCATTTGAATCTTGCAGCTCTCTTAATAGTTCAACCATCCATAGGAGATGTTTTATGAAATATGGAGGGCTGGAAAGGTGCCATGGAAACGGTGTCTTTGTACATTCAATATAAAAAATAGATTTAGGTAGGAAAACAGTTTTCTGATTTGAACTGAAGACTGGTTATCTTAGACCATCTACGCCTTCTTCTGCTTACATTTGTTCTTGCATGGCTCCTTTGGTGACACATCTCCACTCCTCTTTCTGCCCTTGTCGTTATTGTTGCTGGTGGTTTTATTTTGAGACAAGGGCTCAAGTATCTTGGCCTCTAACTCCCTGGGCTCAAGTATCTTGGCTTCTAGCTCCCTGTGTAGTTGAGGATAACCTTGAATCCGTGACCCTCCTGTGTCCTCTTGGGTGCTGAGGATACCAGCATACCACGCAGGTCATCACAGAAATAATTCTCGAATCACCAAATGACAGCTTTTTGTTTTAGATTTTATTCTTCTTTTAAAAGATTTCATTCTTATATTCTTGCACAGGAAGAAACGCTTATGCTAAACTTTTATGCTGGACTCATTTTTGAAAGTTAATTTGTAAATTTACTTTGATATGAACATAGTTCTGTCTCATCGTTTGGGTTTTTGTTGTTGTCCCGTTTTGGTGCCAGGAATCCACTCAGGGCTTCTGTGTATGCTAAGCATACACTACCAGAAAGCTGTATCTTTAACACTGTAGTTTTACTTATTCTAGTTTATAGGTTATAATTCCTTGAAGACTTAAAATTTTTATATTTCAGAAAATGTCCCCTCACTACTATACAGAGTTAGTGCTATCGATATTGAATTCAAGCCACACTGAGAGAGAGAAAGAGAGGGGGGATACATACAGAGACACATACACACAAAGAGTTTGCATGTGAATCGTGATAATCTCACATGTACAGCAGTATGTACCAGACATTGTTACAATTGCTTCCCATACAAGCTCATTTCATCCTTAAGCATTTTCTTGCCCCCAAATACCTATAGGGTGAGGATGAAGGGAAAGTATTATAAGCCTTTTGAAGAAGTGCCGTGTGTCTTTCGTGTTGTTCTAGTTACATTGATAAAAAGCAACATGTGGAAGAAAGGATTTCCTTCATATTTCAGGTTATAGTTTATCACTGATAGAAGACATGGTAGGAACTTGAAACAGAAGCCATGGTGGAAAGTTGCTTACTGGCTTGCTTCTACCTCACATACTTTTCTTACATAGCCCAGGCCCACCTGCCTAGGGATGGTGCCTCTCGCAGTGGGCCAAGTCTTCCTATATCAAATATCAATCAAGAAATTGCCCTACAGATATGGTCATAGGGCAATCCAATGGAGACAGTGCTACAGTTTGGTTCCCTCTTTTTGGATATGAAGCCAACCAAAATTAGCCAATACAGGTATCTTTCTCTTGTCCCAAAGAGTTGATGTAGAAAATCAGACCCTAACTGCTATAAAAAAAAAAGTATAAACATAGGAATATAACCAAAAATTTCTAGGGTAAAATTCTAATACTATTGCAATGCTTATTAGTAGTTTCTAGGTAGGAGTAAACTGTGTGTATTGAGGATTTCAAAGAGCCCGAGTCTAATGACTTATTAAGATGACTCAGACACAAAATAATGTCCTACTCACAACTAAAAAGTACTCAGTTAGCAATAATTCCATCTGAGATAAACCTCGTTGGCTATGACACTACCTCTCTGAAAAGCCACAGCTAAGATTTATTAGCAGAAGAATGCAAAGCAAGATTAGTAATGACAAAAGACACTTGGTGCAAGGTTCAGAAGAAATCAGGCATAGGCTCCTGGCGTTATCTACTCCATACACCCACGTCCTCAGCAGGGACTTGGAAGCGGTAATAACAGAAGCACAGGGCTTTCTGTTGGTGACTGCTTCAGCCACAGTGCCAAGGTTACAGCAATGCACAGGGCTTTCTGTCGGGGACTACTTCAGCCACAGGGCCAAGGTCACAGCAGATGCACAGTGCTTTCTGTCGGTGACTACTTCAGCCACAGTGCTAAGGTTTTCACTGGGGGCTGAGCATGAAAGAACTTTCCATCAAGTAGGCACCAAAATTGCAGCTTCACGAGGAAAGCAAGTCATTCAGCGTAATCCACACTGCAAACTGGCCACGGTTTAACCAGTTGCAATGATGGAACTTTCCCAGATCCACGTTCTAGACGGCAACCAAGTACCAACCATCTAAGTAGTTCTTTCTAGACATTTCTGAACTCTTTCTGCTTCCCGAGTTAATTTATGTTTTAGTAGGGGAATTTAGGAGTCTTGAGAGAATAGTTACAAAGAAAATAACTCCCTCAAAATTTTATACGAGGTTTCCCTTTATGTCAGGCCTAATTTTAGTCTTCACGGAAACACAAACGTAGAATAAACTTGCAGTCAAGTGGGGAAACTGGACACGTGAAAGCGAAAGCAGTCTGCAGTTCCCCTGAAGTGAAGGCCTCAGAGATTACACACGCCACTATCATGATGGCAGATTTTACTCTAAGCCTTCTCCGTAAGGCATCACATTAGCCACTATTGCACTAAATAGACGATGCCGTCCGTGTCCGGAACCAGTACCTTCCGTGCGCTGTTTGATTTCAACCTGTGCTGTGTGAGCTCCTCTTGCCCTGATGCATTCCTGAGCTAAACGCACACTAAGAAGTTAAGCGCTGAACTCCGAGTCACAGTTACGTAACTATTATAGTGGAGGGCCCAACTTTGGCCCAGGTCTGCGTGTAGACTATTACTTTTAAAAACTCTAGTTGTTTATGACAGCTTACGATTGGTTAAAATGTAACCTTTCTGAGGCTGAAGAGTCCTTTGTTAGTGCTCTTATCTTCTGACCATCTGGTCATTGAAGACTTTGCCACCTGGCTTAGTGTCTTCCTTTCCATTCCTGATCCTCTTATTCATTGTGTGACTTTTATTGTCATATGAATAACCATTCCTTGACCTTTGTGACATTAACCACCTCACAAACCTATGTGAACTTGGATTTGTTCCCTCCTGTTTTTCACGTTAACGCTGATACACAGTTTTGTTTTTTGTTTTTTTGTTTTTTTTTTTTTTTTTTTTTTTGGCGTGTTTGTTTAGGCAGAGTCTTGCTGTGTTGTCCAAGCAGCCTTGAAATTAACTTATATTTCTTTTTCCTTAGAAGTAACCGATCATAGGTGTGAGCCACCACTCCTGGCCAGTTCTTACCACGCGTCACTTTACTTGAACTTCGGTTCCTACCTCGTTTGCCTTTTCCTAGGCCAAATATAGATCTCGTCATCCTTCTTCTTCCACATCCTCATTCTCTGAATGGGGTTTTGCTAGAATGACAAGTCTCTTCAGCTTTTGTTGACAATCAGCTTGAATGTCTTAGAATTTGATTTCTCTTCCTACCACTTACTCAGTTCGGTGGGCATTTGAAAACTCCATCTGTCCTAGACACTGTCCTAGTCACTGGCCACCAAACTGTTTCTGGGATGATACGGTGTGGTTTCTTCCCAGGGTCACCTTCGCCTTTTAGCAGTTCCTCACGCTTTATCCCCTGAGTCATGGACGAGGCTGGCATTCATCTGCTACACAGACATTTCCAAATTTTTTTTTTTTTTTTTTTGGTTTTTTTTTTTTTGTGTGTTTTTCAAGACAGGGTTTCTCTGCAGCTTTAGAGCCTGTCCTGGACCTAGCTCTTGTAGACCAGGCTGGTTTCGAACTCACAGAGATCCGCCTGCCTCTGCCTCCCAAGTGCTGGGATTAAAGGCATGCGCCACCACCGCCCGGCTCCAAATTATGTTTGATCCTTGTGCAGAATGCTCTTTCTCACGTCTGTCTTCTGCTCACTTACAGGGATATTCTTTTCCAGTTGACACCCTGCCTCCCTTTCAGCTTCACTTACCGACTCCAGCCACCCTTCTGTTTTAGTAACCTTGTTACCTCAGACTCGGTATTCTTTGACTCAGCTACAACATCCCCACTCATACTCCGCGTTTGTCAATTATACTTATGGGTGAGGGCCTGGGCCCTCTCCTTCTAAGAAAGTGTTGGCGGAGGCCGCTTGTTGGTTCCCGGCTGCTCATCAGCTCAGCCCCGAAATAATCACCCAGAAACTGTATTATTTAAACCACTGCTTGGCCCATTAGCTCTAGCTTCTTATTGGCTAACTCTTACATCTTAATTTAACCCATCTCCATTAATCTGTGCATCACCACGAGGTCATGGCCAACCAGCAAAGTTTCAGCCCATCTGTCTCTGGCGGTGGCTCCATGGCTTCTGTCTCCACCTCCTTTCTCCCAGCATTCAGCTTAGTTCCCCCCCCCCCCCAGCCTAGGCCTGTACCCCTATAGCTCTGCTATAGGCCCAAAGCAGTTCTTTTATTTATCGGTGGTAATTACAGCATACAGAGGGAAATCTCACATCAAGAAAACTTCTGTCTATAATGTCATGATCAAATATATCAGTTTCAGTTACAGTGTCTGGTTCCTTCGGAGAAGAGTTGCTCCTTTATTATCTCTCTATTGGCCCTGCATTCATTCTGCCGCGCTGCTTCAGAAGACACCGTTAGATCGGCTTAAGATAAACTTAATGCTCTTCTGGTTCTGAAGTGAACTTAAATCAAGGCGTCAGGGGGATTTCATTCCTTATGGAAGTCCCTAATATTGCGTTTTCCTTCCCATTTTGCATTTCTAGGGGGCACTTACATTACTGTGCCCCCTCCTCGAGTCACTCACCCTCCTGCCTTAGAAGCATCTCTGTGATTACAGAGGGTCTACCTGCGTGCCCCAGGATAATCTTCCCAAATCCATAACACTTGTGGTCCATTTCATCATGTCAGACAATGTTAAAAAGAGCATATTCACAGACAGGGTCCCAGGGCTAGATCGTACACGTGTTAGGAGTAACCTCCTTCGTCTCTCGTTCCTGGCAAGGCTTTATCCTCCCAGCCACTCTTTGCTACAGCGTCCATGCTCCGGTTTTATACTTCTCAAGCCCTGCTTGTCAGAGTCACAGGAGATCACGTCAGCCCCTTCCTTCAGATGTTGTAATGCTTTTCTTCTCTACTTCAGGCTGGTAATGCTCTTTCCTTTCTACTGAAGGGGAATTTGGGAGCAAAAACCAAGCTGCTTTCTAATATACAAATCACTTATGGCATGACTTGTCTTATTAATGAATTAATCATAGAAAGAGATTCTGCCCTCTCTGTTCTTACTGTAGTGTTCGTTCTTTAATGGACACCAAACTCCTGTCTACCCAAGCAACTTTGCATGTATGCCAAACATATCCACTCAAGCATCTTTGCATATGCTCTTCTGAATGCTTTGATACCCACACGATAAACCGCATCCTTCTTGTTACTGAGGTCTTGTCTCAGGGAGGTGTTCCCTGAGCTGCCAGTCTGAACTCACTGACCCTGACAGTCCCTCTCTGAGTTTGAAGTTTTAGCCTCTAAATGCTTAACCACTTCCTCACTTCTGACACTTCTTCCTGAATGTGTGTTCATGAGAGTGGGGTGTTTTTACGTTTCGTTCTCTTTGGCTCCTCAAAGGTCTAGAACAGTGTCTAGAGACTTAATAGTTACCTAGATACTGAGCAGATAGCGACATATCAATTTCTAATTACCAGCTGCACACAGTTTAAGCTTTTTAAGGACAGGTGACATATGTTATCCATCCTTATTGCCAGTACTTAGAACCAAATGCGAATCTTCTTGTGTCTTGTTGAACAAGTTTCAATGGTTGAATGAGTGAATGAACCCACTGAACTTCCTCTCTAACCCAGGGGTCACAGTAAGGTCACACTGGTAAGCACACTGTAACTCTTATCTAAACTGTGCTCCTGCCTGTACTAGCCATGTTTCCCTGGGATGATTAGCCTTCAACTTTCAACACCAGTTACCTGCATTTTGTGCTCATGGTTTACTTTCTCTTGCTTTTCTGTCAGCCTCTAACCAACTATTTTCCATCTTCTTTTTTTTATTTTAAAATCCCTCAACTGTACCCAGTTAATACCTTTATCCAGTTCTGATATGTTACAACGTTGTCTGCCTATTTTTTGACCGTAAATTCTTGTGGTTATGTTCGCAAACCAATTACAGTGATGGGGTGTTTTATGCCTCATACTACCTTCTTGATAAAAATTTCTGCATTGCATTGTAATCTTTGTAACATCTGTGTGATTTTTTTTATTTTCATAAGTACCAAAACTGAGGCTCAAATTCTTTAATTTATAATTGCATAATGTCCCCCCATTCCCTTTCCAACTCTGCATGCCAGCCCCTTAAGTCCCTGGCCTCCTCTTTATAGTATCTGTTTATATATACATCAATATGTTAATGCAACCTGCTGAGCCCGTTTAGTATTGTTTGCATGTATATGATTTCAGGACTGACCACTTAGTATTGGATACTCAATTAGGGGTTCATCCCTGAGAAAGACTTATTCTCCTTCTCTCAGCAGTTCTTAGTCCCCCTGAGTTCTTTGCCTGGAGGTGAGGCCCCCATGGGACTTTTTCCATTCATCTTAGCATGTTTATTGGTTGTGTCCTCGTTCAGGTCTTGTTTGGGCAAGTCTTATTGAGTTATCATGGGTAAAGTCTCCCTGTAATTTCTAGGAGACACACCCTCCCAGCAGATTTCCTGGTCCTCTGGCTCCTCCAATCTTCTGCCCCCTCTCTGCAGTGTTCCCTGTGAGACTCAAGGTTAATAAGAGACCCTCTACTTGCACACCCCCAATCTCTTTCCTAAAACGTTGTGAATTTGAGACATTTGATGGAAGTTTTCATTCTGCTCAATGTTTTGTTACTCCTTTCCCCAAATCTCATCCTTTCTTCCAGAAGTCACAAAGAAATGAGAGAAAGCTGACTTATCTTTCTGTCTCTGTTGCAGAATTCAGTCTTAGCTTATTCATTCCAGTCTGAGATGAAGAAAAATACCTCTCTCCATGCTTTGTAAACCATCTTCTCTTTGCCAAGCTTTACTATGTAAAATTTCTAATATAAAAGGGTAGAATAGGAGACTTCAGACTCATACACACATCATGTATTGCCAATGATGATTAACATGCTGCCTTGTCATGTTGCAGTTACATCCACAAGTTTCATGGTGTTTCATATGTAGCCTTCTCATTTTATTAATTTCAACGGGTTTTCTGTAAAACTTTTCCTGTAAAATATATTTTCCCTATTTAGCAAAATGAGCAATACTTCCTTAATACTATAATTTTTATATTGAACTTTCCAAATTATCTAATAATTTTTAGTTTTATGGTTGATTTGTTCAAAATAAGACAGTTGGTGACATCATCTTTAGAATGGCCTGAAAGGGATGAACCAGTGGCCTATATATAGAACGTCCCACCTGCTTATCTGGTTATGTCACTTCCTTGTGACACCATTTGTTGTTTTCTCTTTAGAATGGCCTGAAAGGGATGAACCAATGGCAAATAGAACGCCCCACTTGCTTATGTGGTTATGTCACTTCCTTGTGACGTCATTAGATTTAGTTTTCCATGCTTGCCTTTTTCTATATAGATGTTACATCTAAATGTTTTATTGCATTCATAAGAAACATTTTTTTTTTTTTTTGGTTTTTCGAGACAGGGTTTCCCTGTAGTTTCTAGAGCCTGTCCTGGAACTAGCTCTTGTAGACCAGGCTGGCCTCGAACTCAGAGATTCGCCTGCCTCTGCTTCCCGAGTGCTGGGATTAAAGGCCTGCGCCACCACCGCCCGGCTATATAAGAAACATTTTTAGTAAAAATATTAACTAGGGGAACTTTGTATCCCTTAGGACTCAGGACTCTAAAGACATCAAATGTTATGGTATTCCCCACCTGTTTAAGGTGATCTCTGATTACTTGTTGAACGTGGTGGTGACAGCATGTATACACTTCCCCTAGCAACGAGAAAGGAGAAAGAATCTTGCTTCATTTACTAATTTTGTTTTCTACAGCTGAGACCCTCTCTCGGGTTCCTGACACAATTACTTCCTTTATTTCGTAGGCTTTTACCCCTGCTGACTTCCTATGTTTTCACCACTTGTCTCTTTGTCTGGCTTACCTGTAAACTTAGGGCATCATTTGCACCACATTCTGCTAGTTACCTTTTCTTTTCCTCTTTTTATCCTAAGGTCAAGAAAAGTTAACCGCCTATTTCTGTTGCTTTGTTTCCTGATTTGTCTTTAGTCCACACATCCCTTAGTCTTTCTACATGACCTAATCCACGCTTATGTCTGTCACTATAAAGCTCTGCCTCAGATGGTGATGTTTTACTTCCCGGATAAGAATGCAAACCATGGGGCTGGAGAGATGGCTCAGTGGTTAAGAGCATTACCTGCTCTTCCAAAGATCCTGAGTTCAATTCCCAGCAACTACATGGTGGCTCCCAACCGTCTGTAATGAGGTCTGGTGCCCTCTTCTGGCCTTCAGGCATACACAGAGACAAAATATTGTATACATATTAAATAAATATTAAAAAAAAGAATGCAGACCATGCTCAGAAGACTTCCCTGCTCTCCATTTCAAATACTCGACTCTTCGAGTTTTCCTTATCTCCATGAAGGGTACCTAGTAGTTAATGTGCTTTATTTTTGTACTTTCATATATCAAACCTCAAACTTGAGCAACTTTAATCTTCTCAAAGCCTATCGGAATCTCTCTTGCTTCTGCTTGCTCTTCTTTCTGGCTAGAACACCTCCCACCTTGCTTCTGAACATCTGCTCGTCCATCAAAACTAGAAGGCAGTGCCATTTATCCTATGATGGATTTCCAGAGGGGAGAAAATGATCATTGGCTCAATTTGATGTCTGTTCTTTACTCTTGCTGCCAAAGCATGCAGAGTGTACACTGCTGGTGCTTTATGCTTTGTCTTTCTCCTGTTCTTTAAGCTTTCTGAAGTTAGGTATCTTTGGTATATGCTCTGTAGCTTGTATCTGTCATTTAGTTAAATAGTCAGGAAATATGTGTACACATCACCTCCCTTGTTTTGATTCTGGAGGTGGAATACCGAGGATGGTGGCAATGAGTGAACTTTTTGCCTATCAATTACATTCCCTTCTTATTCTGAAGAGTCTTATATTTGGTGTATTTAATAGATTCTTTTTTTTACAAAAAGATAATTTCACCCAGGCACTGGTGGTGCATGCTTGTAATCCCAGCACTCGCGAGGTAGAGGCAGGCAGATCCCTGTGAGTTTGAGACCAGCCTTGTCTACGAAGCTAGTTCCAGGACAGCCAGGGCTACACAGAGCAACCCTGTCTTGAGAAACAAAATGAAACAAAAACAAAACCTAAAAAGGATACTTTCTGCCTGATTATTCCTCTATATTTTTAAGGAAGAAGACAGTTGCTTAGATAAAATAAAGAATGCATTGGCAACCCTTAGCTGTGGTTCAACCAAACATGAACTATACCCAGTCACTAGTCTTTCCTTAAGGGTTTAATTTGCAAAGAAGATGATGTTTTGAAAGTTATGCCATTAACCTAGACTTAATCTCATTTGGTTACGTTTTTAGTAGCAAGATGTAATTTAAAGGCAAATGCCTAAGAACTATAACATTTAATGTATTTTTTTTTTTTACTCCAAGCCTTAGGTTTCAATAATTGTTTCACAAAACTTGTTTTCGTTTAGGCTCCTGCTATGTGGAGTACCTTTAAGTACTAGCTAGAGCTCTTTTACTCCTTGGTTTTCCACGTGTCCTTTCAATGCTTATCCTCACTTAGTACCGTTAAGTGTCTTTCGGATTAGTTTCTGTTTCACTCTGAAGTAAATATAAGCTTTAAAATCTTGGTTTCTGTGTTTTTGTGTTCCTAGATCCCTGGTCTTTTCTTCTGTTTACATTTCCTGCCTAGAGCTAAGACTGTTTACCCAATTTCCTCCCTGTATTAGAAAGCTCCTGACTATAGCTACATGTAGACACATGACAACCATCTGCTTCCGAATCTGTCTGTAGGCTCCCAGCCAGCTTGGTGCTGTCACCTGATCCCTATTCTTCAAGCTTCCTCATTTCCTGCTTAGACTTTTTACCCAGTTTCCCTCCCATTAGCACAAACGCGCTACCTGTAGCTAAATGGCACATCACGTGACAGCCATTTTCTCAGGGGTTGTCTGCATACTCTAGCCTTGGTACTTTGTATTTTCATTTTCTTTTGCTTTTTTATCCCCTTCAGTTCTGCACCAGTTTCTTGAGTTATTCACAGTTGTGAACGGCCGCCTAGACAGACCCTGGGCTCGCTTACTCTTTCTTATGCTGTTCATCCTTCATCACTGCTTGGATCCAGATAAGCCTTGCTTTGCTTCTTGTGTCTTGCTAGTGACTAGAGAACTGGCATTAATCTGCAGTAGTCGTTCACTGTGATCGTATTCAACTCTTAGAGAAATGTTCTCGGGAAATCTGCAGTACACTCACTGTGATCGTATTTGACTCTTAGAGAAATGTTCTTGGGGAATCTGCAGTGCGTTCATTGTGATTATAGTCAACCCTTAGAGAAATGTTCTCGGGGAATCTGCAGTGCGTTCATTGTGATCATATTCAACTCTTAGAGAAATGTTCTCGGGAAATAGTCAGTCATTCAAGTAAGTGCTTTTCTGTTACACATATGTTGAATTATTTTCAGCTATAATAATACCATTGTACAACAGACCTTTAATCAAAAAATGATTTTAAAAAGTAGTACAGTGCTTCCTCAGTATTGTCTTCAAGGAGACCTTTGGCATTCAGAATTTTTTCCCATGAAGTGGTCTCTACTCTTTGATACTGGAGCAAGAGTTATGATATCTCTGCTATCAGCTCACTAACAACTTTTATAATTCGCGCATATAAAAAAGACAAGACAGATTATTCTACTATGAAGAATTAAGACAAAACTTAATAAATGAATCAAATGCTCATTTTTTTCTTAAGCTATTGTAGTAATAGGGTAGAGGGCAAAGAGGCTAAGGCAGGAGAGTAGCTTGAACTAGTAGCTAGTTGTCTGAAAAAAAACCATTTGGATTTGGAAGGGATTTGGAGGTAGAGGAAAACGTTCATGGAAATGCCCGATGTCCATGCCCTTGTTTTCTTCTCTCTCCAGTTTCGCTATGCAGGTTGGCTGGACAGGTTGTACATGCTGGTGGGAACTCTCGCTGCTATTATCCATGGAGTTGCACTCCCGCTTATGATGCTGGTGTTTGGAGAAATGACAGACACCTTTGCAAGTGTAGGAAACATCCCGCAAAACATTACTAATGAAAGTAAGTATCGTTTGTGGTACTGACTGTGCTAGAAGCATGCACAAATCACTGACCTAAAGTAATTCTTTATGGGGTCTTACTAAGGGTGCACTACGGTGTTTAGCCGTCTAGGTGGTGGAGTGGGTAAACGCCAGCTCATCTTTGTAGGGAGCAGCAGAAGATGATACAAACATTAGAGTAACCAGTGCAAGTGTTGGCAGAGGTATGTAGAAAATGAGAGGTGATCTCTGAAATAAAAAAAAAAAAAACCTCATAAAGTTTCAGGAAGAAGCACAGGAATCTCATCAGGCCCTTCAATGGTAAACTCGGCTCATCATGAGAGGCTGTGGCAGATTGAACGTAGGTAAAAGAGAAGATTCTAGGACGATTTGACCTGAGAAACTAGAAGAACATCATCATTCTCAAATAAGTTGCAAAAGATGGGATTTCAGTAGATTTTAGCAGTAGTAAATGCCAGCTGTTGTGTTTTGTATGTTGTCACAGGTTAGGCTCTTTAGGAGCAAATCCGGGAATGGAGAAATGGGACCAAGGAAAGGATACCCAGGTTGGTTAGAAAGGATTTGTGAGAAGGCATGAGATCCTGGGCTCAGGAAATGTGTGATTAAGACAGGTGCAAGAGTTCATCCTCAAAACCAGGAAGAGGTAGAGAATATTGTGTGTCAGAGTCCAAAGGCGAGTCCGTGAGCAAGTGGGTTGTGAGGAAGCTCTCATGATAGCAGATCCCTTCCTTAGCTCTCATGATAGCAGATCCCTTCCTTAGCTCTCATGATAGCAGATCCCTTCCTTAGCTCTCATGGTAGCAGATCCCTTCCTTAGCTCTCATGATAGCAGATCCCTTCCTTTGCCAGTGAGTTGTTCCTGTGGATTCAGAACCACCCTTTGCCAGAGACCTGTTTCGGCGAGGTGGGGGTGGGGGAGTGGGGGGAGTGGGAGGAGTGGGGGTTAGGGAGAAGGAAGATAGGACAAGATCTGAGGGTGAATCAGGACGACTGCTAACAGCACCAAATTGAAAAAAGACTACATCTCTTATACTTTTAACGTAGTATTAAACCCGAGACCTGGGGCAGGTGAGCTGGAGTCTAGCTGAGGTCAGGGGTTGGAGAATCTAGCACTGACCTTGAGAATAGGCACCGCAGGCACCAGCCTTATGTTAATGAAGGGCTGCAAATTCTGACTGCTTTCTCAAGCAGAAACTTTCCTCAAGCTCCCAAGAGTGTGGAGATCCTTATCCAAATGCCTGACCTTGGAAAAAGACTTCTGGGAAACAGACACTATACTACAATCTCCTAGTCTTACCATATGGGCCTGTTCCCTTCATAAAACTCACAAAGGGAAGATCCTGAAGTCGTAGTCTTTTTTCCCATTGTACCCTACCGTTCTGATTTCTCTGTATTCTCTATGTTTATTAACTGAACCCTTGCTTTAATGGCCTCAGGCTCTGGATCTGGATTGTAGGTATTTCATCTTTGGGATCAGGTGTGTCTAGTAAATCTCTAGCTTTCCTGTTCTTGGTTTAATTAGGAGGGCACGATGGGATTCTTGATTCCAAAATGATGGGGATTTTTTTTTCCTAAGAATTATTTTGTTTAGAGAGGGCTACCATTGTACACATTTTCATCCTTTACGAAAGCCTGAACAAAATTTCCTAAAGGGAAAGGCATTAATAGTGAGAATCACTAAAACTGAAAGTAAACAGGGGCTGGAGAAGGGTCTGCAATGTTGAAACGCTGGACCTTTGTCAAGCAGCAATGGTCGCCATGCAGGCCACGCTAACGGATAGTACAGAAATCTGCATATGTTATGTCTTCATATGCATACATCTCCCTGATAAAGTTTAATTTCTAAATTAAGCGCAATAAGAGATCAATGACCGCAATAATAGAATAGCTATGACAGTGTGCTACATTCAAGGCTGTGTGAATGTGGTCTCTCTGACTTTCTCAAAATAACTTACAGTGCTTTCCTCACCCCACTTCCTCTTGTGATGACGTGAAGTATTACAGTCTCGTGGTTGGCTGCAGGAATCTGAGACCACAAAAAGTCTAAATGCGGTGAAGAGGCTTTTACACTTCAGTTTTTCTCATGCTTTTGAAATCTGCTTCATAAGGACTGAGATGAGAGCGGGCACGTGAACAGACTATCGGGAGGATTTGTATGCTACACACCTGATTGGGAAAGACAGCTTAATTAGTGCTAAGATTCAACCTTTAGGTCACCTCAGCCAAGCAGTGTTGAATTCTTACCAAACCAAACTACTCCAAGACTTACGACTCAGTTTCCACGCAGGTGGGGAAATGCTGAGAAGGACGAGGCTGTAGCTCAGTGACAGAGTGTTCGCCTAGCAATCATGAAGTCCCGTGTTCAGTTCCTAGGACTACCCGAAAAAGAAATACCTTGAAAATAGATTGATA
Organism: Arvicola amphibius; assembly: GCF_903992535.2. Lineage (NCBI taxonomy): Eukaryota > Metazoa > Chordata > Mammalia > Rodentia > Cricetidae > Arvicola > Arvicola amphibius. The sequence goes on from NC_052064.1 coordinate 12,747,624, forward strand.
GTTCTGGGCTTACAAAGTTGCTTCAACATTTGGAATCTTCTTTTTACTTAAGGCTAGAGGTTAGACCCAGGGCTTTGCATGATGACACCTGGGTTCTAAGTCTCTGGTACATGCTGTTGACTTTTTTCCTTGGAAATGGGCATGTAAATACTAATAGGGGCATTTAGGGAATCTTTGGTAGTTGTCTTGGGTCCTGGAAACTACGTTGTATTCTTTTTTTAATATTTATTTATTTATTATGTATACAATATTCTATCTGTGTGTATGCCTGCAGGCCAGAAGAGGGTACCAGACACCATTACAGATGGTTGTGAGCCACCATGTGGTTGCTGGGAATTGAACTCAGGACCTTTGGAAGAGCAGGCAGCGCTCTTAACCACTGAGCCATCTCTCCAGCCCCCTACGTTGTATTCTTAAATAACCTGTAGTTTACCTAAGTTGACTTCCATTCTGTTAATGGAACAAATAATGGTTTGAGCTGGAAATTTTTATAGTAGCTTTGAGTAATGTAAAATTTATATACTTTTCCTCCTACCTTCATGATATTCAGAGAGCTTGCAAAAATCCTGTGCCAACAGCAGAATGTCATATTTCCGTTGTAACATTCACCCAAGGAAAGTCTTGTGTATTTTCTGAGTTCCTTAGATCCTGTACACCCTATGTTTTGCAGCAAACTGCAGAGTTGGCTTTCTCATTGGCCTCTAGTGAAATAAGCTCCCCTTACAGAATTCTCTAGCCGTTCAGCAGACAGAACGCATGCATTTATGTCATTCTAACCTTTCCCAGTGTTCTGTGAAGTCTAAATACAAACACTGCTGGACCAGTGTGAGAGGTGTTAACTAGACAAGCTGTGGACACAGTATGAGGGGAGAGGGGTTTGAGTCAGCTGTCAATAAAGAAATGATTCAGTTGCTGAAGTTTGACCTAGCTTGGGAAGAAACTGTCAGGTGACTTCTGGAAGCTAGAAGAACTGCCTTCTGATGAGCAACAGTCAAGTGTGTGCGTTCAGCTCACCTATTTTCCTTTGCTGCGACAAGTACCTGAGAGAAAGCTTGTAAAGGGAGGAATTGTCCCATCGATTCCTACCCAGTTTCAGAGATTTTATTTCAAGTCTAGTTGGAGCAGTTGCTTTAGAACAGAGGAAACGTGGAAATTATGGTAGCCAGAGGGCATGAGGAAGATGGGCTGCTCACCTCCTGAAGGCCAGGAGATGGCAGATAGAGGGACAAACACAGACACACGGGGAGGGGAGGGTCAAGGCCAAGATACGCTTCAATGGTCCGCTCCCAGCTCCCAGCGCTTCCAGCGACTTGACTTCCCTCACCTCCCGTTTTTTTCCATTAGTCCCCACTCCTTAAGATTCCCATCCTCCCCAAGCATGTCTTCAAAGTGTGAGTCCATCTGTGGATTAATCCACAGCTCAGGTTAGGGCTGTCACGACCCATTCATTTCCACCAGCAAAACATGAGGTTGTTTTTTTTTTTTTTCAGGGACACTGTATGTTACGTCATATTTTACGCTGTGGTCCTTTTTCCAACACTATCATGTCTCGTATTGCTTCATTTCTCCATCACCTAGACATGAATTGTTTCTGACCTCTTTAAGGACACAAGGGACCTATGTATAAGGGCGGGGACAGTGCTACGGTCTGAGCACATACGTCCTTCAACATCAACTGGGCCATCATGACTCTTGCCCTAATGGTGTTGGGAGGCAGAGGCTTTGGGAGGTGGTCAGGTCTTGGTGAGAGGATCAGCACCCAGTCAGCGGGCAAGCTCTTCAGAGGGGAGAAGAACAGAGGAGGGAGAGGCTAGCTGCTATTTCATCTGTGTCGCTGGCAGTTAGCCCACTGTGCTAACTCAGGACAGACGTGTGGGGTGTGGATCTCCTAGGCTAAAAGGTCCAGTTTCTCCTGCTTGTGGCTGATGGAGCGTCCTGAAATCTGGAATCATAATGTTTGAGAGATAAAAGAGGCCTTGTGGATCATACATGTCTATGTCTTACTACGCCTTTTCAATCAACAAACTCTCGAGTGACATCTTAAGTGACATCTGTCATGAAAGCGCACCAGGAAAAAGATCTCAAAGAGAAACAGCACGGACTGAAAGTAATAGGAATGGAATCCAGAGCTGGGTTCTCTTCTGTTGACTTGTTCTTTTGGCACCTTTCCTCGATGCTGAGCTCCCTCTGAGAATCCAGCCTTCTTGTGCCCCAGCTACAACCTGTGTCTACAGTCTTCCTCACACACACATGGCTCTGTCTGCCTTGCTATGTTCTAATTCTTGCCTGCCTTTGTCCAATTCTCCACATGATGTCACAGTGAGTTTTTCAAAAACAGAAAGCACTTCGGTCCCAGTGTTTTTCCATAACGTGGAAGAAGTTCAGTTTGCCTCCAGTGGCTCGTGTGACATGCTCTGCTCAGTCCCACCTTGTAGTGAGGAGCTGCTGGCAAGCCTGCTTTTCATCCTGCCCAGCTCCCAGCCACCGGCTAGCTTATACCCCGAAATAACAACACACAAATTGTATTCTTTTAAATACTGCCTGGCCCATTATTTTCAGGCTCTTACTCACATCTTGACTAACCCATATCTAATAATCTGTGTAGCACCACAAAGTGGTGCCTTACCAGGTAGATTCTAGTGTGCATCCATCTTGGGCTGGAGCTTCATCGCATCTGGCTTCTCTCTGAGGAGAGGCATGGCGGTCTGTCTAACTTAGGAGAGGCGTAGCATCTGACTGAGCCATCTACCTCACTTCCTTCTTCCTGTTCTGTCTACTCCACCCACCTAAGGGCCGGTCTATCAGATGGGCCAGGCAGTTTCTTTATTAATTATCCAATGAAATCATCAGATAGATAGAAGACACACCTACATCATTTCCCCTTTTTCTGTTTAAACAAAAAAGAAAAGCTTTCACTTTAACATAGTAAAATTACATATAACAAAACAGTTATCAAGTAAGAATTACAGTTACAATATTTATATCTACTTTATCTTGTATCATAACTAAGGAAAACTATAACTATCTATTTATTCTTCAACTCCATCAAAGACTCCAGAAGGATATAATATTACCTAGGTGAACAAGAAGTAAGCTACTTCCAAAACTCTAGAAATGACAGAGACATCTCGCTGCCTGGGCAGTCACCCAAAGTTCTTTTGTACCATTGGGGCATTCATCTTCGGCCTACAGGCCCATAAGTATCCAGCAGACATTTCCATGAAGCAGGAAATTTCAAAGGCAGTTCAGTCACTATCTGCTCTGTCCTGCAGAATGTCTTGCAGACTCTTTCTTGAATCAGGAACCCCAAAATTAGACAAGTTCAGCAGTCCTCTTTCTGTGGGTTCTTTGTGTCCAGTTTATGCCAACAGTCCAGGCAAGAGCAGTTTCTTGCCCAAATGGCTATCAAACTCCATAAGGAGCCTCTTCGATGCCCATCTTCCTTTTGAAGTAGATTGGTGCTGCCAGGAGCTGATGTGTCTCATTGTCATGAAAAGCCTTAAGTTATTAAAACATTTAAGTGGAATATTCTGTAGTCTTTGAAAGATATTAGGAATGCCTATCTAACTGAAATATATCTCTATATACCTAGAAAATCTAACTAACATGACTATAAGCTTTACTATTATTGATGATTATCCATTAACAACCTATATACATTACATTTTTAAAATGAACTACACAATCACAATACCTTAATCAGTATCAGAAATACATATACATATAACAAAATTAACCTTAATTTTAAATCACTAAAGCAAAATCCATATCAATGCAAATTATTCATATCTATATCATATCCCCCTTTAAATGTAAAAGAACATTTATAAACAATATTTGGGAACATGGGCGCAGTTATTTCTCTCCAAACTGCTTCCTGCTGAATGGGGACGCTGTTAATCAGATCTTTCATGGTGTAACCTGTGTGCCAGGTTCATCTCAGTCATCAGTTGGGTGAAGTAATTTTCTGAAGGTGTTCACAGCAACCTTTCAGGAGGCCGTGGTCTGTCATACCATATTGGGATAGAAGCAATCCACAGGGTTTCATTTTCTGTAAAAACAAAAGAAACTTCTTTCCAAAGCATCATGTCCTTAGATCCAAATCCTGAAGTCAAGGTATTTTCAAAATATCTATGTTGAATTAGTTCAGCAGTATTTATAAACAAATATCTTTTAGCAGCTGTTGCTTCTTCCCCAGCATTCAAACAATTCAAAAAGAGAATAATAGCATACAGTATCAAGATTTTCTGTGTATTTTCCATCTTTATGTGGCTTTACTTTAACTTCTGGTTCTTTTATTTTTACTTTTTGAGACAGGTTCTTTTTATATCTTTGTCCTGGGATAACTCTGTAGACCAGGCTGTCCTTGAACTCTCAGAGATCCATTTGCCTCTGCTTCCCAAGTGCTGGGATTAAAGGTGTGCTCTACAACACCTTGAACTCACAGAGATCTGTCTGTCTCTGCCTCCCAGGCATTCGGATTAAAGGTGTGTGCTACCACACCTTGAAGTCACAGAGGTCAATCTACCTCTGCCTCCCAAGTGTTGGGATTAAAGGTGTGTACTACCACAAACTACTCTCTTTCTTTTTTCTTTGTTTGTTTTTTAAGAACTTTAACCTTTAGCCTGCATATAATTTTAACACACTGTAAACCATTTAGAGGTTTTCTTTGTCTTTGAATCTTTCTTACTGTATATTTCTCTTTTTCTGACCACACGAGTCTTTAATTTACCAAGCAATATAAGTAGGATTAAAGCCGTGGCTTTGACAGCTAGATCCAGCCCATTCCTTAGCTTTCTACGATTCCAGCCTTGTGGCTGAGGTACGGGCTGTAGCCATGTTTATCACCACAACTCTGTGGCCGTTCAAGGTCCCTGCCAGCAAGCAAGCTGCAACAGTGTTAAACAACAATCAAAAGCTCCATAGTCAGGACTGCCTGCTTGAAAGAGTCAGAGTTTGCCCTGGCAGGACGGCCCAGAAAGCCGGCATTTTAAAACAGCACAACTTTTTTCTTGCTACAGCTGAAAACCAAAAAACATGCATTCAGCTTTTCATCAACACCTTTTAAGTGTTTCGTGGCAGGACTTCTTAAAAGAGCTGCAGGGTTTTGCAGCTAAAGCTGAGTCAGGAAGCCTCTCTTAGATGAGAGTGCTTGCTTGCCAGACCCAAAAAATAGAGCTTTACTCTATTCTTTCCCAAGCTTTCTCAAGCTTTCTGCAGATTCATTTATCCACGTGGGCGCCATTCTGTAGGGGGGGGGAGCTGTGGGCCAGTTTCCCGCCGCCCTGCTCTCGCATGCATAGCTTTACACGCGAAATATCAGCACACAAACTGTATTCTTTTAAATACTGCCTGGCCCATTATTTTCAGCCTCTTACTCACATCTTGACTAACCCATATCTAATAATCTGTGTAGCACCACAAAGTGGTGCCTTACCAGGTAGATTCTAGTGTGCATCCATCTTGGGCTGGAGCTTCATCGCATCTGGCTTCTCTCTGAGGAGAGGCATGGCGGTCTGTCTAACTTAGGAGAGGCGTAGCATCTGACTGAGCCATCTACCTCACTTCCTTCTTCCTGTTCTGTCTACTCCACCCACCTAAGGGCCGGTCTATCAGATGGGCCAGGCAGTTTCTTTATTAATTATCCAATGAAATCATCAGATAGATAGAAGACACACCTACATCACCACCTGTCCCATAAATCTCACTCTCCTGGACTTCAGCTCGTGGCTGACTAGGGGTGGTTCCGACCCCGCCTGTTTGTGCACATCTGTGCTTCTCACAGCGGTGGTGTAGTTACGTCACTACTGTGCTTATGGGATCACCTTGTTACTCTGATCACCTTGCTCAGAGGTTGCTCTGCTTGCCTACAGTGACTTCTTGGGTGGGGAAAAATCATAAGGGATAAAAAGGAAGTTCACAGACAACCTGGCTAGAGTTTTCAGCAGTATCACCCTGTCTCATGAAATTTGGGACTTAAAGGTGGAAGAACCCCCTGCTAGCACAGTGACCCGGTGGGGTGAGAAAGGGTGGGCTCTCATTCTAGGCGTACCTTGTACCTAGTGCCTGGAAACGAGGCCATGTGAAAGGTGACTTGGAAAACACCCTTTTAATTTATGTTTCTAGGAAAGCTTTTCCTCCTCAGAAATTGCTTCTGAAACAGGAGAATCGTTTCATTATTTTAAAAATGAAGTGGTTAGTTACAAAAATACAAAGGATAATACTTCTAATATAGCTTCAACTTCTCAGTAAGGAAAAATTACTAATGTATTCATGTCACACACTTTCCCCCACCTTTTTAGTCTTTTATAAATTTTAAAATATTTATTTTTTTGAGATTATAATGTATTTAGGTCCTTTCCCCCTTTCCTCTTCCCCCCTCAACCCTCCCATAGACCCATTCTTTTTCTCTTTCAAGACCATGGTCTTCATCTCGTAAATTATTATTACATGCAGACATAAATATTCCTAAACATCTACATTCATGTCACATATTTTTCATTTATACTTTTCCTAAGTGCTCAGTAATCGACATTTCTAAACATTCTGAGGTGTTTCATTTGGATAAAATTGTAACATGATGTAATCCCTAAATGGCATTTAGTCATGCTGTGTGCACAGTGAAGTTTCCCTGGGGTCGGACTTGATTTTACAAAAGGCTGTCCTCGCCGCATAGGATCCGGTAGATTATTTTCATGTTTATATTATGTGACCCTTAACAATACAAGGAGAAGAATTCTTGGATGAACTATTTTTGATAAATTGTCTGGCACGGGTGGTGACTTTGTTTATTTATTCATCTGTTTATTGATTGATTGATGATTGCTTGATTGATTGATTATTTTGCTTTTTCAAGGCAGGGTTTTTCAATAGCCATGGAGCCAGTCCTGGAACTCGCTCTTGTAGACCAGGCTGGCCTCCAGCTCACAGAGATCCGCCTGCCTCTGCCTCCCGAGTGATGGCATTAAAGGCGTCCCTGGTGGGGGCTTTCTGAGACGACTTTCCCATCTTTGGAACAGGCTGGGTTATAGCAGCGACACAACTAGCTGAACACGGGGACACAGAACGCAAACATCGCCCAGTTTTTCTCAGTCTACATCCAGAGGAGTGGGAGGGGCCGGCTAGAAGCAGCCATATTTTCATTCTGCCTTGACTTCGAAATTTTAATCCTGTGTCAGTTGCCGTGAGATTCTGTGACAGGGTGAGCCACTATGGTATGGCGAAGTCATTTGAGAAGGGGTCATTTTTATTTATTTATTTTTTTCGGCTTCTTTGTGAAGGAGGGGTATTTTCCTGGAGGGAAAAATAGTGAACAATAATCAGGTTAAACCAGCCTGGTCTACAAGAGCTAGTTCCAGGACAGGCTCTAAAAGCTGCAGAGAAACCGTGTCTCGAAAAACCAAAAAAAAAAAAAAAAGAAAAGAAAAATAATCAGGTTAAGAAAGAAAATGAAGAAAAGTGCGGAGGAAGAAGTAGCTGGCATAGACAGAATACTTGGAGAACAGTAAATTCCTTGGTGTGCTCAGAAGTGGGGTTCTATGGAACCAGAGAGAGTTCTAGAAGATGGGAATGGCAAAGGGCTGGGAGCTGGGTCTGGAAATCTGCATAATGGATATGATATTTCAGAACCCAAGTGTGCAAAAAAATCCCTCATTTTGTACAACATAATATAAACTCTGAGTCCCTCTTTATCTAAAGTGGCAATTGTTTAGGATAGCTTAGCGGTTTTAGTGTAGCTCTCGCCTGAGACCAGCATATCTGTGTTTTCTAGACTGATGGGGATTGAACCAAGACTTAGCACATGGGCAGTCTCTACCACTGAGGTACACTCCAGCCCCACAACATAACTGCAGATGAGAGGGCCAAATGATGTTTGGCACCATCCATACAGGAATTGACTTGAGCTTTTTTGTTCTCCTCCCTTGTGAGCACTAGAATCTGAATTTCCCCAGGTCCAAGGTGGTTCTGGGTGCTGTCCTGTGGATGTCTTCTCAATACACTTTGTAACCATTCCATTTCTGAGGTTTCACTCTGGGGTCTGCATAGGTAGCCAGATACTGGCTACTCTTTCCTGGATATTCCGTGTCTGTTCTTTTTGTTTGTTTGTTTGTTTGCTTGCTTGCTTGCTTTTTGGGACAGGGTTTCTCTGTAGCTTTGGAGCCTGTCCTGGAACTAGCTCTTGGAGACCAGGCTGACCTCGAACTCACAAAGATCCGCCTGCCTCTGCCTCCCAAGTGCTGGGATTAAAGGCATGCACCACCACTGCCCGGCTAGAAGTTTCTTTATGGTACAGGATTGTTTTGGCTATCCTGGCTTTTTTGCTTTTCCATATGAAAGTTGAGCACCATTCTTTCGAGGTCTGTAAAGAATTTTTCTGGGATTTTGGTAGGCATTGCGTTGAATTGATTGCTTTTGGTAAGATCGCCGTTTTTACTATGTTACCTCTACCTACCCAAGAACATGAGAGATTGTTCCACTTTCTGGTGTCTTCTTCAATTTCTTTCTTCAAAGATTTAAAGTTCTTCTCATACAAGTCTTCCACTTGTTTGGTTAGAGTTACTCAGAAATATTTTATGGTCTTTGTGGCTATTGTTAAGGGTGATTTTTCTCTGATTTCTTTCTTAGCCCATTTATCATCTGTGTAAAGGGAGGGCTACTGATTTTTTGAGTTAATCTTGTACTCTGCTACATTACTGAAAGTGTTTATGAGTTGTAGAAGTTCCTTGGTAGAATTTTGGGGGTTGCTTATGTAAACTATCGTATCATAATTTATTTCTGTATGCTGGGTTTTAATGGAAACCAAAGAAACATCAAGTGTGTTTGTTTTGTGTCGTTCCAGCTGAATTCAACTTTACAATCAGTCTTAGCAACCTGGAGGATGAGATGACCACGTAATTATCCATTATCCTTATTGCTACTGCTCTTTTCTGCATTGGTATAGTTACAGTAATGTTATAGTTACATTATAATAGTACAATTAGAAGCTTTGAGACTGTCTTTATTAGTTTTCATGGAGGATCCATTATAAGTATTTTTTGAAAGCAAAGTGTTTATATCATAAAATGTTCTAAGTTAAGTTTGAACTTCAGTTAGACTTACGTATGCAGTTGCAAAGATAAAATACAATATGCAGGGGAATTAGAGGAGTGGAAAGCCCCTTAGCTATATTTGAATTTACAATAATTGTTTTCAATCGTTCCCTAGTGAGTAGTTTGCTTCCTGGCTGTTTCCAGTCATGAGAAAATGATAAGTAAGATAAGTAAACAGAAATCCTTTAAACTCCACAGCTAAGGCTAAATAGGAAAAAAACAACATCCCAGAAGAAATAGAGTCACTCTGGCCTTAAATGACATGGGTAGACTTTTTATTTTGTTAATGATTGATGCACAGTGACATTGATTCTGTGGACGAGCTTGTAACAGATGTACAAAGGTATGTGTTGGTGAACCTGAATACGATAATGGCTCTGTCCTTACTATGATTTCTCTGATAGTTGTAAAGAAAGTCAAGATACAATAACATTTGGAAAGATGAAAATGAAATACTTATAAATATTTACTATAATGAGGCATATTTTTTAATATAAGGGAAAGTCTACTCTCTTAAATAGTCAAATTTACTAGTCTTAAAATGCATTACAATAAAGCACATCAATATTTCATCATGTATAAGTTCTACTTGTTAAATGGAACTTGCTTTGAACTCTTTCTTGCAATATCATTTACACAGTAATTAATTATACAGTTATCCATTAACTAAAATGTAATGTTCCAATAACATCTTTAATAGGTATAGTTTATATTATACAGCTTGAATGATGGTTTGCTTAGCAACATTCTGATAGGTTGCTCTTGAAGCTGTGAGCATAACATAAAAGGCTAGTTGTGTGTTATACATCTATTTTTAAATCTAGTACTTGGTATAAGCATTCTTATTCAAAGATGGCAAGTAAAGAATATTTTAAAATATGCAAAATGGCATCCTTTAGTTAATTTTAGGATATTTTCTTTGAAAGAGGTGTGTGGTTTGGTGGTAGAGCATTTTCCTAGCATGGATAAGACGTGAGGTTTCCATCACAAGCACCAGAAAAACAATTACAAGACACAGGGTTTCTATTGAACCTACATTCAGAGTGCTTAGTGAAGCCATGGGATCTTTAGCTATAGAAACACAGCAAGAAAACTCTTGCTCAGCTTTTCTAGAAGACCTGGTTAAATGTTTCAACTGGGAGGAAAGCCATTTGATTTATTGAACATTTTAGAGTAGCTCTCAATAGCCAGCTGAGTAGATAGCATGGAAACACTATCAATTTTCTTTGTCATTCATCTTCCAAGCTCTGCTAAACTTATAGTTCAAAATAGCAGGAGACCATTTCCACCTCTTGATTCTACTTTCTAACAAATCCATCACATCTTTCCCTCTCCCAAAGTGCAAAGACCACCCTAAAGGCTTCATCAGTTGATACTGATGTAATAAGACTCCAACTGTTCATGTTAAATTATATGCCTGTACACTGACGGTCTTTCAAAATCACTGGCATCCTCTGAGTAGTTACTGTGCACTAGACCCTGGCCTGAGTACATTTCCGCCATATTGTATTTCTTCTCTTTTTTTCATAAAATATAATGGAAGCTGGGGTTATTAAGCAGCCAGCCTAAGTTTACATTGTAGTTAAGTGAAGAGCTGGGATTTTCCCCAGTGCAGTCACAACCATTAACCATTCCTCTACATTAGTACAGACATAGTTGCACACTGACATGGCAGCTCTGTTCCTTTCAACCCCTTCCTGTCTGTTAAGCATGGTGGGATACCCAGAGAGCTGAAGAAGTAAGACTCAGTTGTGTTCAGAGGGAAGGACTGGTCAGAAAACAGCACTACGGTGTTCTTGTTTTTCAGGTACGCCTACTATTACACGGGGATTGGTGCTGGTGTGCTCATAGTTGCCTACATTCAGGTTTCATTTTGGTGCCTGGCGGCTGGAAGACAAATACACAAAATTAGACAGAAGTTTTTCCACGCGATAATGAATCAGGAGATAGGCTGGTTTGACGTGCATGACGTTGGGGAGCTCAACACCCGGCTCACAGAGTGAGTACCTAGTTTTATGCTGACGTCAGATACACTTTTGTTCTCAACGCTGTGAAGTAGATAGCACCACCCTGTTAGGAGTGTAGGTGCATCACTGAGCAGAGTAAAGCCTTGTGAGCAGTGCCTGTGTCTTACACAGCTTCTTGTTCCCAGTGCACTGGCAGAGACAGGGGGTGGAGCTGCTCCTTGCCTGGCACTCAATGAGGGCCAGACTGGCAGAGTCAAATGCAGTGAGCAGAGCAGTGATTGCAGAGAATGGCAGTGTGGTCTGTCCAGCCCCACTGAATACCATCCTGCCAGGACTCCATGGTGTCCTTGGAAGAAATTGGAAAGGAGGAGGGAGCTCCTGTATATGCTTCACAGAAGACACAATGAACTGAACGATTTGTGTTCATAGAGAACCGCGCCATATACACACATCTCTGAGCAGTTTGAAATTTCACAGTGAATTGTCTTAGACATCCCATGTCTATATTCTGAGGTCACGTTGGGCGCAAAATACTGTTAAGGACAAACCTCCTACTGGACATGACAGCTTTCCTTCATCATGGCTTCCCAGAAGGGCCAGGCAAATACAAAGATCCTAGGCACAAGTTAATGTCGTCCTTCCCAACAAAACAACACTAGTCTCAGTAGAAAAATTCTGTGTTTATGGTTCTGACATTACTTGTAACACAATCTTTTTTCTTTTAGTGATGTCTCCAAAATTAATGAAGGAATTGGTGACAAAATTGGAATGTTCTTTCAGGCAATGGCAACATTTTTTGGTGGTTTTATAATAGGATTTACTCGTGGCTGGAAGTTAACCCTTGTGATCTTGGCCATTAGCCCTGTTCTTGGACTGTCAGCTGGCATTTGGGCAAAGGTAGGTGAAGTCTGTGAGTCCACATTTTAAGCTCTTTCCCATGGTTCATGGAAGAATCTTTGAACCATAATAACCCTGGCTGTGAATTTTATATGTGATTTCACACTTTCTGTTAAAACATCAGCAGGCTAAGCTGAGATAACCCCATAGTGCTTCATGCTGCCCTTGGCCATGAGAGTATTTATAAAAAGAAATGAAAAAGAGGGAAGGAAATTTTAAGCTTATCCTTGACCTTCATGGGAAAAGATGTGACCCCATAAAGTCTGTAAACATCAATCTTGGTTTCTTTTCTATTGCTATGAAGAGACAGGATGACCAAAGGAACTTATATAAGGAAGAGTTGGGGGCTTTCTTACAGTTCCCGAGGGTTGGTCCATCACCATCATGGTGGAGTACCTGGCAGTGGCCAGGCAGGCGCTGGAGCTGAAGCTGAGGGTTCCATGTTTATCTGCAAGCACAAGGCAGAGTGGGGCGTGGAACCCTAACTGGGAATGGCATGGGTTGTCAAAAACTCAAAATCTACCCTCAGTGACGCATCTTCACCAACAGGGTCACCCCTTCCAACCCTTCCCAAACAGTTCCACCAACCGGGTACCACGTATTCAAACACGTGAGTTCATTAGGGTCATTCTCATTTAAACCATCACCATCATGAAGTATCACAGTGCCATTTTCTTCAGAAAATAGAGGTTCAAATTCAGGGAAGACTAAACGTCTCATTCAGTTTTTAGTTTTAGTATTTTGTATGTGTATAGATTTGTTTATTCTGTAAACGGATTTTATCTTTTTGTCATAGGTACAAGTGATTCTGTATATATGTATATATATGCAAATATATGCATATATATATTTAAATCCATTGCAGTACAAGTAGTTGATGGAAGTACTGTCCAGCCATGGACACATGTAAATCTGTAGCCTCTAATCATCTCTTTCCATCATGGAGACACAGACGTTCTCTTCACTCCATCCACATGCCTCTCATAAATTTGTGACTAATCTTCCAAGTCTGGATCAGCACGTAATTTATCTTATAAAATTATTTGATGGAAGTGTAGCTATGTGATGGAGAGATTGGCTCAGTATTTAGATTTTCATGAGGTTACATGTAATAAAAATTGTAAGAAATGAAAATCCAGGTTGTAACTGGTGAGAAGTTTTGGGATCAACCCCCTTTCTAACGGGTGCTGTTTTGTTATTGCAAACAGTAGCTCCCTTTATTAGCCATTTTCTAGGTGCACCAGATATAGCTGAAGCATAGGCATTAGCTCATTTAGCAGACAGAGTAACTGAAGTCCTGAATGCTGCTGATTTGCTACTCGGGAACACGATGGAAACGGTGTTACCGATGGTTATCAGCCGAAAGCTGGCAAAGCTGCTTTGTCTTAATTGATTTTTCTGTTTGGTAGAACATTGATCAAATTAGGTGCAAATTCTTCACAAAACAGAACTTAATGAAAAACTAAAGTATATTGATATCTACTCTGTTGGGAAAGCAGACCATTACTTAATTTTTTAATAATTAATCTTGAATTGCTTCTGATACTATTTATTTAATAAAGGGAGTCCTTGGTAATCTGTTGAGACTTTTACTTTAATCTATGTTCTTTGATAATCTTTTGATATGATTTTCTGCATTTTTTAAATCTTGGGTTTTGACCATATTGAAAAGGATATGTGTCCTGCTTCTCTAACATAGGCAAAATGTCTAGAATGTGATAGAAAGGCCCCTGTTGTGCCCTCAACCAGGAAGTGCACACAAACACCCCCCCCACACACACTTTACTGATCTACACACTGAGGTAAATAAGATATTGGAATTATCAGAGTATGATTTTAAAATAGCTACCATAAAAATGTTTCATTTGTTTAAATTCTTTTAAGGCAACAGCAAAAACTTACCAGCTAAAAACTAGGAAATTATTAAAAAGATAAAAAAAAAAAGCTCGGTCCTCTACATTCTTCTAGTCTCCCACCCTAACACTTCTGAAACAGGGTATTGCTAAGAGTTTCTGGGAATACCGCATGTCTTAGCCATAAAACCATTTTCTATAATGGCTTATGATTATATTGTGGTAAATGGTAAGTGTTTTCTTTTCTGAAATATAACATCTCCCAAAGTTCCAATTGTTGCTTTGATGATTATCCATGAAATACTCAGTAGGAAATTTTGTGGTTCATATAATTTGTTTTATATCTTCATTGTCAAAAAAATAATGGAAGAAAAAGGAACTTGAGATACCTTACATGGTGATATATGTGTGTGTGTGTGTGTGTATATGTATATACATATATACACATATATATGTGCTAATAGAATATTATGGCCAAAGACAACTGAAAGATTTTCATTCTTCACATGTATTAATATTCAACCAGCATTTGTTTATTTATAACTGCTAATATTTTAATAATCTGAAGTTGCATTTTTAAACAGATATTATCTTCATTTACTGATAAAGAGCTTCAAGCTTATGCGAAAGCGGGAGCCGTTGCCGAAGAAGTCTTAGCGGCCATCAGAACTGTGATTGCATTTGGAGGACAAAAGAAAGAACTTGAAAGGTTTGAAGTTTTTTTTCAAGTTGATAGAAATATGAATTTTGTGATTCTACATGCCATTTTAGGATGGCAGTGTTAATTATGACATTGTTCTCATTTTCTTTTTTTAAAAAAGAGTCTCTAGAGCTTTTTTCGGTTTTTTATTTATGTTTTATTTTATGTGCATTTGGTGTTTTGCCTGCATGTATATCTGTGTGGGGATGCCTATTCCCCTGGAACTAGAGTATAAACAATTGTGAGCTGCCGTGTGGGTGCTGGGAACCATGATTCTTAATCACTGAACCGTTTCTCCAGCCTCATCATTTTCTTAAGTGTATATATATATATATATACATATATATACATATATGTGTATGTATACATATATATGTATATATATACATATATATGTATATATATAAAACAACATCAGTAAAATTCTGGAAAAAACTATTGTATTTGTATTCTTCTTATAGCTGCTATTCAAAGAATATTCTAACATTTTCTAGATGGTTGTTGCCATAAAATAATTTCCTAAGGCTGAAATGTGTTTTATGTCTCTGATGATTATTATTTGTCCCATTATACTAATTCTGGATTCTCTTAAGAGTAAAGGAGTGTCGCCGGGTGGTTGTGGCACACATCTTTAATCTCAGGAGGCAGAGGCAGGCGGATCTCTGTGAGTTCCAGGCCAGCCTGGTCTACGAAGCTAGTTTCAGGACAGGCTCCAAAGTTACAGAGAAACCCTGTCTTGAAAGAAAAATACAAAAACAAAAAGTGTAAATGACTTATGTTTTACATAAGATCTGTAGGGACAATTTTCAAAAACTAATTAAGATTCATCTTTAAATTTATGTGTATATGTGTGTCCCCGTTTTTGTGTGTGCACCAGTGCCTATGGAGGCCGCAGAAGGCTTTGGATGCCCTAGAACTGGAGTTACAACTGGTTGTGAGCTGCCTGACTTAGGTGCTAGGAACCAAACCTGGCTCCTCTGCAGGCATAGCAAGCACACTTGATTACTGAGTCGTCTCTCTAGACCCTGTAAGAACATTTTTTAGCTGCTGTCTTTCTTGTTCAGGCTCCTGCATAGTTGAACTATGATCAATAATATCCAAAAATGTACAAAAATTAAAAATCTTTTTATTACCTGCTTCCTAATATTCTGAGAACTTTTCCTATTTACTAGATCTCTGAAATTATGCTAATTTATTGAAATTAACATTATTCATCAGCTCCATTGATATACTAGCAGCAGCACAGTATCTTTGAAACTTGATACCCATCATGATAATATCTTGATGTGTTATTTTAATGTTATGAATATGTGAATTAAAAATAGAAAAACTAAATTGTATTGTTTTGGAGGTTAGATATTGTGTGGTAAAGCTATAAAGGAAAATGTGGAAGTATTTGTAAATCATAATAATGGCTATATCTAAGAAAGAAGGGAAGTTTTTCAGTGAGATTAGGACATGTGGCCAGAGCCTTTCCAATTCAGACAGCGCTGGATCTTGTTCTTATATGGACAGTCACTGTAGAGTCATCTTTTACGCTGTACATATGTGTTAGGAGAACTCTTCCTTGCATGCTGTATTTCACTTCCGCAAAGATAATTTGTATTAGCTATGGGTCATAGTTCAAAGAAGACAATATCGATGATCTGCTTGGTTTAGGGCAAGATTTTCTCTTTTACTTTAAAATAAGATTGGTAAGTAAAATGGGAAGTCTTCTTTAATGATGGGATGGCATTCTGTCAGATGTAGCCCATATCCTCATGAAGTATAAACTCATGTGAGAGGGGAAAGGGGGCATAGTCAACTACAAAGGAGCAAATATTTAGTAGAGCGCGTAGAGGATGTGTGATTTAGACACAAAGTATAATGAGAGTCAAAGAGGTACACTTCACAGGAGTGTTAAATTATAGTTTTTAAATGTTCCAGAAAGATCAAACAACTATTCTAAGGTTGGAAATTTAAGCTATGGTGGTCAGAGAATCCCTCTTGAAGGAGATTTTATCTAGGTTAAGACCTGAGGTGAGAAAGGTCTTCAAAAGCAGGGATAGGGATTGATTGGGCAGGAAGAACAGTCTACCAAAGTCTCCGAGGTGGCAAAAACTTTGGTGTAGTTTGAGATATATTACAATGCATGTGAGCCTGAAGCTGATGCCAGCGGAGGGCGATTGGGGGTGTGGCTAGGATGTGAGAGCTATAGAGAAGAGATGGTATTTTCTTCCAAGGGTATGGGCTTGTCCTAAGGTGTGAATCTGAGGAGTTTATCCATCTGTTCCTCTGTCTGGACGGGTCCTGGTGAGTAGATGAGAACATTCAAAGGGTGGGATCACAGACAGCAATGGGATTGTATTAACCTGACCTGGAGGTAGGGACAAGACGGTGATGGGAAGACCTGGATGTTGGAATTTAACTCAGAATTAGAATTGACAAGATTTTGTAAACTTTTTAAATCTTACATTTCAGTTCATTCGCTGTGGGGTACATATGTCAGAGTGTGCTGGTTTGTGCCTGTACATACACGTGGGTGCACACCAGAGTCACAGGACAAGTTGCAGGAGTGGCTTCTCTCCTTCCACCGTGGGGTTGCACGAATCAAACTCAGGTTGGCAAGTTTGGAGGCAACAAGCCATCCTGCTGGCCATAGATTATTATTAAACCAAACATACATTTCTTTAGATTTTTCTTTCCAGTTCTCTTTCATATGCTTTCAACATCAGTCTTTGTCTGACTTTCTCTTCAAAATAACTGGTGACATTTGTCTCTTTTGCAATAAACGTTTAACTATAATTGTGAAGGCCTTTAATTCAATAGGACAGTGTTGTTCTCAAAAAGTACTTTCTTTCTGGGTATGGTGGCCTGTGCCTATCACCCTAGCACTTGGGGAGTTGAGACGAGAAGACCCCCAGTTCCAGGTCAGCCTGAGTTTATAAAGTAAGACCTTGTCAAAGAATGCTCCCATACCCAAAATTTGTATGCGTGTTTTTTCTCACTTGTATTTTATAAATGTTTCCCCATTGGTATTGATTTGTTTGCTTAACCAAAACTGCTACTTGCACAATTATATAAATAGCTACTTGCATAATTAACACTTTTCTTCATGATAATTGAGAATGTTTTCTAGGCACTGTTTTGTTAATTACACATTCATTTTTAATTATCATTTCCCTGCTAGAGCCTCTAATGAATGGATGATTTTTATATCGATGACATGTTCATTTACAAGCTAATCTTTTAAAAGACCCATGTAATCGCAGTATTGCTTGTTTATTTCCTCTTCTCTCCCTATATTTCCATTTATCTGTATCTATCTGGTATTTGTATCGACCTGGTATCTGTATGTGTTCCCTAAATTGCAGCATTAGGAAGAATGAGAATCACTGTCTTAAGGTATTCTCTAAGATTTGCACCATAAATAGGTTACAAAGTTATTGACAGGCTTTTTTGTCCATCCTTGATGCATGTTAGAGTCTACCATCCTACATTTCCTTACACAACAGGGGACATTCAAAGGAAGGATGCATAAGCAATATATGCAAAGTATACTAGTAAAAAGAACAAAGTAATAGGTCAATGGTTTTAAAACAGCTTTGGGAGAAAGAAAATTCCTGTAGGTTATTTAAATGTAAAAATATTGTAGAGCACTTCATAGCTTTAAATACACCCTTACGTGTGTTATCCTGTGATCGATCATTCCAATAATTCCAGAAGGAGACAATTTAGGAAACAGTCTATCCAAAAGCTTCCCTAAATTGTAGAGACTTAAATGATCTTCTTGTGTTTAGGATTTTCTAGCATTCAATCTCTTTTATTAATTAATTTTTAAAAATTTATATTTTGAATGAAAAATAATTGCTTTTTGTGTCTTCTCTCTTATGTATGAAATAATACACATTCTAGAAGCTAGCTAAACATCACTTCACTGGTTTCACTGTTTCTAAGGCTCACATAAGAACTTTTAGGCTAGGCAGTGGTGGTGCACACTTTCAATCCCAGTACTTTGGAGGCAGAGGCAGGTGGATGGATCTCTGTGAGTTCCAGGACAGTCTGGTCTACAGAGTGAGTTCCAGGATAGCTAAGGCTACACTGAGAAACTCTGTCTCTAAAAACCAAGGAAAGAAAGACGGAAGGAAGGAAGGAAGGAAGAAAGGAAGGAAGGAAGGAAGGAAGGAAGGAAGGAAGGAAGGAAGGAAGGAACTTTTAGAAGATTCCCACAAGAAAAATACTCTCTACACACCCCGATATCACTTTCTACAAGAAGAGGATAAAATAGGAATAACATATCATAATGTCAGTACGTGGAGAAAATACATGTGTCCTATAGGGTTGGGCACATTCTAACTGACCAATAGCAATCATGATACACTAACACATTTCCATAAGGTTTCTAAGTCTACATAATTGCTTTTCTTCTTTCTGCCAGGTACAATAAAAATTTAGAAGAAGCTAAAAAGCTTGGGATAAAGAAAGCTATCACAGCCAACATTTCCATGGGCGCAGCTTTCCTGCTTATCTACGCATCATATGCTCTGGCATTCTGGTACGGGACTTCCTTGGTCATCTCGAAAGAATACTCTATTGGACAAGTGCTCACTGTAAGTGACACATGAATCAAAAAAAAAAAGTTCTAAAGCAACTGAGTGGTGTTGAAAAAGTATACTTTGAATAAGTGTTAAATGCTAGAGATATGCATTATTAGGTTAAAGAGTTGAAAGGAAATGCATCAATTTTGCCTGTAGATCTGTTGTACAATTTCTACCATGGCCTAAATATTAGTATCATTTCCATCTGGAGGTCCAGATCTCTTACATAGCAAGGGAGGGTTTGGAATTGCAACCCCTTAATATTAACATTACCAACGTCTGCAGCTTGAATTTGATGAAATTTTTTTCTTTGTATCAAACTTGCTACTAAGGTTTTTTACTTTTATTCTCTAATTGACTATTCACATGTAGAAAAATGTAGGTTGAATGTATACTCAAACTCTATTGAGTTCTAAATCCCATCAACTTGGCAAAAATTAACCATCACAGTTCTACCCCTTGCCAACTTGATATCCAAATATAGAATTTTTTAAGCCACAACATTCCCTCCCTTGTCTTTATAGGCTCAGAGCTGTCCCATAATACAAAAGACGTTCACTCTGAAAGTCTCAATAGTCTTTGTTAGTCCCAACGGTATCTGTTCAAAAGTATATATAGTCTGAGACTCAGGCAGTGTTTTAACTGAGCCCCTATAACATCAAGTTTTAAGTTACATATTCCATATACATTGGCACAGAATGTTCATATTCCGAAAGGGAAGCATGGAGACAGCAAGGAAAGATCACATGCCTGAAACCAAACAGAGAAAATACCAAAGCCCCACATTGCTATGTGAGGCATCTGGGCCTTCTGGTGAAATCATCTTGAATCCGAAGCCTTGGATCATCCCATCCTTCCGGTTTCTTCTCTGTAGTACTCATGACCTGTCTCTTGCACCATCTCTGTCTAACAATCCTACCATCTTCAACGTCTTGGAGTCTCCATTTCAAGTCAGGCTCCACTTACAGCTTTACACGTGGTCTTTCAGGGCCTCCTTGCTAGGAATCCAAACTTGTTCCACACTGCTTTGTCTTAGTGACTTTCTGAAACCTTCATGCCCCCGCAGCCGCTATTGCATCTTCCATGGCTATAAAGCCCGTACCCTGTGGATGATGCTATCACATTTGTTGCCAGTTCACGGTTTACTCAGCATCCTTGGGCCACAGTTGCACTTGCTGACCTCTGCATACCTTTCAGGCTGGTGTAGAGAAACATTCTCCTAGGAGGTTGGTTTCCAGCAGGGAACCCCTCATTGGCATTTTCCTTTCATGTTTTCTCCTTTCAAATAGATTGAAGCCTTCAGTGAGTAGGGTCTTCAAGATGATTCTAGATTCTATCAAGCTGACAATCAGTATTAGCCATCACAAATATTTTCTGCAGTTTAGAATTTAAGCAAGTGTAAAAGACTTTACCCTTTACATTATTTCATTTGTTTTTGCAATCAAACTGAATATGTATCTTATTAGAAAATTCATTCTGTTTCTTTGTCTTAGGCTAACCACAAAGAGACAGAGTTAACGACAAACCATAATTCTTTGAATTCCCTTAAAATAGTTCTCTTTCTTGGGATTCAGATATATAGCATGAATTTCATAGTTACTCCTTGGTTTTTGTTGTTGTTCTTATTGTTGTTTGAACTGTGCTTTATATGTGAAGCTTTTTAGATATGGACAAATTTTACAAAGATAGTTTTTGTTTTGTTTGTGATAATGAACCCGGATAAACCTAAACTGCGGTTAAGATATGAGCTTCTTAATTTTGATATAAAGAATCTGATTTGATTTTATTTCTACTGAAGATTCTCTAACATGCATTGGTACCACTGAGCTGTAGTCCTGACTCTTAAGAGTAAGTTTCCATCCCATATCCATGGAGACTAAAGCTGTTTCACAAACAGAATTTAGAACGGAGACTGCAGGATTTGATATCAGACCCAATAGGTTAAAATTCCAACTGCACTACCCAGTAACTGTAAGGTTTGAGCAATCATTAACACTCTTCAAATCTCCATTATGCCTTCTGCCAAATGTGTAACAGGAATCATGTGACCTGTTTGTTAGTGCTATAAAGAGTAACGACTACAGACTCACTTAGCAAAAGCCTCTTCCGCCCAAATTATTGAGCAAAAGTAATCCCTGAATGGATTTAGAAATAAACGGGTGATGTTAGTTCCCATCAACTGCCAACAGAAGTAAATAATGCCAAGCCCGTACAGACAAATATTTTTTTTTTTTATCAAAGTAACGCCAAAACTTGGGAGATGAGCCCCCATAAAGAATCAACCCTTGGCCTGTGCTTTAGAACCTACAAAGTATTGTCACAGCCAGGGTCATCTGATACAACCTGTGGAGAGAACAAATAGAGTCTTTTATGTTCTTGCCCATGAAATGGAAGACTGAATTTTCCGAGAGAATGTCCTGCAGATGTCTAGCTGGCAATACTAACTCAGGGTGTGCACCTCCGTCTCTTCCCTTGCTCTTCACTAACTCAGGGTGTGCACCTCCGTCTCTTCCCTTGCTCTTCACTAACTCAGGGTGTGCACCTCCGTCTCTTCCCTTGCTCTTCACTAACTCAGGGTGTGCACCTCCGTCTCTTCCCTTGCTCTTCACTAACTCAGGGTGTGCACCTCCGTCTCTTCCCTTGCTCTTCACTAACTCAGGGTGTGCACCTCCGTCTCTTCCCTTGCTCTTCACTAACTCAGGGTGTGCACCTCCGTCTCTTCCCTTGCTCTTCAGTGTTGGGTTTCCATTTCCCAGCCCCCTTATGACCTAAAGAAAAACTGTTAGTCGTTGAAAAAGTAGAAAAAAAATGTTTGATTGTAACACTCAGCTAGAGCTTGTATGTCGCTGCCTCACTGAAAAGGTGAGATTAATTCTGCATTGTAGGCTAAAATGAAATTATGGGAAGTTTAAACTTTCTTTTCACATTGTAAATTTTAGGATTTTTCTTAACACCTGGTATTCTTAGGTTGCCCTGACATTTAGAAATGTAATTAGCTGTACTGGAGGAGAGAGGAAATGGGAGAGGACTGTGGCAAACAAAGTAACACAATGGTTTTTCTTCACATGTTCAGGTCTTCTTTTCGGTATTAATTGGGGCGTTCAGTATCGGACAGGCATCTCCAAATATCGAGGCCTTCGCCAACGCAAGAGGAGCCGCCTATGAAGTCTTCAAGATAATTGATAATGTGAGTCTGACCTGCCAGCTTAGCCTTCTAATAAAGGAGTTTCTAGTTTGAGATAGTTTCTCTATCGCTTTAAAAAGTTCTTTCTGAAGCCATTACTGTCACTCAGTGATCTCTGCCAATTTTTCCATCTCTATAGAAGCCCAGTATTGACAGCTTTTCAACGAATGGGCACAAACCAGACAACGTTAAAGGAAATTTGGAATTCAGAAATATTCACTTCAGTTATCCATCTCGAAAAGAAGTTCAGGTATGGTGACAGTTTTCTGTTGCGTGAAAAGTTCTTAATAGTTTCTAAACGGTTGTAGAGAAAACCATATATGTAAAATCTGCATGCTATCGAATTGAAATGCCAGCAAATAGAATCTACACGCATCTCCGCCTGGAAATTGCCCTAACATTAGCTTCTCTCCTGTCTTGGCAGATCTTGAAGGGCCTCAACCTGAAGGTGCAGAGCGGACAGACGGTGGCCCTGGTCGGCAACAGTGGCTGTGGGAAGAGCACCACGGTCCAGCTGCTGCAGAGGCTGTATGACCCCACAGAGGGCGTGGTGAGTGGTCATGCAGCCAGCA
Organism: Arvicola amphibius; assembly: GCF_903992535.2. Taxonomy (NCBI): domain Eukaryota; kingdom Metazoa; phylum Chordata; class Mammalia; order Rodentia; family Cricetidae; genus Arvicola; species Arvicola amphibius. The sequence goes on from NC_052064.1 coordinate 12,770,463, forward strand.
GCGCTACCCTTGCACATCGTTCTGACTCCATGGTTCTAAAGTGTGACAACCTCACATTCTGTTTCAGGTCAGTATCGATGGCCAGGACATCAGGAGCATCAATGTGAGGTACCTGCGGGAAATCATTGGCGTGGTGAGTCAGGAACCTGTGTTGTTTGCCACCACGATCGCTGAAAACATTCGCTATGGCCGAGAGAACGTCACCATGGATGAGATCGAGAAAGCTGTCAAGGAGGCCAACGCCTATGACTTCATCATGAAACTGCCCCACGTGAGTTGTGCCTGCCCTCTGGCACCCTGAGGCTCATATGAACTTAGGAAACTCCTGTTAGTTGGATGAACTTCCTTAGAGGGGAAGTCCAGTTTACTGTGGATTCTCCATTGCTCACCCTATCAACACGTGGTAGATACTTGTTGCCAAGAACTGGACTGTGTTGCTGGCGAGGCTCCAGTGATGATGATTACGTCCCAATTTGAAACGTGAACTGAGGTAGTTTATTGCTTTACTACATTTCCTGTTATTTTGTTTGTTTCTTTATCATTTTAATTGTAGAAATTTGACACCCTGGTTGGTGAGAGAGGGGCGCAGCTGAGTGGGGGACAGAAACAGAGAATCGCCATTGCTCGTGCCCTGGTCCGCAACCCCAAGATCCTTTTGTTGGATGAGGCAACATCAGCCTTGGACACAGAAAGTGAAGCCGTGGTTCAGGCTGCTCTGGATAAGGTCGGTGAGCTATACTTAGAAAGGTCTGAATTATAAGAATATTAGTATTCCATTGTTCATTCCTCTTAATCTTGCCTTAGAACAGAAACTTTTGATAGTTTCTAATACCTGTTACTAAGGAAAAGCACCAGACTTCCTAATCTTTTTGTTGTTGTTGTTGTTGTTGTTGTTCAATTTCTGCTTCTTCTATATCTTTTTCAAAAGGATTTATTTTCTAATTTGTATGTCTGTGTCCCTGTGTGTGTCTTCATGTATGGGAAAACATGAGAAGAGGATCTTCTGAACATAGAGTCAGTGACAGTTATGAGTCACCAAATGGGAGTGCTGGGTCTGAACCTCTGCAAGAGCAAGAAACATTCTTAACTACTGCCATCTCTCCAGCCCCACTTCATGTCTGTCTGTCTGTCTGTCTGTCTGTCTGTCTTTCTTTCTTTCTTTCTTTCTTTCTTTCTTTCTTTCTTTCTTTCTTTCTTTCTCTTTCTTTCTTTCTTTCTTTCTTTCTTTCTTTCTTTCTCTTTCTTTCTCTTTCTTTCTTTCTTTCTTTCTTTCTTTCTCTCTCTCTCTTTCTTTCTCTTTCTTTCTTTCTTTCTTTCTTTCTTTCTCTTTGTTTCCTTCCTTCCTTCTGAATTACAATAAGTAATTTTCCATCAAAAGGCATGTCAATATCTTTTAATTAAAAATGAAATATGAACAGTGGAGGCTCAAGTGAAAAATTAGTCTTTATTTTGATCATGAAAATTTAGAGAAATAACCCTACTAATCTGGTTTTGAGAATTTACAGTATTGTTAACCAAAGGAAAATATGAGTAGCAGTCAGTTAATGTCACTTGAAGACTATGGAATTGAAAAGAGAAATAGCCCTATTAATCTGGTTTTTCAGTGTCAACCAAAAGAAAGATACAAATAGAAGTCGCTTAATGCCACTTGAAGACTATGGAATTGCAAAGCCCCTTTCTCGGGGAGAGGGTGCACTGCGTGATGGGGCTGGAGACCTACTGGTCCATGCAATGTCAGTGACGATGGCCAGACTTTGGTTTTTCGAGACACAGTTTCTCTGTGTAGCCCTGGCTGTCCTGGAACTTGCCCTGAACCCCGACTGTCCTCAAACTCCGAGATTGTCTGCCTCTGCCTCCCTAGTGCTGGAATTAAAGGCAGTGCTTTTTGTTGTAATTATTCATGATTTGAAAGCCAGGTTTCTGTGTCTCCAGGCTAGGGAAGGCCGGACCACCATTGTGATAGCTCACCGCTTGTCTACAGTTCGTAACGCTGATGTCATTGCTGGCTTTGATGGCGGTGTCATTGTAGAGCAAGGAAATCACGATGAGCTCATGAAAGAGAAGGGCATTTACTTCAAACTTGTCATGACGCAGGTACAGTGGAACTTTGGAAACGCCCTAATTTATTTTGTTGATAAACTGGTGTCGGTATTTTCAATCTATACATAAGTGTTACTTTATTGTATAATGTTGGGACATAGGAGAAGAGTACTTTGGGATTTGTTAGAACATGGGCCCGCACCTTAGGTCTGATTCAATAGCTTAGCCCAGGCCACATTACCCCCTTGCTGTCTAAAGGACAGTATTAGGAAGCGCCGTAACTTTAGATCTTCAAGGCATCCCTTTCTAATTAACAAACTCAAGACACTTTGCAGACATTTCCCCAGCCCTGAACAAATCAAGGACTTTTTAAATTTTTCTTTTTGTCTATGACTCTTTTATACATAAAAGTAATTACAGCAGCAAAGACTTCAATGGCAATATAAGTCTGTAAGCTATACTCTAGTCTTGTTTGTACTTTAGTCTTGTTAATTGTTACTAGCCACGTGTGATTGTAAACATTGAATGGTGAAAGTGTACACCAAATTCTGAAGGCTTAGTACAAAAAATGATAAATTTAAAAAAGAACATTTCATTAATAGTCTAAGACATTTCGATCTCTTTTGAGTTTCTATTCACACACTGGTTCAAAAGTAAAGTTGGTTGAGCCATATATTCCCAGAGAAGAGATGACTAGAGAAAATATGCAGAAGGCTTGCCATTTTTAATTCAGCATATTCACAAAAAATCATTTATGTTAGGGTTTTTTCTCCCAACATATCACACATGAAGGACTAGTAGTTTAATTTCACCCCTTCCTTTGATTTAAACAATTCAGTATTTTCTTGATATTTATTTTTAATGATTAATTTCCATTATTTGAGGTTAAACTATTCATATCTCTTATTTATTTTAGACAGCAGGAAATGAAATTGAACTAGGAAATGAAGTTTATGAATCTAAAAATGAAACTGATAATTTAGACATGTCTTCAAAAGATTCGGGATCCAGTCTGATAAGAAGAAGATCAACTCGCAAAAGTATCCGTGCACAACACGACCAAGACAGGAAACTTAGTATCAAAGAGACCCCGGTATGGACCAAGATGCAATATTATGTCACAAATCCTCCTCGTGAGCCCTCCTAGTTGAGTGTGCTTAAACTGAAGGAGTGGGAAGAACAACATACTTTTTTATAATCTCTTTGATCTGTTCTCCACAGTCTTCCAAAAACCCAAAATGGTGATGTTTTATAGTTAGTTTAGGTGTAAGATTAAAATTTAATACCAAGATATTTAGAACTAGATTGTGAAGAGACTGTGATAGGTGTTTAAGTATTACTGTTTCTATTATGGTTATCCTTATTGGTCAATATTCTTGTCATCTGTTGAATGCTAAGAATTAAATATTTGTGGAAGCATCATTTATTTCTTAAAAAGTAAAGAGGACCCAGGCTGTGGTGACATGTCTTTAATCCCAGCACTCAGGAGGCAGAGGCAGGCAGATCTCTGTGAGTTTGAGGCCAGCCTGGTTTACAAGAGCTAGTTCCAGGACAGGCTCCAAAGCTACAGAGAAACCCTGTCTCGAAAAGCAATAAATAAATAAATAGGCACTATAATGTGTTATTGTAATTGATGGCAAATATCCATCAACTGATAAGGGATAAGAATAGGGTAAAAGTTATTTTAAAAACTTGTACCCATCTCATAAGCCCAACCCTTGGATGGCAAAGGCAAGAAGATTAGACATTCAAGACAGTCCGTTTGAAGCCAGCCTAAAATCCATGCAACCCTGCCTCACCAGAAGAACTCCCCACAGTGAGAAATCAGTGAGGATGTGTTTTTAAAAACATAAAACCATCTTGTGGTAATGCATGTGTCTTCTAGGATGAAGATGTACCTCCGGTTTCCTTCTGGCGGATCCTAAAGTTGAATTCCACTGAATGGCCTTATTTTGTGGTTGGTACACTTTGTGCCATAATAAATGGAGGCTTGCAGCCAGCATTTGCCATAATATTCTCAAAGGTTGTAGGGGTAAGTGATTATATTCACTTTTACATTGCTTATGACTCTAGACAAGTGAATGGACTACCTTTAATGCACACACATCTACACATATCCCTCTTTCACACACATGTGCACACACACATATGCACACACACACACACACACGTCATAGAAACATTTTCTTTCACACGAAACAAACTCGGATGAAAGTATAATTGAAGTTTGGTTTATAAGGGCAATGTTGTAAACATCTTTTATATGAATTTCTATCTAGGGTCCCTAATGGTTTCTATTCTAGTGCCCTGGGCACCCACTCGCTGACATAATCAATGGAACTGGGGAACGTAATGCCCATGCTTGCCATCACTGAGCTCTGAGCCAAAGTCATGAACTGATCTGATGAACTTAATTGATCGATTCAGGTTGCCAGCGGGCAACAAACTGGGTAGACAATGACCTGTTGTGTAAGATCCACACATGCCAGCACATGAGCAGGCCCTTAGCCTACACTTGCTTCCTCAGACTCAAACAGAAGGAAGCAGCTCAACGCTAGTTAGCTGTTCATCTCTGGAGGAGACAGTTGAGAGGCATTCTTCTTTTTTCATGCCACAGGGGACTGAACCCACACTCCACATATTTTAGACATGTGCTGCACCGCTGAGCACACCCTTGCCATTTCTTGTTTTTATCTGGAGACAAGGTCTTTCTAAACTGCCCAGCTTGAGTGTGGCCCGGACACAATTTGAACCTCAGATCTTGCTGATTCAGTCCTAGAGTTTCAGACACGTGTTACTATGCTGGATTCTTAGAGAAGAAGCACAAGAAAAGGGGAGTTTTATTTTGCTCACCGTTTCCTAGGTTTCAGGCTAAAGTCATCTGGATTCATGGTTGTTAGCCCGAGGCAGGGCACTGTGGTGGCAGGAGCATGTGGCAGAAGCCGCCCCTCTTATGACATCCAGGAAACCAAAGGAAGATGGGAATGAACAAGGAACAAGGCATATTTTCGCAAGACTTCTTCCCTCCCTATGCTGTGATCTACTTTCTCTAAGCAGGTCTACCTTCCTAGAATGCACATCTAGTTCTTCCAGCCATTGATGAGGCCTGAGCACTCATAATCTAATCACCCATCAAGGACTAGACCCGCCAGCTAAGGAATAAAATTGACCAAATGAGCCTTTTGTGGGGAGACTTCATCTGCAAACTCTAACAGGATCCCTGAAGGTGAAAGCTCACATGCTGGCTCTACCTAATTTTAACAGCGCCATTCAAAGAGCAGTAAAGTCTAAGCGGTCGTGTTCTTGGTTTAGTGGCAGACGCAACTCGTGAGACATTATACTGCAGACACTTTGCCTTACCGCTTAGAATCTTTTGCAGAAAGAAACATCATCTTAAGAAGGATAAAACAAGCACTATTCATTATCCAAATCCATAACTCTTCTAGTCTACCTGTGCCTTTCTAGATTAATACTCATGTTTAACATGTCACTCCAGAAGTGTTTGCTCACTGGCCAACTTGCGTGAGGTATTTTTATGTGCTATGAAAAGACTACAAAGAAGGAAAAACATCTGATTCTATGGAATACACTGTAGAACACAGGGCAGCAAACATGTTCTGTAAAGTGTAAGAAGAGAAAACATTCCTAGGCTTTGCTGGTCATGTGATTTCTGGGGCAAACAAAGGTAAGTTAGAAATGGCTTTGCCCGTTTTTGACAAGGCAAAACAAAACAACGAAAAAAGCAACCAACAGTGGTGCTTGGGTTTCCTCATTCTTCCCACAGAGATCTGTCTGGTCACTGATGGCCAGCACATTAGCTCTAGGACAGTGGATAGGCAGGCAGCCATATGCCTCACTGCAAACAGTGGGCTCTGGGACAGAAGGCTTGGGTGTCTGTGCTTGGCTCATCTCTTCCTGGCTCTCTTGATTAAGTTAATATTATGTCTCTGCTTCACTTTCTCTCTGTAAAATGGCAGAAGTAATATAACCGCTACCCCCCCAATTGGAAGGATCAGTACATGTGAATGAGTATTCAGTCGTGCCTAGCATAGTACAATGTTGGAATGAGTAATCAAGACTAATTGAGTTAATGTCTTCCGAAACTATTTTGTCCTTTTTTTTAAATAAGCATAAATTTTTCTGGGTTGGTTTAGGAATATGTTGCTCTCAAAAAAACTGACTTGACCCTTAGAAGGAAAGGCATATTTTCTTTCTCTGTTGAACGATTGTGCTATAAGTACTTTCAGCTCCAAACATCTTTTTTGCACTTCTAACCATCTCTTGAAAGGTTGGCTGCCACTGCCACCTGACTTTGTGACTATAACTCCTACAAGATGTACTGGCAAAGGTACCTTTCTCTCTGAAAGGCTGAAGGGATGATGCCCCTTTCATTAGCAAGAACACATAAATATATTCTCACCAGACTATGAAATACTTTGAAATGTCCACATAGTTGAGCTGGGGCTGTAGAGATGAGTTAATAACACGCCTGCTGTGTAACCACACAGACCTGTGTTTGTTCCCCAGCACCCATGTAAAAGCCAGGGCCGGTGATGCGCACACGTGGATTCCAGTGCTGGGAGACAAGAGGATCCCAGGACAAAGAGGCCAGTCCTTCTAGCCCAACTGGCCCTGGTCCAGTGAGAAACACCATCTTACAAAACAATGTGGAGGGTCTGGAGATTTGGTTAGGAGCCATGACCCCTCTTCCAAAGGACCCACAGTTCCCAATGCTCACCTGATGGTTCACAATCATCTTTCTGTGACTCCAGCTCAAGGGGATCTGAACCCTCTTCTGATCTCCATGGGATCCAGGCACACGCATGGTGCACCTATACATACATGCAGACCAAAACACATGCACAGAAAAATAAAATAAGGAAACCTGAAACACAGAGTGGGAAATCCTCAGCAGCCACACAAGAGGACAGCTTGACCCTTGTCCTCTGTACTCAGCTGCTCGCCCGGACAGACACACGCAAAGAAACGACTTACATACAGTCTGTTACAGGAAAGTCAGGAGGGAAGTGTGTGCTTGATGCCTTCTTACAAAGCACCTGTTTCTCTAAGAGGAGCACGAGTGCAAAGACTGCTGGGCGCATTTGTGAATGACAGCCTACCCCCCAACAAAGGCAGAGTGCAGGTGCACCAGAGGCTGCTTTTTTTGTCAGAAGCCAGCGCGATCCCAGGGTCCAAAGACTGTCCCAGCCCCTACACCGAACAACGTGTGAAATGGGGGCAGACGTGGAATGCCTTCTTAGTGTGGTGCTGACCACCCTTCAAATACTTTTTTGCAGGTTTTTACAAAACAAACTGATGACGAAACCAAACGGCAGGAAAGCAACTTGTTTTCCTTATTGTTCCTGGTCCTTGGGATCATTTCTTTTATTACATTTTTCCTTCAGGTAAGTGTGTTATTCGCGCTTCATCTACTCATGTTTAGAAACATGAATTGTCCTTATCGTAAGATTATTCCTCTTTTACCATGGTCAGTGATAGCCAGAGTGTCTTTAGCCTTTGACTGCATCCTCACCTACTCTTTCCCAACCAGCCATGCCCCAGATGGAAACAGTGGTGTAATCATATTGCACAGGTTCTTCTGTCTAGTATGGAAATGGAAGGTGAGGACCCAAGTACAGACTTTGGGGTAAACCCTGAATATGAGTTTGGAAGTATATTAAGTACATTCTGCTGGTCAGTTTGAATAGTTGGAGAAATGTCTTCCTGTATTCTGAAACAAATGAAACTCCCCAAGCTGGTCACACTGATGTAAAACTGTTTCAAAAGCTTAACAAGCTCACAAAAGGAAAAGCAAGTGCAGAAATGGAAAAATTACAGTCTTAAAAATCCTAAGAAATGCATACAAGGTATTTTGCAGCCTGTAGATCATTTGGCTCAGATACAATTGTAACTGAACCAAATGCTCTTGGAGTGTATCATGGAAAAGCATAAAGTATGGACTTTGGTGTTAGACACAGGTTTGCAAACATGTTTTGCAAATAAACACAGTCTAGTAATTTAGACTGTCTAAGCCTCTGGTTCCTTAATCTGTAAATGGGGGCAATGTTGCCTCTTGGTAACTAAGAGAACTCATGTGACCAAGTGTTCAGATTGATTTGAGATAATGTTACTACTTATTAAGTAAAAATGTACGTAATCAGTCCACATGTATTTTTTTTTTTTTAGCTGAAACTAAGTAGGTTTCTTTATTAAACACATTCTAAGTATATATTATGGTTTGGGGGGATTTTGTTTGGCTGGTTGCTTTTTGTTTTTTGAGACAGGGTTTCTCTGTGTAACAGTCCTAGCTGTCCTGGAACTTGCTCTGTAGACCACGCTGGCCTTGAACTCACAGAGATCCACTTACCTCTGCCTCAAGTGCTGGGGTTAAAGGTGTGCACCAGCACCACCTGGCTTATATTAGTGTTATAACAGCACACATGTAAATCAGCTCAGCTGAAACTAAATAAGTTTCTTGATTTAATACATTCTGATATATTACTATTTTAACAGAAAAAAAAATAAACGTTGTTCTTAACATAGGAATACAAAAGAAAAATGGTGGTCCTTCACCAAATACATAAGAGCGGCATTGTGAAACTTGACCTTGGTAGGATAACACTTGTCGCTGAGAGTGTCACAGGTGTGTAAAAGTGAACAGTTGCGCCATGTGAATTTGGTAAGAGATTGGAAGTGAGGCAGCTTTAAGTTGGTCACTTCTGCTTTGACAGTTGGGATGGAGAAATACAGGGAGAGAAAGCAGCTCTCTCCCACTCTGGCTATGGTGCTGAGACTGTCTCCCATGACTGCAAACACATTAAGAGCAGGCAGAGGATCCACAGACTTCCAACATGTAAATACAGCCCAGTGCTGGAAAGCAGAGACTGCCCAGCTGGTCATCTGAGAGACAGGCAGGGAGCTGAGTGAGGACAGGGGCTCAGACTAGGTCCCATCCTGCTCTGCACGCTCACAGGCCTTGATTCCCACTGTGTACTTGGCATCTGCGTCTCTGGCCAGCCTTCTGTGTGACGCCTTCTCGTTCTTCTTAGGGCTTCACGTTTGGCAAAGCTGGAGAGATCCTCACCAAGCGACTCCGATACAAGGTTTTCAGGTCCATGCTGAGACAGGTACGGCTGCTGTGGCTTGCACCCTGGGGTTGGGGAGTAGGAATTCTCTCTTGTGTTCCATGGACACAGATTGTAGGAGCGCTGTCAAGTTCCTTAGGTAGAGATCCTGCATGGGTCTCCCTCGGCCTCCTCTGGAGGTGCTGGTGAGCCATTTGCAGATGTAGGCTGTGGCGCTGCAGTTTGGTGCAGGCGGGCACAACGAGCCAGGAGTTGAGACTGTTGTGTCTCCTAATAACTCTTAGCAGTGAGAGGCAGCCGGAGCCAAGATGGTCCTCTATACCTTGTCTTAGCCCGAAGGCTGAGAAGTGTTAGAAAGGATCGTCTGTGCTTTGTGCCCCTTTGCCACCTTCTTTTTTCTGCACACTCAGAACATCCTGTCATGACTCTCTGAACCTGGAGATAGTTTGCACTCCTCTTGCCCAAATTCAGATTCATTTTCAGGGCCCATTCCTCTCTGTTGAGATTCTTTGCTAAGGCAAGGCTAGAAGACTAACCCGAGCGAGTTACAGTGTCGTTAGCTGGTTATGACTTAATATGAGTGCCTATTGCTCTGTACGTTCAGGTCCCCAACGACTGACAATATTGTTAGCAGTCCCTTTCAAACTTCAGCCACCATGAAAATGTTGTATGTGACCTTAAATCTTCCCTTTCAAAATGACTAGTTACCACCATAAAATGATGCTCTTGATACAAAGATGTACAACGTTTTTACACTGAAATGTGGTATTGTTATCTACAAACTTGTTGGACCACATTAATAGCATCCTAAGATGCATGAGACTCGTGGGCTATAGATTGGATATATCCACAAGCTGTCCCACGAGACTAAAATGTAACACAGAGGTTGAACCTGAATTCATATTGCTCATTCAGTCTCAGCACTAGAAAGGAAAAAAAAGAAAAAAAACAAGAGTGAAAAATGCCAGTTGTGTGTGTGTGTGTGTGTGTGTGTGTGTGTGTGTTCAACTTTCCAGAAGACAGTCTTTTTCACCCCATCTGCAACCACTTACGTATTTCTTGAAATTCTTAGGCAATGGTGTCTTTACTCAAATAGCTAGTTGCCACTCACAGCGGCCCCGTGTCTGCACTCCATGTGCTATTTATTACTCAGTTACCGAGATTCGGGCAAGGGGCAGGAGGTTAAAAACCACAGACAGAGAGACAGCGACACGGGTCATCCTTGAATTCCTAAGAATGCGCCCTTTATTGTGTTCAGGGGCAGATTATATAGAGATAGCCACGCCCCAGCCAAACCCACCAGAAACCACTCTCCTGCCATCAGGAACTCCTGAAGGTCTCGTGCTCAGAGCAGCTGTAGGCACTCAGATCAGGGGATTACAAGAAATTCAGGATCTGGGGTCTCACTGCTCCCAACAGCTAGTGGAAGTCACAGCTGAAGCAGAATCTCATGGGTGAGACAGTACTGTTTTGTGGGAGACCTTCCCCTGGACTCTCCTGTCAAGTCATCTCCACCTCTCATTTTTAAAGATAGAGTCATTTTCACCCAAATTTGCCTCAAACTCACAACATAGCTGAGCATAATATTGAACTCCATCTCTCAAGTTCTGGAATCACAAGCTTTCAAGCTGTATTTATAACCTAGATTCTACTTAAACAATCTCAAAGCTGACCTCACTACAAACACTCTTTTACCCCATCAGCCTTCAGGCCAACTGTCATTCAGGTTCATTATATGTTGAGAGCTGAGCGGACGGGGTGTAGGAACAGCACAAACTACTCAGAGGAGCAGGCATAGCACAGCCGCTGTTTATGAAGTATGGTACTAAGTTTTGCAAGGCGTTCAAACCCCGAATGGCCTCTTTCTTCAAGGATGTCACATTCCAGTGGAGGGACACTTAAGTACCTGAGTACTAAAAAGTCAGTTGATACAGACTATAATGGTCCATTTTCTGGCTTTTCAAAATAAAAAGGTAATTACTTCCTTAATACAAATTGCCAATTCAGGTAACATCTTAGAAACTAAAGCTATTTGTGACAGACATAAATTCATAATTGAAGATCACAATGTGTTTATTTTAAAATATATGAGGATGTGAGAAAGCTTAGCCATTCAAGGTGCTTGACCTGAATTTGATCCCCACAGCCCACATGATTTGGAAGGGCAGAACCAACTCCCATAAACTGTCCTCTGACCTCCATACATGTGACATGGCAAGTTCGTGCATCCACATACAATCAGTCACTAATAAATGTTAAAAAATGAAAATATATGAAGTTTTACAAATAAAATCCCTTTTCATGTTGAACGTGCATTTTAAAACCTAGATTGCTTTTGATTTGTTTTTAAATCAGTTGATGTATTCTGCCCTGAGTAGTGTTAACTATCAGGTTTACCTTTTATCTTCTCATACTAATAAATGCTTCACACTTTAATATTTCCAAACTTGAACTTTTTATTCTTCTTACCCTGAAAGGCTTACTACTACTTCATGTCTTCTCTATTTCTCTCTCTCTCTCTCTCTCTCTCTCCCTCCCTCCCTCCCTCCCTCCCTCCCTCCCTCTCTCTCTCTCTCTCTCTCTCTCTCTCTCTCTCTCTCTCTCTCTCCTTCCTCATCCCAATCTAGAGGCAGCCTGAGTCTTTCAGGGGGGAGTCTCTATATAGTCTCTACAGTTGCCAAAGGCCATGCATGGTATGCGTCCCCCACCCACATCACAGAGGTCATCTTCAGGGTACCATAGGTAACTGCACAAAGGTTGGGGAGGAGAGAACTAGGGGAATCCCAGCAGGACAAATTAGAGTACCCGCAGGATGTAATTCACTTGTGGGAGCAGATCAAGACTGCCTCAGCCTCAAGGCCTTTGCAAGCGTTGAATCTTCCTCCTCTTAGATGCTTTCATCCCTTCCTTCATTTTGGTCTCTGTTCATGTTTTTGGAAAGAACTTCCCTGTTTCTTCCCTACTCTTAAAGCAGCACCTTTCTCACATCTTTGTCTTTCTCACCCCGTTCTTTTTCTCCACCTTGTTCATTACCATCTGAGATGGTGTATGCTTATTTCTGTGTGCCTTCCAACTCTAGAAGGAAGTCTTGAAGACACCAGCAACTTTGCCGTTCGTGTTCATTGTCCAACACATAGAGTCAGGCTTTAAACAGAGTTGAGACTAAGACATACTTTTGGCAGATGGAATAACCTATTTTTGTTTGTTTTTTTAAATCCCTTTCTTGTCTATTTACTGTTACATCCTGGATGCCAAATGAAGAAGATATGAATGCTATACCAAAGTGTCTCTGTCACCTTCCTCCTAGAGCTAAAGTCTCATGAGTAGGACTTTAAGATTACAAATCTCTTTGTGTCACAGGATGTGAGCTGGTTTGATAATCCTAAAAACACCACTGGAGCACTGACCACCAGACTCGCCAATGATGCTGCTCAAGTTAAAGGGGTATGTACTTCCTTTCTGTGGGTGTTCATCTTAATGCTGCTTTAGGTTTAGCATGAGACTGGCTTCCTGGTAACCATTGTAAGATTCTGTTGCTAGATATTTGTAGTAATTACTTTGCTATTGCTGTGGTAAAACACCATTATTAAAAGCAGCTTATAGAAGGAAGAGTGTATTTGAATTTAAGTTCCAGAGGGATAAGGGTAAATCATGGCAGAGAAGGGTGGCAGCAAGTGGCAGGCATGGCAGCAGGAATAGGACCTGGGAGGTCACATCTTTAACTGCAGACACAAAACAGAGACAGTGACCTGGAACTGGTAGGGGGCTTTCAACTCTCACAGCCCCCCTCCAGTGATAAACTTCATCCAGGCATGCTGTGCCTCCCATAATGCTCTCCCAACAGTACTGTTTGGTTGGAAGCATCACCTCAGCCCCTAACATCCTTATACCCAAAAAAGTCTGGAATTTTTGGGTCCAGGCTTCTCAAGTCTCAGGGGCATGAAGATGAGCAGAGACTATCAGGAGACAAGGACATAGAAGAATTATGTCACTGGTTGTGGTGGCATATGCCTTAATCCCAGCACTTGGGAAGGAAGAGGCAGGAGGATCTCAGAGTTTGAGGCCAACCTGGTTTACAGAGCGAGTTCCAGGACAGCTAGGGCTACATAAGGAAACCCTGTCTCAAAAAACCAAAACAGAAAGAGAAAAGAATAGAAGAGAGGTGTTCTGGAAGTGAAACCGAGACAGTGTGGTAAGGAGGGAGCTGACAGGCTGGAGACGGCCCAGTGCAGCACGGGGCATGGCTGCCTGGCCCAAGGACTGACAGGTGTGGTGGGAATAGAGCCTGATAGGCCTGGTCTTCAGAGAAGGGCAAAGACAACGATCACAGCTGGACATATGGCTGGAAGACTTTGGGCAAAACATGAAAGCGCCATGGGTTAATAGGAGAAGACATTAAAAGTTTACTTTCTACTTTTTGTATCCTTTAAATTGTCAAAATTGTTTGATTAAAACATTTAGTTCACTTTGCCCATACATCAAGGAATTTATCATCTCTGGAGCTATCTTGATTTGTATGTGTGTGTGTGTTCCAAAGCAAGGCCTGCATATGCCTAGAAACTTGCAAGCCCGGGGAACTGTCTCTACTGTCTGTACCGTGTCCAGGGTCAATGTTCTGAGTACTTCAGTCCTTCAGTAGCTTCTATGTGGGATTGTTGATGCTGGGTTATGCTGTATTATACATGCTATCACTTTCAGCCCACTTTCCATTTCCTACTAAAAATTTATAAATGCTCATGGGAGTTGTAGTTCCATCTACTGATTATGTCAGGTAGGTGTTAAATGATAGGGGAAGGATGGTGCCAGAATTCAGAATGGAGAAGAGGCTGTGGTTATTTTTTTTTTTTTTTTTTTTTTTTTTTTTTTTGGTTTTTCAAGACAGGGTTTCCCTGTAGTTTCTAGAGCCTGTCCTGGAACTAGCTCTTGTAGACCAGGCTGGCCTCGAACTCAGAGATCCGCCTGCCTCTGCCTCCCGAGTGCTGGGATTAAAGGCGTGCGCCACCACCGCCCGGCGAGGCTGTGGTTATTAATCAATCAATCTGCTCCGTTTGGAAGTTGGAAGAGATTTGTCAAAAGTGACAGAGATGGCCAATGGCCAGGCTAGAGGACACATCACAGTCTTTACTGAGACTCGTCAGCCATGCTGAAGTGGGGAAAAAAAATCAGACAGGTAAAGGATGTGTGTGCTATTTGCAGAGAAACTGGGTGTGGAAGCCACAGCAGGGACGTGAGACCGTATGAGGTACCAGAGAATTTCCAAGTAGAGTAGATTCAGACTACACCACTTGTTCTTGTGCTTAACTGACTAGATTAAGTTCTGATTTAGATTTGGAAACTGCTACATAGTTGTGAAAGCCATGCATCATGACCCTCCCCGCATTCTACTGGAGGTTCTGCTTCCTGTAAACCATGTTTTCTAACTTTAAATTTTTCATTTCCCCTCCAAGAAGATAAGTGTTCCAAACAGGCCCAAATAAGAGTCAGATGAATCTCTGAGTGCATAGGCCAGCCTGGTCTCCAGACTGACTTCCAGCACAGCCAGGGCTGCACAGAGAAACCCTGTCTCGAAAAAACAAAACAAAAACAAGAGGAAAAAATAGGCCCAAGTATATTTGAACACCTTTATTGACACATACCTTCCTTAAATTTTAAGCAGTTTTATACCTAAGCGACCACCATTACCAGTTTAATAGAATTGCCAGATTCCTACCATTCTGATTGCTGGGTTTGGTTTAGTCATCATGCTTTGGTACAGAAACATTTTCTTGGAACTGAAAGATTAAAACAGATAGAAATATGTACTTGCATTTTGAATTATCGCTCTACATTCAGTATTCTTGAATCATGGAAATCTTCATTTTAGAACCCAAAACCTTCCTACAGTGTATCATCTTTCCTTTTATTCATGGGTGAGAAGATTTTCATGAAGATGAGTTACTGTCCTTAAAAATGTACTAGAACATATTTTAGAATATAAAAGGTGTCCCTAATTTTCTCTTCTTTTTCAGGCTACAGGATCCAGACTCGCTATCATTGCCCAGAATATAGCAAATCTTGGCACAGGAATTATTATATCCCTAGTCTATGGCTGGCAGTTGACTCTTCTGCTCTTAGCAATTGTACCCATCATTGCCATAGCAGGAGTGGTGGAGATGAAAATGTTGTCTGGACAAGCACTGAAGGATAAGAAGGAACTAGAAGGTTCTGGGAAGGTCAGTTAAACTAAGTATGATTGGTTCCCTAAGTAGAAATAATATTCTTCCCAGTGATGTTTTGTTACTCTCTGTTAGTATGCCCTAACAATGTCTGGGAGGGGTGGGGAAGTTTCCTGTGGGTGAACATGTATGTGCATGTTGTGTGGCGATCAGAAAGCACCCTGGGCATTATTTCCCAGGTATGGACCACTTTGCATTTTGAGATATAGTCTTTCACTGTGGGAGATAGGGTTTCTCCGCCCACCACTATGCCCCCTGCACTAGGGTTACAAGCACATGCCACCACGCATAGCTGCGATGTTTTTAACCCGAGTTCTAGAGGTCACACTCAGGTCTTCGTGTTTGCAAGGCCAATCCTTTACCAACAGAGCCATCTCCTTGGTCGACGACAGTATTTTAATACCTTTTGGGCAACATTTACTATATTTGTCTCAAGATTAGAACTCGAAGAACAGTTAGAAACACATCCTTAGTTCGGAAAGCATTGAGAACGGGAACTCAAACAGAGGAGGATCCTGGAGGTAGGAGCTGATGCAGAAGCCATGGAGGGGTGCTGCTTACTGGCTTATTTCTTTACAGCTTGTTTAGCCTTCTTTATTATAGAACTTAGGACACATCATCCCGGGGATGGCACCATCCACCATGGATTGGGCTTCCCCATCAATCAGTAATTAATCCACCAATCAGAAGATGCCTCACAAGCCTGCCTAAAGTCCAATCATATGGAGGCTTTTTCTTTACTGGGGCTCCCTCTCTGATCACCCCAGCTTGTATCAAGTTTATGTAAACTAGTCTGCACACGTTCTCCTCTATTCTTCCGTCCACCTTTCAACCAGGCTTAAAACTATCCTTGTATTTAGGAAAGCGCGTGCATTTTATTCCAAATGACTGGGGGGATTCAAAGTGGAAAAGTCCAACATGTATCTGTTCTCTCCATTTTAGCTTATTTAATATAGTCAGTTCGGAATTCCTGTGGTACCTCATCCCATTTGATATCCCTGCTCTGGGCCCCAGAGCTGCTTTCTCCCCAAACAGCACAGATCCTTTGCCACCCTCGCTATCCTCTTTATCATGCGTCCTCTTTTCCTCTCACATCTGTCCTCTTCCCCCTCATCCTGTTGTTCCGCACACTCGGCTACTTTATTTTTCATAGCTCAACAAAGATTTGTGTGCCATTCACTTGGTTCCCCGGAAAATGTCTTACTCCTTACGCGGACTCTGTCAGATATATTCTGTTGTTACCTCATTTTTCAGGTGAGGCTGAGGGACACACACACAGCACACGCTGCCTTCGAGCCAGTCACTCCAGGAACCAGGAGTCAAACTCAGACATTGGCGCACCTGTTAGCTAGAAATCCAAGTTTTGTTATTGGTGGAGCATAGGGAGATGTCATATGCCCTCTGCAGAAACGAAGGTCAGAACAGGATTGACCCCTGGCATTCCAGGTACCAAGAAACAGAGCAGGAGTCCAGGCAGGTGAGAGGGCTGTGGTTTCCAGACCAGGTGCCTGTGAGCCAGGCAGCCCACTGATGGGAAAGGTGAGGGAGGTCCCAGAGACACTAAAGACACGGGGTTTCTCTGCATGATGAGACTTGTTACTCTATTTTCATTGATTCTTTCATGGAAGTGCTCAGACTGGCATTAGTCTTTTCCAGCCAGGCTCTGTGGAGTTCACCCTCTGTAGAGGTCCCCATCACTCTGTCATGGGGAACTAGCTAACCTTGGGGTCTGGCTGTGGTCTGACTCAGTACTGGCCCTGACCGAGGAATCCGTGCCATGCACTTGGCAGTGTGGCAGTGCACGTGTGTGGGATCCCGGAGCAGATCAGGGTAAAGGGAGACCCCACTCATAGCCTTTGTGATGCAATGTCAGAACATGCAGATAAGCTCCGCCGTGCCTATGACTAGGGTTTGATATTGTTCTAATTCATTTACATGGGATACTGAGCAGTTTTTGTGTAATATACACATTTCTCTTTTTAATAAGGAATTCGAATTTAACCTCAGTCTATTTGGGGTAGAAAGAGAAGCAGAAGTTTGTTTCTGAGAAACACATTTTCCTTTCTTCAGAACAGCTCAGTAAACCGTCCGCGCCCTTCAAAGGATGCTGCTGTTTACTTTTCTTTGAACTTTAACTTCCTTCTTGCTGGTGATGACTGGGTCTCTATTGAAGTTGTGAGGACAGGACTTGGCTGCTTCTTAGGTGTTTCCTAAATGCCTCATTGTGCATCAGGATGAGAAGACTGCACTGTGCAGCCACGACTGTCTTCACACTGTGCAAACTCTGTGCCCCAGTACTGACCTTGGTGGCAATTCAAACTCAGGTCCTGAAGACTGTAGAGCAAGCATCCCTCCCTCCCCACTGAGCCATCTCCCCAGCCATAGCTATAATGTTTTATAATATTATTACTGATTCAGAAAACCTCTTCTGTTTGTTGGAACCATTATAATTCAAAATGTTCTTATTATGAATAAATGAAGATTGTCTTTGGGGAGTTTCATTGAAGTTGGTATTTTCTTCCAATATCTTACCATCAGTACTTCTGGGATTTTCTAAAGTCAGTATGTATTATGTCTGAAATGTGCAAAGCTTATAAAATAATTTTCTTCCCAATTATCTTCTTGGTGGGTCAAGGTCAGAGAAAAATATTTTAATTTTTCAAGTAAGTGTTTTAAGAAATTTGTTCATTTTTTTTTCTAGTAGTTTTTTTGTACTGGTCTTCAAAACTGACTTAATTTATTATGAAATATTTGCTGTTATCATTGATAATTTGTGTAAAAGTCATGAGGCATAAATGAGAATTCCCACAGATGGCTTTTAAGTAGCAAATTGCACTAGGTTATGAGAATGTGTCTTTTTCTAGGATCTGTTCAGATGAGTGAAACCACCAGACAGAGGCGCAGAATCTTAACCAGACATACTATTTTAGAAGAACTTTAGAGACCATCTGGTCCATATCCCCCTTTCAGGGAAGCTAATGAGAGGCAATGGTGATGTGAGGCCCACTGGTGTGCAGTGGCCTATGGCCAGATGTTCTTAATGAGTCTCCATTTCTCTTCACAGAGAATTTAAACAACGGTGCCAGCTGTATTTTCCTAACTAAATAGCCTTGGTGGCAGTAAATGCAATTAAAACACAACTAAATATTAGACACCCTCTTGAAAAAATTATATATCATGCTCATCAAAAGATGATATTTAGCCGGGCGCTGGTGGCGTATGCCTTTGATCTTGGCAACCGGGAGCAGTGACAGGCAGAGCTCTGTGAGTTCGAGGCCAGCCTGGTCTACAAGAGCTAGTTCCAGGATAGCTAGGGCTGTAACACAGAGAAACCCTGTCTCCAAAAACCAAAAACCAAAAGAAAAAAAATAAGAAAAAAAACCCGATACTTATTAAAAGGCAATTTATTGCTTTTGACCTCTTATCACTATGTTTATATACAAGGATATATTTATTACAATGCTATTTTTAATAAAAGAATTGAAGCCATTGTTAGTAATGCCTAACTGCCCACAAGGTTGAGTAGCCATTAAAAACTCATTATTAAGCTGGGCATGGTGCCCATACCTTTAATCCCAGCACTTTGAGGCAGAGGTAGGAAGAGTTCTGTGAGCTTGAGGCCAGCTAGTTCCAGGGCAGTCACAGCTGTTACATAGAGAAACCCTGACTCAAAAAAAAAAAACCCAATTCATTATTAATTCATTATTAATTATTATTAATGTATATTGAAAGAGCTTGAAAAACACTGTTGAAATTGGTTAGGCAAAATGGAGAATTCAGTCTCATTTTGTTAAAGATATATGTGTTTCGGAAAAGCGTGTATGAGCTACTTGGAAAAATATATTAGTGTGTAATTATTATTTTCATCACTCTCTGAACATCTTTTAAGCTTTATGGAGTTATCATGAGTGACACTTTCGCAGAGGAAAAAGTCATGTATAAATATCACATTTTCAAAAAAAGTAACAATAAATGTTTTTGAAATATTACATTCACGGAAGACAGACTCATTTGAAAGCTGCCATGTGGCTTCAGACAAATTCTTCTTGCTTTGGTGCCCCAGCTTCTCTTTTCGTATGGAGGGCCAGACTAAATGACTAGATCTCTCTTAAGGATGTAAAATTCCGTTTCATACGTCACCATTCTTTTTCATACAGAAGATAGCTATCGATAAATGGTACTTAAGAGAGACATTATAATAGGTTAATGCTATTAGCTGTAGAATTCATTTCCTGTGTTTGACTTTGTGCCTGTTGTTTTACAGATCGCCACTGAAGCCATAGAGAACTTCCGCACTGTCGTCTCTTTGACTCGGGAGCAGAAGTTTGAAGACATGTATGCTCAGAGCCTGCAGATACCATACAAGTAAGAAGCCCTGAAGAATGGGCCAGGGTTCAGGGGGGTTTTCTAGTGAGGACTTCCGTTTTTCAGGATCGCTTTTGCCAGAAGGTAGAGTGAACAGAAGAAAGTACTAGAAGGAACGCCTGAGACTATCAAGAGAGATGAAGAGACCTGAGTTTAGGTCATCTATGAGGTAGAGCAGTGTAGGCCGGGGAGGACAGAGAAGAGGACCACGGATGTCTCTGGTGTCCAGTTGGGTTGACGACCCTGCTGTTTGCCGTATCTGGAGAGTCGGGGAGGTTCTCTATGGAGGTGTTGTGGGACACTGAGGGGATCTCCCCAGGATACTTTCTGCTCCTTCCTTTCCTGGGGAGACCTTCTCTTCTCCCTGTATCCCAGCAGTACCTATGACAGCTCTAAAAGAAAGGTGACCAGGATACTGGCGAAGCCAGCCTTGGAGTCATAATCATGGCAGGCCCTCTTTTTCTGAGGAAAGAGAATATGAGCAAAGAGGTCAAGACCATGATGGGGACACCCACTGAAATAGTTTATCTGCGCTAATGGGAGCTCACCAACTCCAGCTGGACAGGGAAGGAACCAGCATAGGACCAAACTAGACCCTCTGAATGTGGGTGACAGTTATATGACTGGGGCAAACTGGCAGTAGCACCAGGATTTATCTCTACTGCTTGTACTGGCTTTTGGGGAACTCATTCTCCTTGAAAGGATACCTTGCTCGGCCTACATATAGTAGGGAGGGCCTTGGATCTTCTCCAAAGCAATGTGCCTTACCCTCTCTGAAGAGTAGATGGGGGGGAGGGGGATAGGTGAAAGGAATGGGAGGAGGGGAGGGAGTGGGAACTGGGATTGGTATGTAAAATGAAAAACAATAGTTTGTTTTCTTTTTTTAAAAAAATAATTAAATTAAAAAAAAATTCCAGCAAGAGGCAAAGACAAGAAGTTGGTGTTTTTAGCAGGATAGGAAGGTCAAAAGGGCTTCCCATCCCCACCCTGTTCCTGCCCTCACCTCACACCCAAGACCCTTGTTCAGACATTCTTGGAATGTTAATGCTTTGTAAAGCCTCCCTGGCTCCAGGCACTTAAGTGCCTGATCTACTTCGTCCTCCCCTGCATTGATGCTGTGCTCCTCAGCTAGATCTCCACAGGCAGGACATGCTTGCTGCTCTGCCACCCACAGCTGGAGGGTGTTGGGTAGAGGTGTTGATCCCCAAGTGGGCAGGGAGGACCATTCATTTGTTAATGTAAAACAGGCTCTTCTCAGGGTTACAGGTCTGGTTATCAACCCACTAAGAGGTAAAAGTCCTACACTAAAGATGGAGACACCATTGCATCTCAGAGATGAGACCTGTTCAGTCAAAGGGTTCAAGCCGAGTCCTTTAGGAATGGAATCCACTGTATCTGTCCCTCTTGTGTGCCCCACCCCCAGCCCACAGGAAGTTGCTTGAATGACTGAGAAATGAAGCAGGGTGAATTTGGGTTCTCTTCTTTCCAGAAACTCTTTGAAGAAAGCTCACATCTTTGGGATCACATTCTCCTTCACCCAAGCCATGATGTATTTTTCCTATGCTGCATGTTTCCGGTTTGGTGCCTACTTGGTGGCTCATGAATTAATGACTTTTGAAAATGTTCTGTTGTAAGTATTGTGCTCATATTTATAATTTAACCCTGAAAGTAAATCTAGGATGAGAGATTGTATGGTGACGTGTCAGGGAGAACATCTGGTGGTGAAGAAAGTGGCATTTTGCCTCTGAGAGTCTGTGTGACACCGCAGACTCCCCGCATTTCATCAGACACTCTTCTATCCTGTGTTGACTCACCCATATCTGATTGTTCCAGATCTGTGCCTGGACGTGTAGATTCAGTCAGGGCTCTCTAGAATGCCATGCCTTTGGACAAAGGTCTTATGTATGTTCAGCAAGGAGGTGAATGGCTCCTTTAAAAAACCTTTCCGACAGGTCAGCTAAGAAGTGAGTGATGTGCCAACTCTTCCCAAACCTGAGATATTAAAGGTAAAGAAACACATTCAGGTATACTGATACAGACATACACATGCGTGCACATGTGCATGCATGCATACAGAGAGAGAGACAGAGAGACAGACAGAATGAGAGAGAGAGAGAGAGAGAGAGAGAGAGAGAGAGAGAGAGAGCAAATTAGAGAGCATAGAGCATAGAAAGTTTCCCCATAAAATGAGATTACTCAGAAGCTGAAACCCTCCTTTCCCCAAAAGGGCTGGGTGGTTTTGTTTGTTTGTTTTTGTTTTTAAGTGTTATGGGTGGCCTTGCATCAGTTTGTCCCATGTCATTTCCCATTAGTCAGCTTAGACAAAGGGGTGCTGAAGTCCACAGCTTAACCTAAACGTGTCAAGACCAGCCTTGACCATATCTGACCAGCTGGCACTGGTCAACTGGCAGGGGGCCTGCTGGAGGAGAGAAAGCCTGCCAGCCTTTTGTCTTAGGAAGGAGGGTAAGGGGGAATTCAGAAGTTACCATGTTATTATTTATCGTGGCCCCTTTCCTTATTTGTTTACTGGTCAGGGGTCTGACTAACTCTTAATTCCTCAGAAGCGGAAGGAATTTTTCAATGACAACAGAAGGTCTAGACTAGAATTTTCCTCCTGTGTCTCTGCAAACGTTGAACATTACACTTTGGTCATGGGAAGAGAAGCCTGAGAGAAATCACACTAGTGATGTCACCAAATATGTTGCTTGGTCATCAAAATGATAGATGAACTTTCTGAGCTTCCAAGTGGTGGCAGGCCAGGCCAGACTCTTCTCCCTAATAGTTCAACATGGTTAGCGCTGTTAGAGTTTACATTGCACCCCAAACCAGATAAGGCTGGCATTAAAGTGTGTTAATACACCATTTCTGCCCTGGTTAAGCATTGAGTTAGTCATACACCGTAGTTAATTCAAGATTTAAATTGTTCACCTATCATACATGTATCCTGGGGGTTTGTGTGATTATGCCCAAAGACCAAAGTCAGACACTCCTGGAACCGGGACATTAATTTGATCATGCTTTTGATTATTTTTTAACCCCAGGATTTTTGAAGTTGCTGGCCTGAGTCCCACGTCACAGGTTAAGAATGCAGTGGTTTCTTGAAAGTGGCATCATAGCCGTGTATTTAAAAATAACGTTGTCTTCATTGCTTGGCTCACATGATATCTAGGAATGGATAGTGGCAACAGTATGTGTTGCCACAGTTACAATGTGCAATGACCAGAAACTAAACTTCACTGACATGGAACTATAAACATTTATTCTGCTTGGAGTCTCTGGGTCAGTTCTCCATAGCTGAGCTGGGCGGAGTAGATCCTGTTGTGCTGGAGGCTGTCTGTAATGAGCTCAGTAGCCAGTGAAGGAAGCTAAGTGAAGGAGAGAAAAATAAAGGAAGAAAACATGCTGAGTCATAGGACTGGAGCTGGCAGCAGGGATTTCCACCGCATCCTGTCTGAGAAACCACACACAAGGCCACCCCAGGTTCAAAAAGGGATAAACAAATTTGTAACTCTCAGAAGGAAGAAGTGAAGGTCACGTAAAATGTTGAGGGTAACAGGGGAGGTGAAGGGGGCTGTCCTGCCCATGAGAGTGCGTAAGGAAACGAAAGGGCTTTTTTCTTTTACCTTTAAAACTGCACTGGCTCTCTAGTTACAGAGGGCCACGTTGACCACACTGTGGCTATCACTGCACATGCCTGGCTTTTCTTTTCCAGAGTATTCTCAGCTATTGTCTTCGGTGCCATGGCAGTCGGACAGGTCAGTTCTTTCGCTCCTGACTACGCCAAAGCCAAAGTGTCGGCGTCACACATCATCATGATCATTGAGAAAGTTCCTGAGATTGACAGCTACAGCACGGAAGGCCTGAAGCCGGTGAGTCTGTCCTCTCGGTGGATGATCCAGCCCTAACTTCTCAATGAAAAGACGCAAAGAGGAAATATAGTAAAATTGGTGCTTTAATTTTAGAAATTACATGCTGTTGCTAAGACCTACATGGGCTGATTTGAATAAACGTTAATACTTTGTATTAATAGTCATTACTTTTATAAAACAAATTTACAGGGAGATAAGACTATAGAAATCCAGTTCATAGGCTTTTTTTGTATGTAGCTGTTCTAGTCCGGGAGAGTATATTGGTGTTGTATTGATAATTCATACTGTAAAACCATTACCTCTTTAGATTTAGTTCCAGAGACGAAATGAAGCTTAACTGTGGTAGAAGCTCCCTTCCAACACCCGGAACTAGGAGTCCCCACGGTAGCCTGTGTTTTCAAGATTGTGGCGATCAAACTGTGTGTTACTGTTCTCATTTTAGAGTACTTTGGAAGGAAATGTGCAATTTAGAGACGTCATGTTCAACTATCCCACCCGACCTGACATCCCAGTGCTCCAGGGGCTGAGCCTGGAGGTGAAGAAGGGCCAGACGCTGGCCCTGGTGGGCAGCAGCGGCTGCGGGAAGAGCACAGTGGTCCAGCTGCTTGAGCGGTTCTACGACCCCAGGGCCGGAACAGTGGTGAGCACACTTTTGTATTCAGAACATTTCAGGTTTATAATCATCTAAATGGATAGAAGTGTTTAACCACTGGCCCACGGGTTTTTTTGAACCTTTAAGCAGAGCCTTTGTTAGATAATCTGACAGCCCAGGTGGCCAATCTATGCCAACCACACTGGCCAGTTTACCCAGCTTCTCTCTTAACACGCTGCCCCCTGTTCTCTGTTGCAAGCAACATTTGACTACCTCTCTCCCTTGCCATGGTGAGATTTCATCTGACAGTGTAAGAGCTGGCAAGACCTGAAGTAGCCAGATAAATAGTTTCAAGAGGTGGAAATGGGGTGAAAGGTCAAGGGTTGGATGCATTTCAGTGAAAAAGTGGCTTGCAAGGACCCAGGATATGGAAAGGTGAGGACTGAGAAGTCACGATACAACATGGCCATTTGTGGGCGACTTCCACCTCTCAGTCTGCTCTCAGTGAAGAGTTGGTAGTGTAAACAGGTCGGCAAGGATGAGAGATGGTCAGAGAGGAATGTGGGGATGAAGAAAATTAGGGTAGAAGAGGCAAGGAAGCACAGCAGCAAGAATGGAAGACAGTCAGTGGACTGGTGAAGATGAGTCCCTAGCATCTTCAAGGCCATGATAAGACAATACTGTAGTGGGGAGCATGACGGGCTGCGTTCCTGCCACCCAGCTCCTGGCCGCCTGCTAGCTTAGCCCCAGAAATAACAACACACAAACTGTATTCATTTAAACACTGCCTGGCCCATTAGTTTCAGCCTCTTACTCACATCTTGACTAACCCATATCTAATAATCTGTGTAACACCACGAGTGGTGTCTTACCGGGAAAGATTCAGCATGTCTGACCTGGTGGCTGGCTCCATCGCATCTGGCTCAGAGAGGAGAAACATGGCGATTGTCTGAGCCACCTACCTCACTTCCTTCTTCCTGTTCTGTCTACTCCACCCACCTAAGGGCTGGCCTATTAAATGGGCCAAGGCAGTTTCTTTATTAACGAATGAAATCAACACAAACAGAAGACTCTCCCACATCACAATAGTACTGACCATAGAGAGGACATCTTCCATGGCTCAACAAAACGTACAGGGCTCCCATAGTAAGATGGACAGTGGCTAGGGGTATGGAGGAATGCGCTTTTGGCTTCTCGACTAAAATGGTGAGGGAGAAATCAGGATTCCGTATCCAACAAAACTCTGAGAACCTGTGGGAAAACTATCCTAGGTGCTGGGCAAGAGTGAGAAATCTTATAGGGAGTAATGAATTGTAATGATTATAATGAGCAAGAAATAAGAAAAGAGCCAAAGAAACAGAATTCAGAGCAGTGAACTGTTACTATGTATGTGTTTAGCTATGAGTACTCGGAACATTGCAGAGGCATTAGCAATGACCCATTGCTCCAGGGGCCTTGGCAGCACTAGTGACTGAGACGAAAGAGAACTTTTCACCTGCTGTCCACAGTTCTTTCAACTTCCTCACAATAATTATTCACTGCTACTTTGAATTTTTTTTTTTTTTCTGAGACAGGGTTTCTCTTGTGTAACAGCCCTAGCTGTCCTGAAATTCTCTTTGTAGACCAGGCTGGCCTCTTTTCTATTCTATTCCAAAACAGTTATGACAGGAGGAAGGATTGTAGGAGCCAGAGAGATCAAGGACACCCCAACTAACCTGGGCTCATAGAGGCTCACAGAGACTGAACTGACAACCCGGGACCTAGGCCCTCTGTGTATGTGTTACAGTTGTATTGCATGGTCTTCTTGTGGGACACCTAACAGTCGGAACAGGGGCCGTCTCTGACTCTGTTACGTCCTTTGGGACCCTTTCCTCCTACTGGGTTGCATCATCCAGCCTTAATAGGAAAGGAAATACCTAGTCTCACTGTAACTTGATATGCCAAGGCTGGTGTATATCCATAGGGGCCCATTTCTGTAGAGAAATGGAGGAGGAAGAGTGGATGGGAGGGTGTGTGTGGTCAGGATGTAAACACACACACACACACACACACACTCACGTCATAACTTTACTGCATCAATTCTTTACTGGTTATAAGATCTCTGGTCTTTTCCTTACTGCCTTTCTATAAACTCTTTTCTGAGAGTTCTGATTTCAGGCTTCAGTTTTATCACTGATGATTGAACACAGGACTAAATAATGTTATTACTACATTCAAAATTAGTGAAATGTTGGTTCTCAAGCTCTGATTAAATTCTCAAATAAAAATAATTTATTTTGCTAAACATATTATTAAATATTTTTGTAAAGGAGTTGTAAGGTCCGGCTGTTGATAGTTTATGCCTGTAATCTCAGTATTTGAGAGGCTGAGGCAGGAGAATTCCCATGGAGTCATTGCTATCCTGAACTACCATGTGAGTGCCAGGCCAGAGATAAGGTCTTGCTCTGTAGCCCAGAGTGTAGAAGTAATGAGAAACAAATCAAAGTGCATTGTCACATACACATGAAAGTATAATTAACTCATTATTTTATATGTCAACTAAAAAAAAATCAACCAGAAAGCCTTTTCTGTAATTCTCGCAGCAACCCAAGAGTTTTGTGCTATGAAATAATGGTAGCTAATTGTCTAAACCTGAGTTGTGCTGATCCTGAAGTTGGTCTGTGAACCCTTGCTCTCAGTTTCTTGACGGCAAAGAAGCAAAGCACCTGAACGTCCAGTGGCTCCGAGCCCACCTAGGCATTGTGTCCCAGGAGCCCATCCTGTTTGACTGCAGCATCGCCGAGAACATCGCCTATGGAGACAACAGCCGGGTCGTGTCCCAGGATGAGATCGAGAGGGCGGCCAAGGAGGCCAACATCCACCAGTTCATCGAGTCGCTGCCTGACGTATGTACCTTGGGCCTGGCAGTTAGCAGCTCCTCTCAGTTGTTCTTTGGTTGCTCCCCCATCCCCATCCTGGGGATGAAACCCAGGGCATTGCACATTGCAGGCACCCCTAGGCCTGCCATCAGAAACCCAGAAGTCTGGCTGCCCAAAGGTAAAGAGAAATTAGAAATCAAAATATATCTTACCAGCAGAGAGGCATCTATTTATACTTCTTAACAGAGTTAGAGGTTATGTTTGCCCCATCTCTTACCTGTCATTGTGAGGAGGCAACACAATATTAGACATATTCAAGTAGAGGAGACAGGGACTTTGGGAACTGGCACAACCCTTAGGGCTGTAAGCGCGAGGATCCATGTTGGAACACTCCTTTAGTTTCTTAGCTTAGGATCCAGCTCTTTCTGGTCTGGGGATGCACATGAGCGTCCCCTCCCAGGTAAAGCGTAGACAGGCAGCATCTAGTTCCCATGGACACTGCCCTGCTTCTGTAGAGAAAACAAGCACAGTCATTCTGTAGCTCCCCTCAGTGATCCATGTGACACTATAGAGTTAGGCCAGACAAGAGACGTCTGCCCATTCCAGAAAGAAGGGTCTCCGGATAGAGCTGAGTCACTGGGATGGCTATGGTATTATATAATTTATAATTGCTGTACCATCCATTGTAGGGTCCTGAGCTACAATCTTAGAATTGACTATCAAAATCTTTCCTGGGCTATTTATTATCTTATGGACTTCTCTCATTTCTTCCTGTAAGTTAGATAAATTGAACCTCTCACTCTCTTGCGTATCTTCTTAGATCTTAGTTTTTACGATGCATCTGACATAAATATTACACACTCGCTTATCATCACTAGTTATGTTTGTCATTACAGGAAGTGCTCATGATAAAATAAAGCTTGGTAGCCTCCAACTAGCCAGACAAGCATGACACAAGGTGGCCCAAACACTTCCCTAAAACTTTTTTCCTTTGGTCTTCTCACAAATAACTGCTACCTTCAAACACATTGCCTGGGAAGAGGCCTGCCCCTTTCTCTCCTCAGTGTTGTCTAGCCATGAATTATTAACAGTTTGAGGTCAAAGTACAGAACCCAGCCGGGCGGTGGTGGCGCACGCCTTTAATCCCGGCACTCGGGAGGCAGAGGCAGGCGGATCTCTGTGAGTTCAAGGCCAGCCTGGTCTACAAGAGCTAGTTCCAGGACAGGCTCTAAAAAAGCTGCAGAGAAACCCTGTCTTGAAAAACCAAAAAAAGAAAAAAAAAGTACAGAACCCAGTCACCCTGTACTAATAAGAGTCACCAACTCTCAAAGCCTGAATGTGGATTAATATCACCGTGGAAGTTATTAAAAGTACGAAGTATCAGGCGCCACTCTATCTCTGGTGAAGAAGAATATTCCGGCAGTACAACTAAAGGCTCTGAGACTTAAATCTGCAATAATACTGATGCAGGCTACAGCACAGAACCACTATAACTATAATCTCTTAAAATGATTTTGTCCTTTGGTATTTGACAACTGCAAGGCCCCACCTCTGGCCTTGGATCTCTCTCTCTCTGCCAGTCTGTTTCCTCCTTCCTGTGGGTCACAGTACTGTCTTTATGGACCCCACAAGGATCACAGCTGAGTTCCTGCTGTCTGGTAACTCCACAGTCACTTGGGGAGGGACACATCAGAGCACCCCGATTCTGAGGCAGACACAGCTCAGGGGTGGGACCCTATCAAGCGTCTGCCCAGACGTTACTAGGGCCTTCTCTCCAGAGGCTGGAGAGATTGTTCTGTCATTAAAGTGCTTGCAGCACAACCCTGAGGCCCCGAGTTTAATCCCCAGCACCCAGGCAAAAAGAAGGGTGGGGTATAAGCTTCTTATCCAAGCCCTGAGAGGCACATCGAAGAGGATCCCTCAGATGTCACATCCAGCCAGCCTAGCCTAATCACTGAGCCCTAGATCCCAGTGAGAAGCCCTGTCTCAAGAAAAGAGTGAACAGTTTCCAAGGAACACAGCACACACACAGGTGCACGCACACGCACGCGCACACACACACACCCCAATAAGAAAAAAGTACACATATATAGAACATGAACTTAAGAGTCAAAATTCAGGTATAAAAATTCGAACCCACATTTTGATTATAATCTCAGCGTATTCAGGGCTCAGATATAGAAAAGGAATGTTTTCTAGTTGAACACGATGGCACATCCTCTGAAAACCCTGTAACTTCTGTCTCTCACATGATATTGTCTAGTTAGTGATGATTGCCTATGGTGGAAAACAGTATAGGAAGAATTTTGAATGAAAAGTGAAACAAAATTCTTTGAAGAACATTTATTTGACTTTTCAAGGTTAAATATTAGAGTATAATTCCTTAATATCAATTAATTAACATTAATTAATTGTTGGTGACAGCTCATAAAAACAAAGACCCAAATGCAACATCCTAAAAATCTCTCTCTCTCTCTCTCTCTCTCTCTCTCTCTCTCTCTCTCTCTCTCTCTCTCTCTCTTTACTTTATAATACTTCACAGGGCGTCAAGTGCAGGTTCCGAATAAGACAAGCTTTGATAATATCATACAGCTGTTTGGATTTCCCTCAAATCTGTCCTAAACGTAGCGAGACCAAAAGGCGACAGTTAGTATGGCTGCAAAATTCCTAGGCTTAGAAACTTTGGTCAGCTCACAGAAAGCACACGGTTTTAAGGTATCTCGTTCCAGCCAGGATAAAATAAGGTGTAAGGGCACTCATCTGTCCTCTCGCCAGTCGTAAGAGACAGGAAGAATTCAAGGACAGGCTGGTCTGTGTAGTAAGTGTGAGACTTCCCTGGGATACAGAATGGGACCCTGGGAAAGGAGACAAGAGAGTTAACGTGATGGCTTTGGAAGGAAAGGAGTCTGTTGCCCTGCTGGACACATGACTTTGATTCCCCAGGGAAGATCTAACCATTACAGATTGTCCTGTGATCCCAGACACACACACACACACACACACACACAGAGGGGGGGGGAGAGGGAGGGAGAGGGAGAGAGAAACACAATGTAAAAGCACATAAAAATAACAAGGATATTAAATTCACCATTTTAAAACTGTCTTGTTGATCTCTTCAATGAACCCATTTTAACTTGCAGGACTAAATTTTCTAGTTATTATATATACATATGAATGTGTGTGTATACGTATGTATACACACACATATATATATATATAATGAGTGAGCTATAGATTTTGTTTTCATACTTGGATTTTGACTGTTAAATCCATGTTTTATATTATATATTATGTATATTAGAAAATTATATATTCTGTGTCACACTGTGTCTGCACTCCGTCGTCAGCTCTGTTTCCATTCGCAGAAATACAGCACCAGAGTAGGAGACAAGGGGACTCAGCTGTCGGGTGGGCAGAAGCAGCGCATCGCCATAGCGCGCGCCCTCGTCAGACAGCCTCACATTTTGCTTCTGGATGAAGCGACGTCGGCTCTGGATACGGAGAGCGAAAAGGTAAGGATTTGAGTGGAGTCTTTCTCTGCCACAGTAGAGAACGCTGGGACGCATAGCTGACTGTTGCCTGTGTGGGCTCCCCGTGGAGGTAAAATCTGTCTGCAGCTGGGATTTAGGAGTCCTGCCGGAAGTGATAAAAGGAAGAGTAGTCTTGGACCCTCTGTGTTCTGTGAAGTCTGCCTGCAAGCTGCATGCTGGCAGCAGTCTCTTCCTGCAGCCTGCGTCTCTGCAGCAGCCTGTGAGGAGCTGCAGGGAGACAGGACCTAGGTCTGGCCGTGCCCTAAGACACAGCTGCTGGTGCCTTCCAGCTTGAGAAAGGTGAAGAGTCCGCTGTCTGAAAGGCAGATGCTCAGAGGAGGTTTCTTCTGCTGGATGGCTTTGCCGTGTGCTCCAGCTTCCTGATGCGCTGTGGAGCTGGCAGGAGGCCAGCTTGAGGGCTGTTGTGTGGCGAGGGCAGAGAGTGTTTGTAAATGGTCGGATGGACTCTGTTGACTGCCCTTACCTTACATCAGACATCTCCTGTCTCAGAACTCATCCAAACTGGGGTTCACTTCTCTGGTACTGTGACTAATACCTTGGTTTCAATCTCTGCTTTTACCCCCAGCACCACTGTTGAAGGACAGAGGGTACAAATCCTGGGGCTGGTTATGGAGGGGACGATAGGAAGAGGATGGCTTTTATCCTAACTCTCTGTGTGACTGGTCCACAGGTGGTCCAGGAAGCCCTGGACAAAGCCAGGGAAGGCCGCACCTGTATCGTGATCGCTCACCGCCTGTCCACCATCCAGAATGCGGACTTGATCGTGGTGATTCAGAACGGCAAGGTCAAGGAGCAGGGCACGCACCAGCAGCTGCTGGCCCAGAAAGGCATCTATTTCACAATGGTTAGTGTGCAGACTGGAGCAAAGCGCTCATGAACTGTGACCATGTAAGATGTTAAATATTTTTTAATATTTGTATTAATAAACAGCATTTAATCAAAGTCAAAAAAGAAAGCACTTACTAGAATAGCTAGTTATCTATTTCCTGTCACAATGAAAAGCATTGAGTCCAGAGTAGAGTCTTCAGAGACGACGTATTAAAGGGACAGAAATAGATATATCATCAAATGGAGAGTAATCATTTAAATTGCACTATAAAATACATAAAAGAATTAAAAGTACATGTTGGATAATATATACTTTTATTTATACTTTCTCATTTGTAACTATAATTGATTTCCTTGCTAAACAAATTGTGTGTATCAAAAATTACTGAGATGTTTGTATAAAGTATATATAGTAAAACTAAACTTTATATCCTTTGAATTATCTTGTCTAAAATACATGTGAAATTATATATTCTATCAGTTGGAATATTGTAGATACTTTTAGCTTTTAAGAAGTAGTCTATGATGGGGGGGACATGCCACTCTATGGGAAGAGTACCTGATGCACAGACATGCGTACCTGATTTCAGATCTCTAGCACTGACGTAGCAGCCAGGTATGGTGGCATGCATTTGTAATGCCAGTGCGAAAGGCAGAAACAGGCAGATCCTGTAGGCTTGCTAAAATAGGGAGATGCAGGTTCAGTGAGAGACCTTGTCTCAAAAATAAGAGAGGAAAGGAAAATGAGAACATCTTGATATCAATGTCTGGCCCCTACACTCCTATATGGACAAATATACACAAATGTACACTCATACAAACACATGACATGCATGTGTACGTACAAACAGACAGACAGACACATGCTGGCTGTTTGAAATGAAAGAGATAAAATAAGAAAGGAAGAAGAGGTGCCCATAAAATTCATCAAATAGTGCTTCCACCAGTTTTGCCCAGAGAAGATTCATTTTGCAGCGATCGGTGGTGACTGCAGACTCATACCTAACTCTTGAATGGGCAACCATAAATGTCACTGCCTTCAAAGCTCACGGAACATTACAGAAAAGGGGGCAGAAAGAATGTAAGAGCCAGAGGAAGGGGTGGGGAGACGTATAGCATCCTGACTTACAGGAATAACATGGCTGCTACATTCTTGAACTCATAGTAGCTGTGATTGCCTGCACAAGACCTACAAAAGGCTGGACCAGTCAACAGGCTGACATTGGAGGGAAGGGGCTCATGAGGCTCCATATCACTCAACGGGCTTGTATGCAGTTAGCGGGTGGCTGGAAGAGAAAGACATTTTCCTCAGTGGTCTAGTCACTAATAATGTACCACATACCAATAACAGACCCTCACCTGTGTTTCTGTAAGCAACTCTGATGGAAATTATTCAGTTTATCTCTCCTTCATTTTCTGTCTCTGTCTCTTTCTCTCTTTCTCTCTCTCACACACAAAAATCCCAAAACATTAAAGGAGGACTAGCCAAGAAGATGAAGGGGATTAACAAGAGTGGGGAATGGGATGAAAGAGGATATTTGGATGAATATGATTGAACGATGTTATGGCCATGTAAGAAACCACCAGAGTGAGAGGAAAAATGAAAATATCCCTAACTGTAAACCAGGGGGATCTTATTAAAGGGCCCGAAGGACTCTACTGGAAAATGCTTAGATAAGATAAGTAGTTTCAGCAATCAGTAGCTTTTCTATACACCAATAGTAGGAACATGCTGAGAAAAATCAGGGAAACAGTCTTATTTATAGCAGTCTCAAAATAAATAAATCAGTAACATGTAACACCTAAGAATAACTTTAGTCAATGAAGTTGAAGACCTCTATACTGAAAACTCTGACACACTAAAGAAAGACCTGGATGGCCACACCAGAAGGGCAAAGACATCTCATATGCACAGATTCTCGGAGCCCATCCAGTGAAGGTTGGCTGTCTTACCAAAAGTGACCCGCAGCTTCAATACGATCCAAATCATAAAGCCAGTGAAATACTTGGTGAAACTATGAAAATGAATCCTAAAATTCCTATGGAAGCCCAGAGATCCTAAGTAGCCAAAACAATCCTGAGCAGAAATAACAGTGCTGGAGTTTCGTAATCCCTCATTTCAAGTTATACTATAGGAAAATTCTAACAAAACCGCACGCGTTGATGCAAACACAGGCATGTGGATCAGTGTAATGGACTATCCAGAAATAAACCCATGCAGGTACATTTCATATAGGTGTCAAAAAAAAACACAAGTTAGGCAAAAGACAGTCTCTCCAATAAGTGGATTTCCACATGTATAATGACAGTGGATGGCTCTCTGATGCTCTGCACCAACATAATTTAAAACACATCAAAGGCTTGAATGTAAAAACCTGAGAGTTTGAAATTGCTAAAGGAAAATATACATAAAACACTTCAAGATATAAGCATAGGCAAGGACATGCTGAAATAGACTCCAGCAGTACAGATAATTATCAAAAGAATTGATAAGTGGGGTTATATGGCATTAAAAAGTTTCTTCACTGAAAAAAGGCGTCAACAAAGTGACAAGACATCCTACAGGGTGAGTGAACACTCTCTTCCAGATAGGCGTCTGACAAAGGATTAATACCTATTAAGAACTCTGTTTGCGTCAGAATTTATGAAGAACACAAAATTATACACAAAAAAATCAGTCAAGAAATAAGTACACAAAATAAACAGTTCTCAAAAAAGCACAAATAAGTACAAAATATACAATATATATAAAACTCATAGGTAAGCTCAAAAGACATGAAATAAATGATCTTGAACAAAAAATAATAATAAAGCTCAAAGTATTATAATAATTGACTACAGGGCATATTACAGAACTATAGTAACAAAAACAACATGGTACTAGCATAAAAACAAACACATAGACCATTGGAGCAGAAAAGAGGTCTCAGGAATAAAGCCAGACAACTGATTCTTAAGCAAAGCATGCAAAACATACCGGGGGGGAGGGGTCAGCAAATGGATACCTACATGTGAAAGGACTGAAGCAAGACCCCTCTCTCTCACATATCAAAATCCATTCCAAATAGGTAAAAGACTATTTCATATAACAAGACACCTCAAACTTTGAATCTACTTGAAAAGAGCATAGGAGAAGTGCTTTGAGATGTGTACACAAAGAGCAACCTCCTGGGTTTCCTGATGCCAGTAGCTCAGGAAAGAAACCTAAGCTTAGGCAAATGGTATTCTATCCAATGCAAAAGCTTTTGCACATCAAAGAAATAACCCAGTTAAGAAACAATCTAAGGCAGACCTTCCCCAAAGCTGTGTGCCTTCCCCTCTCTGAGGACTGAAGGGGGATGGGTGGGAGGGTATGTGGAAGGAATGGGAGGAGGGGAGGGAGGGGGACCTCGGATTGGTATTTTTATAAAAATCTAATAAATTCTATAAAAAAAGAAACAATCTACACAGTGGGAATAAAGTCCTTTCCAGCTATTTTACAGATGGTTACTACAATTCAGATTATATAAGTCATTAAAAAGCAGTAACAACACACCAAGCAATCCAGTTTCAAAATTGAAAACTAATCTAAATAGCGATTTCTAAAAACACAAAACCAAACAACCATATGGCAAGAGTCCTGTGTATGGGAGTAGCTTGCCATGCTTGTCCTTGTGACTTACAGAATTCACAGCTGGGTAGGACTGTTGATCGCTTTCTCTCTTGGCAGCATGCATAGCACCTTCAGAAACAATGAGTGCTAGTCTCTACAACTGGCCAAAATGCAGCCAGCTCTGACTGTGGACTGTGCAAGTCCAGCTGATACATCTACAACACAGTCCTATGTGTTAAGCCCAGGGGAGATCTTGGACAAGGGGAAGAAAGAATGTAGGAGCCAGAGACTTCTGCTGTGACGTCAGCTATGCGATTTTCTCTTCTATGTATGATAGGAAAGGTAT
This sequence comes from Arvicola amphibius, assembly GCF_903992535.2. Taxonomy (NCBI): domain Eukaryota; kingdom Metazoa; phylum Chordata; class Mammalia; order Rodentia; family Cricetidae; genus Arvicola; species Arvicola amphibius. The sequence continues at coordinate 12,805,804 of NC_052064.1, forward strand.
ACCCATGAAAGGTCACCATTATGTTCTCTTAACCAAAACCTGGACAATGACAACAGCAGTTGACATACCAACATGGATGGGGGAAATCTCACATGGCCCTACTCCTAGATCAAGAGCTACACTCAATTAATTGGAGCTGAGAAAGGGGCAATCAGTCTTCTCCAGGGATGAGGCCCTAGCAGGTTGACCAACCGCAAGCAGTCAGCTCTAACACATACGCAAACATAAAAGCAATACAAAATGAACTCAGCTCTCTCTCTCTCTCTCTCTCTCTCTCTCTCTCTCTCTCTAGATATATATATATATATGTGTGTGTGTGTGTGTGCGCATATATAAGTAACAATAATTAAAGATGAGGGATATAGAGGATGGGAAGGGAGAGGAAATGACATAGTACTCATGTATGAAATTCTAAAAACAAATAAAAATTTAAAAAGGAGAATGGCATGATCTCATTTTTGTGGAAAGTGGATGTGGAGACCTGCAGGTTATACAAACTAAACCAAATTCAGAATAGATACAGAATGAAACTATGGGAGAGATGATAAAGGAGCAATAAGAGGGAAGGAGGGGTCTAAAAAGAGGGAGAGAGGACCAGATAAGGTAATGGGTAAAAAGGAGAAAGCAGACATAGTATGTTGCTCACACATGCAGATGTACGAAAGCTGAAATGTGGCTTCTGTGTGGTGGAAAGGAGGACATGTGCAAAGCACCATGACACACGTATGAAATATCTTCATGAAGCCCATTATTCTGTAACTCACCTGAAAAGCTAATAAAAGTAAAACTGAAAATTGGTTAAAGAACAGATGAAAAATGCTGATCATCCTCCATCCACCAGGAAACTGTAAGTGAAGACTACGCCGAGACTCCACCTCACGCATGCTCAAAGGACTACCATTTTCAGTAATAAATAAGAAGAGTAGATGCTGTCAAGGCTGCAGAAAGTAAGAAACCTTTATACACGGCTGGGAAAACAGTGTATAGCTTCATGAAAACATTAAAAATACAATTACTAGAGCTAGAGAGATGGCTCAGTGGTTAAGAGCACTTGTTACTCTCGCAGAGAACGTGGGTTCAGTTCCCAGTACCAATGTGATGACTCACAACCATCTATAGCTCCAGGTCCAGAGGATTCAACCCTCTCTTATGATTTCTGAGGACAGCAGGCACGCATGTGGTGCACTTACATACAGGTAGACAAAACACTCATAGACATAGAATAAAATAAATAAACCTTTAAAAATACAATTGCTATTTGGTTCAGCTATCATTCCTGGGCATATATCCAAAGGAAGTGATTCAGCACATACCTTACTTTCCTCATTGCTGTGAAAAAAATACCTGGCAAAATCCTCCAAAGGAAGTAGATTATTTTCATTCATTCTAATACAATCCATTGTTGCATGCAGCAAGAGTCACATGGAACCTACCGTCACAAGAAGCAAAGAGAAATTAATGCCAGTATTCAGCACCAGGGCATAGGATGTGGGAACTTTAGAAAAGACCCCAAAATGACCTAACAGTAGAAAAGTCTTGAGTTCAGCCCTCAGCACCGTCATGGAAGGCAGAGATGAGGGATGCACTATACTCCCAGCACTGGGAGGTACAGCGAGGTAGACGCTGACCAGCCAACCTCATCTACTCAGTGAGCCCTAGGTAACAAAGAGAAAGTGTCAGAAAGCAAGATGGGTGACCCCTGAGAAATGACATTTGTGGCTGTCCTCTGGCTTCCACACTTACCCTGCGTTCATGAACATACACAAAGAAATAAAACAAAAAAAGAAAAAGAAAGTTATAAATCTCAACCAGTTGGTTCCTCTTTGCATGTATTTGACTTCTCCCCGCTATTACCCACTTCAAGGGTGACAAAATGTGTGGCTAGCAAAAGCAACAAACAGTCTGTAAAGCATTTCCCAACACTCCAGTTTCACTTAGAGTCACAATGGCTAAGTCTTCCTGGATAGAGATGAAGACGGAAAGCTACAGAATGAGCCAGGCACCGCCTACTCAAAAACTAAGTATAAATAAAATGGAAAAAGAAACCAGAACTGCTAAATGGCCATCAGAATCCTCATCCCTCGGAGCCTTTTGACTTGTGCCTCTCTCAGAAGCAGCAAGTCTTGGAGGGAATTGGGACATTGTTTGGGGCAGTAACTGGGAAGGTTAATGCAACTGACTTTTGGTGTCTTTAAACGGGTGCTACCTGGTAGCTTCGGTATCCCTAGTCAACGAAGAATAGTTCAGGCTTTGAGTTGTATTACCTTAAACTCTCCTGAATGGTAAGGGGGTGGTATCTTTACTACTACTCAAAGTGCTTCTCACACCTGTGCTGGTCTCAGGCTGCTCATTTTCAATCTTCTATAAGGTCAGTATGGATGCCCACGGCAATTCTTGGCAAAATTTTGTAGAAACCTGCAATAATTTGATGTTTGTTGAATTTTCTAATAAAACAGTTGGGCTTATAAAAATAATCTCTTAGTCGGGTGGTGGTGGTGCACACCTTTAATTCCAGCCCTCAGGAGGCAGAGATAGTTTGAGCTCTGTAAGTTTGAGGCCAGCCTGGTCTCTAGAACAAGTTCTAGGACAGGCTTCAAAGATACACAAAGAAACCCTGTCTCAAAAAACAAACCAAAACAAACAAACAAAAGATTTCTTCTGCTGAAAAGAATATGCCAAGTATGTTTATTAGGTGCACAGTTTCTAACAAACTATTTGAAGGGGGAAAATGGCCAAGTTCAGCAGACAGCCAGGTCAGACAATTTTGGCGAAAAGAACACAGGATGCTTCAGACACAGCTTTGTTGGAACTAATAACCACAGCCCAGGGGGAAGAGATGGATCACGGGAAACTACGACTTTGACTTCTTCAAGGCCCTGGCTCCAGTCGCAGAGAGGACCTTGCACATCTGCTTCAGGACAAGGACACAAAATTTAATGTTCCCTTTGTCCTTTCATCAGGACCATTAGAAAGCCTGGAGTTGTCCTTGATCCTAACAACACAAGGGTTCACGACAATACTTTTCAAGATATTTCTGTAGACACACAAGAGAGAGATATGTACTTAGTTTTTCTAGCATGTTTGTGGCATGGTCAACATACTCTTCATCAGTTTGTTACTATTCATTTGCATCTCTTTGTAATGTATTCTTCCCTGTAAAAACTTGGGGTTTGCCTGCAGTCGATGTATTTTTTTTTTTTTTTTGACATGTATGGTTGGTTTATAAGATTGCCCGGGAAAGCTTTCTGTAGATCTGAGTGATGAACACCCTTCTGTTTATCTCTAGGATGTTTATTTTCTTTTCGACACTTCCATATTTGAATTTTATAGAAACTTCATGAGAGTCAGCTGACAAAAGTCTAATTGATGCAAATGGCTAATAGCGATACTGGCGCTCAATAGGATTTTGACACTGATTTATCAGATAGTAATATGTGTATATTGTGGTGGTTTGGGGGAAGGTCCTCAAAGGGAGTGGCGCTATTAGGGGGTGTGGCTTTAGTGGAGTGGGTGTGGCCTTGTTGGAGGAAGCCTGTCACTGCAGGGCAGTGTCATCTATGCTTAAGCCACACCCAGTGCCCCCCCTTCAGTACCTGTTACCTGCAGGCGAAGAGGAAGAGGTAGGACACTCAGCTCCTTCTCCAGCACCATGTCTGCCGACAGGCTACCATTCCCACCATGGGTAGGAAGAAAGAGCTGAAACCCCTAGGTTACCCTTGAGCTCTGTAAACGGGTCCTATACTCATGCCTAATACACACACAGACACACGATCACGAATGAACATGAATTTCTTAAAAAGCTCAATATATCTTAAAAAGTACAAAAAAATAAAATTAAATTAAAAGCCTACACATAGATAGGAATGAGAAACGGTTGACTCTTCAGCCAACTGGGAGTGATTGCCTGGATGGCATGTCCTAACATGGAAATGGTCACATGAAGTTGTAACACTCAGTGCACAAGACTGCAAATGTGGTGACTTTCACAAGCATTGGTGGACACACTGAGAAGCTGAGTTACAGCAAAGAGGTACACTCTCTTATAGGTCTCAGAGACCACCTGGTGACATCCTTAGTATTTGCTTTGGTAGAAGCCAGTGAGCAGCTAAATTAAAACACTGAAGAACGTTTTACCTGAGAGTCAAAAGGATGTTGGGTCAAACGCAGAAGTGGCCAAAGAATGAGGATTAAGGACTTCAAGGCAGCCCGGGATAATTGCTCCTAGATCTGTAACATTCCAACTCTTCAGGTCACTGCGTTCTAATTATTCAATGAGCCTTGTCGAATCTTTCACACACACACGTGGCCTGTTTTTCTGTTTCTCCCCACCAGCTGGGAACTTCAGTTTGTTCCATGGTTCTCAAATAGGGGAGAAAAGGTCTACTGAAGAATTAAAGGGGGTTGGATAATTTGGGAAAGGTTTGAAAAAACTGTATTTAAGTATTTTGAAAAGAAACTCCAGAACGATTCTGTGTGACAAAAACAGATGAAAGTTACTTATAATTTTTAAAAAGATTTGCAGATATCAAAGGCATGTTTCTATGGAGCTAAACAGTAATTGAAAAGAAAATTCCCGTTTTAGCTATTCTTAAGAAGCCATGAATGATTTCACTTTCTAGTTAAGTCTTCTGTAACTGAATTCGGGGGTTTACATCTCGATGAGGCCCAAACCAGCAGAGTTTCAACATAAAAGAGGAGGAAGATTTGTTAGCTACCAGTAGGTAGAAACAGCCCTGTGACTCTTACAAGAGCTGTATCCTTCTCGAGCAAAGTTCAACACACAGCCATAGGGGGACATGTTTGGGGTTTGCACGTTGCTCCACATACCCACTTCAAAGAATATACTATTGAGCATGCTCAGCTTGCAGTCATGGTTCCAAAAGAGACGATGATAGATTGTGCGCAGCACAGCTAGCTCCCTCAAGATGGCGGGTTGGAGCATTCCCAGCTATGCTAAGCCTCCCTGATGAAGTTTACAGCTCTTGCCAGACCACGCTGCTGAATGTGCAGTGGTTAGCATTCTCTGCCGGCTCTTGTCTGCCTTGTGGGATCCATGAATAAAGCATCTAGAATCTCCTCAGAGACTTCTTTCCTGCCAAAACTGTAGTGGCTACCAAAGGAAAGGCCACGCTGAAGGTGAGTCAGTATAGAAATTTCCCCATGGCCTGCCACACTGATATGCTAGCACCTATGCCTTAACTGTGGTTGTTCATTTATCACCTTAACTCAAGCATACTAATCCCATTAACCAAATGCTTAATGTGTTGTTATGGTTTAAAACTCTAAAGTTGGGTCTTTTTGTCTAAACTGACTTTGAGTTTTCCAGACCGTTCCTTTCCTAGAAATCCAAAAGACACTGAGCAGATCTTCATCTGTGTGATGCATCTACTCAGTATTCTGAAGTTGTATGGATGTGGATTCCTAAAAAAATCAAAGTTGTGTTAGTGTATGAGTTATATTCTAATATTAAATTGTTGTGTGCTACAAGTATTAAACTCCTTTGCTGATTATGAATGTCATCCTGCCTTTAACTACAGTTATTCTAAGTCATTTCTTATGCAGCTTCTAAAATAAAATTTATTTTATAAATAACCGAGTTTGCTTGTTGTTGTTATTCAAAAATATTTCTTGGTTTAAAATTGTTACAAAAATTGTATATAGTTTTGATCCTGTTAGTTTTGTTTTACATTTCATTCTTAAAAACTTTGTACCCAATGCCTGTCAAAATTCTGCAAAAGTACAACTCCTGTCAATAAGGCTCATATAAGCCTTTGAGTCAACACCCACTGCACAAACTGAATTTAAGAGCAGACTACAGAATTTCTACAAAGCCAACACTCAAAAGACATAGGCTTAAAGGAACGTTAAAGGAGATTTTTCTTGGTCTATTGGAAGAGACTTGGCATCAAAAATTCTTCACAGCCCTGGTTAAGAGAATCCTAATCAGTCACAGCTGAGCACCTGTGTTCACAACTCTTCATAGGACGGCTCCAGAATTCTCATTTCCCACCCCAAATGTGTACCTTCTGAGGACATGTCTACAGAATCTACAGAAGAAAGAGAGAACCAATTTCTGAAAGTTGTCCTATGACAGCGACACACACTACACTTGGGGGGGGGGCTATGTGCTATCTCATATCTACACATCTCAGACATGAGCATGTGTTCATGTGTGCATGTGTGCATATGAACTTGTGCACACTCATGTACATGTACACTAAATAAGACTATATGACTAATATCTGACAAGGTAACACATTTGAAGGAGGGGAAACCAAGTCAGACTCTAGCCCCCTTGGCTCTTCTGACTCATTCTTCAGATGCCTGCAACATCTTTATCTGAAACTTGTACCATTCCTCCTTCCTTTCTTCAGCAAGACCCCTGGAGCTCAGCCCAGTGCATGGCTGTGAATCTCTGCATCTGCTTCCATCAATTCCTGGAAAGAGTATCTTTGATGACAATTAGGGTAGTTACCAACCTGAGTACAGTAGATAACCATTTCTGGCACCCTCTCCACTATTGCTAGGAGTCTCAGCTGGGGTTATCCTTGTGGATTCTTGGGGGTTTCTCTAGCAACAGGTTTCTCCAAATGGCCTTCCCTCGTCAAGACGTCTCTTTCGTTATTCTCCCCCTCCGTCCTGCCCCCAGCCCAACTCCAGCATCCAGCCCACCCAGCCCACCCAGCCCAGTCTTCTCCCTCATGTTTGCTTCCCTCCATTTCCCATTTCCCCAGCCTTATTTTACCCAGGAAATCTCTTCTATTTCTGCTTCCCAGGGAAATCCATGCATCCCTCTTTGCCCCGCCCCCTTGTTATCTAGCTTCTCTATGGCTGTGACTGTAGGTTGGTTATTCTATACGTTACTCCTAAAATCCCCTTATGACTTAGCAATTAAAGGCTAGGCTCACAACCAATATTATAAAGATATTCTTTAAGGAAGAATTCACTTTGCAAACAGTAGAACATATAAGGGAATGCTATTTGTGGAAAAGAAAGAAATGGAACACTTGTTTAAAAAAATCCTGCTTCTGAAGGATATTACATGGTTCATTTCTATATCCTAGATTTTATATAGATACATAAAACTCTATGTGTACATATGCATGAAAGTAAACACAAACTGTCTAGGGACTCTAAGAACACTAACATGAGGGAGGAGGAGTAAGACAATAGGAGGGTAGGAGGCATGACCCAGGTACATTTGTGTACTTGTATGAACACATGCTTGTGAACTCATGACTATGTGCAGAGAACATATGTGTGCACGCATGGGTATGGTACAAATTATACAAATTATGACCAGTGATTGCTCGTTCCTGTTAATTTAGTTTTTGGTGGTGGTGATGTTATTGTGTGTGTTTTCCCTTTCTTTGGGATTGCTGCTGTGAGATCATCTATTGCCTGTGTTTTTGTGGATGTAGCTAACTTCTTTGGGTTGGAGTTTTCCTTCTAGTATTTTGTGTAGGGCTGGGTTTACGGCTAGGTATTGGTTAAACCTGGTTCTGTCATGGTATATCTTATTTTGTTCATCTTTGGTGATTAAAAGTTTTGCTTGGTATGGTAGACTGGACTGGCATCCATGGTCTCTTAATGTCTGCATAATGCTTGACCGGGGACTTATGGCTTTCATTGCTTCCATTGAGAAGTCAGCTGTAATTCTGATAGGTCTGCCTTTATACATCACTTGGCCTTTTTCCTTTGCAGCTTTTAATAGTCTTTCTTAGTTCTGTATGTTTAGTGTTTTGATTATTATGTCTTTTTTCATCCAGTCTATTTGGTGTTCTGTAAACCTCTTGTATCTTCATATGTATATCTTTCTTTAGGTTGGGAAAGTTTTCTTCTATGATATTGTTGAATATATTTTTTGTAATTTTGAGCTGTACTTCTCCTTTCTCTATTCCTATTATTCTTTGGTTTGGTCTTTTTATGATGTCCCATATTTCCTGGAAATTTGATGTTAAGCTTTTGCTTGATTTAATGTTTTCTTTGATCAATGAGTCTATTTCCTCTATTGTATCTTCAGTACTTGAGATTCTTCCATCTCTTATATTCTGTTGTTTATGCTTTCATTTGTGGGTCCTGATCATTTTCTCATATTTTCTGTTCCCAGAATTCTTTTGGTTTGTGTTTTCTTTATTGTCTCTATTTCAGTATTCAAGTCTTGAATAGTTTCTTTCTTATGTTTGATTGCTTTTTCTTGATCTTCTTTAAGGGATTTGTTGATGTCTTCCAGTTTTTTTGTTTTTCTTTTTCTTCATTTCTTTGAGGGAATCTTTCATTTCCCCTTTAAGGGCCTCAAACATTCTCTTAAAGTTATTTTACATCATTTCTTCTGTTTCATCTACATTGAGATGTTCAAGTCTTGCTGTTGTAGAGCCACTGGTTTTTGTTGATGTTGTGTTGTTCTTTGTGGTGTCGAGTGTGTTCTTACCTTGTCTACCCATCTTTTCCTCTGATTGATGGAGTTGGGGCTGTGTCTCTGGTGATTAGTCTTCCAAGTGCCAGTGAATCCAAGGCTTAGATAATTGTTCCTATCCTATGGTACAGTCAGGGCCGTGGTTCCAATCACCCCAGAGTTCAATCCCAGAGGTTGTTCAGTACACTGCAATCTCTGAAGTCATTTGGGCCTGTTCCCAAGAAGGTCACTTGCTTGAGGCTGCTTCCACTGAAATTGCTGGCTTTGGTCTACTCTGACAGAGGTGGCTGGCTTGGACCTGCTTCAGTGGAGGTCCCTGACTAGGCCCTGGTCTTGCAGAGATCTCTGATTCAGGCCTGCTTCCTCAGTGGTTGCTCCCTTGTACCTGCTCCTGTGGAGGTCACTCCCTAATATATTTTTAAAATTAGATTTTTCTCTTTCATCAGCAAACATTCTGCTTTGTTCTCTGTCTCTTCTGGTACCACTGAATACAGTGTTCAGACATCCCAAGAAACTGTGGCTATCTCTACTGAATCTTAAAAAACAAAAGGCGTGATCCTGTCCCTATGAATCCTCAGACTGAATGCCTGACTTTCTTTTGGTCATGTTTGGTTTACTACTAAGTTCCTGGGCTGTGCAGCCTTTGGTTGCTGGCACTCCAGGCACTGTGAGGGTGGCCTTCCTCATGTGGCATGGGTCTCAAGTTGGACCAGTCATTGGCTGGTCACTCCAATAGTTCTGCTCTACCTTTACCCCAGCACATCTTGTAGGCATGACAAACTATATGTTTTGTGGCTGGATTGGTGTTCCAGTAGCTCCACTGGAAGCCTTGTCTGGTTATGTAAGATGGCCCATTCAAGCTCCGTATCCCCCATTTCTAGGAGTCCTTGGATTTCTGTGGCACTAGGTTTCTACCTTGCCCCTGAAATTCTCCTCAACTCCAGTCATTTTCCCCAGTATCTCTCCCTCCACGCTCCCACCTGATCCCTCCTTTTCCCATCCCCAGTTCACCTGTGAAATAGAACAGATAGAGTGGAATGGAATAGAATAGAATAGAACCTCCCTTTTCAACAGGGCAGGAAGGACAGCAAGTTCCAAGTCCTACGTTGCTAACATGACCACCTTCCTACCTGACTGTGTGGCCCTGGTTCTTTAGCATTTCAGGGACTCAGTAGAATGCAGGACTGCATGCGATGGCCTCAATGCTCTTCCCAAGCGTAACCATCTAGAAGCATTGATCTGTGGAAAGCACCCTATAGTAGAAACCACGCTAAACAAGGTTAAAAGCTTCTATATTCAAAGATGTCCAAGTTCTTGCCTGCATCACTTCAAACTCTCCCCAGTTCCATTCTGTCTTGGTTAAATGCCACTTCTTCTAGCAGCATTATTTGTAATAACCAGAACCTGGAAACAACCTAGATGCCCTTCAACTGAAGGATGGATAAAGAAAGTGTGGCACATTTACACATTAGAGTACTACTCAGCGGTAAAAAAACAATGACACCTTGAATTTTACATGCAAATGGATGGAATTAGAAAACACTATCCTGAGTGACGAAACCAGACCCAAAAAATGAATATGGAATTACTTACTCATAAGTGGATATTAGTCATAAACAAAGGACATTGAGCCTATAGTTCAGGATCCTAGAGAAGCTAAGTAATAAGGTGAATCCAAAGAAAGACAAATATAGACCCACCTGGGAATGGAAACAGACAAGATCGCCTGACAAAATTTGGGAGCAGGGTGGCAGGGGATAGAAGGAAGGGGGTAAGGGGAGGGTTGAGGAGAACTTGAGGGAATGGGATGTTCAAGATGGAAGAAGGACAGATATGAGAGCAAGGAAAGAGATATCTTGATTGAGGGAGCCATTATGGAGTTAGCAAGAAACCTGGCTCTAGAAAAATTCCCTGGAATCCACAAGAATGACCCCAGCTAAGACCCTAAGCAATTGAGGAGAGGGTACCTAACTGGCCTTGCCCTGTATTCAGACTGATGATTATCTTAAATATCACCATAGAACCTTCATCCAACAACTGATGGAAACAGAGACAGAGACCCACATCAGAGCACTGGACTGAGCTCCCAAGGTCCAGTTGAAGAGTGGAGGGAGTGAGAGTATGAGCAAGGAGGTCAAGACCATGAGGGCTTCATCCACTGAGACAGTTTGCCTGAGCTAATGGGAGCTCACCAACTCCAAATGGACTGGGAGTGAAGGAGCATGGGATCAAACTAGTCCCTCTGAATGTGGTTAACAGTTGGGGCAGACTGAGGGGCCACTGATAGTGGCACTGGAATTTGTCTCTACTGCATGTAGTGGCTTTTTGGGATCCTATTCTCTCTGGACGTAAACCTTGCTCAACCTAGATGTTGACCTCCTAGTAGGGAGGGCCTTGGACTTTCCACAGGGCAGGGTGCCTTGTCCTCTCTTAGGATTAGAGGGGGGAGGGGTGGGAGGATGTGAGGAAGGAGTGGGAGGAGGGGAGAGAGTGGGAATTTGGATTGGTATTTTTTTAAAGTAATAAAATAATTTTTAAAAAGGCAAAAAAAGGAAAAAAAAAATAGATGCCACTTCCTCAGTAAGGTTTCCCCTGACCGTGCTATTTAAATCTGTAGTCTTTCCTTATCTGCAGCTGCCTATCTCCTCCCTCAAATTTGTCCCCAGAGCACTTTTTACCTTGGAACACACAGAATCACTTGCTAAATTTCTGTCTCTCTCCTAGTTGTGACATCAAACATACCTGAGCAGAGGTTTTGGTTTGCTCAACCTTGAATTCCAGAATAGCTCATAAAATCTAACAGGGCCCAATATTATTGAATGAATGAATGAATTCCTAGTTTAAATTAAATTTAAAAATTAAATAACAAATTTAAAATAAAATATTCCCTGACTTAGTACAATTGTAAAACTCACATGTAACCAACTATGTGCTGGCCTATCTGAACACCATCTCTTATTTATTAAAATACATTTTAAATAGATTTTTTTAAAGCAACACTTTTTAAAAAGGTCATGGAGTAAATGCAGGCTCAAATTTGTTTGATCTTGTTTCCAGGAAAGAGCTCATTTGAGATTAGGTAAATTCAAACTCTATGAATCATTAAGCCAATTAAAAAAGGGAATCAAAAATAAAAAAATCAGTGAATGACACTTTCACGAACTCTGCCACGTCAGAAGGTCAAAAGCCTTTTAAGGTACAGATTACCTCATACCGGAAATTCTTTAGTGCTGATGTCTGAAGACAAAAGATTTGGCCTGAAGAAGAATGGTTAAATAGGATTGGTCCAATTAAATACTTATTGGATATAAAATGAATTTCCCTTTAGAAGTAATCTCTGAAATGTATCCACTGAACACACACACAAATAAGCTCATTATTTTATTTTGAAACAAAGTGTTTCATAACTAAACAACTCATCAACTTATTAATGAAAACAAAGCAAGAAAACAGTCAGAACGCCCAGTAACGGGCCACCATACATTCCCGTGGCATCCAACAACTGGGTGACTTCAGTCCCCGTGAGAGCACATTACCCACTGTTGAATGACCAAACTGAAATTCACAACACCTGAAGTTCACTGTTTCAGCTTAATTCTGGATTGTCTTTTTAAATTTTCTAGCTGGTAAATGGCTTGCTGGATAAAATGCTTGCCACAGAAGCTTGGGAATCAGAGTTCAGATCTTTAGAACCCACGTAAAACCAGGTAGGAAGGGCAAAGAACCTATAGTCCTAGCACTCAGGAGGCAGGAACAGGCAATCCCAAAGCTCTGCGTTTAGGGGATACCCTATCTCAATAGAGTAGAGAGAGACTGAGGAAGATAACTTTGTGCCTCCAAATCCCACGGACCAACACTCATGGGAACATGAATGCACGTTCATATGTACACACACACACACACACACACACACAGAGAGAGAGAGAGAGAGAGAGAGAGAGAGAGAGAGAGAGAGAGAGAGAGAGAGAGAGAGAGAGAGAGAGAAGAATATTCTGAAGGGTGGTGGAGAAGACACTGAGTCACTGGTTAGTTCTTCCATAGCAGGACAACAGAAACCACAAGGAACTGCCTCAGGAGGTGGGTGGCCATGGGTGACCCTGGATACAAATAGCAGGAAAAAGACAACATGGTGTTTGTCTGAGGAGGGTGGGTAAGAATGCAAAGAGAAGAGGCAGGCCTGAGCACCTGGTACTCAGTACCTGATGTCCAGTTCATAGAACAGAAAGGGAATTTGGGCAAGACAGAAACTCCCGACCACAAATTGGCACCAACGTGAGGCTGAGGGGGAAGTGGTATGGGAGAATGGTCTGTATTCTGTCAATTATATTTTAAATAAATGCTGATTGGCCAGTAGCCAGGCAGGAAGTATAGGTGAGACAACCAGACAGGAAGTAGAGGCAGGTCAATAAGAACAGGAGAATTCTGGGAAGGAGGAAGCCCATTCCTCTGGAGTCCTGACCCAAGCACAGAAGAAGCAAGAGGTGACTGCCTTGCTGAATAAGGTACTGAGCCACATGGCTAACACAGATAAGAATAATGGGCTAATAATGAGCTATATAAGTTATAAGAATTAATAAGAAGCCTGAGCTAATGGGCCAATCAGTTTATAACTAATGTAGACCTCTGTGTGATTTCTTTGGGACTTAACGATTGTGGGAACTGGGCAGGACAGAAACCCTGACAATAGGAATTCTTCCCCCAAAGCAGGTGAATGCGACAGTCACAGGAGGCTGCATGCTGGGGACAAACAGCTTAAGTAAACATGTGACCCGGAGCCTGTACAAGCTAGCGTCCGAGAAGAAACTTCATTATTTCTCTTAGGAAATGCTGAGGGCCATCTTGCAAAAGGAACTCTCCTCTAAAGATATATCAAAAATACCATCTACCCTCCTTTCTGGCCAACAAAGGACAAAATATGTAACTTTAACTGTGTAGTCAGCTACAAATTCCCCATTTGGCAAAGAATTCAGTTAGTGTCTAATACAGGAAAGAATTAAGATGACTTATTGTCATTGGTTTAACTTTTGGCTGTGGGGTCAGGAAGGATTAAGTAGCAGCATGTTTTTGTTGTTGTTATTTGTGTGTCTGTTTGGTTAACTTTGGCTGGGAGTGAAGATTTAATGGTATTTACTATCATCAGCTTTGTGAACGGTTTAAAGTCCCTTCCTTTGGTTCATCTTTAACTTGCAGTTTGGTTCAAGCACATCACACTGGCTGAAAGGCTACTGTGGCCTTATTCCTGATGGCTGGAAGGCCAGCACGGAAAAATGAGTTATAAGCAGTGTATAGATTTTTCACTGTGGCATTTGAAACCTGTCTCCTTTTAAGGGTTTTTTTTTTTTTTAATTTAATGTATTTTAATTCCCTGTCTGCCAGGGTATCACTACCTATGATCATGGCACTGGTCTCAGGAAGCTAACATACGGGGGCTGGTACCCAAGAAGCCTCTGCCTGCTCAGGGTCCTTCATTCCTTCCCTCCTGACACTCATACAGGGAGGCATCTGTGTTTCTTTGCACTGGGATCCTCTTGGAGTCTTTTCCAGACCAGGCTAAGAAGTCCATGAAGATGCATTTTCACTCCTTCTCACAGAACAGACTCTTTCAGAATGTATTCAGTTTGGACTCAAGCCAGAGAACAAAGAGCTGGAAGGGAATTGTAGGACAAGCCATTCTAGAGATGATGGTAGAGACACAAAATTTACAAGAGGGCCTGATAAGAAGAACTTTCTGAAGAATTAAAGCAAGAAGTCAAGGAAAAGCCTTTTGGTTTCTGTAAATTTGTTGTTTAATGAATACTCAAAGGGGGCTCAGGAGATGATGGCACAGGTCATAAGTGCTGGCGGCACAAGTACGGCCTGAGTTTGGATTGCCTCTGTACATGTTTCTAAGGAACTAGCTTGCTGCACATGTTTGTAATCCCAGCACTGGGGAGGCAGAAAAAAATATCTCCAGTGTTCACTGGCTAGATATACCAGCTACATTGGTGATCTCCAAGTCAGTGAGAGACTCTATGCATTCACATGTAATGTGCCCACAAATACATATGCACACACATACAAAAAAAAACTCAAGGGGAGCTAGGATAGGAGTATTCATCCCAATATACAATTATGGCCTGTGAATTCTTCACAATAGATTTATAAATCAAACTTGTTAGGTAATAGAACATAATAGATTTTCTAGCCGTGGTAGAGTTTTTTTTAACTGATTTAAAACTATATTACAAAGCTAAAGCAGTCTAAGGAATATGGTATTTGCATTAAAAACAGACCATTGTAACTGATGGAAAATAAACCAGCTGATAATAAAAAAGTAATCATGATATTGATATAAAAAATAAGCCTCCACACATTCCGTTAACTAAAATTTGATGTCACCAAAAGTACACGGAGTCTGCATGCTCTGAGGCTATAACAGAACACTCAGTAATTTATGGATATGTGGGGGAGTTATTAAGCAGTGGCAGCACGTGTCTACAATGTGAAAGGGTCATGGTTGGAAAGTAGGGGTGGGACCTAGTCGGAAGAAGTACATCACTGGGTATGCTTGCCTGGGCACTACTGCTTGCCCTGGCTTCTTCCTGTGTTACCTTTCTCTGCTTGGGGATGAAAGTCTCTGCTCTGTTACTCCCTCTCGGCCATTATAGACTAGCACCTCTGAAACCATGAACACAATGAAATGATCCCGCCCTTTAAATTGTTTCCTCAAGTATTTTAGCCTCAGCTATGCAAAACTCGCCAACAGAACCTAAAAACATAACTTGAAATATTTCAAAAATTTTAAGAAATATATATATATAAAAAAGAGTCAACCTGCTCAACGCTTTCAGTCATTCATCTGATGCGTGTCTGTAAACACATACTGTATGCAAGGCATTTAAGTGAAGAAGGTCTGGAACAGAAATCAGGCATGAGCCAGACTGTACAGCTGACTTAATGGGAGAAGACTTTCAGACCAAAGCTCCAGTTGGAGTCGCTGGCCTGGGACGAGAGTGTGCTTGGATGTTCAAAGAACGATGCGATGATGATTAGAGTCGGTCCCGTCAATGGGCTTGGGACTAGCGGTTAATAAATATTAGTTATTATTATCCCCGTAAGTCTGAATAGGACGGAGGGTAGCCAAGATACACTCTTTAGTGTTGGAAGACCACGGACTAGCTGGTGAAACAAGTCCATACAGGTGAATGAAGGACGGTGCAGACTGTGAGGAAGGATCCTTCATAAAGTAGAAAGAGCCATCGATGAAGGTGTGGGACTTGGTACCTTTGCACAAGTGTAGGAGAACACGAATAAAATAGTCCCACGCTAGCTCAGAACTGGGTCTAATGCAGGGTTCTTTATTTAGGGGGGGACTCAGAGATCACAGTCCTCTGCAGGAGCTGGCAACAGGAACCGAATTCAGCAGCCAGGCGAAAGAGGAGAGAGTGAGCCCAGAGATTTGCTATCTGTCAGGTACAGAAAGAACAAATATCATTACCCACCAACAAACAATGAAGTTTTCTTCTGGACATGTCCAGTCTTTAGATACTGGAACACAACGTTGCAATCTACTACATTCATGCTGAAGAATTATATAAAAAAAAAATCCCATAATGCTTTAAGTAAGTTTACGATTTTGTGCTGGGCTGCACTCATTCCTGGGCTCACTTTGAGGGCATGGGCAGACATATTGGAAAGACGGCAAGTGAAGAGGCACCATGTGTGAGTCAGGAGATTCAGAATACATGGCATTGCTGAAGAATATTACTCTACGGTGTGTTACTTTTGTTTATGCTCTGGAACATTTAATGATGCAAAGCTGTGTTTGATTAAATAAAATTCACCTGCTGTCTGGAGGCTGCTTCAACAACTAGCCAGCAGGAGGAGGGAGGAGCCATGAGGAGCAGGGTTTATAAGAAGGGATGAGAAAAAATAGAGGACTTCTTGGGAAACGGAGGAGGAAGGCTTGCTACTCGGCCTCTTTGAGAGGCGGGAATCCACCTCAACCTTTGAATCTTGAGTTCTTTAGAGGGACAGAGATTTAGATAAGTTCTCTTAGTATCTTTGAAAGAATCGGTGCCTAAGGGAACAGAATTTTCTCTGGTAAGGGCGGAGTGGCATTTGCTGACTAGGATAGATGTAGCTTAAAAGGCAGCAACCATTAAAAACAAAGAGGACAAGACGGTACAGTTACCCACCCTGTAAAATAAATAAAAGGGTGAAAATCTGGGGTGAATCAGCATTGCTCTGTGAATCTGAATAGAGAGGACTGAATTCATTTTTAGTTAGTTTAAAAATAGAGGGCAAATAATTATTAATTGTTAAATGCTAGGAATAAGTTGTGAGTATGCTATGTCAGAATGAAAGAAGAACATGTGTGTGTCCTTCCACAATGTCAAATTTGAATAAAATAAATATATATAAGGAAAAGCAGTTTCACTGACAACAGAATGGCAAGTAGTCCCAAGCTCCCTGATAGCAGACTGAACAAAACAGATGATTTTACTCCAATCTTAATTACTCATATTAACTCACAGAAATGACATTTTTTTTTTTTTTTTTTTTTTTTTTTTTTTTTTTTTTTTTTTTTTTGGTTTTTCGAGACAGGGTTTCTCTGTGGCTTTGGAGCCTGTCCTGGAACTAGCTCTTGTAGACCAGGCTGGTCTCAAACTCACAGAGATCCGCCTGTCTCTGCCTCCCGAGTGCTGGGATTAAAGGCGTGCGCCACCACCGCCCGGCTCAGAAATGACATTTTTACAAGGTAAAATCTATCTATCTATATGGAGACACGGATATGTATGTGTGTAGGTTAGAGAAGGGCTACAGGAGCTACAAATGGCTACAAAGAAGTCACAGCAGAGTTCACAAAGATTCTCCAAGGAGCTGGAAAAGCAGAATTTGGGTATGTGAGAGTCAGAATCTGGGTGTGTGAGAGTCTGTGAGCGAGGTTGATGGCAAGCTGCAGGTTTGCTGGAGATGCTGTGGACCAGGCTGCAGAATCCGGGGTGAACTGCAGAAGCAACCAGGTGTGGCAGCAGGAGAGAGAAAGGACAGGGCTGGGTCCAAGTGAATGAAGGAGCAGGTGAGCAAACGGCTGGCAGAGAGATGAATGGGGCCGACAGACCTGAACTGCAGGGACCAACCTGAAGTGAGGCCTGTTGGTCCAGGGACACACCCACCAGGGGATCGAATGACAGGTGACTGGGCTGTTGCCCTTGCTGTGATAGGTCTTCCTTTTTATGCAAACCACGTTGGGGAGCTGCAGCCCTCTTGTGTGCTGGACCTGGTCTTCTCCATAAGGTTCTACTGTGCCCAGTGTTCCTACAGTGCCACTGACTTTGAGAAGTTTCTACATTTAGGAGTAAGCTATTTATCAGTCGGAATCTCAGGAGTCGTACCAGACAGTTAGCAGAGTTATCTTCTATTCTGAAAAAGGAACTAAAAGCTGTTGGGAAAAAAAAAAAAAAAAAAAAAAAACAACACTGTTGTTGTTTGGTTGGTTTTGGTTTTACACAATATACAATATGGTGTAACTTAGAGCAGGGCACAGCCTGTGGTCAACAGAAGTACAAAAAACAGTACATCTAAAGAGAGACAGGACAGAAAGATTGGAAGGTTATAGTGACCGAAAGGAAAGCACTGGGGGAAATTGACTTTATTCCAGGGTCTTGTCTTTCTTTTTTTGTTTAGAAACACCAGGAACTTCAGATACCCCTGATAATCTATGTTGATGCAGAGGCCAAAATGACATATGACCTTGAGTTTCTAGCACTCTCCTGTCAATTTAAACAGTATCTTAGAAATCTACTTTACAACTTCATTTACAAAAGGAAATTGTTTTTTTTCTTTAATTTATTTTTTTTTAAAGAAAAAAAAAACTTTTTCATTTTACACACCAATCCCAGTTCCCACTCCTTTCCCTCCTCCCATTCCTTTCACCTATCCCCCACCCAACTCCCATCCACTCCTCAGAGAGGGTAAGGCACATTGCTTTGGGGAAGATCCAAGGCCCTCCCTACTATATCTAGGCTGAGCAATGTATCCATCCAAAGAGAATAGGTTCCCAAAAAGCCAGTACACACAGTAGAGATAAATCCTGGTGCCACTGCCAGTGGTCCCTCAGTCTGCCCCAGCCATACAACTGTCACCCACACTCTGAGGGACTAGCTTGGACCTATGCTGGTTCCTTCCCTGTTCAGCTGGAGTTGGTGAGCTCCCATTAGCTCAGGTAAACTATTTCAGTGGGTGTCCCCATCCTGGTCTTGACCTCTTTGCTCATATTCTCATTCCTCCCACTCTTTAATTGGACTTTGGGTGCTCAGCCCAGTGCTTCCATGTGGGTCTCTGCCTCTGCTTCCATCAGTTGCTGGATGAAGGTTCTATGGTGATATTTAAGATATTCATCAGTCTGACTACAGGGCAATGCAAAAGGGAATTCCTTACTATGTGCCTCCAAAATCCAATAAATGTGTCCATCACAAAGAAACCTCGTCCAAGCCTCCTTTGAGAAGCTCATCTCAGTATGCAGAGCAGATTTACTTCTACTCTCTCTTGAAGCATCTATGGTGTTTTTTTTTTTTTTTTAATAAATCCAACCTTGCTTCTTAATGCCTTCCCCCAAAATTATTTCCTTTGTCGAAGCTACAAATCTGATTTTTCCCAAATGGAAAGGGAACCTTTTTGTTTTTTTTTTTTGTTTTTTTTTTTTTTTTTTTTTTTTTTTTTTTTTTTTTTTTTTTTTTTTTTTTTTTTGGTTTTTCGAGACAGGGTTTCCCTGTAGTTTCTAGAGCCTGTCCTGGAGCTAGCTCTTGTAGACCAGGCTGGCCTCGAACTCACAGAGATCCGCCTGCCTCTGCCTCCCAAGTGCTGGGATTAAAGGCGTGCGCCACCACCGCCCGGGCGAAAGGGAACCTTTGAAGCCACTGGGGAGAATGGAGCGGAGCCTCGACCCAGTTCCTAATGTTGATGACGTATGGTAATAACGTCCTACACTGTCCTGTTTACTAATTCTGCAGAAGGGGGGCTCCGTCTGGAACGTCGGGGAAAACTACAGGTTCCTCATGCGTTGACGTGAGGAAGCTGGCGCTGAAAGGAAGCTCAAGCATGGAGATCGCAAAGCTCGGGCCGAAGGCGAGAAGAGGCCTCTGGTTGACGGTGAGGGAACCACACTAAACAGATGAGAGGAAAGATGGCGATCTGATCGGCTCCCTCCCTACCCTGAAGCTCTTGGGGGCAGGAAAGGCACAGTTGTCCTCTGATGTATTCTTCCAACGCAGCTAGTCGTAACCTCCATCTTGTTCCGGAAGGAGACTCCAGTTCATCTCACAACGAGTTAGCTAAAAACAGCTGTGGCTACTTCTCGACCTCTGTGAGAACAGAGAGAGCTTAGCACAAGAAACAGGGGTCTTGCCTGGTGGTGGTGGTGGCACACGCCTTTAATCCCAGTACTCGGGAGCGGGAGGCAGTGGATCTCTGTATGTTCTAGGCCAGCTTGGTCTACAAAGTGAGTTCCAGAACAGCCAGTGAGTGTGGTTACATAGAGAAGCCCTGTCTCAAAAAAACAAAACCAACCAACCAACCAAAATAACACCTAACAAAAAACCCAAAAAAAACCCAACCAACCAAACAAACAAAAACTAGTTCTCTACCAGTTCTAATCAGGTGGTCAGTGCTTCCCTGGCAGGAGACAAGGAACTCTGCATCACTGAGTTGCCAGACTGTTAGGTTGCAGTCTGGCACAACTAGAGGGAGAAAGGGTGTGTTACACTCCAACACCTGAAACAATCAGAATTCCAGAAAACCTAAGAACTTCATGTGCCCTGGGAGAAAGGCGGGTGTTGAGTCCAGAGTTAAAAGATACTGTGTACTTTAAATTTCTACTGGGAAATGCCCCATCGTGTAATACTGTCACCAAGTCAAAAAAAAGTGAATGGATATACTTTAGAAAAATGCCAAACACACTGAAGAAAGACTTTCCCAGAAAAATTTCTACCAGCCTTAAAAACACAAAAAGAAAGCAATGCTTCCAGAAGGGACTTTACAGAATAAGCAAAGCCCCTGATTGCTTTCCTAATTACAGATTAGCTTGATCAGGTAAATTACCGTTTTCAGTGTGATTCACCAATGAGCCAACTGTGCACTTTCCAGGCATATACACTTACTTCCATCTGGAGACTACCTGAACATGTAGAGACTTGTCTCTGAGGATTCCAAAGCCTTTCCACAAAGGTTAGAGAGGCTGGGAAGCTCCTCCCTCCTGTTTCGCAGCCCCTCCAGCAGGCTCGCCCAATCCCGCCCACCAGGCTGATTGGCGGCAGGGTCCCTGGGCGGCAGGTTTGCGGCTACTAAAGTCCCCAGTTCTTTCCAACCCGCGGGAGCTTTCCAGTTCCTTCCCGCCGCGGCTCTTGAAGCTCCCAGAAGCTGAGGCCGCTGCCCCCCATCTTCCCAGGCTCCCCAAAACTCACAGTCGCTTCTTCCAAATTCCACGTCTTGGCCGACTTTGCGAAGGAGGTAGAAACACGTGTAGTAAGCAGTTCCCAGGAAGAGTCTGCTGCTCGGGATGCCTGAGCCTGGCGGTGGCGGTGGCGGTGGTGGGGTGTAGGGGGCAGGGGCTACGGAAGTCAGTGGGGACCAAGTCGCGACACCCCCATGTCGCTCCGGGAGCCCCCAGCAGGTGTTTTCGGCGCCAGCCCCCTAGCTCTGGTGGGGGAGCGCGCTGGGGCTAAGGGGACCCGGCAGGGGGTGCGGCAGGATCCAGAACCAGCACCCGGTCTAGGTGGGTGACCTGGGAGCTCCCTGGATCCCGAGGCTGAGTTTCTCCAGACCCAGACCAGGAGCATCAGGGCGGGGCTCCTCCTCACGGCTGGTCTCCACGGAGCAGTGAGGTCAGCCTAGGCTCTGGCCCCCCGTGGACATATATTTAGCTGAAGAACCGTGGTTTTTCCCCAGGGCGTGATGGCGCTTGAAGAGGACCATAATGGACTAGCAGACAAGAACTCGAAGATGAGCAAAAAGAGGTAGCCGGATTATTTCACTTTCATACTTAACATGTCTTGTACATTTGAGCAATTAGTTTGTAGCCTCCGGGACTGCCCTAAATGATTAGTGGTTGGTATTTCAGCCTTCAGAAACATAAACCAGTCCCTGGAAGGAATTCCTCTGCTTGGAGCAGCCCTTCAGGTGTGTGTGACAGGAGGTTCCTGTTTAGCCTCCAGGCCGGCCACCGCTCACACCCTCTGTGTGTGTGTGTGAGTGTGTGTGTGTGTGTGTGTGTGTGTGTGTGTGTATCTCCTCAGCTTTATGAGCACTGCTGATCGCTCATGCACCTGAGCCATGTGCTGCTTGGGTTCTCTGCTGTGGTCTGATAAACAACCACATGAACACAGAATGTGTCATGACAGGTGAAACAGACCAAAACCGCATTTAGATCTCTTTAGGTTGGTTATCTGTACTTCAATTAGAATACCTGAAAATGTCATTGCTTAGAGAAAATAGTTATTCTCCGTATATATTTTTTTTTTATCACAGCAGACTGCCTGTGACAGGAAATTAAAAACATACCTCATTAGGCTAATGTTTACAGGAAATTGTAAGCTAATAGGAATTGGTGGATATATTAATATTATTAGGAATCTACAAAGGGAAAGCACAGATTGAAAACAAATTTTATGTTTAAAAATGTAAAATTAGAATGAGAAACTCCAATCTGAAGTCATGAATATCTTTAGTTGTTCACTTTCTGTCCACTGAAAGGACATTGGAAAGAAGCTCTCTTGGTGCTTTCTGCTAAAGAAACGGATGCTACATAGAACAGCTCATTTTGAAGCCCGATCTAGGACAGAGAGAATACACACTGAGCCTGAAGTAAGGGATGCTAACTAGCCAGGAATCAGCAGGACCAGCCAGGCCTGTCAGCAGGCAAAGAGCTTCCTGCAAGGCTGACGCGCCCGGATTTAAACTCTGTTTCCAGCCCTCAGAGTGGAAGCAGAAGCCAGCTGCAAGTTGCAAGCTGACCCTGACCTCCATAGACAACTTGTGGTGGCCCGTGAGAGCCTTCCTCCATTGTGCATGCGTCCATACACAACAAATAAATAAGACGTGAAAAACAACAAGACCAGAAACCAGTCATGGCAACAAGCTGGAAGAATGTCTACTGGCCAATGTTAGGGAAGTTTGAAGTTCAAAGAAAATGCTTGCTCTCAGTGACTTAGAGATGCTAGGTCCAATACAGCCAATGCCTCACTGATATCATGAGAGGCGGGAGCAGGGTGAGTGGTCAAGCATTCTAGGAAAGTTCTTTGCAGGAAAATGCAGCTGTCTGGAACACACTACCTGTCAGGTGAGGATTGTTCAGCATTCAGTGGGGAAACTGCCCTTCCGAGAGAGAGTTCCTTCAGCAGCTTCTCCAGGTGATCAGATGCAGCCCCACGGATGGTGGCACAAGCTCTGAATGTCTGCATTGTGTGGTGGGGCTTGAGGAGACTGCTTGCAGACGTGTTCCATCTGATCCAGCCAGGTTTCTAGGGTAGTGCTGTCTAGAGAAAGACACTGTGAGATGCATTTGTAGTTTTAAATCCCCCCTTCCCCGTCAATATTAAAAAGTAAAGAAATCAACTTAGGAGAACTTTTGGGTACCCCAGACATAGTAATTTTTATATTGGTAATAAAAGTTATGAATAAGAAGACATTCTCTTTCACAATAAGTCCATATTTTTATATTGAACATTCATGTTCCATTTGCGCTCATCTTGAAACCCAGATGTCTAATGTGCAGTACATTCTAGAAGGTCTCGTTTTGTCCTTGAGATAGGATCTTGCTCTGTTGTAAGATGGACGCTTTCCAGACTCACCATGTCGCCCAGGCTGGCCTGGATTTACAGACCACCCCACATCCTTTCTCCCAGTAGCTGGAATTACAGGTGTACACCACCATTCACATATGACTCACCGTGTCACCCAGGCTGGCCTGGACTTGGAGATCATCCCACATCCTCTCCCTAAGAGCTGGAATGACAGGTGTACACCACCACTCACGTATATTGCATACAAAGTATTGCATGATGTTCAAAGAGAAAGGTGAAGAAAATAGATGGTTTGAGTCTACGCATATCTTCATTTTATCGTTGGTTCTGTTGTGACTTCAGAGTAGAGAAATTCCTTGTACTTTTTGCTTAGTGGCTCTTTAAACTGCTCCCCAGCGCTGACTTTGTCTATCTACCCTAGGATGTTGCCTGGGTGAGCCTCCAAGTGACTTTGAAGCTTTAGTTCTGGGAGAGAGCATACACCAGTCCTCACTCCTAGTAGATTCCTCAGAGCACCTGTCAGCTCAGAACTCAGTGCTCAACAAGAGAAATTGATAGTCATTCACGTTGTTAGAGAAATTTCACAGATATACATTAAGAATAGTAACCTTAAAAAAAAAAAGAATAGTAACCTTTCCCTTCAGCACTAGGGATTGAACCCAGGTTCTGCACATGCTAGACAAATGTCTACTATTGAACTATACGTCTAGCCCAGTGCCAGGCAAGTGAGGTACCACTGGCTCCATCCTGGCTGAAGTCTCAGAGGTCTGCATCTCCCGCCGCACAACTTGGTGGTTTAGCAGCAGACTGCTTTCTAAACCTTAGTTTTGCTCTATCAACAGGACCCAGACAAGTTAAATAAGTCTTCTGCGTGCTTTTTTTTATCTAGCAAAGGTCAACAGTATGCCTTCTTCCGAGTTTTTAATGAATCATCCTAGCTCATACCTAGAATGTCAGATGTTCTCTTAAGTAGCATCAGTGTCAAAGAACAAAATAGTAAGGAAGAGCAGAGCTGAGATGACTGTGGTTGTCTCTCCTCTTGCATCCTAGCTCGGGGATCCTGAAGCTGGGCTGTAGCTGCACCAGCACAGGGCCCATCCTGAGCTCGTGGATTTGGGTCCATCTTGTACTACTAAGAACTGGACTTTTTCTCCTTTAAAATGATCCTCTTACTTCATTTGTTCATGAAAAAAACCCATGAACTTTTAAACTTCAAAGTCGGTGTTAAAATAATGTTCTTTCTAAAACAGTCTCTCCTCAGAGTGATGTGGCATAGCTTGCCATCCCTGCTGGTGGCGACAGGTGGTGACAAATGTGGGTTGTGAGGTAGAATTATTCGATTTCTAACTTTGAGTAGCAGTTGACTTTTTTGCATGTAAGGCCAGCTTTTTAACAATTTATAGTTATTTTGTTTTGTTTTGTTTGTAAACCATGGCTTTTTGAGGTTTTATTTGGTCCACTGAGGACTTCAGATGCCTTGCAGAATTAGATTTGCCCATAGAGTAATTAAATACTTTTCAAATTCGGATAATTATGTCCAACATCTGATCACTGCTTTCTGTAGCAAAGAGAAGGATTAGAAATACTATCCAGACTGCCAATAAAATGAATGAATGAATGTATGTCTACGTAGTGATTGAACTATACCTAGACTTACCAAGAAGGTAATTGGGCAGATTAATTCTAGAACATGATTTATTAGAAAATAATAAATTTTTCTTTTTTTTTTTTTTACAAGTAGGGAAGCACTATGTAGCCCAGGTTTTCCTCCTATGTGTAATCTTTCTGCCTTAGCCATTTTAGTCCTGGAATTACAAATATTCTTTGCCATGCCAAGCCATAATATTATAATTAGACTAAAATGAACCAAAAAAGGAAAAAAACTTTCTCTTTTTTTAATATGGAGTATGTTACTTGCAAATAAATGTGTGAGTGAATGTATTCATTATAAAAATTAGGAAATATCTAGATCCAAGAAACTATTCTTGTACAAATTCCAACACCTGGGATAGGAGCTGTAATTCTCTGAGAAAAGTACTTGCTGCATAAGCTTGTTTTTGTCTCCAGAACCCATATAAAGCCAGATGTGATAAGATGTGTGTGTGTGTGGGTGATATCAGCACTGTAATGGGGAGCCATTAGACATGGAAACAAGAGAACCACTGGAATCTTGTGGCCCAGTAATCCAGTGATGAATAACAAGAGCCCTTGTCTCTAGCACGGAGACGGCGAGGAATGACACGCAAGGTTTCCCACCTCCTACATGCACCTCGCATATTTATGCCCCCCCCATAGTCACGAGAACACACATACACAAAGTGTAAAGAGTTAAACATAGAAAGACAATAACCACCGATAATCGTATATTTAAATGTCTAAAATATGTGAACATTTGTTTTTGCACTTTGTTAATGATATCAGACTGTTTGAATGAGTACTGTCTAGACACGTTTGTCCTAGTAAATGAATACTGTTTAGACATGTTTCTCCTAGTGAGTGAGTACCTTGTAGACATGTTTGTCTTGGTGACTGAGTACTGCATAGACATGTTTGTCTTGGTGACTGAGTACTGCGTAGACATGTTTGTCCTAGTGACTGAGTACTGTGTTGACAAGTTTGTCCTAGTGAATTAGTATGCTGCAGACGTGTTTGTCCTAGTTCTCATTAGTTTTACAGCAGGCTGGCACTTTTAAAGTTTTCGTAGTATTTCTGAACCTCCGTATAATTCCTTTGTTATGTTCTTTAGTCAAAAGGAGAAGAAAGAAAAGAAACCAACCGTTGGCATATTTGGGATGGTGAGTTTGGGATTCATTCATTGTTTCAAACACTTACGTCACAAAAGAGATATTCCACGTGGTATTAGGCTTTCTTAGGAGGTGGAGCCGGAGGTGACGTTACTGAAGATTTAGCTTATTTTCAGAAGAATGGCAAGCATAGTTTGCCATGGACTGAACCTCAGTAGCTTCTCTTTCCTGGCTTAGATCTCAATGCTTTCCAAATTGTTATGTTGCCAGTTATCTTTTACCTGTATTTTTTCTTGATGGTCCTTGCCGGCGAGGAGGAGGAAAGCTCTTGCATCCCATGCTGTCTTGCTGGCTGCAGGTTACGGCAGGGTATTGCTGTGTGTGTATGGACAGCCTTAGACTCCTGACCCTTCTACCTCCTTCCTCCTGGGAATTACTATTATATGCTTGGTAATATGCCATCCTTCAAGACCCTGAAGTCCTGGCTACTGGGATTACTATTGTTCTGAAGTCCTGACAGGTTTGCCTCAAAGTCTATCTACCCATGTTTGAAGAGTTTATCTGATTTTTTTTATTATTATTTCTACCCTCATCCCACTCACCCCCATCAAATCTTTCTGATCCCCTCCCTACTACTTTTTGTGTCTCTCCGTATGTATCCTTGGGTCCTCCAAAGCCTCTGCGGCTAATTCTGGAAGCTAGCTGCTAACTCCGCACCCTGATGCAAGGTCAAGCTTCATTGACAGTCTCGTAGTGTCAGTGGGAACACGTACCCTGAAACACATGCTAAGAAAGGTTGTTGTGGATTATTGATTCCTAGGATTTAACAGTCAAGGGTCTTCTCTCTCCTGTTAAATGTGGAAACACGCTTACAGCCATGTGGAGAAAGGTATTTCTTTTCACTGACTGTAATTCCAGTCAAAGTGTTAATGTTCGCTGCCACGGGATGAGCAAGCAGTGATTTCTGCCTCTTCAAAACATTATTTTTCTTCTGTCATCCTCTTTGAAACTTAAAAAAAAATTTCATCAGATATTACCAAAGAGAAGACACCTGCCTGAATTCAGGAGAAAAAGAATTAGTACAAGGGGGCTGAAGAAATAGGTCCGCTGTTCAGTGCACTCGCTGCTTTTACAGAGGAGTAGAGTTCCGTTGCCAGCACCCACATCAGGGAACTCTCCACCTCCTATAGCTCCAGCTCTGTGGGATCTGATGCTCTCTTCTGGTTTGTGACAGCACTCACATTCATGCCCCCCCCCACATATGCACATAGATGAAAAATAAATAAATTAAAAATGAATTGGTACAGCCCATGGTGAGATGATTGCCAAAGTTCAGCACCGGTAGAGGACAGCTTGGTGTGCGGCAGTAGCAGTGACAGTCTGAAATGGGCTTGAATTTGGGGTCTGTTTAGAAGCGCCATCCATGGTGCCACGTGCTCACTGTGCGCCCGCTCTTCTTCCTAGTTTCGCTATGCGGATTGGCTCGACAAGCTCTACATGGCCCTGGGAACGCTGGCTGCCGTTATCCATGGGACTGCACTTCCCCTCTTGATGCTGGTGTTTGGTCACATGACAGACAGTTTTACCAAAGCAGAAACCAGTAGTCCATCAGACATTACGAATCAAAGTAAGGATTATTCGTGGTACCGAAGTTATTGGAATTTTGCAAAGGCCATCCACTTACCGTACCATTTGCAGTGCTGTGTTTTGTGCTGAAAAAGGTGGCGGGTCACAGCTTCAATTCTTGCTTGTAATGAGTTTAAGAAGATCGTGTGAATGGGCACTAGAACACCCAGGACAAGCCTTGGCAGAGATATGTAGAAAAGGGAGGAGCTCTGTGGAGTCAGAACTGCCTTTGACGACTTGAGGAGGAAGTACAGGAATCTAATCCGCACTGTGAATGGTGAGCGGCACTAGTTACGAGTCCGGGGCCTGAGTGTAACCAAGGACTGAGGATGCTGCTGATGGTTTAGCCTGAGAGACTGAAGGACATGGTTACTCTCAGATGAGATGAGAAAGCGGAAGGGAGGGACGTCTGCGCAGTTTCGTGTGTGGTCATGTGTTGGCCTGTCAGAAAGCAGACCCAGGACTGAAGAAATGAAACGAGGTCTGAGACAGTTGTTTATAAGAACAGATGATGCAGTTTCATGGTCCACTGCGGGAGACCGAAACCTCAGAAAGTCTAACTTTGCATAAATAAGGGACTGGCAGAACTTAATTTTCTCAGCAAGATTGGAAGCAGGAAAGTGATGGATAAGGAAAGATGTAAAAAAAAAAAAAAAAAAAAACACCCTGGGGGAGTGAAGGAATGAGTGAGCTGTGGAAATCCTTTCTTCATCTAACACAGACATCCTTGACTTGGTGGGCGCAGGCTAGCTCTGAGCTTCAGTGTGTAGGTCACTGTTGGTCATGCAGAGATTGAGATAAAGTAAACTACTGGAGACTTACAGCTCTCTTGTACTCAGTTGACATGTTGGCGAGTTACAGTTATATATTTAGAATTCAATGATATTCTTAGCTTACAGGGCCCTTTCTTTTTTTAGATTGGTTTTAAGTATGTGTGTGTGAGGGGGATGACATTCAGGTGGACATGTGGACTGATAGTTGCAGGAGGCTGTGAGCTGCACAGTATAAGTTCTGGGAATTGACATTGGGTCCCCCGTAAGAACGGTTAAGGCTCCTAACTGCAGAACCATCTCATCTCTGGACTTTGAAAAGTTGATGTTAGAGACCAAACCCCTGACTTTTATATCATTTGAACTCATTTTTGAGGTGCTGAGAATTGAACCTGTGGCCTCACAGACACTAGGCATGTTATCTCCTGCTGGGCTATCTTCCTAGCCTGATATTTGAATTAAGTCTATGATAAACACCGTGAATGTCCATATTGCTCACATTGCAAGTCGTCCTTTTTCCTTCCTTTCCCTCCCCTCTTGAGTTCCTCACATATTATAATCTAACATTTTGCAAGGACTGTAAGATTCAAGATGTGCCTTTTGTTGACCTAGCAGTCTTGATTACAATAATTCTTCTAATACAGTATTTACCATATAGCCACATATGTGTACACATATGCTTAAGCAGTATTATTTGTCTGTTTATGTGGTACTGGATCAAACCCAGGGAATAGTGTTTGCTTGGTAAGTAGACTCACTGAGTGATGTTTCCAATAACAGTATGATATTGAAACAACCAAAATGTATGCAGATTTAAATTTGATACAAGCATACACTGACAAGAAAAGTTGGTGCTGAATGTAGACCAAGATTCACACTTGTTGCTTTTTAAAAGTATTTTTAAAGTTTTTATATATGTACACATATATTTAAAAAAATTGACAACCTACACAAAAATGTTGACTAGTACTTATGAATGTCTATATGAATGTTTAAAGTTTGGGGTTTCTAATGTATTTGGTTCAGACAATTAGCTCTTCCTAATATTGGATAATGCTTTGTTGTAAGAAGCCACTTGTTTGTTCCTCGCTGCTCAGCCCCAAAATAATCACACAGAAACTGTATTAATTACAACATTGCTTGGCCTATTAGCGTATGTATATTTCTAGCTCACTCTTATCTCCTCAATTATCCCATTTCTATTATTTTATATTTTACTATGAGACTCCTGGCCTTCAGGTTCCGCCATGTCTGTCTCTGGTGGCGGCCCCATGGCTTCTCCTGACTCCACCTTCTTTCTCCCAGCATTCAGTTTAGTTTTCCCCGCCTACTTCTATTCTGCCCTGCCAGGCCCAAGACAGATTCTTTATTAACCAATGATATTCACAGCATACAGAAGGGAATCCCACATCACTCTGTTCTTTATGATAATTGTGAAATAACCATAAAACAGAGAAATACAGTATTAGTGTTTGCATATGTGCCCATGTCCAGTTGCACTGGTATTTCTTTGTCACTGTGGGCTTCTTCTTGAAAATGAGCATCATTGAACATAAGCTTTGTGTAGTAGCTCATGGCCAACATGGAACTGTTTGGATGGCTGTCATTAAAGATTGGATTGAAACTAAAATTGAATTTTACTGAATCACTTGTTCCTATTTTGTATAGATTTTCAAGTGAAACAAATTAGGGGTTTTTTAAATATATGTTTATTATTATTGGAGTGCAAAAAGGCATAAATGGCCCAGCTCTGTTTTCTGGTTGTCTAGGTGAAGTCAACCATACAGAGAATGTCAGCAGCAATCATCTGGAGGAAGATATGGCCACGTAATTCGACACTTTATTTCTTCTTTAATCATTTCTGCATTAATCTGGTTAAAATGATCTATAACATTTCTCACTCATATAATATGATTAGAAGTTGAATTAAAAATCATTGAATATAGCTTTGTAATTATTAATGTGCCTCTTACACGGTATCCCTAGTAAAAATTATAATAATATTGGCTAGCAGGGAAATTTTAAACTTGGCATCTAATTGTAAATAATGAACTAAAGCATCCTAAAGTAACTGGGCGGTGGTGACACACTTTAATCCCAGCACTCAGGAGGCAAGACAGGTGGATTTCTGTGAGTTCAAGGCCTGCCTCGTCTACAAAGAGAGTTCCAGGACAGCCAAAGCTGTTACACAGAAAGACCCTGTCTTGAAACACAAAGAAACAACCCCCCCCAAACAAAACAGCAACAAAAAATTCGTAGAATTAACAAATGTTTAATTTTTACCTTGGTTTAACTAAGGAATATATTTTGCTTATGATTTACATGCTTTGAAGTTTTTCCGAAGAAAATCTTTGAACAAATGTGCAAAGATCCATGACAATATTCAGATAATTTGATTCTACATTATTCTATGGATGCTTTGACATGTTCCTTGATTATATTTGAATGAGAAGACACAAATACTCTGACCACTATTGTATAGAGGCATTATTCTTTTTATATTGTAATAACTTTAAGTCCCTCTTTTTCTTTCTTCTTTTTTGGGACAGAGAGAGCCCAGGCTGCTCTCAAATTTATGGCCTCCTTTCTGCCCTAGCCTTCCACGTCATGGGATGACAGGTTCAAGCAACAATGCCCAGTTAACAGCAACATCTTGATTGTTTAAAAATATGTTACCAAGGCTAGGAATGATGACCCATCTTAGCACTGTGAAGGTACTGGCAGGAGGGTTGTGAGACTGAAGCCAGCCTAGGCTATGTGGCAAGACCCTGTCCTTTTAAAAAAAAGACCTAAAGTCTGAAAGAGTGAACAAATAAACGAAACCAAAGAGCTTTCAAGTTGTCCCCTAACCGTAAGATATACTTTTTAAAATGGGGTTACCCTTGCTGTATCATTAGCACATGAAAAATGATTAGTTCTAGACTCCTCTGTTAGGGAGAGGCTTTCAAGTTGCCCCATATCGTTTTTGGAAGTTATGAGCTATAACAGGGTGTGATGTGTTTGCAGGATTCCTGCCAGGTTGAGGGCAGAGCTGTGAATACCACACGAGGGACTCCCTTCCTTCTAAGTAATGCTGATGCTTCCCAGGTCACCCTGCAATTTTCAGGAGAAAACAAGTAGACCTTCTCCTTTTCAAGACAGGGACATCTGTACCCTGTATTTCATGTCGGAAGGTTTGCCTTTTATCTGAATATGGACTGATCGCAGAAGCCAAGGTTTGCCCTTGTGAATGTGAAGACTCAGAACATGGGAATATCAGTTCACCTTTTCCTTAGTTTAATTTGAAGGCTTTCATTTTTCATAATTTCTGTTTAAATTAGAAGGGCTGCTCTTTGATTCCTTCAACATTTTAGGGTAGTTCGACATGACCAATTGGGCAGGTACCGATAGTATTAATTTTCAGCTGTCTCTTATCAGCTGAGCTCCGTCAGTTCAGAGGGGCAAGGAGTCACTTCCATCCCTAGTTTCCACTTTCAGACGGGTTCTGTCACATGTCTCTTGACAAGCAGAGGCAGCCTGGGCGTGGGGCTCATTAACTGATGCTGATGTAATAGAATTAGGACTACAAGGGCATATCTCAGACTTCCAGAATACCAAGCACTGTTCCATAGTAACTGATGTTCTCTGGGTGCTTGCTATATGTACGGTACTGGCCCAAGCACCTTTCAGACATATTATATATCTCTTTTTACCTCCATTTTACCAGCTAGAAAATTGGAGCCTAAGATGCTAAGCATCCTGCCTGAGTTTACAGGGTAGTTCAGTGAAGAGGTGGGCTTTGCTTGCCCCAGAGCCATTCTTCTATATCGCCGCAGACATAGTTGCACGCTGGCATGGCAGCTCCGTTCCTTTCAACCCCTTCCTGTCTGTTAAGCATGGTGGGATACCCAGAGAGCTGAAGAAGTAAGACTCAATTGTGTTCAGAGGGAAGGACTGGTCAGAAAACAGCACTACGGTGTTCTTGTTTTTCAGGTACGCCTACTATTACACCGGGATTGGTGCTGGTGTGCTCATAGTTGCCTACATTCAGGTTTCATTTTGGTGCCTGGCGGCTGGAAGACAAATACACAAAATTAGACAGAAGTTTTTCCACGCGATAATGAATCAGGAGATTGGCTGGTTTGACGTGCATGACGTTGGGGAGCTCAACACCCGGCTCGCAGAGTGAGTACCTAGTTTTATGCTGACGTCAGATACACTTTTGTTCTCAACGCTGTGAAGTAGATAGCACCACCCTGTTAGGAGTGTAGGTGCATCACTGAGCAGAGTAAAGCCTTGTGAGCAGTGCCTGTGTCTTACACAGCTTCTTGTTCCCAGTGCACTGGCAGAGACGGGGGGCGGAGCTGCTCCTTGCCTGGCACTCAATGAGGGCCAGACTGGCAGAGTCAAATGCAGTGAGCAGAGCAGTGATTGCAGAGAATGGCAGTGTGGTCTGTCCAGCCCCACTGAGTTCCATCCTGCTGGGGGCTCCATGGTGGCCTTGGAAGACATTGGAAAGGAGGAGGGAGCTCCTGTCAGTCAGCCTCTGCTTCACAGAAGACACAGTGAACTCAATGATTCGTGTTCATAGAGAACAGCGCCATATACACACATCTCTGAGCAGTTTGAAATTTCACAGTGAATTGTCTTAGACATGACATGTGTATTCATTCTGAGGCCACATGGACCATAGGGTACTGTTAAACCAGAAACAGACAACCCGTCGTGAAATACATACAAACACTCTAGACGTATTAATTTATACCAGATTCAATGATAACAATATAAAACTGGATAAATTCTGTGCAAATCCGACATTATTTGTAACACGATCTCTTTTTTTTCTTTAGTGATGTCTTCAAAATTAATGAAGGAATTGGTGATAAAATTGGAATGTTTTTTTATTCCATAACATCATTTTTAGCTGGTTTCATAGTAGGATTTATACGTGGTTGGAAGTTAACCCTTGTAATTTTGGCTGTCACCCCTCTTATTGGACTGTCATCTGCTATGTGGGCCAAGGTAGGTGAATCCAGGGTTCAAAACCCTCCCCAGAACCTCATGGGAAGGTCTTTAACCTTGACAGTCCTGATGGTGGACTTGCTACTTGCTTTAATCTTCTGTTTAACAGTCGACAGAAGAAGCCGATCCAGATCTCCTGAGCTATTACTTGGGGAAAGTATAAGAAAGAAGGAAGGGGACTTTGTGCGTTCTCTGCCTTCATAGAAAAGACATGCTTAGCCGGGCGGCAGTGGCGCACGCCTTTAATCCCAGCACTCGGGAGGCAGAGGCAGGCGGATCTCTGTGAGTTCGAGACCAGCCTGGTCTACAAGAGCTAGTTCCAGGACAGGCTCCAAAGCTACAGAGAAACCCTGTCTCGAAAAACCAAAAAAAAAAAAAAAAAAAAAAAAAAAAAAAAAAAAAAAAAAAGAAAAGACATGCTTACCTGGAAATATCAGTGCTCAGTAGAGGACAGTCCCATGTTCACCGTGAAGTGTCAGCCATAGAAGTGGCTCTCCCATGTCTACACCGCCACTCCAGTGGTTTCCAGGGCCTACTATCACTCTCTGGGGATCAGCCTCAGATCATCCGGCTTCAGTTGTTCTTTTACCTAGTGAGCCCTCTAGCTAGCCTTTGCTAGTCTCATGTGGGCATGAAACTGTTTTCTTAACCCTGCAAAGTAGGAAGAGCTAGAGGGTCCCAGGCAGATCAGGCACCTGACCCAAAGGTCCCTTTGTGTCCAGGATTCTTTTCCTTAATTAGACACTGGGTCAGTTAGAGGATACTGGTAGGGAATCCAGTACACTTTTTCTCTCCCCAAAGATACCTGATATTCAGCCGGGTGGTGGTGGCACACACCTTTAATCCCAGCACTCAGGAGGCAGAGGCAGGCGAATCTCTGAGCTCAAGGCCAGCCTGGTCTACAAGAGCTAGTTCCAGGACAGGCTCTAGAAACTACAGGGAAACCCTGTCTCGAAAAACCAAAAAAAAAAAAAAAAAAAAGATACCTGATATTCAAAGTTCTTGCTCTTTGTGTGATTTCTGTACAAGCAACATTTTCATATCTTTTATTTATTTATTTATTTATTTATTTATTTATTTATTTATTTATTTATTACTCTGCAAAAGATAGAGTTGCTCCGCATTTTTAAATGACACCAGATCACACTTTGACAGGTAATGACTTCATTCACTAATAAGGAACTCCTGGCTTATGCGAAAGCTGGAGCCGTTGCTGAAGAAGTCTTAGCGGCCATCAGAACTGTGATTGCATTTGGAGGACAAAAGAAAGAACTGGAAAGGTTTGGGTTTCTTTCTCTAGAAATGTAAAATTCTGTGTCATTGCTAATATTCTGCAAAATTGCAGTTCTAATTATGCTTTCCTAATACAGAAGAAGGGGTTTTTATGTTCTGTTTACTTTTTGAAATGTTTGAAGGCCTGTGTTTTCATTCTTACAGAAGAAAGAGGTGGCACAGGAACTACAAATAAGGAGTATCTGGTATACAGACAACCTATTAGTCTGAGAAATAAAAGGCTCTAAGAGAGTTATTGGAATTTATTTTTTAGAGAGACATAATATGCTTTGATAGGGCTGAGGAGAGGACCTGAGTTCTTAGGGGCTCAGCCACCTGTAACTCCAGACCCAGGGGACCTTTTCTGAGCCTCCAGGGATATTTGCTCATACCTATCCTGTGGTGGTTTGAAAAAAAAAATGGCCCCCTAAGGGAGTCGCACTATTAGGATGTATGGCCTTGTTAGAGGAAGTGTGTCATTGTGGAGGTGGGCTTTGAGGTCTTATATATGCTCAAGCCACTGTCAGGGTCTCAGTTTACTTCCTGTTGCCTGCAGATCAAAGATGGAGAATTCTCAGTAACTTCTCTAACACCATATCTGCCTGCATGTCACCATGTTTCTTGCCAAGGTGATAATGGACTAAACCTCTGAAACTATAAGCCACCCCATTAAATGTTTTCCTTTATTCACAGTAATAGAAACCCTAACTAAAACACCCCCCCAACATAGTCTTTAAAAATATGCTTTGATAAAAGAAATGTACTGAGGAATATCAGAAGGGCACATCTAGATATGGTCAAAAAATGTCTCTTAGATGAGATTTCAATTAGCCTGAGACCTGAGAGATGAGAATAAGTCTCCCATAGTGAGGGTGGGGATGGGATCTGGGATAACAAGACATCTAAATCTCCCAGCTTGGCAAAAGCTTCAGTATGCTGTGGAATATATCATCACAAAGCTTCTACTTCTGAAGCAATCAGTCTATCCCACTTCCCCTTCAAAACATCAGCTATGCGAGGAAACCAGCTCCTTTGGAATGGAAATTTAACGATAATTGTGACTGCATTTAATTCAGAGACATTTTCCTTTTGTGTGGCCCTGTTTGTTGGTTGTTGCTCTACTTCCTGAGTGGCCAGATTTCTGTTCTAAGAGTCCTTACTCAGGCAGATATACTCAAGATATGCCCTACTGTTTTCTCTAGCTGTTTCAGACTTGCCAATCTTATGTTTAAGACTGTTTTGCTGTGGAAAATTTTGTTTCTCTTTCAATTATGGCAGGTATTTTTTTCTGGGTATAATAGTCTTAGTTATTAGCAGTGTTCTTTCAGAATTTGAACTACATCACTCCAAACCCTTCTGGTTTTTATATTTTCTGTGGAAAAAAATCAGTTGTTATTCCGGTTGGTCCCTTGTTGTATATGATTTGGGCCTTTTCTCCTGCAACTTTTATCTCCCCTTATCTGCCCTTTCTTCCTGTGTTTTTAGTGCTTTAACTATAACACAACATGAGGAGTTTCTTTCCTGTCCTGTCTCTTAGGCATTCTGTATGTGTTTTGTACCTAGATACACACCTGTTCTCCTCGATGTGGCAACATTTCTTCTATGCTTTTTGTTGAAAGTCTTTTCTGAGCCATTTTTGTTCTTCTATGCCCATCATTCATAGATTTGATCTTTTCATGGTATCTCGAAGTTCTTGCATGTTCTCTTTATGTTCTTTGTAAAAAAATAAAAGAGTGTTTGAAAAAATTTTCAGTGTCTTTGACTGGATTGCACAATTGCTTTACCTTGATTCCTGCTAGATCATGTTCCATGTTCATTACCCAGTCTCTTGGGAAGAGTTTCTCCACTTGCCTTTTGATTTGACTTTCTGAGTTTTGTGTCTTGAGCATCATTTTGACTTGGTTTTTCCTCAGTATTTCTGTCGTTATTGAATTCTATTTTCATATCTTTAGTTGACTTCCACAGGTGTGTTCATGTTCTCCTTAAATTCTACGAATGTGACTATAGTCATATTTTTTTTTCTTTTTTTTTTTTTTTTTGGTTTTTCGAGACAGGGTTTCTCTGTAGCTTTAGAGCCTGTCCTGGAACTAACTCTTGTAGACCAGGCTGGTCTCGAACTCACAGAGATCCGCCTGCCTCTGCCTCCCGAGTGCTGGGATTAAAGGCGTGCGCCACCGCCGCCCGGCTATAGTCATATTTTTTAATCGTTTGTTTGGAATTTGAGCTAAGTCCCTGCCAGTACTATCCCTTGCCACGAGATTGGTACTTTTTGGAGGATACCTGCTGTCTTGGTTTTTAATCTCATTTTTGGTTTTGTGTTGGAACTTGTCCATCTGGAGTTACTTTCATAGCAGAAATTGTTTTTTATGATCACCTCTCTTTGGTGAGGGATGATGACCCGGCATTTTTTTTTTTTTTTTTTTTTTTTTTTTGGTTTTTCGAGACAGGGTTTCTCTGTGGCTTTAGAGCCTGTCCTGGAACTAGCTCTTGTAGACCAGGCTGGTCTCGAACTCACAGAGATCCGCCTGCCTCTGCCTCCCGAGTGCTGGGATTAAAGGCGTGCGCCACCATCGCCCGGCGACCTGGCATTTTTTATTGGGGTGTTGTGGCTCCTGTCAGTTTGCTCAGGTAGGAAAGAGAAGAAACAGGCTTGGTACTTTAGTAGACTTGCGTGTCCCTGGCATGCTGGCAGAGTGCAGCTCCATAGCTCTGCTCTTCCACGATATGTAAGCCTGATCCAGGCTGCAGTCTTTTGCTAGGAGCCTGCGGTTTCTACTGCTGCATCCCTAGACTGTCACATGCTGTCGCATGGTGCCTGCAGCTTCCCCGGCCTGTACCCTCTATATATTCACAAGCCAAAATCATTTCTGTAGAACAGTGATTTTTAATAATTGCTTCTATAGAAATAAGATAAAGCGTATGGCTTGTTTGTTTCTAAGAGGGAACACTTTGCTGTGTGGCCCCGTCTGGCCTGGAACTCTTACTTCTCATGCCTGGGCTGCCTTGGGTCTGGGATTGCTGGTGTGTGCACAGCTCTTCAGCTGAGCTTTTTTAAATATCAAAAGCATGGTTTAACATGCCACAGTTTCCAAAGTGCTCTCCTCTGTAGAATCTCCCAGTTTGTTTTCCTAGTACCCCCAAGGGAGCAAACTGTCTTTAGAACTTTCTTAAGGTCCAGAGCTTTAAGTAGCTTTTTTTTTTTATGTTAAGGTTTTCTAGCATTATAGCTCCAGTTCATTAACTCTCTGCTCCTCCTCCTTCCTGTTCTTCCCCCAGGCTCCTTTGTTCTCCATCCTTTCCTTCTCTCGTTTTCTGAATTCTTCTTTCTTCCCCGTTTTCATCTTCCTTCCCATGCTTCTTCTTTTTCCCATCCCCCTTCCCCAAAGAGGACAGGCTAGCCTTGAACTTGCATTCCTCCTGCTTCAGCCTCCTTAGTGCTAGGATTCTAGGCAGAGCCACCCTGAGCAGTGGTTTTCCTTGTGGGTTTTTTTTGTGTGTGTGTGTGTGTGTGTGTGTGTGTCTCCGTGTATGCATGCAATAAGATATGCCTTTGATAAGTTTCATTATTTCATGATTACTAAAGCCAGAAAAGATTTAAGCCTCAGTTACTCTTCAGTGAAGGAATAAAATAATAATACCTCTCAGGGGCAATGTATGGAGAAAAGAAGAAAACATATGTACTACAGGGCTGGTACATTCCAACTGATCAAGTCACTCCCTTGTTACATTGATCCAGTTCCTTAATCTTTATGAGTACATGTAATGATTTCTGCTTTTTTTCCAGGTACAATAAAAATTTAGAAGAAGCTAAAAATGTTGGAATAAAGAAAGCGATCACAGGTGGCATTTCCATAGGTATTGCCTACCTTTTGGTGTATGCATCATACGCACTAGCATTCTGGTACGGGACCTCTTTGGTCCTCTCAAATGAGTACTCTGTTGGACAAGTGCTTACCGTAAGTCATATGTGCTTTGTAAAAGGATTCACTAACTGTGCCATTTCAATTGAGAAGTTTTAATTTAACCTTAGAAGAATATGTTTTGAAACTTATTAAATACTATAAAGAAACATGCATTCAGTTACTAGGTTCAAGAGTGGAGAGGAAATTAGATGTATCCAAAAATCAATATTGTTGTCTTTCTTACAGATATCTTTTTTTTTTTTTTTAAAAAAAGAGTTATTCTTAAGTTGGGCACTCAGAAGGCAGAGGCAGGTGGATCTCTTGAGTTCAAGGCCAGCCTGGTCTACAAGAGCTAGTTTCAGGACAGGCTCCAAAGCTACAGAGAAACCCTGTCTTGAAAAAACGGGGAAAAAAAAAAATCAAACTTATTCTTTTTGTTTCAATGTTGCATTAAAGAATACAAAAAAGTCTTCCTCTTGGAGTTATATAAACCAAGGTCTTAGTCACTGAACCATTGCTGTGAAGAGACACCATGACCAAGGCAACTCTTATAAAAGAAAGCATTTAATTGGGGGCTGGCTTACGGTTTCAGAGAGTTAGTCCATTATCATCACGGTGAGGTGCACGGTGGCACACAGGCAGACATGGTGCTGGAGAAGTTGTTGAGGGCTACGTCCTGATCCAAAAGCAAAGAGATAAGACTGGGGAAGGAGTCTAGCACAAGCTTTTGAAACCTCAAAGCCCACCCCCAGTGATCCCAGTGGTATATTTCCTACACTTCCTCCACCAAGACCTGACCTACTCCAACAGGATCACATTCTCATCTTATCATCTTGCCAAAGAGTTCCACTCCCTGATGACTAAGCATTCAAATAGGAGTCTCCTGGGGTCACTGTTACTCAAACTACCCAAACTGAGAATGAGTCCTCTTGGAATTCTTCACTTTTCTCCCTATGTCTTCTCTCTTGTTAATTGTGGTCTGATGTCTGTCTGTCTGTACTTACAAAGGGCTTTGCTCTACATCCAGTGAACAGCATAGAAAAACATGGTCCTGGAAAAGAATGAAAAATTCTTTTTTACTGAAAAATTTAATAGAGGTTTACAAGTGATGGTGCTACTTTACTGACCCTAAATAGCACCCAGAACTGCAGGCAGACATTATCAACCTATACCCACTTATTGCCTCCAATATTTACGCTGGATACATTTTCTTTAAAGTTCCTTTCGGGTTACTGTCTGGTTTTAGCAAGTTATTACCAACACACACACACACACACACACACAGACTTTTCTGGGTCAGAAACAGGAAAAGTAGATAGTTTAAAGCTACACATTTAGCTTTGGTTGTAGAAGCTAAGTATATCTGAAGTCCAGGGCATGGTTAGTTTGGTTAGATTGCTTTCTTAAAGGCATGTAAAACTAAACTGAATGAATATACAATAGGGAAACAAAGTGACTATACTGTTTTAAATGGTCTTAAGGCATATTATTAACTTGGTTGCAAGGTCTGGCAAAATTTAGTATCTGAAGACATGAAGTATTTTCAGAAAAGGTGATTCCCAGCCCTGTAGCCTAAATACCATTGACATTGACTACCTCTCCGCCATAAGCCTACATTTAATGAGATGGTCTCCCTTGGACACAATCATGCTAAGTGCTCCTCTTATTTTCTGATTTACTACTAAAAAAAAAAAAAACGAATAGTAAATAGTAAAAATCTTTTGAGTGGTAGCCTCACAGTCTTGTAGAAATGTAAATTGTTGTTCTTTGTAACCGAAAATTGTATTTAGAGGTTTTTTTTTTTTGTTTTTTTTTTTTTGCCTTGTGGGACTGTGCACAAATACAGGTGCAGGATTTTGCACCAGACCTACTGGCTTCAAATTCCAGCTGGGACTTTACCAGCTCTGATTTGGAGCAACTGTCTAAACTCTTATGGCTTCCCTCTAATGCCAAACAGATGTGACAGGAACATTGCCGTAACTTCT
Organism: Arvicola amphibius; assembly: GCF_903992535.2. NCBI lineage: Eukaryota > Metazoa > Chordata > Mammalia > Rodentia > Cricetidae > Arvicola > Arvicola amphibius. The sequence goes on from NC_052064.1 coordinate 12,846,300, forward strand.
AGTGTGGCGTGAGGATTCAGTGGGATCCACAGTTGTATCCCTGTGTGGCTCAGAGATGACATCAGTTCTTGCAAAGCTCCAATAGGACAAAGATGAGTCTTTCGTAGCAAGAAGAAAGTGTTTTTTTTTTTTTTTTTTTTTTTTTTATCAAAACCAAGAATGGAAACCCAAATACCTGTTCATTAGATTTCAAAGAGGGCACAGTGTAAGGAGGTGAACTGGGGGCACTGAGTCATATCTAGCTGTGAGCTGCATAATTGAGGATGCATTTGCAGAGACAGTAGCATCCGATGCAGCATAGACAGCAGGTCAACTTGGCAGCCAAAGGTGTGAAGAGGATGTCCTGAAGATTTTGCAATACTCATCCGGGTACAGACCTGGGCTTCTTGTGTTTATTTCCGGTTATTCTTGTGAGGATCTAAGTAAAAATGCTGAATCTTTGAAAAAAGAGCTTTCTATTAAATATGAGTGTATAGAAAGTATACCATGTGTGATGAAGCAGGTCAGACGAATTCTAAATTCTAAGCACATTACGTGTTTAAAAACTTAAATTTATATTATTTATTTTAATTGAAGAGTCAACAAATATTTGCTCTTGGTGGCTACAGTATAATATTTTGATATTGTATATAGTATAAAGGGTTAAATGTAGCCTAATACCAGGATTTGAACTTGAATTTCGTAGTCATAAACTTAAAATGTTTTAGTACTCAATATTCTTGCCATTTATTCTACTCAGTATTTTGTGTCAATTTTTCTTCTCATTTTGAAATGAAATTGGTTACATTAGCAGAAAAAGGAAGCATGAGGAAAATTGTGCTGAGCACTAAGTAATTGTGTGCATTGGTCCCCTTCTTCAGGTCTTCTACTCTATATTATTTGGGACTTTCAGTATTGGACATATTGCCCCTAACATAGAAGCCTTTGCAAATGCAAGAGGGGCTGCCTATGAAATCTTCAAGATAATTGATAACGTAAGTCTGACTGGCCCATTTATTCACCTACTTAAAAGATTGGCTACTGATCGAGTTAGGTTCACTTTTACTTCCTATACAGAGTAGTGACTGTAGCCTGGTGATCTCCTAACATATACTTCTGTTTAGGAGCCAAGCATTGACAGCTTCTCAACGAAGGGACATAAACCAGACAGTATAATGGGGAATTTAGAATTTAAAAATGTTCACTTCAGCTACCCATCTCGAAGTGGAGTCAAGGTACGGCGATAAATGATAAATCTATGATTCAATAATCTATTGGCTAGAGACACTCTTTTATATATTGTAAAACAAAGGCAAATAATTACATGTATGTTACCTATTTAAACCCAGTACTGAATTCAGCTTTCCTCTCATAGAACTTATGTGTGTATATCTGTCCTGGGAATTGCCCTAACATTAGCTTCTCTCCTGTCTTGGCAGATCTTGAAGGGCCTCAACCTGAAGGTGCAGAGCGGACAGACAGTGGCCCTGGTCGGCAACAGTGGCTGTGGGAAGAGCACCACGGTCCAGCTGCTGCAGAGGCTCTATGACCCCACAGAGGGCGTGGTGAGTGGTCGTGCGGCCAGCAGCGCTACCCTTGCCCATCGTTCTGACTCCATGGTTCTAAAGTGTGACAACCTCACATTCTGTTTCAGGTCAGTATCGATGGCCAGGACATCAGGAGCATCAATGTGAGGTACCTGCGGGAAATCATTGGCGTGGTGAGTCAGGAACCTGTGTTGTTTGCCACCACGATCGCTGAAAACATTCGCTATGGCCGAGAGAACGTCACCATGGATGAGATCGAGAAAGCTGTCAAGGAGGCCAACGCCTATGACTTCATCATGAAACTGCCCCACGTGAGTTGTGCCTGCCCCCTGGCACCCCGAGGCTCATGTGAACTTAGGACACTCCTGTTAGTTGGATGAACTTCCTTAGAGGGGAAGTCCAGTTTACTGTGGATTCTCCATTGCTCACCCTATCAACGTGTGGTAGATACTTGTTGCTAAGAACTGGACTGTGTTGCTGGCGAGGCTCCAGTGATGATTACGTCCCAATTTGAAACGTGAACTGAGGTAGTTTATTGCTTTACTACATTTCCTGTTATTTTGTTTGTTTCTTTATCGTTTTAATTGTAGAAATTTGACACCCTGGTTGGTGAGAGAGGGGCACAGCTGAGTGGGGGACAGAAACAGAGAATCGCCATTGCTCGTGCCCTGGTCCGCAACCCCAAGATCCTTTTGTTGGATGAGGCAACATCAGCCTTGGACACAGAAAGTGAAGCCGTGGTTCAGGCTGCTCTGGATAAGGTTGGTGAGCTATACTTAGAAAGGTCTGAATTATAAGAATATTAGTATTCCATTATTTGTGATTTTTCTTGTCTGTGTGACTGTGTATGTGTGTATGCATATGTATGTATAGGTGCACTTGAACATGTGTGCGCATGCATGGATTATCTTCCTTAATTGATCTCCACCTTCTTTTTTGAGACAGTGTCTGTCATCTGTCAGTGAACCTGCAGCTCACTGATTTGACAGCACAGACTGACCTATGAGTCTTAGTATCTTTCAGTCTCTACCTCCCCAGAGCACTCTTCTTTTAAAAAAATTCTATTTATTTTCTAATAATGTTTTTATTTATTCTTTAAGAATTTCATACAATATATTTTGGTCATATTCTTTGTTGGTATTATTGTTTTATGAGACAGAGTTTCCCTGCGCAGCCCAGGCTGTCCTGGAACTAGCTCCGTAGACCAGACTGGCCTTGAACTCAGAGACCCACCTACCTCTGCCTCCCAAGTGCTGGGATTAAAGGCCTGCACCACCACCACCACCCGGCTTTGATCATATTCTTTACACAACCGCAACCCCAATCTCTCCCAGATCCTTCCTCACCTTCCTACCAACTTACATCATCTTCTCTGTCTTCTGATGCTTAAGACAAACAAATCCAGAGTCCAGTTTGTGTTGGCTGGCCACTCCTGCGCACAGGGCCTGCCCTGCAGTGTGGTTGATGCACAATTTCACTCCATTGAAGAAAACGGATTTTTTTCTCTACTGTAGCTATCATTTATGAACAGCTCCTTGGCTAAGTGCAACTTCATGCCCATGTCTTCATTGAAATCAGAGACTGTTTTCTGTAGCTTTGCAGGTTTTATGTTGTCAAAGCACTGGCATTAAGTAAGCATAAGTTGAATGAGTGAGTCTTTACATATAGTTAGTTATTCATGTATCAAAAGTCAGGCTTCTGTGTCTCCAGGCTAGGGAAGGTCGGACCACCATTGTGATAGCTCACCGCTTGTCTACAGTTCATAACGCTGATGTCATTGCTGGCTTTGATGGCGGTGTCATTGTGGAGCAAGGAAATCACGACGAACTCATGAAAGAGAAGGGCATTTACTTCAAACTTGTCATGACACAGGTATGGTGGAACTCTGGAATTTTCCAACATTATCTTGGTGATAGCATACTACCATTTAATGCTATAGATGATTTAATTTGATTATCTTGAAAAGCAGGAAAAGTGCTTTGGATATATAGGATCAAGCAAGGGTTTTGTGTTGCCTTTTTGGGGAAAGAAAGAAGCTTAAGAGGGATAATTAACATTTAACAAGGTTTAGAGATGAGCTACCCATGGTAGGAGCTGCTGGCCACATGTGGCTACTGAACGTTAGAATATTGGTTCATCTGGAGTGTGAAATGTTTTAAGTACAAAAGGAACACTGGGATTCTGAAGGCCTAGTGTAAAAAATGCAAAATATTCCAGTAGCTTTTTGTATTGCTGCTTGTTAAATGCATAATATGTTGGGTGACAATAACATCTTGGATTCTCTAGATTAAATATATAGTGAAATTGATTTTTAACCATTTTCACATTCTCTAATGTGGCTGCTAGAACGTTTTAAATGGCAGATTTGGCTCACATTATGGGACACACCTCCTTGCCTCTGATTACACTAGTTCAAAGCAAACGTCTGAGTGCCCCAGAAAAAAAAGAGTGTTTCAGTTACTTTGTGTGGCCGTGATAAAGTGCCAGGACCAAGCACAGCTTAGGGAGGACAGGGCTGATTGCATCCTATGTTCCATCCTTACCATGAGTTCATCATCAGGGAAGTCAGGCCAGGGACTCAGGCGGGAAGCTGGAGGAGGAGCTGAGTGCTGGGGTCCTGGAGGAGTGCTGCTTACTGACTACTCCCTCTGGCTTCCTCGGTCTTTCTTGAACTACCCAGGACCACCTGCCCAGTGTGCTGGGCCCACCCACTTAAATCGTAAATCAAGAAAATACCCCACAGAACTGTTTAAATGCCAGTCTAACGGAAGCATTTTCTTTTTTTTTTCTTTTTTTTCTTTTTTTTTTTTTTTTTTGGTTTTTCGAGACAGGGTTTCTCTGCGGCTTTGGAGCCTGTCCTGGAACTAGCTCTTGTAGACCAGGCTGGTCTCGAACTCACAGAGATCCGCCTGCCTCTGCCTCCCGAGTGCTGGGATTAAAGGCGTGTGCCACCACCGCCCGGCTCGGAAGCATTTTCTTAATTAAGATTCCTGCTTCCTAGATGTGTAGGTTTGTGCAGTTGACCCATCAAGCAACACAGAAATGGCTAAGAGTATTATATTTGGTGGCGCTCCTTGTCACTCTGCGGCTGACATTTCATCCCACGAGCAAGCAGAGCAGCTTAGTCCCATCATGTCCCATAAAACCTTGGAACTTTTCCTGATTTTCCTAATGCTGATGCCCATGGACCCTTGTCTAACCCGTTTCTCCGTCTTTCTTATTTGTTTTAGACTACAGGAGATGAGATTAAACTGGAAAATGAAGCTTATGAGTCCCAAAGTGACACTGAATTGACTTCAAATGAATCCACATCCCCTTTAATACGGAAATGTAGCTGCGGTCCACAAGACCAAGAGAGAAGAGTTAGTGCGAAAGAGGCCCAGGTATGGATGTGGCTGTAGTCGTGGGGCTAAACCCTCCCTACACCCTTCCTTGCGTGTTAATTGGGTGAGCTAGGGCCCGGGGTAGGAGGAAAACAAGATATGACTGTATAAGACTCCTTCTGTCATGTTTTATAGATTATTCCAGAAATCAAAACCACAGCATTTTACAGTCAGTTCAGAATTTACGAGTAAGAATTCTTAGGAAGTTTTTTTTAATTTTGGATTTATGCAAAGAAACTGTAGTCAGTTAAGGGCTTTGCCGTGACAGAATACTCAACTGGAGCAGCTTCAGGGAGGATGGAAGGGTTTGGAGTGTCTCAGAGTTTGAGGGCGAGTTCATCATGATGGGGCTTTAGGGTGATGCACGCCTGTGTTCAGTTCCCTCCCCTTTGAGTCAGCCCCACAGTTAGGTCTTCTCACATCAGTTAAGCAGATCTTAGCCTGGATAATCCCTCTGACGCTTGTCTCCTTGGTTATTCTGAATCCTATTAAAATGATGACATTAGCCATCACCGTCGGGAATTCCTAAAGTCGGGAACGCTGAATAAATCTTAAAGCATTAGTAAAATAAGCTGTTTTGTTTTGTTTCATTTTTGTGGTGCTAGGACCTCATACTTTTAGTTGGGCACCTTACCAATGAGCTACATCTCCCACCCCTCATTTTACGATCGACTATAGCAAGTAGGACACAACTCTTCCTGTGTGCCCTTGTACTCTGGGCATTGGAGTCCAACCATATATATTTAAATAAACATATAGCCTTCAAGATTATGTTTATGAGAGTTAGAAGCACGTATTCTTTATAATCTCAGATGTCCGTAATAACAGAATTATTATGTGTTAGGTCAGTTTAATAATTTTTAAAAAGAGTGAGACTCTGGTGGTTCTGCCAGTATTACATTTTCTATTCTGTTTGTTCCCCATAGTAAATATTCTTGTCTTGTGAATTCTAGGCCAAAAGTATTGATAACATCTTGTTTTTTAAAAGAAGAATGAAACTGTCAGAGTTAGCTTCAAGAGAGTACTACCAGTCAATAAGGAATCATATTATATTCATTAATGATAATATGGATGGATGGAGCTATAGATGATAGACTTAATTACCAATTTTTAAATAATACGTCTATGTATATGAGTGTTTTGCCTGTATGTATGTATGTGTACCATGGATGTATTGGGAGGGGGGTACCCCTAAAGGCCAGAATCAGAATCCCAATGTAAGATGTGCCACAAGTGATCTTGGCAGGTCCCACTGCAGGTGGGGGATCGTGTACTAAACAGTATACACCATGCAAAGAGCTTGGAGTATGGAAGATGGTATTGGGAGGATACGTGAGAGGAAAGGAGAAAGAGAGGGAGGGAGGGAGGGAGGGAGGGAGGGAGGGAGGGAGGGAGGAGAGAGAGAGAGAGAGAGAGAGAGAGAGAGAGAGAGAGCGCTTGTCTCTTAAAGAGACAGGGTATTGCCTGGGTTCATTCTGCCAGGTGACAGGGCAGGCCAGCATAATCCTAACACATAGAACCATAGTTAAAGACAATTATGAATTGCCTGTGGGTGCTGGGAACAGAGCATGGGTCCTCTGCAAGATCAGCAAGTGCTCTCAACTGCTGAGACATTTCTCTAGCCCCCACATTATGAACTTGGTAAACTGTCCTGCTGTAATGCATGCGTTTTCTAGGATGAAGATGTGCCTCTTGTTTCCTTCTGGCGGATCCTAAAGCTGAACGTAACTGAATGGCCTTATTTAGTCGTTGGTGTGTTTAGTGCTGTTATAAGCGGGTGCATGCAACCAGTGTTCGCCATAGTATTTTCAAGGATTATAGGGGTAAGTGTCCGTGGCCTTTTTGTGTATTTGTTGTGTTTACCGATGAAGAATGAATGAACGGCTTCTAAATATGGCTCTACACATGGCTTGAATTGAGGAGAATAGAAGTCGAATTTGTAAGAGGAAACCGAATTTTTTATTTAAATTTTTAAATTTTTTTGAGACTTTCATGCAAGGGTACTGTATTTACATCATTTCCATCTTCTTTAGCCTCCTCTAGCTCCTTAGATCTACTCCCCGCCACTCTCAAATTATTATACACACACTCTGCTGAGTATGTTTAGTGGACGAACACGAAGAAATGAGGATAAAAGACAGTTGACAGAATGAGCTGTCCTTTGGGAGTGGAAAGCGTGTAAGAGCCAGAGAACCAGGCTCTGCTGCTGGATAACATGGGAGCTGTACCCATGAAATCTCATCAATATAATTGCCTAAACAAGACCCATTTGATGACCCGTGTGGGTGGGGACATTTCACAAGGCCCCATAATCAATCAATGGCTGCTAAGAGAGGGAGACTCCTCCATTTTCTTCAGGGATGAGCTCCGTGATACGGTATCCAGTCCCAAGTAATCAAACAGCTCAGAACACTTTAAAATCTTCGCATAGTAAAACAGTGAGTTGTTGTTGAACCATGGTGTTCCTTACCAAGCTTCCAAGTGGAGAGGATTTATTACAGTGTGTTTCATAGTAGGGTAGCACGCATTGATCTCTATGGGCCCGGGAAAATGCTGGGTGAGTCTGTGCATGGTGGACGATCTCTGTCATGAAGGAACCGATGCAGATGCCTTAGCGGGCAGCGTTCTGGAAGCCACCCTTGTTCCAGGATACAAAGTCTGTTTTGTCCCCCACACTGAGTGAGACTGGGATGGCCTCCCTGAGGAATGCCTTCCTCAGCCACAGAACTAAGAACCCCTCAAATATTTTGTCGCAGGTTTTCACAAGAGATGATGACCCCGAAACCAAACAACAGAATTGTAATTTGTTTTCGCTGCTTTTTCTGGTCATGGGAATGATTTGTTTTGTTACATATTTCTTTCAGGTAAGTGTCTACATTGCTTCTGTATTCATTTTGGAAGGTTTTGGAAACGAGTACTTACTTTGCCTGTTTATATATTAGTTCCTCTTTCATCACCTAGACTGGACCAGTCCTGTGGTTCCGCCTCCTCTTCTTGCTCCTTCCTCCTCTCTACCCTTTTCCCTACTACAGCCCTCGACCTGATCATGGTAGGGAGTGTTCTATGTGCTATAGAGTTTAGAACAGAGATGGAGACATGTGAATGGGAGCCCAGGGTTAGTTTAGCATCCATCCCCTGTGTATTTGGCATCTGCGTCTCTGGCCAGCCTTCTGTGTGACGCCTTCTCGTTTCTTCTTAGGGCTTCATGTTTGGCAAAGCTGGAGAGATCCTCACCAAGCGACTCCGATACAAGGTTTTCAGGTCCATGCTGAGACAGGTACGGCTGCTGTGGCTTGCACCCTGGGGTTGGGGAGTAGGAATTCTCTCTTGTGTTCCATGGACACAGATTGTAGGAGCGCTGTCAAGTTCCTTAGAGATCCTCCTGCATGGGTCTCCCTCGGCCTCCTCTTGAGATGCTGGTAAACCATCTGTCGATGTAGGCTGCGGACGTGCACTCTGTTCACTACAGGCGGGCACAAGGAACCAGATTGAGTTGGGACAAATGGAGTCTCCAGAGTAGATTCCCCTCTAGTCTTTTGGTCCAGTTCCGCGCACCGCGCCCCCATGTCTGCATTCGATGCGCTGGCACCCGGTTCGTGAGATTCGGGCAAGGGGCAGGAGGTTAAAATACACAAACACATACAGACAGAGAGACAGAGACACAGGTCATCCTTGAATTCCCCAAGAATGCCCCCTTTATTGTGTTCAGGAGCAGATTATATAGAGATAGCCATGCCCCAGCCAAACCCACCAGAAACCACTCTCCTGCCATCAGGAACTCCTGAAGGTCTCGTGCTCAGAACAGCTGTAGGCAATCAGATCAGGGGATTACAAGAAATTCAAGATCTGGGGTCTCACTGCTCCCAACATCTACCCCCTAAATTTTTTATAAAACAGTGTCTGATCTTAAGTATTCGGGGGGATGAGGGGTCAGTATCTCCAGGTAACATGTACTTCTGGCACTGCTGTGGCATCCGCCAGGCTAGGCACTGACTGGGCTGAGGCAATGTGCCTTCCACCACAGCCACCTAGCAAAGCTCTGCTCCAGCTGCCTTCTAGCCTCAGCTGCATTCATTCTGGGTCCAAACTGGTGCATGAAGTGGAGCAGAACTCAGGGAAGCAGGCTTGCTGCTCTGCAACCACTGAAAGGGGCCCCACTTAGGGAATTTGGGTGTTGTCAATCTGTCTGGCTACTTCCTGCTGAGTGGGGATGCTGCATTCTTGGGGGTATTTACTGCAATTCACTGCCATTTTTCCAGTCGCGCTCAGACACGGGTTAGGGTTAGGGTTAGGGTTAGGGGTCGTGGTCGTGCTGTGCTTCTACACCCTGAGGCCCACACTGGAAGCGGGCCTAGCGTTCTTGCCTCGTAGGTTCTCGAGGCAGATCCCGGGGTTTGGCGTTGCAGCCCCTCAGCGCTTGGCCTTGGAGCCACCGCTGCTCACACTCCACTGCCAACATTTCAGGAGGTCTCAGGGATTCAAACCACATGAATATCGAATAAATCCTTAGGCTCTCATCGTCTGTGGAGACAAAAACAGAACCTCCTTTCCAAAACATCAAATTCTTAAGCCCATATTTTAAAGTCAAGATACCTTTCTTAGCAGTTCCTAGAATCAAATGTCTTTCTCCAGTCCAGAACACAAAAGACAACACAATCATCATACATCTGTACACATTTATCTTTTTAAGCTATATACTTTCTATCTTTTCCCAATACATAAGTCCCCTCCGGCCAGGGACAACCCTGTTCGTTTACCCCTCTTTCTCGGTTGGACTTCCTGAAACCAAAACCGAGCGAAGGATGTCAGGATTAACACATATACCACAATCCACTCTCACCTTCTGAGGGCGACCTCTCAGCGTTCCCTAGTTCCCGATATCTCGGCTGGGACCTCCAATTTCCGCGCACCGCGCCCCCGTGTCTGCATTTGGTGCGCTGGCACCCAGTTCGCAAGATTCATGCAAGGGGCAGGAGGTTAAAATACACAAACACAGACAGAGAGACAGAGACACGGGTCATCCTTGAATTCCCCAAGAATGCCCCCTTTATTGTGTTCAGGAGCAGATTATATAGAGATAGCCATGCCCCAGCCAAACCCACCAGAAACCACTCTCCTGCCATCAGGAACTCCTGAAGGTCTCGTGCTCAGAGCAGCTGTAGGCACTCAGATCAGGGGATTACAAGAAATTCAAGATCTGGGGTCTCACTGCTCCCAACAGTCCAGCATTGAAAAACACAGAAACCAAAGTAATCTTCAATAGTGCTCATTACCTCTTCCTTCTTTCTCCTGTGAACCTGGGATACCCCCACCCATGCTTTTCATTCCACAGATTTAAGGTCATTGCCCTGAGCATCATCCCTCACTGCCTGCTTTCTTGGCTCCTCAAAGGCTAACATAACCCACTTAGAGTGTTAGCTCCCTTCCTTGAGAGGACAGAGTGCACCTCACACTTAGGATCTTCAAGACCCTCAAAACAGACAGTGAGCATATTTTCCTTAATGAAGAATTTGGATTTGGGAAAAGTATCCCAGGACAGCCCAGTTGAAAGAGGAAAGATTTTTTTAATCAATTATGAGAAATTTACATACAACCTTAAAACTTTTATGATTGATTGTCATTTACTATTAAATAAAAAAATGTTCAGGCATCCTAGCCCAGGCAAGCCAGAGGTTCCAAAGCATCAGTCTTCCATGTGGACAGTAACATCTCTTTGGCTGTTGTTTTGTTGTTATTTCAAGATTTATTTTTTGAAACTATGTCTATGTTGGGAGGGTGGTGACGTGCACAGGAGGGTGGGGCCTGCAGGCCATTGTTCACTCCTCCTGTTTAATGAGCTCCTCAGCCTCCTCTCTGGTTTCATGGCCTCATCCTCATCCCGGTCTGGAGGCAGTATGCATCCAGCAGGGAAGTCTCTAGATTCCACAGTTGCCAAAGTCCATGTGCAGCTCCCATCCACCTCAGCTGCAATGGCACCCCTGTCCAGACACCATAGGTAACTGCACAGCGGTGGTAGAAGAGAGGTTCAGGGGGACCCCAGTAGGACAAAAGAGTGCACAGGAAGAGGCTGGTTTAGAGACAAACACTGTGGGTTTGGTGTGTGTGTGTGTGTGTGTGTGTGTGTGTGTGTGTTTGGGCTACCGCAGCCTGGTAGCTTTTGTTAAGACCGAGTGCGCCTTGGCTCAGGTCACTGCAAGAGCTGTATCATCTTTCTCTTGGACGCGCTCTTCTCTTCCTTCCTTTGCGTGTCTGCTCCCAGTTCCCTTAGAAAGTCCTTCCTGCCGCTTCTTTGCCTTGTCCCTTACCTCTTTGTCCTTCTTTAATATGTTTTTGTCCAGAGGACAATGTGAATTTGTTTCCTCGTGCCTTCTGTCTCTGGAGCTGAGGCTGTATGATACCAGCAGCATGTCACTCTTCACTGTTTAACACTTGGAGTTCGGCTGGAGACAAGGAGACATTTTTATATAAATTAACACATAAAGCAGTCCAGTTGTGTGTTTGCATATTAACTCTCTTCTGTCTATTGAACATTCAATTCTGGATACTAAATGTGGGGGATATGTGATAGCTGACACTGTCACTTTCTCCTAAATCTCAGAGTTCCATAAATAGGGCATTACGATGAAAAAAAATACCTCTGTGTTACAGGACATAAGCTGGTTCGATGACCATAAGAACAGCACTGGCGCGCTGACCACCAGACTCGCCAGTGATGCTGCTAATGTGAAAGGGGTACGTGCTTCCTGCAGGGGGGATGTCGTTATGCCGTTTTGATCCACAGCATGAGATCCCGTTCCCTTAGAGCTGTTAGCTGTTAGGCTGTCTTTAAGAAAATATAAATAGGGGTTGGCAGAAAAAAATGTAAACATTCATTTAACCCACTGGGATATCACATGCATTGTAGCTAAGGTATAAAATTAAACATATATTAAATATATATTGCATGGTATATAACTTATAAGCATTCCTTTGATAAGGTCCATGGGGGACAGTTATTAGAAAAGACCCGCTGTGTGTGGTATCCTGCCCAGAAGACTCCTTGAGAGTTGCTGACAGAAGGGGAAGTACTAATAGTGCATCTTGAATGGTCAGTCTGTCTTACTGCTCAGTTAATCAATGGACAGTTGTAATCGCTACTCAAGAAGGACACATGACCTCTTTTTTAAAAAATATTTATTTATTTATTATGTATACAATATTCTGTCTCTGTGTATGCCTGCAGGCCAGAAGAGGGCACCAAACCCCATTACAGATGGTTGTGAGCCACCATGTGGTTGCTGGGAATTGAACTCAGGACCTTTGGAAGAGCAGGCAATGCTCTTAACCTCTGAGCCATCTCTCCAGCCCCAACACATGACCTCTTGTCAGGATGTTCTAGGCATACAGTTTAGAGAAGGAGGAAGAAAAGCTTCCTTAAAATGATTATAGGAAAAAAAATAAAAAAAATGATTATAGGAAACAAAACACATATTAAAAGTTAGAGAAGGAATAACTTTGAATTCTCACATCAATAGATTTTGATCTCGGGCTGAAGTTACAGTGTCTTCTGTACCCGCCACTTCATAACAATAGCCTTCAAGAAGATGGTGTGTAAATGCAAACATGTTCATTGTTGGGTCTCCCTCTGCCCTGAACTTGCTCTAGTGATTGTGCTTTGGTACATAAAGATGTCTTTGAATTGAGGAATCAGTCAGGGCTGGGGGGAGGTTCAGAAGGAAAGAGCACTTTCTCTGCAGTTTTGAATCCACAACACTCAACGTAAAAAAAGCCAGGCATGACTGACTGCATATGCCTGTAACCTCAGCACTGGGGGGACAGGGACAAGTGAACCCCAGGAACCTGTGAGCAAGGCAGTAAGGCAGAGAACGGTGGCAGGATCCCCCCCACATCCTGCTCTATCCTCCACATGGGTGAGTACGCCAGCATGCTCATGCACATGCACCCCACAAACACACACACACACACACACACACACACACACACACGTACCTCAAGACAAACACACCAAAGAGAGAAAAAGGAATCAGAATAGAGAGAAAAATCAGTTCTGGATTATTGATCCCCTGTCCTATTTTTGTAGAAGTCGGGGAAATCCTCATTTTAGAAACACAAATTTAGTAACCAAGAAGAAAATTTTAGTGTATTCACATGAAAGCAAATTCTCCTAAGTCGTAAGAGCACATGTATTTTACGGTTAATATAAAAATGTGTCTCTAATTTCTTATGTTTTTCAGGCTATGGGTTCCAGGCTTGCTGTAACGACCCAGAATGTAGCAAATCTCGGGACGGGAATTATCATATCTTTAATCTATGGCTGGCAGTTAACACTTTTACTCGTAGTGATTGTACCGCTCATTATTTTGGGTGGCATTATGGAAATGAAACTCTTGTCTAGTCAAGCTCTGAAAGACAAGAAAGAACTAGAGGTTTCTGGGAAGGTGAGTCCGACAAAGCACAATTCTTACCTAGCAGAAAAAGTTCTTTGGTGGTGATGTTCACTCTTTCCCTGTTGCTGACTGTGCCCTGAGGATTCTGTCCTGACCATTCTTTCCGCAAACTTCAGTTTCCTGCAGATTCATATCCGAAGAAAAGTGGGCAACACCTCTCTCAGCTCGAAGACTGGCAGCTGCTTTTCGTGGCTTTTCTGGTTTCGGGCTGCTGCCTGCACTTTCTCCTGCATTCCTTTCCATTCTTCTCTTTTCCCCCTTTTCCTTCTCTTCCCCACCTTCTCTGTCTTTCTGTCTTTCTTTCTTTAAGCCGTTCCTGTATGCGGGGACATAGGCACATTTTGTTATTTTGTTATGCATATTTGGAGAGATTCAGTATGTTAAAGTCCTAAGAGTGTTTATTTGCTCCACTTTAGACTACTGCTTTCCTCTTTTCCATGCCTCTCCCCCCCCTTTCTCTCACATATGCTGTCTTCCCCTTGGTCCTGTTTGTTGTGTACCCTTAGCTATTTTTTTTCACAGATTAACACATGCTTTTGTGGGACTTACTGGATTTCCTGGCAAATATTTTGTTTCTTGTCCTGACCCGACCAGGTGTGTTCTGCTAAACAGCTCATTAGGTGAGACCGATGGACACACAGGCTGTGCTCTTCGTGGCTTAGAACTAGTCTCTCCTGGAGCCAGGATCCAAACTCAGGCAGTGGCACTCCTGTTCATTAGCTGGGAAGCCACATTCTGTTACTGTGGAGAATAGTCAGATGTCACATGCTCTCCCAGAAATGAGAGTTTGGGACAGGGCTGCCCCCTCAAATGAGCCCAGTGTCTACTAGTGCTATATCTACGGATGGATTTTCCAAATTCCCAAGACTTAGGGCCTAGCCCAAGGCAGATGTGAGTCGACTTGGGCTCCCAGTGGGTGTGTGTTTGGTACTTTGTCTCCTAGCCAGGCACCTCACTGACACGAATGATTAGGAAGGTCCCAGAAGTTAGTCATCACCCAGGTGCTTCACCCTGTTTCCCTGGAGTTTCTCTGAGAGAAAGCCATATGGCCAGCTTTCTTGCCTCCAACTATTGTTTCCAGGGTCAGACTTCACAGTGGGAATGTCCTCAGAGTGCTCTGGCTCGAGCAACCGAGGCCCAGCTTCCTGAGTAAATAACTTCAGCCAACAGTGTGTTTGGGTTCTTTGTTTCTGTGGTGAAGACTTTTCATTTGAAGAAAAGCGTTGCGATTTGATAGCACCGATACGCTTCAAATGTCGTAGAGTGACTGTGGGAAGACGACCAGTCCTAAGATCCAGGCATCTGGTACAGGCTCGTGAAGTTACTTCAGCATGAGTGAGGAAAGGGGCACAGCTAGAGATGAATGTGTCTGCCTATGGCAGATTTTCAGAGTTACGGCCAGGCTCTAATTCCGTGGTAGATCCCTAGAGGGACTACAGTGCATAGAGACTCTGGCGGTGGCTATTCCAGCCATCTACTTAATATTAAAAATCAACCTCATTGTTATAATTCTCAGGTTGCTAATTATTATTAAATAGATGGCCTATAGCCGCTATCACATTGAGCTGTATGTGTATTCCCTCACTGAAGGCTGTCAGTGACTGTGCAGAATTGTCCCTATTGGACAGATGATAAAGCCCAAAGTTTAGAGAGATCCTGGATTGTGTCCAAAGCCACAAGGTAGCGGAGGTCTCAGTGATCTAACTCTCTAGACTTCCCCTCCTGTATTCTACATTCTTCACACAAGTCCGTTCTCGTTATCTGTTAGATACAGATTGGGTCGTGCTAGCTCTAGTCTCCTGTATTCTACATTCTTCACACAATCCCATTCTCATATCTGTTAGATACAGATTGGGTCGTGCTAGCTCTGCTCTCCTGTATTCTACATTCTTCACACGATCCCATTCTCATATCTGTTAGATACAGATTGGGTCGTGCTAGCTCTGCTCTCCTGTATTCTACATTCTTCACACGATCCCATTCTCATATCTGTTAGATACAGATTGGGTCGTGCTAGCCTGTACTTTAAATCTTGCAGTGACTTCTAACAAGTTGTACACAGTCCAAGCGTCTTTCCCCAGCTGCAAACCCGATGTGGTCCAGTCCTTGATGACTGTTCTCTTTGCGCTGTAGTCTTCATTGTCCACACTGCTGCATCTGCCAGGGGCTGGGCAATTCCTATCACGCGACTCTGCTTCCCTTGGATCGCGTGGACGACTCATTTCCATCACTCAGGTTTTTGCGTTGTGTTTTCAGAGGCCAAACACTTACTGAATGTGTGCCTCCTCTGACGTTTCTGTCCTATTTCTTTATTAACGAACGGGGTGTATTCCTTGCTAACACTTAAGTTCCATGAAGGACAAGCCTGTGTCGGATGATTTGCCTCTAAAGAAATGAGGTAAGCTTAAGATTTCTAAGCAGTTCTGTGTAATTTCACAGAACACATACTTGAGTGTGTGATGCCAAGGGCTGCTCATATCCCAGCAACGGAATGTCAGGGCCTTCTTATGTCCTGATAGTGTGGTGACGCAGACTGTTCTTGTCAGCCGGAGTCATGGTGTCTGGGAAGACAGAGCTGCTCGCCATTCTCATTCTGTGCTGTCGGAACGCGCTCATAGTCTCGACTGTCTACGGCTTGTGCTTGGCAGTGTGCAGTCGTGTTCTTATGGACTAATGAGCACTACTGAAAACGTGTAGGGTTTTTTTCAGTCTTGAAAGCCATCATCAAACATGATTTTTTGAAGGCAGGAGGAAGAGGGTAAAGAAGTCATTTTTTTTTCAAAATCACGTATTTTCCTTTTCTCCAAAGTTATTTAGTAAATGATACTTTCTGAACAAAACAGTGCTATTTTTTTTTTTTTTACTCTCCCAACTAGAAATTCTTCATTTAGGGAATTACTTAGTCTTTAAAACTTGTGGAGATTGAAGCTGTAAGGGTACAAGGTTCTAGTTCAGGTTTTTCCTAATCGCTTCATTGCGCCTCCAAATGAAGAGATGATTCTGTAGAGTAGAATGTCATTTCAGTGATCATTCGAAGCCTGTGCGCGAACTCTCCTTTTTCTCAGCGGTCCCCCG
The DNA here is from genome assembly GCF_903992535.2 of Arvicola amphibius. Classification (NCBI taxonomy): domain Eukaryota; kingdom Metazoa; phylum Chordata; class Mammalia; order Rodentia; family Cricetidae; genus Arvicola; species Arvicola amphibius. The sequence continues at coordinate 12,862,731 of NC_052064.1, forward strand.
GTGCCTTCACAGGAAGTCTTTCAGACATTTATTGAATTTGATCATGGAACTTGTTTCCCGCCACCCTCTGCTATGGTTTGTTCAGTTGTCTTACTAACCCGGCGCAGCGCTTCTATTTATTTGAACCCCTGTAATTAAAAGTAGTTTAATGTATCTCAACAAAGATTTTCTGGATCATTTTTTTCCCTCTAACATCTGACTTTATTCTCAAATGCATATGTGTTTGGTGTGTGTATGCAGTTGTACGTGAGTATGGGTGCCGTGTGTATGTGTGGGGAGGTCAGGCAGGCTCGGGTCGTTTCTCAGGAGCCATCCTCCTATCCTCCTTGTCTTTGAGTCAGAGGCCCTCCCTGGGACCTAGAAACCACTGGTTAGATTAGACTAGCTCAACAAATCCCAAGGATTCTTCTCTCTGCACTTCCCCAGTGCTGGTATTACAAGTAGAGTGAGAGAGAAAGTGTGTGTGTGTGTGTGTGTGTGTGTGTGTGTGTGTGTGTGCATGCATGTGCCCATGCATGAGTGTGTGTGTGCCCATGCATGTGTGTGTGCATGTGCCCGTGCATGGTTATGGGTATATGTGTGTGTGTGCGCGCATGTGCCCATGCATGGATGTCTGTGTGTGTGTGTGCATGTGCCCGTGCATAGGTGTGCGTGTGTGCGCACGTGCATGTGCCCATGCATGAGTGTGTGTGCCCATGCATGTGTATGTGCCCATGTGTGTGTGTGCATGTGCCCGTGCATGGGTGTGTGTGTGTGTGTGCATGTGCTCGTGCACGGGTGTCTGTGTGTGTGTGCATGTGCCCATGCATAGGTGTGTGTGGGCGCGCATGTGCCCGTGCATGGGTGTGAGTGTGTGTGTGTGCATGTGCCTGTGCATGGGTGTGTTTGTGTGTATGCATGTGCCCGTGCATGAGTGTGTGTGTGTGTGTGTGTGTGTGTAGTGACCATGCAGAAAAATGATCTATGATAGCCATACCTTCAGATTTAAGTGAACGTATAAAGTGTGCAGCTAGCAAACCAGAGTACAAGAATAATAGCAACTAGCAGATAGATAGAAGCGACAGATAGCTAGCAATACATCATCAAGTAAAATACTCAAAGCATACAACAGAAATGACTGAAGCAGACTGCTTGAGAGAGCAGATAAAGGTAACAGCAAATCCGAGCTTAAAGTATTGAGTCGAAATCGATGGGAGAAGAAACAGCTGTGCTGGAGTTACCCCCTGTTCCATCCATAAATGAGCTTCTTCTAGAGGACTGGGTTCCCAGCACTCACTCAGCAGTTCACAGCCATCTGTAACTCCAGTTCCAGGGCATCTGATGCCCTCTATGTCTTCCATGGGCATGGCATGCAAGTGGTGCACAGACATACGCTGATATTGATAACCTAAAATGATTTTTTTATCTCCTTTTCATATTTAGATAATTTGTACAAGATTCAGTGAAAAATAAGTGGGTTTTATATTTGGGGTGTTGTTCTACAAATTAGGACATAATGGAATGTGTCCTTATGAAAATCAGGTCTGCCCGGCGAAAGAGCCTGAGAGAATATCTAAGAGGAACTTCTCTTGGTGACCTAGAGTTTTAGAGCTAAAGAAATGGTAGGGAGCGTCTATCCATCCCCTTCGTTTTACAGATGAGAAGCCACATACACAGTAAATTTGCAGGAAAGTAGAATTGGAGTAGGTCATGTTAAATAAGAAAAAGACAGGTCTGTTTTATTCCATGTATAGAGTATGTTAGAAGATGAGAGAGAAACGTCTGGACCCAGGAAGGGTTGAGGAGAGGGTGGAAAAGTAGATGGGCATGATATGTGAATATATGGAAAAATACCAGAGAATCCTGTCCGTCTGTACAATATTTGTTGATGACAAACAGCATTTACTGTCTTTGGCCTAGTGATTTAACTTTCAAAACTTTTTCCTAAGTAAATTAATTCATACCCGTAAATCCTCGCATTCAAAGATGTCTATGGGGATAAGAATTCAAAGTGTTGCTGGGGCCGAAAACAGGTGCATTGTTACGGTTGTCTGTGGTACCGCACTGCATGTATTCAGTAGCCTTGGAATGCTCTTTACCAAAGACAGTATAGTTTCGGAATCCGCTTTATCATTAGCGATGTGTAAACTTGGGGGAAGAGCCCTGCTTACGTGAAGGTCTAAGATGCTGATGTGGAACTGTTTATTTTGTAGCATATTCCAGATAGGTCTTAAAGCACTGGCACTTATAGATAAATATCACATTTTTAAAAAATATGCAAAACAAAACAAAAAATGTGTAAAGCCAGGTGTCACAGTGCATGGCAGTATTAACCGCACCCAGACGGACTGGGAAGTTCTCAAGTTTTAGGTCAGTCTTGCATATTTTGCAAGACCCTGTCTCAAATAAAAGAATAAACAAGGTAAAGCAATTGAAGGTTGAAATGTCCACTGTGTAAGAAAGCACTGTAAAGGACATACAGAATTCTCAAGTACCTCTTTTAAAACCAAGTAAAGACAGTGGCTTTAGGCCGTCTCTCTAAAGAGGGCGGGGCGGGGGGAGGAAGATTAGTGGATGTCCCATACAGACCTGAAGTCCAGTTTGAGAAATTATTTACTATTCTTTTTCAGTAAAGAAGATGCTCATAGAGAATACTACATGCTAAATAAATACATTGTAGCAACTTACTTTTATTAACGATATTTATAGATTTCAAAAGAGATCCTGTTGGGTCTTGTGCCTGTTGTTTTACAGATCGCCACTGAAGCCATAGAGAACTTCCGCACTGTCGTCTCTTTGACTCGGGAGCAGAAGTTTGAAGACATGTATGCTCAGAGCTTGCAGATACCATACAAGTAAGAAGCCCTGAAGAGTGGGCCAGGGCTCTCAGGGACGGGGGTTTTCTAGTGAGGACTTCCGTTTTTCAGGATCGCTTTTGCCAGAAGGTAGAGTGAACAGAAGAAAGTACTAGAAGGAACGCCTGAGACTATCAAGGGAGATGAAGAGACCTGAGTTTAGGTCATCTATGAGGTAGAGCAGTGCAGGCCGGGGAGGACAGAGAAGAGGACCACGGATGTCTCTGGTGTCCAGTCGGGTTGACGACCCTGCTGTTTGCCGTATCTGGAGAGTCGGGGAGGTTCTCTATGGAGGTGTTGTGGGACACTGAGGGGATCTCCCCAGGATACTTTCTGCTCCTTCCTTTCCTGGGGAGACCTTCTCTTCTCCCTGTACCCCAGCAGTACCTATGACAGCTCTAAAAGAAAGGTGACCAGGATACTGGCGAGCCCAGCCTTGGAGTCTCAGCTCCTCCTCTAGGACAAGGCGAGAACTAGACCTTTCTGAAGGTTTCCAGGCACCTTTGTCATGATCATGGCAGGCCCTCTTTTTCTGAGGAAAGTTTTCATTTGAAATCCCAGTAAATTGCCAGGTGGTGGTGGTGCAAGCCTTTAATCCCTGCCCTCAGGAGGCAGAGGAGGGTGGATTTCCGTGAGTTCAAGGCCAGCCTGGTCTACAGGAGCTAGTTCCAGGACAACTAGGACTTACACAGAGAAACCCTGTCAGAAGGAAAGAAGGAAGAGAGGAAGGAAGGAAGGAAGGAAGGAGAAATCCCAGTAAGTGGCAAAGACAAGAAGAAAGATGGTGGTTTTAGCAGGATAGGAAGGTCAAAGGGCTTCCTATCCCCACCCTGTTCCTGCCCTCACCTCACACCCAAGACCCTTGAGACATTCCTGCAATGTTAATGCTTTGTAAAGCTTCCCTGGCTCCAGGCACTTAAGTGCCTTTTGCTTCCCCTAAACATGGTGGCTGCATTGATGCTGTGCACCTCATCTAGATCCCCACAGAGGACACTCCTGCTGCTCTGCCACCCACAGCTGGAGGGTGTTGGGTAGAGGTGTTGATCCCCAAGTGGGAGTGGGGAGGACCATTCATTTGTTAATGTAAAACAGGCTCTTCTCAGGGTTACAGGTCTGGTTATCAACCCACTAAGAGGTAAAAGTCCTACACTAAAGATGGAGACACCATTGCATCTCAGAGATGAGACCGGTTCAGTCAAAGGACGCAAGCCGAATTCTTTAGGAATGGAATCCACTGTATCTGTCCCTCTTGTGTGCCCCTCCCCCAGCCCACAGGAAGTTGCTTGAATGACTGAGAAATGAAGCGGGGTGAATTTGGGTTCTCTTCTTTCCAGAAACTCTTTGAAGAAAGCTCACATCTTTGGGATCGCGTTCTCCTTCACTCAGGCCATGATGTATTTTTCCTATGCTGCGTGTTTCCGGTTTGGTGCCTACTTGGTGGCTCATGAACTGATGACCTTTGAAAATGTTATGCTGTAAGTATTGGGTTCTTAAATAGATAAAAATATTTGATATATTGCTTTGTTCCAAGCTTTTGAGCCAATTAAATTTTTTATGGCTCAGCAGATTTGTAAAAATACTTCTAATTAGTAAAGGCCAGAGGAACCTTGCAAAAAGAGACCATTTAAAAAAGATTCCATGCCATCAAACTTCCATGCCACCCTCTGAATGTGGCTGACAATTGGGGCAGACTGAGAAGCCAATGATAAGGGCACTGGGATTTGTTTCTACTGCATGTACTGGCTTTTTGGGATCCTATTCTATTTGGATGCATACCTTCCTAAGCCCAGATGGAGAGGGGAGGGCCTTGGACTTCCCACAGGGCAAAGTGCCCTGCCCTCTCTTAGGACTGGAGGGGGAAGGGGAAGGGTGAGTGGGGGAGCAGGAGGGAAGTGGGAAGAGGGGAGGAAGTGGAAATTTTGATTGGTATTATTTATAAAGTAATAAAAAGAGATTAGTTAGCCGGGCGGTGGTGGCGCCCACCTTTAATCCCAGCACTCAGGAGGCAGAGGCAGGCGGAACTCTGAGTTCAAGGCCAGCCTGGTCTGCAAGAGCTAGTTCCAGGACAGGCTCTAGAAACCACAGGGAAACCCTGTCTCGAAAAACCAAAAAAAAAAAAAAAAGATTAATTACAAGAGTTGGGGCAATGGGGAAAGGAGCAGAGGAGGAGGACAAATAAGCCCAAAGCACATTCACAAACTCATATATATATACATATGTATGTATATATACATATATATATATATATACACATGTGTGTGTGTGTGTGTGTAAAAATGCCATAAGGAAGTCCATTACTTTGAATTCTAATTTAAATCTGTAATAAAATAAATTTATGTGAATTATGCCAAAAAAAAAAAAGATCCCATGCTAGGTCATGGTGGCCTATGCCTTTAATCCTAGCACTTGGGAGGCAGAGGCAGGCGGATCTTAGTGAGTTCAGGGAAACCTAATCACACCAAATAAAAAAAGTTTGAATAATATATGAGGAAAATTAGCTGTCCATGTGTCTTATTACAGTATATTTTTTAGTATGTCTATAGAGCCAGTGTTATTTTAGGCTTTTCCGGGCTCACTGCTGAGGACATGCTGAGATGCTCATGGAGAAAGGCAGTGATTGGTCACCAACAACGCAGAAGGCCTATTGGCTGATGTTCCAGTACATGATGCTAATGTAAGCTTAGCAATAGATTTAATCCAACACGGTACCTATTAAAACAGAAGATGCAGGTCAGTTTAGGGAAGTGTCAATAGACCTGACATGGCTAAGGTCCTCTCTGGTCTGTGCTGTGATAGCAATGCTACAAATGCACACGTTTCATAGGTTTTGTGAGAACATGATGCCTTTCCAACAGCCAGCCACATTGGCTCAGTGACATGGAATTAAAAACATTTGTTGTGCTGGTCTGAGTTGGGCATAAAAGCTCTCTCATCCAACCTCACTTCTGTGTTAAAGGAAGCTATAGATACTTGGCTTGGGGAACGTCAGGGATGTCCTCTGTGTATGCTTTATCTCGCAGCTACCTATGGTAGCGAGGCGGGGGCGGGGGGAGAGAGAATATAGAGATGAAAATGAACAAGATGGGGAGCGTACAAGACCTCCAGAGTCACAGACCTCCGACTGACAACCCCGACTTCTGCCGTTCTTGTTGACTGAAGGAAGTCTCATGTCAAACCCAGATGGAAAGGGTTGCAATCCACACATCATTTTCAAACAGAAGTATTTGTGAAGGTCAGAGAGGGGGGGGGGGAGTGTGGACTGTTGGAGCCAGCCACACTGCCATGCACTTAAGGAAGAGTGTTTCATTTGAAGCTGTTTTGCTTTACAGTGATTTGATATCATTCTTCCCAGTGAATTGGTTGCTGTTTTCACTCTGCTTCTCTAGAAGTGTCAGTTGTGTTTTGGACTATGTGCTGATTAAAAATGAGAACTATGCATAAAGAGCATCATGAGGTGATGCACTTTGTTCTCTGAGTGCGAGGGTTCCTTGGCGGTGAATGTGATAAAATATCCTGACAAAGGCAACTGAAAGAGATGGAGTTATCCAGGCTCACAGTTTGAGGGGCTACAATCCATCATGACAGAGGCCTGGTAGCAGGAATGTGGACAAGGCCAGCGGGTTGTATTACCTCAGCAGTCAGGGAGACAGAGAATAGACCGGAAGTTAGGACAGGATGTAAAACTTCAAGGCCTGTTCCCAGTAACCCACTGCTCCTGCAAGATTCCAGCCCCTAAAAGTAATACAACCTTCCAAACAGAGCTTCCAGCTGGGGTCCAGGTGTTCAAATCACAACACTGGGTGCCTTCGCATTCCTCCCTAAAATAAAATTTAAAATTATGACAGTGACTTCCTTAGTCATTGTTCTGATATGTACAAACGATATTGACATGAAGCTGTGTAGTCAGACAGGTCAGCACTGCTCTGTTTAACGGTGTTCAGAAAGAAAGTTGTTTTCTGTTTCATTTCTCAATTTTTAAATGAAATCACGAACACATGAAAGGAAGCAAAGCAACCTCATGACGATCTTTTTTAACGAAGAGTGTGAGCGGTGTGCCACAGCTGCCAGATGTTGGTATGTGGCAAGGGACAAAGGTGACATGGCCTCTGAGATCTGGGAGAGTGGAGCGGGTGTTGTCGGGCCTGCCTGGAGAGGAGCATGTGAGTGCATGTCTTCATTCTTGTCTGAAAGCCACAGCTCTTGGTACAGTGTTCTGATCCACTGCAATAAAGGAGGAGTCCTTCGGGGAGCCAGGTGGACTTCTTTCTAAAGGGTTCCCACTGACAGTAAAGTGAGAACCAGAAGTTGGCCACAGGCTGCAGGGAACATCATTCTCTCTTCCTTAGGGTATCAGAGCATGGGAGGAGGCCAGCTCCCAGCTGTGGTCCTTCATCTTCTGTTGCACTCGTGTGATTGTTAGTGGGGCTAAGCAGGCGGTAAGAGGTATCATCTGGGCTGGCTCTGGACGGGACCGCTGTGGTGTCTTCATAGTTGCTCTGTATATTTCTTCTCTCTACAGGACAGTGGTCACTCAGCAGCCCGTTCCTGGGTGTAGAACTGTCAGCTTGCTTCCACGGCAGCCATGACTGTGTGTGCACACACGTTCCTTTTTCTTTGTGTCTCAGGGTATTTTCAGCTGTTGTCTTCGGTGCCATGGCGGCAGGAAGTGCCAGTTCATTCGCTCCTGACTACGCCAAAGCCAAAGTGTCGGCGTCACACATCATCATGATCCTTGAGAAAGTTCCTGAGATTGACAGCTATGGCACCGAAGGCCTGAAGCCGGTGAGTCTGTTCTTTCAGTTACGTGATCTCTAACCTCATGGATAAAGTGGTTGAAGAAAAATTTAATGAAATGTGTACTTTTTAATATATTGATTGTAATACAGGATTTTCTAGCCCATGGGTTTACTTTATTAAATGCTAATGTGTATAAAAACCAGTACACAGAGTGATAAAAATGCTCTCTTCTTTATAGGCAGATTATGGAAGAAAAGCTCTTTGCATTTATGTTACATATTTGGATGGTGTTAATGCCTTGTGGCATTAATACATTGATTTTCTTTTTTTTTAAAGTTGTTTTAAATTCCATTTTTATTTAGCTGTGTTGGTGTGTGGATGTTCACCCACCACAGCACACACGTAGAGATCAAAGGACAACTTTAGGAGTTGGTTCTCTCCTTCCACCACGTGGATCCTGGGGATTAAACTCGGGTTGTCATACTCAGCAGTAAGGTCCCTACCCACTAAACCATCTTGCTGACCAAGGCATTGATTAATTAGAGTCCACTTATTCAGTTCTATCATTTTGAAATGAAGGCTAACCACCATAGAATTTCACTGCAGTTGTCTAACTGGTTGATTGGAGTCTCTTTGCTCTCCATGGGTAGAGTCCGTGAGCATGTAGGCTAGAACTCTCACTGTTAAGAGTCCTAAGCCCTTGAGTGCTTACGTCACAGGGGACGGGCCTAGCAGGCCCCACGCTCTGAGAGCTGGGGTGCCTATTGCTGGAGACTAGGAATACTAGATGCTCATGTTAGGTGTTTATTGCTCTAGCTTTAATCACCAACTGTCGCAGTATTTGAAACTATTCTAAGTCTCACTGCTGGGCAGAGCAGCATGTACTGCAGCTGCTGGGCAGGACTGCAGCATGAAAACCCTTGGCTCCTGCAGCAGTTAGCGTTACAGGTCTGGAGCCCATGGTGCAGGACTTTGGTCCTCAAAGCGTTGCAGTTCTTCTAACAGTGGAAGCCTAGAGTTTCTCACCTGTGGTCCTATCCTCTCTCCCTGCACTTCCCAACCATGTCGTCCTCTAGAACTCTTCCGTGATACGGCAGCCATTGCTCCGCTGCTGCTGCTCCGGTCTCTTCTCTGTGTTGTCAGCCCAGTCCGCTCTGCTGATGAGAAAGAGCAAAAGTCACAAGCAAAGACCTGTCTATCAAGACTCTGATGACACTAATTACAGACCTTCTGCTGGGCCACTCGTACCAATACTGGTACCACTAGTACTCCCCTGCTGTCCTGGTTGAACAGGCTTGCTGGCGATCCTTGTGACTTCTGCAGCAAGTTGTCTGAAGCAGTTATTGCTGGAAATAGTGCTCTCCCCACCTGCCCCCCACTGAAACTGTGCTTTTGCAGCAAGCAGCTGTAATTGCAATAATTCTTTCTTCAGACATTCATGTGTGCAATGCATCCAAAATGGCATTGAAGACAGTCCAAGCAGTTGTCAAAGGGGCTGCTAAGCTGATGGTCTTTTGCTCGAGGAAGCCAGATAGAGAAGGGCCTGTCAAATTGCCTATTTTTGGACTCTTTTAAGTCATTCATGGGAAGGATTGAAAAGATGCATACAGTAAAGACTTAGTACTCAGCACAGATAACAGTGTTAAATAGTATTTAACAGTACTTGAAGACCACCCTAGTGCTCAGGGCAAGGTGGGTCCTTTTGATCCGTTTCACCTGGCAGCTGGACAGAGCTAGGGTCGGCTATACTCTGTTTTCATATTGCTGTAATCAAATTGACTACTGCTGTTATCATCCTAGAATTGGTTAGAAGGAAATGTGAAATTTAATGACGTCATGTTCAACTATCCCACCCGACCCGACATCCCAGTGCTCCAGGGGCTGAGCCTGGAGGTGAAGAAGGGCCAGACGCTGGCCCTGGTAGGCAGCAGCGGCTGCGGGAAGAGCACAGTGGTCCAGCTGCTCGAGCGGTTCTACGACCCCAGGGCCGGGACAGTGGTGAGCACACTTTTGTGTTAAGATCATCTTAGGTTTCATCATGCAAATGCCTGGATATTATTAACTCTTGGTTATAAGCCATGTTTTGTTTTTCTCTCCTATCTTTAAATAATAACCCCGCTGAGAAACATCCTCTAGCTAAAGCTGGGTGTGTAAGCTGTACAGTCAGCCCTAGACACCTTCTCCATCAACAGGGCTCCTCCGTTTTCCCTGGCAAGCAGCCTGCTTACTGCTCATCCCCCTTGCCAGAGGCAAACATCAAACATTAAAGTAGCTTTTGAAAGAGAAAAGGGGTCTAGGAGTGACAGGGAGATGAAGGCCAATTACTGTGTTTCCAGAAGGGAAAGATGTCAGGGAGGACGAGGGGGAGTTTGTAGCAGGCTTTGTCTTTGGGCTGCCAGCCAGCTCCCAAATAAAGACATGGAGACTTATTATTAGTTATGAATGTTCGACCTTATCTTATGCTTGTCCCACTAGCTTTTTTTTTTTTTTAACTTAATTTAACCTGTTTTCTTACCATCTACATTTTACCTTAGGGCTTTTTATCTTTCTTTCATTCCGCATGTCCTCCATTTCCTCTTTCTTCTGTGCGTGGCTGGCTGATGGCTGCCTGACTGGCTGACCCTGGGTCTGTCCCCCTTGGTCTGTCTTCACACTCCTGCTTCTTCTCTCTGCACACCAGACTCGCCTATCCCTCTTCTGCCTAGCTATTGGCCATTTAGCTTTTTTATTAGACCAGTCAGGTGCCTTAGTCAGGCAAGGTTAAAGAGCAGCACATCTTTACATAATTAAACAAACTGCAGCAGAAGCAAATGTAACACATCTTTACATCATTAAGCAAATGCAGCATAAACACATAGAACACATCTTTGCCTCCTTAAAGTAATCTTCCACAAGACGAGTTTGGGTGAGATGAGGACGGGGAAGAGTGGGGACATGAAGTGGCAATTTAATGGCCTGTCTTCCACTCCGTACCCTCAGTAAATAGGTAGTGGGAAGAACAATTTAGCTTGCCTGAAGGATGGTTGGGAGGAAACATGGAGATTTAGGGGAGTGTGGACTCTGAATCAGTCAACATTGGAAGAGGTAAGAAAAGAGCAGGGTGGGAGGCCCTTGAGGGAGCGAGCTCGAAAGGAGAAATCTGCAGGGCGTGGGGATGGCTCAGCAGTCACGAGCACTCACTGCTCCTGCACGGAACCCGGGTTCGTTTCTAAGCACCCACAGGGTGGCTCACAACTGCCCGTGACTCCACTTCTAGGGGACATGACTTCTTCTGGCCCGTTTGGAGGGCCATTCTTTGCTTATTACTGCGTGAGTCAACAGCCAAATTTAAATCATGAGAAATGGGGTATTTCCCCAATGTGCACACTTCTGTATCCTTGAACAAGTCTTAAAAACCCAAAGTAATACAAGCAAAACTCCTCTCATCTCATGGCAACAACCCCATAGTCTTAGAGTATAATAAAGTATAAAATAACCCCATGGTTTTATTAAATCTGAGTCCTACTGATTGTGACCAACGTGAATCTGTGTTCCCAGTTTCTCGACGGCAAAGAAGCAAAGCACCTGAACGTCCAGTGGCTCCGAGCCCACCTAGGCATTGTGTCCCAGGAGCCCATCCTGTTTGACTGCAGCATCGCCGAGAACATCGCCTATGGAGACAACAGCCGGGTCGTGTCCCAGGATGAGATCGAGAGGGCGGCCAAGGAGGCCAACATCCACCAGTTCATCGAGTCGCTGCCTGACGTATGTCTCTCTCCAAATTAAAATTATTAAAGGAAATTTAGCAGCCAAAACATACTCCGATCTATACAGAGATCTGGCTACAGTTTCCCTCGCTGGTCAGACATTACGTTCACTTGATTGAACGTATGAGTCCTTGTGAGGAAGGAAGCAAGTGTCACCCCCACACAGGAACTGTCCAGGAGGAGAAGGCCTGTTCCAGACCCATGGCTTAGGGGCAAGGGGCACCACTCCTCCAGGGGCAGAGTCCCAGTCATCCAAGTCTGAGTGAAGGACTCGGCGGCCATGTCTGTATCTTCTGATTCTGCCAAAAAACAAAACAAAACAAAACAAAACAAAAAGCAGCCATTGCTGTCTCTCCCCATTCTCCATTTCTTTCCTGTCCTTCACTGTGCAGCTCCTCTGCAGGCTTCAAGCCCCACTCTGGAGTTAGGCCAGGCAGGCAACTGGACCATGCCAGAAAGACAGCTCTGTAGCTAGGGCTGAGTCATTGGGAAGACTGCGGTACTGCCTGATTTCTTACCATTGTGAGTTTCATAGGCCCCAGGCTACACTTATGCAGTTGATTATTTAAATGTTCCCTGGGCTGTTGTCCTGTGTGACTATTTCTCCCTTCTTCAAGTAAGTTAGATAAATTGGCAACACTGGCACTATCTTAAGCCCTTTTAGGTATTTTAGTTTTCTTGTTTTTATTTTTTGTGTATGGGTGTTTGGCCTGCATGTTTACCTGTTCACTACATTGAGACTTGGTTGTCCTCAAAGGCCAGAGGAGGACAGCAGATATGTGGGCCCGGAGTTACTGACAGTTGTGAGCTGTCATGTGTGTGCTGGATATTGACTGGAAGAACAGCTATACTTTTAACCCCCAAGCCATCTCTGCAGCTCCAGGTTTACCCAAATAATATACCTCCTCCTATTATCACTAGTTAAGTTAATTATTACAGGAAATACCCTCTGTAAAATAAGGTGGAATAGTCTCAAGCCATCCAGGAAGGAGAAGGCCTCATGCGCAAGAGCAGATGGCCCTAACTCTTGCGGAGTTATGTCTCTTCGTGTGGCTCCTCCACAGATAGCTGGGCCTGCTGAACACATGACGCGGAAGGAGATCTGTCCCCTTCCCCTCCGCGAGGTAGTCCAGCCATGGTGGTTGACTCTTGAGACTGAAATACTCAAAGTACAAGCCTACAGAGCCCGTTACTAACGAGGTTCACTGCCTGTCAAAGCTTGAGTCTTCCCCTTAGGAGCTGCTATAAATGCAGAATTTTCAGTCCCTCTATTAGCTCTTCTGAATGGAAAAACAAAAGGATAAAAGCCTGTCAGTCAGGCCCAGCCATTTGTTATTTAGAGCCCGGGTGACAGTGACACAGAATAGAAGACACAGCAAGGACCAGCTTTCCGGACTCCTGTTAGAACACTTGGTCATTGAATCCCATTCTCTGAGCATCTCCTCCTGAGTGGTTAGTCCTGGCCTTGCCCTGCCACAGTGTGTATCCTCAATCCTACAGAGGAAACAGCACCACCCTCTCTGCTCCCCAAGGATCACTACTGAGTCAATATAGTCTGGTAGCCCTTCACTCACCCGGGCCAGGACACATCAAAGCATCTGGATTCTGGGGTAGTCATAGCTCAAGGGTGAAGCCTATTCCAAACATCATTCCGTCCTCACCAGAGTTCTTCTCCACAAATGCTGAGCTTGTTCTGCCCACCATAGAACTGGAGTTGCCAAACGAAGAGGCAGCCTTGTGTTGAGCATGAATTTTATAGTTAAGTTCACAAGAGTCAGTGCTATGCGCGGGACTGATCCTAGCCTGCCAAAGGCTACAAAAAAAAAAAAAAAAAAAATAAGGCTGTGTGTTTTCTGCTTCTACATGGTGTCACGTCCTCTCCTGCTTTCTGATATTACAGTCTTTTAGCCCATGTCTTTGTCATTGTACATAATAATTCGTGACAGTTCTCTGCTGTTGAGATTGATAGGGGAAGAGTTTTGGAAGACTCTAGAATCAGATAAAGAAGGATCTGTTTTAAACTTAATGGAATTCCACATCAGATGAAAATCATTTAACTGCTGGGGGTAATTTAGTAGAAACACCAAAAGGCTGATATTCTAAAGATTTCTTCACTCAGTTAAAGTCATGCAGAGGGTGTCACCTGCTGGTGACAAAAACGTTTCTCGAGTTGTGAGCAGCTGTTCAAATCATTTCCTTTCTCCTGTCAATCTTTATTACAAGCACAATGAAGCAGGGAGATGGGACAGTTGGGATTGCCGATTTCTTTCACGGAGAAAGCTGGGCGTATAATTTGGGGATCCAATTTTCTGTTTTCAAAAGGAGAGATTAAACCTACCAATTAGAGCTGTTTTCTGCGTTGTTTAACTGTTTAGCTGTGAACCTATTTTTAGCCCCCGAATCTAAATTTATCTAATTTCTCTATTTACTGTGTCTCCTTCATCGTCAGCTCTGTTTCCATTCGCAGAAATACAGCACCAGAGTAGGAGACAAAGGGACTCAGCTGTCGGGTGGGCAGAAGCAGCGCATCGCCATAGCGCGCGCCCTCGTCAGACAGCCTCGCATTTTGCTTCTGGATGAAGCGACGTCGGCTCTGGATACGGAGAGCGAAAAGGTAAGGATTTGAGTGGAGTCTTTCTCTGCCACAGTAGAGAACGCTGGGACGCATAGCTGACTGTTGCCTGTGTGGGCTCCCCGTGGAGTGAAAATCTGTCTGCAGCTGGGATTTAGGAGCCCTGCCGGAAGTGATAAAAGGAAGAGTAGTCTTGGACCCTCTGTGTTCTGTGAAGTCTGCCTGCAAGCTGCATGCTGGCAGCAGTCTCTTCCTGCAGCCTGCGTCTCTGCAGCAGCCTGTGAGGAGCTGCAGGGAGACAGGGCCTAGGTCTGGCCCTGCCCCGAGACACAGCAGCTGGTGCCTTCCAGCTTGAGAAAGGTGAAGAGTCCACTGTCTGAAAGGCAGATGCTCAGAGGAGGTTTCTTCTGCTGGATGGCTTTGCTGTGTGCTCCAGCTTCCTGATGCTCTGTGGAGCTGGCAGGAGGCCAGCTTGAGGGCTGTTGTGTGGCAAGGGCAGAGAGTGTTTGTAAATGGTTGGATGGACTCTGTTGACTGCCCTTACCTTATGTCAGACATAGCCTGTCTCAGAACTCATCCAAACTGGGGTTAATTTTTTTCTCATGTGTTAGATCCCTCAGTATCTAAACTTTGTTATAGTTCACTTATACCCATCATCCCATCAGTTTCCTTTCTTTTTTAATTTATTTTTATTGATTTTATTGAGCTATACATTTTTTTCTTCTTTCCTCCCTGCCTCTCCCCTCCCCTTCAACCTTCTCCCATAGTCTCCGTGCTCCCAATTTACTCAGATCTTGTCTTTTTCTACTACCCATGTAGATTACATCTATGTATGTCTCTCTTAGGTCCTCATTGTTGTCTAGGTTCTCTGGCATTGTGATTTGTAGGATGGTTTTCTTTGCTTTTATGTTTAAAAAACACCTATGACTAAGTACATGTGATAATTGTCTTTCTGGATCTAGGTTACCTCACTCAAAATCATGTTTTCTAGCTCCATCCATTTGCCTGTAAATTTCAAGATGCCATTTTTTTTCTGCTGTGTAGTACTCCATTGTGTAAATGTACCACATTTTCCTTATCCATTCTTCAGTCAAGGGGCATTTAGGTTGTTTCCAGGCTCTGGCTATGACAAACAGTGCCACTATGAACATAGCTGAGGACATGTCCTTGTGGTACAATTGAGCATCCTTTGAATATATACCCCAAAGTGTATTTTGCTGGGTCTTGAAGAAGGTTGTTTCCTAGTTTTCTGAGAAATCACCATACTGATATCCAAAGAGGTTGTACCAGCTTGCATTCCCACCAGCAATGCTGGAGTGTTCCCTTTACCCCACAACCTCTCCAGCATAAGTTATCATCAGTGTTTTTGATCTTGGCCATTCTTACAGGTGTAAGATGGGATCTCAGAGTTGTTTTGATTTTCATTTCTCTGATGACTAATGATGTTGAGCATTTCCTTAAGTGTCTTTCAGCCATTTTAGATTCCTCAGTTGAGAGATCTCTGTTTAGATCTGTACTCCATTTTTTTGTTGGGTTATTTGTTCTTTTGCTGACCAATTTCTTGAGTTCTTTGTATATTTTGGGGATCAGACCTCTATCTAATGTGGGGTTGGTGAAGATCTTTTCCCATTCTGTAGGCTGTCGTTTTGTCTTGTTGACTGTGTCCTTTGCTTTACAGAAGCTTTTCAGATTCAGGGGGGTCCCATTTATTAATTGTTTCTTTCAGTGACTGTGTTACTGGGGTTATATTTAGGAAGTAGTCTTTTGTGCCAATGCATCAAGTGTACTTCCAAGCTGGCTTTATGTTGAAGTCTTTGATCCATTTGGACTTGAGTTTTGTGCATGGATAGATATGGATCTATTTTCATTCTCCTACATGTTGATATCCAGTTATGCCAGCACCATTTGTTAAATATGCTGTCTTTTTTCCATTTTTTATTTTTCTTCTTTGTCAAAAGTCAGGTGTTCATAGGTGTGTGGATTAATATCCAGGTCTTTGATTCAGTACCATTGGTCCTCCTGTCTATTTTTATGCCAATACCAGGCTGTTTTCAGTACTGTAGCTCTGTAGTAGAGCTTGAAGTCAGGGATTGTGATGCCTCTAGATGTTCTTTTATTGTACATGATTTTTTGGGCTATCTTTGGTTTTTTGCTTCTCTGTTTGAAGCTGAGTACTATTCTTTCAAGGTCAGTAAAGAATTTTGCTAGGATTCTGGTGGGCATTGAATTGAATCTGTAGATTGCTTTTAGTAAGATTGACATTTTTATTATGATAATTCTACCTACATAAGAGCATGGGAGATCTTTCCACTTTCTGGTGTCTTCAATGTCTTTTTTCAAAGATTTAAAGTTCTTGTCATACAAGTCTTCCAGTTGTTTGGTTAGGGTTACTTTGAGATAGTTTATGTTACTTGTGGTTATTGCAAAGGGTGATGTTTCTCTGATTTCTTTCTCAGCCCATTTATCATCTGTGTAGAGGAGAGCTACTGATTTTCAAACTAAAATCAATCAAAAGAGACAAAGAAGGCCATTTCATATTAGTCACAGGAAATCAAGAGAAAATCTCAATACAGAACACCTATGCCCCAAATACAAGGGCACTCTCATATGTAAAAGAAACACTTCTAAATCTTAAATCATACATTAAACCCCATACACTAATAGTAGGAGACTTAAACATTTCCACACCAGTTTCTTTCTTAGGTTTCTTAAGTCCATTTGATTGGAAAATTTTTTTGCAACTCTTTACTCTGAGGTGATGTCTGTCTTTGAGGTTGAGGTGTGTTTATTGAATGCAGCAGAAGGATGCATTCTGTTTTCGTATCCAATCTGTTAGCCTGTGTTTTTTTATAGGTGAGTTGAGTCCATTTATATTAAGGGATATTAATGACCAGTGATAGGTAGTTCTTGATATTTTAGTTTTCATTGTTGGTGATGTTATTGTGTGTTTTTCCATTCTTTGCTGTGAGATCATATATTATCTGTGGTTTTGTGCATGTAACCAACTTCCTTGGGTTGGAGTTTTCCTTCTAGTACTTTCTTTAGTGCTGGGTTTTTGGCTAGGTATTGGTGAAATATTGTTTTGTCATGGAATATCTTCTTTTTTCCTTCTATGGTGATTGAGAGTTTTGCTGGGTATAATAGTCTGGACTGGCATCCATGGTCTCTTTATGTTTACATAACATTTGATCAGGACCGTCTGCTTTAATTGTCTCCACTGAGAAGTCAGGTGTAATTCTGTTAGGTCTGCCTTTATATATTACTTGCTCTTTTTCCTTTGCAGCTCTTAATATTCTTTGTCTGTATGTCTGTATGTTTAGTGTTTTGATTATTATGTGGAGATATATATATATATATATATATATATATATATATATATATATATCCAGACTGTTTGATGTTCTGTAAGCTTCTTGTATCTTTCTTTATGTTGGCAAAGTTTTCTTCTATGATTTTGTTAAATATATTTCCTGTGCTTTTGAGTTGAACTTCTCCTTCTTCTATACCTATTATTCTTAGGTTTGGCCTTTTCATGGTGTCCCCTGTTTCCTGGATTTTTGGGTCAAGCTTTTGTTAGATTTAATGTTTTCTTTGACTAACAAGTCTATTTCCTCTATTGTATCTTCAGTGCTTGGGATTCTCTCTTCCATCTCTTGTATTCTGCTGTTTATGCTTACATTTGTGGTTCCTGATCGTTTTCTCATAATTTCCGTTTCTATAATTCCCTCAGCTTGTATTTTCTTTATTGCCTCTATTTCAGTTTTCAAGTCTTGAATAGTTTTTTTTCTTATGTTTAATTGCTTTTTCTTAGTTTTCTTTAAGGGATTTGCTGATGTCTTCCAATTTTTTGTTTATCTTTTCCTCCATTTCTTTGAAGGAGTTTTTCATTTCCTCCTTAAGGGCCTCAAATAAGTTATTTTCTTCTGCTTCATCTATATTTGTTTGTTCAAGTCTTGCTGTTGTAGGGTAACTAGATTTTACTGGTTTTGTGTTGCTCTTTGTGGTGTCGCATGTTGGTTACCCATCTTTTCCTCTAATTGGTGTAGCTGGGGCTGCCTGTGACTCTGGTGATCAGTCTTCCGGGTTCCAGTTGATCCAAGGCT
Organism: Arvicola amphibius; assembly: GCF_903992535.2. Lineage (NCBI taxonomy): Eukaryota > Metazoa > Chordata > Mammalia > Rodentia > Cricetidae > Arvicola > Arvicola amphibius. The sequence goes on from NC_052064.1 coordinate 12,880,723, forward strand.
CACATGGTTGCTGCTCATGGTGCAGTCTTTGGCACAGTTTCGCTCACCCGATTGGTCACTCCGTGTTCCTGGAGGTTGCTCAGTGTTCCTGGGGTTTGCTCTGCTCTCGTGGAGTTTGCTGTCTCAGGCCTGCTCTGGGCTAGGTTGCCTGTTTTCATAAATGTCCCTGGTTGGATTCAGTCCTACCCTGGCTAGGGGTTGGTCCCACAAAGGACTCTGGCCCCATCTACTCCCTTGGAGGTCCCAGACTTGGGTGCTTCTGGACCTGCAGAGGTCCTGGCTCAGGCATACTCCCTCAGAGGTCCTAAATTCAGCCTGGACCCATAGAGAGGTCTTTGGTTCCCGCCTACTCCCTCAGAGGTCCCTGACCAATGCCCAGACCCGCAGAGGTTCTGGCTTAGGTCTACTCCCTCAGAGTTCTCTGGTTTCTGCCTACTCCCTTGGAGGTCCCAGACTCACGCCTGGACCTGCAGAGGTCTCTGGCTCCAGCCCACTCCCTCTCTGGCTCCAGCCCACTCCCTCAGAGGTTGTCTCCTGTACCGGCTCCTGTGTAGTTCGCAGTCTCAGGTGTGCTCCAGCCTAGGTCACAGGCTCAGTCCTGTTTCTGTAAATGTCCCTGGTCTGAATCTGCTCCCACTTACACAGAGTTGGTCACTGGCTCAGTCCTGCTCCTGTGGAGTGCACCATCCCAGACCTGTTCCGGCCCAGGACGCTGGCTCAATCTGGCTTCTGTGGAGTTCGCCATTCCAAGCCTGCTTTGGCCCAGGTCACTGGCTCAGTGCTGCTTCTATGGATTTTGCTGCCTCAGGCCTGCTCGGGCTTAGGTTGCTGGCTCAGTCATGTTTCTGTAAATGTCCCTGGTCTGGATTCACTCCCACTCATGTGGAAGTCGCTGTCTCAGGCCTGTTCCTAGGTCGCTGGCTCAGTCCCCTTTCTTCTTTTACACGAAAAAATATATATTATAGGGGCTGGAGAGATAGTTCAGAGGTTAAGAGCAGTGTCTGCTCTTCCAGAGGTTCTGAGTTCAAGACCTAGCAACCACATGGTGGCTCACAACCAACTATGAGATCTGGTGCCCTCTTCTGACCTGCAGGTGTACATGCAGACAGAACACTGTATACATAATAAATAAAATATATATAAATAAAAATATAATATATAAATAAAAATAATATATAAATAATATATAATAATAAATATAATAATAAATATATAATAATAAATAAAATAATAATATATAAAATATATGTTATATAAATATAATATATAATATATATGTGTATTATATATTATACATGTAAAAGCTATAGTTGTTGCACCTAGATCCCCACATGAGAGAAAACATGCATCGTTTTGTCTTTCTTACACCTATTGCCTGCTTTTATTTTCCTCTTCTCCCCTTGGCCCTTTCCAACCTCTGTATAACCTCCCTTCTACTTTTATATCATATACACATTTAAATATAAAATCTGTATTTAAAAACGAATCATGGCATTGGTTTTCTGATTATGGTGTATTTCTTTTAGCATGATATCTCCAATTCCATTTCCTTCAGATGACACAACTTAATTCTCCCAAGTGGCCAACTATAACTCCACTGTGTATATGTGCCACATTTTCTTTAGTCATTCATCTGCTCATGTGCACCTATCCTGGGTCCATATGGTGGCTATTAGAAATAGTACCGGGTTACAGATATGCATGTATCTCTGGTATTGTGACTTGGAGCCTTTGGGTACATAATCAGGCACAGGTATAGCTGATTATATGTTTCTCTTATTGTTCTGAGGGTCTTCTGCACTGATTTATTTCCCTAGTCCATTTCCCAGTGCTCATTCCCACCAGTAGAGCTCCAGGATCTTACTCTTTTTTTTTTTTTTTTTTTTTTTTTTTTTTTTTTTTTTTTTTTTTTTTTGGTCCTACCAGCCTATGTTGTCCCTGGTTTTCTTAGTGTCAGTTTCTGACTTCCATGTGATAGGATCAGCATCAGTTTTAGTATGCTTTTTCTGAGAACACAATTAAAGAAGGGCATGGTAGAGAAATCCTGGGGCTGGTTATGGAGGGGACGATAGGAAGAGGGCGGCTTTTATCCTAACTCTCTTGTGTGACTGGTCCACAGGTGGTCCAGGAAGCCCTGGACAAAGCCAGGGAAGGCCGCACCTGCATCGTGATCGCTCACCGCCTGTCCACCATCCAGAATGCGGACTTGATCGTGGTGATTCAGAACGGCAAGGTCAAGGAGCAGGGCACCCACCAGCAGCTGCTGGCACAGAAAGGCATCTATTTCTCAATGGTCCAGACCGGAGCAAAGCGCTCGTGAGCTGTGACTGTTTGAAATATGAAATATTTTTAATATTGGTGTTTAAATATGGCACCTAACGAAAGTTAAAAAGGTGAATGATGTTAACGGTAATTTCATTGAGTCTTTGGAAGCTTTGTAATTAAATGAACTGAAATTGAAAAAAATGTCATTGAATGGGGGCAGTTTTTTAAATTGCGTTACGTGATCCATAAGAGAGCTTAAAGATTATTTAAATAAAATTCGTTATGATTTAATTTTTAATTTTAACCCTAATTTGTTTATTGATTATAAAAGTTGTAAAAAGTACTGAAATATTCCATATAGTGCCTATAAAAACTAATTTTTCATATTATTGGAGACATCTTGTCTATCATGTGTATAAATAAATTTATGTATTTTTCCAAATGGGGTGCTGTAAATGATTTCAGCTTTCTAAAAAATGGATTTTAAGAACCTGTCTATTTTTTGTGAGATGGTTACACAACTTAAGTAATTTCCATTCGGGGTATCTTTCACATGGAAACTCACAAAGCCACCTGTTTAGATGCCTCCTGGACTTGGTCGGCTGGTGTTTATATTGCCGTTCCTGGTGGATCTTAAACCCAGCACCCAGACCAACCTGCAAGTATGGAAAGCAGAGGCAGAGCTATGAAGTAGGAGCCTTTCAAAAGTAACATAACTTTATTTTATTGCTTTAATAAGGAGCTCTTCAATGATTATTATAATTCTGTAAGTTTAATTACTCCTTGATAACAGTTTCCTCTCTTCCAAAGCTGACCTTCTTGATGGGAGATGTTTACAATGTGCCACGATTGTCAATCCGCCAAGATGCAAACATGAGAAAACAAGAAAATATCACAAAAAGCTTAACCTAACACAGGGTAAATGCAAGTGAGAATCACCACCTCTAGGGCTGTGTTTATCACAGACAATTGATATCTTTAACATATAAACTGCTCATAAAAAGAAAAAGATCTATGGGCAAATGATATGATCAAGTCATTCCCAATGAGAAATGTATGACAAAAAACATACAATTTTAGTAATAAAGAGTACAAGTTAAAGTAGCTGACTTGCTTAGTAACTTCCTGATAAATACTAGGTATCCTTTCTTTCTTTCTTGACATTTTATGGGTAAATGTTTTTATTTTTCTCTAATATTTTTTTAATTTATTTTTTTTAAAAAACTGTCTTTTCTCATTTTACATGTCAAATCCATTTCCTACTCTCTCCCCTCCTCCTGCTCTCTCCACCGTCCCTCCAGCCCCATCCCACCCCCATCCACTCCTCAGAGAGGGTAAGGTTTCTCATGGGGAGTCAGCAAAGTCTAGCACATTTTTGCTTTGAGGCAGGACCAATCCCCCTGCCCCATATCTAGGTTAAGCAAGGTATCCCTCCAGAGAAAATGGTTTCCAAAAAGCCAGAACAAACAGTAGGGATAAATCCTGGTTTCACTGCCAGTGGCCCCACAGTCTGTCTCAGCCAAACTGTCACCCCCATTCAGAGAGCCTAGTTTAGTCCTATGCTGATTCCTTTCAGTTCTGGGTTGGAAGGCTTCCATTAGCTCAGGTAAGCTGTTTCAGTGGGCATCACAATCATGGTCTTGATTTCTTTGCTCATGTTCTCACTCCTCCCTCTCTTTGGCTGGACTTTGGGAGCTCAAGCCAATGGTTCTCTGTGGTTCTCTGCATGTGCTTTCATCAATTGCTGAATGAAGATTCTATGCTGACATTTAAGATAGTATCAATCTGAATATGGGGCAAGGTCAGTTCAGGCACCCTCTCCACTGTTGCATAGGGTCTTAGCTGAGGTCATCCTTGTGGATTCTTGGGAATTTCTCTAGTCCTAGGTTTCTTGCTAGCCCCATAATGGCTCCCTCAATCAAGATATCTCTTCCCTTGTTTTCTGTCTCTGTCCTTCACCCATCTCGACCATTCTGTTCTCTCTAGTTCTCCTCCCTACTCCCCGTCTCTTGCCCTTCCACCCTCCTTTCTCCCCCACCCCCATACTCCCAATTTTGTCATGAGCTTTTGTCTACTTCCCCTTCCCCTTCTCAGGGGCATCTATGTATGTTTCTCATAGGCCTCTCCTTGTTACTTAGCTTCTCTGGGGTTGTAGACTATAGGCTCCATATCCTTTGCTTACAGCTAGTATTCATCTATGAGTGGGTACATACCATGCTCATCTTTCTGAATCTGGGTTACCTCACTTGGTATAGTTTCTTCTAGTTCCATCTTGTTTGCATGAAAATTTCAAGATGTCATTGCTTTTTACTGCTAAGTAGTACTCCATTGTGTAAATGTACCATGTTTTCTTTATCCATTCTTTGGTTGATGGGTATCTAAGTTGTTTCCAGGTTCTGCTATTACAAATAATGGTGCTATAAACATAGTTGAACAAATGTCCTTGTAATATGGTTGAGCCTCCTTTGGGTATATGCCCAAGAGTGGTATTGCTGTTCTTGCAGTAGATTGATTCCCAATTTTCTGAGATTCCACCATACTGATTTTCAGAGTACAAGTTTGCATTCCCACCAGCAATGGAGGAGTATTCCCCTTACTCTGCATCCTCTCCAGCATAAGCTATTATTGGTGTTTTTGAGCTTCAAATGTTGCTCCAAGAAAAGCAAACATCCCTACAAACTCTCAAGCATGATGGCAGTGAGATGACACTTGGTAAACTTTAAAGTTCATTGTAAGGGGCTCTGAAAATATCCTATGAATTATCCCTTTAAGAAACACTGAAGAGCGACTCAGAAATGTCTGCCATTTCCTTAAAATAATTATTAAGTTTATTTTGGGTGGGTAGTGTATGCCACAGCACACAGGTAGAGAAGACAGGAAAATGTCTACAAGTCACACATTTACTTTCTTTCCACCTTGTGGGTCTTGACGACTGAATTCACGTTATCAGACTGAATTCAGGCTATCAAGTTTGGTGGGGTCTTTACTTTCTAAGCTGTCTCACTGGCCTATACGTACCATTTCTGAAGTCAAACTTAATTTTAGTATAGATACCTAAGTTTTAGTATTTTTTAAGCCAAGCTTGGTCCTGTATGAATCCAAGCCCCGAGGAGACTAAGGCAGGAAGTCTGTGAGTTCAGACCAGCCTAGACTCTGTCTCAGAGTGAAAGGAGCTGGGTGTATTAGCACATGCTTTTAATACCAGTAGAGCTGAACAGATCTCTGACTTCTAAGACAGCATGGATTACAAAGAAAGTTCAAAGACAGCTAGGGATGCACAGACAAGCCCTGTCTTCAGGGGAAAGAGGAAGAAAGAAAGGTTGACAAAGGTAGTGGGAGAAAGAAAAAGGGTCTTAGGAGATACTTTAGTCACTAAAGTGGCTAACATGCAAGCAGAAGACCAGAGTTCAATCCCCAGCACTCCACAGGAAGCTGGGCATGGTGGCACATGCATATAATACCAGTACTGGGAGACACAGCATTTGCTGACATTTGCTGCTCAACTAATCTAACCAAATCAGTGAGCCCTGTGTCTCAGTGAGAGACCCCATCTCAAAACAAACTAGACAGCTCCTAAGGAATAACATTTAAGGTTGATGTCTGTCTTCTATTTGTGTGTGCGTTTACACATGCACACACATACATATCCATATACTCACATATTCACCAGCAAATGCATGAACATGTAAGGACATCAGCACATACCACAAAAAAGCAAAAGAAAAAAAGAGGAAGCAAGAGAGAAGAGAAGAAAGGGAGAGAGGAAGAGGGGTCTTTCTTAACTGGCGTTTGTGTGGTTCCTATGAATCCTGATTTGCATTCAGTGTCTTTATAATTATTTCTCAGAATCTCCCAAAAATAGAGAGACTGAAATTATGAAACAGCTGGAAGACATTAAGAATGCTCCACCTTTGCCCAGGTTCTCCTCTTTTTGGTTAGCTCTTTGGATTAAACTGGGGAAAGTGAGGCCCTAGCCAGCAACCTCTGACAGAATAGGCCTGAGGCAGCAACCCCCACAGGAGCAGGTACAAGGGAAGAGCCACTGAGGGAGCAGGCCTGAGCCAGAGACCTCTACAAGACTGGGCCCAAGCCAGCAACCTCCACCAGAGCAGGCCCAGGCCAGAGAAATATACAGAAACAGGACTGAGCCAGCAACCTCCACCAGAGCAGGCCTGAGGGAGCAGGCCTGAGCCAGAGAACTCTTCAGGACTGGTCCCAAGCCAGGGACCAGTAATTCTATCAAGTAACTTCTACAACTCCTAAACACCTTCAGAAATGTAGCAGGATGCAAAATTAACTCAAAAAAATCAGTAGCCCTCCTTTATACAAATGATAGATGAGGTGAGAAAGAAATCAGGGAAACATTACCCTTCACAATAGCCACAAATAGCATAAACTATCTCAGAGTAAAGTAACTCTAACCAATCAAGTGGAAGACCTGTACGACAAGGACTTTAAATTCTTGATGGAAGAATTGAAGAAGACATCAGAAAATGGAAAGATCTCCCATGCTCTTGGGTCGGTAGAATTATCATAGTAAAAAGGCCATCTTACCAAAAGAAATCTACAGATTCAATGCAATGCCCATCAAAATCTCAACAAAATTCTTCACAGACCTCTAAAGAACGATACTCAACTTTATAGGGAAAAACAAAAAAACCAAGAATAGCCAAAACAATCCTGTACAGCAAAGGAACTTCTGGAGGCATCATAATCCCTGACTTCAAACTCTGCTGCAGAGCTAGAGTTCTGAAAACAGCCTGGTATTGGCATAAAAACAGACCGGAGGACCATTGGAACCAAATCAAGACTCAGATACCAATCTACATACCTATGAACATCCGATTTTTGGCAAAGAAGCAAGAAATATAAAATGGAAAAAAGAAGGCATATTCAACAAGTGGTGCTGTCATAACTGTATATCAACATGAAAAATGAAAACAGATCCATATCTATTGCCATGCACAAAACTCAGAGCCAAATGGTTCAAAGACCGCAACATAGAGCCATTCACAACCACACTGAACCTCATAGAAGAGAAAGTGGGAAGTACACTTAAGCACATTGAATGGGAATAGATCTTCACCAACCCCACATTGGACAGAGGACTAATCTCCAAAATATATAAAGAACTCAAGAAATTGGTCATCAAAAGAACAAATAATCCAATATATATAATTAATACTACTACACTGTACTCAGAAATGATTAAGACAGAGGTGGGAGCAGAGCTCCGTCATAATGTGTGAGGTCCTAAATTTTATCCTTAGCACCACAAAAGGGAATTAAAAAATAAAAAGATAAAGATGGTAAATTTCACATAAACATTTTTCCCGAATTTCAATATTTCTCTAAAAATAAAAAGTAACTGTTAGCATTAACATTTAAAATACTTTCTAAATTTCTTTTGTATTAATTTAATTATTGATTAATTTATTTATTTTTGCTTTGTGACAGGAGTCCCTCTTCTGTGGCTCAGACTGACCTGGAACCGAATATTTAGTTGGTCTTGAATTTGTGGTAATCCTTTCGCCTCAGACTCTGAATATTGGGATTACAGACATAAGTCACCTACCTAGCCTTTCCAAATTATTCTATTACAGTTTTTATTTCTGTGTTAATTATGTTGATTGAAAATAGTATTAAAATATAACCTCTTGAAAATATTTGCTTTGAATGTTGTATTAATTGTTACTATTATTAAACTATGAAGTATGTAGTATAGTTCTATACAATAGTTAAGGAATATTTTTTCACATCTTCCAAGGATACTTGGATATAATATATACTGTTTTGGAAAAATACATATCTGGACTATAGCCATATATAAAGTTGTTTGAATTTTAAAAATAGGTTGGAAAATGTGGCTCAGTGGTAGAGCCCAGCATGTATTCTAGCCCTAGCATCTCAAAAACTAAAAATAGAAAAATAAAATGGGACTGGGATGTAGCTCAGTAGTAGAGTCTCCTGTTACAACCACTGACAATGCTAATATAAAGGTAATAAATGGGCTAGGCCAGTGTGCTATGTAATATACTCTGGTGTCTGTGAGAATGCTGGCAGACATTTCATCAGAATTATACCTGACTTCTCAGTGGAGACAACGAAAGCCAGAAGGTTGTGGTCAAGCGTTATGCAGACATTAAGAGACCATGGATGCCAGCCCAGAATACTATACCGAGCAAAACTTTCAATCACCATAGAAGGATAAAACAAGATATTCCATAACAAAACTAGATCTCACCAATACCTAGCCACAAATCTAGCCGTACAAAAAATACTAAAAGGAAAACTCCAACCCAAGGAAGATGGCTACACCAACAAAAACAAAGACAATTGATGGACTCATAGCAGCAAATCCCAAAGAAGGAAAAAGCACACAAATTAATATCACCAACAATGAAAACTAAATTAACAGGAAACAGCAATCACTTGTCATTGATATCCCTTAATGTAAATGGATTCAACTTACCTATAAAAAGGCACAGGCTAACAGATTGGATACGAAAACAGAACCCATCCTTCTTCTGCATACAAGAAACATCTCAACCTCAAAGACAGATGTTGTCTCAGAGTAAAGGGTTGCAAAAAAAATACCAATCAAATGGACCTAAGAAACAAGTGGGTGTAGCCATCCTAATAGCTAACAAAATAAACTTCAAGCTAAAATCAGTCAAAAGAGACAAAGAAGGTCATTTCAAAGTAGTCACAGGAAAAATCCATCAAGAGGAAATCTCAATAATGAACATCTATGCCCCAATGAAAAAGAAACACTTCTAAAGCTTAAATCATACATTAAACCCCACACACTAATAGTGAGAGACTTAACTCCTCTTTCACCACAGGACAGGTCAATCAGACAAAAAATGAACAGAGAAATAAGAGACCTAACATATTATGATTCAAATGGACTTAACAGACATCTATAGGATAGTCCATCCAAACAGAAAAGAATATACCTTCTTCTCGGCACCTCATAGAACCTTCTCAAAAACGGACCACATACTTGGTACCAAAACAAACCTCAATAAATACAAAAAAAACTGGAATAACCCAATGTACCTTATCAGATCACCATGGTTTAAAACTGTGGGTTTTCTGGAACACATGGAAATTAAACAATTCTCACCTGCATCATCAAGGGTCAAGGAAGAAATAAAGGGAGAAATTAAAGACTTCCTAAAATTCACTAAATGCCTACATAAAGAAGCTAAAAAGATCCTACACTTGTAAATTAACAGGAACATTTGAAAACAAAAAGGAACAAAAAGAAGCAAACTCACCTTAAGAGAACTAGGAGGCAGGAAATATAGTGAGAACTGAAATCAACAAAATAGAAACAAAGAAAACAATACAAAGAATCAGTGAGACAAAGAGTTGGTTCTTCCAGAAAATCAACAAAACAGACAAACCTTTATCCAAACCAAAAGGCAGAGAGAGAAATTTAACAAAATCAGAAATGAAAAGGAGGACGTAATAACAGACACGGAGGAAATACAAAGAATCATCAGATCATATTTCAAAAACCTGTACTCCACAATATTGGAAAACATAAAGGAAATGAACAACTTTCTGGATAAATATCAGTGACCAAAATTAAATCAAGACCAGATAAGCAAATAAAACAGACCTATAACTGCTAAAGAAATAGAAAAGTCTCCCAACCAAAAAGAGCCCAGGACCAGATGGTTTCAGCTCAGAATTCTACAAGATTTTCAAAGAACTAATACCAATACGCCTCAAATATTTCCACACAATATAAACAGAAGGAAAACTGCCAAACTCTTGATGAGACTACAATTACCCTGATACTCAAACCACAGAAAGACATTACTAAGAAGGAGAATTAAAAACCAATCTCACTCATGAACATTGATGCAAAAATACTAAATAAAATACTGACAAATCGAATCCAAAAACACATCAGAACCATTATCCAGTATGATCAAGTCGGCTTCATCCCAGAGATGCATCCCAGAGATGGTTCAACACAAAGTAATCCACCATATAAACAAACTGAAAAATACAAACCACATGATCATCTCATTAGTTTGGTTTCCAACTGGTGCTCTGTGGCACCCAGGGTACAGGGCCTAAGGAGTTCTGACAAGGAGCTGAGGGATGTCTGTCAGTGCATCGTGCGTGTCAGGTGACAGCAAGGAGGAGCTTTCAGGGGCCCTGAGCATCCTCCAGTAGTGACCTTCCAAGGAGAAGCAGTTATGAGAGGAAAGCCTGCGAGCCTCTTCTTGCTGCTCTCACCGCCATTGCACTGAGAGAACTTGTCCCCAGCATCCTGACTGAAGCATGGGTAGAGAGCACAGATCCTGTCGGGGCCGATGTCCCAACATAAACTACTTTTCCTTCTCTGGACCAGCGTGGAGGTGTGGGAATAATTGAGACACAGTTCACAGAGCAATATCGGAAAGGAGACTCAGGCTTCATTCAAATCCTGAAGATCACCCACATTTATTATCCCAACACCTTTTATCCCCCAAGGTAAACTAAGGTGGAAGTTCATTAACATTCTGTTTCCGGGGAGCAGGACTAGTCAGGTTTGCAGCTGGTCACTAGCCTGGAATTCACAACTCTTCTCAGGCGATCTACGAATCTACAAAAGAGAAGGAACAACACGTCCTGAGCTTTTGTTAGGGTAGTGACAGCCTGTCTGACAGGGATACCAACCACCAACACGGCTGTCACACCATGTAGAAATACGGGCCTACAGGATCCCCAGATTTCTCCCATTTAAAAAATATCCAGTGATCTGAAAAGACAGGACCTCCGCCCATGTGGCCCTTTGCCAAGTCTCATCTGCAGAGGAATTCTAGGTCTAGGCACTGAAAGGAATGACCTGTGTCACAGGGCACAGTGGCAGGGGGAGGAAGAGAGAGGCCGACACCCATTTACCTCCAGACTAGACATGGTGGTGACGATGCGGATGAGGGTGTCTGACCTAGCGATGACGGCCTCCTGTCCTGTACACAGAGAACACGTGCACCAGGAGGCTGAGGGAAGAGTGAGAGGGTGGAAAGCCACGGGATGAGAAGGACGGTGATTCCCAAGAACCCTGAACATAAGCCAGCCCACACCTTCCTGAGGCCCTGACAGTGAACAGATGGATCCTGAAGGAAGATGAGGGCACAAAGGGAGGAATCATCCACACAGGGAGTCACAGGGGACAGAGTGCTCAGGGGGAGAGGACAGCAGAGAGACCGCACAGATGGTGCGGGAATATAGGCCCTCCGCAGGGTTTACCTCCTTGACTGAGATGGTGGGGTCAAGCTGCTGTTCTAACAGGTATGTCCTCATGATCTCATTATATTCTCTTTTATATAGGGGGTATATGATCTTTTTTATAGCAAATCCATAGGAAAGGAACTCTTACAAATACAGGATCTGGGTAGGGCTCACTAGGGATGTTTCCTTCAGGGTTCTTGATCCGTGGATGCTGCTGAATGTCTTCAACGTTGGGCCTCCTCTCTGTGGCAACACTGAGCATTTGAAAAAAGAGATTATCAAGTCTTTTAAAGATGTAAGCTATGATGTAATCCCTTCCCTTGGATATATTCTTCTCAATCTCTTCCAGGGTGCTTCTTCTGAAGGGGTGGTGCCCCATGGTGATAAAATAGAGCACTATACCCAGACTCCAGATATCTGCCTTCCTCCCATCATCCCCTTCCTCAGAAGCAGTTCTGGAGCATTGTAGATCTCAGTCCCACAGCACCCCGGCAGCGCAGTGCCAGCTCCACACCTGGTGCCGAGGCCAGAGTCTCCCAGCTTCACGTCACCCTCTGCATCTAATCTGGCAGGATGTCCTGGGGCTTCCGGTCTCCATGGGCGATGCCATGGCCATGGGCCGCCCCTCACGGCTGACACCAGCGGTCTGAACATTTCCGGCGCCTTTTCCTCGTGCAGCCGGCCTTCTTCCATATCTGCTCCCTCAGATTTCCTCCCGGCGCGTACTCCATCACTATAAAAAGTATGATTTTCTGTATTTAAAATCTGGAAGAGGCGAATGATGTGTAGGTGTTTAATCATTCTTAGGGCTGCCACTTCAGTCATGACTAGATGAAGGTGTTTGTTGTCATTTTCCACCATTTTTATTGCCACCAGCATGGAAACGCGGCGATGTCAGGCCAACGCCACAGTGCCAAGTCCACCCTGGCCGATGGTGCACGCGCAACACATTAAATTGCCTGTCTAGGTCCTTATTCCGGGGAAAGCAGGCCTCCTGTCCAGAAACAGTTGTGCCAAATCCTGAAAGACAATTAGAATGAAGACATCGATGAAGGAGTCCCACAGGTCACTGAGATTAGCTCCCTGGTCAGTGGCTACTTTTGAGGTAAAAGCTTGGAATGTTCCAATCACAGCAGGCTATAGTGATTGTCTCCATGTTGGGCCACAAGTACCTTTCCCCTTCTTATGAAAATGCAATAGCATCCCCCAGCTACTGCTTCAGTGGATCAGAGAGACAGATTTACTCATTTAGAACTTCCAACCAGCACAGTGGCAGTGGCCTTTGTAGTTGGGTCTTGAAACCTCAAACTGTCAAGTTGGGTGCGTAGGACCTAGCCCCTCGCATCTATCCCAGTCCCCTTATTTACTGTAGCACAAATTCTAGTTGCTTAATAATTAAAACGCAGAGTCAGATATAGGGGTTAATGTTAAGCATCAGGGAAGTAAGGGGCCAAGCACCAGAGAGTTCTTATGCTCAGAAAAGAAGGGGAAATCCTGTCCTGCATTACAGAATGATCCTGCATTACAGAATGCATCTGTCCCCACCAAGCCTCAGACTGCAGTGAGCTCTTGTCTCCTCCCTCCTTATATTTCTCTCTCTGCCCAGCCATCCCTTCCCATCTCCACCTCCCTAGTGCTGGATTTAAAGCCATGGGACTCCCAAGTAATGGGATGAAAGGTGTGAGCCATCACTGTCTGGCCTCTGGTGGCTCTGAGCTCTGATCTCTGGCAAGCTTTATTTTTAAAAACACAAACAAAACACTCACTATAAGTGACCATCCCTGAAGGGCAGTCAAGGGAGGAACACAACCAGGGCAGGGACCAGGAGGTAGGAAATGGAATGGAGACCTCAGAAGAGTGCGTGCTGCTGAGTCTTGTTTTCACTGATTTACCAAGCCAGCTTCCTCTGCCTCCCAGCGCATCCTGCCCAGTGTTATCACAACCCCAGTGGGCTAAGTCTAACAGCTCAGATGGAAAGGTACCCTAGCAGTCAGGACCCAGTGCAACCCAGCTGCCACTGGGACTCCTTGGCCTCTGCCTGCCCGCCCTCCCTCCCTCCCTCTCTCCCTCCCTCCCTCCCTCCCTCCCTCCCTCCAGGACCTGCCCTGTACCCTCTCAGCTGGTCCTGCTCTGGCCCCTGCAGCCTCTCTCACCCCTTGGACTCCATTGCCTCACTCCACCACGGAGGCCCTTGTAGGGAGGGCTGACCTTGATGGGTGCCATGCAGACCCAGCCCACCTGCTGCTGTGGGCTCCTTGTGGTCCCCTGGTACAAAGGGGCTGGGGAAGGTGCGACCCCATGCTAGCTCTCCTCAGGGACCTGGTCACTTTAGGACAGACTTTATGGAATTGCTTGGTAGGTTTGAATTTACAGAGAAAACAAATGCTCCAAAGGGAAGAAGAGGCCCCATTTTAATGGGGTCAAGTGCAAAAGCTGAAACTGCCCCCTGGAACTTCCAGAAGTCAGGACTCCTGAGTGTCTCCCCAGTCCTGTCTCTGGGTGACAGGGATATCACTGTAGGTGAATACCACCCTGTCCTTTGGTAAACAGAGTACTTGGTCCTTGGTCTGCGTACAACCTACTTTTTTCCCATAAATAAAAATGCAAATGACTTTACGATTTTATTTTAGATGACCATGATGAAATAAGGAACAATGAAGGTTTAGAAATTAGACAATTTTGGCAGAAGAAATAACACACTACTAAATAAAGAGTGGTCCACAAGATAACGTAAGGAGAACATCAAAGTATTCCTGTAAATTAATAAAAGCACAATGCAAAATAACCTCTGGGGCATACTAATCACAGTCCTAAAAGGGAAACTTGTAAATGCTTATGTTAGAAAAAATTAGTCTGGTGGTGGTGGAACATGCCTTTAATCCCAACCTCCAGAGGCAGCTGCAGGTGGATATCTGGGAGTTCGAGGCCAGCCTGGTTACAAGGGCTAGTTCCAGGACAGGCTCCAAAGCTACAGAGAAACCCTGTCTCAAAAAAGAAAAAGAACCAGGGGAAAGACAGGCTGTAGCAGAGTTCAGCTATCTAACAATGAATCTCCTGTTTGTTCAGCTAGCCTAAAAGTCCTAAGTGGGAAACGGGCGGGAATCATGTAAGACAAGAATAGTGATTCCTAAATAGTGACCACACTGACGTCACTGAGCAGGAAGCTGTGAACACTCACTGTGAAATGGACGGTTGGCCGTAGAATTCACACTCGCCTTATATGGGAACTCAGCTACACTGGAGCCATTGCCTAGCAGATGGCATACTTAGAGCCCTGTGGCTTGAAACCCAATGTGTTTGATCTGACCTTTTATAATACAGCAATCTCAGATCAGTTATGTGTGGGGAAGATGGTAACCAAGTTAGCATCATCTATGATGTGTGTCAAATTAAGCATTATTACTTTTGTATTCGGAACTACTGTTAAGAATAACCACTGACTGCATACATATGCACTGTGAACTCTCATAATCTTCTAGGTAAATGGTTAGTGATTCTTTAGTGACTGAACTACTGTTAAGAATAACCACTGACTGCATACACATGCACTGTGAACTCTCATAATCTTCTAGGTAAATGGTTAGTGATTCTTTAATGACTGAACAGTGATAATGGACATTTCACCGTATATGAAAGCTACACCTGAACTGTGCTGAAAGAAGGAAATAGTCAGAATGTACAGGTAAGAGGCTCTCTCGGATGTGCCAATGAAAGGGAACGCATGGTACTGTTGGGCTGTCCAATGGGAATAAACCATTTATTCTTCTACCTCTCCATGGGGGGATGGACAAAGAGAAATCAGAAAGAACTATCCAGAGCTCCCAGTACCGATGTCCACCGTGCAGCAGATGTATCACATCACGTTATTCTGTCTTGCTCAATCTCCACAACAAGCACACAAATGTGTGGCGGTGAGAATGCAGGCCTTTAAGAGGATTACTGCTTGCCCAAGGAGGGCGGGAAAAGAGATGGCCAGGCCCAGCTCGGTCCAATTCTACCCCGATTTCCGGCTGCTATAGTACAAGTCTGTCAGCGCTTCTCTTTTTCTTGCTTTCTGTAGAGTCAGGCCAGGATGGTCTAGTGCCCGATGACGACAACACGGTGCAGACATTTATGGAGTGCACAGTGCATGTCACACAAGACATCGGATCGTTATTTCACTAAATGCCAACCAATTGAAAACTGAGACTCAGAAAAGTTAAGGGACCTATCCAAGGTCACTGAGCTCAGACTGGCAACACCACGAACCCCATCTGATACACGGATCCCATTCCCTGCACAAACTCTCATTCCATTGCCTTTAGCTCCTCAAAAACTCGTTCAGTCATCAGAATGAGTTCACTGCCTCTGAGTGTGAAGAAAAGCAGAGGAGAACGATACATGTTTGGCAGTGCTGTTTCTAATAAACACCCTGGCTTTGGTCCACACTCAACATTAAAATCACTTAAAAATGCCAATAATTTCTTTCACAATATACCACAGTATGATCTCTCTTCTGAGTCACGGGTCCTCTTTCAATACATGACATGACGTGTTTCCTTTACTGAGCTGTTATTACCTGAAGCCTGCGTGTAATCACCACATATCATAGAAGGCACTTGTGAGAAGAGTTCAAGTCAAAAGGAGCTTTCCCACCACTAAATCTCAATAATCTAGGAAGCCCAGTTAACTCTAACACCCATTTGCCAATATTGCAGTTACCCCAAATTTTAGTGATTGGCCATCAAACCCTAAAATTATTTCGACATACAGAATTTTTCTACTAATGCCCTTGGTTTCTTACTGAGACTCAACTGCAATAGATTATTTAACACAAAACTGGAGGGGCTCCAACGGAATCATTAGCATTAGTAAATATCTAGTTAATGCGCTTTAGAACAGGCTCTAATGGACTCCAGAACCTGCATGGGTGGTGATTTGGGCCCAGCACGGAAACATCCTTGTGGATAATGCACAGGACTCCACACCTCACTCTCCAATCCTCTGGGCTTCGAACTTCATTTAAACGGAAGACTCCACATTGGACTGCCTAATACATAAGAGTGAGTTTGTGTGCATTCAAACACAATATGGAAAGGCTGGATTAATCTGGCTTCTGCACATAACTTAGAAATAATATTAACAAATTGGACCAAAATAATGATAATAATAATAATTATTAACAATTATACGCTTGACTAAATGTTTACCTTCACTTGAAGACAGTTTGCATGCATGGACAGACAGCTGACATTTACTGGCACATCAGAGTTTTAAGGAATTAGCTTGTTTATGATTAATTAATTAACACTTTCATGAACATGATCACAGCAAACCAAAGGCCAGAAGGTACGCTTGGACATTCTGATAGGTTTGTCTTAGGCTCTGTGGGAATCCCTTGCTTGGCACAGTTACCTGTGTCAAAGAAAGTTGTGACAGTTGAGGAGGCAGCTACACCTCCAGGTTAAGAGGTGCACTTCCTGCCAGTAAACCTCAAGATTAACAAAGCCATTCCACATGACACTGTTGTCATCTTGCTGTTCCCCAGAACACGGATCTATCTTTTTAAGTATTCTAAACATTCCCTGAT
The DNA here is from genome assembly GCF_903992535.2 of Arvicola amphibius. Classification (NCBI taxonomy): domain Eukaryota; kingdom Metazoa; phylum Chordata; class Mammalia; order Rodentia; family Cricetidae; genus Arvicola; species Arvicola amphibius. The sequence goes on from NC_052064.1 coordinate 12,897,794, forward strand.
CTTGTTGTCTGTTCTTTGTTAAGTCGGTTGCTCTTTTTCAAAGACAATAGCCTCGGAACTGTACTACTGCAGCAGTTCAGGAGACTGATTCATAGAGTACCCACAACTTCATAGCTCACATTTCTCTACAGCAGCTGGAAGGTTCAGCGTCCTAGGAACTGAATACCCAAACCTCCATTTATAGGACCCGAAGTACTCAAGGTATTGAACGAAAGGTCTCAAGGTATCTGTCCCACCTCCTTTAGGTTGGCTATGTTAAACAACATCAGGCACATGTCAACATTTCAGCGATTCTCAAAGCTAAATTACTGGTTAAACACCTAATACTAAAGCGCTTTAAAAATAACAACGTGGTGACTGCAGAACCCCTATGGCGGTGAGAACGGGGTTTCCCCTCTCGGTCCACTGCTAGTGCAAAAGATACTAGTGGCTGAGAGGAGGAACCCAAATTAAAGGCTTGGGAAGGTCCACAAATGAAGCGCAGATCCTGGGGAAGAGGGGTGGCTCTCCTAGCGACATCCCCCTCCATCCCTGGTACACAGTTCGCCCAGAGGTGACAGCTGCCTGGCAGGTTCTGGAAGCATGAAGCGCGGCTGGCGGCAAGGAGCCTAGGGAGCGAGCTCGGAGACAGCCGGCAGCACACTGGGGTGGGGTGGGAGACAGAGGAGCACACTCACCGATGCTGCTGAAACTCTGACAAAGTTCTTCATCCTGCGGATCTTCTGGCTTGGCTGTGGCTCCATGAGGTCCCACATCTGGGCGGCGCGGGGCCCGGGCAACTTCGCGAAACTGGTCCAGCGCACAGCGCAGACAACGGCGAGGGCGCGCCGCAATGCGCGGGGAAGGCGGCGCCTCGTCCTGCTGCTCCGCCTCCTCGCGGGCCGCGGGCGTCACGCAGCGCTCGGCCGCCTGCGGGGCTCGGGCCTGGGCCGAGGCTGGACGCGCGGGGGCGTCTTAGGTGGTGCCGGGGGCGGCCGCCAGCCCCGCCGACCTGGGGCCTCCGCGCCGCGCCGCCGCCCGCCTCATTCGCCCTCCTTTGTAAGGCAGAGCCGCGCGGCGGCTGCGGCCGGCGAAGGGAGGTGGAGCGGCCGCCGGACTAAGCGCGAGCGGCGGGAGACGCGCGCGGGACAAGTTCCCAGCCCGAAGAGCGGTGCCGCCCCGAGAGCCGCGGCTCCTCAGGCCCAAGGCCTGGCGCGTGGGACCCCGGCGCGACCCCGCTGCCTCTCCGGCGCGCCCGGCGCCCCCGGCGCACTCCCTCCCACCCTCCCGGACCCGCCGCGCCCCCTCCAGCCCGCCTGTGCTCTGGCCGCCTCTGCCAGGCTCCTCTGCATGCTCCACCACCGCGGCCTGAGGAAGGATAGAGGGATGGACAAATGGACGAAGGGATGGCCACGCTGGGCCATCCCAAATGATAGTAGGAACAGTTTATTATTATTTATGGTGAAAGGGTGAGATACTGTCAGCCTTCATTGTTCAGGCCAGTTCAGGACCTCAGCAAGAAGTGTGTGTGTGTGTGTGTGTGTGTGTGTGTGTCTTTCTTTTTCTCTTGTCTCTCTGTGTCTCTGTGTGTTTCTCTGCCTGTGTCTGTCTATCCTATCTCTTTATTGTTTCTCTCTGTGTGTGTCTCTTCCTTTCCTTCTGTTTCTGTCTGTGTATCTGTCTTTTTGTCTGTCTTTATGTGTTTCTGTCTCTGTGTGTCTGTCTATCAATCTATCTCTTTTGTCTCTCTGTGTCTCTTTGTATGTTTCTGCCTCTCTCTGTCTCTCTCTGTGTGTCTCTCTGGCTCTCTCTCTCTCTCTCTCTCTCTCTCTCTCTCTCTCTCTCTCTCTCTCTCTCTCTCTCTCTCTCTCTCTCTCTCTCTGTGTGTGTGTGTGTGTGTGTGTGTGTGGTGTGTCCCCGTGTCCAGAGGGACTATCTTTAGAGCTTGAAAATCAGTGCTAACAAACCACAGCAGAGAGAGGAAGCTAACCCAAGTAGGCTTCTTGGAGGAAGCAGAGTTGAACTGGGCCATGAGGATGGAGCAGTGAGGGTGGATGCAGACAGGCAGGGGTGGGGCGATGTGAGTGCACTGTGAGCTGCAGGGCACATGCGGAGGAAGCAGTAGATGATGGACAGAGGAGGCTAATGGCTGTGCCAGGGCGGATACAGCACTAAAGACTGAGAGAGAACCTGCAGAGCATTTGTTAGGACAGATGTATCCAAAAATAACCATTTTAAATATTTAGAAAGGAGCAGCGTCCACTGGAAGAATCACATTAATTCCACATGTTTTTACAGTTTCAGCCCCACCTGCCACCTTACTGATGGAGAGAATGTGGTTTGTGCCCAGTGTGCTCCGGGTTACTCAGGATCCCGGTGTGAGAGGTACCTTGTGGCTCTTCAACCCCCAGTCTCACAAAGCAGCATCAACTATTTAAAAAGTCCAGCAGAAAGTCCGTATTTTCTTCTTAAATATCTACAAATGTTTAATGTTAGTGGATACATAGCAGTCGTCCAGACCCTGTAGATATGATGTGATAATTCAATGTATGTATATAATGTATAGTGGTGGACACCTAAAATCTATAGCTTTAAGTGTGGTCTTGGCATCTCGGTGCGTTACTGATATTTCATGGAGAAAAGCAGGATGCCCGTGGAGAGAACAGTGTTTCACCTCCTGGAGTGCATCTCTGATCACACCAAAGACTATGGGGGGGGGGGTCAGTAGTTACAGTCGTCATGTGTCTGAGTATTCAGTTGTCCAGACAATAGTGAAGGCATTGGGAGGTTTGATTTAGGAGCCATCTCTGGCATCCAAAAGCCAGTCTGTGTTTTCCCACACATAAGCCTTGGTGTCTCTGCCCCTGGTGCATCCTGTCAAGAGCCGGGTGACATCCTGGGTGGCCAGAAGGAGGTCAGAATTGGCTCTGGACGTGGTTGCACATCATCTGGGTTTATGCTCGTTTTGGATCTGTTCCCACCTCACAACAGGCAAGGAAGATTTGTGACTGTCTGGACAGAGTCACCCTTTTTCCATTGCAAATCTTAAGGGACAGAGTCTGATTTATTAACCACCCAGGGAGGCCCTAGCTAGTGAGGTATTATCTCAAACCCTCTTATTTATTAGATCCTGCTTTCCATCCTGGATACAGATGTGCAGACGGTTACTATGGAAACCCAACAGTGCCAGGGGGAACCTGTGTACCATGCAACTGCAGCGGCAATGTTGATCCGTTGGAGGCTGGCCACTGTGACTCTGTCACCGGGGAATGTCTGAAGTGCTTGTGGAACACAGATGGTGCCCATTGTGAAAGGTGTGCAGGTGGCTTCTATGGAGATGCTGTGACTGCCAAAAATTGCCGAGGTGAGTGTGTGACCAATGCGGTCATAGTTGTTATATATTGCCATTTGAATCTCTTAACACTTGCCAAGAGAACTCAGCCTGGAGGAGACCTTAGTGTATCTTGTGTACTGATGGTGGGTTTCCTGTTGGTCAGAGGTAGATCTGATACTCAGTTCCTCCCTCTGTGCTCTACAGCGGCTTAATTCGCTGTCACCTCTAAGGTCAGAAGTCTGGAAAATGCATATCCTTCATGACCAGTGAGAAGATTTTCTCAAGCCTGGTGGTGGAGTATCCTGGGGGTCTGCTCCTGTGCTGCCTCACCCTGATTTGCTAAGTTCTGTGTGGAGCCTTGAACATAGAGATGTGGTAAAGCCACTCACCGAGACAGTTAGTTTCATGCCTGAGGGGACCCAGCTTTGGGGCTAATACTGGAGCCCTGGGCATTTGTATTGTTGCTTTGTTCAGAAAACTCCATTGTGTGAGTTTTAAACATGCATACAATGTACTTTGATCAAATCTGGCCCACCAAGTCCTCCAATCTCCCCACGACTTCTCCCTCACAACTTTATGTACCTTGTTTTTAAACCTACTGAGTCCGTTTAGTGCTGCTATTATGTGGATCTCAGAGTTGGGGCCATCCACTGAAGCATGGGCACTAAAAAGGGGGGTTGCATCTCTGAAGAAAACTTTCTAGTAGCCATCAACTGCTGATCACTCCTCAGCTTCATGGGTCCCCTCCCTGGTTCCCGCTGTGATTTCTGCTGGCTTGGCCTTGTGCAGGTGTTGGTTTTGCACAGTCTTAGGAAAGGATTCATGAAAAATAATGCCACTTCCATATGTTGATAACTCCAGATAAGTGTTTTGGGCTTATCTTACAGCTTGGAGAAAAGGTGGTACCAGCCATATAGAAAAAAATAATGTAGGTACACATTAGGAGATGAAATCAATCACGGCTTTGACCCATCAGTCTGAACTACATGGACACCTTGGTTTAAAGTCCAGGGAGTGAGAGGTCTGTGGGTTCCAGTCTGAAGAAAGATCCCATAAGATGAGTACTCAACTCTGCTCACTGACTTTAGCGCTTGCGGTGTCCCAGAGACTTTGAAAAGTGACACACTTTAGGGAATAAGAGACCAGAGGACACAAAATAAGAGTTGAGGTTGATGGACATCCTAAGGGGAAGAGGAGGTGTGGTAAGAGACATTCCTTCAGAAGGATAGGGCAGGGGGAAAGGAGGGAGGGAGGAGAGAGAGGGAGCGCTCCATCAGAGAGCATCTGTCCATGTGGTGCCTGGGGCAGGGCTGAGGAGTTAGGAATCGCAATGGGAATCAAGCTACAGAATGAAAGAGTAAAGCCCTTCTAGAGCAGCAGGCAATGGGGCAGCAGGGTTGCAGTCCCTCAGGATCTCAAGCAGAGCTGTGGCATTGTCCACATACACCAGGGAAAACCGAACGCCAGAAAGAAGCCAGATTCTTAGGCAAGTTGGGGTTAGCCAAGAAGCTGATCCAGCCCTGGCTCAGGCTATGAAGTCTGCAGTGTCCAGGGTCAGTGCTCCCTCTGCTGTGGTTGCTTCACAACCTGGCTGGGCTCTCACTGTGAATGTGTTAGCTCTGTGATCTGGCATGTTGAATCTTTATGCCTTGTACTTTGGGAAGTAAAAGGATTTTACTCTAACCCATACTTTTTTTTTTTTTAAAGCATTCTGTGTCTTGTGCATCTTAGGCTGTAACTGCCATGAAAACGGCTCCCTTTCTGGCGTGTGCCATCTGGAGACTGGGCTGTGTGATTGCAAACCTCAAGTGACAGGCCAGCAGTGTGACCAGTGCCTGGTAAGACATCTCCCAATCACTGCAGGCTGTTCGGTTGCTTGCCAGTGTTGTGTGATTGATGCTTAACCTAGCTCCACGGGAACTTGAATTCATGTGGGACGAGCACACGCACTCTTGACTGTTCTGTGCTGTACCCTCCCATCTATAGAGCATGCGTGCAGCGTGCCCAGGAACAGACATGTGCTGAGAACATGATGAGTCTGTGGAATATCTTGTGTGTGTGTGTGACTTGGAGAACATTCCAGTGTGTGCATATGCCACTAACCCGCGATCCTTCCTCTCTTGTGACACAGCCTGGCTATTATGGGCTGGACACAGGGCGTGGCTGTGTGCCCTGTAACTGCAGTGTGGGGGGCTCCACATCAGACAACTGCACAGAGAATGGCCAGTGTCCCTGTGTACCAGGCGTCGGTGGGAAAACATGCGACAGGTGTTCACACGGCTTCTACGGGTACCAGGATGGTGGCTGTACACGTAAGCTCTCGAGTTCCTTACGTTCCCTGTAAAACCTTCTCTGTGACCTTCCTTGATGTCAGAATAACTTCTGCGACGTTACTTTTCTCTTGTCTTTACAGTGGGTTCCCACACCCTTTTTTCTGTTTCTAGATACAGACATTTGGTTCTGGTTCCCCACCTGCTTGTGTGAGCCTAGTCTTGGTTTTTGAGACCTTGATTGCAGTCGGCATCCAGAGACTTTTGCAAGGACCGGGGGGTCTCATCTAGCACAACAGTGGCAGATGATGAGAACTTGATGACATTAGAGCGGTGGCTCTCAACCTTCCTCGTGCTGTGACCCTTTAATACAGTTCCTCGTGTTGTGGTGGCCCCAACCATAAAGTTATTTCATTGCCACTTCATAACTAGAGATTTATTACTGTTATGAATTGCAATGTAAATATCTGATGTGTGACCCCTGTAAAAGGGTCATTTGAACCCAAAGGGGTCCCGACCCACACAGGCTGAGAAGCACTGTCTCCGAGCCATCTGTTCTTCCCTCCATCAAGGTGTGTTTGTCTCACTTCTTTCACGCTGATGCTCTCTCAGATGCGGGGGGCTCCCCTAAAGACACACTGGCACACCACAGGTCTCCATCTACTTTAGATCTAAGGATCTCATTTCTGACTGTATTGGCATCCTGGGTCTGTTTTCCTCTAGGAGAACATAGTAACAGTTTCTAGGCTTATGTAATCCTATGGTCAATAAAGGCCACAGATCTGGAAAAGCCTCCAGAATTGTAGAAACTATAAAGAAACGTGCCCCATCTTCCTTAAGCATTAAAGGATGTTTGCTGATGTGAAGCACAGTTGGTTAAAAAGCTGTTCCCTGGTGAGTGTCATTTCTGACTGTTTCCCATTGCTTCTCTCTTCCACTGAAATGCTGACCTTCAGAACAGCCACAGCCACACTGCTGGTGACCCCTGCAAGATGTGTGCTCCCGGCCACTATGAGAAGGTGATTGGGTTGCCTGGAGACTGCACCCCGTGTACCTGTCCTCACCGCCCCCCTTTTCAGGTAAGTCCGGGCTTACACATCTGACACAGCAGCTTCCTGCATTCCTAAGCTCAGTTGCTTAGTCCCTGAGTGCTCTCTGTTAATGCTGTCCCTGTGGGGACATTAAAGAAAAGCACACCTTCCCAGGGGTGTCTGAGCAGGATCTCTTCAGAAGGAAAGCATCGTGTTGGTCTTGAGGGTTGGGATGGAACCAGTTTTAAAAATGGGTTTTGGGGAATTTTCAAGAGTAATTTGAGTTCCCAGCTATGGGTTCAGCTATGTGATCCAGTTCATATTCACTGTAAGGGAATAGGGGTGGATTGTGTGTACATGTTCCTAGAGGGAAACACACAAGCACTGAGAAAAGATACATGACATTAATCCATCAGTTAGTAACTTATGCGGTGCCATGCTTTTGGATAGGTAATGTGGCACCATTCTGGAAAAGGTAATTTCTATACGTATATCCCGCATCTGTGGCCAGTGGCTGTGTGCACCCACAGAAGTGCGTCCGTGGCTGTTTAACCATTCACTGTGTGAATGTCCACACTGTTGAATAATGCATTTTATTTCCTCCATCAAAAAACCATCCCCCCCAACCCCTTAGTCATATCTGTGAGGCACGAGAATTTACAAACTTGAGAAGGCACAGATTGCTTGGTTCATCTTCCACGTATTTGTATTTCCTTGAAGTCTGCCTGATTATGTAAGGAGAGAGATGCTGGAGGTGGTGCAGGGCTGGTAATTCATGCTGTGGACATCCAGCAAAGAACCAGACCTGGTTTCCCACTTGGTTTGGGTCAGGTTCCAGTAGCTTGCAGTCACCCACTTCAGCCTCCAGGTGGCACCAGGACTTTAAAAAAAGATACTAATCAAAAGCTCCATCTGGGCTGTATCAGTTTACTTCTGCTGGTCTACCCGGTGGCTGCCAGCATGCTTCCCTGTTCCTCCAAGTAGCTTTTCTGTGACGTGTCCTCTGCACATCGACGCAGTCCGTGGAACTGTACTAACCAGCAACATTGTCTTCCTGTTTCCCGCACCTTGTCAGCTCTATCGCTATCTAATAAATATGGCAACCCCTCTCTCCAAATTGATTTGGACTGTTTTCCTGGGTAGCTGGCTATGCTCTGTGAGACTGATCTACTTAGCACTCAACCTGCTGCAACCCTGCAGCAAACGCCTCTTCTGACGTTGGACACAGGAGACCTCCATGTGTCCCATAGCATTGTCTGCAGGCTTTGATTCCTTTTGTTCTACAGAGTTGAGCTCTAGCCGCTTGTCCAGCCACCCGGTATAATCACTCAGTGTTTTTAGGATGTGATGAGGAATAAATACTTTAAGATAAAGATTTGAAGCTAATCTCTAAAATTTTCTGTAAATCACTTTTCTTTCAGTTTCAGCCCTACCTGTGTCTTGGAAGGTGATGGTGGTTTCCGGTGCGATGCCTGCATCCCTGGCTATGAAGGACAGGTACTGTGAAAGGTGCACTAAGAACGGTCACAAAGAGCAAAGGACGCCCGCTCGTTGTGTCTCACATGGGCTGTAGTCAGGATAGTGACATGGGAGTCCCTACACATTTGTTTGTGCAGATGGGAGGCCACATTGAAATTCCATAGCAAGGTCTCCTAAGAGGAGGGTGTTATAGTGGCATATTATTTGTGTTTTAATAAATAAAGCTTGCCACACTAGTCAGCCCATACAGGCCAGGCAGCGATTGCACACACCCTTAAGAATGGATAAGAAAAATGTGGTACATTTACACAATGGAGTACTACACAGCAGAAAAAAATAGTGACATCTTGAAATTTGCAAGCAAATGGGTGGAGCTGGAAAACATCATTTTGAGTGAGGAAACCCAGACCCAGAAAGACAATTATCACATGTACTCACTCATTAGTGGTTTTTAAATATAAAGCAAAGAAAACCAGCCTACAAACCACAATCCCAGAGAACCTAGACAACAATGAGGACCCTAAGAAAGACTTACATAGATCTAATCTACATGAGAAGTAGAAAAAGACAAGATCTCCTGAGTAAATTGGGAGCATGGAGACCTTGGGGGATGATTGGAGGGGGAGGAGAGAGGCAGGGAAGGGAGCAGAGAAAATGTGGAGCTCAATAAAAATCAATTATAAAAAGGGAAAAAAGAGGGAAACTTACATATGGATGGATGGATGGACGGACGGATGGATGGATGACTTGATGGATGGATATAGCCATTGTGCCCAACTATGTATACATACATACGTATGTATGTATGTATGTGTGTGTGTGTATGTATACATAGTTGGGCACAATAGAAGTCGCTGTGACTGACAGATCTGAGGCACCTCTTCAGCAGGAAAGCAACTTGTTCATGTGCACACAGGTATTTGAGGTGTGGCCCTGTGATGGCTAATCTTGGTTGTCAACTACATCTGGAATTAACTAAAAACTCAATTCACCGGGCACACTTGTGGGGTATTTTTAGTTAACTGGATCATTTGATGTAGGAAGACCCATCTTAAATGTGGGCCACACCTTCTCATGGCAGCCTATGATGGGCAAGGATGAAAGAAGCTTTGGTTCTTTGCTTGATTGCCCTTCGTTCTTGCTTCCCTGGCATTAGAGCCTACCTCTTTGGGGTTCCAGAGTACACTGAAGACCAGCTGAGACGTCCAGCCTCGTTGGCTGAACAATGACTAGATTCTTAGACTTTCTTTTGGTAAAAAGCCATTGTTGGATTAGCCTATAAGCCACTCAAATAAATCCCCTTGTATATATAAGAATTGTTCTTTCTATATAGAGCCATTGCTATAAGTTCAGTTCCTCTAGAGAACCTTAACTAATACAGATCTCAGGACACACACTAAATTTAGGCGGTTTCAATGTGTGCCATCTGTTGAGTTTATTCCTTTCTAGTCTGGGCTTCTTGATTCCTCTTGCTCCATCTCAAAAGTTACCCAGTGATGCCCAACTCTCACAATGATGACACAGTATTTGACTCAACAGCATCAGCCTCTGAATTTAAGCCAATTCATGCTTCAACCTGTTCTGGTATACAAGGCAGTCATTTGTCCTCAGGTCTCAATAACAGGTCCTTTTATAAAAACCCATTTTTGCTTACTCAGCTTGGAACCCTGGGCACTCCCAGTTTGCAGATCTCTAAAGGAGAAGGTCACTTTACAGTACTATGCTCCTGAGGTTGGGAACACCCTCGGCATGCAGTATAAGTAACAAATTCTGATCCAGTTTGTATCACCCTTGTGTCAGTTTTCCCAGAAATTAGTATCTAGCAAATCTTTTTAAAACTTTTTATTGATTTTTTGTGGATTTTACATCGTGTATCCTGATCTTACTCATCCCCCTGTTCCTTTGCTTCCCCCGCCATCCTTTCTACTTCCACCCAAAACAAAATTTAAAAATAAAACCAAAATAACCCCACCCAAATCAAAAATCAAACCAATCAACCAAACAAACAAGCAAATGAAAACTCTTGTAGGGTGGCCCAGTGAATCCCACAGTACACTGTTTATTCCATACATCTTTACTTGTAAGTGTTCATTGCAATAGGCTAGCTCAGTCGGTAGAGCATGAGACTCTTAATCTCAGGGTCGTGGGTTCGAGCCCCACGTTGGGTGCCATTCTGTAGTGAGGATCAGCGGCCGCTTCCCACCGCCCGGCTCCTAGCCACCAGGCTAGCTTTACCTGAAATAATTACATGGAAACTGTATTCTTTTAAACACTGCCTGGCCCATTAGTTTCAGCCTCTTACTGGCTAACTCTCTCTTGCTTTAACCCATATTTAGTAATCTGTGTAGCACCACAAGGTGGTTGCTTACCGGGAAAGATTCAGCATGTCTGACCTGGTGGCTGGCTTCATGGCGACTGTCTCACAGAGGAGAGGCATGGTGACTGCCTGAGGCATCTGCCTCACTCCCAGCATCCTGTTCTGTCTACTCCACCCACCTATGTTCTGACCTATCAGGCCAAGCAGTTTCTTTATTAATTAACCAATGAAATCATCAGATAGATAGAAGACACACCTACATCAATTGGTCTTGTTTGAAGCCTTTGTCTTCTGCTACACCCTCAATACTAGGCCCTCACTGGGACTCCTCTTGGAGATCCTGTTGTTGCCCTGTGTCATGTACATCCTGTAGCTTTGGATCTGCAGGTTCGGTCCCTTCACATGCCCCAGGAGTTCATAGATGAAGTGGATGCTGGGTTGGGCCAACTGAAAACCCTGGTCCTGAGCCTAGGTGGTGGCTAGGTTGGAAAGCCTGCCAGCCTTCCCTCATTGCCATCACCCAGGTGAACTCTCCAGAACACCCCAGATAGGACTGGGGCCAGTTCTGCTCTCATACCTTTGACTCCAGCTCACCACACTCATCCCAGGGCCAGCTCTACTGTGCTGCCCATCCGAGGCTGACAAGTCTTTGTTAACACAAGGCATAGCGACAGGATTCTTGCCTGGAGCCATATAATTCTACACACACACACACACACACACACACAGAGAGAGAGAGAGAGAGAGAGAGAGAGAGAGAGAGAGAGAGAGGGAGGGAGGGAGGGAGGGAGGGAGGGAGGGAGGGAGGGAGACAGAGACAAAGACACACACACACACACACACAGAGAGAGAGAGAGAGAGAGAGAGAGAGAGAGAGAGAGAGAGAGAGAGAGAGAGAGAGAGGGAGGGAGGGAGGGAGGAAGGGAGGGAGGGAGGGAGAGAGGGAGAGAGGGAGAGGGAGAGGAAGGGAGACAGAGACAAAGACACACACACACACAGAGAGAGAGAGAGAGAGAGAGGGGGGGGGAGGGAGCGAGGGGGGGAGGGAGGGAGGGAGGGAAGGAGGGAGGGAGAGAGAGAGAGAGAGACAGAGAGAGAGAGAGGGAGAGAGAGAGAGAGAGGGAGGGAGGAGCTACTGCTACTCTCAGACGTGTAACTCAGCCTTACTCAGTCCCCAGAATGGAGGAGAAAAGCCTTGTGTCTAAGTTTTTAAGATAAAAGAAAATATTTATAGAGACATACATGTATATGTAGTCTTATTTTTAAGAAATTGGAGGTGCACAGCTTGGTACTGATGTCAGAGTTCTGGGTTTGATTTCGAACTACAATTATCACAGATTATCACTGGGACAAACTGACCCACCGGTACACAGGAGCCCATGTAAGATATCTGTAATTTCCTACCAGTCTTTATTACAATTCTTAAGAAAAAAGTAAGACAACAGATGGAAAGTCTGAAAGTTTGGATAAATTTAATAATAAGGGCTTAACTCTTGAACAAAAATGGAGGCTGTCTTATACTAGAAGAGGTGAGAGAGGGAGGAGGCAAGAGGAAACAGCACCTGAAGGAACATTTGAAGATCAGGACTGAGTCCCGTGGGCGGAGTGTACCGAACAAGGCAGAACACAGCACGAGACACCATGGTGCATGAGCAGGGACTTTTCTTCACACTGCAAGCCCCACCTAGCAAAGTGGCAGTTGGAGTTATTTTTAAATGGAGAACAAGATCCCAAGCTGTGACGATGGTTCCTTTTTTTCCCCGCTAAATCAAGCCCCCTTTCTATGAGAAGCTGAAGTCCTGTGAGGTGGCTACGTGACTTGATCCTACAGAGCCCTTGGTACTCAGCCAGCATCACATGCCAGCCATGTGAACAGGCCTGCCATGCCCTCAGGAGGCTGTAGCCTCAGTTGGTTTCTGAGACAAAAACTGAGCCCAGTCAGTGGATACAACTACAAGCGATCTTAAACACTATGCCTATCAACTCGATGAAAAACCAGACCTAATAAAATTCTGCATTTAATTTAATAATGAGAGTTAAACTCAACTCTCCTGATCCTCCAAAGAACCCCTGCACCTAGAATATTCTCTGAAGCGGCTGCTGTGCACCTAGAGTGTCCTCGCAGGCGGCTGCTGTGCACCTAGAATGTCCTCGCAGACGCTGCTGTGCACCTAGAATATCCTTGCAGGCGCTGCTGTGCACCTAGAGTGTCCTCACAGGGGGCTGCTGTGCACCTAGAGTGTCCTCGCAGGCGGCTGCTGTGCACCTAGAGTATCCTCGCAGGCGCTGCTGTGCACCTAGAGTATCCTCGCAGGCACTGCTGTGCACCTAGAGTATCCTCGCAGGTGGCTGCTGTGCACCTGGAGTATCCTCGCAGCGCTGCTATGCACCTAGAGTATCCTCGCAGGTGGCTGCTGTGCACCTAGAGCTGCTGTGCATTGTGCTGATACTTCTACCAACACTACACACCGAAAGTCCTCAGCACAAATATTTGTTGAATGAAACAAAAAGATGCACTGTTCTGGGAGGAGGAAAATGATTAGACAAATGATTGACTTAGGACACTTCCACAATGAAATTACTATGTCTCACTTGGAATGTGCAACACTTAGGTGAAAGACCTCTCTGTGTCCTTGGAGAAGTTAGGGAGCAAAGAGAAACCTCTGAGCAGGGGCAAAGAGAAATGATGAAATGTTTTCACCTGGGCTCTTTCAAAAGAGCCAGTGTGGGTCATAACTGACCTTTGAGCTGAAACCTGAGAGGCTTCCCTTTTTCTGTGACAAGCCAAATTTAAATATTTCCTCTCATTGATTGTTGCTTAATGGCAGAGAAAACCTAGGCTCTACAATCAGAGAGCCCGAGTTTCTGTTTGGGGTCATAGTTTATTACATGTGGCATGTGGTTCTTTGGACAAGTTACTTATTTTTCGTAGACCCTGTTTCCCCACTGGCAAAAAAAAAGTTTCCTTCCCTGGTTGCTTCACTGTGTTGCTCAGGTACTAAATATAATAAAAGCACCTAGGACAACCCATTGTGTAGAACGCAGTGAAAATGAATGCCGGCTGCCTTTCAGTCCATAGTTTTTTGGATCTTCAAGAATACTGTTCTCTTTGATGAAAGTAAGGTTTACTCGGTGCTGATTAATTTAGCAATTATTTTAGATCCCTTCTGGAGCACGTCAGGAGCACGGGAGCATAGGAGAAGGAGCGCACAGCTTAAGAATCCGTAATGTGTTGCTGTCATGGTGCAAGTCTGCGTGGAGAATGGGTTGCTGAAAAGGGAAATCCCATATAGGAGTCCTCTGAGGATGTCAAAGCTTCTGAGTAACCCAGTTGCTCTTCAAGAGATTGGATAAATAAATTATGTATAGACACTCAATAGGATATCATGGAGCACTAAAGAAATAAGTCATGAAAAAATAAGGAGGAGACCAAAATGCAAACAAGAGAGAGAATCCAGCCTGAGAAGGAACGCACAGCAGGTTTCTCATATGTGACATCCTGGGTAAGGCACAGTTGCCCCGTGTGACCAGGAAGGGGGGCTGAGTAAAGGGCAATAAAACCATTCTATACACCAGGTATCTTTTAGACTTTCTCAGATTCATGGAACGTACAAGAAGCTTCATGGAGAACAGAACTCACACTTGGAAAATAGACAGCGGATAGGTGTTGGTAGGAGAACAACTGGAAAACAACTTGGAAGGGACGAAACAGGTGATTCAGGGCGGATGGAGTTTGGGTGTTGGATGTGGGGAAGGGTGTGTGGTGACCACCACACAGATGAGGCTAGATCCAATGGTGAAAACTTACATTCTAAATGTCTGTACAGGTAACATTTTATCCCTCGAATTTATATTATAGAGATAACAATTCAAGCCTTGTAACAATTCCAAAAGAAAGAGGAAAGACTAACTCTAGGACTCTGGTGTGGCTGTTGAGCCTGGGAGCAGCCCGAGAAGGTGTTTATCTTTAGAGTTTCGATTTCCACGTGTGGGCAGACACAGAGGCCTGGGTTCCTGGCGGGAGTCAGACCATTTTATTTAGGGAGGAAGGGGCAGAGCCGTCTTGAGGGAGCACAATTCCTCCTCCTCTTTAATCAGGAGTTAGAAACAGAAAGTGAAGAAAAAGAATGACAGTTATCTGTCTTGGGACTATTTTATTTTTCTATATCTCAACTAGTTTACGGCGGAGGCTTCCTTGTTCTGAAAATGTATGCATTCCAGAAGAGCTCATGCTCACCCTTCAACTGTGTTTTATGGAAAACATCCTGTTAAGGGGAAGGAACGGACTGAGAGGAGTGGGAAAAGGGAACACATGGGGAGGGAAGACATGGTCAGACTATATAATATACTAGCTTGAAAACATCCTTAGGAATCCAGTGTTATGAACAGTGAATATACAAATATACTACATACACACACACCATACACAAAGATCCTAGGAGATATACCCTCACATTCTCAACCTTAACTCTGGGGGTTGGATCACACTTTGTCAGGAACAAGCTCAATGTAAGCATGACTGAGGGAAAATTCTTGGTCAGCACGGGCAATGACCCCATCACTCCTGCTCTTTATAGTTTAAACAGATGACTCAGGCAGAATTTACCCATGGATTTTTCCATGTTGTTTTGAGAAAGTACCAGTTTCAGCCAGGCTATGGATGATACTACCCTGTACCTACAATTTGCAAGCATGTGTGAGGTCTAAACAGAGACAAAGCCTGGGGAGAGAAGCCAAATGGAGATGACCAGTTAAAGTAGAAAAACAAACTTCAATTTTGAATTTTAAAATAGTGTGTGTATGGCGTGTGGTGTGTGTATGTGTGGTATATGTGTGTATGGTGTGTGCATGTGTGTTTGTGATATATGTATGGTATGTGTGGTGTATGTAAAGTGTGTGTGTGTGTGGTGTATGTATGGTGTGTGTGTGTGTGTGTGGTATATGTATGGTAGTGTGTGTGCATAAATGAGTGTGTATGGTGTATGTGCATGGTGTTGTAGGAGGCCACTTGTTCATTTCCCGACTGCCCAGACTCCCGAAATAACCACACAGAAACTGTATTAATTAAATCACTTGGCCCATCAGGTCTAGCTTCTTATTGGCCAACTCACATCTAAATTTAACCCATCTCCATTAGTTTGTGTATTGCCATGTGGCAGTGGCTTACCAGCAAAGTTTGTCTGTCTCTGGCGGCAGTTCCATGGCTTCTCTAAACTCCTCTTTCTCCCAGCATTCAGTTTAGTTTTCCCCTCCTAGTTGTGTTCTATCCTAGCAGGCCAATCCAGTTTCTTCATTAACCATGGATATTCACAGTATACAGAGGGGAATCCCACATCAGTATGGTGTATTTGTTTAGTATATGTGTGCATATGTGTGTGTATGGTGTATGTGTGGGTGTTATTTGTGTGATATATATGTATATATATATAGTGTGTGTGCATGCATAAATGAGTGTGTGTGGTATATGTGTGTGTATGGTGTGTGTATGTATGGTATGTGTGGTATGTGTACATGTGTGTGTATGTGGGTGGTGTGTGTACATGTGTGTATATGGTGTTGCACACCTGTAGAGGTTAGAGGATAACTTATTTGTAAGAGACATTTCTCTTCTTCTACTACCACAAATTATGCAGTCGAGTTTCCCGCATTTGGGGATATCACAGGGACCAGTGCATGCAGAGTGCAATGGAGAAGCCTTGCCCTGGGAAAATCACCCTGTGATCTCCCCTGCCAAGTAAGTACTCATCCCTATCCCTTTTTAAATTTCATTTTTGGGACTGATTATCTCTAAATTGTCTAGACTTAACCCAAACTTGCAATCCATTTTCCTCAGCACGTAGGGTTACAAGCATACTGGTTGAATGATAAGTTTTTTTTAAAAAAAAAAATAAGGGATTTATTGGATAATAGTAATCAAACTTATTAATTCATACAAATAGCTCAATTTCATTTTAATTTAAGTTCTTGAATGTTGCATGTATGCTGTATACCAGTACTTCAGATCAAGACTAAAGTCATAAATGGCTTTTAAAAATGGCCAGCATTGAACTCTTTCTATGATTTCTACACCTCCTTAGGTTTCAGTCTATATTTTAGTTTACTGTGTACTCTGTAGCTGTTTTCACACACTGAGAGCTGAGTCTCTATCTGCTTCCTCGGGCCTCGCTGGTACTTAACCCATGTTTAGGCACAGAAAGCAACACAGAAATCATGAGTGGACACCAATATTCAGGAAATGGTCAGGGTTTTGCCGGTTTCCAGATTCCTCTACTTTGAGGCATATGCCTCATACCTTCTGCTTGCCCTCCGTGTCTAGTCTTGACCCTTCTCTGCACACTGATCTCTGCCCTCAGAGCTTTCTTCTGTGGGTTCAGCTGAAAGGGGCAGCCAAGAAGTAGGCGTGCTCTTCTCACAGCAGCTCTGCCTTAAAACCAGCTTCTAGAAACTGCCCTCCACTCCCCACACTGATGCAGAGAGGCAATGTTGTTCTTCAGAACCTTTCGTGGCCTTAAGATAGCTCATTATCCATATGAAGTTCCTACTGCTGCCTGTGTTTGGTCTATTTTGTTCTGAAACTTCTGTCACCAAACCCTGCAGGAATGACTGAACGTGTGTATATGACTGAACATTCTTTCTTTCACAGACCCTGATTGAAACAGGTCAACTATTACAACAACAACAATGACAACAATAAAAATCTGTAATTTGGAGGCGTGGGGGATACCTCAGTGGTAAGAGTGCAGAGCAAGTGTGAGGGCCTGAGTTTGAATGCCCAGAAGCCATGTGAAAGCTGGACACCCAATGGGAGCATCTGTAATCCCTGTGTTCCTATGAGGAGATTAGCGTACAATAGAAGAATCCCTGCAACCCCAAGGGCCAGTCATTCTAGCAGGCACAGTGGCAAAACAAATAATAAATCCTGTCTCAAACATTTTGGAAGGTGAGAGCCAAGCCCCGAGATTGTCCTCTGACCTCCACATACGTGTTGCATGTGTGCACACACACAGAGAGAGACAGACAGGCATACACAACCCACAATTCTTTTTGGGGGGGGTTGTTTTTTGAGATAGGGTTTCTCTGTGAAAAGGCTGTCCTGGAACTCACTCTGTAGACCAGGCTGGCCTCAAACTCATAGAGACCTGCCTACCTCTGCCTCCTGAGTGCTGGGATTAAAGGCGTGCACCACCCACAGCAGGGTGACCCATAATTCTTGTAGTGATTGCTTCTAAACACCTCAAAAAATTCTGAAAGTCTACATTTATATTGGTTTCAACCTATTTACAATGGATTGGTTGAGAATGACTCCCATAGATCCATATGTTTAAATGATGGTCCCAAGTTGGTAGAACTGTTTGGGAAGGATTGGGGTGGGGTGTGCCTTGTTGGAAAAAGTGTGTCACTGGGGGCAGGTTTTGAGTTTTCAAAAACCCACACCATTCCAGTTGACTCTTCCTCTGCTTCCTGGTTGTTGTCTCAACATACGGGCTTTCAGCTACTGCTGCCGCACTGCGCCCACTGCCTGCTGCAGGCTCATCCTCTGAAATTGTAAGTAAATCCTCTATAATCTCTTTCTTTTTTAAGTTGCTTTGGTCATGGTGTCTCTTGTCAACAATAGAAAAGTAACCAAGACACTACTAAAGTATCAAGTCCCTTCCACATGTCACTGTATTATTCCCTGTCTTGTTTTGATGAAAACATTCTGACAAATAGCAAGTGGGGAAAGAAAGTATTCACTTTAGCTTAGAGTTTAAGAGTGGATACAGTCCTCAATGGTGGGGAGGGCATGGCACAAAACAGTGGGGGCCCAGGAACAGAATGCTGACCTCCTCACATTACATCCTCACACAGGAAATAGAAGGGGGGAGGGAGGGAAGGAGGAAAGGAGAGAAACAGAGACAGAAAAAGCTCAAGAATGCAGGAAGTACAGTTGGGTTAGAAAACCTCAACACCCTTCCCCAGTGAGAGACTTCCCTGAGCAATGCCCCACCACTAAAGGCTGAAAGACAATGTCATCACCTGAGGATTAATTGTTCAAATCTATGAAACTATGAGGGACATTTCTCATTCAAACCACCACAGCTCCCCACCCTTAAACTAAGGTCACACCTGCTTTCTTCCAGGGCTTCCTCTCTGACCCCCGTCTGTCTTTGGGGGTTGTTTGCTTTCTTTGGGAAATTTTAACCTATCTTCCTTAGAAGCGGCTTCATGTGTGAAGTTAAAGAGAATATTAATATTGTGGTTTTTGACTACAGTGGAATTCTGATGGGAAAGGGAAGGAAATGTCAAATGACTTTTTCATTACAAAAGTTCTCAAAACCTTGGAAGTATAAAACCCTCTAAGAGGAGGCAGAGTGTCTCTCAAGTCAGATAACGCTTGTTTCCACTAAGCAATGGTTGGCACTCTTCAGGCTACACCTGGATGACCTTGTTCTGTGAATATGTTCTTCATGTTGTCCTTCTCTCCTTTCATTCGTATTCATAAAAAAATCGATAAATACAGACAAAATCGGCCACAGTTCTAAGAGATAATCCGTGCTTTTATCAGAATCTCAAAAGGTGTGGGGGTGAGGTAGAAAGTGACCAGTACTCCCTGCAAGTTCCAGTCTGAGGTCCTGGTTATTACTCCCTGCAAGTTCCAGTCTGAGGTGCTGGTTATTACTCCCTGCAAGTTCCAGTCTGAGGTGCTGGTTATTCATTCAGATGTTTTTCTGGTTTTTTCTTTTTACTTTTAAGTGTGTGTGTGTGTGTGAGAGAGAGAGAGAGGGAGAGGGAGAGGGAGAGAGAGAGGGGGGGGGATGTGTCTGTGGAGGCCAGATATCTCAGATCTCCTACAGCTGGGGTTGCTAGCCTTTGTGAGCTTCCAAGTGTAGAACCAAACTTGGGTCCGTTACAAGACCACTTTTATGCCTGAGCCATCTCTCCAGCCTCAGGGGTCTTTTAAAAGCTAAACCTAGATGAGCTGTACATGAAAACCCCCCATAAATCTTTCTGGGCTTACTCCTGAATTAAAAGTGTAGAAAAAGAATGAGCATGAGGTAAAAGAGTAGCCTACCTCCGGACTTGTAATATTCAGAGAAGAAGCTCACAGTCAAGTGAGAGATGACAGAACCGAAGAGAAACATGAATCATATAGTGAATGTGCAGTTGCAGAACTTAGGCAATGTAACTAATATCACGGCTTTAGTCCACTTTCCACTGAAACAGTAGAATGCCTGAGGCAGGTTGCTTTATGCAGAAATGAAATTTATTTAGCTCATGGTTTGCAATCGTCATGGATTTGGCTCCCAGGGTGGTGTCCCCAGCTGCTTCACTTCATGGTGAATGGCATCACTGAGAAAAGGAAAGGTCACATGGTGAAACAAGAAGCCAGAGAAGAGAGGGTCCAATCCCAATTTTATAAGAACCTTGTCTTAGAAATAAAGTCCCTCAAGAACCTACCTTGATTCTTTCTGTGGCATCAACCCTAGTAACCTAACAAAAATGTACTTGGTCCCACCTCATAAACATACCCTGATCACACAGGATCGACATTCTGCGGAACAGGTTTCTAAACTGAGCACTCAGAAGAGACAGTCAAAGAACATCCGAATAGGAATGATTAATGTAAAATGGTACATAAGCTGTTTGCATTTTAAGCATTATACTACATCTTACTTTGTGGTGAGAAAGTCTGTAATTACTAATATTTGATTTGATTTTGCTGTGGAGCAAACATGAGGCCATGTGAAGATTTTGTAACAGCCACAAAGAACGAGAGAGGTCCTCAGAGGATGGGAGAAAATGGTTCCAAGAGATGAGTAGGTAAAGTAGAGAAACCTTTTAATCTGCTATTGATCATGGTGTCTCTTCTCAGCAATAGAAAGCCTAAGTAAGACATGGACTAATTATTTTGGAGGAAAACATTTTAAGCCAACATAACAATTAGTATATGGTGTGGTTTTGCTGGCTGATTTTGGCCAGATTTATTGTAAGAATCAGGGACAAAAATCAGGACAGAATGATTTGAAAAATATGCACTGTGGCCAGAAAATGAGGATATTTAGAGCTGAGGATAAATAGAATGTGGCTATTAAAGAAATTGTGACCATTAGAGAAATCCAGTATTTTGCACTGGGGAAATAGGGAAGTGTTAAGGGCCTGTCATTGGAAGAGTCCAATATACAGTGGAAAGTCCTTCTGTATATGTGTTGCTTTTATTGGTTAACGAATAAAGTTGCTTTGGCCTATGGCAGGACAGAATAGAGTAAGGTTAGAATTCCAAGCAGGTAGAGAAGGAAAGAAGGCAGAGTCAGAGAGATGCCATGTAGCTGCCTAAGGGGAAAGATGCCCACTGGAGACCGCCAGAACCTTGCCAGTAAACCAGGAGCCTCGTGATAAAATATAAAATAATAGGAATGGGTTAATTTAAGATGTAAGAGTTAGTTAATAAAAAGCCTAAGCTATTGGCCAAGCAGTGTTGTAATTAATACAGTTTCTGTGTGATTATTTCAGGTCTGGGTGGCCGGGAAACCAACAAGCAGGCCTCCAATTACATCTCATGAATCAGCTAGCCCTTCCCCACAGTGTGATCATGGGAGAAATGATTTTCATCAGTTTAAAGACTGTGTTGAGAGAAGAGCTCTGAAGAGCCTACACATTCAGGTTCTGTTAGGTAAGTCTTCCCTAGGCCCAGTTGCTTGGACATTCAAGGACAATGTCCACATGATTCTGTTTGTATAGGTGAAGAGTGTAAAAGTTATAGGATCATGGAGCCTTCCTCTTTGATTTCAAAGGAAACATTAAGCAGCCAGGTAATGCATGATGGGGTCTAATCCCTTCAGGCAGTCTCTGGGGGCCCTGTATGTGAAGCTATAATAGTAAATCACAGATTGCAATGGTGACCCCAGGATTCTGGAGACGATAAGAACATGGATTGTTTGTAGAATATAGCCACAGACACTGAGTGTATTCCAGGAGAGAGGTCTCAGAGACAGGGCTGCCCCAGCCTGTTGGAGCTCAAAACTCACTGCTGTTGGATGTGGAGTAAAAGAATTGAATCTTCAACCTTATGGACTTCTGTTTTGTTTTGGTCCCATCCATTTCTGCCTTTCTCCCATTATTCATTTTGGGGAGTGGGGATGTTTATTCTTTGCCACCCTGTACCATAAATAAATAACTTCCTCTTAATGCTACATGGGTTCATGGCTAAGACTCTCTTTTGAGTCCCAGAAGTCTTTCAGTAACAATATGAGAACTGCTAAGAGTATATGATCTCTTACAGATATAACAAATGCACCACCTTTTTTTTGAGACGTCAAACCTAAAATTTATGAATCAGCCCCTGCAAAGACTCTAAAAGAGCAACATGTGTAATTATTTTCAAGATGCTTATTGTAAATTTGCAGTGACTCCTATGTTGAGTTTTTCAACATGGGACATATCACTGACCTGTAGATAAGATGAGGCTACAGAGATTTCAGAAATTTTGATAACATTTTCAGTGTTGAAATGGAATGCAAAATATTTTTTTTTTTTTTTTGGTTTTTCGAGACAGGGTTTCCCTGTAGTTTCTAGAGCCTGTCCTGGAACTAGCTCTTGTAGACCAGACTGGCCTCGAACTCAGAGATCCGCCTGCCTCTGCCTCCCGAGTGCTGGGATTAAAGGCGTACGCCACCACCGCCCAGCTGGAATGCAAAATATTAACAGACTCGCTGGACTCCCAAATCTCCTGACGAAAATGATGATGTTAATACGGGAAATATATGCATGGAAATTGCAGAATAAGAACTTTTCACACTGCATGACTTATGGTAGCTATAAAACACCTTGACAGAAGCAGCAGCAAAATGGAATTGAACATTTTAGTAGTGGTCTGTCAGACTCAAGGCCAATATAAAGACAGTCTTTTTTAAAAGTTGATAAAATTGCCTAAAATTCTTGACTTGAAAGGAATGTAAGTAAAAGAATTGCCTCAGGAATAAATAATTCTCTTTTTATTATCTGTGAACTTGGTTAGCTTCAATTTTTTTCTTATTTTTTAATTTATTTTTTTAATTGTTTTTATTGAGCTATATATTTTTCTTCACTCCCCTCTCTTCTGTCCACCTCCCCTTCTACCCTTTCCCATGGTCCCCATGCTCCCAATTTACACAGGAGAGCTTGTCTTTTTCTATTTCCTATGTAGATTAGATCCATGTATATCTCTCTTAAGGTCCTCATTGTTGTCTAGGTTCTGTGGGATTGTGAACTGTAGGCTGGTTTTTCTTTGTTTTATGTCTAAAAGCCACTTATGAATGAGTAAATATGATATTTGTCTTTCTGGGTTTGGTTTACCTCACTCAGTATGATGTTTTCTAGATCCATCTATTTTCCCACAAATTTCAAGATGTCATTAATTTTTCTGCTGTGTAGTACTCCGTTGTGTAAATGTACCACATCTTCCTTATCCATTCTTTGGTTGAGGGGCATTTAGGTTGTTTCCAGGTTCTGGCTATGACAAACAACGATGCTATGAACATAGTTGAACACATGTCCTTGTGGTATGACTGAGCATCTTTTGGGTGTATGCCCAAGGGTGGTATTTCTGGGTCTTGAGGTAGGTTGTTTCCTAATTTTCTGAGAAACAGCCTTGCTGATTTCCAAAGCTGCTGTACCAGTTTGTACTCCCACCAGCAATGGAGTAATGGTCCCTTTACCCCACTTCCTCTCCAGCATAAGTTGTCATCAGTGTTTTTGATCTTGGACATTGTAGAATTCTATGCTGAATCCATCTGGTCCTGAGCTTTTTTTGATCGGGAGGATTTGATTATTGTTTCTATTTCTTTAGGAGTTATAGGCCTATTTAATTTTCCTATCCGGTCTTGATTTAATTTTGGTAAGTGATATTTATCCAGAAAGTTGTTCATTTCCTTTAAGTTTTCCAATTTTGTGGAGTACAAGTTTTTGAAGTATGACCTGATGATTCTCTGGATTTTATTTGTATCTGTTGTTATGTCCCCCAATGACCAGTTAGAGGCTGGTCATTCATTTCCTGGCCTCCCAGAACTGAAATAATCACACAGAAACTATATTAATTGTAATACTATTTGTCAATAGCTTAAGCATATTTCTAGCTAGCTCTTATATCCTAAACTAACCCATCTTCATTAATCTGTATATCACCACAAAGTTGCGGCCTATTGATAAAGTTTCGGTGGGCTCCAGCAGAGGTGTCTGTCTCCTGTTAGGGCTACATGACTTCCCATTGACTCTGCCTTCTTTCTTCCAGCATTCAGTTTAGTTTTCCCACCTAGCTCTATTCTGCTAAGCCACTGGCCAAAACGGCTTTATTTGTTAACCAATAAAAGCAACACATATACAGAAGGACTTCCCACACCAGTTTCTGATTTTGTTGATTTGGATATTCCTTCTCTGCCTTTTGGTTAGTTTGGATAAAGGTTTGTCTATTCTATTAATTTTCTCGAAGAACCAACTCTTGGTCTCATTGATGCTTTGTATTAGTTTCTTTGTTTCTATTTTGTTGATTTCAGCTCTCAATTCGATTATTTCCTGCCTTATAGTCCTCCTAGGTGAGTTTGCTTCTTTTTGTTCTAGAGTTTTCAGGTGTTCTAATAACTCACTAATGTGGGATTTTTCCAGCTTTTTTTATGTAGGCATTTAGTGCTATGAACTTTCCTCTTAACACTGCTTTCATTGTGTTCCATAAATTTGGGTATGTTGTGTGGTCATTTTCATTGAATTTTAGGAAGCTGTTAAGTTCTTCCTTTATTTCTTCCTTGACCCATTGATGATTCAGGTGAGCATTATTTAATTTCCATGTGTTTGTGGGCCTTCTGAAATTAGTGTTGCTGTTGAATTCTAATTTTAAGCCATGGTATTTTGAAATGAGGTTTGCTTTGTTACCTGGTATGTGGTCAGTTTTTGAGACTGTTCCATGAAGTGCTGAGAAGAAGGTATATTCTTTTATGTTTGGATGTAATGTTCTATAAATGTCTGTTAAGTCCATTTGAGTCATAACATCTGTTAGTTCCCTTATTTCTCTGTTAAATTTTTTTCTGGAAAACCTGTATAGAGGTGAGAGTGGGGTGTTGAAGTCTCCCACTATTAGTGTGTGGGGTTTAATGTGTGATTTAAGCCTTAGTAGTGTTTATTTTACATATGAGGGTGCCCTTGTATTTGGAGCATAGACATTCAGTATTGAGATTTCCTTTTCATGGATTCCTCCTGTGACTAATATGGAATGTCCTCCTTTGACTCTTTTAATTGATTTTAGTTTGAATTCTATTTTGTTAGATATTAGGATAGCTACTCCAGCTCTTAGGTTCATTTTATTGGAAAATTTTTTCTCAACTCTTTACTCTGAGGCAATGTCTGTCTTTGAGGTTGAGGTGTGTTTCTTGTATGCAGCAGAAGAATGCATTCTGTTTTTGTATCCAATCTGTTAGCCTGTGTCTTTTTATAGGTGAGTTGAGGCCATTTATATTAAGGGATATTAATGAGCAGTGATTGCTGGTTCCTGTTATTTTAGTTTCCTTTTTTAATGATGTTATTGTCTGTGTTTTTCCATTCCTTGGGATTTGCTGCTGTGAGATCATCTATTATATGTGATTTTGTGGATGTAGCTGACTTCCTTGGGTTGGAGTTTTTCTTCTAGTACTTTGTGTAGGGCTGGGTCTGTGGCTAAGTATTGGTTAAATCTGGTTCTGTCATGAAATATCTTGTTTTGTCCAAGATGTTTTGGTGATTGAAAGTTTTTTGGGGTATTGTAGTCTGGGCTGGCATCCATTGTCTCTTAATGTCTGTGTAAGGCTTGACCAGGACCTTTTGGCTTTCATTGTTTCCATTGAGAATTCAAGTGTAATGCTGATAAATCTGCCTTTATATGTTACACGACCTTTTTCCTTTGCAGCTCTTAATATCATTTCTTTATTCTGTATGTTTAGTGTTTTAGCGAGGGAACTTTTTTTTGGTCCATTGTTTGCGGCATTCTGTAAGCTTCTTCTATCTTCATATTCATACCTTTAAGTTGCAAAAGTTTTCTTCTGTGATTTTGTTGAATATATTTTCTGTGCTTTTGAGTTGGACTCCTTCTTCTATTCCTATTATTCTTAGGTGTGGTATTTTCATGGTGTCCCACATTTTCTGGATATTTTGTGTTACGCTTCTGTTAAATTTAGTGTTTTTCTTTGACCGATGAGTCTCTTTCCTCTATCGTATCTTTAACACTTGAGATTCTCTCTTACATCTCTTAAATTCTGCTGTTAAATCTTGCACTTGTGGTTCCTGATAATTTTTCCATATTTTCCATTTCTAGAATTCCCTCATTTTGTGCTTTCTTTATTGTCTCTATTTCAGTTTTCAGTCTTTATTCATTTCTTTCACCTGTTTGATTGTGTTTTCTTACTTTTCTTTTAAAAATGTGTTGATTTCTCCCAATTTTTTGTTTGTCTTTTCCTCCATTTCTTTGAGAGAACTTTTCATTTCCTCTTTAAGTGCCTCAAGCATTCTCCTAAAGTTATTTTTAAGTCATTTTCTTCTGCTTCATCTGTATTGGGGTGTTCAAGTCTCGCTGTTTTAGAGACACTAGTTTTGTTGGTGTCGTGTTGCTCTTTGTAGTGTTGAGAGTAATCTTACCTTGTCTACCCATCTTTTCCTCTGATTGGTGTAGTTGGATCCAAGGCTCAGATGGTTGTTCCTCATTGTGGAGTCAAGGTCACAGTTCCAGTCAAGCTGGAGGTCACTCGTCATTCCTGAAGGTCACTTGACACTCCAGGAGGTTGCTCTGCAATTCCAGAGTTCAGTCAGGCCTGCTCCCACAGAGGTCGCTGGCTCGGGCCTGCTCTCATGGAAGTTACTGTCCTGGGCCTGCTCCCACAGAGGTGGTTGGCTTGTACCTGCTCTCGTGGAGGTTGCTGTCTCAGGGCTGCTCTGGTGGAGGTCATTGGTTCAGGCCTGTTCTGGCAGAGGTCACTGGCTCAGGTCTTGCAAGTTCATCTTTTATTATTAGACATGTATGAATCATTTAGGGGCTAGGGACAGATTATTATGGTTTAAATAATTAAATGTTCCCCACAGTGCTCATGTGTAAGCACTTACACCCCAACTGGTGGTGCTATCTTAGGATGTACGGAAACCTTTGAAGCGGCTTGCTTAGAAAAGGCAGGCCTCTAGTCCATACCTTACACTGTCTCCCATCCAGCATGAGGTGAAGAAGTTACTCTGTACTACATCCTCTCACCACTACAAGGTTCTGCTCTAGTGCATGGTGCCAAGCCTCCATGGACTGAGCTCTCCTATACTATGAGCAAAACAATTACATACACACACACACCCTTAAACATTTAACAATCACTTTAAGGGAAATAGAGCACGCCCATTATCCTATTTGTCCTGTGAAGTACAACTGAAAATACCAAATGATACATCTAAAAAAAAAATTAAGAAATTTTTGACATTTCTGAAAGTTCTGAAAACTGGAGATAATAAGTCAAACTGGCCAAAGGTCTTGGGACCCAAAGAACAGCCTGTGGTAGCGAGTTCCTGATTTGTTGGTTTGTTGCACCCTCTGTCCCAGCTGAAGGAGGAAATGATCCAGAAATGGCAACATGCAGAAACAAAACCTCCTGCTCTCTAGCCAAAGGACCTAGGAGGGCGCAGCCTAGTAAGGCAGGACACTGAGAAATGAGTCACCACACAACTTCTTTGGTCCTTCGAGAGTACTGCATGTCTGTGGTGGAGCATCACATCCTGGCACAAATCTGTGGCAGAGCTAAGCTGCTCATGTGACAAATCAGAGAGTGCAGCAAAAGAGGAAGACACTATGTCCCCATAGTGCCCTTTAAGATGTCCCCTGTTGACCTGGACATCTTCCACTAGACTCCGCCTCTTATCACTTCTCCAAACTGCTCCTCTGGGGACCAGGCCTTTGAACACATGCTCCAGACATTGTGGAGCATGCCAGACCCAATCTTTAGCAACCATGAAAGCAAAATACTGGGAGAAAGTACCACAGAGTTCATCATCAAGTTAACTGTGTCTAGAATAGAATCCATGACACCCTCTTCAGAGAAAGCTGTTATTGTTATATTTGGCAATATTTTGATAAATTTTAAGTATTTTGGTAAATGTATTTTGCTTTCTATTGATCTTTATATAATTTTATTTGTAATGCAAATATTTTATTGTATAGTTGAAAGCATTGATTTATCACACACACATGAACCCCCTTTATGCTAAAGGACCATTAATAGAAGGAAAAAAAGCATGGTTTCTGACTCATTGTAATCTTCCCCAGGGATATAGAAGAACAACTTGGAGTCATGTGGTCAGAGGTGGAACCCCAATTCCATCATTTACCAACTATATAAAATTCACCTACTCTTTGGAAGTCCCTGTTTTCCCACTCTAAGCTGAACACACTAGCACTTTCCTTATTTAAACATGTTTTTTTAGTTTGAGATTCAAATGATATATACATAGTAATGGTATGTTGTGGGATAATGCTTTTGTATGCTGTAAAGATTTAATAAAATGCTGATTGGCCAGTAGTCAGGCAGGATTTATAGGCGGGGCCACCAGACTGAAAGAATTCTGGGAAAAGGAAAGGCAGAGAGAGAGACAGTCATCAATCAGATACAGAGGAAGTGAGATGAGAATGCCTGACTGAGAAAAGGTACCAAGCCATGTGGCAAAACATGGGTTTAGAATTATGGGTTAATTTAAGTTGTTAAGAGCTAGTTAATAATAAGCACGAGCTAAGAGGCCAAACAGGTTATAATTAATATAAGCCTTTGTGTGTTTCTTTGGGACTTGATGGCTGCAGGACTGGGCAGTACAGAAACTTCTGTCTACAATGGTACTATAAGATACCACCTAAACTTGAATGGGTTTTGTACTGGAGTTCTCATGATTTAATGGTAGAAGTTACCTTGATGGGTTGGAGCCAAAGGGCTCCACAAAGTCACACCATGCAAGGCACCGCATAAAAGCTTTATTGGGGGGAATAATGCAGAGACTGCCTCTGAGCAAGAGTGGAAGGAAAAGAGTAGGGGGAGATGGCCCTACCTTTTTATAAGGGATATATAAAAAGTACACGTGACCTGTAGTGGCTATAGTTGCGTCTTGGTGACTGATGTTGACGTGTCCTGCTGTCACTGGGTCTTGGGGCAGACAGATGGAAACACCTGAGTGTGAACAGGAGTGACACAGCTTTTTCTTTATATCTTCACACTCTAACAAGAAGCCAGAAACGTGTGGGATTGTCGGATGTTTTTATGAATGAAACAGAAAATTATCTTTGCTCACGTGAAGGCTATCAATGCTGGGGAGAAATCAAACCAAGTGGAGAGGGAAGAGCTGAGAAACTGAGGACTGTGGAATACAGCTGCTGTCACTGCAGATTGTAACTGAGAAGTGACTTTAAGAGGTGAAAGGGTGAACTGTGTGAATTTGGGGAAGAGAGAATTTGAGGCAGAACTGGGGTACCTACTGCCTCTCTTATTTGAGGAAAATCCAAAATCCGTGTGTGTGTGTGTGTGTGTGTGTGTGTGTGTGTATGTGTGTATATGTGTGTGTGTATATGTGTGTGTATATGTGTGTGTATATGTGTGTGTGTGTGTGTGTGTCAGGGTTAGGCAAGGATAGAAGATGAAAATGAGGTCAGAGAAGCAGGGAGGGTGTGAAACACTGGGCTGTGACTAGTGAACTGGGCCTGCGCAGAGTTGTGAGTGGCAAACAACACAAGCTGACTCACCTCTCAAACTGCTACTGCACTAGACTGTTCTTTAGAAAGAGGACAGAAGCGGAAGATGGAGCAGAGACCAAGGCAGAGGAACAATTACGTTCTTGGAGTGACTTAGGCAAGAGATGGTGGTGCCTTGTGTCGTGATGGCAGAACTGGACACACGGAGAAGTATTAAGATTTGGGGTATAGTTAAAAGTAAATTCAACATAATCTCCAGATGGACTGATTATGTGGTATCAAAGACATAGAAGGAAATAGAAGGATGACTTTAATTGTGTTGACAACTAGAAAACCCAAATTGCCAACTGAGAAGAAGCCCGTTGGAGGAGCCAGTTTGAAGAACAGATCAGGAGTCCAGTGAGCATATTAGATTTGATGTGCCACCAAACACCTAATACAACCATTCAAGATGTCGTGAACATAAAAGGTAGGACTTGGGAAGAAGATCTAAGATAAAAATAACAACGAGAAACTGCTGGATGTGAATTCTATTTAAAGCTGAGAGACTGAGGTGACAAAGATCGTGAGAATGGAGATGAAGAGACCCATAAGTGAGCTTTGGAGCACCTCTGTCACTCTTTGGAAAGTGAAATTTGTAAAAGGACCCCACTCACTCCATATCCAGCCTTCCCACATCCTCCTCTACTCTGTAGCCTGGTGAGTGCTTCCCACCCTCCAATCCCCACTTGTTCACAGCCCAGCAGATCTGGCCCCAGGTCCCACAGCAAAAGCTCCAGTCAAGTCTGGCCACCCATGCCTTGGTAGCAGCCTTCCCCTAGTCTTCCCCACATTCCACACTTCCTGTGCCCCAGCAGAGACAACTGCAGAAAGCCACAAGCAATCAGATTGCAGAGTTGTGGAGTCCATTTCCTGTGGCTACATCTGCCAAACACCCCTATGTCTAAGGCTCAGGGAACATTTCTGAAAAGAAGACGGAAAGACTGTAAGAACCAGATGGGAGTTTGCTGGGAAATTGTGTCTCCTCCTAATACCAGAGATACTTATAAAGTCTCACCAACACGACTGTCCAAATGTGAGCTGAACAAGGATGACATCAGTGAACGTGCCAAACTGAACAAGGAAAAGCCTGGGAGACTTCAACATTACACAGAGAACTACAGGCAGCCAAGGAAAGCTGGGAAGAGGAGATGAGTCCTTCCCCAGGAAGGACACAACAATTGGCTTTCCAGTACCAAACAGTCAGTCCTGAAACTTACATACTGGTAGCATTATATGGATTGAACAAGTTGTATTTAGAAATACACACACACACACACACACACACACACACACACACACACACATTCAACAACAGTTAGTGAAAGGGGAGGCCATAGTTTTGAAGGAGAGGTGGAAGGGGTATATGTTTGGAGGGAGGAAAGGGAAAGGAGGAATCTTGTAATTATTATAATCTCAAAAATAAAACAAAATAAAAAATTATAAAAAGAGGAGACTATCAGAATAGACTGAGAAAGAATGGCAAGGAAGCAGTGGACAATTCAAGAAATGGGCAGCATCCTGGGTACCAGAAAAGTGAATCAGGAAGAGAATGTGATTATGTTATCAAATACTTGAGTTTCTCAAGTGAAAAAGGGCCAAGGCCTTTCTATTTAGCAATCTAAAGGTTATCAGTGACCCTGACACGAGCAGTTTCGTTAGTATTAAAGGGTCAAATTCCTGTTTGGATTGGATCTAAGAAAGAACAAGAGGGCAGGAAATAGATGTCATGGGACAATTCTTTCAAGAAGTCTGCCTCCAAAGAAGAGAGAGATGTGGGGGCAGCCTGCAGGGAAGAGGGCCAAGGGAGCTTTGTCAGGAAGAAGAATATACATGTATATTTTAGGAGGGATGGGTACAGGGACGGGAGTGTGGAAGTGCTATGACATCTACTTTGACGCAGGAGCTTTTGAAGATAGTGAGAAAGATGAAATACAAAGGGAGACTAAGAATTCCATGAGATGGACCTTGGTGGAGCCAACAGTACCCATGACAGGCGAGAGGCAAATACGCCATGCAGATAGAGCTTTAGTTGGCTTTTATTGAGATAAAGGGAAAGGAAGGGAGAGAGAAAGAGAGACTGAGAGAGAACGAGAAAGACAGAGATATAGAGAGAGAAAAGGGAGGAGGGAGAAGAGAGAAATAGAGTTTTCATCTTTTAAAGGGATAGGGTACTGTCTGCCATGTACGTGGGTGCAATGTGGGGATGACAAAATGTCAGGTCCTTAAGGGGCAGTTCCAGGTTTGCCTGGATGCTAACATTTCTCCTTTCGTTATTTATTAAAAAAAGGTGAGGCGTTAGGTGTGGCAGGTTAGGGAAATGAGGCGTTGGGTTCTCGAGACTGCTTCCTGCTGATCTGGGCTGTTGATCATCTTTGGGGGATCTGAGAAAGCTGAGGTTCTGGCCATGTCCTAGGGTAGCTGGGTTTTCACTGCTGTCCAGGCTATGTGGAACTATCTGGCAAGATATTGGCAGAATAGAGGACAAGGTTAAGCTTAGGGAATTTTTCTTCTAAGTCCTGGTAATTGAGGAAGGGGGGTGTCAAGACCAGGGAAAGATGGGGAGGCTTAGGCTGTTTAGGTATTGGTTCTTGGGGGGAGGGTGTGTCTGATCTGTTTGAGGTAAATCCAAGTTGACTTCCTAAAACTTACAAGAATTCTTTGAGTTTGTGAAGACATCAGTTTTAGCCCCATTAGAAATGGCAGTATGCTCATGCCACAAATCATGTGTGACAGATGTTTTTAGCCCTATGAAAAGTACCTTTTAAGTCTATGGTTGGGAAACAACCAAAAGGAATTTGAGATCTTGAGCTTGTAGTTATGATGATAGTGGTTGTACTTCAATGGCTTATCAGAATTTTATTGATTAATATTAAGATTATTAGCATTTAAGCCTTTTTCCTCAGACCATTATAACTTGCATATACACACCTTAAAACACCTTCTTAGACCTTAAAACATCCTTAGATCCTTGCATCTGAAGCTTTTTATCTTATAATACATTTTATAAAATGACGGAGACATCCTTGATTGGCTACTCAGAGAACTACCCCAAGATCCTCCATGGTCACTGAGGGCAAGTCTCAGGGATATATCTGTCTTCCAGGTGACTAAGAAGCCCCAGAAGGTCCCACAGGCTCCTATGGAGTAAGGAGTCATGGAGGATTTACTTTGATCTTAGGCAATTTGAAGCAGTTGGTTCCCCAGTGTCCTGTTGTCCACAGTCTGAAGAGGGTCTCTGAGGTGAAAAGAAGGCTTTCTCAGTAGCTAGCACTATCACTTGTGGAGCAAGCTCTGGGTGGAGGTTCTTCTGTTCACATCCATCTTTTTTGAGGAAATAAGGGTAGGAACTGACCTGTCTATTATGAAAAGCGTTTTTAGAAAAAACAAAAAAAACAAAAAAAACAAAAAAAAACGCCAGGCAGTAGTGGCACACTCCTTTAATCCCAGCACTTGGGTGGCAGATGCAGGCAGATCTCTGTGAATTCTAGACCAGTCTGGTGTGCAAGAATTAGTTCTAGGACAGGCTCCAGAGCTACAGAGAAACCCTCTGTTGAAAAACAAAGCAAAACAAAAAAGTTTTTAATTAAACATTTTAAATGCCATAATCTCCTCGGAGCATTTGAGGTCTGTCTATTGGGTCTGTCTGAGTTATGACAGCAGAGACACCAGTACAGGATCTGCCTGGAGAGCTGGATCCAAGTTGAGAGGTTGTAGAGGGCTGTCTTAAGGAGATACAATGAACAGAGCTCACCCAGAGTGTTTAGAAGAGCTCATTGCTGCTGTTTAAAACATTTTTAACTGTCATTATATGAACACATGTGCGCAGTTGAATAAGTTGTACACACACATAAAGTTAAAAATCACATGCACACACACATTAAACAGGAGTCGAGTAACAATAAGAAAGGGAGAGTCAGTGTGTGCAGACTGAGGAAGCTGACTTCTCCAACTCTGATTTGCACGTTGTAACAGACAGAGCATTTAAAGAAAAAGGGAGTAGACAGGCATGCACAGGCCTTTGGAGCAGAGAAAAGGAAAAACAGTGGAGAATGAAAGCTGCCAGTGAATGAGAGAGCAGATTCATTGTAGGTGGAAGAGAGCGGGTCAGCTGGAGCATGGGTCCCTGGCAGTCCCTGCCAAAAAGCATGCCCCGTGTAAACATGCCACACGCAACAGAGTCAGTGTGAGAGAGAGAATTAGAGATAAAAACATAAGTAAAAGGTGAGAGATGAGGCAAAGAGTACCCTTAGTAAAGATGGCGACTAGGTCATCCGACCTGTCTGAATTGCCCTTAGCCAAGATGTCAGTGAAGCATCTCTTTTATCCTCAAACAAAATGGCAGTGGCCCTTAGTTGGGTCATCTGACCGGCCCTTAGCCAAGATGGCACCTGCCCATGTGTTGTAAGATACTGACAAACCATTTGTTTTTTTTTTTTTTTAGAGCAGTTGTGCTCAATTAGCAACACACACACAAAGGACATATAAAACATGCATTTAAAATCGTCAGAATCACACGCGTGTGACCGCTTCATTCACACATCTTTCATAGGTACCGATAGGACAGGAAACATGCTGGGCACCTCCCGCTCGTCCCAGGCCAGCCTGCCACTTGTCCCGGGCCAGCCTGCAGCTGGACAGGAAATAGGGAAGAAGAAGCAGACATCCACAGACAGGCAGAGAGAACAGAACACGCAGCAGGTGAAGAGGATGATGAGGAAGGACAGAGGGAGCTCGGGGAGGAGAGCATTGACAGAGAGAGCATAGGGAAAGGGGTCGGTGTCTCTTTCCATCTCCTGGATCCCTGGCACAAGCTGTGACGGTCCCGTGAAATACCGGGATATGGAGTGCCAGTGATTGGCCGTTTGGGTTGATATTTGAGGGGTAAGAACCAGTTCCCACCAGGGAGGTAGAGAAAGATCCAATGGCCTTTTATCCCAGGCATTCTAGAGACGAACTGAGGATGGAATTAAATGGCACAGGCTGCTCAAGGTTCCATCAAACAGAGCAGGGCTGGGCTGCGAAGCCCAAGAGCTGAGAAACAAGGGACAAGGTCGTAGACAAAAACAAAAAACAAAAAAAACAAAAAACAACCGAGGGCTTGGTCCTCAGCTGTGGGGACCTGCCCAAGGTGACTGTCGGCAAAAGGGACCAGTTGTAGCCATGAAGGCAGTGGCTGCCCCAGGGGGGTGGGGGAACCTCACCAATTGAAGTAGCCAGTGTTGCACAAAGTGATCCAGTGGCTGGGTAGTTGGAAAGTGGGCTGTTGGTCCAGGTCAGGGTCCCTGTTTGCCTCAGGCCTCCTACCCCCAGGTGGGAGGGACACCAGGGAGAGCCTGGCAGAGTCACAACATCAATGTAATGATTCTGCACTAGGTGGACCTTGGTATCAAGGAGCCACGGGTCCCCACAGGGGTTGAGAGACAAATATGTCATGCAGACAGAGCTTAAGTGGGGCTTTTACTGAGGTAAAGGGAGTGGGGGAAGGGAAGGGAGAGAGAAAGAGAAAGAAACAGACAAAGAGATGCAGAGACAGAAAGGGAAATGGGAAGAAGAGAGAGCTAGGTAGAATTTTCACCTTTTAAAGGGACAGGCTACTGTCTGCCATGCACACAGTCCTGACGCAGGGGCGATGAAGTCTGTCAGGTCCTCCAGGGATGGGGCCAGGTTCTCCTGGATGCTACAAAGGCAGGCTGCACACAGGGGCGTGATCAGAGTGAGCCCAGGTGTGGCACGAGGGCCCATGTCTTTGTGATGGCTCCTATTATCAATCAGTGCAATAAGAAGCGCCATGATTCAGTAGGATACAAAGGCAGATGAGAACAACAGCTCCAAGGAAAGAGACGGCAGGAAATAACCTAGAAAAGCGATACTGTGGATGAACTAGAGAGACATTTGTGTTTATTGGGGTGCATCAAGGAATGACACAGAAAAAAATATCATTGTGAGTCTTGTTACAAGAACCCACGAGAGTCTGTTAATAGATTTTAAGAATTTACTAAGGTATAAAGTGTGGACAGACACTTACTGATACAGCATAAGGGAAGCGCCCCTGCTGGTCTGAACACCCACTGTGTCTGGCTGCTCTGCCCAGAGGAGGAGGGCACAATCACAAGGCATTGTTTGCTGCTTGCTCCAGCTCCGACTACCCAAGAGAGCAAGAGAGGGCTCTCTCCTCCATTTTAACCAGTCATGTACCCAAAGAAAGCCAAGCCCATAGGGCTTATAACCCCAAAAAGTCATTGGCTAAAGGGATCGAAATCCCACAACTCTTCCCCCCATTTTTTTCTAAATAAGAAGATTCTAAACCTAACCTAAAACTATATACAATAAGAACAGCTATTAAGTATTGTGCTGAAGAAAGAAATGGTAATAACATTCACAAAAATGAAACTACAACCACCAAGAACAACATCAAACAAGAAACACATTCTAGATGTCCAGACCATAGGTAATTGGCTAATTGCAGAGATTATTCCAATAGCTGTCCTATCCCGAAGAGTCTAAGTCTTGTACCTAATATGCCCTAGCTAAGATGTGAGAAGACTGTAATTGTAGCTATCTAGTCTTCAGCCCCGTCAAAGACCTGAGAAGGAAAGTGATATTACCTGAGTAAGTAGGAAGTAGAAGCAAGCGACTTCCGTAAGATGCGAGAAATAACAGATACAGCTGTCTTCACTGTAGACAACTTAAGCATGATTAATTTCAAAACGAGCCACAGAGTTGAAAATAACTGGAAAATGCAAGCATATTAAGAATGCAGTATAGAACAAATTTAACGCTTGGCAAGACTAATCAAGTGGTTTATGCTTTTCACAGACAGGATATAAGGTAGTGGTGGGTATTGGAGCTTTCCAGGGCTGTGAAGGCAGAGAGGACAAAGAGGCTGTAGCTGCTCGCAGCTTCAGTTATGAAGGAGGGGGAAACAGGAGCAGCAAAGGCGCAAAGGTCATGGGCTGGGGGCTGCGTTAAAGACTGAACACGGTCAGCTGTCTTTCCTGTTTGTCTCACCTTCTTCTTTGCTTCCAGGTTGTGGTTAAAAGAGTGTCTAAAGAGGCATCCTGAACCAAAGACCAGTCTCATCAGTAGTAAGTTCTCTGTTTTGATTTCCCTTAGTTCTGTCTCTTTCCAGAACACATTGTCTTGATTACTGTAGTTGCATGATGAATTTTCATATCCAGTGAACCAAGCTCCCAAGTAATCTATAATTTTTAATATTAAAAGTGGAATGAATTTTCAGATGGAAAAAGCTGACAAAATTCATCACCAACTTTAAATAAATATGGAAGAGTGCTCTTAAGATAGGAAGAAGATTATCTGAGACAGTTGAAGTAGATCAAGTGTGGATACATTAGAGTGAAGGAAAGGATCCAAGATAGTGCACTAAGTTATGAAAAAATCAGAAGAAGATGATAAGTATACACATAAAACAAAAGTATCAACTCATGATGTGATGACAGTCCAAGAGCCACACATACATAGATAAAATTAAAGTGCATGGCATAACTTAGTATCAAAGTTGTGGGTACAGTAAGTGAGCCTGAGAGTTCTAGAATCCAGGCATTATCCTAGAAGAAAAAAGCACAATGATTAGCCAAAGGTACCTGTTATAATTCTGATGAAGGCAGAAACTATTAAATAAAAAGGATAGAAATGAAAACAATAATAAAAACCTTTATCTGAAGGAAATAAGAAATTCAGATAGGAAAGGAAAATTTCCAGAGAGCAAATAGAAAAAGACAGCAGATTACAAGAAAGACACACACACACGTCTCCGTCACCAGTGTACAAGTATCTAAACATCTTGCCATAAAGAGAAAATTAAAGGGCAGGAGAGAGATCTCGGACAGTCAAGTGCTTCTTTGCAAGTACAGGGCCTTAGCTCAGGGAGAAGTACCCATGTAGCACACTCACAACCCCAGTTCTTGGCAGGTGGAGAAAGGCAGATTGCTGGCACTTGCTGGGCAGTTGGTCGAGCCTCATCGGTGAGCCGCAGGACCCAGGGAAAGGCCATCTCAAACACAAGTCCCATGGCTCCTGAGGATCAGCCCCTAGGGATGACCTTTGGCCTCCAAATGCACACATGTGCATTCACTGGCACACACATGTGCCTACATACACACAGTGTACATACACACATGTGCCATACATACATACACACTCGTCACACACGTGAGTGCACACACACACACACACACACAAACACACATGGTGGGGAGTTCTTTTACTAGTGTAGTACAGAGGAGAAATACAGTTTATCATCGTGGTGTAAGCTAACTGATGCATGAGTAACTGAAGGAACATACGAGAGAGAGTTGTCCCTGTTACCAAACAAGTGCAGACGGAGCCCCCGGATTAGCTGTGATGCGGATATCCTGGTGCCGACCATAATCTTCAAAGACACCTTCCTGAACATGATGATCTTAAACGCCCCAAATCAGGATCCTGAGAGATTAAGACCCACATGTTAAAATCCTGAAATTTAAAAGTTCTTTTTTGCTTTTAGTTAGTATTTTAGTTGTTGTTAGTATTTAAATTTCAGCATCATTCTCATTGCCTGGTTTCTTGAGGAGTATTTTTAGTTCTTGAAGTTTTTATTAATTCTTATTCTTTATTATCCACTGGCACATAGTTCTTTTAGTCGGTGACCACATTGAAATGGAAACTCTGTACGGATGTTTGCAGACTCCTGATTTGGTTTAGGCACCTTTTGCAAATTTAAAGTGCATTATCACATGGCATACTTCGTGTGTAAGCATGCTGGGTGTATAAAAGCGCTCGAAAGTTCTCCTCTTTGAACATTTGCATTTGTAAAAGGGGAAATCTCTCAGGCCCTTGACTCCTTAGGTGAGTTGCATGTGCACTGGTGATTAATTTAAATAAGTATGTAGTGGGGGGGTGCTTGTTGGTTCCCGCTGCCCAGAGTTCAGACCTGAAATAACCACACAGAAACTTTATTATTTAAATTACTGCTTGGCCCATTAGCTCTAGCTTCTTACTGGCTAACTCTTACATACTAATTTAACCCATTTCTATTAATCTGTGTATCGCCACGTGTCTGTGGCTTACCAGGTAAAGTTCCAGCACCTGGCAGGGCTCCATGGCTTCTCTTTGACCCCGCCTTCTTTCTCCCAGCATTCAGCCTAGCTTTCCCTGCCTAACTAAGTTCTACCTTGCAATAGGCCAAGCCAGTACCTTTATTAACCAAAGGTTTTCAAAGCACACAGAGGGGAATCCCACATCAAAAGTATATCTCAAATAATCTTTAAATTTTTTCTATAATTGAGCCACTGGGATTTTGAATGGTTCAGATTTTCATTTTTGGCAAATATGTAAGCATAGCTATGGGATAAGGCTTCTCATTCCCTGTAGATATTCTGTGACCCACCTGCTAACTTCTGTCTTCATGCAGAGAACAGAGTAGCTCTCACAAGGACAACCTGTGGGCTGACTCAGACAGACAGACAGACAGAGCAGTGCACCTCATTCCCCCTCATGTCCAGTGTTTGTTCATGTATGTTTTAATTCAGACTCCTTTTGTTCCTTCAAACAGTCTGTTTCGCTCCGACTTTCTTATATTGGAGACTGACAAGCATATATTACCCCTTAGATCCTAACGAATTTTGTAATGTCCCCCAGTTACCCAAAACTCCCCCTTGTCCGAACTTAACAATTCTAATTGCTTTAGCCTCAGAATATCTTAAAACGATCATTTGAACACCTGCTAGGCCCGCGAAGGGCAGAACCCCATCAAGGAGACCCGCTTGTGGCTGGGGTAGGCTGGGAATTGAGCCCTAACATGTAACTCCATTCATGCCTATCATAGTTACGGTCAACTCCCCACATGCTACACGAGTCACTTTCCAGAGATACACAGCACACTCAGGTGTGGGCATCTGGACTGCCTGCTCCTCCTCTACCCTACCTGTGTCTGTCTCTTCTGCACTTTTAACCAAAATAGCAGCTGCCGTTTATTAAGTGGCCCTATGTGAGGGACATTTTACACTCATCTTCAGTCTTACTAACACCCCTATTTTAATGGACTTTGAGACTGAGTTGGCAAATAACCCACCCAGACAGCAGTAAATGGCAGTGTGGAGATTCCTGCAGGGTCTGTGTGACAGCTCCTCCACTCTGCGCTCCCTTAAGGTTGTCTAGAGATCTGAGAAAGCAGTGAGACCACTAGTGTGCTGCTAATAACCACACAGGAAGACCAAAGCTCAGCGGATAAGCCTGCTACCTGAGGAGGAGAAAAGCAAGCCCCTTATTTAACAGGTGCTACGTTTTAGAAACAAAATAGGTACTTTGACAATAACCTAGTAGGCGAGACAGACCCTTAAGAAACTGAAGCCTAGAGAAAGAAGCATTGTCTGCAAGCCACACACCAAGTTGTGAAGCTCTCTTGCTTGAAGCATGGAAAGTGGCGATGTTCTGTCAACTGATTTAGCGCCTTCATTTAGGGTAGAGGGGAGAAAGTAAGGAGAACTGACAGGGAAGCCATCTTCCCATAGGCACTAGGAATAAAAGCAACTTAGCATTGAGGGAAGTCTGAGAAAAGAGCCGAGAGCCAGGGCAACAGCAGACAGTAGGCCTGGCCTGGGTGCCAGTCCTACAGATAGAGCCTTAGGGGGCATTTAGCTGCTCTGAGCACCGATGAAAACAAAAACTAAAAGAATGTGCTTCTAATCGTGGAACCATTCAAAATCCTTTCGTCACTCAAGTTCTGGGTCGCCAAGTGCCCCTCCCCGGTGGGGGTCACCAGCAGAGTTCCTCTTCTTCAAAAGGCGTCTGGTGATGATTCTGGGCCGGACCTGCATAATCCTCAGCATCCGGAATGTTATTTGTGTTTGGTGCCATGGACTAAAGCTGAGGTTGCAGAAGTGACGGCCTTTGCTGCTCTCCCTGGGTTCTCTGAGCGTCTGGTTGCTGAGCCTGAGGACACTGCCTCCCTAAAGTGTTCTAAAAGAAAAGTCAGCTTGGGGAAAGAGTGACAGTCACTTTTAGGGGCCGGCGGCCTGCCAGGCGAGCATATCGGGTGCGCTTATCGGGGCTGCAGCTTGTGCTGCACTGTGGGCGGCTGGCAGCTCGCCCGGGTGGGCGGCAGCGGAGACGCGCGCGCCCCTGGCGGCGAGGGCGACGCGTTGGTGGCGCTGGGGCCTGCAGAGGCAGCGGGCTTGCGGGGACTCTCCTGCGGGCCCGGGCCCTAGCCCCCGCCGCAGCGGGAGGTGTCGCTGGCTCGGGACGCGTGTGGGAGGCGGGGACAAGCCACGACGAGCAAAGTCCAGGTCTGCACGGTACCCGCTGCGGCAGACACGCGCGCGAAGGCCAGGTGAAGGGAGGCCGCGCCGGGTGACCCGAGGTGGCGGGAGGGCGGCTGCAGCGGGACCTGCCCAGGAAAGGCTCCCATCCGTGCGCTCTGCTCTGAGCCTTTGGCCTGAGGTCCCCTCTCCCCGGGGCTGGACTGGGTGCACTTGGACCTGAGGCTGTGGTTTCTCCCCAGGCTGAGATGGATCTTGAGGCAGCAAGGAACGGAACAGCGCGGCGCCCCGGGACAGTGGAGGGCGACTTTGAACTAGGCAGCATCAGGTATACAGGGCAACAAAGCCACAGGCTTTGCCTTTATACCTGAGTCCTGGAAAGAAGTTGAGAAAATCGGTTGATGCCTCGTGCCTTTGGGAAGAAATTTTAAGTGGTCTTGAGGAATGTTGCCCGGTCTCCGTTTGAAATGGGTTGTCTTCAAAAGAGCTCCCCTCCTTGGGG
The DNA here is from genome assembly GCF_903992535.2 of Arvicola amphibius. Lineage (NCBI taxonomy): Eukaryota > Metazoa > Chordata > Mammalia > Rodentia > Cricetidae > Arvicola > Arvicola amphibius. The sequence continues at coordinate 12,938,682 of NC_052064.1, forward strand.
CACGGGTGATTCGATGACTATTGATGTTGTATAACTTTCGTTGTATTTTTATAAAGTAAACATTTCAAGATAACTCTCTTTAGCCATCATCTGGCTACAGCTGGATGAGCATCGGACACCTGCTGTTGATGTCTTTGCTTCTTGAACTAGGGTAGTGAAGCAAGACCCCCTGCTCTCATTTCTCTTCTTTGTCCCTGGTCTTCCCCTACTCCCATGTGTAGGCTGTGTTCCCCATTTCCCCTCTCTGGGGGTGGTGTGTGTGTGTGTGTGTGTGTGTGTGTGTGACATGAAGAGCAACCTCATTCTTCCCTAACTTCTGCTTCCAAATCAGTTTTTGTCCAAGTGCAAGAGGGGAAACCGCGGTGCTTCCTCTGCCGATGGGCCTTTCTTCCTCCCTCTCCTCCAGCCCACAGTGCAGCACACATACAGTCTTTTGTGAGGCAGAAGAGCCCAGTCAAGTGTGTGTGCGTTTCCTCTTTCATTGTGGGAATAGTGAATCATTTTTGCCTTTAGCTTCAAACAGTTTGTGAGGCTATTACAGTCTCTGAGTTCATGCTAGGCCACCCGGAACTAAGTGACATGTGTCATGAAGTTGTCAGCTAGAGGGACAAATTTATCAGGTTCTGTAGTTGGTCTTCCAGCTGCAAGGGGTCTGATTAGCCAACTGAAAGTATGCCTATCTGATGCTCAAACCGAGGCATTACTCCTATCTGTTAATATGTTTGGACAGTGACATTGACCTGTTGTTCATTCTCAGAATCATGGCATTCATTCACAGAAAATTTAGGTTTGTCCCTATAGAGTTACAAAACCCTACGGGTGGTGTTACTTCTAATAGAAAAAATGTGGTTTTCTCATCTGACAATTTAGGCTGGGGATGACTGTGAATCTATTAATAGCTGGCATTTTCATGAAGAAGGCTATTTATGTATTACACTCGCTGAGCACACTGACTAGTAAAAGAAGGGGCAGCTCCTGCAAAGGGGGCAGTAACCCTGGCGACGGAGCAGGGACGTTCTCAGGAAAAGTTCACAGCCTGGGGTGGAAAGAGGGGAACAGCTCAAACTGAAATACAGAAAGTTAAGAATAGCTCGATATTATAAGATGGTAAGATGAAATATGAGACTCATTCTTACATAGTCATACCAAGGATTATACACTCAAGGGAAGCTAAGCCCACTTTCTGCTATGTAGAGCAAATTGTTTATGTGCTTCTTTTGAACATGGTGCACACATAGTCTGTGGCACATTCTTTCATACATATAGGTGCCAAGTATGAAGAAAAATGAATGAAGTCAGGAGAACACAGCAGAAGTACTGTCAGTTTCAAGTAGGGTGGTTACGGTAGGTCTTATTTTGAAGCCAATTATTGCAAAGAGAGTGGAAGGATATGAGCAGAGGGAGTCGTGGTTATTTGGGGAGCATCTTCCTGACAGCAATACTTTAGAGCAAAAAGACCCTGCGATTGGGGCTCTGATTGTTGTACCCAGAAAACAGAGCTAGGTACCACAGAGAAGCTAGGCTGCCTCTCTGAGACGTCTATGTAAGGCGGGGAGCGGTTGTTGCATTCACCAGGACTCACAGAGCCGGTGGACTCAGTGACCAATAGGAAGGTTTGGATTTCACTGAGAAAAAGTGCAGCAATTGTTCTTGCCTGAGTAGAGAAGTAGCTTGGGTTTTAAATGATTATGTTGGCTACAGGTTGCCAAAACCCTGCACCAAACATAAACAGAAGTGAACTGGGGAGGTTACACAGGATGCCAGCCTAACGGGAGAGAAGCGTTTGGATCTTAGATGCATCTTGAATGCAGAAAAACAGTATTTCCTGAAACTACTTCCATCACTCGGAAGAGTTCTCTCCCTATAGGTCAACTTGTACTTTTCTTAGGAACAGAATGATTTAAATGGTTTGGTAAGCATCATTAAGATGTTCATCTTCTCTCTTTCTATTATTTATCCATGTCCTCGTGGTACCATGGACAGTTTCTTGATGGCGGCCTTGCTGCCGTATTTGTGAAGCTGGACACTTCTGGCAATGGTAGTCTTCTTGTATTTAAAAATGTTCTGATTCAAAACCATAGCTACTCATATTTATGTTCAACTGATTGCTAATGACAGTTTTAAATTTGAACAATTATATTTTTTACAGCAACCAAGGCAAGGATAAAAAGAAGAAAGTGAATTTAATTGGACCATTGACACTGGTAAGCTGTGAAATACTAAATGGGAATAATTCTGCCTTTCATTCAGATTTAGAAGCTTGAGCCAATAGCCAGCGAGCAAGCACTTTAAGTCTGTCTGTCTTACGCAGCTCTAGACTGTTCCTGCTGCACCTCTGCTATAAGGCTGGCTTATTATAAACAATGGCCTCAAATCCCAAGACAGATGAAGACAGGTAGAACAATCTGGCTGTGTGTTCACTGATACATAGGTAGACAGAACAAAATGAAACATTTTAGAAACACCATGGAAGCTCATTGACTTCACGAAACATCTTGCTCCAAAAAAAAAAAAAAAAAAAAAAAAAAATCCCTGTCTATACCTCCCAGCAAAAAAAAAAAAAAAAAAAAAAAAAAAAGTAGTTGAAAAACATTTAAAGCAGGGAATTTGTAAGTGCAATTAGTTTACAAGGAAATTAGTTAAACTTATCATAACGATTATAGATTCTGGTTCTGCTTCAGGCCATTTCTAGTATTTTCTGAGGGTACAAGGTAAGGCAACATGTGTTTGGAAGAAATTGAATCTGTTTTCATTTGTAATGTGTCTCAAGAGAGGCAGGGCAGAAAAGTGTTTACTTGCTTTGGGTAAATGTGATATGTTTCAAACAGACAGTCTTTGACAGAGAGAGAGAGACAGAGTGAGAGAGAGAGACAGAGAGAGAGACAGAGAGAGAGAGAGAGAGAGAGAGAGAGAGAGAGAGAGAGAGAGAAAGCAAATGGATGAAAAAGGCATCAAAGCATCCTCCCGCCACGCAGCGGCCCCTACTCTGTTCACACTCTTCCCCCACTACTCTGTCTTTGTTTTAAACGTTTCATTGTGAGGACACTTTTATTTGCTTTGTATTGTGTGTGTACTTATGCCATATTGACTTGTATGAGTTGTAATGGACAATGGCCCAAGATCCCGCCTCGGTGCATGTCTGATGTGTGTCGAGTACAGCTGTCTGTGCCACAGCACATGTGTGGAAGTCAAGGGACAGTTTTTGGGAACAGGTTCTCTTCTCCCAAACCTGTTGGTTTCAGGGATCAAACCCATGTTGTCAGTCTAGACGGACAAGTACTCTTACCCACTGAACCGTCTCACCAGCCTAGAAAAAAGAATTTCATTTAGTGCCACGGGGAATACAGTGTGAAACATTTTAATTTCAGTTTAGAATATGTTTCCTATAGAAAAAAGAAACATACCTGATGCAAAGCAGAGCGATGGACATTTTGTTTGCCTTTACTAATTTTAGTTTAGACTGAATTTAAGTTTAATCATTATCCTGTGTCTGAGTAGACATTTTGGAAGGAAAAACCAGGACAAAACCAGTATAGTAGAATTAGAAATGCCTTGTTGTGTTGAAAAAGACCAATCTAGATTTACTTAGGAAAGCTGCCTAACTTTAAAGTTGACCTTAGAAATTTAAATTTGATTCAACTAACATGAAAGGCATTAAAACCCTCTTCACTGCCATACAGTATGCACTGAAAAGCAACACAGGCTGTCTGACCATGTACCCAGAAAAGAGGCTGGAAGATGCACATGATGGACACGGGTCCTTTCGTAGTAGTCAGGATCCTGTTTATGTTTGTTCCAGACGTTTGTCGCTGCCTGTGTTTTATTCTAAACTCTTTCTGGTTCTCAGCCTTCATTTCCGTTAGTTCTCTTGCTTGCCCCGTGTGTTTGAGGGTGGAATCTGCCCCTGCTGCCCTTGGCCCCAGATGAACACTGAAACTCTTTGAGAACTGTTTGCACACGTGCTCAGTCTCCACTGTGTGTTCCCAGACTCAGCATCACTGGTTAATTGACCTGTGTGACTCAGCCTCCGCCCTCAAAGATGCTGCTTCACCACCCTGAATCACTGTGTACTTTTCAGATAACTGTTTCTCGTCTCGAAACGGAGATTTGGGGGGGGGGGGGAATGAACAGAGTATAAAGTTTAAAAAGAGAGGAATAATACAAGAGATGGAGAGCAAGCTAACATGAAAATGTTCCAACACGGCTGCAGTCTAGAGCAAGAACAAAGAAATTCATAGAAGAGTTAATCAAAAATATTTTTGCAAAAGGTGTGAATTGGGGAAGATTAAAAAGGCAGAGTTACAGTCTTCCGAAGCGGTATTTAATTAGTAGTTAGGAATTGCATACTTCACTATGATAATTGGTACCCACCCTGCTGCCCAAAGGTAACACCAAATCCCAAAGTTCCAATGGTCTCTCCTCCCCTGTAATGTGTCCTTCAGGGATGCTGCTGTGCTGTGTGTAGTTCCCAGTCCCCTTTCTTTGCAAACCTGCAATCCCGACTTGCTCCATGGTCCCTATTCTTTTCCAGTTGATTCTCTCTCACCTTTCAAGACTCTTCATGAGCAAGACTCCCCTAAAGCCCACAGACAGATTCCATAACCTTTTTATGAGCTCTTCATTCCTCAACTACCTTTACAGGCCAATTTTACCATTTCAAAGGGTTCTGGCCTCAAACTGAGAAGGTCTGTTTGTTCCTATTTTTAATTCTGCTGAAATCATATTCTGTGCCTACACTATTGTGAAGGATATGTTTATGTGTGTGAACTTAATGTCTGTCCCCAACTCACCTTATTTCACTACACACAACCTAGGAGAGATTAAATAGTATTTCTCAATGAATCCAACTCTTTATTCCCTTGATTATATTGTAATAATTCACCCAAGTTAAACATTAATTAGTAGAAATAGATTGATTTCTTTACATGTACATCATGAAACTAATCTGATAATTATCTGGATATTGATGAGCACATTTGCTCCTGCGATAATAGAAAGAACTAGAAATAAAAATTCCCAAAGCATAACTTATTAAATGTAATCTTAATTTGTTTCTTTTTTTCAGTTCCGATACTCTGACTGGCAGGATAAATTGTTTATGCTCCTGGGCACCGTCATGGCCATAGCTCACGGATCAGGTCTTCCCCTCATGATGATAGTCTTTGGAGAAATGACAGATAAGTTTGTAGATAATGCTGGGAACTTGGCCTTGCCAGGTAATTGTTTCTCTCCTCCTCCCTTTTTTAAAAATAAATTGTATTTATTTAACTGGGTGAAAGGTAGCAGAAACTGATCTTAATCTGCGTCATCTGTTTATTTATTGATGTAGACATCTAGGTGACCCTGAATACCACAAAGGGAGTTGTGAAACTTTTATAAAAGTTAGTAAGCACTCATTTAAATCTCAAAAAGCACAGTGTGATGTTTGGCTGACTTTTAAAATAATAAAGACATACAGGAAACTCTGACCCTAAATAAAGAGGGCCCATAGTATCACTCTGCAGTGTCTGTCCTCTGGTGATGTCAGACAGCTTTGAAACACATCCCAGCAATTCTTAGATGCAGTAACTTTTGTAGGTTTTTTTCCTAAGTTTTGTCTTTTTCTCTCTTGCCCATTCTCATTTTAAAAATATCTATTTTCTATGTTTGTTTGGACTAATGAGATTAACTAGAATCGAATGAGGCACTTTACTAAATAGCAACGACCTCAGCATAAATCCAAAGGAATGACATCACATGGGCCCATGTCACCTTAAAGGGGGTCCCAGCCACACCATTAGGGTAAGGAGCAGGTCGACACACTTGTTTGTATATAGTTAAGCTTAATCTAGAACTAGTCCCATGGTTTATCCTAAGCCCAAAGGGCTTGTTCTTCCGAGAGACAATGAAGGTGTAGGAGAAAAACAAAGGGAAGCTTTATTGGTACTTAGATGATAGAATAAAAAATAGTAAAGGAAAGCCAGTCTTCATTGCAAATGTAACTGAGTAGAATATACTCCATCATTTAGATGTCATTACATATACATTTTCATAGTCCCACTGATTGAGAACTACATATTTAGTTTCCATTAAAAAAAACGTAAGTGCAATTATTTAGAGAAAATGTGATTGCTTGATTAATATAGAAGATATGTTTACATTACCACTGATAAATATTAGTGCTTTTCAGAAAGCCAATGGAAGTGTCCACACTCTGCTTGTGTTAGGACGGAATTCCAACCCAGGTCTTCCCACCATCCCAGCTATAATCATAACCTTGTATATTCCTCCAGTATAAATAAGTATGCCTTCTCTATGAGGAAAAAAACTATTTCAAATCAGTTTAGGTTTCTGATGCTAAACCAGTGACCAAAAACCTTAACATAAGCATTGTAAAGATAAGTTGAAAGGGATAATAGAGCTTTAAAGGCCAGGATGATGGCTCAGCAGTGAAAAGCACTGACCGCCCTCCTACGGACCCAGGTTCAAATCCCAAAGCTCACATGGCAGTTGCCAGAGGTCTCCAAGGACACTGCAAACCTGTGATGCATAGACATATACATGCAGGCAAAACACCTGTAGTCATAACATAAAAATATATCTTTATAAAAAATATCCAACTTGAGGCAGAGGCAGATGGATCTCTGTGAGTTTGAGGCCAGCCTGGTCTATATAATGAGTTCTAGGACAGCCAGTGATAGTAGAGAGACTCTGTCAGAAAGGAAGGAAGGAAGGAAGGAAGGAAGGAAGGAAGGAAGAAAAAAAGGAAGGAAGGAAGGAAGGAAGAAAGAAGGAAGGAAGGAAGGAAGAAAGAAAGAAAGAAAGAAAATTAAAAGTATTTAAGGAAATGAAAGAGATAAGAATTTTCTATTTGTTCCCTTTTATTTCATTATCTGTTACAATTATATATTAATGATATCCGTTATGTGTTAATTACACACACACACACACACACGCACACAGATGACTATACCAGGGTGGTACCCATAATGGAACATATCAACCAAAAATTGTCTTCCATTTAGGGTTTAAAAAATTAGATTAATGTGGGCAATACATACAATGGAATGTTGCAGCATTTAAAGGGGGATTCTGATGTATGACACAGCATCAATGTACTTTGAGGATACTATACCAAGTTAAATTAGCAGAGGAATGATGAATATTGTATGCACCATTCACTTATATGGATTGCCTAGAGTAGTAACATTGCATAGAAACATGAAGTAGTCCCCCGGGGACTGTGGGAGCTGGGTTTGGAGAGCTACTGTTTAATGTACATATGATCTTTGATAGTGCAGAAGACTGGTTGGACAAAACTATGAGAATATTTAACACCTTTAAGCTTAAAATTGTCAAAATGGTAAATTTTATTCTATGTGTTTTTATTATTATGACCTTTATTTTAAATAACCAGCTTAAAACAATGCAACTGACTTATGAATGAATTTACCCCTAGACCAAGCATCATAATGTTGCTTCTGTTTTTTTCTACAATAATTCAACGACTTGCTTATTTGGAGCGGGTTCCTTTGTTTTATGTGTAGCTAATTATGCAATTCAGTGGCTTTGAAGTTGGCAGGTACTTTGTGCTAAGGTCCAAATTCAAGGTCTCTCTGGGGAATTGAATGAGCCAGAGATTACTGAGTGGTGGGTTGAAGAGGGTTAACATTCCTGTCATGATGTCCTCAGATTATAAAGGCTGAGGTTTGGACTCCTGACTCTGAAGTCACACGGTCACAGGTCATATTGCCTGTCATGGAGGATTTGTGGTGGGGTTTCCAATAAGTGACAAATTTCTAGTCAGTAATTTATTCTGTAGGTTGTGGAAGCAATAGACTTCATTCTCTTTCAAGAAAAATGAAGTCATGAATGAACTGACTCCAACTGTGGAGTGCTCATTGCTGTGTTTATTGATGTAGGACTGAGCTAAAAAATCACCGGGGTTGAGTTCTGAAGTCTTAGCTAATTACCAAGAGGTGCTTTTGCTTGTTTTGTGTTTTTTAGTATGCTATTTAGAATTTTGTTGGACTCTTGGGCAACTAGACTTACTGAAAGCCGAGTGAGAATGGAAAGAAGGTTTAGATTTCAAAAGGCTCCAAGAACGGCTAACTGTGGCCGGAGCCATCCTTGTCAGCAGGGTGAAGTCACTTCATGACAGGGTTGCTGTCTCACAATGATTCGGTTGTGCGCAAACTGTTAACAGACGTCATTCATCCGAAACCTTAAGAACAGAGTCATAGAAAACAGTTCATCTGAGGAGAATTTGTTATTGTTTAGGGCAATTCTGTGTGGTTATAATCGTCTAGAAAGTTCTGTGGGGAAGTTGCTACAGCTTGCACGCTCTTGTATTGCTTTGTGGTAGAGAAGAAAGAATGTGTTTGAGCTCTGATTTTATTAACCATCCATAGCACCCAAACTGCCTGAACAAATCCCACCCATTTGTTTTAATGCTGGGAAATTCATGTGATAAAGGAATTCCCGAGCAATCTAGAAAGGAGTGTGTCGGTTCACTTTGAGAGTCCCACGTGATAACGCTGACGCTTTCTTTATCCCCTTAATGCCACTGCGTATTATTTTCATCCTTCTTGGCCCATGACTCTTAGGAAGAAGCGGGTAGGAACTGAAATGCTCATAGATTCATCCTTCCTAGAGGGGATAGGGGAGAATCCACTTGAGTTACATTGTCCTTGAGGAAAGATTTTTAAAGGTTTGATGTAAAGATTGGAACAGATAAAAATTTAAGGTTTCACCTAATCTCTAAGTTTACGGGGAGAAACACCTAGAGATTTCTACAAATACTGCGGCTTCAGTATTTATCTGCCTCTCACTCCAAGCATAATACTCAGGGCGGAGAAGGGCACACACAGCTGCGCAGAAGTGAGATGAGGGGATTCCTCAAAGACTAGGCAGCGTCTCAGAAGCTCTTTGCAGCAGCGCTGCAGTAGGAAAACGTGCACTCACCGGGACTGCACTCCTGGCAATCGACCCTGACATAGTTTAAGTTTAAAATAAATTTGAACTTTTTATCTTCCTTTGGAGAAAGATAAGAAGGGCACACAGCCACACAACAGCAAGAAAACATGACCCCTGGGTCATTTACACAGGACAAAAGGATAAAGAAAGAGCACTTCCTCTCCTGGGACCCAGAGGAGTGGGAAGTGCCTGCCTCGTACTTTCGCAACAATGCTTCAGGGATACTTTATCCCGGCTACTTCGTAAATGCTGTAAATAGATGGTTTGCTTCTTTCTTTTTCTGTGGGTGTGTTTGAAATGGAAATAAGCCGTCACCCCACAAATCCATCAGCACAGCGCCATGTGAGAGCAAAGGGCACTCTGCCTAGGCCTACAGAGTCCTACTTGCTAGCTGTGTGGCTTTGGACATGTTTATTTCTCTCTGCTTCCGTTTCCTTTTCCATAACGTGATAACTTTTTGAAATATCCCTACCTCGTCAGGTTGTTATGAAAGTTAAATGAATGTTTGTAAAGTATTCAGAGCAGAGCCTGGCTTGTAATGTCATAGTAATTGTCATTTAAACAGAACAATTCGGAATGTCTTGTTGACATTTTTATCGTATTAGCTCACATTAATCAGTATAATTCTTTTCGGTGAAAGCTACCTAAAACACATATATCCAGTGTATCCGGTGCTGTTAGTAAGCAAGATGTATTGTAAGACTGACTAATTACCGTAGATCCGGGGGGTCTTATTTTTGAGCCGCTCATTTGGGATTTCCCCCGTCTATAATTTTCTGCTTTTTTCACTGGGAAATATGTAAGAAAAAAGAAGAGTTTAAAAATAAAAATTCCAAGAGCAAGTCTTTTGAATCACCAAAAAAAAAAAAAAAAAAAAAAAAAAAAAAAAAAAGGCGCTGTCCACCAAATCTCCAAGTTTCCCTTCTGTCCAGTTCCTTTTGCCTCCTCTGCCTTCAGTATGCTGTGTGACACCTTGACTCTACCTTTGACCAGCTGTTCCACGTGCCTTAGGAAGCTGCTTGGCCACAGGCCCAGGAGTGCACGGGAGGGGTAGAACCAGGACAGCGAGTCCCATCTGTGCCTAAACACGTAGGCCTGTGTTTCAGGGAACTGTAAAGTACCTTGGGTGTGAAAAACAAATTTCTTTGAGAAACTAAGCTGCAGCATCACATAGTTACATTCTTAAAAGTTTTTTTTTTTAGTCTAGCAATTTCTATTAGTAATCTCTCTTTTTAAAATGTTCCTTTTTGTTTTTATTTAGTAAATTTTTCATTGTCAATGATAAATCCAGGAAGAATTCTGGAAGAAGAAATGACTAGGTAATTTATGTGTATGTATACGCTGTGTGTTCCTTTTAACATTCCGCTAAAAAATGGTCTCTTATTGCAGTGTTTTAAGAATATATAAAATACCCGATTTCTTTACCGAGATTCACCTCCGCTAATTGTTTGCGTCCCAGCCCCCAGTTTCAAGAAAGTTGCTTGCTTATGACCCTTTACCTGCATGTGATTCCTAGCAATAAATATCCTTTTCATAATCATGCTAATCTTTTAATAAAATCAGTAAAACACAGTTATTTACTGTTTTAATTCCCATTTTGTCACTCTGATTCCAATGGAGCCATTTATGACACCCGCGCCCCTTCCAGTCTTCCTAACAAATCTCAAAGGCCTGGAGCACAGTGTCTGCATATTAATGGAAAAGAGTCTGTCCAATCAGATTAAAGATAGATTTTTAAACATTGAGAAGGAATCTAGCAACTTTAAAGAAACTGTTAGCCAGTTAGTTACACTTTTGTTCCAAACCAATTTGAATTTATTACCTTTCTTATAAAATTCATTTTTTAAAAAAATAAAGTCTGCAAAATAGGATGATTTGGGGTTTCCTTATGGAAAACCTCCCACTAAGAACTGTTTACATATTTTGCACATTTAGTGCTGTTTGCCACGTGGAAGAGGTAGAGACATTTTCAGAATAAGTACACAAGCTACAAAGACAAATGGTCACCAATTTAAAACAGAGCACTGCCACCATTGCTGGAGGGAATCACAGCAGCGTGTCACTGTGTGGTGCACTGCCACCATTGCTGGGGGGTAATCACAGCAGTGTGTCACACTGTCATTGTGGTGCACTGCCACCATTGCTGGGGGTAATCACAGCAGCGTGTCACTGTGTGGTGCACCGCCACCATTGCTGGGGGGTAATCACAGCAGCGTGTCACTGTGTGGCATTTCAGGCAAACGTGCCTTCCCCATTGCGTTCCAGATACGCCTATTACTACTCGGGACTAGGTGGTGGAGTCCTTATTGCTGCCTACATCCAAGTTTCGTTCTGGACTTTGGCAGCTAGTCGACAAATAAAGAAGATCAGACAGCATTTTTTTCATGCCATCCTCCGACAAGAAATGGGCTGGTTTGACATCCAGGGCACGACTGAACTCAATACGCGCCTGACAGAGTAAGTGTATTGTTGACGTCACATTTCGATGAAGAGATGCCGCACTCTGTGGAAACTGTTAAGGGAAGGCAGATTTGAAACATTAAATCATGACTTTACGTGTTAGTTATGAATTGGGTGTGTATATCTGATAGTCATATAGACGCCTCTCTAGCTTATGGCACACGTCCCGTTCATGTTCGGGTTTGTTTCCCCCTCGGATTATTTAGTGAATCTATTTGAAGACTGCGTGTGTGTCGTACACGCATTTCTCTTTCATGGAGCATGTTACGGGCCTGGCAGGTGCCAGCCCCTAAAGATGGTGGAATGGATGAGCAAGTGGTGGCCCTCACTACAAAGACTTACTTTAGTAACTGTGGGCACTACTTCACTTGTTTAACAAATACTCGAGGACCTGTTAAATGCTAAGCGTCCTCCTGGGGACTTGGGATATGAGCAGACAAAGCAAGCTGCTCTGTCTCTTTGGTGTTTTGCTCCACTAGGAGGAATAAATGACAAACTTTTCCTCGCCGGGCATCTGGCACATGCACAGGTAAGGTCAGGAAGGGAGAGAAGACCAAGGCATTTAGGGTCTCCGTGCTTCACTCCGAAAGAAACGGCAGCCGTGACAAGGTGTGAGCTGGTGACACTGTAAGATTTCCTTTCTTTGGACGGTCACACTACAGTCACACTGACCATGAGAGAACACAAGCAAGGGAACAGGTTGAATACCTCGTATTCGAGATGCTTGTAACCAGAAGTTGGTCCTGATGTGTGGGCTTTTTGGATTTTGACGTGTCTGCAGACACTTTACCAATGGAGCACTCTTACATGGAAAAATCTGAAATGCATTTTGGCATCAACACAGTGCTCATAAAGTTACAAATGCTGGCTGTGGTAAAGAGGGAAAAGAAGAGAGAGGGGGGGAGAGGGAGGAAAAGAAAGAGAGAGAGAGAGAGAGAGAGAGAGAGAGAGAGAGAGAGAGAAGGAAAGAGGAGGAAAGGAGGGAGAGGAATATACATCTTTAATTTTAGAGAAATGATGTTTGACTTAGAATAGGACATTTCTCTGTGAATGTGCTTTGACTGCTGTAATACCGTTTCTGATTTCTTCTTTTAAACAAATTGACTCTTGGCCACAGCGTTAATGCTTCTGTGATAGGATTAACGGATTTCATAGGATCAGCTTCATAGCCTTAACTTCTTAGAAACATGAAGTCATCCTGAGTTTCCTTTGTGTAGTGTTTTCATAGGGAAAGAGCCAAGAGGCTGACTCTAAACAGGACTCACCGTAGGATGGGCATGGTGTTCTTATCTGTGTGCTTATTAAATGTCTACTTCACCTTCTGACTGAAGACCTCCTGACTGTAACCACTTAGGTGTGATCTTTTTTAGTGACATCTCCAGAATCAGTGAAGGAATTGGTGACAAGGTTGGAATGTTCTTTCAAGCAATAGCCACGTTTTTTGCAGGCTTCATAGTGGGGTTTCTCAGAGGATGGAAGCTCACACTGGTGATCATGGCAATCAGCCCCATCCTGGGGCTCTCTACAGCTGTGTGGGCAAAGGTGTGTGCAACCCCAACATTCTTCTGTGTGCTGGCCCGTGTATTCAGAGTGTACATGTATCTACTGCCCATTCAGACTTGTGCTCAGTGTCAGCAAAAGCCTTGTACAGAAGTATGTCATTCACGTAGAGATTTAATATGAACATTAATGTTTAATATGATTCCAAACACTACAGTTCTTACCTTAATCACTATTCTTCATTCACTGTTATCTCTCTGAGTAAATATTCTCATGTGATGTTTGAAATGACAGGTATGGTTATGTTTCTATTTAAGAAAACACAAATTTAAACATAGTCTTCTAAATGATCGAATGAATTATAGAAGTTTTAAATGGGGCAGGGGTTATGGTCCCTGTGACAGTTACATAGCACTCTGTCGATTTTAACTTGTATGCATACACATAAAATCATATTTACTTGAGTTAACATGTTAGAGTTGAGTGAATTTGCTAGCTATTTTTATACACTCTAAGATTGATGATTCACTTAATTACTTGTAACTCTTTTGTTTTGATTTTTTCTCCTCTGCTATCTTATTTAAACATCCTATTATCTAGTTCTACTACCTAGAATCACCATTAACAGTTTGAAAGTATCATTTTCATCTTACTTTGCAAAAATGAGGATAAGTCCTTCTTTTAAGTTAGATCCCCAGAACCCAAATTAAAAAAAAAATCCTGGGTTTGGTTTTACAAGTTTGTAAGGTCAGCACTGGGGAGGTAGAGACAGGCAGATCCCTGGGGATGGCCATTGAGCTGGCCTAGCCTAACTAGTGAGTTCCAGGCCTGGGGAGGACTGTTGAGACATCCTAGACTAAATAGTGAGCTCCAAGCCAACGAGAGACTATCTCTGAGAAACATGGATGCTCAACTTGGAATAAGATAGAGTATTTTTGCTATTAATACTATTTTTATGTGCACAAATATATACACATCTCTCACACACACACAAATTATGACATTAGAAAGGAAAAGCATAATTCATCTTTCCAAGGTGTAAGGTTTTATTTTATCTAACTTCAGAGTTGACAGAAAAAAACATATGAGAGGTGTGGAATTTGGCAGGATTCTCTAATAAGCTTTCCCTAATGATTCGGGTAGCCCGGATTTAGCCTTTATAAGAGGCACGCTAAGACCCGCCTTGAGACCTGGTTTCAGTGTTGAAAAGCGTAGGGTTTGGATGGGGAAATGGGGGGTAAAGCACTGTGGAGACTGTCTTTTACCCCTTCTCTCCATGTGTCTTTTCTCAACAGATCCTCTCAACATTCAGTGACAAAGAACTAGCTGCGTATGCAAAAGCAGGTGCTGTGGCTGAGGAGGCTCTGGGAGCCATCAGGACCGTGATAGCTTTCGGGGGCCAGAACAAAGAACTAGAAAGGTCAGGACGTTTCTTTGTCTGCTGATTCAAAGAATCCACTTTTACGTGGTTTCATTCGTTCTTTTGTGGTATGTGTTTACCGCTCTCTCTTTCCTGGTAGTCACCTTCCCCATATGATAGAAGCATCTGTCACCACTGGCTGTGACTTGTCAGGTTCACACTGGGGGTTCTCATCCTTCTGTGCTCTACAGACTCTTTTAGAGGCCTGATGATGCCTAGGAGCTTGCTTCCCAGCATAATATTTTAACTGCATAAAAGGAAATATGAAGGATCCCAAAGGCCATCAGTAAAGTACAGTTACCAAGGTACTTTCTACTTTTCCACCCCCTTAGTAGCAATGAACTGGAATACAGAAGAGAAAAATCTGAGATGTGGATCTCCTGGTCACAACCCAGGATTTTCTGTGGGGCTGGGCGAACCGGACATAGCTCTCCACCTCCCATCTGGCTTTCTGCCTCAACGCCAGAAGCCCTTCTCTATGGCCATGTGCCTGAGGACACAAGCAATTGCTTAAAAAACACAACAACACAAACAGAAGCAATTTCATTGAGATAGCATTGATAAAGGGCTCGATATACTTAGTTTGCATATCTTGATGAGTTTGGAAATAAATATATGTGTATATAAATCATTAATATTCTCATTAAAATAATTTACCCAATATAGTTGAAATATGACCCCATATAGATATGTTTTTTATGTGAGATTTTTGATACCCACAACTCTTTGAATGTGGTATCTGGAAATTTCCCAAGTTTCCAGTGTTAAATACACGGGTTCTCCAACCCCTTCCTCTTCATTTTCTGGTTCCCCGATCTTCATCCCTCTTCACAGCCAGCATGTCTCTGGTTCTCTAACCTCTTCCTTTTTTCTCTCTCACTGCTGCTTCCTGTACACAATAGTCCCCACAGACCACACTAACCCTCAGTTGGACCTCAGGATGGCAGTGTAGTCACGCCGCTCCGTTACCCAGTGAAGGTAATTACAGCATGCCCACTCTCAACCGGAGCATTGCGTCACCCCGGGGCACAGGGCAATCTTACTGCTGCATGCACCTGGAGGCTCTGCCGCTCAGCGGTGATCACAGTGTTGGATGTGGTGCCCTGGCTGCCTCCTCGAACGCAGCTCTGCTGGATGAATGCAGCATTCACAGTGGATGAAGTACTCTAGAGAACGGGGTGCTTAGAGGCGTTTAGGCAAACCTTTCTGTGTGGCAGCATACATTTAAAAAAATGACTAATGAATTTCCATACCTCATTTGGTTGAACTAAAAATATAGTGACGTTGCTGGGGAGTGTTGATAAAAAGAAATACTCCAGTTTATATGATGTTTTCCCTCAGAGTTTCATTGTAAATCCATTAGGAAGCCAACCCTGGAATTTCTACAGTGATTGAATCTAGCACGGAAGAGTGTAATTAATTTAACCTGATGTAAAAGTACTTTGATTTGTTAAACTCATTCATAAGATTTGTAAATACATATGTGTACATATATAGCTGCATATGAACTTAAAATAGTCAGATACTAAAAATCATTCAAAAGTAAGATGACAATAGGATGAAAAATATAAGAAAATATATTCTAGTATGGTAGGGGCAACAGAAACAAGAATTAGCAACTTTGCTACCAACTATATACCCGTTAATATACTAACTCCACTTTGTAATTATCCGCCAGCCTCGTGATTATCTTCCTAAGTAGGCATTAGTTGGTAGAGTTCTTGCCTCCTTTCTCAGTCAATGAAACTAAAGTCGGAAAAAATGGAGAAAGACCATATGTCCTGTAAAAGGTACTTTCTGACCTTACATCTGACTTGGCAATGAAGGCAGCTTGATTTATAAAGATCCCTTACCCAGAAGAGCAACCTAGGGGAAATTTCCTTTTCTATAGAGAGGAAAGTAGATTGAGTTAAGAATGTAACCATTAAAGAGTCTAGAGTAGCCACCTGGGGTTATCTTGTTTATTTTCCTTCTACCTTAATTCTGACTGGTGATGCTGGCCATGGAGATAATAATAAGATTTTTTTCTATCCCAGGAATGCAACTTCAATTCTGGAGCAGTCATGGGAACACTAGTTGGCATGGGAGAGTTCAGCGTAGATGAGGCAGGCCGGTCAGGAGCAGGCTAGGTCTGTTCTAGTGAGCCCTGATCCTGAATAGTACCATTTCCCAGGATGCTGGGGCTCCCAAGAGTTTATTACCTTTAAAAAAAACCTCCTTGCTGAAAAGAAGTGATTATGGTTCAGGTTGTAATTGTTTTTCTCATCATAACATTCCCCTCTTCATTTTCTGGCAGGTATCAGAAACATTTAGAAAATGCCAAAAAAATTGGAATAAAAAAGGCTATCTCAGCAAACATATCCATGGGCATCGCCTTCTTGTTAATATATGCATCCTACGCACTGGCCTTCTGGTATGGGTCCACTCTGGTCATCTCAAAAGAGTATACTATTGGAAATGCAGTGACCGTAAGTAATACCTCCAATATTTACGAGGAATCTGTGTTGATTTTCCACCCATCTTCTCTTTCTTGTTTAAAGATTTATTTTTCGTGTTATTTTAAAGGTGTGTGTGTGTGGTGTGTGTGTGTGTGTGTGTGTGTGTGTGTGTGTGTGTGTGTGGTGTGTGTGTGTGGTGTGTGTGTGTGTGGTGTGTGTGGTGTGTGTGTGTGTGTGTGTGTGTGTGTGCGTGTGTGTGTGTGATATCAGTGCAAGTACCTACTAGAGGTGTAGGATTCCCCGGACGGTTGTGATGAGTCACCTGCTATAGGTACGATGACCAAACCTGGTCCGTGCGGGAGCAGTATGTATTCTTAACCCTAAGTTATCTCTCCAGCCCCTGCCTATTGTTTTTCCGTCTTCCTTCTTTTGGAAGAATAAGTTGTGATTGTTTGTTTTATCTTTGCTGTCATGTGCGTAGAGCTGACCTTCCGACACATACAAGTCCTAGAGATGAATGGGACCAGATAATAACGTGGTTTGACCACCAGGGAAATACTTACGCATGCAAAGGGAAGTGAAGATGGAATGAATTTATGAATTTATGAGTGGAATAGCATGTATTGGAATTACCCTTATCCTCCTGTTGAGTTTAACTTGAGGATACCGTATACGTCTATTATCATAGATAGGTCATTGTATAAAATAGAATTAAATTCACAACACAGTAAGTACCAGCTTCTTAAAATATGAAAGAAAATTTGTTAGTTCACTTGTCTATGTGAAAGTGAAAATACCCTCATGACATGGTTATGAAAATGACATATTCTAATTATTCTAAAGATTAAAATAAACACTTTTAAACTTTAAATTACTTACAGTCTAAGACTTCATGTAGACTTGATGGTGAATTTTGGTATGTAGTTTTCAGATATATACGCTTTCTCTCCCCAAATTGAGGTCATAATATCTAGGTCTTTCTTGGGCAATCTTTTCTATAAACCATTGATATTTTGTGATCATCATCCCATGTTGGGGTTGGTCAGTACAAAATCATTTAAACAGAAATGTTTCAAAACTTGTTTCTTGCTTGTTTCTCAAAATGAAAATCCTAAGTATAATTTGGTCCCTGAACTTTTTCCATACAGAAACTTAAATCTCACAATGTACCCTATGCTGGCTTCACCAGGCCTTGGGCAAGGCTGAGGGCATTAGTAACAACCACACCGCCCCAGCCCTCTCTTCTCTGGCGACACTGTGGCAGTTTGCCATATTTTCTCACTTCCTCGTTTCCTCCTGATGGACGCGACAGAGTCATGTCTTGACTTTGCCATTAACCTTGTGATGAATTTGTCCACATTTGTAGCATGAGGAGAATACCCGTGTCACAAGGCTGAAAGTGGCTTCCAAGATAAAGGGAACCTGGCAAGCCCCACACAAAGGGCTGAGGCTATTTCATTAATGTCTTAACATCTACTCTGATGGAGAAGTTTTTCTCATTGGTCCTTATTTATATTGAGATAAGAGACAGATAATTAAATATGTTTGGGTTTTATAAACATGAACAAGACTGTTGTTTCAGAGAAAATAAGCTATATGTAGAAGTTTTACTATGCCTGGAGAGAAAAGAGTAATTTCTCTTCTATATTTTTCTTAAATTATGTATGCTATTAATCTGGTTTCCTGAAACTGTATTCTTGGATTTATATATCAGTTTATTTTTCAATGAAAAAACAAGAAAAATGCATTGTTTTGTGTGCTGTAGAACAGAATAACCAGAGTCCTATAAATTTTGTGTCCTATAAATGGGTGAACTGACTAGGAATGGCCACACAGACCTTTAATCTCAGCACACAGGAGACTGGGGATAGAGAATAGGAGTTCTTATGAGGCCCAGGTCAGCCTGGGCTTCATAATGAGTTCCATACCATCTTGGTCTACAAGAAGATATTTTTTAAAAAAAAAAAAAACATAAGTTAACATTTTGCATAAAATTTTGTTCATACGTCCATACATAAGTCTGCAATAGCCTTTTAAGGGAAAATTCCATGGGGTCAAAATCTGTAATGTTTCCTATTGAACGATTTGTGCAGTTCCCTGCAGAGATAGAGAAAACGATAAGGAACTGAATAACACTAGTGGGAAAGTACTTTGGTGGCATTAACTTCCGCGCTAATGAAATGGGTTTCAGAAGTCTTTATGACAGGTAACTGTATAATCAGAAAAAATGCAGCAAATAGTTTGGAAGACTAAGCAAAACTTATTTTTGATGCTGAAAAGCACAGGTAATAGAATGCTATATTAATTTTTATAAATTTTGTTCTCTGCTGAAGCAGTTTTTATTTTTTATTAAAATGATGAAAGTGCTTATCACTCTAATTACATACATGTACCAAACTATCACAATGTGCCCATAAAGGCGTACAAATACAATTTCTTAATATGAAATAAAGATTGCTAAGTGTTCAATAAATCTCAAATCCCCTCTTTTGTGCATGGCTGTAACTCGGATGGTGTCGTTCTGCCCTAACCATTCCCCACGCTCTTCCGCTCAGGTGTTCTTCTCAATCCTCATTGGAGCTTTCAGTGTGGGGCAGGCTGCCCCCTGTATTGATGCCTTTGCCAATGCACGAGGAGCAGCTTACGTGATCTTTGACATTATTGATAACGTGAGTCTTTCGTTAGCTGAAAGCCGAGGGTCATGGCGGTGTCGGTAACTGAGTCTGGCTGCAGGCTACACACTTTGAATCACGTGTACTAAGCTAATTAGTAAACTACACTGTAAGAACGAGAAACCACTGAGCCCTCCGTGGAAACAAAGGCAGTGAGAGGGCTCTACAAGTCTATTTGATAATATAGTATCACCAAACTCATCTGTCTCTATATGAGTCCATTACTATACTATTTGATAATATAGTATCACCAAACTCATCTGTCTCTATATGAGTCCATTACTATAGTGCAGGATAAATAAGGTTTGCTTCTGATTTATCTGCTTCTTACATCATAGCCAGACGGACAGTTTTATGATTTCTGTATAGAATAGTGTGTGGAGAGATAAAATGTTTATAGGACCAAATTAACATTGAGTTTCGCAGCGGTTTCCTTTTCTCACTGAATTGCTTATTTTGAACTTATAATCAGCTGTATTGAAAAGAATTGAATTGAGTACATTGAAAACGGATGATTTTTATGTACTAAAGTATGTTATTACGTTTACGCAGTAAAATTTAAAGTTGTAACTAAAATTAGAGCGTTAGATCTAATGCTGAATTCTAATGAGAGGGTACACAGTTCCTAAGTCATACTGGGCTCTCCACTCCACCAGTCTCCTTGACTCGTTCTGTGTGTTTATTATTGAGGAAGAAATAACTTTCACTGAAGGCAGAAATACTTGGACTTATCTAATGTGTTTTTGTTATTTGTAAAAGCATACCTATTTGGCCATTTAGAAAAGTCTACGCATATAAGCCAAAAACTGGAAGTGAAATGTTGCATGAAATAAAATGAATATTCCCCATAAACTTTTCAGGAAAAAAAGTTTCATGTAACACAATACACACATGCATACACACATGTATACATACATAGACATAGGCGCCATGCACATGCACGCCCGCACATCCACATGCACACACACACCACACCTTCACTGTGTGTTTGCTCACATGAACAAGATTTATTTTTAGCATTTGATGAGCCTTATTCCTTAAAAAATATAATTGCTTATTCTTTGATAAAATAGCCATTGAATTTTGTTTTATTTAGAATCCTAAAATTGACAGTCTTTCAGAGAAAGGACACAAACCAGACAGCATCAAAGGAAATTTGGACTTCAGTGATGTTCACTTTTCCTATCCATCTCGGGCTAACATCAAGGTACCGTCAACAGTACTGGAATTCCCAGCTTAAATTAATCTCTGATCATCGTTCTATAGTCTACTTCCTGGGATGTTTATGTACTTTGTCCTGTTGGAGTTAAACTCTTTATTGATACTTTTTCCCCCTAGTTCTAACTAGTATTGAATTATTCCTTTTTTGGAGCTGTGTTCTGAAGTGTGTTCTGCCTTGCTTTCTCCTGCAGATCTTGAAGGGCCTCAACCTGAAGGTGCAGAGCGGACAGACAGTGGCCCTGGTGGGCAACAGTGGCTGTGGGAAGAGCACCACGGTCCAGCTGCTGCAGAGGCTGTACGACCCCACAGAGGGTACGGTAAGTGGGAAGAGCCAAGTTCCCCAGCTCAGGAAGCTGGGCATAAATAGGCCCTAGATATTGTTTTCTTACAGATAAATCTGTGTGTGCATCTGAGCTTGACAAGAGCACACAGTGTCGCAACACACTGGGACAGGCACATAGTTTTGGGTATGGGGCAAATGCTTTCAGTGAAAGCCTTGAAACAACAGGCCCTGGACGGAACTCTTCTGTCACCAAAAACTGCTCCCAGCTGAGTCTCAGTTGACAAAACAAATTCCACAAAGTTATTTCTGACAGTCTGGAATTGTGGCCACAGATATCTTAAAACTGCAATTACATTCAGCAAAAAATGGTTGTTTTCTTTAGCCTTAGTTTAACACGGAGAAATCAGAATCTCCTACCAGAACAGAGGTGAGAACAGGCTAGCATATTCTGCTTTCCCCCACCTCAGGGAATACTCATACCCTTCACTTAGATCTACTATTTATCTTTATTTTTGACCCATTTACTTTATTCTCCTTTTCCATGTATGTGGGCTATGGTACAGGATACGACAGACTTCAGAATATGCTTCCTAAGAGGGCTATATTCTCTTGTACAGAGAATGACGATCGGAATGGTTGCAATCCCAAGTTAACAAGACTAACTCAGTTTACACTCCTCCAAAGCTGTCCCAAGTGAAGGACATTGTGCTTGCCAAATATTAGTCATCAACTATGAAACATGACTTTACAAAGGGTCTTAGCTCTCTTTCTGTGGCCTTGACAAACACCATGGCCAACAGCGACTGCGGGCAGGAAAGAGTTCACTTGGCTTCTCCTTACCGGCGACAGTCCATCACTGAGTCAGGATCTTGGAGCAGAGGTCATGGAGGAAGTGAGTTGGCTAGCTGGCTCTCTCTGTGTCATGCTCACTTACATCCTATAGTCCAGGCCACCTTCTCAGGGAACGAAACTACCCACAGTGTGCTGGGCGCGCCGACATCACTTAACAGTTTACTATTTTAGAAATTAATGTGAGTCTATGAAAGCAACCCTGCTGATTTTAGGATATGAACAAACAAATGATTGGAGAATAAATATGAAGAGTTATTTTCTTTACGTACCCTGGTAGGTCTACCATACTCTAGTGCATGACTACATCCAAGAGCATATAGACAACAGAGATTGGACTTCATTTATGTGTGTGTGGTGTATGTAAATGAAGACACATAATTTTATCTCTCTATATAAATCATAGTTTATATATGTATATATAAATAAGAGTTTTGGGGTGTGGAAGGGAGCTGGATCTGGGGAAAGCTGGGACAAGAGGGTGAATGTATCAGACAATGTATGGAATTCTTAAACAATTAAGCTTTAAAGGAGAAGATAAATATCAATTTACAAAGCATTTTTGAGAAATGGTCAGCTTAAATTATGGGCTATAGATTCTGGGAGAAGGACAATCATTTCTTTACTTGTATACTCCTGTCCCCATGAGCCCACCAGGCTCTAACAGATAGTTCCAAACCCATAGTCACAAAGATGGCCTTGGTTAAGCTCAGTGGGTCAAAAAATACAGCAAAAAGACATGAACCAGGGAAAGGAACTGTAGGTAGGAGGGAGAGTTGACAAGGGACAGGGACGGGAGGAAGATAAGAGGGGACTGGGGTGAAAATAAGCAGAATGCATTATTTACAATATATTTGTATTAAATTGCCAAAGAACAAACAATTAAAAAATGGTCAGCAATGGATCCCAGTCCTAGTAAGGTATAATGAAGAAAATGCATTATGTATTTCTGCTTGTGCTATCCATTACTAAATTACTTATGAAGTGATGTATTTAGCTTTTCTTCATCAGGGAGTAAATGCCCAGCAAACAGCAGTAAATTGGCATTAAGAAAAAAAAGTCTTTCTTCTCAACTTAGTAATTCTCTGCTTTTAGAAAAATTTCTTTTTGAAAAAAAAGAAATGTTCAAACGTTAAGAAATGATAAAGTAAATTATGGTATGTTAAACATAACAAAACACCAAAATGTCATCTAAATATATGTGGATTAGTTAGGTAAGGGGGCATGTTAACTTAAATTTATCATTAGTAATTAAAACAGTGGCATGCCTAAAACAGAACTGCACTGGATGGGTGCTGCAGAGGAAGAGCCCTTGAGTGTATAAAAGGCCTTGGGGTCATTTTTTCAGCACTGTGTAAATAACTCTATATCTAAAATAAACTATATATCCTCTTATGGAGGATAACATAATTTTTTCTTTAAAAAACTATATATATGAAAATACCAGGAGAAAGTATGGATGCTTTATTTTATTCTTGCATATTACTGTTTAATTGTTATATCTAACTTTTGAATGAATTCAATACTAGCTGAGATGTTCTCACAGTAAAGAGCCATTGTGCCTTAGAGATCAGGTTGTTTAAGATACCGAATAGAAAAATCTTTCTTCCTTCCAGATTAGCATTGATGGGCAGGACATCCGGAACTTCAATGTCAGGTACCTGCGGGAAATCATTGGAGTGGTGAGTCAGGAGCCGGTACTGTTTGCTACCACGATCGCCGAGAACATTCGCTATGGCCGTGACAATGTCACCATGGAGGAGATAAAAAAAGCTGTCAAAGAAGCCAATGCTTATGAGTTCATCATGAAATTACCACAGGTAAAGACTCCCTTAGAATCAGAACTGAAACATTAGGGATTGAGTTATTGCTTCAAAGCCTAAAGTTGGTGTTACAATGTTGCTCAACCTGGCTGGGTGAATCCCTTAAATTATTCAGTTAAGGGTGACAGACTATATTTGCATGAAAACAATATAAAAGCATATAGGCTATGTGGTGGTAATTTTTTAATTCCGTGTTCATTTGTTATAGCTAATGACCCATTATGGCAGTCAAAGCTTCAGCCGTGTCTCCACCTATTTCTACAAAGTCTATACTTTCGTATTTCAAATATTTGAAGAAGGCTGATATGAGCTGGAGAGATGGCTCAGCACTTAAAAGCACTGGCTGCTCTCTGGGGGGGTCCAGGTTCAATTCCCAGCACCCACATGGTAGCTCACAACTGTCTGTCGCTCCTCTTCCAGGTGATCCCTCACACAGATATGCATGCAGGCAAATGGTGGACGGCTTGCCAAGCATGCTCAAAATCCTCCTGGGTTTGATCCCCAACATTGTAAAACTGGTTGAATGAATGTTTCCAGAGTTTTTTTTGGGTTTTCTGTTTAGAAATTTGACACCCTGGTTGGTGATAGAGGGGCGCAGCTGAGTGGAGGACAGAAACAGAGAATCGCCATTGCTCGTGCCCTGGTCCGCAACCCCAAGATCCTCCTGCTGGACGAAGCGACGTCAGCCTTGGACACAGAAAGTGAAGCTGAGGTACAGGCGGCTCTGGATAAGGTCAGTACCTGGGGAATAAACACCCAGGATTGGGGAGAGACAGCAAATTGGAATGGTTTGCAAATCTTTGTCAGTTCTTTTGGAGTCTAGATTGAGAAACAAGCCCATAGGGCAAATGAGGTCATCTCTTGGGGTTTATTGATTCTCCTGGTCTGCTGCAGAGAGAGGCCAATGGTCTTGGCTACCGTCCACCATGGTGCAATGAACCTAGATTAAAGCTTGTGGGAGGAACCGTATAGTTTTGCTTCTTCCTTGCACTTGGTTCTGTTTGACAAAAGCACTTATGGTAAAATATGTGAAGAAATTAATTCTAAAAATTTATAATTTCTAAGTATTTTTCTTTATTTTTTTTTTTTTTTTGGTTTTTTCGAGACAGGGTTTCTCTGCAGCTTTAGAGCCTGTCCTGGAGCTAGCTCTTGTAGACCAGGCTGGTCTCGAACTCACAGAGATCCGCCTGCCTCTGCCTCCCAAGTGCTGGGATTAAAGGCATGCGCCACCACCGCCTGGCTAAGTATTTTTCTATAACAGTTTTTAGTGATAGCATAGTGTTCCTTTCTGTGGTTTACTGTACTTTATTTTAAATTTTAAGCTATTTCTTTGTAAATTTACTAATTTTGTTAAACCAATAAAAAGACAAATACATTGAAATATATGTGAAATACATATAAATAAATATGTGAATATATATGTATGTAACATATAAATTATGTTCAGATCAGGTTCTGGAGAAAGCTATGGCTTCATAATGACCTCCCTAAAATGTTTCTGCCAGTGTTCAGTGCACCATACAGCTCAGAGGTAGGGCCCCTCAGACAAACATGAAGACACCTATCAGGTCAAATCTTTAACTTTCTTGAGTATCAGATACCACATAGTGTTTCAGGGTAATCAGCCCTCATATTGAAAGGGTTGCCCCCTGCCTGATCTGCAACTCAAATGTGACTTTTGTCTTCTATGGACGAGAGCTGCCTGTGCTTTCAGTACACCAAAATGTGGCTGTCACTCTCACCTACTTCAAACAGAGTCTACCCAAGGCTTGTTTGTGCCTGTTGATTGACAGTGTTGGCACCATAATCCCAACGTACCACAGATTTGTCCATTTCCCCTTTAGGCTAGAGAAGGGCGAACCACCATTGTGATCGCTCATCGACTGTCTACAGTCAGAAACGCAGACGTCATCGCTGGGCTTGAGGATGGCGTCATCGTGGAGCAAGGAAGTCACAGGGAGCTGATGGAGAAGGAAGGTGTCTACTTCAAACTCGTGAACACGCAGGTATCAGGGGCCAAGCTGCTTTCCCTCTGCTGTCTGGATGGCTAATACGGCAGTCTTTAAGTTACTAAAACAAATTGCAGCTAATTTCACCCAAGGAAATAATGACTAGATCGAGGCATTAAAATTAGGCAAGCCTTAAAAGCCTTAATTCATAACCTGGGAAAGGGCGAAAGGCTCAGGGGAAGACGGGCAAAGGCAAAATTCACAGTTAATGTACCCATTAGGTCAGTGATTATTGATTGTCTGGGGCATGTGTCCAAACTAACAGGTCCTTCTCAGTGGATGGAGAGAGAGATCTACAGTGGTCGGGGAAAGGGCTGCAATTTCCCGGTCCTTTGTAGACAAACTTGGTAAAGCAAGTGGCAACACTCATAGCTTTCGGAAGTGAATGGTTGGTTTTAAAAAATTTGTTTTCTCTAGCCACTAAAACATTATCACCTTGTCTCCTGTTGTGTACTCTCATTTTAGCAGCCTTGAAGAATAAGTAACCTTATTACTTATTCTATAGCCACGTCCCTGTGACTATAGTTCATACATTTTAAACTATGTGTATCTGCTTTGGCATTATAATAAGCTCCTGCGTGTGTACTGCCGATTTCCCCCTTGACATTTCAGGTACACATCATGAAATATTATTTCAATTGCTCAGCGGTAGTCATAAAAATATGTGAAACTATTTGTTTCTCTAAAGTTGAATACTTAGCTTGTTTGGTTTCTTTTTAAACATTTTTTTTCTTTATTTAAACATTGCAGTACAGGCACAGATGGAAGCAATGCTAACAATTCCCTCAGTTTCCCGACAAACCCCAGCCCGCTGAGTATCAGTCTGGCATTTGGATTAGCAAGCCTGCTGTGAGTCATTGCTATATTTCCGAATGCCTAGCGCTGAAATGTGAGAGCTAGGCTGTTGCTCTTTAGAACAAGAAATAGAATTATGGTTTGTAGAGACTGGGGAGTGGTAGGGAGCACCAGAGAGAAGATGACTGACAGGTGCAGAGATGCAGGCAGAGGGAAGGAATGTTCCAGAGCCCAGAAGGGCAACTGTGACTGACCACAGTGAGTTCTGGATGTCAAAAGAGCTGAGACAGATCGTTTCCTTTTCTTTTGTGCGGACTGAAACCAGAGCCTTGTTGTGCAAGGGAAGCATTCCACCACCGAGTTACTTTCCTGGCACACTAGCACAAGGAGGGGAGACTTTGAAAAGTAACCAAAATGTCAATCACCCTGACCAGTCACGGCAATTTTAAACACCTGTAGAGAAGCACACTGGTGGCTGGGATGGCAGCTCAGTCAGTAGCATGCTTCTCTTCTAAGCACGAGGACCTAAGGAAGTTTCCAGAAGAAAAAACAAAAGTCAGGCATGATGGCATGTACCATGTAGTGTCTGGGGACAACAGGTAGATCTTTGGGGGCTTCTGGGCGGCCAGGCCAGCTTACTTGGCAGCATCCAGACAAATGAGAGACCCTCTTTCAGAGAAAGAAGAAAGGTGGACAAATCCAAGGCACCAAACCTGAGGTTGTCACCTGCCCTTCACTCACACGTTCAGGGGGCACGCATACACACACACACACACACACACACACACACACACTCCCACACATACATTTGCATCCCACACAAAATAGCACACTGAGTTCACTCAATGTGTGTGGTACATGTCAAGTAAAACATATATGCTAATATATCACACATATTACATACATATCCTAAAAAGTAAACAAATTACACGAACATCTGAGTACCCTGGAAAGCTACTGACCACTTTTACAGGATGGATTCGCTATTTGTTTTGGATCGTGTCTTACTGAGCTGTTACTGTGTTTTTAAAGACCCGGACACAGGATAGTTTCAAGATTTCAAATTCCTCAAAGAATGAAATGTCAGAAAAAAAATTTATAATTCAGTTTTATATAAAGCCTCTTTATGAATTTCTGTTTTAAAATAATTATAAATAATTATAAAGTAATTATAATGGGTAAGGATGTCACTTGGACAGAATCTAGACCCCCCCCCCCCAGGGCCTCTGAGACAGGTCATCTTGGTCTCACTAGTGATGTGGGAAGACCCACCTTGACGGTGGGTGGAGCCATTCCCTGAGCCGACAGTCGCAGACTCACAAGCACCATTGCTTTATCGCGCTCTGTTTCCTGATCCACTGTAGCTGCTCCCTCAAGCTGGGATGGACTGTAGCCTGGAATTGCCAGCCAAACAAAGCTGTTTTCTCTCCCTTAAGCTGCTTTTGCTCGGCTATTTTATTACAGCTAAAGAAACAGAGACATGGTATTTTAAATCCATTTTAGTTTTCATGTTGACATGATTATTAGCAAGGCATTGGGATGGCATGTGGGATCCTCAAGTGAAATAACTCTTACCATCCTCGCCTGTCCCACGTCTGTTTAACCCGTAAGAATGACCTCACGATTGCTCTAAAGTCTGTACCATATTCTCTTGGTCTTCTTTCCCAAGAGAACGCGTTCATTTTCAAACTGAACGGCGGTCCAATATGAATAAATAAACTGATACGGAGCTAGTTGGCAGTAGTAGTGCTGCCAAATTTAGCCAATTAGGCCTTGTTATCCCATGTGAAGTGAATCTGGCTTACGCTGAATCACCTCTGCTGCTTCTGCCAGTTCTGGGGATTTTAGGACCTGTGTGTTTCTCCCTTGGTCCCCTCACCATGCCTACTTCTGAGTTTTGTTTTGCCCTCCCATGTAGTGGCATTTCAAATGCATTCTAATAAATAAAGACTGCCTGAAGATCTGAGAGTCAAACAGTCCCACTGGTCACCCTTAGAGACCAGGTTATGGTAACACACACCTTTAATCCCAGTAGCTACCCTAGTTGCCATAGAAATCAGCCCTAGAAAGGAATATAAAATGGGGTGAGTCTGCTCTCAGATGCAGGCTCCTGAGATTCTAGGAGGAAGGATCACCATTTCAGACTGAGGTCCAGGTTAGAGTTAGTGGCTGGCTCTTTTGCTTTTCAGATCTTCAAGTTGAACCCCAGTTTCTAACCCTGAGCTTTTATTAATTGTGCTTCATTCCCAGTTCCTTGTTGATCCTTTAGCAGAGATGGAGGATGGAACCATGGTGACCTTGAGGGCTCACTGGATGCTCAATTTAGTGCTGTTTCTTTGTTCTCAAACCTCAACCTGGTTTTAATTCAACTCTGTAGATATCTTGATACATATAACATTTAGAGTTGCTTTGTTATTCTAAACTTGGAGATTCTATTCATCTGGGGACACACACACACACACACACACACACACACACACATTTTAATGATTTATCTGTCATTCAGACATCAGGAAGCCACAGCCTGTCAGCAGAATTTGAAGTTGAACTAAGTGAAGAGAAGGCTGCAAGCGGCATGGCCCCCAACGGCTGGAAATCTCACTTATTCAGGAGCTCTACGAAGAAAAGTCTTAAAAGTTCAAGAGCGCATCAGCACAGGCTAGATGCAGACGCCAGTGAACTCGTAAGTTGTTTTCCGCTCTGGGTAAAGCCTTTGTCTCGGGGTTTTGCTGTTGAAATCCTTAGCCTTGAAGAATACGTGTTTCTTACCGTGGGCTGCTGCATGCTTTTTTAAAGAAAAGGAAATCCAATTTTTAAATATATTTGACAGTGAATTAAACAAATGGGAATGAAAAATGGATTTCCTAGGGAAAAAAAGATAAAATATAGTCTTTGTGCTGAGATGTTTAATATTTACCTTCGTAGTCCAGAGATAATGAAGCTAGTCCCAAGTGAGTCCTGGGATGTAGTGGGAGGCCACTTGTCGGTTCTCGGCTGCTCAGCCCTGAAATAATCACACAGAAACTGTATTATTTAAATCACTGCTTGGCCCATTAGCTCTAGCTTCTTATTGGCTAACTCTCACATCTTAATTTAACCTTTATCCATTAATCTGTGCATCACTATGAGGCCGTGGCCTACCAGCAAAATCACGTCTGTCTCCGGCAGTGACTCCATGGCTTCTTCCTGACTCCGCCTCCTTTCTCCCAGCATTCTGTTTAGTCCCCACCCCACCCCCCCGCCTAGCTCTGTTTCCCTATAGCTCTGCTATAGACCCAAAGCAGTTCCTTTATTAACCAATGATATTCACAGCATACAGAGGGGAATCCCACATCACTGGGTTCAGCCTATGTGATGAAAAAAGTGGCTGAGATTAATCTGGCAGCCCTGGGCAGAGAAAGGAGGCCAAGCCATGTCCCTTGATTATTGATAATGATCCTGTTCTACATTTGAGAGGATATGGATCCATCTGTTTCTGTCTATTGCCTCGTTTGATCTGATAGCATCACTGTTAGAAAGGCAAGGCCATAGTGTGATACGCTGATAGGAAACTACAGCTCAGCTCAGGTGGCCTAACCGTGACTGTCACACAGACCCCGAGCTGAAACTTTGATCCTGCTACCTCACAAGCCGCAGACCAGAGACAGTGGCCACACCGTGGAAGTTTTCACCTGTGTGTAAGGTTCATGCTCAGCCCTGTGTCATTGTAGGTACTGTCAAGGACAGGACATATTTTTTTGTACTGAGTCTGCATAATAGATCTGCATAATAGTTGAGGGTAATAGCCATGCCTCCTCTTTGTCTACAACACCAGATGGCTGTGTGGTCACCAGCTCGTGTCTGCGGCACCAAAGGGCGGTATCACCAGTTTGTTCTGACATTTATATGTTCTAGGATGCCGATGTGCCACCAGTGTCTTTTCTGCAAGTCTTGAAACTGAATCAAACGGAGTGGCCCTATTTTGTGGTGGGAACCGTCTGTGCCATTGTCAACGGGGCCCTCCAGCCGGCCATCTCCATCATCCTGTCAGAGATGATAGCTGTAAGTGTGCAGCATCCATGGCAACCTGAGCAGAGACAGGTCATCAGCCACTGCTCAGCTCAGCCTCGCCAGGTCTGGGGCTCAGAAGCTCCGGATTAACCTAAGCCAAAGCCCTTAATTCTTTTTTAAGGTCAGTCTTATTATAGGAGGAAATGAGTAGCCTTTGAAGCATCCTGTCACAACGTTAGGGACTTACAAAGTATAAAGTCAACGAAGAAGTCACTCTGGTTAACTGTCATCACTTGGGTGAAACCTGGGTCAGGTGGTAGCTCGTATCTGTTTATCTAGAAGGGCTGGCAGTTGGCTCACAGGACCACAGGCCCGGAGGGGTGGGAATGGATGGGAAGGTGAGTTCATGTCTTACTCTCCTGCAAGTCCAGGTTCTAGGCACGGGCTGGCCTCCATGTTGAGCATGTGGGTGACCCCAGGAACTACGCTTCCCATTGCACAGTTGTTTCTTCATGTGTGGAATAAGCCGCCTCACAGAGTGCCTGGGAATGGAGAGCACATAGCTAACCATGTGGGGGCATTTCAGAGTGTCTGCCCAGATATGCAGCTTCAAACCCAATCATTAAATCCAGCGAAGGACACAAGTATGAAGCTATCCGAAGTGTCTGTCTTTGTGTTGTGTAAACACCTTAACCACCCTCTATGATTACTGGGGATACTTGTTGAATAGAAACAAATCGGCCTCCAATATGCTGAAACGTATTAGTCTCATGATGTCGGGCATTGGTCTATGTTAAGACCATAAACAACAAAAAATTAGAAAGGACCCTCTGAGTCCTTAAATTTCAGTCTAAGACAATCTGTGGCTTTCTTGCACCTCAAGAGACTCATGACTTGCAGGCATATTTTTTAAGGTCCAGACACTAGAAAGACAGTTCATGAAACAAGTTAAGTGTGCCTACAGCAGCCACCTTCCTTTGGCGTCTCTCACACACAACACACACACACAAAGATACAGCCTTAGAATGTGCCCGGTGTTAATAAGGGTTTTAAGAGCAGATCATGGGACAAGGGAGAGGTGAAGGTTGGGCAGGGTAAGCTCCTGAAGGGGAAGGCTAAGGGCTGGCGCTAGGGGACAGAGGAAGAGGAGAGGCACCTCAGAGGTCCCTGCTGTTCTCAACCTATGTATGACCCATAATCCCCCAAGTCACAGAAGACGCCAGGGCCTACAAGGAGGAAGAACAAAGAGTTGTTTATTGGGATCATGAAATCACGCTGGCAATGGAGGGGAAGCATAGCTCTATGACAGTATGTATGTATGTCAGGCCACTAAACTATACATTTAATAATGGTTAAAATGGTTGGTCAATCCTATGCTAGTTGTACTTTCCCGCAATTTAGAAACACCACATATTGAACAACCGCTTTCACAGATGTGACCTTCAAGCCATTGTCTAGGGTAGGAGTGAGCAGGCTGGATCTGGCCATTCACGCCTGCTTTAACGCTCTCTGTAGATCTTCGGCCCCGGGGACGATGCAGTGAAGCAGCAGAAGTGTAACATGTTCTCACTGATCTTCTTGGGCCTGGGAGTCCTTTCATTCTTTACCTTCTTCCTTCAGGTAAGCAGTGACGATTGCTCTGCCTGTCTGGGACTGGAGAAACTGGTACAGACCTAACCAAACAACAGATACTCACACTGAAGTGAGTGAGTGGGAGGCGAGGCTCGCTAGAGGGCACAACCCTTCACCGGGAAACCCCAAGTGTGCAAACAAGTGTGTCCTTGGCAAATAGTCTTCATTATGGCAGAAGAAGTCCCAGGCTCATCCACTGGAAACTGAAAACAACCAATGGAATAAAATCCTCTCTTTTTTTGTTACTAATTTCCCAATATCAAGTAACTTTGAATTTCTTTTCCTTCCTAATTGGCGAACTATTAGAAAGGACATACATTTATATCCATATATTATAGACCAGGCCAGGAAAGCTAGTCAAAACCAGGCAGGTGGTACATATCTATAATCCCAGCACACGGGAAATTGAGGCAGAAGAATCACAAGTTAGAGGTTGGCCTGGACTACACAGTGAAGTCCTGACTCAGACAAGTAAAAAAGAACAAGAAATCGGTACCTGTTTTTCTTTTCTACCGAATTAAGCTTTCCCCAAGCCATGGTCAATCCAATGGGCATGACGGGGTTCTCAAAGACAATCTAGGGTGCCAGCAGAATGTAACTAGTCATGCCCAGCATGCTTCTCCCTTTTCATTATGGAGTCAGAGGTAACGGCAAGGTGAGATTTTTATCTGGAAATCATTGCCGTGTCAGGAGCGCCTCAGAGGTGCCAGGCTCTCTGGGGAGCAATGGGACAGCATGCAGCAATCCCCGGGCAAAGACAGGTGAGGACAGGCCTGTCCTACACAAGGAACCTGTGAGGCAGCTGCACCCCACTCTCCCTCCTGGCTTAGTCAAGAGTTCAGCAGCGTGCCCTCACAAGCGTTCACCACAGCCGGCCCCGGCACTCACAGCGTTGCTGGAGCCCAACCACGCCACGTGCTCCAGAAGCAAGGCCAGCTCTGGACGTCTGGGCTCCTCTCCAGCTTGGACACAATTGTTAGGGAGAGGGAAACTGTCTGGCAGGGGAGGCTTGGAGAGGAAGTGAAACCTAATTGCTGGCTCTTCCAGGAGCAGGTGGGGCTGTGCCAGTGGAGGGAAATCTCCTCCTCCTACAGCCCAGCAGCCAAGCCTGTCTCTGTGCAGAATTTGGCTTCATTACGTTCGAAGTGTTAGGAACACGACAAACCTTCTAGTTCAATGCGGTATCTTGGTTACTGAGATGCTGCCCTCGAAAGTTACTGAAATGAGAGAGAAGCCAAAACGGGACGTGTGCGGGTTTTCAGTGTTACCGCTCCAGCTCGCGCCACCGACTCCTCAGCGCCTGCGTTTTAAGTTGGCCTTCATTATTTACATTGACATACAGATACTGTAAAATCGATGCGAATGCATGCAGTTGTGTGAGGACAGTCATGAGAATCCAAAGGAGCCTGAGCCTTTTTCTCTCCCCCAGGGCTTCACATTTGGGAAAGCTGGCGAGATTCTCACCACAAGACTGCGGTCCATGGCCTTCAAAGCGATGCTGCGGCAGGTGAGGGCATGGGACGTGGTACCCAGTGTTTAGATTTAAGACTCTGCCTGCTTCGCTTGGCATACCAATGGTCATATACCCCCTCTGAGACTGCCATGCCAGGAATGACTAGGGTCCTACAAGATGACCTAGTCTTGAACTAGCCAGTGACATCTCAGGAGCTTCATGGGAGCAGGCTTTTCAAGACAGTCAGCTGTCTGTCTCCATGCAGATACTCCATTTCCAGTACCTGTATCTGTTTCCTGGATTTTGCACGGACACTGGCCAGTCTTTGGAGACTGTAAGGTGCCTTTGTACAAAGGAGGAAGTAGTTGGTAGCACCCACGTTCATGTGCCACAGTCGGCCTTCTACCAAGGCTTTCCCAAATGCTAGAAGTTCAGCTATGTTTTGCGTTGAGCTCTGTTTCCACACAGATTTGACTTGTTAATTCACTAAAATGTGACTTATTATGTAAGTTCTCGTTTTGGGGTAGGGTGTGTGGGAAATATGAAAACACATGTTTCTCCTTTAAAGAAAGAGGAAGGCAATTGACTTGAATTGGTTGCATCTCTTTCCACACCAGGCACAAACAGGCATCAGATTTTGAGCACATCCGAAGTGATGAGTTCTTTTAGAAACTTTTCAAACTCCTGCTGTTTGGGGCAAATAACTTTATATGACAGTAAAAGATACTGTCAATAAATATTTATAAATTGTGTCAAATATAAGATATACTTTTAAAGTCCTTGTTTAGACAAAATAAAGCAGAAGTATAGCATTTCATTTCCATGTTTACAATTTATTTTTTTTCATGTTTACAATTTATAAGTTCTACTATTTCCAACTAAAAGTATCTTTTCAGTTGGAAAGAAGTTACCCTACAGGGCAGCGGTGTCTGTAGTGCCAGTTGTGACCACTTAGTAGCTGGAACAGCCACAGGAGTCCAGCTCTGGGTGGAGCTGGCAGTTGAATCTGTTTATCTCTGACTAGAGACCCCTTCCTATCATGGGAGGCAGTCAGGACCTGTGGCCTAGTGCGTATGCAGTGGGCTGCTCAGGGTTGCCCCTGGACGGCCACTCTGCGCAGAAGGTCTCCCCTGAATTTCAGTAGCCACGTTCAGGGTGGCTATTTCCCCTCACTGGAGTGCGGAGAGATGGTTTTATTTCCGCTGGTTTTAGCTGCGAGTTAATTTAAAGGCGTGTTTAATTCCACAGGACATGAGCTGGTTTGACGATTACAGAAACAGCACCGGAGCCCTCTCCACGAGACTCGCCACGGATGCTGCACAAGTCCAAGGAGTACGTAGGCTGCGCTCTGCTTGGCCTTTCCTTGATAAAGTGAGCCTGCTTGCTCCATCTCCCGAGATGCTTCCAGCGGTGGGGGTGGGTGGGATGTGTGTGGGATAGCTCACTGGTGGACAGATTGCCCGCAGTGTACAAGGCCCTAAAAACATCTTTCAAAAGATACTTTCAGTTGGAAATAGTAGAGCATCCCGTTGAAACTAACATGAACAGCAAGGGGAAAGTTTAGACTTCAGGGTGGCGTGATCTGCTGGCGTCAGAGACCCCAAGTTCCTTCTGTCTGTTTGGTGAGTCGCCTCCTCGGCATTGGCTTCATGAGGCTCATCTCTTGGCTGGCAACCAATAGCAATTAGAACTAGAAGCTTCTGTGTTTCCCGTCTAAGGAAAGGACACACATCTGTGCCCCATCCTTCAAATGAAAGCCCCTCCACAGCTCCAGTTGCTGCTCATAAGTCACGCTCAAGCCTGGGGCAATTTCTGTCTCAAAAGAAAACGGTTCTCTGGCCAGCTTCCCTGCCCTGTGAAGTTCCCTCATTCCACAGTAAGAGAGGAGGGAAAGGGTGAACCAGGGCGATGACAGCATTGCCCATGACAGTGGGTCCCGGCTTTCTGAATTGTACAGATGACTAATTCAAACACAGTATGTTTTATGGTTAATGTCACCTCATAGGAGGTGAATACTTTGTACTATGGTTTCTAGAGGAGTATAAATCTCTGTCTGCTAACTGAACCAAATTTTTATTCATATTACTGAGATTTAGGTTCCCCATTTGAAAAGGTGTGTGTGTGTGTGTGTGTGTGTGTGTGTGTGTGTGTGTGTAAGAGAGAGAGAGAGAGAGAGAGAGAGAGAGAGAGAGAGAGAGAGAGAGAGAGAGAGAGAGATCACAGTTTATCCGTACAGTAGGTGATTCATGGGCTGAAGGGATGAGGGTGAAACCTGTTGGTCCAAGCGTGGCTTTACTGAGAGAATGAAACCCATCACGTCTGGTAGGAAGCCGAAGGCAGGAACCCATGGTTTGGAACCTCACCCAGCGCCCTTACTCTTTTTCTCTTGAAGGCCACGGGAACCAGGCTGGCTTTAATTGCACAGAACACAGCCAACCTCGGAACCGGAATTATCATATCGTTTATCTACGGTTGGCAATTGACTCTTTTGCTGTTATCGGTTGTCCCATTCGTCGCTGTCTCGGGAGTTGTGGAAATGAAGATGCTGGCTGGAAACGCCAAGAGAGATAAGAAAGAACTGGAAGCCGCTGGAAAGGTGAGCTAAGCGGGTGTCCGCCAGCACGTGCTGCTTGCAGACAGGCCTCACTTGAACGGGCACCTTTACCGTTTCCATCCAACCTGTGCAAAGT
This sequence comes from Arvicola amphibius, assembly GCF_903992535.2. Taxonomy (NCBI): domain Eukaryota; kingdom Metazoa; phylum Chordata; class Mammalia; order Rodentia; family Cricetidae; genus Arvicola; species Arvicola amphibius. The sequence continues at coordinate 12,974,872 of NC_052064.1, forward strand.
GTTAACTGCATCAGTAACGCCTAGAACTCAAAGATGGGATGGATCGTGCAAAGCTTCCAGCTTCCAGGCAGAACTTGTTATAAAGATCTTCCACATTTGCCCAGACGCACTTTATCTTGACTGTATGTCCTGAAGTCACCGATAGAACAAACGTCACTATTTTATAAACAAGAGCTTAGCTTTTACCTTTGATCTGACAGCTTCAGCAGCTGTCTGCGCTCCCGAGCCACTGTGACACCGTGATGCTTTAAATCTCAAAATTTGCCCCGTGTAACTTTTGGCTATCAAAAGACACCTGTAGGCTTTTCTCGGGGCTACAGAGTCTAATTATTCTCTGTAGCCCTGGGGAAGAGTTTAAGGCAGAGTATGACGTGTGGACGAGTCACAGCCTGTTGCCTACACTCGCCCCCAACACCACTGTTATTTTTATTGTTAAAGTTAGCAGCCACCAGGTGGCAGTAATTCCTTATTTTGTGGTTCTAATGTGCCGTGACAATAGAGATGGTGTGACAAACGTATTAATATAGGAACCTATTCTTAATGTCATCACGGTCATCCTGTGAGGCCGGTGATAATGCTACCTCTCAAGTGTATGTGTGTACACGCATGCACACACAAGCGCCAAGTGTGCAAGACCATAGAAGCACATTGAGCGTGGTCCTTTTTTGCTCTCTACCTATTCCCTGATAGATGGTCCCAGCATTGTGCTTAGAGGAATTGGCCAGTGAACCCCCCCGGGATGGGCCTGCTATACTCCCACACCCTGGGGTGACAGGCCTCTTCCGTGGATGCTGCATATTTGAGCCGAGGCCTCGTGCTTTCAGAGCAGGAACTCTGACCTGCCGCGCCAGATCCTTCGTTTTTTGCAAATATAGGGGTGTGGACAGGAAGCAAGATACTCTCTAGGTATCATGCCAGACTCTCTAGGTATGTAAGTGTGTCTGAATCGACACATAAACATTTGATTTGTAATGCGTACACAGTCAAATGGTAAGGTGCAGATTGTGTCCGAGGACACCTCTGTTCTCGTGGATGTAAACATCATTCTGTAGTGAAAACTCAGGGGGTAAAGCAGATGGTTTAGTACAAACTGGTGGTTCCTCCAGCACCAACCTCAGATCACTCACAAGCATCACTTCGAACACCTTCATGACAGCTGTGTGTGGGGTGGGGGTGGGGTGGGGGAGTCAGCGTCTCCACCTGACGGGGAGACAGACTTTGAAGTTGAGTGACTGTCTACCTGTAGGTGGCTGGCGTAAAATGGTAAGATTAAAGCCAGTTGTGGTGTTCTGTGCTTGTACGCTCATCACTCAAGAGTTAGAGGCAAGAGGATCGCCACTAGTTCAAGGCCACGCTGGGACACATCGCAATACAGTGAGCAAACAACAGCAGCCAAAACCCCCGAGACTGGTGTTTCCACTAGACAGGTTCTCTCCCTGAGATCCACCCCCCTCCTCCTGTAACTGGCCCTGGCTGTCACTCCATGGGTTAGTGGTCCCCAGCTTCAGTCAGAACTCTTGTCGTTTGTACTTGACCTTGCCCTGGAACCAGAGTCCCCTGGGAGCATGTGTGTTGTGGGTCCTGGACTTCGGCCTTGCGTGTTCCCAGTTGCTGAACACAGTCTTATGTTCTGACCTTAGGTAATGGAGGGTACCATTTTCTTCGCTCTGTGTGCCATAGCTGACTTCTGAAAACAAACAAACAGATCAACCAACCAACTAAATAAACAAACAAGCCAATAACAGTTGCTTTGCCCACACTCCAAATCTTGGAGTTCATCTTCATTCCTGAAGAAAAAAAATTATCAGAATGAAAATAAAATTTCCTTAGACAAATTACACAAATAAAAACATCTTGAATCTACCCAACATAGTAATCGTGACTCTATTCAGAGAGTTAATATTTTTATAACAATGAAAATTGCCAAAATTTTGGAAAAAGTAAGGCAGTAGAATTGAACAGTGTTTGAGACAGACATAAACTCTCAGTTCTTAGTCTTGGCCTTCTGCTCAGACCTTATGATGCTGGAGAAAGCTTCCAGGTCCGGTGGCCTTTCTACATTGGTGAAATGGGACTTCATGGTGCTGCTCAGGCTTTTTCATAACCTTCCTAAAGCTGCCATCCTGGGGATCAGATGAATGGCTTGCCATGCAGTCTAATGATAGGTTTGAACATTGTGAGGCACTAAAGCTGTTTTACTCTCCAACAATTCAGTCAAGGTTCAATTTTGTTTTCTCCATTAACTGTTGATTCACTGAGAGAACTGGGGTTAGAATGGAGTTTCTGGTGTGGTATGGTGTGGGGTGGTCGCTCATAATCCTGGTACTTCGAAGGCAGATGAAGGAGAATTGCTGCCAGTGTAAGACCAGTCTGGTCTACATAAAGAGCCAGCCTGGTGGAGTGCCATCATGGGATTGGGGTCAAAGGAGGGAGTGGGAGCCTGGATGTTCTCCTCCCCAACACCTGTTCTAAAGAAAGTGCTCATTTCCTGGGGTATACATTTTTATTAATGGGTAGAGTATATCAGGCCCTGGGACAGTCCCATTTTAATTTTCCAAGGAAAACTTAGAATATTTGCTGCTGTGCAGTTGGGGGAGGAAGGTAAAGTAAGATTATAGCCACAAATCATATGTACACTTGTAATGCAATCCTGTAAATATAACATTAATATATGCACATTCTACTAATTAGCTCCACCAACATGTCCTTTGTAATCTAAATAATGGATTTATATCGTGGATGTCTTGACTAGATCCCATATTCCGAGCTCAGGAGCCTGTGATATCAGAGCTAGACCTCAAAGTTAACCCAGAAAATCAAGGGTTGATGGGAAACTTGTTTACAACTGGTTTCCCCTTGTGCAAATCTCAAAATAGAGCAGCACAGCGCAGCTGGCTGAGAGCAGACTTGGCATCAGGGGCCCTGCAGTCCTCACACCCTGAGTTAATTCTGAGGCTTCAGGCCTGTGGGGAACCGCCCTGCACCTCCATCACCTGTCAGAGCAGGAGTAACACTGCCCCAGAGTTGTCCTAAGGCCAAAGGAGATCGTGTCCTTCAATGTGGCAACGTTTTGGCTGATTCTATTATCCATTAGATTATTTATTAGCTAAAGAGATAGACCATTTCAGCCCAAGGTAACAAATATCCTTCTCTGCTTAACAATAGGAAGCTGAAATAAAAGATATTAAAGCTGATGAAACAAAACTAGAAAATGTAAGATCCTCGTGTTGATGGTATATCCATGGAACATGCCTATAGAACAGAATTGCAGATTCAGTCGCTAATCACAGACAGTGCTCAAAGGGTAGCTTGATTACAAAAATTGAAAACAAAATCATAAACCTTCTGGTTGGCTTGGGTTAAAGTGGTTTGACAAAAAGGATATATGTCAAGTACAGGCAATAGGTTCACAGGCTGTGTTCACTCTGTGTCTCTGTCTCTTAGGTCCTCAGACTGTGTTCTCTCTGTGTCTCTGTCTCTTAGGTCCTCAGACTGTGTTCTCTCTGTCTCTTAGGTCCTCAGACTGTGTTCTCTCTGTGTCTCTGTCTCTGAAGTCCTCAGACTGTGTTCTCTTTGTCTCTGTGTCTGAGATCCACAGGCTGGATTCTCAGTAAGTGTACCTGCACATCTGTTTCGTTTCCCAAACATCTGCATTCAGATCTGCTCCCTAAGTGATGACTACCCCTCTGAATCCACAGGGCCTCGCAACAGGTACTTGCCTCCACCTCCAGGAAACCGAGTCTGATTAACCAGGATCAGGCCTGTTTCCTTCATTTAAACAGCAGCTTAGAACAGGGCCGTATTATTTCAAGTTGGAGTCTCCTTCCTGCTTTTGGGTAGACAGCTTGTCTGAGAAGTGGTGTGTCACAGTGAAAACGACCATCATTTCAATGGACCCCTAGAAACCATTGCTTAATTGTGCCTTCTAGACTCTACCCTATGAAGAAAGTGAGGTCATTCATGTTTCATTCTGGCCCTCAGTCACAAGCCTCCTTGAGCATCCAGAGACTTAGCTGCTCTGGTGTACACAACCCCAAGGCTAATTTTCTTAGGAAGCTAGTCTTAAAAAATGTATTCTGCCCTTTGAAGAAATCTAAGAAGTCATTGACTTGACCCTCAGAGTACATCTGACAGAGATTTTTCATTTCAGAAATAAAAGTATTATTTCTAATTGAGGTTTTTGTGTTACAGATCGCAACAGAGGCCATAGAAAACATTCGAACTGTTGTATCCTTGACCCAGGAAAGAAAATTTGAATCAATGTATGTTGAAAAATTGCATGGACCTTACAGGTAATAAGCGTGTGATTGCTGCATCCCTACTGCGTTCCCAGACTGGGCTGCTGTCCCCTGAAAGCGTCAGAAATCTCTGCTCTCAACAATAATGACCTCTTCTGATGATAATCATCTCATCAAATTCCAGGACTCAATTTTCTTTGCTCTCGTGAACCCAGTAAGGATTAAGTCTCTAAGGGCCAAGAGGTATGGGGGCTACAGAAAACTTTGTCACTGTGGTGTAGCCCAGCTGGGTGGCTCAGGATGAGCATGCTCTGAGGAAGTTGTTCAAACCTTTCTTTCCTTCTATTGGCTTTGTTCCAGAGGACAGTGTCTCCCTCGTCTTCTAAATATGGACCAGTTCCAGGCTCCTTTCACTGGTTTAGAGTTGGCTCATTTGAAAACTCCCTGCGTTCTGTTTTCTACTTGTCTGGTTTTGTAAACAAACCACCTTCACTCTGACAAAATTAGCACGATGTGTAGACTAAAACAGTAGATACAGCCTTTCTTTTCTCTTTCTTTTCTTTCCTTCCTTCTTTTTCCTTCTTCCTTCCTTCCTTCCTTCCTTCCTTCCTCCCATCTTCCCTTCCTTCCTCCTTTTCTCTCTCTCTCTTTCTGACAGGATTTTACTATGTAGCCCAGGCTAACCTACAATTTGTTATACAATCCAGGCTAACCTTGAACTCATCACCCTTCTGCCCAGCTAACCACATGCTGGAAAGCATGTATCACCATACCTGCCTTACGGAATCAGTAGTTTTGAACACTTGCATATCTGAGTGAGAATCTTTGAGATTCTCAACATGTTCCGGTTCTTCCATTGTGTGTACTTCCATGATGCTAAAGAATACGCAGCTACCATTTTCTCTTTGATATTTAATGTGTATGTGAACCATTACCTCATTATCTTATGGTGTAGTTTTAACTTCAAAGAACAAAAAGCTGAAAAATTATTAATTTGATCATAACTTAATTATGTAACCATAATGTTAAGTGTAACATTGTAATTACAGTATTCAAGTTAATGCCCAAATAAACACAACACCATAGTCACAGTACACAAGTGACACCTCCCAAATCAACAATACAATGAATTTCCTTTCACCAAATACTTCCTGGTTTAAGAGTAAGAAATTACTGGAGCTGGATTCAGAAATCTTATTAAGTGTAGCAACAATTCTAATTAGAAACAGTATAAAATAAATTAAGTATGGGGCTGGCAGGATCTAGCCTGGAGAGTTTTGGATGTATAGCTATACAAACATCAATTATCCACCTTTTGTGAAACCGAAATAAGTTTGCCATGTGACTACAGCTTGTTGTGTGTACAGGACCCATGATAAGAGTATGTGAACAGGCTGGACTGTGGTGGTGCACACCTTTCATCCCGGCACTCAGGAGGCAGAGACAGGTGGATCTTTGTGAGTTCAAGGCCAGCCTGGTCTACAAGAGCTAGTTCCAGGAGAGGCTCCAAAACTACAGAGAAACTTTGTCTCGAAAAACCAAAAAAGAAAAAAAGACTATAAGAATATGTGAACAAATTATATACAGATGATCACAATGCTATTTCTAACATTGGTATCTGTAGTACTTTTGACATAATTATTACACAATACGGCTTAATATCCGAATTATTAACCAATGTATCATAGCAGCTATAGTTTAAAAACCACCACGTGCTAGGCACGACGGTAGGTAGTCATGTTGTTTAGTGCATTTAGTTCTCAAAACCGCTTTTCATGATAAGAAACTATTCATCGTGTAAGTCACAGATACTTGGATTTACCTACTGAACCGAATACCCTAGAAGACAGGCGTTTAGCCCAGACTGAACAGGCTAAGCTGGGCTCCTTTAGCTAGAACGGAGGGTAAGAGAAGCTGGACAACGGCTGTGAGTATTAATCGTGAACAAACGCATCTGCCTTTCAGGAATTCGGTGCGGAAGGCGCACATCTATGGCGCCACTTTCAGCATCTCGCAAGCGTCTGTGTATTTTTCCTACGCTGCCTGTTTCCGGTTTGGCGCTTACCTCGTTGTGAATGGGCACATGCGCTTCAAGGATGTCATTCTGTGAGTAGCTTGAAAATAGCAAGATGATTTATACCGGTCCCGTCATAGGGCATCTGCGCAGGTGTGGCACGGGCAAACCAACCACCCAGAGATGAGATCAAGGAGTTAGCTTCCTATAGCTGTCACCCTGGCAGGCACAGAAACCTGATCTTGTCACTACACCAAGCAGACTTTCATCATCCGAGTGCTCTGAAGTTCACGAAGCTTGTGAAGTTGAGATTGCAAAGCACGAGGCTGGTTGTATATGTGAGCCACTATGGGACGGAATGTAAGAGAGGAAGATGTACGGATGTAACTAGAAAGTCGTTGAAGCTCATAGACTCAATACAGGGTGAGGCTAAGTAGCTTGCTACTTTTCCGTAACCAAAACACGGCCTTGACCATGCAATGGGAATGTCCGACTAAAGTCCGGCAAACCTGCTCTTTCTCCTAAGTAGGCGAGAGGCAGATATCAAGTGTCTGTCTTCTATATGTGGTCACCCAGGGTTGCCGGCGTCATTGTTTATTATAGGGGTTGCCCTTTGTCTAGCACCTGTTTGGGGTGCTTTTGTTGAGAAACCACTTGATAAAGATGCATGGGTTCATTTCTAGGATGTCTGTTGTATCTCTTGGTTTACGTGTCTGTTTTTATGTCAACACAATGCTGACTTGGTTGCTGTGGCTCTGAAGTTTGTACCAAAACCAAATATGATGCTGTCTCTAGCTTTATTCCTTTTGCTCGGTTGTATTCTATTTTTACGTGCATAGTTCCACAGGATTTTAAAGACTTTATAGTTCTGTGAATAATGTCATTAGTATTTTGGTGGCGACTGACTGCAATAAATCTTTAGATTGCTTTAGGTGATATAATCCTAAAACAACGTATGAGAATTTTCCTTTTCTTGTTTTTTTTTTTTTTCAGTTTCCAAAGTCAGCATTTTTGTTACAATGGATTTCCATTCTTGGTCGAGTCTATTCCAGAGCTATTCATTTACTTATTTTTGTAACTAATTAAAGTGAGATAGATTTGTAGTCTCTTATCTCTCATTTTACTTACATGGGTCTTCTATTTTTTTCCTGGCTAATCTAGTTCAAGGGTTTTTCATTTTCTTTTAATTTTCTTGAAGGACCAACTCTGTTGCGTTTATCATTTGTACTGATTTTGTTTCCTGTTTATTGTTTTCTGATCTTCTAATGTTTGCTTTGTTTTGTGCTTTCTTATTTATTTTACTAGTATTGTGTAGTGTGTGTGTGTGTGTGTGAGAGAGAGAGAGAGGGAGGAGGGGAGAGAGGAGAAACAGAGAGAAGGTGAGGATATATCATGTATTTGGCTCAGCACATGTGTGGAGGTCAGAGGATAGTTAGTCTTTGGAAGTCTGTCCCCTTTTTCAGGCTTGTATGGAACATGATTTTTTTTTCCCACTGAGCGATGCCCTAGGCCCTTATTCTTGCTTCTCTAAGTCCCGGGATGCATTTTTAGGTTGTCTATTTGAAACCTTTCTTTTGACGTTGGCACTCACTGCCAGTTTTTTCCTAGTGGTGGTTTTCTACAACCCTCAAGTTGTAATAGGCTGTGCTTACACATGCATCTGTCTGGGGGACTTGTTTTAATCCTTGCTGACTCCGTTAGTAGCCTTCTGTTCGTTTACCAGCCTTTGTTCCATCTCCAGGCATTTATAAATACCCTAAAACGTCTTTCATGGTTGGCATCTCCTTTAGCTCCTTTGTGACCAGAAAAGATACGAGATCTTAAATTCTTTAGAATGAAGACTGCTCTATTTTAGAGCGAGCACTGTGAACTCCTTAGAATGTATACTCTGCATCTGTTAGATGAAACAGTCTGTAAATGTATGTCTAAAAAATTATTTGCTTTGGTGGCTCTCGTCGCACGTGGTGCGGGATTGTCCAGACCACACACTGGAAGGGAGTGGTCTCATCATTCGGTCTGCCACTCTTTGAGCCCCTTGGTCCTGGGGTGTTTCAGTTTTCTTCGGTCTTAAAAAGGGCATGCCTGGCAACTAAAATGAGTTGAGATCACAGATAAGATTCAATTATAAGTCACTCCAGGAAAGTGAACACCTCTGGAAGTCACATTAGCTCAGAGCCAGAGCCCCTGCTGCCAGAAGGTGAACAGAGAAAACAGCCCAAGACAGTGGGTCTTGCCTCCCTTCTAGACTTTGTCGTTGCTACTGGAATCTCGCAGAAATGTATGTGGGCAGACACGCAAATGTTCGTTAAAAGTTTGTCTTTGGCCTTTGAATGCCACAGAGCTAATTCTGACACCTCCACTTCCATCCAGGGTGTTTTCAGCAATTGTGTTTGGTGCAGTGGCCCTAGGACACGCCAGCTCATTTGCTCCAGACTATGCAAAAGCCAAGCTATCTGCTGCACACTTATTCAGCCTGTTTGAAAGACAGCCTCTGATTGACAGCTACAGTGGAGAAGGGCTGTGGCCTGTAAGTTCCTCTGGCCAGAAGGCAGAGCTTTGTCCTAAGGCTTTCTTTCTGCTAGACCCCAATGACATCATCTGCATAGTTGGGATAATTATGCGGCTAGTATCTCATCAACTTTTTGGCACTTTAAAATTTTAACACAAACTTTACAAAAGAGAAATGAAGGTATCTGAAACAAAATAATGTTGACAAGAGCTTAGTCTGTTCTACAAGAAGGTCTATGCATCTATTTCAGTCAGGATGCTGTAGTTTGCAATTTCGCTTTAGACACTGCTGCTGCTTTCTGAGGCCCTTGGCTCAGTGTTTACACGAATCAGAAGCTGTGCTTTGGTAGCCTGACTTTTAGTAAGTCCTGCTCTAACTAATCTTTTTTCTACCATAACAAGCTTGCTCTTGGCATGAACTGGTGCCGGCACTACATCCAACAGGCATTTCATGTTTCACTGGTATTTATTTGTGGTAAAGTTTCCTTGAAATACTACTTTTATTTCCAATGATTGCGAGATCAATTTAATAAAAAAAAATATTGTAAAAAATTTTAGGATAAGTTTGAAGGAAGTGTGACGTTTAATGAAGTCGTATTCAACTATCCCACCCGACCCGACATCCCCGTGCTCCAGGGGCTGAGCCTGGAGGTGAAGAAGGGCCAGACGCTGGCCCTGGTGGGCAGCAGCGGCTGCGGGAAGAGCACAGTGGTCCAGCTGCTCGAGCGGTTCTACGACCCCAGGGCCGGAACAGTGGTGAGCACACTTTCTTAGCAAACCCATTGCAGGTTGTATTTTATGTGAGCGAAGGCCCAAAATCCTGTCTGGTGTAGTGACCACGGCCTGTAAACTCTCAACTAGCACCCGTATCAAACAAATATACGGGGCACTTGAGGAAGGATATCAGAGACTTAAGCGTTGCACTAACACTGGTACAGGATGGATTTCTGGCCTCGGGGGACTTTGTCTCAGTTCAGTCCTCTTAAGCAAAACTAAGCTGGCTTCTGAAGGCGGGAAGGAGACTACATCCTCCATACACAGCAGCCTAAAGAGGAACAAAGCTACTTCCCGACGGCTTTGCTCTCTGTGGTGCTTCACTTTCCGTGATCTCTGCTTTGCTTCCCACTGAATTCCTGGCCTGTATTGTGAGAAAAGAGGAAAGGAAACAGCAGGCTGGCAACCCTCAGAGAGAGCAGAAGAAACCCAGCGTCAACGCAGACTCTCAGGACAGGGGTGTGCCAGCTCTTCTTGCCCCACTGCCATCTTTTTGGCCTCATTTCTCTAACCTTGAACTCTAGGCTCTCTGACATTGACCCTTAAACTCAAGTTCATTTACATTTGGCTTTTATCATAAATTTATGGCATTTGCTCTCTTCGCTGAGTGAAAAGTCTGTCTCTAACTGATATAGTGTAGATGTTAGCAGTGGACAATGGCTCACTAGGTAAAGTCTTGCTGTTCAAGCTTAAAGAATTAGACTCAACCTCCAGAACTTACCTCATACCCAAAAGTACTTGGCCAACACTAAACAGATTTCATGTTATCTGTGTGTGTGTGTGTGTGTGTGTGTGTGTGTGTGTGTGTACGCACTTTTTGTCTTGTTTTGTCTTACTGGGAGTTTTGATCCTCGTTTTCTGTTGCTTGTTTGTTTTTAGAGAGAGATTACGCACTTGCGTGCAAGTAAGGTTAGGGAGATGGACTGGTTGGGAGGAGTTGGGGGAGGGAAAGAATATGATCAAATTATATGCAAAAGACTTAATAAAATAATAAATATAAAAAGTCTGGCATAGAGGTGTTTGTCTGAAATCCCCACTAGGGAGGCAGAGAGGGGCAGAGCCCTGAAGCTAACTGGCCAGCTAGTCTAGCCACATTCAGTTGCTCCAGCTTCAGTGAGGGACCCTGGTCAAAAACTAAGGTGATAAATGGTTGAAGAAGATACCCAACGTGAAGTTCTCGGATGTGCATGTGCAGACAAATGCATGTGTGTGCAACCACACGATCATTTACATGCACACATGCACACACACACAAATAGGAGAGATGTTTAAGACTGGCTGCTTTCACAGAATAAAAGGAAAAGGGACCAACTTCCAGAATCTAGGACTGTATTACTAATCCACTGTTCTTTTTCTAGGGCCACAAGGAGGGCCATATTGAAGGAGTAAGGTCTTTAGGGGCAGGAGGTCTAGTGTCAGATTTTGACTCAGACTTCCTCAAGGCACCTGGCACAGAGATGCCTAATGAGGGCACAGAGAGACAAAAGACAAGGTTAAATGTGTTTCATTTTCCCTTCTAGACCACAGCAAAAGAGTCTTGCCGCAAGAGTCACTCTGCTAGCCATGATATCCTTTGGGATGTTGACGTCAGACATGAGGCTTGGCTGGTGCACAGTGAAAGAGCCTACCCGATCCGGCCACTTCTTATTTAGGATTGCTTCTTTTTTCTTTGAAGACTCTAATAGTTTGTGGATTTCTGTTTTTTAGCTTCTAGATGGTCAGGAAGCAAAGAAACTGAACGTCCAGTGGCTCCGAGCCCAGCTAGGCATTGTCTCCCAGGAGCCCATCCTGTTTGACTGCAGCATCGCCGAGAACATCGCCTATGGAGACAACAGCCGGGTCGTGTCCCAAGATGAGATCGAGAGGGCGGCCAAGGAGGCCAACATCCACCCCTTCATCGAGACGCTGCCCCAAGTGAGTTAACTCAGAACTTCTTAGCTAAAATGAAGGCAGGCTCATGTTTATCCCGGAAGCAATCCTCAAAGTTCTTCCAGCAGTCTAGTCAGGAATGGACTGACGTGTCAACATGGTCGCTTTGGGGACAGCACTGACCTGGGTGACAGGGTGCTTCACCGCCCTCATGTAGTGAGGAACCAACAAGGTGAGATTCAGTTCGGAGAGCTCAAACCAGTTCTCACATCTGCACCCCATGTCAACTAGGGTTTGGTGTCATTTCTGTGCTACTTCCCCACCCCCAAATTTAAGCTTTTGATTTTGAGAACCTTATACATTCACACACATTGACATGAGATACAGAGATACCTGCGTAGCACGGTTAATAAAAACCCAGGCGCAGATATTGGGGTTTAAGCAGAAGATCAGAAAAACAAAACAACCAAGCCTCTAGAAAAGCCTGACCTCTAGGTGGGCACCTCCAGACTGGGCCCTGAGCCGCTGTCTCCTCCCGTCTTATAGTCCCTTTAGTGCTGGGATTAAAGGTGAGTCACACCACTGCCTGGCCTCCAGAAGCTTAGTTTTACCCTCTGCTCTGAGGCAAGCTTTATTTCTTAAAACATAAACAAAATGTTACTATATTCCTGTATCCCTTATCGAGTCTCCTCTAATGATAACCTCTTTCAGAACTATAATAGCACAGTAACCAGGATGCTGACATTATGCTCTGCTGGTGTTATCCATACCGGCTTACTCACGATGTGCGTGTGTGCCCCTGTGTGTGTGCACGTGTGTGTGTGCATGTGTGTGTATGTATGCATGTGCATGTATGTGTGCACTGTGTGTACACATGTGTGCATGTACGTGTGTGCGCACGCCTGTGTGTGCATGTGTGCATGTTTGCTTATGCATGTGTGTGCGTGTGTGTGTGCATGTATGTATGTGTGTGCATGTATGTGTACATTGTGTATGCATGCGTGTATGCACGTGTGTGTGTGCATGTGTGTACACATGTGTGCATTGTGTACATGTGTGCATGTTTGCGCTTGCATGTGTGTGCGTGTATGTGCACACGTGTGTGCATGTGTGTACTGTGTGCGCATGTGCGCAATGGCAGTACAGATTTTGTGACGCTGCAATGCAGATGCACACTCTTGTACTGACACTGGAGACAACAGCATTTCTGGCACATGAAGATCCCTCCCACGGCCATCTTTCGGTTCATAGTCCACTCCCCCACGTCAGTCCCCACAGTTCTGTACATACTAATCTGTCCTCAGTTGACACCACTTTTCACGGTCAGGATCTTATATACACACAGTGTGTAAACTCGTGGGACTGGGCTCTCACTCTGAGCCCTTGGATTTGCTGAGTGACATTTCACGCCTGGCTGAACCACAGGTTTACCTTTCTCCTGAAGAAACTTAGCACAGTTCATCTAAACATGAGGCTATAAATTCCCGAGTCTTGATGGTTTATGTGAACCTAGGGTCTAGTGTTTCTGGATTACACACCCCTCAGTGCAATCGTTGACACCTATCATAACTGCATGCTTGGTTTACAAAGCAGTACACCAGTTTCCTGTAACTGCCATTTCCAGCCCTCCCAGCAATGGATGAGGGATACAGGTTCTAAAGACTTGCCAGCATTTAATGGGGATATGAGACTTTTTTAAACTTTGTATATACTGTTTGTGGATTTCACGTCTTGCATCCCAATCTCGCTCATCTCCCCATCCCCTCACTTCCAACCTCTGCCCTTGCAGCCTCCCTTCCCCTCCCCCCCAAAAAAAAACTCCCTAAGAAAGTTTTTTCTTAGGAGTAAAAACAAAAACAAATAAACAAAAAGATTAAAATCTCAGTGTGGAAGCTGCAGTGTGGCCGAGTGAGTCGCACAGTACACCCTTAGTCCTTGGACATCTTTGCTTGTATTTATTGCAACGAGTCATTGGTCTGGTTGAGGCCTCTGGCTTCTGCTACACCCTCAGTACTGGGCCCTCACTGGGATTCCTCTTGGATATCCTATTGTTGCCTGGTGTCATGGAGCTCCTGTAGCTTTGGATCTGCAGGTCCGGCCCCTTCATATGCTCCAAAGGCTCATAGATGAGGTGGATGTTGGGGTGGGCTACCTCATAGTCCTGTTCTGGGCCCAGTTGCTGGGTTGGTCAGCCTGCCGGCTTCCCCTCGTGGTCACCAGCAGAGGAGCTCTCCGGCACTGCCCTGGCTTGCTCACCCAGTGCAGCAGACCGCAAGGAGCACGGCCGCTTCTCTTGCTCACCTGTACCCACACTACCAGGGCCAGCTCTACGGTTTTGGCCAGGTTACAGGCAGAGCCTTCCCTTTGGACTGCTGGACCAAGTGATGGGGGCAGGGCTACCCTTCCATTCTGAGGCCACCCAGATTGGTTCCCCCGCCTGTCACAGGTTGCAAGGTAAGGGGAGAGCATATTTCCCTTACCTTTGTCATTCTATGGCTTACAAGGGAGAGAGCAGGCATGAACCACAGGCCTGGCTTACCCCTGCATCCCCACCAACAGGAGCAGCTCTAGTGTGCTGCCCAGGCATGCTGCTATGCCCACTCTTCTGGGTGCTCAGCTGGTGAGGGGACACGAGATATTTATCTGCAACCATTTAATAAAATGTAAGCTATGTCACAGTAGATTTGTGTTTACCAAAGGAAAAGCGAGGCTTCTTATCATTTAATACTTACCTGCAGCTATATAACCACTTCCGTAAACCATCGCTTCAAAATTTCTAATTATTTTTAATGGTTGAGCTTGGAGTCTTTTATTAATTCTAATTAATTTTATATATGTGCTTTCTAGACGCTTCCCTCAGCCTGTGATTTGGTTTTCTATTACTTTAAAGAGATGCCTTACGGAACGGACCTTTTGTTTATGTATCAAAGTCGCCCCCCTACATACACGCCCCAGCCCCACCCACTCCTCTGCCCTGTTTCTCTCCAGATACCGGTGGGCGTCCCATGAATATCAGCAGTCCATGGGATACCAAGCCGTAATGAGACTGGGTTCCTCCTCTACAGAACGGACTTTCTCATTGTAGTTAGGTCGGATTTATGTTCTTTTCATGCGTCTCCCTTCTGATGTCAAATCTGTGACAGCGCCTGCACATCCCTGTCTCGAAGATGCTTCCATCTTTAGAGACTCTAGCTGCTGTAACCTCCCGCCTTCAGTGTGTGGTCCATTCTGTTACACATTGCTCGCAGCCTATATATGGCAGGATAACTCCCAGTAGGGTGATGCTACCGATGCAATTAGTTTTATGAATTAATCCAGAACTCAAGGGCCAACTGCAGGAGAACTTTATTTGTTCCATTGCATTCTGCTGGGAATTGCAAGTGAATCACACAGACGACTTGAAAGCTCTCTGTGATGACCCTCCTTACAACCTTTGTGTAGACTCTGACCTCAGACAGGCAGTGGTGACTGAGAGTAGGAAAAATCTAAACCTTCACCTTTTAATCTGATCTTGAAACTGGACCTTGGGAGACGAATTTGCATGGTGTGCATCACCTTGAGCTTTGCAAAGATGCCAACCCCATATGTACCTGTTACCTGTGCTCTCCCCAGCCGGAAAGCTTTCCTAAAGCCAGCCCCCGGCACTAAGCAAACACTTCTCTCCTCTCTTCCACTCCCCTTTTTTAAAGTCTTTCTTCCATCTGATCCCCCATTCTCTTTTATATTGTGTAATATAATTCTTAATAAACCTTTAAGTAAATATTATTAAACTATTAAAAGAGAATAAATTATTTTATACATGGGCCATATAGATACTTCAAATTGTAAAAAAGAAAAAATCCTTCATAAGTCTAAGCTGTGATTTCTCTGAAGTCATATAAAATGGTATTAATGTGAATGGCAAAAAATTTAAAATACCTCAAATTCCTGTGACAGAATACCATTGAAAACTAAAGACACTGTGTTCTAGATCAGTTTTGAAGGCAAACATTCCCTGGAGCTGAAAATGTATCGTTAAAAACACAAATATCTTGCTATAGAAATGCCTGCTGATGTTCAGTTTTCCTTCGTAAAAAGAGCTGTCTTAAAACTGTATTGCGTTTATCGATGACTATCTTGCAGAAATACGAAACAAGAGTAGGAGACAAGGGCACTCAGCTCTCAGGAGGCCAGAAACAGAGGATTGCTATCGCTCGAGCCCTCGTCAGACAGCCTCGGGTCCTGCTGCTGGATGAAGCCACGTCGGCTCTGGATACTGAGAGCGAAAAGGTCTGCCTCTGCCTGTCTGTGCTACTAACCTAGTGAAAGAAGAACGAGGAAAGCAGACACAGGGAAAGCAAGCGCTAGATAGAGATGCAGTTAAAGTAATAGAATATGTGATTCCAATGTTTCTAACGAAGTACATATATTTCCTAAACATAAAGCAAGCATGCAAAAGGAAACGTAACAATTTTGGTACATTAGCCGTAAATGAAAAACCCAAAAGGACTAAAATAAAAAAAAAAAAAAAGGAGCTAAATAAGCTGATATGGCAATGAGTCGGAAAGTTTAAATACTTGCCAGGGTCATTTGTATCATGGAAGCCTGTTTCTGTTATAATCACAAAGAAAACGTAACAATGTAGATTACAGCGACAGCTGTGTGAAACGCACATGCATAAAGCCGTGTTCAAAGAGAAGGGGGATTGTGAGAGTAGATGTTATTAGGATGGGAGAGCTTTAAATGTCATGGGATAGTCACGCCTGCTGCTGCGGCTCTCAGCACACAGCTCCTCTTGGGCTTTCCACAGGTGGTCCAGGAAGCGCTGGACAAAGCCAGGGAAGGCCGCACCTGCATCGTGATCGCTCACCGCCTGTCCACCATCCAGAACGCGGACTTGATCGTGGTGATTCAGAACGGCAAGGTCAAGGAGCAGGGCACCCACCAGCAGCTACTGGCGCAGAAAGGCATCTACTTCTCAATGGTCCATATTCAGGCTGGTGCACAGAACTTATGAACTCTTGCTACAGTGTATTTTTAAAATAAATTCAAAACGTTTTACACTTTACGACGTGTAAAAGAAGTTTTTCATTGATGCTACAAAGTAAAGATCTACTTTATTAAAGCACCCGAAGCTGGAAATCTGGAAGGGACACCAGCCTTGAGAAAACTGAACCAGGGACAGTGTGGCTTTCTCCCCGAGCCATCAGCATCACTCAGGGAGACCAGCACAGCTCAGGCACGTGCGTGAGAAGGATCAATTGAAACCCCAAACTAGGAGCAAGTTCCCACGGTTCTGAATAGGTAGGTGTGTGACAAGATGACTCGGGACCAGGTTTCTGAGTACAAAGGAGAGTTCAATTTACCCTCTGAATTATTCTACTGTGGAATAGGAGATGTTGCTTGTTATGGCCGTGTTGAACACTCATTTTTTATTAACACGTTCCATCCTACATAGTAACGCAGTTCAGTGTGGTACCTGGAATACGCATGAGCAGATCCAACCACCGGTTCCCATTCCTTCACAAACCCATCCCAATCGGCAGTACCCACTACTCTACACGCAGGAGTCAGGTTTAGCGTCGCAGGAGTGAGGGCGTGTGGTACTCGTCTTTCTGTCCTGCTTTTTCACTTCATACACACACAGTGCTGAACACTGTGACCTCATTTCCTGGCTTTTTTTTTTTCTTGTGCTACTAGAGATCAAACTTAGGGTAGGTATACATTCTTAGGGGAGGCATACACACTTAGATTTCTTTCATCCTTCCTTATGACTAAATAATATATTAAACATAGCACATTTCTTGATGCATTTCTCTACCGACAGAAATCAATATAGATTGACTGTACATCTTAGCTGTCATGAACACTCCTAAATGAAGCGTGGCCATGTGGGGATATATTTTGTATGCTGCCTCATTTTTCTTTTCTGTTGATGTTATAAAACGCCAACCAAAAACAACTTGTGGGAGTAAGGGGTTTATTTGGCTTACAGGTTTATCAGTCCATCATCAAGGGAAGCCAAGGTGTGAGCCTGGAAGCAGGACATGAACCAGAGGCCATGGAGGAATGCTGCTAACTGGCTAGCTGCCCACAGCTGACTTATAACTTTTTTCACTGATTTTATTGAGCTCTACATTGTTCTCTGCTCCCCTTCCTGCCTCTCCCCTCCCCTTCAGCCCTCTCCCATGGTCCCCACGCTCCCAATTTACTCAGGAGATCTTGTCTTTTTCTACTTCCCATGTAGATTAGATCTATGTAAGTCTCTCTTAGTGTCTGCATTGTTGTCTAAGTTCTCTGGGATTGTGGTTTGTAGGCTGGCTTTCTGTGCTTTATGTTTAAAAATCACCTATGAGTGAGTACATTGTCTTTCTGGGTCTGGGTTATTTTATTCAATATGATGTTTCCTAGCTCCATCCATTTGCCTACAAATTTCAAGATGTCATTATTTTTTCTGCTGTGTAGTACTCCATTGTATAAATGTACCACATTTTCCTTATCCATTCTTCAGTTGAGGGGCATTTAGGTTGTTTCCAGGTTCTGGCTATGACAAACAATGCTGCTATGAACACAGTTGAGCACATGTCCTTGGGGTATAATTGGGCATCCTTTGGGTATACACCCAAAAGTGGTATTACTGGGTCTTGAGGAAGGTTATTTCTTAATCTTCTGAGAAATCGCCACACTGATATCCAAAGGGGCTGTACCAGCTTGCACTCCCACCAGCAATGCAGGAGTGTTCCCTTTACCCCACAACCTCTCCAGCATAAGCTGTCATCAGTGTTTTTGATCTTGGCCATTCTTACAGGTATAAGATGGAATCTCAGAGTTGTTTTGATTTTCATTTCTTTGATAACTAAGGATGTTGAACATTTTCTTAAGTGTTTTTCAGTCATTTTAGATTCCTCTGTTGGTAGTTCTCTGTTTAGGTCTGTACTCCATTTTTTATTGGATTATTTGTTCTTTTGATGACCAATTTCTTGAGTTTTTGTATATTTTGGAGATCAGCCCTCTGTCTGATGTGGGGTTAGTGAAGATCTTTTCCCATTCTCTAGGCTGCCATTTTGTCTTGTTGACCATAACTTTTGCTTTACAGAAGCTTTTCAGTTTCAGGAGGTCCCATTGATTAATTGTTTCTCTCAGTGTCTGTGCTACTGGGGTTATATTTAGGAAGTGGTTCCCTGTGTCAATGTGTTCAAGTGTATTTCTCACTTTCTCTTCTATGAGGTTCAGTGTGGTTGGCTTTATGTTGAGGTCTTTGATCCATTTGGACTTGAGTTTTGTGCATGGTGATAGATATGGATCTGTTTTCATTCTTCTACATGTTGATATCTAGTTATGCCAACACCAGTTGTTAAATATACTTTTTTCCCATTTGATTTTTTTTGCTTCTTTTTCAAAAATCAGGTGTTCGTAGGTGTGTAGATTAATATCTGGGTCTTCAATTCAGTTCCACTGAATTTTATGCCAATACCAGACTGTTTTCAGTACTGTAGCTCTGTAGTAGAGTTTGAAATCAGGTATGGTGATGCCTCCAGAAGTTCTTTTATTATACAGGATTGTTTTGGCTATCCTAGGTTTTTTGCTTTTCCATATGAAGATGAGTACCGTTCTTTCAAGATCTGTGAAGAATTTTTCTGGGCATTGCATTGAATCTGTAGACTGCTTTTGGTATGATTGCCATTTTTACTCTGTTAATTCTACCTACTCAAGAGCATGGGAGATCATTCCATTTTCTGGTGTCTTCTTCAATTTCTATCTTCACTTATTTAAAGGTCTTGTAATACAAGTCTTCCACTTGTTTGACTAGAGTTACTCCGAGATATTTTATGCTATTTGTGGCTATTGTGAAGGGTGATCTTTCCCTGATTTCTTTTTCAGCCCATTTATCCTTGGTGTAAAGAAGGGCTACTGACTTTCTGAGTTAATCTTGTATCCTGCTACATTACTGAAAGTGTTTATGAGTTGTAGAGGTTCCTTGCTAGAATTTTGGGGTCGCTTATGTAAACCATCATATCATCAGCAAATAGTGAGAGTTTGACTTCTTTTCTGATTTGTATCCCCTTGATCTCCTTTTGTTGCCTTATTGCTGTATCTAGGACCTCAAGAACTATATTGAATAGATATGGAGAGAGTGGACAACCTTGTCTTGTTCCTGATCTCAGTGGGATCGCTGGAAGTCTCTTTCCATTTAGTTTGATGTTGGCTGTTTTTGCTGTATATTGCCTTTATTATGTGTAGGTATGTTCCTTGTATCCCTGCTCTCTCCAAGACCTTTATCATGAAGGGACGTTATATTTTGTCAAAAGCATTTTTAGCGTCTATTGAGATGATCATGTGGTTTTTATTTTTCAGTTTGTTTATATGGTGGATTACGTTGACAGATTTTTGTATGTTGAACCATCTGCATCCCTGGTATGAAGCTGACTTGATCATGGTGGACGATGGTTCTGATGTGTTCTTGGATTCGATTTGCCAGTATTTTATTTAGTATTTTTGCATCAATGTTCATGAGTAAGATTGGTTTATAATTCTCTTTCTTAGTAATGTCTTTATGTGGTTTGGTGATCAGGATAATTGTAGCCTCATAAAAAGAGTTTGGCAATGTTCCTTCTGTTTCTATTGTATGGAACAATTTGAAGAGTATTGGTATTGTTTCTTCTTTGAAAATCTTGTAGAATTCTGAGCTGAAACCATCTGGTCCTGGGCTTTTTTTTGGTTGGGAGACTTGATGACTGTTTGTACTTCTTTAGCAGTTATAGGTCTATTTAATTTGCTTATCTGGCTGTGATTTAGTTTTGGTAATTGATATTTATCTATAAAGTTGTCCATTTCCTTTAAGTTTTCCAATTCTGTGGAGTATAAGTTTTCAAAATATGACCTGATGATTCTCTGGATTTTCTCTGTGTCTGTTGTTATGCCCCCCTTTTCATTCCTGATTTTGTTAATTTGGGTATGGTCTCTCTGCCTTTTGAATAGTTTGGATAAAAGTTTGTCTATTTTGATGATTTTCTTGAAGAACCAACTCTTTATATCACTGATTCTTTGTATTTTTTTGTTTCTATTTTATTGATTTCAGCTCTCAATTTGATTATTTCCTGCTGTCTAGTTCTCTTGGGTGATTTGCTTCTTTTTGTTCTAGAGTTTTCAAATGTTCATAGGCATATCTTTGTTTAGGTTGGGAAAGTTTTCTTCTATAATTTTGTTAAATATATTCTGTATGCTTTTGAGTTGAACTTTTTTTCCTTCTTCTATCCCTATTATTCTTAGGTTTGGTCTTTTCATAGTGTCCCATATTTCCTGGATATTTTGGGTTAAGCTTTGGTTAGATTTAATGTTTTCATTGACTGATGAGTCTGTTTGCCCTATTGTTATCTTCAGCGCTTGAGATTTTCTCTTCCATCTCTTGTATTCTGCTGTTTATGCTCGCATTTGTGGTTCCTGACTGTTTTGTCATGATTTCTGTTTCTATAATTCTCTCGGCTTGTGTTTTCTTTATTGTCTCTATTTCAGTTTTCAAGTCTTGAATAGTTTAATACGTTTGATTGCTTTTTCTTGGTTTTGTTTAATGTTGATGTCTTCCCATTTTTTGTTTGTTTTTTACTCCATTTCTTTGAGGGAATTTTTCATTTCCTCTTTAAGGGCCCCAAACATTCTCCTAAAGTTATTTTTTAGATCATTTTCTTCTGCTTAATCTATATCTGGTTGTTCAAGTCTTACTGTTGTAGGGTCACTAGTGTTTACTGGTGTCGTGTTGCTCTTTGGGTGTTGCATGTGTTCTTACCTTGTCTACCCATCTTTTTCTCTGATTGGGGCTGTCTGTGATTCTGGTGATCAATCTTCCAGGTGCCAGTGAATCCAAGGCTCAGATGGTTGCTCCTCATGGTGCAGTCAGTGCCATGGTTCCAGTCATCCCGTTGATCACTCTGTAATCCTGGAGGTCACTCGGTGCTCTCCGGGTTTGCTCTGCTTCTGTGGAGTTCATTGTCTCAGGCCTTCTCCACCTAGGTCGCTGGCTCAGTCCTCTAGTCTGGCCAACTCAGGCCAACCTGCCTACAGGTAGCTCCCCCTACACTGGGGTGGGCACTCCCTCTTCAATCATGAATCAAGAGAATGTCCTACAGACAGGCCAACTCACTAATTCATGAAGGCAATTCCTCAACTGAGGTTTCTCCTCCCATGTGTGTTGGTCAGCAACCAAGATTAGCCAACTAGACATGCTCATTCCATGTCTATTGGATATACACTCAGAAGTGGATTAGCTGGGTCGTATGATGATTCTAATTTCAGCTTTTGGAGGAACGGCTACCCTGTTCTCCATAATCCTAATCATAAAATGTATTCCTACGAACAGTGCAAGGAAGTTGTCTTTTCAGCTGTATTAGTATTTTTTGTTGTTTTTTTTCTTTATGTTCGTAGGCATAGCTATGGTGGTGCATTAATGACCTTTTTATTGCTATGATAAACTACCATGGTCCTCTGCTGCTTCTCTCCACATAGCTTTCCTTCTTTCATTTCCCATATATTCAGTGGACTTTTGCCTTGCTCTAGACTTCTTCCTCCTTTTCACAACCTCTGCTTTCTAGTTTCATAACCTACACACACAGACACACCTACCTAAATTCTACACATGTGGTACTGGGCTATCCTCTGAGGCAAACTGCCACTGTCTTCAGGACGATGCCAGGACTGTTCCCAAGCAATCATGCCAGCGGGGTCTGATGCCTGTTCTCTGTCCTTCTGGCGGACTGTTCCTTAGCTGTTGCTGTGAGGGAATATGGTGACCAACTTGGGAGGGCAGGGTTCTACATCACAGCCCATCACCAAAAGAACCAGGAGGCAGGAACCAGGAGGCAGGAACCAGGAGGCAGGAAGTGAAGCAGACGCCATGGAGGATGCTACTTATTGACTCGCTCTTTGTGGCTTGCCCAATCTGCTTCCTTGTTATAACCAAGACTACCTGCTAAGTGGTGGAACTGCCCACAGTGACTTGGGCCCTCCGACATCAGTTATCCATCAAGAAAATGTACCACAGACCTAGCCACAGGCCAATGTGATGGGGGCATTTTCTCAATTGAGGCGCCCTCTTCTATGACTTTAACTTGTTGAGGTAATGTTAAAAACTAGCCAGCACTGAAGGGTTGAGAAAGGTCATGGGACATTAACCTGAGTGTCTAGCCATTCAACAGACTTGTATGCAACTCTGCCCTTATTGCCCATTTTCTGGAGGGAGAGGCAGGGGATATAGATAGGGAGGATGAAAGGAGGGAGCTCCACCTACACAGCCGTGGGGAAACCATCATGCCTGCTGGGTGTAAACCTTCCTGTGAGGCTGCTTTAAGGTCAGCTATGCACCTGCCTCACCCACTGCTCTCTAAGTAAGTCTAATAAATTAATTGATTCTCCTGGGTGAACTTTGATGGACTCATGTCTGTCTGTAGATCTTAGGAGGAGGAGATGTTATTTATTTTAGTAACAGTATGTGAGAGAATGCAAATATTTCTTTTACAGCTTCCTTTTTATTTTTTAATACTAATTAATAATTGCTTTTTCCAGCCTGACCACAGCTCCCCTACTCCCTCCTCTTTCCAGTCCCTCCCCCAATTTCCCTCCTGCCACTCCTCCTTTCTCTTCACAAAAAGGCACGCCCCCATGTATATCAGCTAGCCATGGTGTATTAAGTTGCAGTAAGACTAGGCATCTCCTCTCCTATTAAGGCTGTATGAAGCAACCCAGTAGAAGGGAAGGGTTCTAAACACAGGTAACAGTCAGAGACAGCTGAGTGAAACCTCTCTGATGATAACTGGGCTAGGCACTTGTCTATGAGAATAGCAGTGTATCATTAGGAATCATTAGGAATCATTAGGAATCATTAGGAATCATTTCACAGACTTTTTTTTTTTTTGCCAGTCATGTTTGGTTCTATACCAGGTCTCTGGGCTATCAAGTCTCTGGGTCCTGAACTTGCAGGCAGTGTCAGTAGAGAGCTCCCTTTTTGTATAGGTCTCAAGCTGGAGCAGTCGTTGGCCACTCTTAAAATTTCTGTGCCATCTTTACCCCAGCACACCTTGTAGGCAGGACAGATTGTAGGTGAAAGGGTTTGTGGCTGGGTTGGTGTTCTAATCCCTCCGCTGGACGTCCTGCCTGGTTACAGGAGATGGCTGGCTCAGGGTCCATATCCCCCATTACTAGAAGTCTTAGCTAGGGTCAGCTTCATAGATTTCTGAGTTTCCGTTGCAGTAGGTTTCTATCTTGACCCAGAAATGGCCTGATTTCAGTTGTTTCTCCCAGTACTCTCTCCCTATATCTTCCCCACACCCGATCCTTCCTGTTCCCATCTCCATCCCCCCATCCAGACACCTCATTCACCAGCAATGTCTACTCTGTTTTCTCTTCATGGTGAGGGACATGTGTTCCCTCGAGTTCTCATTGTTACTTAGCTTCTCTGGACCTGTGGATTGTAGCACGGTTATCCTCCTTTATGGCTAATATTCACAAGGGATTACATACGTTTGTCTTTTTGACCCTGGGTTATCTCACTCAGAATGATCTTTTTCTAGTTCTACACATTTGCCAGCAAATTTCATGTTATTAACAATTGAGTAATGCTCCATTGTGTAAACATTCTTTGGTTGAAGGACATCTGGATTATTTCCAATTTCTGGCAATTATGAATATAGCTACTATGGACATAGTTGAGCAAGTGTCCTTGTAGTACAGTAGAGCACACTTTGGGTATATGCCTAGTTGTACTGTATCTCGGTGTTGAAGTGGTACAGTTTCCAATTTTCTGGGAAACCACCATATTTAATTTCCAAAGTGGCTGCACATGTTTGCATTTCACCAGCAATGGAGGAGTGTTCCCTTTGCTCCACACCCTCAGCAACACGAGCTATCACTTGTGTTTTCGATCTTAGCCATTCTGGTAGGTGTGAAGTGGAATCTCTGTGTCACTTTGATTGCCATTTCCCTGATGTCTAAAGTTGCTGAACATTTCTTTCAATGCTTCTTGGCCATTTGAGATTTCTTTGTTGAGAATTCTCCATTTAGATATGATTTGGGTTTTTTTTTTTTTTTGATGTCTAGTTCCTTAAATTCTTCATATATTTTGGATATTAGCATTCTGTCTAATTTGGGGTTGGGGAAGATCTTTTCAAATTCTGTAGGCTGCCGTTTTGAGCTATTGATGGTGTTTTTGCCTTACAGAAGTCTTCAGTTTCATGAGGTCCTATTTATTGATTGTTGATCTCAGTACCTGTGCTAACAGTGTTCTATTCAGAAATTGCCTTTCTGTGTCAATATGTTCAAGGCTATTTCTCACTTTCTTTTCTATCAGGTTCAGTGTATCTGGTTTTATGATGTTGAGGTCTTTGATCCATTTGAGTTTAGTTTTGTGCAGTGATAACTATGAATCTATTTGCATCCAGTTTGACCAGCACCATTTGTTGAAGAGGCTGCCATTATTTTAACCCCTCCCCCCCCGTGTTTTCTGACTTCTTTAAAAAAAAATCAGGTGTCCATAGGTGTGTATATTTATGCTTGTATCTTCAAATCAATTCCATTATTCAATGTGTCTGATTTTGTTTCTTTGTGCCAACACCATGTTTTTATATTACATGGTTTGACACAAAATATCCGTAGTACAACTTGAAATTGGAGATGGTGATACCTCCAGCATTTGTTTTATTATTCAGGATTGTTTTAGGTATTCTGTTGTGTGTGTGTGTGTGTGTGTGTGTGTGTGTGTGTGTGTTTCCACATGAACCTGAAATTTGTCCTTTCAAAATCTGTAAAACTCGTGTTGGGATTTTAATAGACAGTGTAATTAATATGACATCCATTTTTTTACTATATTCATCATACCGATCCATGAACATTCTGTCTTCTGTTATCTTCTTCAATGTCTTGAAAATTTTATCACATATATCTTTCATCTTCTTGGTTAGAATCAAAGATATTTTATATTATTTGAGGCTATTATGAAAGGTGCTGCCTTTCTGATTTCTTTCTCAGTCCATTTGCCATTTGTATATAGGAGGGCTACTAATTTTTGTGAATTAATCTTGTATCCAGCCATTTTGCTGAAAGTGTTTATCAACTGTAGCTGTTTCCTGATGGAATTTTAAGGGACACTTATGTATAATGTCATATGTATAATATCATATCATCTGAGTCCTTTGGAAGAAGAGTCAGTGCTCTTAACCTCTGAGCCATCTCTCCAGCCCAGACCCTAAATTTTTAAATGTTTTATTATACAATATTTAACTGATATCAGAAAATGCCAAGAAAGAGAATAGGAATCACTCTTCTCAAACATAAGCTGAAAAGCTATAGGATTCTGGATACTTTATTCTTTGAGAATTATAAACCACAAAACTGAACAGCAATGGGGAACAACTGTAAAGTCCTGAGAATATTCAACATTTAACCCTTTCAAAGTCACTAGCTCTAACAATTGGGTTTAAATGGAAGTGCATTCATTTTGTGAATACAAAATGAATTACAATATATCATATAGGTTTTGCTAGGATTTTTTCCTGTGTTAATGTAAATTTCTATTATACTTGAAACTTTTATCTATTCAAAGAGCTATTTTAGATCACTATTGAAATGTAGTGGTTTTCCCATGAAACCTAACAGACTTGTATCCCTGTGTTGGGTATAGAAGGCACTGACTTCTTGGACATTAGCATCTAGCCATGTGCTTCATATAACCTCTGGCAATTAGAAAATATTAAAGTGCTTGGAAAGTAGTCTACAATTACGTTCACAGGGGACAACTGCAGTCTATACATGTGTCAACAAAGATATTTTAAAATCAGAGTAGGGTTTGCATTGTAGAGGCTCATGTTAAACACTGCATAGTCCTATATTCACTGTCTGACTTTGCATTGCTGCTGCAACACAGGAAGCTTTAAGATGTTTCTACATTCTAAGGTAGAATAAATCTAGCGAGTACGACCCTACTACCACCACAGTTAACAAATCTCCTTCAAGTCAACATTTCTCCCATTCCAGCTACTCTCTGTACCGAGTTGATCTGTGTCTGTCTCTGAGTTTCTAAAGATGAGACGTATTCATCAGCTGGATCATGTCATGGAAAGCATTAAAAGTCATCTGAACTAGCTTTTCTGAATCAGTCTCCGGACATGACTTCCAGGCTGAACATGCCACCACAAACCTGCGAAATACAATACATGAATGGTTATGCCATAGCGTCTAAGTTGTGATGTTAGATGTTTCATCTGGCTGCTCACACAAAATAGGAATTCGTGATGATGTTAGGTATATGTAACCTGATACAGCTGAAGACAGAGTCACAGTTACACACACTTACACAATGCTATGGCCCACAAGCAACCTCTGGAACAGGAGATTATGTTTAAATACAACGAACCAATCAACTAAACAACTAGCAACCACCAACCAACCAACCACCACCAACCAACAACCCACCCACCCAACCAACAACTAACCATTCACCAAACAACCACCAACCAACCACCCTCCAAACCACCAACTATCCACCCACCTACCAACCAAGCAACCAAAGAAGCAAACAAAACCCCACAAAAACTTTAAAAGAACCTAGAAGTTGCAACCAGAATGGGCTATAGTGTGAGCTCATGTCATTCTTTGTATTAAAATCTGACCTGTATAGCACTTGACAAGCATTTTTTAAAGGAGAGAAAAAAATGACAGATAAGAAATAGAGAAAAGATATTTCTACAAAACCCAGAAAGGTCTTGTAAGACAAGTCTTGCCTTTTACCATGTCCTCCTAGATCCCCCAATGGTACAATTCTAGATCTGGAAAGTGAGAAAAATGGGGCTCTTGGGAGTTGGAATAAAAGGAGAGAAGCTAGCTTCTGCAAGACTCCCAGCAGAACATGTGCCTCCTACCCTTTGTAGACTAGCCTTGCAAAGCATTTAGGAAGTTTGTGGACAAAGCTCAAAGCCAGAAGAGCAGGGTAAAGAAGATTTTTGCCAACCATGCCTCCTTCACATCACTGAAAATGATGGCAAAGCACATCTTCAACATGGGCGTTAGCTCAAGCAAAATGAAAGCCTGCTCTTCCCTCTGTTCTAGTGATGGAACTGTTTTGGGCAATGTTAGAGAGCCTGAGGCCTCTTGTATGCTAGGAAGTTATGTTACTGTTCAATTATACCCTCACAGAAACTGGCTTTGTGTACTTTTTTTTTTTTTTTTTTTGGTTTTTCGAGACAGGGTTTCTCTGCAGCTTTAGAGCCTGTCCTGGAGCTAGCTCTTGTAGACCAGGCTGGTCTCGAACTCACAGAGATCCGCCTGCCTCTGCCTCCCGAGTGCTGGGATTAAAGGCGTGCGCCACCACCGCCCGGCTGGCTTTGTGTACTTTTAGCAAACATTAAAATACATAAGAGAATCCTGAAGTTGTGCCTTATTTTAGTATAATAATTCAAGGGTAGTATGAGTCATTTCCCAGTCATACTGTGAATAAAATTCTCAAATATTTAGTAATATCAAAATGTTCCTAAGACCCATGGGTCTGCCTGATGCCATTCTGCTCAGAAGGTGTCAGCCATCCACAGGCCAGTCTGGGTCCTCAAGGCCTGGCTGATGGAAAGACATCAAAACCCACCTGATGCCATTCACGTCAGGCTGGGGATAACCACCCACAGACCAGTCTCACGGCCTGGGTCCACCCCTTGCCCCAAGGTGGGAGCCATTATGATGAGCAAATGTGTGGTGGAGAAATGGGAGAGAAAGAGAAGCAGAATGAAGAGTAAAGATGGTGAGAGTAGGCTGGCGTGGCTGGTCTGGTTGCCACCCAAGGCCATGGTAACGTATGAACCCTGGGTGCTGCCACATGTCCACGATCCTACCACAGCTGGGGCGTGTGGCCCATGATGCCAACAAAGACCACACGGAAGCCCAGGGTCTGGGCGACAGCCTGTGGTCTTGTTGGAATGTGAGAACCACACTGCAGCTGGGACCATGCTAATCTGGGTGGCCTGCTGCCCTGGGGCCATGGTGTTGTATGGGCCTAAGCTGCTTCCAACAGCCATGTCTGGGTCAGTGGCCCTACAGCAGCCAGGGTCTGAGTTGACATCCAAGGCTCCTTCTGATCAGCCATCTGAGACCACATTGGTGTCTGAGGGCCAAGCTGCAGCTGGGGCCATACAGACCTGAGTGGCTTGTGTTGCTACCCACTTGGGCCATGGTGACATCTGGGCCAGAGCTGCAGAGGAGGCCATGTCTGGGTGCACAGCCCTACTGCAGTCAGGGTCTGGGGCGCTCTCCATGGCTTGTTACCACTGAAGGCCTTGCAGATGCCAGAGATCTGGGCTGCCACCCGGGGCCGTGTTGGTGTCTGAGAGTCATGTTGTCACTGGGGTCACACCGATCTGAGTGGCCTGTGCTGCAATGGGGCAACGGTGATATCTAGGCCTGGCTGCTGCTGAGAACCATGACTGGGTCTATGGTCCTGCTGCAGCTAGGGTCTGTGCTGCAGTCCAAGGCCCATCCATGGAACCACGAGTGATGAAAAGGGTGCCACACTGTGCCAACCCTGTCCTTTGCTAGCCCTGGAGGACTGGCCCTGCTCCTCGCTGGACACTGCAGCAAGAAAGCTGGCCCCAACCAACATAGACTAGATGGCCCTGATGGCACGGGCATTGCAGAGCTGGCCCCGCCCCTTGCCTGAGGGTGGCAGCCCCAGTGGCTTGGACTGACCAGTTCAGCTACCACCCAGGTCTACATCCTGGGCCTTGGCTTGGCCCACACTAACATCTACCCCATCTATAGCCTACTGGAGCTCATGAAGGAGCTGGTTATTGTCACATGCAGGGCAGCTGCAGAGGAGTTTTGGTGACAGTCCAGTGAGGATGGCATACCAGAAACCTGAGGCTCTGAACCAGACCAATGAATAAAGCTGACTGGACAAAAGGGTGTACCATGTGACACACTGCAGCTCCTATGAAGAGATGCTGGAAAGGCAGGAAAGATGGAGGAACGAAGAAGTTTTGTTTTTAATTTTTCTCTTTTTTAAATTTCTTTTTTTTGGGAGCACTGTAAGGGTAAGGGGCAGATATGAGGGACTGGGAGATGAGTGAAATTAAGGTACACAATGTAAAATTCCCAAAGAAGCAATAAAGAAATTATATTTAAAAGGAAAAATATTTCTAAGATTAACTATTTGTATTTAAGAATTTACTTTTTAAAAATTATATTCCTAAATTATAAACAGCCTTTTGTACTTAGACAACTCACAAAGAAGCATAAATGACAATAATGATGAAAAAGTCTCTCTATATAAGTAAAAATTTGAAGTTATATTACTTTTGTCAAACCTATAGTTGGAAATTATATGATGAAATGACAAAGGGCATATAATACTTATGCTAACTTGTAATGGTGGAAAAACAAGTTAGAAAAGTATTAACAAATTGTGGAAACTTATCTCATGGAAGATTGAAAATTATTCCTTAATACATGAGTAAGTCCTTCATAAAAAGGCTAAAGTATTCAATTTTAAAATATCTCAAAACATAGTAAATGGCAATGGGAACTGCCTCTGTATCTCAAGAAAAAGGAAACGTGGCAGAAGTAAGTGCACTTGCCTTGAGGATGGAGCTCATGGAACATTCAAGGACTAAGCTTAGTGTGGCTGGAGTAGGATGAACTAGTATGTGTGTCACGGAAGACAGCCACAAAGACAACCAAGAGCAGGACCACATACATGGTCTCAATGCAAGACTTTGGATTCTACTGTGAGTGAAATGGGAAGCCCTGCAAAGTTGTGAAGAATGACATGGCCTGAGTTTTTCCACCATGTGGGTTGCAGAGTCATAGTCTTAGAAGCATGAACCTTTAACCTTTAACCTCTGAGCCATCTTGCTATCCCTGATTCATATTCTTAGAAGGTCCACCAGAGCTACAGTGAACAGAATGGTTGATAGGGTAGGATGTGTAAGATAAAAAGGGTGGTGGATTAGGAGACGTCTCCACATTCTAGAAAGCGGTATCTTCTTGAAACATACAACCGATCACTCCTCATCTTTAACATCTGAGTTCTGTTATCGCTCTTCAGGGAGGGACCTGACCATGCTCTACAAAGCACTCCTCTCTACCAGTGAAGCAATCTGATGTGCTGGCAGGTCACTTCCTTCACAGTATTCACCATTAATTAACTAATCTATAAGTAGAAAATGAAGTCTTTAAGAAAGAGAATCTTATTTGTCTTTTGTCCTTCATACCCAAAACAAAGGGCATACTATTAGAGTCTACTAAATATTTCCTAAATGAGCAAATGGATATTCTCTCCAGGAACATTAAAAGTAGTTTTCTTTAAAAAAAATGAGATGAGCTACGTTATAGTGATATTTTATTTATGTCTTAATAAATAAAGCATGGCTAAAGAAGGGCAAAACTAAGCCGCTAGAGGTCAGGCAGTAGCAGCACACACCTTTAGTCCCAGGATTTGGGACACAGAGGCAGATGGATCTCAGTGAGTTTAAGGTCATACGTTTAATCCCAGTACTAAGGAGTCACACCTTTAATTCCAGCAATAGAGGAAATATAAAATGAGAGAGGCTTAGTCTGCTTAGTCTACAGTCACTCAGCCTTGGTAGAGGTAAGACTTCTCTAGTGGCTTGGCTGGTTTTCTTTTCTGGTTTTCGGGTTGAACCCCAATATCTGTCTTTGGGTTTTTATTATTTATGCTACATTTGGCACCCAATGTGGGGCTCGAATCCATGACCCTGAGATCAAGAGTCTCAGGCTCTACCGATTGAGCTAGCTGGGCCTGAACTCATGTCACTGGGTAGAACACAGAACCTAGTATTTATCAGGGAATATGTTAAAATGCTTATTCATGCTCAATTATTATTTTGGTCCTCAAATTCTTTTACGAAAAATATCAAGATCCATGTATACCTTGTTGCTTACATTTTAATTTGTATATTAATGCGCACAGACCATCCTATGGTGACATGCAGTTCAGGGTCTCAGAGGCCAGCAGTGACAAGTGACACTGTGTGTCTATACACAGACCATGCAAAAGGAAAGCAGGTAATAAAATTCTCTGAAGGGAGTGTATGAAACTGAATCACTAGAAATTGAAATACTAATGTTCTGTATACTATTACTGAATTGTCTGCATCCCGCCTGAAGTTCCCAAGCCTGATTTCAGTCTGCACATGCAGACCCACTCATATGAAAAGCCACATATATTTATAAATTTTGACTTGTCAAAATAATATCTTGCATAGGTCAGATATGTTTTTAAAATGTACAGGTTTCACAGATGATGATATGGTTACTATAATATCCTGAAATATCATTCTGCATAAAAGCCCCC
Organism: Arvicola amphibius; assembly: GCF_903992535.2. Lineage (NCBI taxonomy): Eukaryota > Metazoa > Chordata > Mammalia > Rodentia > Cricetidae > Arvicola > Arvicola amphibius. Next base: position 13,006,592 of record NC_052064.1, read on the forward strand.
AGAGAGTGATTTTAAAAGGATCTCAAAAGCAGAGTAGAGAAATATCGACACATGTTGAATACCCAGGTGGCAAAGTAGCTAGTCCTGTAGCAAATGGCAGGCAACACGAGTAAAATCATAGTGTAGACAAATACTAAAATCATAAATGCATCAGACTTCCTACTCTACCCGAATAATAAAGGGAGTGGGCTCACCTGTCATCTCTGATATGGTAGAAAAATCCGTATCCATTGTGTACCATGGGAACCACAACTCCCTGGATTCGCATGTAACCAACCAGACTTGTTGAGAGAACGAAATTCCCGCCTCCTCCACTGTGTGGCACAAAGGAAAGATCAGAGGTAGGTGCTGCGTTCCTTCTAACATCCAGAGAGAACCATATGATGTACACAATGGCCCACTGCCCAGGATACCTTCTGGAGAAAAGTGGGTCCTCAAACAGCTCTGGGACAGGGAGACCTTCCTCTTTCGCTATGAGCAAGAGACCTAGTAGGTGACGGTCAAACCCTGCAATGAAATCCCAAACGTGAAGTCAGACAAAAAGCTTCTGGTAAAAGAATTTTCAAACAGAACAATTCATCCTAAGTACCTTTTCCATTTGAACAATCTTTCATCATCTTATTATGCTTGGCAAAAGCTTGTAACATCTTTTGCTGCCGTTCAAGAAGCTGTGTCAAGAGCAAGAACAGTAATTTTCAATACAAATCAATAGATCAAATCAATAACAAATGGTATAACCCAAATAAATAGCAGCAAAAGAAGACCGATGTCGTCATGTTAGAATCTAGACGAAGGGGAAAGGAGTGCGGCTGTGATGATGCTCCCGTCCTTCCTTATTCTACTGCCCTTCTGTCCCCATACAGCCTTGTCTTTTTATTTTCTTCTTTTCTGAAATTGGAAAGAGCAGTGCTGAAAACTGCTTTGAGGCATTTGTAATAAACAAACAAAAGGTAGAATTTTAAAACTAAAAATGTAATTTCTATGAAAATAACATAATTATGTCTCTTCAAATTAAAACAGGCAAAATTTCAAGTTAATAGGGAAACACATTGTTGTCTAAATACTTAAAATGATTCAAAATAAAACACATGCAACCAGTTCTCATCCTAGTGACTTCAAGCAAAAACCAGATCTTCAGCTACATGACGAAAAGCCTTCTTCCAAAGGTCTTTGGAGAGTTCTACACTGACTAATGCTGGTCAAATGTAGACCAACCGTGCTGAAAAACTGCACTGAAGACATCTGGCTTAGAAAATCCCACAAGGGGTTCTTTTCAGATCTGCTGACTAGTGTTCCTGGCACACTTCAGTGGCAAATTAATACTTTGAAAACTTTAGGGAAAATGCCTTAAAGTGTTTTAATGATCTGGGGGCGGGGACAGAAGCAAGGAAGTCACCCCAAGGCCAATGCTGTGAGTTTCCTCTTTCCAGTACTCACACTGGTAGAGGGATCCTGCATGGACTGGCACCAGCTGACTGCCTCGACTGTACACGAGCGCACAGTCTCTGTTCGGCCGTGGTAGAAGTATCTTGTCATAGCTGTTTCATAGCAGCAACCAGGGCTAGAATCAGTGTTAAGAGTACCATGAGGAAATGTTCTGATATTAGTACAAATACAGTCACATACTAAGCAACTGTCAGCTCAGACTAGGCCTACAAATCATTCCAGAATTGAGACTTTCAACAGAGGCTGTTTTCAAAACCAAAGAGCAAAAACCAGTTTGTTAGCAGGCTGTTTTTAAAGGCTCGGCTGCTTTTATGTTATATGAGGTACACTTCATAGTCCGTGACAAGCATTCTCAAAGAAGCCACCAGTGGCCCACGCCTCTTGCTAGTCATGTTTTGGCACATTCTAAATGTGGGTTGGAGTCAGTGACTCCATTTAACGCAGAGACAATAGCAAAAGTCAAGGGCTTTTTTACAAAGAGAGTTCTTTTTACTTCCTTGCTCTGAAAAAAAGCCAATTACCACGGTGAGAACTGCCGTATGGGGTGGAGTAGGCAGTTAAAAACTGAACACGTTTCTCTAGACTGCACTTAGGGAGTAGCTGAGGCCTCTAGTAAATTTGTGAATGATCTCAGAATCAGACCCTCCCTCAGGAGAACTGGCAGATGAAATGCACCAGGTCCTGAAAATACTCTGACCACAAGAGCAGAGCCATGCACCAGCCACACTGTGCTGCACTACTCCCCTATGGGAGCTACGCTACAACCAACACCTGAGTGCTAATCAGAATGGTTCTCATAATTATTACGCAGAATACACACGGAGTGCTTGGCTGTTAAATGATGAGAACTGAGGAGTTCCCCAGAAAAACCAGCTGTTTCCCCAACGGATGAATGACACAGTTTTAGACACAAAGTGTTCTTATTTTGCTGAAGCAAAGTTAGTTACAGTTAATGAGGATCAAGTCAGTGAGAGTGGGAAGTCTGCACGATGAGGCCACTGGGACTTTCGTGGTGCAAAGCTAAGATGTCTTTTTAAAAAGAGAGGGAGGGGAAGTTGAGCCCCTGGGTTTTATTTTTTAAAAAGGCTGCTCAAGGCTTTGTAAATTTGTCAAGAAAACCAGGACTTAAAGGCCAAGATGTGGAGAGAAGATAAAATAGTTTGTTAGACAAGTTGACTAATGATGCTTCTTAAGATTCATGAACAGGCCGGGCGGTGGTGGTGCACGCCTTTAATCCCAGCACTCGGGAGGCAGAGGCAGACGGATCTCTGTGAGTTCGAGGCCAGCCTGGTCTACCAGAGCTAGTTCCAGGACAGGCTCCAAAGCCACAGAGAAACTCTGTCTCGAAAAACAAAACAAAACAAAAAAAAAAGATTCACGAACAGAAGGACTGGTGTGAATGAACAGGACATCACTGGTCAAGCACAGACACTGGACAGGGCTCTGGGCAGAATTACTAGCACTCAGGGCATGAGTCAGGAAGGCTCTGGCCAAGACCACAAAAACAGGCTCATCCACTCATCTCAATCGATATGGAAAAGCATTTGACAAAAGCGTTTACTCATTCACAATTAACACACAATAGACCAGGGACAGGCCAGTGGCTCAACATCACAGGGCTTCTGTGAAAACCCGGGTAACACAGGAAGAGAGAAGGTCTACTTCTCCACCTCCATCTGCATCACGGCCCCATGAGAAAGGAAGGAAAGCCCCACACCGAAAACCACTTGTTACAGATTGCTGACTTCATATTCAGAAGGCTTCCGCATATTCAGTGTCCTCCACTGTGCTGGGGGAACTTGATATCCACTGGGGAAGGCATGAAATTGGACCCGGTCTGATAATTTCAGATATTAACTTCCTTGGAAGAAGACACACCCAGAAAGTGGGGATGTTTCCAGATGACATTAACATTTGTATCAGTGAGCTATATGGATCAGAAAAAGTTGGCCTTCACCATGTGGGTAGACATCATCTAATCCTACTGAGAGCCTGAATAGAAAAAAAAAAAATCAGAGGACAGGAAAAAATCACCCCATGAGCTGGAGCATTCTCTTTTCCTCCCCTCAGACACTGGAACTTCCAGCCCTTGGGGCTCAAGGACTGGACCCTCAGACACCGGGGCTTCGGGTCCTTGGGGCTCAGGACTGGACCCTCCAACACTGGAGTTTTCGGTCCTTGGGTCTCGGAACTGGACCCTCAGACACTGGGGCTTCCAGTCCTTGGGGCTGAGGACTGGATTGGGGTGAAGACCATGTCATTTGATCCACTTCTCGGAATCTGGGCTCACACTGAATCACAGCACCAGAGTGAATCACGGGACTGTAGGTCACTGCCTCTGTATGCCAATTCCATTACAAGCTTCACCCTTTAAATACCCCCCAACCACATGGATATACACAAAACAGGTTGACTCTATGAAGAATTCAAACACAGACTCTTTCCTTACATGATAGATAAAATGATCTTAAACGGGCCAGAGATCTACAGTAAGAACTAGCAATCATAAATCTTAGAAGGAAATGGGAAAGTCTTTATTGCTTTAGATTTGGTTGATTTCACTGAAAAGCAACCAAAGAAAAAGAAAATATATTGGTTCTCATCTAATTGTAACTGTGGGGGTCAAAGGATACTGTGAAGAGAGAAAATGACATCCTATAGAATGGGAGCTAATGTTTGCAAGTCATTAGTGTGCACACAATTTCACATGGTAAAGCTTTCCTAGAGAACGGATCCTTCAAAAGTACCAAACACTGGTGACAAAGGATGGAAAACCTACACAACTGCCACAGCTAGATGCTGATAAACTGATGGGTCCCCAGAGAAAGAAAAGGTGAGAAAATCCACTGTGGAGTTAGAAGTCAAGACACGACAACAGAGAACAGTAGGTTTACCGTCCATGGAGCCTGTAATAGGCGAGCTGAAGCGCAAGCTGAATAAAGGTGTCAGGGTGCAGTGCCTCCTTCTTGGTGAGCCTTTTGCCGAAAGACGTGAAAGCATAACCTGTAACCTGCAGGTCAGACGCCTGGCAAAGACAAACAGGAGCAGTGAGAGGTCACCGGGCGGGTGAGTTCACAGAGGATCACATGATTATTTGCATTAATCACCAGACAAAGAATTAAAGGTATTAAGGTTATAATTTTAAAATGTTTTATGAAGTCATGCTTGGCTAATAGCTACATTTTCATATATGGCAGATAACAGAGAAAACATTACTAATCTAAAAGAAAAACTAAAACCTACCGCTTTGAGGTGCTGGGCTTTGGCTTGGTAGATGTCGTTTAGTATTTTCTCATCCACAGTGAAAACCAACTCCTCTGGAAGTGGTATATCCCGGACTTTTTCTGAACCCTGAAAATAGAGGGCTTTAAATATATCTTTGAAAATATGAGTGATGTGGGATTTCTATGCTATGAATATATTTTATTACCACTGGTTAATAAAAAGCTGCTTTGGCCTCTATCAGGGAAGAATAAAACCAGGCAAAAAACCCAAACAGAGATATAGAAAGTAGGCAAGATCAAAGAGACATCATGTAGTGTTGAAGGAGACAGATGCTGGATCCTTACCAGTAAGCCACAGCCTCATGCGGATACACAGATTATTAAAGTGGGTTAATTTATAACATAAGAGCTAGTGAGGACTATGCTAGAGTCATTGGCCAAACAGTGTTGCAATTACTATAGTTTCTGTGTGATTATCTGGGTCTGGGCGGCCGGGAACAGAGAGCATGGTGGACTTGCTCGGGCATACCTTCCATCTTCCCTCATTCTCCAAGATCCTCTCGTCAACATAGTGGGCAATGTTCACCATGACCATCGCATCAAAAGGAGCGTGCTAAAATGAAAATTCAAGATTGTGAGTAGTTTGTGTCAAATTAAAATCTGAGCTAGTATTTTTTACTTTCTTTACGTTTAATGGACAAGATACGCCCAACTTCCAGTACCTGACTTCCTAATGATGAAATAATACAATTCTTTCCTACACAATAAGAACTGTTTATTTTTCAAGACAAAGAAAAAAACAAACAAGCATTCAAAATTGTAAGCACATAGTAAAGCTTTTAGTTTTGGCTTTGTAACTGTAAACACAACCCAGAGAGGTTGCCAGGAGTTCGAGCAGGCACACCCTGTGTCATGTGAAAATATTCTGAAATTATAAAAACAGTGTAGTGTCAGGTGAGGACACCAGATGAGGGCAGTTGAAATGAGCATGAATATCTCTAGCTAAGAGAGGACCACTAAGTAAGCAGCAGAAAGCGGCGCTGCTGTGTACAGATCTACAAGGATGCCCAGATGTTGCGATGTTCAGCAATGGGGGGAAGATGGGCTGCATCACTCTTATTACCTATTTATCAACAATCCACCTACTTCAGGAATAACTGCTGCTTTACTCTTTTTAGGTGACCACCACATTCCTCTGTGTTAAATATAAGGGGACTGAATCTACCCATGAGGCCACGGCCAGGGTAACGAGAGGATGTGTGTTTCACATAAACCAATAATAACCAATGAGAACTATTTCAGGACCTTTTCTGGAGCCATTGGAACAACTTGGCTATTTCCACAGGAGTCAAACAGCTAAGAGAGCTGCAGTGACCCTAAAGCTGTAACTACAATGATCACATTGGGCTCCAACTGCTAAACTGAGGAAATGTCTTTATAATGGAAATATCTGGACACTATGGCTGCATTATTCACATTTAAGAATATAACTATACCAACATCTCTTAAACTAATTCCAGATTATATTTCATCAAATAAAACTGAGTGAAAGATCAATAAAACCATTGGCAAGATTAGGACCATAGCTCAGTGTAGACCATTGCCTAACATGCACACAAAACCCTCTGTTCAACCTCCACGCCCCTAACACAAAGCCCACTAGGCCTGAGGCTTGCTTGGGGTCTCTGTTTAGTTTCCTTTCCTTGGCTTACAGATTTCTCGAATGGAAGACAGAGCTGGCCAAGTCCATTGGAAAAGAAAAAGAAAAACAAGGGAAGCAGGTTTTTTTTTTTGTTTTTTTTTTTATATGAGTGGCAAACTACTAGCCATTTCTAGACATCCTACTGTGTCCAGAGAACCTTCCATTTAGGAAAACAGTCATGTAGTCTTTCCCTTAAACACAGAACATCTATACAATATCAAACAGTATCTTTCAACTTAGGGTGGTAATTTTAGCAAGAAAATAGGTTTTCAAATTTTTCACTGTTTTCTGAAAATACTTTTTCTTTTCCTTTTGAGATTATATTATCCCAGCATTTCCCCCTTCCAAACCCTCCACAGACCCCTCATGCTGTCTCTGAAATTCACAGCCTCTTTTCTCATGATGGCTGTTATGTGTATACATACATCCACAGGTATATACATACATATTTCTATATATAACCTGCTCAGCCTGTGTAATGTTACTTGTATGTTTCCAGGGATGACCACTGGGTACTGCACAATCGGCTGCTGTGCTCTTCCCGGGGAGCTATCTGATAACAGTGGGCTTTAAGATACTACACTGCAAAAAAATTACATTCAAAATCCTTTCTACAGCTCCAAACGGTTAGCCTACAGCAGAAGGAAGAACTTGACCTATGTTCTGCTTTCACTGACTAGTCAGACCTAAACACTACAATGGCGTAAAACTAAAAAGTATGACACAAGTATTCGTAGTTAACGTAAGAAAGGGTCCAGCGCCCTAGAAACAGCATACTCACATCGCAACAACAGCCAAACACTCCATTAGCGAAGGAAACCAAATTATAGGACTTGTCACCCCAGCGCTCTGCTGGGTCTCCAGCAAGAAGCATTTCCAAGACCTAAAACACATTTTATTTTTTCTAATTAAAAGTGTTTTGCCTAAGTCAAGTAGATTTAAGATTACATATTTCACTTTTTATATTTAAGTCAACTGAATTTAATAAAATGACAGTTCTGTTAAGATTCAGAGAAACCCTGTCTCAAAAAACAAAAGATTCAACAGATACAGATAATAATTCTGGGTCTGACTTTGGCTACTTTTTAAACCTCAAGTTATGAAAATCTATCCAGAAAATAGAATGCTAAAACATTATTCATTAATGTTCCCAGAGCATCCATATACTTCAAAGCAGAAGCATTTCCAAACTTAGGTAGTTTAGGAAACCTAGTAAGTTCAGAGTATCATGTCTTAACAATTCACATGACACTGAGACCATTTCTTTCCAAACTGTAGATTCTGGCACTAATGAGTCATGAAACAATTGCAGCAGCATAAATAATATTCCTTACAAACAATACAACAGAACAGAAATAATAGAGTACATGACAGATAGTGTGACACTTCAATTACGTGTGTGTGTGCAGAGAGGTGTGTGTGTGTGTGCCTGTATGTGCATTTAATTATAGTGGGCTACAATCTCTGTTTCCAAGTACAGACTATGGTTCGAACAATACTGAATTATTCCTTAAATGGTACTTCAGCAATTTCCTCTTGTCTGAAATAAAAATTGGTTTCTTACTACAAGATTTTAAATCCTGGATTAGTTCCCCTATAATTTATACAGATGAATATATTATGAAATAACAAATTCTTTCCAAAGGCTTTCTAAATTGACTATGCTTCCTAGAAGGTAAAGGCATTATCCAGGGTTGGGAAATAAAAAATATAAGCAAGCCACATTTATCCATAAACTCACTTAAACAGTCTGGTCAATAAAACTGAATGATATAATCAGTTGCTTGCAAGGGTGATATAATTCTGATTGTGTGGTACACACAATTCCTAATTGGTGTGGTACACTGGTGTGGGTTACAGGTAGAGTCATACATCACCTTTGGAAGGAGACGTTAATTTGCCTCAGTGTTCTATGCAAATATTCTTTGTATGCGATTGATGACAAGATTAGAAAACACTAACATGCATGCAAATAGCCACACTTCTTTAAACAAGGTTCAAAATACATCTAAACAGACTTAAACATCAAGTATTTACAGTGCTCACTATGCATGAGATCTGATTTAGTACACGATGTAGTTCATACCTGAGAAAAATTTTAAGACCCCAATTAAAAAAAAATCTCATGTTTAACAGATAATAAGAATCCTCCAGAAAACTGCGTAGAAAGATAACAGAGAAAACTGCGTAGAAAGTTACCTGAGAAAAGTCTTCTGGGGTTACATTTGGACTAGTGTCTTCCATGGAATACACGAATAAACTGGTTTGAATTTTTTCTAATAAAGTCAAGTTTTCTGAGTCAAGACCAATCAGATATTCTCTTGCCTAAAGGGCAGGGAGATGAATGGATATTCAATTTAAATACAACACATCCAGAAAGTATCAAGAGTTTGTTAGAGAAAGTCTATTAAGAACAGCACAAGATTGCAGTTAACCCAGAGACTCACAGCTGCACAGTGTTTAGAGGGTGAGAGACTTTGGGGCACTCAGCCCTGAGTAGGATGTCGCTGTCACCCCCACTTGAGGCTCAGGGGTTTATGCAGAAGGGGGTGGTGGTGGGAGGACTCGAAGAGCTAGCGGTGGTGGACAGTTTGAAGGAAGCAGCGTGTTCCAGACACAGCAGGGCAGATGCTCACATGACCTCACAGAGGCGGGGACAGCAGTCACATGACCTGCCCAGGCTCACAGACACAGGCCAAGCACGTGACGGAATGGGCACGAAGGCCCAGTGCTCACAATGACAGCTGCTGCGAGACAGAAGTCAGGTTCCTTCTCTGGAGTGAAGCAGCCCCGCTCCAGGCAGGCCTCACACTTAAAAGTGGCTAGTCAACACAATCTGACTCTCGGCTAGTGGTAGAGAAGCAGCTAGTGAACACAGTCTGACTCTCAGCTAGTGGTGGAGAAGCAGCTAGTAGTCAACACAATCTGACTCTCGGCTAGTGGTGGAGAAGCAGCTAGTCAACACAGTCTGACTCCGGACTAGTAGTGGAGAAGCAGCTAGTGAACACAGTCTGACTCTCGGCTAGTAGTGGAGAAGCAGCTAGTCAACACAATCTGACTCTTGGCTAGTGGTGGAGAAGCAGCTAGTCAACACAGTCTGACTCCGGACTAGTAGTGGAGGAGCAGCTAGTCAACATAATCTGACTCCGGACTATTATTGGCTTTTTCTGGTTTTTAAGAGAGAAAACATGAAGTTTGGTGGGCAGAAAGGGGAGGAAGATCTGGGAGAAATTGCATGATAAAAATATACTATTTAAAATTCTCAACGAATAAAAACATAAAATAAATCAGCACATGGAAAAAAGAATATAAATTATTACCTTTGCCCATCGAGTTCGCTCCTCACTAGTTAGTGCTGCGACACTGGGCCCAACAGGTTCACTACAGCATTTCTGGTGGATATACGTCAGTTGTCTTATGGAAGATTTAAAAAAAGGCATCTCAGAAAGAGCATGGATAGGACACATAGGAATTACAGACATCTTTACACACTCACACACACATATAATACATATATGTATGTATTTTAAAAAGTGATTATTTTACTTACACAAAAAGTATATTGGAGAATAATTTATATTTAAAAATAAGCTTAGACAATATCAAACTTTGAAAATGTGCATTTCCAGGTAATTTATTTATCAAATAAATAAATACCTTCTCTATGAGAAAACTTAAAAAAGTATTCTGGTAGCTAATCTTATGGTTATTATGTATCTCTGATTAAAAATATATCCTGTGTACACACACATAAAACCAGAGATCCTACTGTGTGTTCAATTATTATTTGTGTTTTACCCAGAAACAGAAGTACCATGTAATCAGTATTAAATGCTTTCGTAAGTATCATTGTATTAATGCTGATAATTATAAAGAGTTAGCTATGGCCTGTAATTCAAGCACTTCAGAAGGCAGGACAGCATAGCTAGCCTGGACAATACAGCAAGACCACACATCTCAAAGAGAGAAAAACAAAGTGGAAAGAAAAGACTCTCATGTTGTCTAAGACGAACTGTTGAATCCATCTTTAAACACACAGCAGGTGAATGCCAGGGTTTGCACGTGAAGAAACCTTCATTAGCCAAAACTGTACAGAGTTTTAGTTTTCACCCTCTTCCTCACAGCCCATGCAAAGACGCTAAGCTTAAGAACATCCAGGGATTACTCAAAAGAAAACTGTAGCTTAGTAAATGGTCAGTGAGCTCCACCGTGGCATCCTTTATTTGGTGGGACCAGTTTCCTGTTTATTTGTATTTGCGACACTGGCGAAGAAATACTTTCCTTGCAACAAAAATTTCTCTTTCTTTTCTTTCTTCTTTTTTTTCAAGGCAGGGTTTCCATGTGTTGCCCTGACTCTCTCTGTAGACCACACTGGCCTCAAACACGCGAGATCCACCTGCCTCTGCTTCCTTGTACCACCACCCGCTTTCCACTTTATCTTGAAACAAAAGATATTCTATGAGCGCATGAGGTTTCTTCAAAAACACCTGCATCAATGAGGTAGTGACTTGCCTCTTTCTGCTCACTTTAGAGAAAAAATTAAAAATACAAAAATGAAGTTCATGTGCCAAAGTTTAATAAGCTGATTGCATTCAAATTAAGGACTATCAAAAATTGCCCAGTAGAGCAGAAGACCAAATCAGCCTCATCTGTGTAGAACACACACATCCAGTCAAGAGCTCCCGTGTACAGAACTACAGCATCATCTACCAGCTAGGGTGCGTATTAGCAGAACTGTGCCGGCCACCGTCCTCATCTATGGAAGCTGAGTGCAACCTGCCCCAGGACTCGCCAAATCCTCCTGGGTATAACCCAGACAGGCAAGTCTCGGATAAGGGATTTCCCAGGACAGCAGCAGGTATGAAACTCTCACCTTATAGCTCATGTCATTTTAGAGAATGGCAATTCTGGACATTTGGTTTTTTTGTTTGTTTTTACTCAAGCAAGAGCTTGAGAGCTAAGGATATCCAACAAAGCAAGCAGTCTGAGACAGTCTCCTCAGACACTCCCTCCCAGTGGGTCAGGAGCTGACTAAGGCCAGGATGATCTTGAACACCTTAATCCCTGATCCTCTTGGTGGAACGACAGGCCTGAGCCAGCACTACAGTTTTAGAATGTAGACAGGAGGAAAGCAAGGCACAAAGGTTTAAATAGGATGGGTAGGAAACGCAAGATGGCTGGTTGAAAAAAAAAAAAAAAAAAAAAAAAAAAAAAACAGTGTGTGTGTGTGTCTCTGTGCGTGTGTGAACAATTTAAGAAACAGAGGTCATGAACTGAAAAAGAGCAAACCAGAAGTATGTCCACGTGGGAAGGGGTGAAGAGGGAAAAGGGGAAATGACATACTTGTATCTTAATTTAAAAAAAATAAAGCTATTTTTAAAAGAAGGTATGAAAAAGCCATAGCCATAGAACCCTACTATCTTATAACCAAATTAAAAACATAAAAAAGAACTTGAAGGAAGATATCCCACAGGCTACATCAGGTCACTGACTAAAGTCCCAGTGAGAGGTGTGGGGTACTTCCACAGGAGCTGTTGTCCAGGGCCCGGGAAAGCACCCCTCGACACCACAGTATGGTCTCCTGCTGTTCCTCTTATTAGCTGTGCTGGGCAGTTTTAGTTCAACTCGACACAGAGTCATTTGAGAGGAAGAAGCCGCAACTCAGAAAATGCCCCACCCAGACTGGCCTGTAGTGCATTTTCTTAATCAGTAATGGATATGAGAGGCCCACTGTGGCTGGTGCCACTCCTTAGCAGGTGGTCCTGGGTCCTCTAAGGACAGGCTGAGGAAGCCATGAAGAGCAAACCCGTAGGCAGGGCTCCTCCATGGCCTCTGCATCAGTCCCTCCCCCGGGAACTTGAGTACCTCATAAAGGACTATGATCAGGACATACCAGCGGAAATGAACCCCTTTCCCCAGAACTGCCTTTGCTTGTGTTGTGTTAGTATAGCACAGAAACCCTAACCAAGACAGTGACCAACCAGAACAACTAAGATCCTGCAGCTAGAACCATGGTGTCTCTCTACAGCAACACAACAGTGAGTAATGAAGAACGCTGACTTCTGACAGAGTCTCAGAGAAGGGAACTGTGCTCTTCACTTGTGTGCCCACTGCTGAGCCCAGACAGCCTTGGACAAACTCACTGCGTCAACAAAACAAAGTCATGGGAATGGAGAGAGCTGCACAGAAAAGGAGAGCTGACAGGGAGGCAAGAAGAGAAGTTAAAGGAAGGAGAATTAGAAGACATTCTATGTGTGTATAAAACAGCCAAGGAACAAAATTAAGTGATTAAAATGCAAATGCATAATTCATTTAAAATGCAGTTTATAAACCTGAGAAGCTCTGGTGGGGTGATCAGAGTCCCTTCATGCAATACATCAAAGACAAAAGCTCGGCCTCGACACAGCACAGCAATGTGGCATGGGCAATGCCCTTCACTCTCTGGAAAAAGACACAGAAAACATAACACTCAATAAAGCTGCATTCAGCCAACAGAATGTAATTCCTTTAATGTGTGTGTGTGTGTGTGTGTGTGTGTGTGATATAAAATATATCACCTGGACGAAGTCCTCACGAGGAGGGAAGATGAGGAGAATCTTTAGAACATGAAGCTATGCTCAGACAAGAGTAAATTCTGGTCTACTACTTCTCAGCAAGGTAAGCAGACCATGACCGTGAACAGCATATTTCAAAACGCTAGGAGAAAAGACTGTGAATTGCCATAAGGAAGTGACAGATGTTTTAGGAGACAGGCATGTTTAACTTGACTTTATAATGTAGACACTCGTTAACAATATATGATAGGTCACTAAAATGATCAGTATACAACTTTTAGGTTTAGAGTTATTTGTTAGAAAATACAATTTAAGAAAAGCTTCAAGGCTATACTTAAAGCCTACTGTGCCCGAAACCAAGCATGCTCCCTATAGCCACAAGGAAGAAATCACCAGTTAACAGAACTCCAGATTCTATGACATAAACACATACTCTTGAAAGTTATCCATGTGAATCTTGAAATCCTTGAGTTCCGAGTATTTGTGTACTGTGAGAAACACCCTGTGCTGTAAGAACTTTTAAGTTTTCCTTAAGAGATAGGAATGGGAAGAGGAAAGGGGGTCTAAGGAATCCTGGACCACTTGAGAAGTTTCTCATTGAGATTATTCTAATGTTAATTTCTCATCAGATGATTTAATTTCTGACTACAGCTATTCCAGTCTCTCCCCTCACTGCAAAGTGAAGGAGGGCAGAACACTGGGCCAGGGGTGTTCAGCACTTGAATGGGGGATAGTTTAACTGCAGCACTATCTAGCAAGGATTCCTCAGTGAGCCCACAGGAGTGAACACAGTCTACCTTGACTAAAGGTCAGAGTTCAGACCCATTCTTGCTCCTTTAAGGTTCCATGACAGGATGTTTTGACCTATAGTATGGCTACAGGATGTTTTGCCTAGAAAAGGGTATTTTGCTCTAAGTGTGGTTACCTGATGTTTTGAGATGGAAGGAGGTCATTACATTTATTTGTTCTTTGTATTATGGTAAAGAAGCCTTTTGCCCCCCCCCACTTTTGGATTGGGGTGTATACGGGCTATGAGAAATAATCTGGGTGGATTCACTGGATGCCCTCCTGATTCTATCTGTCATCTCTTGTCTATTTTTTCTTAATCCTCAACCCTCTCCCCAGCATAGACGAATTAGTCAGGCAGAACCCCGAGAAAAGTTTTCAGTAAAAAAAAATCATTATGTGCCTGAGTGTCAGGGGAAGATGACGTATGTCCTCGTCTACATCTGTCCTTGTCTCTAAGACAGGTAAGTGAAAGGGAGTAAAGACACACAGTACCACTGGAACAAAGTTAACTGCTTGGGATTCAGGATTCACTGCTTTTACATGATTTCTTGACATGTATTTATCCACTATGAGGAGAAACCATCTTTTGGTAACCCCATTACTTCCTCTTACACCCGACTTCCTCAGTATCAAGGAGATAAATATTTTTGCTCCTCGGGTTATTTCCAAGTAATTTCTTCTCTGACCCCTTCAGACATCGCCCGATCCTTTCATGGTTACCACAGATACCCTTTATTACCAGCATCTACTGAAATCCTTTCCAAAATTCATAGCTTAACAACAAAAAGAAAATAAACCGGATATCCATTTCTGATATCAATTGTTAGCATTCAGGCACACCTGGCACAGTGGGTCAACCCTCTGCCTCTGTGCATGGCAAGCAATACCCTGACTGTCCGCAGGTGCCAAGGTCCCTTTAAGAGACAAGCCCCGCCTACTCTCACTCTCTGAAGAGGCAAGCAGGTCTTTGCCTCTCTCCTTCTCCCTTTCTCTCCCCCTCCCCTTTACCCTTCTCTCAATAAACTCTGCCTTCGAGCTCTGCCTGCATGGTGTATCTGTCTCCAGCCCACAGCCCTCACCTGCCAAGGTCCCAACTTGCACCATATTCAAAACATCCATTTAATAAAGAAATAGTTGGAAGAATGTGTGCCAGGAGTGTGATCCCACAAAACCAACTTCTAAGGATATGTGAAAAGATATTTGAATGAAATGGGAAAATGAACCATGGAAGTCGTGCGTAGTACAGACAGAAGGATCAGGAAGTATAAAGATATTAAGACAAAACTGAACTGGTTTGCTTAGTACAAAAAGCTCAGGGAACCCTGAGCAGAGGTGAGGCTGAGGCCAGACCAGCTGTGACTCTCAGGGCTTCCAGTGCTCAGCATGGTGGAAAGGAAGCCAGCAGGTGGTTTTACATAGTAAACAGGTAGCAGTAAAGTTGTGTTTGTGCTCCAGCAAAGCTAGCCTGAGGGTCAGAGAGCAGAGCTAGGCACTAGCTAACCACAGAGGTCTGGAGGAGGTCTGTACAGACAGACAGGAAGTGATATGGCTGGGCGGAAAGAGAAAGTGATAAGGTGGGAGGAGACAGGAGCTCAGTCTCTTTTCCCTGGGAAGTTGAGTAGGTAAGGTGTCTCTGATCTCTCAACATTTTCCCCTATATCTGAGTCCAGGCTTTTAGTACTAAGACCTATTAGAGCTCATGCTACAAAAGTATTATGATATGAGCAGCACTTTAAGAAGTCCCCCAGGGGCTATATGAACGAATCAGTGGATAAAAAGATAACATAACCAGATCAGTTACTAGGTAATGAAAGTGGTTCAGGAAGGAACAACCTAATGGAGGTTCATTGGTTTGTTCTTTTTGAGACAGGATTCCACTTTGCAACCCAGGCTTGCCTTGAACTCCTAATCCCGCTTCAGTCTCCAGAGTACTAGACAAGTCTGTGCCACCATGCTTTGCAGGCATGATGGTTTTAACTGCAATGTGGCACTTGCAGGGAAAAAAATTTTCCTTTTAGTATGAGAGATAACACAGATTGGAGCTACCTACCACAGCAAGAAAATTGGAAATGCAGAGGAGAAAGAGAGGATAATGAACAAACAAGAGGAAGGGGACCTCACACAATTAGTAGCATCCCGAGGATCAGACAAGTTTGCTTTGTCAGTGGTTCTGTGGCTGTGCTCGGGGCCTCACAGGTGCTGACAAGGCTGCACCACAGCTTCTTCTTCATCTACGTTTCAAAAAGGAGTGTGAAGTGTACAAATGCACTATAATATACTACAATTACCAAGTGACTTGAAACAACACACCTTTATGATTTAGGGGTTTGCAGGATGAATCGGAAGCATGTTTCTCTTTGGTAAATAAAGGTGCCACTGTGTTCCTTCCAGAGGCTCTATAGATGCTATTCCTTCCTCAGCTCAGGAGTCCCCTTCTCCATCTTCAAAGCCATCAAGGGGAGATCACAACCTGTCTGTGCTGCCATCTCTGTTGCTCTCTAAGAACCCATGATTCTCAGGCTTGTGATTAGCTCAGCATAACCTCATCTCCAGGGCAACTGACTGACAACCCTAACCTCCATGCAGAGGACCGGGATGTGGCATCTCTAGATTATTCTTCTCATAGCTGCTGGTCAACCTCAGGTTAAAGAGCAATTTTTCTGTATTTGTTATGAATAAGAAAACAGTTCACTAGTTGAGAATGAGGTAGAAAGGCAAGAAACAGTGCTGTCTTTAGGTGAAAGAATAAATTGAGCATTATGTTACGGCCCACACGAGAAGAGCACAGCTGTGCAGAACAGCAAGGCCATGGAATGTACATCACATATGGACGCAAAAACAGCCAAGGTGGAGTACTGACGGGTGTGGTGCTCACGGGGATCCAAGGAAGAGCGCAAATTGTAACATGTGGGGTTAGTGTAAAGGGTTAGCTTATGAGTTGACAGGAACTGGGCCACGTCTGCAGGAGAAAGGCTTTACTAAGGAACAGAAATTAAGGTTCTAGTTTAGGAAACAAGGGGGTAACATACTAGAACCTGAAGTATCAAGAATATTACTGAGCTAGCAATGGAAGAAAGACAGCTTCACAGAAACTTCTGATAAATTTATAAAAACCCTATTATTTCAAATAGTATATTAGAAATCACAGCAAAACTCCCCAAATCTCAAGACTTTTCAAAAAAATTACCTATGTTCTCTGTGTTTACTTACCAGTCCTAAAATAATTCATAATCGAATCTCTAGCAACTCCCGGAACCTTGCAGGTAGAAAACAACATCCGGAACTGGTTCATGTCTAGAGGAGTATTCCCAGACTTATGTGCAGGCAATTTTTCTCTATTAAAAAAGTATTTTGATAAAAAAAAAATGATTGGTAAAACTCACTATCAGGCTATCACAACTGTATCATTCTTCCACTGAATAACTGAGCTGGGTAGATATCATTTGCCTATTTTCCACAATGGGCAAACCTAACCTCAGCCCATGCCAGGGCCCTTAGAGCCCTCACCTTCACGGTTCAGCCCATGCCAGGGCCCTTAGAGCCCTCACCTTCACGGTTCAGCCCATGCCAGGGCCCTTAGAGCCCTCACCTTCACAGTTCAGCCCGTTTCCAGGGCCCTTATGCTCATGGCTCAGCCCAGATTAGGGCCTTTACTACTCTTACCTTCTTAGCAGCTGCCAGTAGTTCAAGTTATGCCAAAGAATTATACTTCCTCTTTCTAACTGTGTGCCTTCCTTTGCAGGCCAGTAGTGTTCAAAATGAGGAGAAGGGCCCACGAAGTTCACATTCAGCTGCGATGGTATACGCACATCCAGGTAGGCGACATTGAGCCACCACTCTTCCAGCTAAAAAAATAAGAACACTGGTTCTTCAGAATAGTTGAACATGTAAGTGCTAGCCAGTAAAGAAAGCATGCGGTATTTGTTCCTTTTATTTTAAGTCACTATAGATAATGAAAGACCTACTGTACTGACCTCCCTTCCTCTCTATCCCTCTCGCTTTTGGAGCTGTAAACTACTAAATATGAGTTGGTTTAACTACGCTATCAACAAGGTACTTAAGCGACTCCTAGGGTATAACAGACATTCTCTGAAACCTCACTTAACGATAACAGCCATTGATAAAGCTCCTTTGCTGAAGAGAAATGTAAATTCCAGTTAGAAGTGCAAGACCCTTCAGTGTACTTCAAGCAAACTCACACTTTTCTCTGACAGTCCTTTTTCTGTGTCCCCTTCATAGCACATAACCGAATTTCTTACCCGAGTAAAGAGAGACCAGATCTCACCAGTCTACCTGGAGGTTTTTGCTTTTTTAAAATGATAGCACCGACTGTAGCTCCTAACCCGGAAAGAGGCCAGAGTGCAACGAATCAAGCGGAGCGACCACTTCTTCACCTCTGCCCCACTTTAGTTAAAATCGCCCTAGATCAACTCTGAGAGCGAAGGAATCTGTAAGTAGGAATTATTTTTCATCAAAAGGATAAATGCCTTATATAAAAACCAGACACTTGGGGCTGGAGAGATGGCTCAGCGGTTAAGAGCGTTGCCTGCTCTTCCAAAGGTCCTGAGTTCAATTCCCAGCAACCACATGGTGGCTCACGACCATCTGTAATGAGGTCTGGTGCCCTCTTCTGGCTAACTGTATACATAATAAATGAATAAATATTTTTAAAAATCCAGACACTTTTCTTTTAAAATTGTAAGTTACCATCATTAGTTTCCAGCTAAGGCAGTGCTTTTTTAATTACGAAGTCACCCTTTAAACCCACATCCTGAGAAGTGGCTGAGCTGAATCAGAGACAGAAGCTGCTGGCTAATGGAGACCTGGTGACCAGAGCAGCTTCTCCTGCAGTCTATCTACTGGAACTTCAGAATATGTCCAACTGGTTCCCACTTCTCCATCCCCTGCTGTTTAAATCCACCTGCTTCATAACCACACGGAGGGGGAGGGTATGGCTCAGTGGTAAAGAGCTTGCCCCGCATGTATAACCTAGACTCTATGACGAATATTGGCCAAAACGTATACCACACAGAGGAATTAAAATAAAGGTTTCTGGGTCTCATTTGGACTTACTGAATCAAAAATTACTAATTCTAGAAAACCTGCATTTTAATACATTCTCAGTTAAGACAAAAGTTCACTTATAAAATAAATGTTCTGGGCTGGAGAGATGGCTCAGTGGTTAAGAGCATTGCCTGCTCTTCCAAAGGTCCTGAGTTCAATTCCCAGCAACCACATGGTGGCTCACAACCATCTGTAATGAGGTCTGGTGCCCTCTTCTGGCCTGCAGGCATACACACAGATAGGATACTGTATATATAATAAATAAATATCTTAAAAAAAAATAAATGTTCTCCAATGACATGAATCATTCTTTTTTTTTTTTTCCTTTGGTTTTTCGAGACAGGGTTTCTCTGAAGCTTTTTTAGAGCCTGTCCTGGAACTAGCTCTTATAGACCAGGCTGGCCTCGAACTCACAGAGATCCGCCTGCCTCTGCCTCCCGAGTGCTGGGATTAAAGGCGTGCGCCACCACCGCCCGGCTCGACATGAATCATTCTTTTGTGACCATAATAACAATGACTCCAAGCATTTTATGCAATAATTTAAACAGCAAAGTTATATACATTTTAAATTTTTTAAATGTCATGTTTCCAATTATAAGTATATAAAATAAATACCCAGTTTCTTTTTCCTTTAGCCCTTTCAAGTAATTTCTGATGCAATTTCTCACCAACTCCATTTTGAAACTTTCGAACTATTTCTTCAGTTTTCTTATATTCGTCTTCATTCGCAAACGGCTTTACTATAAAAAAGTGATTAATTATAATAAGTGTTCCCATATCACCTCACTCATTTTTATACAACTCTAAACATCACTAGCATACTGTAAGGTTTTAGTCTACAGCATGAAAAATGCAGTGCAAATGCTATTATTTTAAAACCAGAAATAAAACAGTAGATATTTTAGAATGGAGTCACAATATCTGAAATTATCACCAAAGTACTTCTGATGACAGTTGAGGCAAGCTGCCACCTAGCTATTATGCAGTTGAAGGTAAGCCCTACTAAACCACAGGTTTAAATTAGAACCATGACTCTTATACAGACAATGTAAAATATATTTAGGGTGCCTAAGAGCCAAAAAACAGTTTTCTACTAAGGGAAAAAAAGGGAGGAAGAAAAGAAAAAGGGAAATAAGAAAACCATCCAAATTTCCTAGTCCATGAAAATCAATTGTTTTAAAAATTAAAGTATATTAGAAACTAGTAAGTTTTTTTCTTCTTTAAAAATCTATCGAGCACAATGTAAAGTCCTATTTAAAAATGTTGTGCTCAGAGAAAAAATGTGAGTACTCTAGAAGGCAATAATCTGTGAATTTCAGAAGTTAGTGTTCCCAGAGGAAGGTAGACTTAAAAAGGGAAGAGAAAGTATTTCGAAAGCAAAACCAACTAAGGCTGAGGTGAGATCCGAACTGATACAGTACTCACCTTTTTAGCAAAAACCCATGTTAAAAACAAAGTATGAAGCAGAAGCAAGTGCACACCATTCCCCCACCCCCAAAAAACCAATAAGAAAAAGGAAAAAAGGACAGCATACATTCACACACACACACACACACACACACACACACACACAGCTTCCAGTTCACATCTATCTCCACTCCCTCTAGAAACCCAGTAAAATGACAGTGGAGCAACCTCAGGAGCACAGGGCAGGAGATGGCTCAGTGGTTGAGCTCATTGGCTCAACCAGGGGTCCTGAGTTGAATTTCCTCACCCATATGGCAGCTCACAACCATTTAATGGAATCTGGTGCACTCTTCTGGTACGCAGACAGATACATAAAATACATTTAAAAAATCTAAACTAAGTAATAATAAAGGGAATGAAATCTACAAAGGGGACAAGGAGACAGACAGACAGACCAGGGGTTGGTGGGCAGATATTTCAGAAACCCAGAAAACACGGTGAGCCAGACAGGTGGCAAACCTGTAGTATCCCAACCACTGGGGAGCCGAGGCTGGAGGAGTTAAGGCCAGCCTGGGCAATAAACTGGGACATTGTCAAAAAACCAAACCAAACAAACAAACTGGAAAGACGATGACTGGCCTTGTAAAACAGAGAAAATATCTAAGGCCTGAGGAATAAAAGGTTACAGAAAATACAAGTGGGGTAAATGTAAGTCCATAAATAAGCCAATTCTGGTGGCAGAACCTAAGATTCAAGATTTAAGGCACAAGGTCCCCTAGAAGGAAAAACAAAGGGTGAAATGAGACTGTCGTGACGTCTTTACCAAAGCCAAGAGAGACAGCCGTCCCGCCCACACAAGGTTTGCCCGGTGCTAGAGAAAACCAAGTTGAAACATGAATTAGATAAAAACAAAAACCTGGATGTTGGCCCATACTAAAAACAAGGTATTATAGATCTTATTTTGAGGTATTATTCACAAAATTCAAGTAATGGAAATACTTAAGTATTATTTGTAATAGCCAGAACTTGGAAACAACCTAGATGTCCCTCAACCAAAGAATGAATAAAGAAAGTGTGGCACGTTTACACACTAGAGTACTACTCAGCGGTAAAAAAACAATGACATCTTGAATTTTACAAGCAAATGGATGGAATTAGAAAACACTATCCTGACTGAGGTAACCCAGCCCCAAAAAGATGATTATGGTATGTACTCACTCATAAGTGGATACTAGCCATAAACAAAGGACACTGAGTCTATAGTTAATAATTCTAGAGATGCTAAGTAATAAGGTGAACCCAAAGAAAACTATATATAGACCCACCTAGATAAAGTGGGGAGGGTCTTGGACTTTTTAAAGGGCAGGGTGTCTGACCCTCTCTTAGGATTGGAGGGGGTTGGTGTTGAGGGAATGGGAGAAGTGGAGGGAGTGGGAATTTGGATTAGTATTTTTAAATAATAATAATAATAATAAAAAGAATTGTTGGGATGGTTGCAGGGTATTACTGTTTTGCTAAGTCCAATAATGAATCATGATCTATATAAGGTAAAAAAAGAATCTAATTGATCCGGTGAATTAGAATGGAACGTAAATTGGGGTTATAAAGTGCTAAAGGGGGAACTTAAAAAGAAAAGAAAGAGAAAAGGGGACCTGTCTGAGTCACTCAAATGAAGTAAGGGGCACAGGGATAAAAGGCCAGGAGAAGGTGCAACCAAAATGAAAACATATATAGACCCACCTGGAGATATATATAGTCTCTGCTCTAGGAGACCATGTAGAAGCCTGTGTTTGTGCATGCTACATAATAAATATAGTATGAGGGAACTGTAGTGAGGAGCAGCGGGCTGCGTTCCTGCTGCCCTGCTCCCGGCCGCCTGGCTAGCTTATGCCCCAAAATAACAATACACAAACTGTATTCATTTAAACACTGCCTGGCCCATTAGTTTCAGCCTCTTATTAACTAATTCTCACATCTTGCTTTACCCATTTCTAATAATCTGTGTAGCACCACAAGTGGTGTCTTATGGGGGAAAGATTCAGCATGTCTGACCTGGTGGCTGGCTCCATCGCGTCTAACCCAGAGAGGAGAGGCATGGCGATTTGCCTGAAGCGTCTAACTTCCCTTCTTCCCAGCATTCTGTTCTGTCTACTCCACCTATCTAAATCCTGCCCTATCAAAAAGCCAAGGTGGTTTCTTTATTAACCAGTGAGAGTCCTCCATCAGGGGAGAGAGTACATATGACATCAAAGGATGCAGAAGGGGTACCAGAAGCTAAAGGTTTAAGTGGGGATGGGGATGGGGTGGGAGAAAGGAGGTAGAGAGGTTTGTTATCCAAAACTAAGGATTTATGAAATCTCACTAATTTGTGACCTAATCAAAAATACATTGGGGGGGGGGGGCAGGTTGTACAAAGGTGCCCTATATTAGCAAACATCTTCTCTTTGTTTTCAAAAGTATCAGGTGCCTTGAACTCTTGAGCTAGGGATGAGTTCCCTTCCTGTGAGTTACTGTTCAGAGGCACCGAAAACAACACAGACTACAGGCTATTGCCGTTGTTCTCTGTTGCCCACAGTGACTAAATCAGCCGTTCTCAACCCATGGGCTGCAACCCCTTCAGGATCAAGCAACCCTTTCATTGGGGTCACAAATCAGATATTCTGCATATAGATATTTACATTAGGATTCATAACAACAGCAAAATCACAGTTATGAAGTAGCAATGAAAATCATTTTATGGTTGGGAGTCAGCACAACATGAAGAACTATAAAAGGGTCATGACATCAGAAGGTTGAGAACCACTGGTCTAGAGGATAAGACCTTATTGCTAAAAACATCATACACATTTTGGTTGCAGGACACAGAGAAATCAATGAACTAACCAGAAAACCATCACTGCTGGCTGGCTTGCATACTGCAGGAAGGTGCTAAGGAGTCTGATGGGGCATAAATGACATCAAAAGTATATCCAGTGCTGGGCGCTGCATGCTACACTACCAACCTTAAGGCAACATTGTAACCACTGCTGCAATAGAGGCAAGACTGCTTATGGGGGCAACAACCACTCTCTTTTCTGGATCTGAGGCCTGCTCTTCAGGAGAAAATCCATGCCTCATCCTGCAAATATAATTAAAGCCCATCAATAGAGAAATCCTAAGCCCTGGCAAAGAGAACTAACTAATGTTTTCCTAAATGACCATGTTGTCAAAGTGTTCTCTAAATATATTCCTAGATTTGTGCTGTTCCCAACCTTGGTCAGAGAAGCTTCTTATTGCAATGGGTAATGGTTAATGCCGAGACTCATGACTGTTTAAAGGGCAAGAGTAGGTGACCGAGTGTGTGGCAGTCAATGGGACACCAAGACTGTGGTGTCAAGGAAGAGGGGTTGGAGTGGATGTGAGGGCAGAAGGCTGAGAAGGAGTACTGTGAGGTGCTGTTTACTCATGACCTCCACAAGATCAAAAGAGGTCATTCTAGCAGGGAGTGGGAAGGGACTCCCAAGGTTTTACCACTAGCTGAGGAGCTGACAGTTGCAGATGGAAAGTTACATTTTTATTTTTAAGATGTAGCATTTAGTTGGCTTCCCATACCCCCACTGGATGACTGACACTCTACTCATACAGGCAGCACCAACTGGAATCAATGGATTAGTTAAATAAATTAATAATTTTAAAAGATACATAAATTTGAAAAAAAAACAAAAACAAAACAAAAAGGGGGCTGGAGAGATGGCTCAGTGGTTAAGAGCACTGGCTGCTCTTCCAGAGGTCATGAGTTCAATTCCCAGCAACCACATGGTGGCTCACAACCATCTGTACTGAGATCTGGCACCCTCCTCTGGTGTGCGGGCATACATCGAGGCAGAATGTTATATACATAATAAATAAATAAATCTAAAAAAAAAGATACATAAATTTGGGAAGATGATGGGATGGGAGGTACTATAATCTTTAGCAGGAGGGGATCCCAAAATCAGAACATCATATTTCCCATACAGAACAAACAAGGCCTTCAGAATTCTTAAAGCACACCCAATTCAGAATTCTACACAGAGCTAAACAATCATGTAAAAACAATTAGCTCTCTTTTTGCCCTCTCAAATACTCTTTTGTAAGTAGTTACAAGGGTGAGCAACATAGAAAGCAGACAAGAAAGAGAGAACACAGGAGAGGAGGGAAGAGAGCTGCCAGGTTGCTGGCACCTGAAATGTCCTGAGTCACAGCTGTGGAGCAAACTCAAGGCAGTCTATCCTCATTGAGAGGAGGGGAGGAGAGGGGGAAGGAGTAGGGGGAAGAGAAGGGGGAAGGAGAGAAGAGGGAGAAAGAGAGCTCCACAATGCACATTTTTAAAAGGAAATAAAATTGACTCAATATTTTATGTCTAACTGTATACAAGAATGTTCATTCATTCAAGTGTTTAGAAATAAATTATGAATACAAAGGAAAAAATTAAGAAATGAAAAAGAAGGTGGAAATACAGCAAATAAGTCCCAAAAGTAAATGACTGGCTCGCTTATGAACAACTAAACCAGAGGTTCTCAGCCTGTGGGTTACAACCTCTTTGAGGGTCACCTATTATCATTGGAAAATATAGATATTAGCACTAGGATTCACAACAGTAGAAAAATTATAGTTATATAGTAGCAATGAAAATAATTTTATGGTTGGGGTCACCACAATATGAGAGACTGTTTTAAAGGGTCACAGCATTACAAAGTTCAGAACCACTGCTCTCAACCCTGAAAAGCCAGGGGAATTAAGAGAGAGAGTTACTAAAACCAGGTACTGTTGACTTAGAATGGTGACTTTGTATATGGGTGACGAGAATCAGTGGGGAAATGTGGGCATGATGGACAGGCGTTAGCAGCAAACTACACAACTATTTTAAGGAATTACAAGGTCCAAGAAACATAAGATTAGTTCAAATATGGTGATAGCAAAAGAAGCAGAAAGATTTGAAGATCTTTGCCCGAAGTGTACACGCAGACGGAGACAAAGGTTTGATATTTACACTGCAGGCCTATTAATATTAATACTATTGGGTTTTTCACACCGAGGAAAAATAACTTCTAAAAAGCTTTGCATAGTTTATGAGCCTAGAGGCATTGGCAATCAGACCCTCATCAACCTCATTTCTATGTCACTAACAATATGAATCTATACAAAAGTTTATAAACCTACCTGATTCAAGGTATTTTTTCAATGATTCCTCAAGTGAAGGAACAGGCAATGATGGGAGAGAATCCTGGTACTGAAATGTCCGTTCTTCAACTGACTTTGCCAGTTGATTTTCCATGATATAATCACAGTAGAAAAACTGAAGAAAAGAAGAGCAACGTCAGTCACAACTTCAACTTCCTAAGTATTTGCAAACTTGTTGGACAAAGACAACAAACTTTAACATTAATTCAATATGCTACGGAACCAAAGCATCATCAGCGGGACCAGTCGCCATCCTCATTAAACACCAGATAGCGCAGTGTGCTACAGAAAACATGCTCGCATATGAGAACCAAAATCTCCGACTTAGTCATTGGTTTGAGGGGTTGTCCTTGGTACCCAGGCAGATCTGTTAGGTTGTAACCTCTCCTTCCACAAGGCAACGTTAAAGGGCATTAGGGTGAAAGACCCCAACCCTAGTCTCCATCTTAAGATGTTTTTGGCCGGGCGGTGGTGGCGCACGCCTTTAATCCCAGCACTCGGGAGGCAGAGGCAGGCGGATCTCTGAGTTCGAGGCCAGCCTGGTCTACAAGAGCTAGTTCCAGGACAGGCTCTAGAAACTACAGGGAAACCCTGTCTCGAAAAACCAAAAAAAAAAAAAAAAAAAAAAAAAAGATGTTTTTGTGATCACCTAGAGAAAAACAGGATACCTATGAGTAGTAGAAGCAGCCTTGAGACCAGCTGCACCTGCCAAGGGGGCAAAACAGGATATCTGTGGGCGGCAGGAGCAGTCTTGAGAAAAACACCCAGTCCTTTGTGTATCAAAGCTCAGGAGGCAGAAACTGGCTGAAAATTGGCTTTAGACTTGTTTTTGTTCTTAAGGTTCTGACAACTTAGTAACAGCTTTAAGTGCACAATCTATACAGTTAATAAGATATGCTGAACCAGAGAATACTGACAGTTTACTGTACAACAGCCTTATCAGTGAGTGCTGTGGACCATTTCTACCAAAAGGAAATGCACTTGTTTTCATCCTATTAGACTTGTTTTTATCTTGTTAGACTTGTTTTTGTCCTGTTAGACTTGTTTCCATCCTGTTAGACTTGTTTTTATCCTGTTAGACTTGTTTTCATCCTGTTAGACTTGTTTTCATCCTGATGTTGATCCCCCCCATATGTTAATTTGAGTTGACCAATGATATTGCTGTTGCTATGGTTCCCTGTTATGTAACCCTGAGACCTTATAAATGCTTGATGGAAGAATACCAGGGGGGCTCAGTCTCACTGGAGAAGTGAGTCCCTAGTTGGCCCCTTCGACATTAAAGAATCATCTTTCTGTTTGCATCCATTGGCGTGGCTTATTGAGTCTGGGGGATCCTTCCCTGAACCCTAGAAATTAGGGTCTTTCAAGGGAACCTGCAGAGTCTTATCGGGTGGGTAGGATTGGATGTGTAGGAAAAGATGATGATCTGAAAAACAAGGCAGAGGTGTGGGAGTGGGTCGTAGATGTTACAGACTACTATGTAAGAATTCATGTGACGAGCTGATCTAACTCAAAACTGTGCAGATGGCATGGGACCTAATCAGACTGGCTTTGAGTATCACAAACCAATCTTAAATATGTTCTAGATTTGTGGTATTCTTGTCAAAATAAAACTAATCCCTTTTAAGATTAGGGTATATTGGTTTTAAATAAATAAGATTTCTGAAAGAATAATTTATAAACTCCATTAATAAAACAGTAACTAAAAAAACAAGAAATTAATGTTGAATGAAAACTTCCCGTCCTTTCATATCCTATTTTAAAATGGCAAAGCTACATATTCCACTTGTGTTATAAAAGTTAACAGTGTCAGAAACAAAGGTATGGCAGACTTACTTTGGCTAATACCTTAGGACCTCAAAGTTCAGCCTCTTCCTTTTTAATGGTTTCACTTACATCCCATCTGAATACTGATAAACCGCTTTGGAGTTAACAGAAATGCAGTTCTTGGTTCTAAATACAGACTCAGCTACGTTTTAACCAACCATTCGCTCCTAGGCACGTGACTGGAAAACACTGGGAGCATGTATTTGGTGGTGGTGGGGGTCACAGCACACATGTGAAAGGAAACTTGCAGGAGTTTCTTCTCCTCTTCCTTGTGGGTCCTTTGCACTCACATGTGGGTTAGCTGACTTGGCTGCAGGTGCCATTATCTAGCGACCTCAAAGGACCTCAAAATTTGCCCTTTTTATTTATTTACTTACTTTGAAACAGAATCTCACTATATACCCCTGGCAGGCCTGAAACTTGCAGTGCAGACCAGGCTTGTGTGAATTGACATAGACCTGCCTGCCTCTGACTCCCTGGTATTCGGATTAAAGGTGTGTGCCACCAGTACCCACCAAACTCTAGGTGAGTAAATAATAGAATCTCTTTACCTTTGAATGTATAGTCACACTGTCATCAGATTTTTTTTAATGCCCTAAAAAGCATGCCATAAAAACAGTTCATCCTGAAACAGCTATATCATGGACTAGAGTATGCAGAATTTTTTATGATGACCTCAACTCCTACCTACACTTTTTAGCTCCCAGAACTTGTCATTATAATAGAAGATCATTACTCCTATGGTTGCAAATGGGTTTCCGCTACGGGAAAAAAAAAAGCTTAAATAGTCAGGACTTAACCGAATTATTTGAATCCGTGGGGTAGAGATGCTGCCACTTCTATGTCTATACCCACAACCTCAAGGAACTCAGAGGCAAAAAAGTACTAACAGGAATGGGACCCTCAATCCTGCAAGTGAGCAGGAATTAAATTCTGCCAACTCGAATGAACCCTAACACCTCAGAAAATAACTCAGGCACCTTGATCTCTCCTTTTGAGATTCTGTGTAGGATAAACAGCTAAACTCAGACTTCACAGAAGTGCAAAGTCTGTTCTTTTAACTGCCTGAGATCATCTGTTGTGGTAGCAACAGGAAACTAATATGGAATGGCAAGCCACTCTCTTTCCACTTCCCTGTCAGTTAATAGACCCCATAAAGCCCAGAACAAGAATACTAATTTTATGACCACCATGGTGCTTAACCCCTGCAACAGGTAAAGCAGATTTCGCTAGGAGTTGTCTTAAGTTTTCGACCACACAGATTAAGTTAAAGGGTTACAATAACATCAAGAACACTATTACTATGGGTTTAACTAGAGTGGATTTCCTGACAGTAAGGTAATGTGAACTCAAAGAAGTAGAAACGAGAACCAGGAAGAGTAAGCAAACAAATAGTGTCACATACCAGCAAACCAAGATGAAGTGTTCAGGCGTGCCAGAAGCTTGAACAATTCTGATGTGAAAACACGGGTACTTGAACAAGGCTGGTGACTGTAGGAAGAAATGTGAGGAAGTAAAGATCAGAAAGTGGGGGGAAAGGAAGTGAAAGAAGCTGCAGAAACAGAACGGTCATCTGCTAGTTTAAATCGCTGTAGAGCTAGCTATGTTCCAGGCAGCTAATTAGATGGACCCAAGAGGCACAGAGCACCTTCCGGTGCCCGCACTTTGGCTGAAACAGAAGCAGAAAGCAGCGAGAAAGTTCAGAAACTCCTCCCACCAACCCAAGGGCAACTCCGCGCAGGGGATGAGGACAAGTCGGGAAAATTAAGAAACAAACAAAACCAAGCAACCGATCAAGCACCCCCGACCCGCTAGCTGGGCGTTGCAATGGGGGATACTCCGGACCCGAAGGGCGAGATGCCTGCGAACGCCACACCCGCGCCTGACGGGAGCCTCTGAGGGCGCTGCCCGGCTGCACCCGGCTCGGCTCGGGGCAGCTCCACTGCCCCTCGACCGCCCGCCGCCGTGGGAGGGGACGGAGGGAGCCGCCTGCTCGCTCACCTTCACCTCCGCCCCTTGCCGGATCCCCAGGGACGTCGGCCTGCCTGCCCTGCGCAGCCCAGAGAAGCCCGACTAAGACGGAAAGCCGCGAGGGTCCCGCCCCGCGCACGTCGGGGAACGCGATTGGACGGAAAGCCTCGAGGGTCCCACCCCGTGCTCGCTGCCCCCGCCCCGCCCCCGTCGGTCTTCCAGGCTCGGGTTGCGCTCGGGGGTACCCGCCCCAGGAACGCGAGCAGAAAATCCGATTAGCGTCCTGCAGTCCCTGCTAAAGCAGCTTCCTGCTGGATGCTGCGGCTTGTTGGCCGCGGTCCAGAGAGATGGCGGAGGCTCCGCCCACACACGGGCACAACCCCGTGGATGGGTAAGGAAGCCCACGGCTCAGCCTGGTTTTCACCGGATCTCTCCGCCGCCGGGCGCCGCGTCCAGGTCTCTTCTCTCGCCCAGTCGCCCCTCCCGCTAGCGAGTGCGAGCCTCCTTTGCAGGACCCTAGCGAGGCTTTACAGAGGCATTTGATTGTTTACCCTGTGTGCCAGCAAGAGAATAGCAGTGGCGCTGATCCGGTTTGGCCTCGTCGCCTTCTTTGAGACTGAGATTGGGCCAACTTCCAGCCATCCCTCTGCTGCAAACTCTTGGAGTCTCCAACGATGTTCACCCTTCAATCTTAGGGCCGGTCTGGAGTTTTTAATCAGCCCAAAAAGTAGCATTTTTAATCCATTTACCTTAATTTACATTAATCTTATGTACACTGTTTCTTCTGCTGTTTGATTTTCGTAGAAGAAAAAAAAATATTTTACACTCTATGGCTTAGTTATCCAGCAAGGTTTTAAAAAATTCTTTTCAACTACTACATTAAAAGCCGCAATCTGTCTTTCCAAATTCTTTTCAATAGTAAAGTCTGCCCTGAACTGAGTTGAGGCTATGTGTCATTGAAAGATTTACAGTGAACCAGTCATAAGTTTTCTACAGAATTACTAATATGATTCATGCCTGAACAGCTTGTTGGAGGTGTTACGTAATCAAGTTGGATCACGTCCCTAAACTTGTCAAAGTGACTGTGAGATTAATCCCTTTTCCCCCCTCATGGTTGTAAGTGTTACATTCTGGGTAATGTTAAATTTTGCTTACAAGGTAGAATTCTTAAACTGACTGAGCATCTCCGAAACCTTCATGGTACTTTTTATTTTAGTTTAAAAAAAAATCGACACCTCTTTAAAAGTTTGAGTATTGAATGTTTGATGGTGGCAAAGAAGTTAGGATCACTCGCCTTCACTCTTTTTGCTTGCTTCGTTGTGGGGATTAAGCCAGGCTTAATTAATGAATAGGGGTCTCTACCACCGAGCTACATACATCAGCACCGCTTTGCGTGCGTCTTCCTGGTCTCCTTAGAAACGACGCGTTTCTATAAAGGCTGCGGCTTCTCGGAAGGAGAGACAGTTGTGGAACTGAAGATGATAATGTGTGAAACATGGGGTATGTAGGAAAAAAATGATAATCTATATAAAAACACAGATCAGGAGAGTTTTTAAAGCATGTTCTTCCAAATGTGTAATTGATATTTGAACGTCAAATTTCAGAGTATGTAGCATTCAGATCAAACTTGAAAGAGCTTGCATTTCTTCGCGCACGACGGACAGATCTTGACTGGTGAGGAAGATGCTCCAAGCATTTGGAGCGTGGTTTATAGCAACAAGTTGTCTGAAGACCTGAAACTGATTACTAGTGGTGTTTATAACTTCTTTAAGTTTCTATAAAAGCCATGTATTTGTAGCACTATGCAGCTCTTTCTCGATAAACCACACATTTAAGAGACCTTCACAGGCAAGTCTGGATACAGCTGGCCTCAAAAATTATAAGAATATTCAAAATTCTCATTTCTCTCTTCATAGCTAGCTTATTGATAAGACTTGTGAATTTAATGTAATGTAATATATAGCACTAATCTGTGGGGTAGATCTCTACTCTGAATTTACCCCAGATGAGCAAGTTGAAGAAATACTTACTGAAATGAAAAGTATCAGCTCAGGACTCCCAGTGCCAAGTTCTCAGCACAAAGGAGATTTATTTGCCCCAGAGCAACTAAGGACAGAGGATAAGGGACAAACACAGGAGGATATAAGGGACAATGAAGGATGGGAAGGGAACAAGGGAAATGCGGCAGGGGTATTTCCTGAAGGGACAAAGGAGTGTCTGGATAGAGAGGAGACAGATGTGGCATAGAGGAAAATGGTGGTTTTAAAGGTACCAAGGGAATGATGAGGTGTTTAATTAGGTATGTGTATTAGGTGAGCCAGAGGGGGCTTTTGATTGCTGGACTTCAATACTTCGATAGTTAGTTGGCCCTTGGTAGGCAGCCTCCGGAGGAGGAAGTGGCCAAGTAAGGGACTAGATCTTGGGGGCTAGCTGGGAATGTCATCGAGTGGAGGCAGTGGGGGAGAAGGGCAAGGCCTGCCAGAGCCACAGTCATGATGCTCAAGCTGTCCAGAGTCCCTTCGCTTATATTTTCTTATTTTTAATGAGAGGAGGTTGCATAGGCGTGGTTATTTTGAGAAACAGCCAATAGCAAACTAAAGTCTGCTAGATACAAATAGATGATGTTAAAAGTTAACTGTGCTGTCTCACTAGGCCCTCCAAAGGAAAAAAAAAAATGACCCTCCCTTCCAAGAGCACATACACACTGTTTCACATATGGGCTTACTTTAGCACCAGCGATAGATTTTTATTGTCATTAATGATATTCTTTTATATGAAAGTCTGCCCCCCAAATCCTGGGGGAAGTGATGACTTAACAATGACCTTTTCACATCTCAGACAAGTTCCTTATGGCGAAACTGAGAATTTAATTTTTACAGCTGAATGGAGATGTAATTAATTTACATACCAAAAACCACCCCTTTAAATCACATAAATAAATATTTAACTGTATTTACAACTATATAGTCTGTATTAATTTGCCCTCTGTTCCTGTGGTAAAACACTGACCAATTCTGTTAGATCAAGATCCATGGAAGTAAATAAATCCATGGCAATAAACTAGACCGAGCTCTACAGAAGCAAATTGTCCTTTGTCCAGAAGTCGCTCCTGTTCTGTCCCCTGCGGTCTCAAAGTTGCAAACACCGAAGGAGTTTATATTTATCTTATCAGATGCTTGCAGATCCTTGCCTGCTGAAGCTGTTAGCAGCAAGTCAACTTTCCTGTCTAGAGTTTCTCAGCTCACCTGAGGTTTCATTAGCTCATTACAAACCAAGTTGAGGAGAAGGGGCTTATTTGGTTTGTGCTTTCACATCACAGTTTATGAGTAAGAGAAGCCCACGCCCCAACTAAAGCAGAGACCATGGAAGAACGCTGTTGCTTACTGGCTTGCTTCCCACGGCTTGCTCAGCCTGCTTTCTTAGCTCAGGACTACCTGCCCAGAAAGACACATCACATCAATCAGGAAAAGGGCCCGCAGACATGTCACATGCCAATCTGGTTGCAGCAATTTCCCAACGGAGGGTCCTTCCTCCCAGGTGACTCTAGTTTGTGTCAAGCTGGGAAAACTAGCCCGCAAACAGTCATAATGTGTTTCTAGAGCATTTTGTCATTCCCCCAAAGAAATACCATTAACTGTCGGTCAGTATTCAGCCCTCCCCACAACTTTCCCAGCCCTGTGTAACCAGTCTGTACACTCTGTCACTGTGGATTTACCTAATCCAGGCACTTGGTATGAATCATACATTATTTGACCTTTTAGAACTGGAATTCTTTTACTTACATTGTTCAGATGCATCTGTGTTTTAGTCTATAACAGCATTTCTTTTTTTATAGGTCAAATGATACTACATTGTATGGATGGATATACCAATTATACACAGTTGTTTGTTTCAGATTTAACTCCACCACCTGCCAGCCGGATTGGTGTCTCTCGCTCC
The DNA here is from genome assembly GCF_903992535.2 of Arvicola amphibius. Taxonomy (NCBI): domain Eukaryota; kingdom Metazoa; phylum Chordata; class Mammalia; order Rodentia; family Cricetidae; genus Arvicola; species Arvicola amphibius. The sequence continues at coordinate 13,039,717 of NC_052064.1, forward strand.
TAATGAGAAGGTCTTTATCTCTATCTTTTCCTTTACTCATGGCCCATGTGTCTTACATCCCCAGGAGGAGCGGTAATAATCCCCAGATTATTTGGTTTTCCTTCTGGGCAGGCATGGAATGAATATTTAGCCAGGTTGGTCTCCAGAGGACAGGGCCCACAGCTGTAATTGTGATAACCATGCATATACCTCTAAGCCCCCGAGACTTGGAGGAGTCTTCCAACCTAGTAAAACACAGAGATCCTTGTGGAACGTGGAGGGCCCATATGTGGTAACCATGGCTACCATAGTTTCATCCATAGTGCGTGATAGGACCCATAATACCCATAATACCTATAATACCCATAATACCCATAAATACCGAAACTGGAATATGTGGGTTGTTGGCACTTTATCAGTCCATCAGTGAGAATAGGAAAGTCGGGGAGAAGTGAGTCTCTGCTTTAGTGGGTCCTGGGCATGGGGAAATACAGTCTATCTTTAGTCTTCACCCTCTTTGGGTCGTCTGTCTGGGACGAGCCTTTTAGGTGGGAGTGGTACAGTACACCCAGGATTTGATTCCATCTACTTTCACTGCTGATGGGGTGGTCAGGAGAGGGGTCCCTTCCAGCAAGGCCACAAAGATTCCTTTTGGTGATGTTTGACCCAAAGGTTTTTTGGTTTGTATCTGTGAGGTTTGGGGGGGGGGGGATAGTTCATATATATACTAGGGCAGAGGAAACAACCCATTTTGGGTATATTGCAGGGCCTGTACAGACATAAGCAAAGAAAGATTAGATATTTCAGCTAAAACCTCAAATCTGATCTTAGGCAGAAAGGAGGAGACCTACCAAACATAATCTCATGTGGGGTCTGTCCTTGAGTATGGGGGATATTCCTAACTCTAAGGAGGGTCAAGGGGAGGAGGGCCATCCGGCACTCGCCAGTCTCAAGGGTTAAGTTAGTCAAGGTCTCTCTTAGAGTCTGATTCATCCTCTCTATCTGTCCTGAACTCTGGGGATGGTACGCACAATGAAGCTTCCAATGAATCCCGCAAACCTTAGATAGTCCCAAATCACCTGAGATACAAAACTCGTTCATTGTCTGCGCTAGTGGAGCGGGGACTCCAAACCTAGAGATGATCTCTAGCAGTTTCTTTGCCACTATGGGCTCTGTCACTCCTTTTGTTGGAAAGGCTTCTGTCCAACCCCAGAAGAAGTCCACCATACTAGTAGGTACCTATGTCCATAGCACCCGGGCTTCACCTCAGTAAAGTCTATTTCCCAAACGATTCCTGGCACCATACCCTCTCTCCTGTTTTCTGGGCTCCTGATGATGGCATAGTCCACAGTTGGTGGCCTGGCAGGAACTGGAAACAAGGGTCTTGAAGCATACGATTTAGGGAAGGAATGAGATAACTTTTACACAACAAAGTGAATAATGTTGTTTTACCAGGATGGGTGCACTCATAAAGCTGTTTGATTAAAGTCCTTCCCAGGGTCCAGGGTAGACTATATTTCCATCCACAGAGTACCACCATCACCGTTTAATTGACCCAGAGGGCAGACCTTGGAAAAAGTTGAATAAATGGGTGTCTCTGGGAGACTGGGTGCTGGTAGCAGGAACACTGCCAGTGTCAGAGGTCCCAGAGCTGCTGCCCTCACTGCTTGATCTGCTTTGTGGTTTTCGAGAGCCTCAGTTGGTCCCTTCCCCCACTGATGTCCGGGGCAGTGCGTTACTGAGACCTGCCTTACGAGGCAATGGGCTTCCAGGAGACCAGGAACCTTGATGGAGGATTTTCATTGGCTAATAAACAAACTGCCTTGGCTTTTTGATAGGGCAAGATTTAGATAGGTGGAGTAGAGAGAACAGAAAAAAGGAAGTGAGGTAGATGGCTCAGACAATTGCCCTGCCTCTCCTCTCTAGGACAGTCGCCATGACTCTCCTCAGTGAGCCAGACGCAATGAAGCCAGCCGCCAGGTCGGACATGCTGAATCTTCCCCTATAAGACACCACTCGTGGTGTTACAAAGATTATTAGATATGGGTTAGTCAAGATGTGAGTAAGAGGCTGAAATTAATGGGTCAGGCAGTGTTTAAATGAATACAGTTTGTGTGTTGTTATTTCGGGTAAAACTAGCCAGTGGCTGGGAGCTGGGCGGCAGGAACTTGGCCCGCAGCTCCACACTACAGAACCTCTTGTTTGTTTTTGATCACTTCAGTGGTAAGGCCTCTTTCCCTTTAAATAGCTCCATGCTCTTGGGGCATGGCAAAAGCATATAGCAACTGCCAGCAAAAATATTGATTCTCTTTCCTGTACCCAACCTTAGGGCTGCGGTAAGTGCCACAATTCAGCCTTTGGGGCAGAGGTGCCTGGTGGAAGGGCTTCCACCCATAGTGTTTCCTTGAGGGTGCACACCGCAGCCCCTGCCAACCTCTGGCCCCCTTTTATAAACTGCTGCCATGGGTATACATTTCCAGATCCAGGAGGCCAACCAGGCATCAATCAGGTCAGGTCTGATGTTCTGGAAACTTGATATTATGTCTATACAGTTATGAAGGTGTTCTCCCTCCCTCCCGGGAACCATGGAGGCCGGATTGAGTATGAATGGTTGGGGAAAGGTTGGTTTAGCAGGCTGGGTCAGCGGAACATTTGTTACCCATCTTTCGGGAACTGGGGGGGGGGTCTCCTCAAGAGGCTCTTCACTGCATGAGGAGCTATGGTGATCAGGTTCTGTCCCACAGTTAAGCTATCTGAGTCCTTAACAGGCAAGGGTGCTGCTGCCGTAATTCTCTAGCAGGTTGGCCATCCAGCCATTACAGAATCCGGTTTCGCAGATAAACATGCCATCGGGTAATGCCATGGCCCAAGTTTCTAAGTGAGCACCCCTTTGGCAACTTCTGATTTTTCGTCCACAAAGAGACAAAAAGGCTTAGTTATGTCTGGCAGTTCTAGGACCTGCACCAAGATCAAGGCCTGTTTGATGTCAATGAAAGCTTTAGCCTCAACCTCAGTCCAAGGCAGTTTACCCTCTGGGCCTTTGGTGCCCTCACAGAGTGTCTTGGCCATTTCAGCAAACCTGGAGATCCATAATCGGTAGCACCCCACACTTCCCAGAAATTATTGCACTTCTCTCTTGGTGATGGTGGTCGGGATCCCCCAAATGGCTTGTTTGTGGGAGGTGAACCCCCCCCCAAATCCCAGACGAGCCCTCAAATGTTAGGGTCCGAGAATCTGGGAATAATACACCACAAAAGGCAGTTTTCAAGCAAGCCAAAAATTTATGTGGAAAAAGTGATATATCAGGGAGGCAGCATGTTTCAGGCTCCAGACCACATCACTTATATAACCCAGAAAAGTCTTTCAAGCGATATAAAAATTACATTATGGCTACGTTCTATTTTTCAAGTGAATGAATACAAGAAAACAGCATGCTTTCCATGTCCCTTACATGATTAAACATTTTACATATTACAGATGAAAACAAGTTGTTCCAAGAATACACATATATTTATGTCCAAGCAACTTGTTATAGATTAACAGAGTGTGATCAAACAAGGTATTTTTCTCAGCCAGTCCTTTTGCTGGCAGGCTGAACCAATCATTTTATTATTTATCTCAAAAGGTGATCTCATCAGAAATCTTAGAAGAAACACAAATCTAAATTTATATATGAAAAATAGTCAGCTCTGCTTTAAATCTTTAGGATACATGCCCACCCATCAACAGTTTTTTCTTAATCAGGAGGTTGAGGGTAGAAATGGGTACAAGGAACTAATCATCACACTTGGTCACAAGCTCATCCTAACAAGAAAGGCACATCAGCTCATAATAATTGGACTACTTTGTTTTTGCTCCTTGACCTTAAGGACAATCATGTGCCTTTCTAAAACTTTAGATTGTCTTCTTGGGTTTTTCCCCTCAATGCTATTTGGCAAAAACAACTTGGTCTAAACTTGTTATTTTCTTTTTTTTAATTTATTTATTATGTATACAATATTCTATATATGTGTGTATGTCTGCAGGCCAGAAGAGGGCACCATACCCCATTACAGATGGTTGTGAGCCACCATGTGGTTGCTGGGAATTGAACTCAGGACCTTTGGAAGAGCAGGTAATGCTCTTAACCTCTGAGCCATCTCTCCAGCCCTAAACTTGTTATTTTCAAAGCTTTATTTCAGATATGATACACTGCAAAACCCGTGAACACATCTAACATTAAGATTAAAAGAGCTTAAACTATTTGGGCTACTGAAACTCAATTGTTTCCTCAGTCATTAACCTAAGCCATAGTTTATATGGCTTCTCAATAGAAACTCACTTGGCAGGGTGGTGGTGGCACACACCTTTAATCCCAGAACTCAAGATGCAGAGGCAGGCAGATCTCTGTAACTTCAAGGTCAACCTGGTCTACAAAGCAAGTTCCAGGACAGTCAGAGCCTGGTGTGGGAGAATTGTCTGTAATCTGTCAATCATGTTTTAAATAAAACGCTGATTGGCCAGGCAGGAAGTATAGGCAGGAAAACCAGACAGGAAGTAGAAATGATGTAATGAGAACAGGAGAATTCTGGGAAGGAGGAAGTTGATTCCTCCCACTCCTGCCCAGATCACCGAAGCAGCAGGATGTGATCTGCCCCACTGAAAAAAAGGTACTGAGCCACATGGCTAACATAGATCAGAAAAATGGGTTAATCAAGATGTGAGAGTTAGCCAGTGAGAGGCTAGAGCTAATGGGCCAATCAGCTTTATAACTTTAGAGACCTATGTGTGATTTTCTTTGGGGCTAGATAGTTGTGGGAACCGGGCAGAACAGAAACCCCAATAAGCAGGAGCCTCCATGTTACAAGAGCCTATCTCGAAAAATCAAAATAAATAAATAAATAAATAAAAGAAACTCATTTGTTTTAGCTGTGTGACACTTCCTTATTTTATTTTTTATCCTCTGTAGCCTCTGCTTTATCAGAACCCAACATTTTATCCTACCTTTACCTATGTTAGTTTTCCCTCTATCATAATTCCTTATTATATTTATTAAAAACACTCCATCATCAAAATCCTATTTAAACTAACACTATTACTGTATAAAATCATTGCTTTAGTTAAACAGTACATCTTAGGGGAAAATCATCTTCACAATAATCCACACATAAAAATGCCCAGTAGAACAGAATATTTTCAAGATGTGATTAGACTGCATTAAGGGCAGTGGGGATCTCCCTAGTACCCATTCGTACTGTGCCAGATATCAGAGAAAAATGGCAGTGGCAAGCATGTAAAGACATAGCAGTAGCCAGAGACCCTGTGTGGCTGAGGCTCTCAGGCCTTGACTATCCGAGATTTACCCACCAGAGTTTTGTTTTCTGGTGGGCTGATCCCCTGAGGTCATTTGCCATCTGCTGCTTGTCTGACATGGCCAAGGGCACTGTTGACAGCTAGAATGTAACAGTAACAACGTAATAAAAATGTTTTGTTTTTTGTTTGTTCAAAACAAGATTTCTCTGTGTAACGGTCCTAGCTGTCCTGGAACTAGCTCTGTAGACCAGGCTGGCCTTGAACTTACAGGGATCAGCCTGCCTCCGCCTCCCAGGTGTTGGGATTAAAGGTGTGCGTACCACCACCCGGCAATAAAAATGTTTTTAAGCAATGCAAAACACAAATGCTTGGAATTTTCCTTTAGCAAGTGTCCAGAGGCTTGATGTTATTTATGATTTGAATGTTGCATTGGCCAAAGTATAGAAAACCATTCCTATAGCGCTTTAGAGCTGTATTGCTTATTATAGCTTTTTTTCTTGACAGTGTCTGTGTTATAGGGCAGAGGTGCTCAGGTGTGGTATAATGTCTCTACTCACATCATCACATCAGAGTCTGTTCCACATTTGAGGACTCCACTCTTGTTTTCCCTTGGTCTACCATGTCAACTTCATCTATGATATGTTCTACCATGTGAGGGGCTTGAAATAGACACTGTATGCAACTGAAAGATAATTTTATTGAAGTTAATGAAGCACTAAACCTCGTTTATAAAGATTTCCTATCAGGTTACCATAACCGAAAGCTCAATAGTTGTTCTTAAGGCCCTGCAGACCCTCTCAACAAGAGGGAAACCTTGCCTGGTACTGGGAAGCTAGATAACTATTCCAGGCTAATGAGGTCATGATTTATGGAGAACTTTCAATCTCCACTTTGCTAAACCAGCATTATCCATAACGACATTCTAAATATTTGTCCTTATACCCATTAGTTCTAGTAGGTCTTAATAATAAAAGTCCAGAGTCAGATATTGGGGGAAATGCTGAGAGATCAAAGAGACGAAGGAACAAAACCACAGCCACGTTACTTTCAACTTCCCAGCCAAAAAGGGACTGAGTTCCTGTTTCTTCCCGCCTTATCACTTCCTCCCTCTTCCACGCCATACCACTTCCTGTCTGTCTGTACAGACCTCCAGACCTTATGGTTAGCTAGTGCCTAGCTCCATCCTCTGAACTTCAGGCAAACTTTATTTGTACAAACAAGATATCAATACATTTCTTTTTTTGTGTGTCTAAAAACTTAAAAAGGTTATAACTAATATAAGAAAAACTTTATACAAGAAGTACAACGACTATATACAATATATACAGGCAATAAAAATACATCAATCATGTCTAGTCCATTAACAATTGACAAACTCAGAGAAAATATTTCATGTCTATCCTATCTTGGTGAAATGAAAAATTGTACCTAATTCACTTTCTATTCTAACTTGCATTTCCAAAACTTATCTTTTTATGTCTCTCAACCTTATACACTTTATATTTCTTTGGTGAATTTATCTGGTAACAAGGAAAACTATAAATAAAACTATAAAGTCTTCAACTCCATCAGAGACTGTCGAAGCCCGTGTTGCTCCAACACAGAAAATTATCTTTCCCTACTAGACTCGTATGGAGACACAAGGAATAATCCGAAACAACCTACACGGTCATCCTTGAAGGGCAAGATCACTCTTATTTATTCTCCAAACACCTTATATACCATCACATCAATTGAGCGGGGGGGGGGGGGGGGGGGGGGGGTGGGGGTGGGGGACACACACATTAGGTTGTCTCCTAGGTAACCAGGTGAATGGCCTTTTGTCATGTCTGCATTTAGCTGTCACATAAGGCCTGAATTAGCATCTCTATAAGACATCCTCCAAATTACAAAAGAAAGGAGCACCAAACATCCTGATCAGCTTCAGCCAACACCTCTCCTCAGGCGATCCACATTAATAACAAAAGTGGAAGGAACAGCACATCCCGGCTATTGTTAGGCTGAAACAGCTTGTTTGCAGAGCTACGGGACCACCTCAGACCGGGCCTATGGCTCTTGTGCCATACCGAAATATGGGCCTACAAGAAACCAAGAAAGAAATAATATTATGTGAGTAAACAGGAAGTTTAAGCAAGCAACTTTCAAAAAAATGTGAGAAATACAGAAACAGCTGAGTGTCTGAACAGTCGCCAAGGTTCTTCTGCAACATTGGGGCAGCTATCTTCAGCCTGTAGGCCTGGCATCTCTGTCAAACTTTTCTGTGAAGCAGGATATTCTGAAGGGCTGTTCTACGTTGTTTTGGCAAAGTTTGGCAGTCCTTTCTTTTGTGTCCTGCTTGTCCTATATTTACAGCATACTGTCAGCAGTCAAGGCAAGGGCATTTTCTTACCCAGTGGCTAACCTTTGCCACACAGAAAGTAAACTCCATGTGGCGTTTCTTTGATGCCCATCATCTTCTCTGAAGTAGGCTGGTGCTGCCAGGAGCAGACATGTCTCATTGTGATATATAAAAAAAGAACATTTAAAACATCTTACATGCCATATTCTGTAGATCTCGGAAGTGTTTCAAGACAACCTCTCTATCTAAAATATAACTCTGTTTGACCTTGGAAACATACCTAATGTGACTACAAGTTCAATTGTAATAGGTATTACATTAATTGATAACTTGCATTTCCTTATTATCCTAAATAGCTGGTAATAATAACTTTCAAGGGCTGGAAATTTGCATTACATTGTTAAATGACTTGCATAGGTACCATATCTTGAATAAGATTAGAAATGTATATATAGTATGTTCTAACAAAAATAATCTCAATTTTGTGTCAATATACAAAAAAATCAAAGCCAATATGTAAAATATTTAAAACTAGTAGTTGCTTTTTTGGTTTAAAAGTAGATTCAGTAATCTACCTTTTAATCATATTTCTATACTTCCACTTATATCTTTTCAGAGTAGATTCGATAATCTATCATATCCTATCATATCTATATCCTTTTGAAGAACCTTGACTCTAATTTCCTTTGTTTAGCCTTTTTCCTGATCATTACCAATAACAACTTGTAAACACCCCCCCCCAAAACAATGACAAATATCCATAATATACAAGTAACATTATTCAGACTGGGCACGTTTTATTTATGCATTTAGGGGTATACATTAAACAATTAATTTTTAAAAGGCCACAGATTTGAAAGAGAGCAAGGTAAAATACATGAGATGATTTGAAGGGAGGAAAGAAAAGGGGGAAATTATATAACTATAATCTCAAAAAATAATTTTTAATATGTAAACCTGGAAATACAACCTTCCCCATTTTGAAAAATAAGACAAGAGAAATTCAAAAGAGTTTAAATTTTCTGCTGTGTCGACAGAATCTAGAACACAGATTTCCTGCCTGTCAGACCTGGCTGGTGTGCTCCACTGTCTTTCAAGATTACTTTTGGCAACCGGAAGCCACTGTGGATTTGTAAGGCAGAAAGTGCTGCAGAAACTTCAGCCGTGAGCAGGGTTGTGGTGACTTGTGCCTGTAACCCCAGCACTCAGGGGGCTGAGGAGCAAGAATTGAATCTAAGGTGAGCCTAGGCTACATAGTGGGACGTTGGCTCAGGAAAAAAAGCAATGGGTTAGATGTGTTTCCCAATTGCTATGACAAATATGCATCAGAAATAATGGAAAAAAAATAATTATTTTAGTTCATGGTTTTATCTGGCTTTATTACTGGGACGCGGAGTAGCAGACTGTCCATGTGGAGAACCATGGCAGCAGGATGCAAGGAGGTCACACACGGGTAGGAGGAGGCGCATCTCCAAATTTCTCCCTCCGGTGACCTAGTTCCTTCAATAGGTCCTACATCCTAGCGTTTGCACCATCTCCCAGAACAGCCTATCGCAGGGGGAGGAAGCCGTCAGTACATGAACCCACAGGCAGGTGTTCACACTCAAGCTGTCTCACGCCCAATGAGATAGACGTGGTAGAGAGACGGACCAGAGCAGAGTCCCAGTCGGTGTGTCAAACTCAGGAAAGCATTCACTAGCTAGAAAATGTTTCCCACTGCCTGAAACATTATTGTTTCAACTTGTGTTTCACAAAACACAAGAGCCGGCATAAGTTCTGTTTATCACGACTGAAGTGTTAGGAGTGCCCCTCCTGAAGTCCCACTGGTGACCTTTGAACTCTCCCATATGACGGGGAAGACATAAAACCTCACTAGAGCTTCCCACTTCCTCCGGTTCCTCGCCTCTCTTTATCAGAAGCACGCTAACTACACAGCCTGCACGTTCCTGGCTCTCCCCTCTTGGCAATCATTATGACGTATCTCAGCTGAGTCCCCGTGTTTCTGAAGTTGACTAACCGGAACAGCCATCAGCTGCGACCAAGCAAACTGATCTACATGTTAACACTGGATGCCATAAATGAGTTTGTTAGCGTTCCAAGTACTTTGGACTCTGCTTTAGTGTGTACAAGGGTCATTTATTTTTTTTCTTTCCTTTCCTTTACTATTTTTCCTTCCTTACTTCCCCTTTTTCTCTTTTCCTTTTTCCTTTTTTTTTTTTCTCATAGAATCTATAGTGTGATTAGCTAACAGGGTCAAAGGTCATACAAATAAGCATTCGTTAAGCGTTATAATGATAAAAAAAAAAAAGATACAAACAATGAGTCAGTTCTGAATTTTTCAGGTTCATGATTCCGTGTATGTGACAGCTCAAAGAATTTGGCAGCCCGAAGATACTTGTTGTATTTTATGGTGAAGCGTTCCCATTAAACAGTAATCAGATTGTCCAAATGCGTAACTTCTGAAAAAGGTATCCTTACCATTTTGCTTATATAAATGTGCATGCTGTATTTATCTATATTGTCTTTACTTATACATCACCTTCTCGTTAATTCTGTCTTTTGCATTCATGTTCACTTTTAAATGAAAATTCAATATAGGGCATGCATAATTTTATTTTTTAAGAGTCAGCATCATGCTATATTGCCAGGCAGAATCCGAACTCTTGGGCCAAAGCAGTTCTCCTAATTCCGCTTTCCGAGCAGCAGGGACTATAGGCGCGTGCGCTCAGGTTCGCGTCATTATATTAGATACCCGTGACTTGTCGCTAAGACAACGCCACGCTAAAGCCAGTGTTGCTGGGGCTTTTACATGTGAGCAAAAGTAGCAGACAAGACCTACTATCTCTGGGATGTGAAGGCATGGGATATTTTGTTCTTCACACTCTTCTGCATTTTCCAGCTGCAAAATGTAAATAATTTATATGCAGATATGCATGACCACACACATACACATTATATGCACACATGTACGCTCATAGCAGGGCTTCAGGATATCAGGAAGTCCTTATCCTGCCTTCAGAAGATCATGTGCCATTATCCCTACAAACAGTAGATCTTCAGGAACTCAGAAATATTAAAGGACTTTCCCGGGATTATACAACCAAAAAAGTGATGGCGAAGGGACCATAACCAAGACATATCTATCTACTGATCTTAAATATTCCATGTAAAAATAAAAATGGCAGGTGGGATTTGCAGCCATTCTTTCTGCCCAGTAGAACACGCGTGCGTGTGCGCGCGCACACACACACACACACACACACACACACACACACACACGTATTGTCGATTTTATTTTAAAATTCTAATATTCCAGACTTAAAGTATACAGTCTAGGGTGTGTGTGTGTTTGTGTGTGTGTGTGTGTACGTGCATGTGTGCATGTGTGTGTGTGTCTGTCTGTCTGTCTGTCTATCTGTAACCAAACTGAAGGTGTTTTTCTTTGGGAGAATGCATCCAACAGTGTCTTACAGAATAGAATGCATGTATTTGACACTCACATGTTTATATTATGCTTTATTTCTCAGATAAGGAAGAAAAGGGTTTTTTTTATATAACAAGTCCAAAAATATGTTAATGGTAAATATTTAACGCTTTATGTTGCTGTGTGAAAATTATATCAGAATCCCTTAAAATATGTTGGAAGTTATAAAACTTCCACTAAGAAAAATACAAATAGATGTACACTGAAAGAGAGAGAGAGAGAGAGAGAGAGAGAGAGAGAGAGAGAGAGAGAGAGAGAGAGAGAGAATTTAAAACATTTTTGAAGGTCCATAGTTTCTCTGAAGCTTGTTAGTTTGAATTCTTGGTAATGCTCAAACATGGGCAACATCTTTCATTAGAATATTTGAGGTGCTTTTGTTGAATATAAACGTCTATATTGCTCTAGCTCTCAAACGGCAGAGTTCAATATAGATGGACAATAATTCAGTATTAGTACTTTGTCGTGTGTATCTTTAAGCAGACTTTGCCCATGCTCACCCTGTGGATGATAAACGGTGCAAAGGGCATTGGGTAGCAATCACAGTCTGACAGCCAGCACTTGGCACCACAGAGCAGGTGAAGATCATGGTAGCTCGTTGGTGGAAATGCTAATTCTTGCGTAGTTTGCAGATGGGAACAGAACAGTTATCTACACTAAGCAGACGTATTTTCACAAACCATGAAGCTAATGGATTGGCTTATACTCTGGTTAACTGAGGCTGGCCTAGGCTGCTTCTCTGTTGCTGTGGGTAAAATACTGACTCAAAGCAACTTGAGGAATTACTTGGATTACAGATCACAGTCTATCATAGTGGGAAACCAAAGCAGGAACTCAAGGCAGGAACCAAAGCAAAGACAATGGAGGAACACTGCTTACTGGCTTGCTGTCTGCTCTGCTCAGCTAGCTGCTTTAGACAACCAGGCTCTCTTGCCCAGGAGAGATACTGTCTACAGTAGAGTGGGCCCTCGTCCATCAATCAGCAACCAAGAAAATGCCCCGTAGACAGCCAGTCTGATGGAGGTAATTTCTCACTGAGCTTCCCTCTTGCCAAGTGTGTCATGTTGACAACCAAGTATAGCCATTGCAGAGTCAAAGCTTAGAAACATACAGCCAGACATACTTAAGTGATGTGACTGTTGGCTTTGAAGAAGGGAGGGGGCCCCCCGAGTCAAGGAAGATAGGTGACTTCTAAAAGCTGTACAAGGATCATCCTGAGCCTCCAGAGAGAATGGAACTTAGTAGACATTGACTTTAGGCTCCTAACATCCTTTTGTTGTTGTTGTTGTTGTTTCTGATCTTTTAAACTGAAACAAATTTTTTAAAAATGTGTGTTGTTTTTTTTTGGCCATCAGGGAGTGGTACAGGCAGGGCTCCACAGAAGGCTTAGGAAGTATGGCATTGTTGGAGAAAGGGTGTTATTAGGGGTGCTCTTTGAGATTTCAAAAGCCCACATCAGGCCTACTGTTGCTCTCCCTAGCTTTGCCTCTCTAGTACCACGCCTGCCTGCTTTATGCTCCCTGTCACAATGATCATGGACTAAGCCTCGGAAACTATAAGCAAGCCCCCGATTAAATGCTTTCCCTTGGAAGAGTCGCTGCAGTCATGGGTGTCTCTTCACAGCAGCAGAGCAGTGACTAAGATAGTTTCTGATTTCTTAAAACGAAGCAAACAAGCTGGGTGATCATGACACGCGCCTTTAATCCCAGCACTCAGAGGACAGAGGCAGAAGGATCTCTGAGTCTGAGGCCAGCCTGGTGTACAGAGCGAGTTCCAGGACCGCCAGGGCTACACAGAGAAACCCTGTCTCAAAAAGCAATAAAGAAAAAAATGGAAAAAAATATGCTTTGTTTTAAGCACTTATTTTTGTAGCACTGAATTACAGCAGCAATAGAAATTAATGTGACACAGATATATCCATTACTTGACCAGGGCCACTTGACTCGCAAGTGATGGGTCAGGAATCAAACCTAGATGTCTCAGACTTTCTGTTTATGTTCAAATTCCATAAACAAGGCAGGAATAATTGACAGTGAGATACTATCATCAGGGACTTGGTCTAAGGCCTGAGGCATCTGAGGAGAGAATATTGTCAGTACAGAGATTCTTACATTAGTTTGGGGGATCAAATCAGCCTGCCATACACAGTCTTTCGCAATCAGTGACCCCTAACTGCAGCCAAGGCCAAGAGCGAATTAAGTGAGAAAGGGAATATAGCATCTCTCCAAACACTCTTCTGGGGCATTGTGGCCTACTTAATTTCACCTCCTGGGAGCTTACATACTCAGCAGCAGGTGATGCACTTCGCTTGTGTAACGCTCACGTTCCTTTGCCAACGCTAACATTTCCACAACATCCTCCGAACACTTTATTGACATGCAGGCTTCATGCTGTCGAACTGGAGTGAATTAAAAGAAGGAGGAACCACAGCTTCTGGCAGGCTTGAGTCTGTCAAGAGCTGCCTCGGAGTGGCAGGACACGCAGAGCCACGTCTGGATGACTGACAAGTGGCCACCTTCTCCAGGTCGTGATCACTGCAGAGTCTTAAAAAGTAGTCTAATCAGGACGATTCTCAAGGTTGCTTTAAAAACTGCATTCACAGGGCTTCCCTCCCTTGCACGCCTAGCTCTTACTGCAGAAAAGAGTATGCACAGACCCGTCACGTTCTTTTTGTTGGGGATTTTGTTTTCGCTTGGGGGAAGGATATATTTTGTTCTTTTCTGATTTTTAAAATGATGCTTTTAACAAAGCAATTCAAAGTATAAGATTAGGGTCAGTGTCCACAATCCTTTTGTCCTCCAAATAGACTCAGTAGTTAGAGGAAAGGTAGGAAGGAAACTTCAGGAGCAAGCAAGCCTCGGTGGTTTGGAGATGTGCCTCGAGAGTCAGACAAAATTGAATCCACATCTAGATTCTTCCACTTGCTGGCTTTATGGCCTGTGTAAGCCACTTAACCTTCCTGGGTCTCAGGCTCCTCATCTACAGGATGCAGTGGCTTCCTCAGGGAGCAGTCCCAGTGAAAGGCAGTTCCAGTCAGAAAACAGACAACGCAATTTTGCGTGGCACTTGAAATATTTTTCCTTAAACTGAAGCAAAACTGACCCTCTTTCCTTTGTATTATGCCTTTGGGGGACTCTGCTCGTTCGCGTGACCTTCAGGCCCAGTCACGTGACCTTCAGAAAACTGTTTCTTGAAGATGGGTGCCTGGAGAGGAAAGCCTCGCAAGGGCCCTGACTTCTCCTGGCTGTCTGCGCTGTGACCGTCACACTCATCCTTGAACATCCGAGAGGAGCCTGTTTATTTCCATCTTCTTACTGATTTTAATTTTCCCAGTAATGCCAATATACTTGATGATTATAGTATCATTTTTATATCTGGCATTGTCTACTGATTTAAGTTATTTTGGGGAGGAGATACAGTAGACACTACATTACACAAATGCCTGGACCACACCATTTGAAACTCAAAAGGGAAATGAGCACTAAATGTACACTGTAATAAAACACCACCCTTTAGGTCACTTTGGAAGTCATTTCCTTCACGTTCACTTGTTCAGTTTCTCAGTCTCGATCCCTTTGGTCTTCCCTGAGAGCTACCTAATTCTTCATCTTCTGCACAAGCGTCTTGGCATTCGTGGTTCATTGGGGACTGCTTTACGCAATCCAGGCTACGCTTTTCTGTTAACTTGTCTGCCTATGGCAGACGTTGTTAACGGCAGTGGGAGTGTGGTTACAAAGGTTAAGATAAAAGGAAAGTTGCAACACTTTGACCTAGTTTGTTGGGCGCTGACTCTTCACGTCTTCGCAAGAGACTCTTCACCTGTCTTCACCAGGATCCGTCTCCCGCCCTCTGTTTGTCACTCCTTGTCTTCTAACAGGTTTGCTGAGTGAGTGCCCTCCTGATCCCTAAGGTTTCCACACCCAGGACAGTGAGCGGGATTGAAGTGGAGAGAAATTTGGACCGGCCACCCCTTGCACAGAGAGCCTGCACATTTACCAAAGTCTTAAAGGGAAGAGAGGATGAGAAACACTAATTTCTAGTCCTTGCCCTTGGGTCACAGTAGCATTCTAATACACAATGCTGTTTTTAGTTTGCTAAAAAAAAAAAAAAAATTGTTTTGGATTTTTTTTCCTTTATGTTCATGATTACTCTGTCCTAAATTCTTAATTTCCAACAGTATCCTTACAAGAGTTTGTTCTCCAGGTTACGTTAGCCTTTTAAAATATGATGGACTCTCTCTTTGTTCTCTACCAGTTTGAGTAAAACAAGGCTTATTTTTTTTCCCCCTTGAATATTTGCTAGAGTTCACCAGATGAGTGCCCCGGGCCTGTAGCTTTCAGTCAGCGTTCTGTCACTTGAAAGACTGTTGCTGGCTTTGCAATTTTTAAAGTTAACTCTAACCGCTGAGGTAAGCTTGAAGGTGTTGCTTTAGTAAGCACAGGTGGACAAGAGTCACAGGGGAAGGACATTTTCCCCAGATTGCAGTAGTTACACCTCACCTAACTGCAGTGCCTGTCACCAGCAGGAACTGACATTGAAGCCATGTGAGGATATAATTCGGAGTGCTCCCATTATGTTACCTGTCCGTGGAACCACAGGGGCAGCTAAGGTGCAGGACCCTTTTGTCACCGGGAAGAGTGCCCTGTGCTGCACTCTGATACAGTCGTTCCCTTCCGCTCTTCTTTTGCCCACCACACGCAACTGCGGGTGGTCACTGGACTGTGTACTGTTAACATAACTATGTCCTTTTAAAACTGTGGTGTAAGCTTAGGACCCCGGACTCAGATGATTCCATCCGAATCTAACCCACAACCTTCCTTCCTTCCTTCAGACCAGACCAGACTTCTTGGTTGCCTAAGGAAGGAAGCAATCAATGGATTTTTTATACAGCAGGGATGTACATTAAAGACAGCAATGACAGGCATGGGAAGATAGCCCTAAAGGTACAAAAGTGGCTCTCATATATTGGCTGTCACCAAAGCTGTCTCGTGAGACTTAAGGCCACTCAACAGGAGGGAAATTACGGATGGTACTAGAAGTTTCGCCAATTACCGAGAGCTACAGAGGCATGGATTTTTAGAAAAGAATCTACTGCTAACACTTGCTGGATCAACATGATTTTCTTCCTACATTCTAAATGGTTTCCTTATACTCACAGGCAAGTGTATTTGCCTTTTCTTCATCTTGTTTATTCATTTAAAAAATATTATTCCTTTTTTTGTGCCACTAGGGATGAAACACATGGCCTTATGCATGCCAGGCCATCTGTGTGTCACTGAGTTACTTCCCCAGGCTGGTCACATCTTAATGAAGTCTGTTGTCGAACCATTTTGATCAGCTTCAATTTATCAGCTGTTCTGTTTATGGATCATATTTTGGTATTTAGCCCCAAAATACTCAAGTTGTAGCCCTGGAGATGTCCTCCTTCTCATCCCTATAATTGTTATAATTTTGTATTTAACATCTATTTTCCATTCTGAATTAATTTTTGAAAGAAGTATAAGATTTAGTTATCTTTCTGCTGTTCTCCATCTTCCTTCCTTTCTTCCTTCCTTTCTTCCTTCCTTTCTTCCTTCCTTCCTTCCTTCCTTCCTTTCCTTTCCCATCACTCATAAACATACCATTGTTTTGGTTCCATAGAGAAATATTTGTTTCATTTTATGAATATTAGATCATTATCAT
Organism: Arvicola amphibius; assembly: GCF_903992535.2. Taxonomy (NCBI): domain Eukaryota; kingdom Metazoa; phylum Chordata; class Mammalia; order Rodentia; family Cricetidae; genus Arvicola; species Arvicola amphibius. Next base: position 13,056,489 of record NC_052064.1, read on the forward strand.
ATTTGTCTTCTAAAATGCCACAACACACACACACACACATGCGTGTGCGTGCCCCAGCTATAATATAAATCCATCTTTTGTTCCTATAACAGATTACCCTAATACAGGTACCTTAGTCCCAGTCCTTGAGACTAAAACCTCTCAACCCCTTGCTGCTTTTGCTAGGGCCCTCTTGGCTGCATCAAATAGTGACAGACAGCATCTTGGCAGAGGTGTGACAGTGGGACAAGAAGTCAGAGCATGGGAAAAAGTTAACCTGGTTCTCTCAAGTTATTTCACAAGAACTGCTAATCCCTTCTGTGGGCAGAGCCCCTAGTGACCCCCTTCACTCCTCTCTCACAAGCCGCTCCCCTGCTGATCTCCCCTGCTGGGAACCCAGCTCACCCACATCCACGTGCACCCACGCTCACACCTAGGTCGAGTGGCTGCCTCTTTCCTTCCCACGCTCACACCTAGGTCGAGCAGCTGCCTCTTTCCTTTCCTTCCACTCCATTTGGTATACTCTTTTTTTTTTATTATTCTTGAAGAAGTTCAATTAATCTGCCTTTAATTTTTCTTTATGTTTTTGGTGTCATATCTGATTATTTATTTCCAAAGTCAAGAAGATTTGCTTCTATGTTTTCATGTTGATTTTCTATCCTATAGCTGAATTCTTTAGGTCTAGCCATTTGTGTGGAATCTTCAGGTCATGCATTGAATGTCCTTGGTTCTTTATTCTCCCCGGCTTTAGGCAGGTCTGTTGAAAAGGGGTGAGAGAATAACATGCCGCATGCTACCGATAGATGAGAAGGCCCCTCTTAGGGTTTTATTTTTATTTATTTCTTTTATTTGCTATTTAAAGACAAAACTTTCTGAGCACACTTAACAGTCACTTCTCTAAGATGTCCACCAAGTGGCTCTAACTTGTCTTCCTTAGGGATGGTTTGTGACTGTCTTATCCATTTGAATGAGCCATATTTTCTGTGATGGTCGATCTTGACTGTCCGCTTGGTGGAATTTAGATTCTTCGAGGAGATACACTTCTGAGCATGTTTGGGACAGAACTTCCAGAGGACTTTTTTTCTTACTGAGGGGATAAGACCCACCCTGGCACCTTCCCAATGCAGTCCAGATACAACAAAGGGGAGCTCCACTTCTTTCTCCTCAGTGTGTCTGCTGCTTCTATTGCTATGCCCCGCTGACGTCAAACTCGAGTTTCTGTGGTCTTCCAACGTGGATCCAGCACCTGGATTCTCCAGGCAGCTCCCAGGCATCCAACAGCAGAGACACGCTGACGTCAGCTGCTTTCATGAACCTCCGAAGTCTCTGACACTCCATGATGAAGCCTGTCGTTGCTGGACTATCCCGTCCCTACTGTGCGAGTCAACCCCATCAATCCCTTTTGAATGCATACACACTGTATTGGTTGAGAGCCTCTAGAGGGTCTTTTCTAATGCATTTTCCAATTTAAAAAATGTGGATTTTCTTGGCTTTTTAAAACCACTTGGGTTTGTGTGTAGGAGTGTTCTTTATTTATGTGGTGCTGCAGTTGAACACAGGGCTTTACTAGGAGAACGTTCTACTACTGAGTTCCAGTCCAGTTTTCAGCCATCTTTAAAAATGATCTTTTTTCTCTTTGGAGATTATCACAGAATTATATCACTTCTCCCATTTCTCGCTCCAAACCTTCTCACAATACTCTTCCTGGGTCTTTGAGATTCATTGTCTCTTTTTCATTAATTGTTGTTACATATATATTCCTAAATATTGTTACAACACAGTGTGTGTGTGTGTGTGTATTCCCAAACCCTCAAAGACAACCTTCTCAGTCTGTATAATGCTATTCACATGTATGCCTCGGAGCTGATCATTTGGTATTAAATAGCCAACTGGTGTGCTCTTCCCTGACGAAGACCTGTTTCTCCCGCTCTCGGCAATCCTTAGTTATCTGTGGTGCTTTATGTAGAGTTAAGAACAAAAATTTGTTCGCTTACCTAGATAGGGAGGGGGAAGGAGGAGAAAGAGAAGGAGAAAGTGACGTCCTGCCCTAGTTTTTTCAGATAGGCCCTGCGTTGGGACGTGTCTTCAACACTGAGCCGAAACTTTGCTGAGGCGAATCTTGGGAATTAGCTGAAGCGAAATCCTGAGTTCTGAACTTAAGACAGATCTTGTACTGATCATGTGTATGTCCTTTCAAATTCCTCTGAACACAGAGAAGCTAACTAAATTTGCCTTTCTGTTGTTGCAGCTTGATGTTGGTGAGCGGTGGAGGCCGCAGAGGAGGAAGGGGAGAAGCTAGTGGTGGAGGAGGCAGAGGAGGAAGGGGAGGAGCTAGGGTCTCAGGCAGCCAAGGCTGTCCTGGAACTCCTGCCACCGATTTTCCTGCCTCCGCCCCTAAGATGCTGAGATTCAAGACATACCTCCCACCCCCACACCTGCCTCTGAATTTACTTTCTGGATGCCCCATTTTTCAAACACAATTCTCTCCTGGACGTTTCCTCCCCATCCCGAAGTGGTCCGCTGTGATTTCCAAGTGCAACCTTGCCCTAGGCAGCTGCAGGTTTTCTACCCTCTGATGTTCTGAGCAAAGTCTTTTTCTAGCCTAGGTAAGTTCCAAATTAGGAAAGCAGAGGGAGAAAAAAAAAAAAAAAAGCCCATTGCCTCAGCCCTTCAGGCAGCCCCCAGGCAGAGTAGGGAAGAAATGTTCTGCCCTCTCAGAGCCAGGGATGAAGATCCCACAGCGGGCTGCTCTCCTCCAAACCATCCCTGAGCAAGGGAGGCTGGAAACACTGCCCCGGCTTTCCTAGCCGTTTTCAGTTGGCTTGTGTTTATGTGGCGGTTCCTTGCTTGTTGTTTTGCAGAGCTCTCACAAGGCTGGTGATGACCCTGGGTGGAAGAGGGCTCGCAGCCTCCTGCTGTCTGCTTAGCTGTCCTTCCTGAAGTGACCTTCCGAAGGGCTTGTTTTCCCTTCAGTGCCAGTTCTGTCCCTGACGTTAATACAGCTTGAGATGGCGTGTATTGGGTATTGGGTATTACGCCAGCGGGAGAGTGGTTTCCATCCACGTCCTTTCGGCGAGCTTTGCCTGGTCCCACCCGACACTCACTCGACACTCACCCGACACTCACTCTTCACTACAACACCCAACCCTCTCACACATATTACTGCATGTGTGTCTGATGCGGAGCTGCAGCCCTTATAGAGATCGCCACTTGTCTCTTCTCCTCTTTCTCTTCCTTCTTAAAATATTTTATCATTATTCTTCTCATTTGAAAATAATATTTTCTATTCATATCCTTTTAGCTCTCGCCTTGGAAACCACAGAAGAATGCTTGCCCTATTGATCCACGTGAGATTTTCATCTCAGCCTCACGAGATTTGTCATTCATTCTGTTTACTTACAGCAAATTATTTTACAAAAGCCAAGTTTTACTTCGATTGAGTTAGTTCCAACTCACCCTGCCATGTCTGAGGTTCAGATGTCCAAAGTCCAGGGGGAACGTTTTGAAGTACAAGAGAAATAATGATCGGTCTCCCAATCTTTTTGCCAAAAAAAAAAGAGCAAATTAACATTGAAGGTCATTAACACTGAAAAGAATTTGTATATTTGATATTATAAATATTGTAATTATTTCTAAGTAATTGAGATACAAACCCCACTGCACATATTAGTGCCCTAGCGTCATTAACAGAACACCACAGACAGCTGGTTTAGCCACAAAGTGGTCTGGAGGCTGCAAGTCCAAGAACAATGCGCCTGCAAGTTTGGTTTCTTCTGAAACCAAGCTCTGTGGCTTTTTCATGGCATGTCACAAGGCCCACTTCTCTGCATATCTGTCTGTAGGTACTAGCATCTTCTTTTGGAAAGAGCACCAGTCACAGTGAGCTAGGACCAATCATAAAGGCCCAACATTAGCCTAACTGCCTCTTTGAAAGGCCACATCTACTAACGAGCCAACCTGAGATGCTGTTTCTATGGCAACAGTACTGCGTCTAAATGCAAAGGGTGGTTATAACTTGGTGTCTCTTTGTTGATGGTAACAAGGTTAAGTAATTTAAAGTCAATAAGTTTATCATAAAACAGGCAAAGATGTCAACACAATTTGCTTATCTGAGCCACCATCATGGGCTAAGTATGGGACAGAATTAATAAAAATTAACTATGGTAGCCTAGTGAAATATATGCTTGCTAGCAGGAAGATGTTTGATGTCAACCCATCTAAAAAAAAAAAGTGTCCCTAGAGTTTGCTCTCTGTTCTGTGATAAAACCATGGCCCAAACCAGCTTGGGGGAGAAAAGGGTTTATTTGGCATACACTTTGCAGGTCACGGCCCATCACTGAGGGAAGTCAGGGCAGGAACTCAAGAAGACACAGGAGCGGAGCCATGGAGGAAAGTATCCAGTGCTTGCTCCCAGGCCCATATTCAGCTACATTTTTTACACAGTCCTGGTGCATGTATGGGGGGGGGTGGGGGTTGCCACCCACAGTGTGCCAGGAAGTCCCACATCCAGAGTCCCTCGAGACAATCTGTCACAGGGCTGGCCACAGGCCAATCGGATCAAGGCAGTGTTTCAGCTGTCTGCAATACCTGCGCTTGTGGCTGTGTAGGCACTGAGGTGCCCGCTACCTCTCAGCGCCTACCAGGCCACCTCCATCCATGCTTCTGGACAAGAGATTCCATCCATCGTGTGGCTTTACCTGGGGTATTTGACCACACACCTGTTCAGCCTAGACAGGGTACTGACAACAGATCAAAGCAGCAATTTCACCCTTGTCTGGCTGGATAGATCAATAAGTTGAAAGGTGGATTATCTGTGTGGGCGTGGGTGACTTAAAGGCAGCTATGCGACCAAAAAGAATGAATGACATGAATGACAACTCTAAAGGCTGCACCCCTAGGACTCCCCGCCTGACTTACTTCTACTGAAGAGGCCCCACTCCCATAACAGTTGTTCCCTGCTCACGTAACCTTGGGGTGGGGACTTACAACCCTCTGAACTTCTGGAACCCCCAAACTTCATTTGTTTCTGGGTTTTTAGATGCTTTCCTCTTTCCTCCAGGAGAAAAATGTCTCAATTCAGAGGAAATAATTGCACAGTGGTACTCACGACTGCCATGCATGGCTGGTGGCCACAGCAATGTACCCAGCAGAGGACAATAGTGTGAATGCTAAAAACCAAAGAATTGCTATCCCATGCTCCATGACTGACTCTTTCACATATATCATCGCTCATATCCTCTCAATAATAGCCCTATGAGAAAAAGGCTATCTTCTTCACTGTATAAACATAGGAAGAGGTGGAAGCAACTGGCCCATATTCCTGTCTCCTTTGCTTGGTTCCCAAGCCCCAGCTTCTGCATTCCATAGCCTTGACTGCTGTGCTCCCTGAAAAGAGGCAGCATTTGCTGCTCTGTGCCGCTACTTCAGCTTCCACACAATGCAAGGAAGGTGGGGACTCTGAGCCAACTCCTCTGTCTGCTTGCCGCACACCTCTTAAAGAGCGTATTTGAGCAGAAGTCATCCTCAACAGCCTCCTGCTTTCCCTTCTTCTTTCTCCCTTTGTTTTCTAATTAATCACATGTGCTGCAGCTTGAAACTGTACCCTGGTTTCTAGAGCATCCACCTCCTGCATAGGCTTGTTCCAGTGGCACCAGGGTGGATGAATAGGGCCTTATTATCTAGATTTCTACTCAGTGCGCAAAGTAAATGTGATTTGCTTTGCACAGAGTTGGCAGCTATGGCAGCTTTTTGGCAATGAACGCACAAGAGGAGTGTTGTGTTTTGACAGGTCACCAACTTCGGAGGAGCCAGCCCAACTCCGGAACAAATTGGAAACAAATTATAAACCTATCAAGAGTGCAAAAGAATGCCATTCAAAAATTAGAAACATTTTATCAAGTGGGCTTCGGGAAGGGAAGTCCCAGAAGTAAAGGGTAGTGTTCAAAGAAATTACTGATACTTGCCCCAAGACTGATCAAAGTTTTAACACTGACGGGGTGGGGAGGGTAAAGGGTTTATAAATAACTTTTGTTTTAAAATTTCTGAATATTTGTTGTTTTTTGATTTTAAGCTGTTTCAGAACGTGCTAGTCTCTAGGCCTGTGATATTGACAGTGTGTGAGGCAGGAATCATGGGATTGATGCCCCAGAGCTTGTTGAGCCTTGGGGTGGGGTAAGGGCTCAGAACTGCTGAGTCAAATCAGGTTTGACCAGGTCTCCAGGGGGTTTCTGTGCAGTGGCCTCCCCCTAACAAATGATAGCGGTGGCTGGGGAGGCCTTGCTGTTTCTTTTCTGTGGGCAGGGGACTGGCCGGTATGGTGGGGTCCTTCCTAGAAGAGCTTCGGTAGGTGAGGCCAGGATCCAGACTAAACAAAAGGACACATGGTACCTAAACTGGGGACTCACGTCTGGGCAGCAACACTTCCTTTCCCTGAGTCCATTACGCCTGCAGAAAGAAGGCTGGTGAAATAGCACAGCCAGTTCCGGTAAACTGAACCCTGTAGCCTCAGCTCATGTTCTGTTAAACTCTTTTTTGTCAACTTGACCCTTCTGGGAATCTCAATGGAGAAACCACCTCCTGCAAATTGGTTAGCGGGCAGTTTTTGGCTGCTCATTGAAGCGGGAAGTCTCGGCCCACCATGGGCATTGCCACCGCTGGGCAGGGGATCCGGGTGGTGTAGTAAAGCAAGCTGAGCAAGCTATGGGGATTGAGCCAGCGAGCAGTGTTTCTCTGTGTTCTCTGCTTCAGTTCCTGTCTCCAGGTTTCCGCCCACACACCCTTTCCTTCCCAAGTTGCTCTTGGTGACAGTGTTTTTCAGAACTCCAACAGTAGGTAGCTTTAATATTCATCTGCTGTTTCCTCATTCCAAGCCCCTCTTTATAATTTTCTAAAATTTCCTCGATGCTTCCGTTTTACTAACATAACGTTGCCATATTTCCCTGCACTGCTGCAGGGCTTATGTAATGTACGTGTATGGTATGTTTGTGTGTGGTTGTGTCATGGGTGGGCAAAAAGATGCCGACCAGCCTTTTGAGATCCAGTTTGTTAGTCAAGGAAAGAGTCAAAACGTTCTTTTAAATTCCAAACTCGGTTTTCAGAAACAAGAACCCTGCATGAATTATAGAAATACTATTTAAAAATGCTTATACATGAGAAACAGAGTGGGGTTGAGGAACATATACGATTGTTTAAATTCGGGATCCTGTGAAACAGAAGTGGATAATTATCGGTAGATTGTTCCAGTAGAACTGAACTTAGAACGGATTCTCTGCACACCAAAAACACAAGCTACTAGCTAAAGCAGTGATTATCTAGATTGCTGGTAATTAAGAGCTGAAGAGATTGACGCAGAGCCTGAAGTTCTGGTTTGTGCTTCGAGGCTTGGGGGACCATGTCTCCAAAAGGGGAAGAAGACTTGGTTAGAGCTTGTCTCTTAGAGTGCTCGCCGAGCATGTGTGAGGACCTAGGTGGGATTCCCCAGTACCCTCCACCCAAAAGTAAGCATTCACATTCAGAAACGGGGCAGTTGTCAGCAGGTTTGCCAGGACTGACCGTGACAAGGAAGGATGGAAAAAGCTTTTTTGTTGTGTGTTTACTTTTGAGATTCTATTTTAATTCCATTTCTCTCTTCTACTTCCTCCCTCCACACCTCCACATATACTGTGCTTGATCTGCTTCAAATTCACAGCCATTGCGTGCATATATGTATTTGTATATACATACGCATTCCCAGTATACCCTGTTAAGTCCGTATAATGTTACTTATATGTATTAACGGGACTTATGGTTTAGCACTAGACAACCAACTGGCGTGCTCTTCCCCCGGGAGGCCATCTCTCCTCTCCCAGCTTTCCTCAGTGGCCTGTAGATTTTTGTGTGGGTTTGAGGTCTCTTGGGAAGTGCATTTAGTCTTTACGGCTACGGTTTCGATGTAAAGTGTTTTCCAAAGGCCCCAGGGTTAATGGCCAGGTCTCCACAACAGGTGGTAGAACCCATAAGAGGCAGGGCTTAGTGGAGAGGGCTGTTGGGGGTGTGACCCCAAACACCGCATCCTTCGCTGCCTTGCTGCCATTGTGTAAACAGCTGTCTGCGCATGCTCCCGCCATGCTGGGCTGCCTCCCGTGAGGCCTCGTTTAAACGACCACGTACTGTATTGTAGGGCCCGGGTCTACCCTTGTTCCTGGGGTTCATCTTGAGGACAATTGGCCTATGAAAATGCTAATAGATTTTGTCAAGAGGTTTTACGCCCCCATAGAAATGGAGATTTAAATGACTTTATCTTCCAGGTGCTCTGGATTTTAGAGGCAATGATATCGATAAAAGATGGCGAGTGGGACCAATTTTATTGACTCTCTGTGATGACTAGAATAAATTTTAGTATCAGGGCGCATCTTAAATTATTTGCTGATCACAACGGTTCCCATGTTATAAGTTTAGAAAATAGTTTGGATTTTTTGAATTTTTAAAATCCTTCTGGGTGCACTTACTCTTCCTATCATGGCGTTTCTGCTGTTTAGAACAGAAGTCGGGTTCCCTTAGCTTCTCTCTGTATGGGCCGCCCCTTAGTCTTCAGGAAAAGCATAGCCAGAGCGTTGACTTCACCTCTGTCCTTTCTCCAGGGCATGGGGACTCAGTAAGCTGTCAGACATGCATAGTTTTGCCCCAAGTTCTGATACTGAGTTAAGAAAGAAGCTTTATCAGCTTGCTTCCAAGGGGGGCTGTGACATTCTTTGCCATCTGGTCTTTCAGGAGTCTCTACTGGTAAGGAAGGAAGACAATTCTCTTCTTCTATAGACTCCCGTGGAATCTCCGCCTCACCCCACCATACACCTTAGAGCCTTTGCAGAACTGCTAGAGTCTAAGACCACATGAGAACCATCTCCCCTGCGGCTGCACCAGTAGGGAGCCCTTTCCATAGGACACAGAACATCACTGCCGAACAAGGGTGCTTCCTCTTGTTCGTTTTCCTTCCAGGAGCTTCTGAAGAACCTTCGGCTGTTTCACTAGGTCTTTAGAAATTAGACCTTCCATGTTTCCCAACAGTAGTGGTGATGACCTCAGCGAATATCCGTTAGCTACACAAAGTCCAACGGAGGCTCTGACGGCCAGTTTGTCTTCCGTTTGCACAACCCAGTTCATGGATACTAATCTTGTAAACAGATAAACAGGTCAAAGGGTTGTTTTTCTCTGTCCCGAGTACTCCCCTGAGACTGTAGGCTGAAGATGTGTGTTCTCTTCTCTACATGGATGGTTTCCAAATAGTTATAAAAGCTATTTGCTGTATTGTATTTTCCTAAAGAAAGAGAATAATCTGAATGAAAATTTGATGCAGTCAAACGAATCCTTACAGTTTGCTCCTGTCACTTTTAGTCAGGATGGTTTTCCTTACACCAGTCCTGCCTGCAAAGGTGGGACTCTGGTCTCAGGAGCACACCCTTTGATGTCATATTTTCAAAGAAATTTGGCATGTTTATTCTGTGAGACTTAATTCCCTACAACAGTGGATTTATGTAGAAACAAAGCAAAACATATATTGTCCCCTGATATACATACCCATCCCCCCCCCCCCCCCGCCCCACGTCTTTTTAAATTAAAAAAAGAAAAACTGGTAGAGGAGGCGCACCTCTTTAATCCCAGCACTTAGGAGGCAGAGGCAGACAGATCTGTGAGTTTCAGGACAGCCTTGTCTACAGAGTGAGTTCCAGGACAGCCAGGGCTACACAGAGAAACCCTGTCTCGAAAAACAAAAAACCAAAACAAACAACTAAGAAAAAAAAAAAGCAGACTGTCGGGCTCCTTCGAGAGCTGGCTGTGATGAAGTGACACCTGCTGGTAGAAACGGGTACTGCATGCTAGCAGCACTGCATACTCCCTATGCGGAGACCCTCACTTTCCTTTTCATTACCCCTTTTATATAGTTTGGTATATATATATATATATATATATATATATATATATATATATAGTGTTTTTTTAATCCACAATTTTCATTTTCTTCATAATAGCGTAACAAATCAAAAGTGTACTGTTAATATCATATCAACATCCATAATGTGAAAATCAAAGCGTTTTTTTCTATGCTATTTCTAGGACTGGTTTGTTATAATTATTGCATTTTGTATTTGCCAATTACATAGCTATTTAGAATCATGAAATTTCTACCGTGTGTGTAATTCTTGCGTTGTTGTATATTTATTGGGCACAGTGCTTGCTTACACAGGATGTTTCCATGCGCGCGCGCATGCTCGTGTGTGTGTGTGTGTGTGTGTGTGTGTGTGTGTGTGTGTGTGTGTATTTTGAGCATTTTGAGCATACTCTCCTCATATCCTCCTTCCCTCATTTTCCCCACCCCTCATAGTGTTAGTCCCTTGTTCCCCTGACAGTTTTACTTATAACACAATGTTGATTTTACATATCAGTGGGAAAATCTGGACCTGACAAGTGGGCTAACAAGCAGAGTTTGTCCTGAGGCGGACTTAATTTGCTTCCTAGGGTTATCTCCATTTGTGTCTGTTTTCCTGTGAATGGCAGGACTTTACTATTTTTGAGACAATGTAGCCCAGAATGGCCATGAACTTGCTATGCGGGGAAGGGTGGCCTTGAATGTCTGACCTCCTGTCTTCACCTCCCTCTTGTAGAAATAATCCTTCAATTCACAGTCTCTTTTTTTAAGGGTTGTTGGAGTCTTTGAAAGCCTTTTCTCCATATATTGAGACAGTCATATAGTTTCTGTCCTTGAGTCCACGTATGAATATACTACATTTATTGGGTTTTATATGTCTGATCATTTCTGCATTTCTTAATGATATCTTTTGATGTACCCTGTGCTGACTAGTTTTGTGTCAGCTTGACACCAGCTAGAGTCATTGGAAGGAGAGAAGCTCGGTTGAGAACATTCCCCCCACTGATTGGTCTTTACGCAAACCTGGGTAACATCTTCTTGATTAATATTTGATGTGGGAAAGCCCAGTCCACTAAGGGTTGTCATTTAGTCCTGGGTGCTGTAATAAAATAAGCAAGCCATGAGGAAGGAGTCAGTGAGCAGCACCCCTCCGTGTTCTCGTTCCCACTGCAGCTTTCCTTAGTGATGGGTTTATAAGCTAGAGGTGGAACAAACCCTTTCCTCTCCAGGTTGATGCTGGCCATGGTGCTTTATCACAGCAATGGACGTCCTAACTGAGGCATCCTCCTAATTTCCATTTGCAACTACTTTGTGAAAATTGTGTATCTATGTTCATTAAGGAGATTGGCTGTAAGTTTCTTTTTTTTCTGTGTGTCTTATCTGGTTTCAGAATCAGGGTATAATACTGATTTCGCCTTTGGATGAAATAGTATAATTTTGATGGTATAATTATCAGTGAATCCACCTGGATGCCCTTGCCTTGATGAGTCTTAAGGTTCTCAATCAATTCCTCTGATCAAGTTTGGCTCCATAAACAGGGTTGAAGGTAGATGACAGTGTTGGTTAGAAAGTTCATTTTTATTCCTTTTTTTCCCCACGAGTCATTACTGGTCCTGGTCCTTTAGAAGGGAACAAAGCAGTGTGCACACACACTGACACACAGACTCCCCCCCCCCCTCGTTAGGGAACATGTTATCCAGATCCTCTCTTCCTCTCCTCTCTTCACTGCATGCCCCTCCCCAAAGGAGAGAAATATCTTGGGACCAAAATCCATTGGAGTCCTTGCTCCTGGTGGAGACCATTGTGAGTGACAGGCAAGCAATCTGTTAGCCGGCCTTGCCACCCTTCTTCTTAACTCTGGTGAGGCCCTAGGTTATGGGATGAAGGTAGAGGCAAATACATTAATGCCGTTCTAACTTTACAGAAGAAAAATACACGTATCAAAAGAGTATCAGTGTGCTAGGGCTGGCATTACAAAGTTCCACAGACAGGTAGCTTGAACAGGGGAAATATAGCACATCAGATTCTGGAGGCTTGAGGTCCTAGATCATGGTGTCATTGGGGTGGCTTCCTTCAGATAACTGCACAGGGGGATTGGCCCCTTGCTGTCTGCTAACTTCCCAGGGCTTGCTGAAAATCTTCAGTGTTTCTTGGTCTTTATTAATATCATCCGGAATTCCACCTTCGTGTTCAGAGTCTTAGATGGCTTGCTCTGTGTGTGTGTGTGTCTTTTCACAGAGGATTCTTTTTTAAAAAAATTCATTTATTTATTATGTATACAACATTCCTTCCATGTATGCTTGCATGCCAGAAGAGGGCGCCAGATCTCATTACGGATGGTTGTGAGCCACCGTGTGGTTGCTGGGAATTGAACTCAGGACCTCTGGAAGAGCAGTCAGTGCTCTTAACCTCTGAGCCATCTCTCCAGCCCCACAGACCATTCTTTAATAAGGATGCTGATCAGTGGATTAAATGCCTACCTGTAGCACGAATTCTAATTGATCTTAATAATAAAGACCCAGAGTCAGATTTTTGAGGGGTGAAAGCAGACAGCTCAGAGAAGCAGAGCAGCCAGTCTCTAGTTCTTACCACTACAAGCTCCTCAGACTGAATGGGTTCTCCTGTCTCTACATGTCCTCAGGATGAACGCAGTGAGCGCCTGTCTCCTCTTGTCTAGTATTCCACTCTCCATCCAGCCATACCCTTCCTGTCCCCATCCCCCTAAAACCGGGACTAAAAGTGTGTGACTCCCAAGTACTGAGATTAAAGGTGTGAACCACCACCTGGCTTGGATTCTCTCTGACACTGGAGCAATCTAGTGTAGCCCAGGGTGGCCCTGAACTCACAGAGAGCCAACGACCTTTGCCTCCCCAAAGCTGATACTAAAGGTGTGTGCCACCACTGCCTAGCCTCTAATGGCTAACTAGTAGCTAGCTCCGCACTCTGAGCATCCGGCAAGCTTTATTTGTTAAAGCACAAACAAAACATCACCAAGCCTCCCCTATTCCCTTATGTCTTCATTTTATTGAATTGAATTGACATAGAGGCTGACTAAAAAGCAGGAAGGGTTCAAAGAGAAACACTTAAATAAAGAATAAGAAAATATATGAACATTAGGAATTTATAGAAAGTACACATGCCTAGAAATAGGATCAATAATCATCCAACTGGGATTTGTGTTTCAAGAAAAATAATTTAAACTGCAACTGTTACATCTACCCTTCTAACCTGTAACCTGAAATGGCAAAGAAGGGGAGGAAGAGGAGGAAGGAGGAAGAAGCTGAAAAAGGAGGAGGAGGAGGAGGAGGAGGAGGAGGAGGAGGAGGAGGAAGGAAGAAGCTGAAAGAGGAGGAGGAGGAGGAGAACGAAGGAAGAAGCTGAAAGAGGAGGAGGAGGAGGAGGAAGAGAAGGAGGAGGAGGAGAAGAAGAAGAACAACAACAAGAACAAGAAGAAGAAAGAGGAGGAGAAGGAGGAGAAGGAAGGAGAAGAAAGGATGAGAAGGAGGAGAAGGAAGGCTTTATGAAGGAAGAAGAGGAAGGCTCAGGAGTCTGAAGAAGAATAAGAAGTCCAGAGAAGAAGAAGAAAAAAGAAAGCAAGAAGAAGAAGAAGAAGAAGAAGAAAAGAATTCTATGCTTGTGGTTAATTATTGTTAAATTGACACGAACTACAGAAGCACCTGGGAAGAGGGAACTGAGTTGAGGAACTGTGTCCTTCACATTGGCCTGTGGGCATGGGAGGGCTTTCTTGATTGGTAGTTGATGTGGGAGGGCTGAGCCCGTTGTGGACAAATAGTCGCGGTTGTATAGGAAAGCAGGCCGTGAGAAGCAGCTAGGAAGCATCATTCCTCTGCGCTCTCTGCTGTAGTTTCCACCTCCAGGACCTGCTTTGAGCTCCTGCCCCGGCTTCCCTTGATAATGGACTCTCACCTGTAAGCCAAATAAACCCTTCCCTCCCCAAGCTGCTTTTGGCCTTGGTGTTTATCACAGTACAAAGTTCAAACTAGAAGAATTCCTTATCAAACAACTGTGGTCATGAGCGAGCTATGCAAGCTGACATCACACGCCCCAGACTTAGTGCAGAGTCCGCAAAGGAAAGCTTTCAAAGTGGCTCTTTGGAGTGTGGCTCACCTGCTTGACTATTGCTCTGCCATAAAAGCTTGCTTAGTCTTGTCTCTGCATGCTTTCTTTCCCATCGCACTATGTATTAGACGTGTAGTGACCTTCTTGCCTGTGTCCCCTGGGTGCAGTTTACAGAAGCATACCATCATCTTGCTTTTCTATGATGACGGAACCTAGAGGCTCTGCGAGAAAGGTCTCCATAGAGTCTGTCGATCTCTCCTTCAAACCCCTCCAACCTTCTCTGCCAGCATCGCGATGGCTCTGTTTCCCGACACACTCAACCCTTTTGTTACTGTGTTGTTCTTTTCAGTTGACACATAGTAACTGCATGTGGTGTTTGTGGCGTTTCAGTGCAAGCACGCAATGGGTGATGATCAGATCAGCGTGGGTGTTCTGTAGTCGTATATGGCCAAATAAGCTGATGGCATTGGAACGGGGCGGGGTGGACAAAACATCATTTCACTTAGGATTCAGTTGTGCCCTGCCGAGTTTAAGATAACACATATCACCTAGGCACCCTCCAGTCCCAATCATAGCAAGGTTTTGTCCTACTCTTGATCCTTTATTTCCTAATTTTATTTGATAGATTCTATAACTCCTTCCCTTTCAGATTGGTGCTATGTTCCTTCACTCAGGATTCAACTGATCCTAATATTTTTATATTATATATTGTAAACTATATATTTAAAATCTGAGACATGCCATTTATCCATCAGCCTTTACCATGTATAATTAATAACCAAAATTCCAGGGCTTAGAATTTTGGCTCAATGGGAAAAGGCATTTGCTACCAAGCCTGATGCCCAGAGTGCTGTCCCTGGATTCCCACGTGGTGGCTGGACATAACCTACTGTTGCAGGTTGACCTCTGCTGTCTACACACATTCTGTAGCGCTCACATGCGTGATGAATAGAATGTAAGCAAACCATCGAGATCTCCCTTCCTTCACTGGAAAACTAAGCCGAAAATTAACCTTATTTTGTATCTTAGGAAAATATACTTCATTTAACATAATATAAGAAGTATTCTTAATAAGTCAATATCAAAACACAGGTTGAAGTTTGAAAGTGCTTCAGCGGCCAAGTTGTACTCTAAGATTCACATGGCACTTTTACTGGAAACTTTTCGTACATTCTGGGAGTCAATGTATGGAAATACAAACATATTTCCAGGTTCATTGGAAAAGCCAGCCTTCTGCGTATCCAGTGCATTATCCACCAGTGAAGAAGGGACTGTGATTCTATTTGATGTCAAAGATAAGCCAGCCTTCTGCGTATCCAGTGCATTATCCACCAGTGAAGAAGGGACTGTGATTATATTTGATATCAAAGATAAAAAGGAACGGTATACTCCGTTTAAGCAAGGAAAAACATGAATTGAAAAATACATCAATTGAATCACCAATTTTCCACTTATCAAAAACAGCAAAAGTTGGGGCTGGAGAGATGGCTCAGAGGTTAAGAGCATTGCCTGCTCTTCCAAAGGTCCTGAGTTCAATTCTCAGTCACCACATGGTGGCTCACAACCATCTGTAATGGGGTCTGGTGCCCTCTTCTGGCCTGTAGGTATACACATGGACAGAATATTGTATACATAATAAATAAATAAATAAATAAATAAAATAAAAAAATGAAAAAACAGCAAAAGTTGTAGTTAAATTTCTGGGCAGATTAAAGTTGTATGTCTTTGAGTCAAAGCCTGAATATTTAAAAATGCCATGGAGAATGTTTGCAGTAACTCTGGGTTCTAGTGTGCAAACTGCTGGTGAAATTCACTCTTGGATGAGGAAACATGAACTGTTTCATGGAATTTAAAATGTAAACATTACACATTCCCATTTGAGGGAATGAAAAATGGGGAGAAATAAAAATATTGTGTTCATTAAAATTAAACTAATCAGCTGGGTGGTGGTGGTGGTGGCACACACCTTTAATCCCAGCATTCGGAAGGCAGAAGCAGGTGGATCTCTGAGTTTGAGGCCAACCTGGCTTACAGAGTGAGTACCAGGACAGCCAGGGCTACACAAAGAAACCCGTTCTCAAAAAACAAGAACAAAAAAAAAAAATTAAGCAAATTAGATTCTCTTTCTCTATTAGGGGGAAAAATTCCTAAATCAGTATGCTGTCCAAGAGTGAACCCAAGCATATTTCTCTTGGTGGGCATTAACATCGGCTACATGCAGAGTGGTTTGATTCATTAATTTGACAAGAAATACTGTGTTCCACTTTCACACACTGAAACTGTTCCCAGAAGTGGATGTGATTGTCTGAAACAACTAAGCCCCTAACACTGTGGAGCTGAAGAACAGAGCTCAGCAAAGGCTCTTGGGTTTACTAAAAGATGAGGAGAATGAATTGGCATTACTCCAGTCTTTTTCTGAGATTAATATAGATGGGGAAATTTTCTAGAAATTAAAGATGGGGTAAAATATTTGTTTTATGATTTGTTTTTTAATGCGACAACTAATACCTGGTTGCAGTGTCTCACAGAACCTATGTAATGCAATCAACTAGCTTTCCAAGATGTCTCTGTTCCATTTGCTCTCTCTTGGGTGCCTTCCAGTGTGAAGCAGGGTTCACTCATTTTCAAGAGTGGCTGTGGACTTCCGTGGTGTTTCCACAGCACCTTCCTTCTCTCTTAGCCCAAGTTTATAATGACTCGTTCTGTATTCGAGCTAAGAAACCAAAATCACTGGAGCAAAACGCAATGGAAAAATCTTATCAATTATTACCCAAAAGAACGAGGGTCCTGAATATAGACCAGGAGAATTGCAAATCTGGTGTGGGAGGTCCTTCTGTCTGTGTGTTGCTTTTATTGGTTAATGAATAAAGAAACTGCTTTGGACCTAGAGCAAGGCAGAACTTAGGTAGGCAGGGAAAACTAAACAGAATGCTGGAAGAAAGAAGGTGGAGTCAGAGAGAAGCAGTGGAACCGTTGGAGATAGATGCTCAGAACTTTACCCGGTAAGCCACAGCCACGTGGTGATACAGAGATTAATAGAAATGGGTTAAATTAATATGTTAGAGTTAACCAATAAGAAACTAGAGCTAATGGGCCAAGCAGTGATTTAAATAATATGGTTTCTGTGTGATTATTTCGGGTCTAAACTAGCCGGGCGGCCCAGAAGAACAAGCAGCCTCCTCCAACACAAACTGGTAAGGGAAAGGATGACAAGATCAAGAACAAAATGAGCAAAGGGTTTGCACAAGCAAGTCACTATGAGGAAGCCCCGTGGCTACCACACAGTGGAATAAAGACGGTTTCAAATCTGCACTTTTGACACAGAAGGAGAACGTCTAAAGAGTGGCAGAAATGTGCATGTGCACAAGCATTCTTTGTGACAAGCCTGAACATTGGACTTACCTGCCTAGACCAAAAAAGAAAAAAAAAGCAGTAGGCATTGTTACGAATATGGAGCTGTTAGCGCTGACCAATGGCTGCTTTAGAATACCATTTGAACACATCCATGAGGTGTAAGAGATCTGATCCCTCCTGTCACTGGTATAGAGCAAAGAGACCTGACATGTGCTCAACACTTAAGACAACTTAAATTTCCATGAGCAGAAAAGCAAGTAAGTGGATTATAGAATCGTTTCCAAACAACGGAGTGCTGTATACTAGTTAAAATAAGGAAAATAGATGTATTCCATGAATACATAAAGAGAAATCTTACAGACGTGATATTAAGGGGGGGGGGGAGTAAATGGCAGAAGAATTGTAAGACATGCCTGGGACATCGCACACCTCTGAGGTTTGGTGGGACGGGAAAGAAACAGAAAATTGTGAATGATGCTTCCATGTTATCATGTTTATCTTATAACCTTATAAAACATGAAACAAAGATAATAAGCATTGGCAAAAATGAGGAAGGCACACACATAATGTATTTTTTTTAAAAAAATAAACAAACTATCTTTTTTCATTTTACAGACCAATTCCAGTTCCTACTTTCTCCCCTCCTCCCATTTCCTCCACCTTCCCCTCCATCCTATCCCCCATCCACTCTCTAGAGAGGGTAAGGCACATTGCTCCAAGGAAGGATCAAGTCCCACCCCACTCTATCCAGGCTGAGCAAGGTATCCATCCAGAGAGAATGGGTTCCAAAATGCCAGTGCAAGCAGCAGGGACAAATCCTGGTGCCACTGCCAGTAACCCTGCAGTCTGAAAGCTATCCTGAAAGATGAACATGGCATGTACTCACTCATAAGTGGATACTATTTGTAAAGCAAAGGATAATGAGCCTACAGGTCCACGACCTTAGAGAAGCTAAGTAACAAGATGAACCTTAAGATAAACATATATAGACTCCCCTGGGAAGGAGAAATAGACAAGATCGCCTGACAAAATTGGGAGCATGGGGGTGGAAGGAGAAGGAAGGGTGGAAGGGGAGGAGGAGGGGGAGGATAACTTGCAGAAATGAGATAGTTACTGAGATAGGGGAAAGACAGAGATGGAGAGCAAGGAAAGAGATATCTTGATTGAGGGAGCTATTACGGGGCTAACAAGAAATCTGGCACTTAGAGAATTCCCAGGAATCCACAATGATGACCCCAGCTAAGACCCTAAGCAATAGTGGAGAGGGTGCCCAAACTGGCCTTGCCCTGTAGTCAAATTGATGACTATCTATAAATGTCACTATAGAACCTTCATCCAGCAACTGATGGAGACAGGCAGATACCCGCAGAGGAGCACTGAGCTGGGCTCCCAAAGTCCAGTTGAAGAGTGGGAAGACTGAGAATATGAGCAAAGAGGTCAAGACCATGATGTGGACACCCACTGAAACAGCTTACCTGAGCCAAGAGGAACTCACCAACTCTGGCCGGACAGGGAAGGAACCAGCATAGAACCAAGTTAGGCCCTCTGAATGTGGGTGACAGTTGTATGACTGGGGCAGACTAGATAATGTATTAAGAATGACATTTAAGGCTGGGATGGTGGCAGTGCACACCTTTAATCCTAGCACTCAGGAGGCAGAGGCAGGCAGATTTCTATGAGTTCAAGGCCAGTCTGGTCTACAGATTGAGCATAACAGGCTTCAAAGCTACACAGAGAAACCCTGTCTCAAAAAACAACCAAACCAAACCAAACAAACCAGCAAACAAACAAAATGGCATTTAAAAGAAACTAAAAGTCGTTAGAATCTTACAGACCTGATTTGAGAATATGGCTTACTCTGACACATATTGCATTTTTACATTGGGCAGATGTCTCAACTTCTTTCAGCCTTATGAGTTTCTTTGATATGTGTCTGATAGTGTTTCTAAATTAATTTCATTCCTAACTAAAACACAGAATATAAAAGTTGTAGTTATGGGATGCTATGTGATGTATACACGGACTAATATTTACAATCAGTCTAGATATACCTATGTCCTTAAATACTTACGCTTTATTCACAGTGAAAACTTTCATCATGAATATGTATTGTGTTGTATGCTATCGTTATCTATAACTATCTTACGATGCAGTGGGACACCAGAATGTCTGGCTTCTGTCTAAACTGTCACTCAGTCCCCAGTGATCTCCCTTCCTACCAATTCTTCCTGTCTGTTCTCCTGCGATGTTAGTCTTCACTGCCACGTTGATCGAATTTAGAATACACTAAAAGACACACCCCTGCGCACATCTGTAGGAGTTTTCCCAGGGATGTTAACTAGGGAGGATGGCGCATCCCACATGCGAGCGGCTCCATCACAGAGTCTGGGACTCAGACTGGAAAGTGGAAGAAGGCAGAGGAGCGCCACCTTCGCTGGTCTCTGCTTCCTGACTGGGGAGAATGGAACCAGCTGTCCTATGCTCCTGCGGCCATGACTTCCCCTCCCCAAACTATGAGCCACACGAAACAAATCAACCCTCCTTCCTTCTTAAGATGCAGGTGATCATACTTTTGGTTGCAGTAATATTGGAATCGTACATCATCAAGGGCTCTGGTCACCACTATTATATTTCCTGCTTCTCCAGCACCAACGTTTTATATTATCCTTGAGTGCAGCGTTTATCTTTCTCTGCCTGACTTACCTCGCTTCATGGAATGGCTTTGATTATATCCATGTCTTAAATGGCAGAATTTCATTTCTATGGTTGAACAGTATTTTGTATATAGATGTACCATTTTCTTTATCTTTTTTATCACTTGGAGGCTACTTGTGTCTCTTCACCCAGTTTCCTGGATAGTTTGCAACATGAAAGTACAGATGTCTCTTCAACATATCGATTTATTTCCTTTAGCAAAATTAGTGATTGCTGGATCATGCGGTAGTTCTATTTTCCTCTTTAAAATTATTTTTATATGTATGGTTACTCTGTGTGTGTGTGTGTGTGTGTGTGTGTGTGTGTGTGTGCACACGCGCGCGCGTGTGTGAGTGTGTGCCTATGTGCTACTTGCATGCCTGGTGCCCTTGGAGGCCAGCAGAGAACATTGGATTATCTGGAACTACAGTTACAGATGGGTGTTAACCATTATGTGGGGTCTGGGAAATAAACCCAGGTCCTTGGGAAGATCATCCAGTGCTCTTAACTGTTGGTCCATCTTTCTAGCCCTGTTTTTCTCTTATTTTTGGAACATCTTCTATTTTCTATCTTATGTATTTGAGTTGACAGTAACACAAACAATATGCTTTGCATTTCACGATTCATAAGTGTCTGTGCTATGGTCCACAGGTCTTTCATTATTTCACCTGTAGGTGTTACCCTAAATCCTGGCTCCAAAGGGACTTGGCCTTTTCATATCAGGGAGCACCGTGTGAGGTCTGACACTGTTAGCACTGGAGGGGGATCAAAGCTCAGATGTGTCACAAATAATCAATGAGCGTATTACTCATCATGAGCTGGAAGAGCACCTAAAAAAGTAGCCCAGCCCCACAAGCAGGTACTAGAGGGTTCTTCCTTAGGCTAGGTAAGCTCAGATGCCACACTCTTAGTCACTGGCCTGTTAGAAGCGCTGTTGGGGAATGCCTAGCTCTTGGCAGTATCATAATAGAGGGAGTAGCCCAGGGCTCTGTGTCACAAGGGTGGCTCTCAGTGTTGTGCCACCCTCTGGTATTATAGCCTACCAGTTCAGCCTGGTCTTCCTACTGGGGAAACGGATTTGTGCCCTATGTGGCCGCAGGTGATACTATCTCAAATAGAAAAGGAGCACACTGAAACCTCGCCTCTTCCTTCGTCACGGCTCTTCTAGAGACTCCGTCGACAGGTAGGCCCAGTGGTGGGGGCTGCCCCGTGTTAGGTTCCAGCAGTCTGGAAATAAATTCCAAGGTAAGTCATGTGCGTACTTTCCTATCTGAAGAAGGTGTCCGTCTTCACACTGTGCTGCCAGAGGTTGGGGTAGTTTTGGCGAAAGCAGTCCCCTGGCCACTAGCTGGTGCTCAGCTGAGTTACACACGGAACTCCACAAGAACCTCACAGTCTTGGGTGGTATTTTACCCACACCATTAAGGCTTGTGATTCAATCCAGAATTTCAGTCTGTCTCACTAGGGTGCAGGTCTCCGCCCAGTGCCGGAGTAGCAAGGGTCTCTGTCTGCAGGCACTGGCTCGTGGTTATCCCTGGTCAGGGAGATGCTGCCTGCTTCTCCTGTTAATTCTTATTCATGGCTAGTTATTAAGTGTTTGGGTCTTTAACAGGGAGTTCGGATTTCTTGGAATTTTATATTTGGAGCTTCATGTAGGCCTGAATGTAAGAAGTATTCCCTCTAGGGGGATATATGTCTGCCTGTCTGCGAGAGGCCTAAGGGCACTGCCAACCACAGCGACATTGAATTCTGGGTCTGAGAGCTTTGTTGTGTCTCAGACCACCTTTGTGGCAGGAAAGTGGGGCACCGGAAAAGAAACATCCACATTTACAAAACACGTTCAAGGCCTCTTGGCATAAATACTGGTGACCTCTGCCCTCCAGGGCTACATGTCAGGAGCAGAGCATGCGCAAGGAAAGTGTGATGCCCATGTGTGGGAGGAGTCAAGTGTGGGAGGAGTCAACTGCTCCATCAACGCGGCACGAAGGGTCGGGAGGCTGAGAGTCTGTGGATTCTGAGCCTTGGACCTGTCCCAACTATCTAATCCATTCCTGGTTTTGAGAATGCCATTGTTTTATAAATAAATTGCCTCTATTTCTATATTATGCACGTGTTCCTTTGTTCTGGAGACACAAGAACCAGGGGCTATCAGAGAGTGCACCTCTGGAACCAGACTCATGTCTAACAAACCCCACCAACATTATTTTGGGGCTAAAGTCCTATTGTGAAGGTGTTTTAAGACTTAAATGACATACATAGATCTAATCTACACGGGAAGTAGAAAAAGACAAGATCTCCTGAGTAAATTGGGAGTATGGGGACCTTGGGAGAGGGTTGAAGAGGGGGGGACGGGCAGGGAGGGGAACAGAGAAAAATGTAGAGCTCAATAAAAATAAAAAAATTAAAATGTTTAAGTAAAAACATAAAAAAGACTTATCACTAGTATTGTTTTTTAAAAAAAGACTTAAATGGTTAAATATTCATTTATTAAACAATAAATGCTTGTTGTTTTTGCTTTTCCTTTTCTTTAGTCAACATCAAGGTTTAGAATAATCAATTTTCATTGTCTGTCCCTGGAGAAGTTGGCTATTTTTTGTTTACATTTACAGTGGGAGTTGTAGCCCTGCAGAGTATCAACTTAAATGTAGAAGATGAGAATCTCATTATAATCCTTTCTACCTGGATTCTGGGATTCAGGTCCTGCCCTGAAGCATTGTTCCTCACTATGTCCTCTTATCTGACTGTTAACCCCATGGCATCAAGAGAAGATGTATTTATTCATCGTGTATATGAATTTTCCCCTCCCCTCATACACCTTCTCCCTGCCGGGCACACAGTTACTACCTTATGGATAATATTCCTTGAATATGAAAAGGCAAGTCCCTTTGGAATTATAGATTTATGGGCCCTCAAATATGAAAGTGTTCTTTTTTTCTTTGAGAAGAGGAACATTTTAGAAGCACCAGCGAGAAACAACAAAGAGAGAGAAACGCACTTAAATGTTCTCGTGCAATTATTGAATTCTTGGAAGCACAAAGGAAAGATGCTGCAAGGCCATTTCGAAGCAGAGGGAGTCGATCATTCTGATGCGTTCTCTCTTGTGACTGCCAGATAATTTTGCTGCAGAAGTCATTGCGGAGCTTAGATGTGGTGATTCTGAATCTTATTCAACTGTGCATTGGCACTCACTGCATAGGGCTTATGTTTGACAGAGTAGGAGATTAAAGACCCACAAAGGCTAAATGGGAAATAGTCACGTATGAAAGTAATTTTACTTCTCAAGGTGCTCTACAGGGGGGTGGAATACAAGAGGCCCATAGGACCTTGAAAACCTATTCTACTTCACCAATAATTAAAGCAGAGCCAATTGTACAGCAGCATCATGCCTAGACTGAACAGGCAGCCTGGTAGTCAGTGTTCTATTGCTATGAAGAGACACGTGTTATGACCATGGCAAATCTTAAAAAGGGAAGTATTTAATTGGGGCTGGCTTACAGGTTCAGAGGCTTAGTTCATGATCCTTATGTTGGGAGTATTATGGTGCTCAGGCAAACATGGTGCTGGAGAAGAGACCAAGAGTTCTATAGTAGGGTCCACAGACAGCAGGAAGAGAAGTCACTGGGCCAGAGCATTTGAAACCCCAGAGCCCACCCTCAGTGACACACTTCCTCCAGCAAGGCCACATGTCCTAATCCCTGCCAAGCAGTGAGTCATGCCTCCCCAATGACCAAGCGTTCAAATATGCGAAGTCCATTCTGTTCAACCCACCACGGCCACTTTTTGTTTTATATCATGGCAGTCCATATTAACTGAAGTTTGAAGTATTGGTCACTCAAACACCAATGGTAGAAGATTCTGCCAGGAAGGTAATTGAACAAAGTTTTTTTTTTTTTTTTTTTTAAATCAGAAAGAGGAGCATTATTAACCTATCCTGATGGTCAGTAATGATTGTCAGCTTGATAGGATCTAAACTTTCTGAAGAGACAAGCCTGTGAGCAGGCCTGTGAACGAGGTTAGGTTAACTGAGAGGGGGGCACTGTAGGTGAGGGTGGCATCTTCTGTGAGCTGGAGTTCTAGACTCTACACAGCGGAGGGCAAGCTCAGAAGGAGCGGGCATTGTGCTTTGCTTCTTGAGTGTGGAGGAATGTGACCTGAAACTCCTATCACCTGTTTCCCCTACCGTGAGGGACTTGCCTCTGAACTATGCGTCAGAATAAACCAGTCCCGAAGTTGCTTTGGTTGGGTATTTTTTTTATCACAGCCATAAGGAGGGTGAAAAGTGATTCAATTTCTACAAGTGGATTTAATAATGTCGGTTCTCCAAAGAGTTTGCTCCAGAGGTATTCCTTTCATCCCAACTGGATGCAACCCAAATAATAATAGCTTACATTTCTTTGAGCATTTACCACATCCCAAGCAGTTGTCTAATATTACATATATATGTGTTAATTATATGTAATTATATATTACGTATGTATATAATTTATATATTATATATAAATCAATTCATTTAAATGTCACAAACCATCCTACAGAAGAGGCGCCATTCTTACTGCGATATTACAGACGAGATTCTGAAGAGCAGAACTACTAGTCACACACCCAGAGTGTGGGGCGGTGAGCCTTTCACCCCGCTCTCTAGCCCAGCATGTGTTCCCAGCCATTCACTCTCCTCCCTCTCTAATCCTCTGATCTGAGCAGCCAACGATGGAAAGTGTGTGGATGTGAATGTGAGCGTCAGAGGTGGGGGGAGGAATATGTCACAGTGGACAGAAACGATAGCGTGCACAGGCGCGGATTATATCGCTGAGGAGTGACGGAGAAGAGACAGGCAAGAGAACCACTGGGTTGTATGAACCCTGGCAGATTTACTCAACTACGGATACAAATGCATTTATTAAAAACTATAATGGTGAACAGATAGGTCTCAGAAGAAGAAACACAATAGTTAATTAAGTACTTCAAAGGTGTTCAACACCCTTAGCCACCAGAAAAATTAAAAATAAAACTACATTAAGCCTGCACCACTCTATTAAAAAAAATGGTATCATTAAGAAAAAGACAACAAATTTTGGTGAGGATGTGGGGAGAGAGGAGTTCTTATTTTTTTTGGGGGGGGGGGTTTCGAGACAGGGTTTCCCTGTAATTTCTAGAGCCTGTCCTGGAAGCTAGCTCTTGTAGACCAGGCTGGCCTCGAACTCAGAGATCCGCCTGCCTCTGCCTCCCGTGTGCGGGGATTAAAGGCGTGCGCCACCACCGCCGGCTTAGGAGCTCTTATTTATGGCTAACAGGAGTGTAACCTAGAACATCCATGAAAATCAGTATACAGTGTTTAAAACCAGAATTACCATACGACCCAGATAGATCTCTTGGGCATATGCTCAAAAGACTTGTATTCATGGTTGTTGCATTATAGCAAGAAAACGGAACCAGATCAGGTGTCTATGGCATATGAAAATGTGCCGCACACACACAACTGGATATTATTCAGCTGTAAAGAAAAATAAAATCATAAAAATTGTAGGGAGATGGACAGATCTATAAAATATAGTAAGCAGGGTAACAGACTAACACACCCACGTGCTCTCTCCCATACACCGATCAGTGCTTACGTGTTTATATGTATGTATGTAAACGGGGCTGAGTGTGGCCGCAGGCTGTGCAGTTAGAAGGGAGACCGTGGTGGGGGGATTGAAAGGTGGGGCAGGCAGCAGGACACAGCCAAAGGGAAGGGCTGTGGTGGGTGGCAGGCATCAGGGCAATCAGGAAAATGGGAAGAAATGGGAGGAAGGAGAAGCAACGAAAACAAATTTTGTGAGAAAATGTCATAACGGGGGCCAGCTGGTAAAGTTATCTTACGACTCCATGCGTGTGCACACAGCACTCGTACACACGCTTCGGAGAAAACGCCACAGTAAAACTCAGTGCTACGTATGCTAATTTAAAATGCTTTAAATGACAAACTGTGACGAATAACCAGACTGAGGTTACAGTAACAATATCTTTGTGATTCTTGCGTTTGTATTATTATTGCGTGTTTGTGTATAAATATGAATGTGGACACACACGTGCCACGATCTCTAGAAGCCAGGGAATGAGTTCTCTCCTTCCGTTTCCCACTGAGTTCATCTCACTGGCCCTCGGTCTTAGAAACTTTTGACATGACTATATTTAAAAACTAAGCACGTTAGATTACAACATTTGCCATTGCCATGAAGAGGTCAAAGGTCACCTGGCTCCCACCAGTACGGGTAGTTGTGAACCATCTGGTATGGGTGCTGAGAGCTAAACTCTGCACCTCTGAAAGAGTAGTAAATGATCGTAACCTGTGGGGTCTCTGCAAACACCAGAGCCAGCAAATGCTGGTCCTCCAGCGGCAAGAAAGAAATCTGACTCCGCACAATTGAGTTGCTGGTGTTGGTTCAAACTGCAAGAGTGTGACCCTGGGTAGTTTATTTTAGACATTTTAAAGTACAACACAATTTATAAAAAAAGTTTCCTGGTGATAATGAACTCAATCCTGTGTGTGCAATAGAGTTGAAGATACGACTATATTAAACCCCTTGTAGAGTACAAGAAACAGATTCCGTAAAGATAGGCTCTACACATTGACAGAAAGCAGGCTCAAGGTAAACAAGGCTTGTGATAAGAGTCTCGGGGAGGGTAGCACTGTAGATTGGCTTAGATCAACAAACAAAAGTCATTAGTGAAGACGGCTAGATATTGACCCTGGGTTTCTTTGTTCCTTTGTTTTATTTTTTTCTGTATTTATATGTATGTGTGTGAGTGTGTGTGAGCGTCTGTATGTACAGGCGTGGAGGCCAGAGGTTAATGGCAGGTGTCTTCCCTTATTGCTTTCTACCTTAAGTTTCGGCACAGGAACCCAGAGTTCCCTCATTAGCCAGGCTAGATGGTTTGGTCAATGAGCCAAAGGAAACACCTGTCCCTGCCTCCTGCATGAGATTATAATATATATCTCCACATCTGCTTTTTTATGTAGTTGCTAAAGATCAGAATTCAGGTCCTCACGTTTGAGTAGTGATTGCTTTACCAACAGAGCCAACTTTCCAGGTGCTCCTTTTCTGTGTCTCCCTACTTGCAAAGGTAACATTGCCTCTCAGGTCACCTGCAGGCACCCAGAGATGCTCTGAGTTCATGGGTGCAGCAGCCTGTCTTGCATAGAAGACTGTTTTGTGGAAATCCTTAATCTCCCATCCCTTTCTAAAGCCTTGGGGATGTGGGATGTGATGTGGATGTCCTACTTAGAGCTGGGCATTCCATAGGTGTTTATTCTCTGCCCTGTGACCCAGCTGAACATCACAGTGTGGTAAGCGGTGCCATTTACTTCTTTATATTCATTTATATTTTGCTATGAACGTTGGTTTTTTCAAGCAAGAAGTTTGTACGCTGTGTCATCTTAAAAATAAACAGGTGGCATTATTCTGGGCAAAGAATGAGATTGCTCCATTGTTGTGTCTATTTAGAGAACAGCTATGTGGGTTGGGAAGGTAACTGCAGCAAGGCTGTCAGGTTTGGGCTTCACTTTGCTATGTTGTGCTTTGCTTCTGTATAAAAGCATTCAGTTATCATGGAGAGATTGCTTCTGAGAGAGATTGTAAATGCCCCTCAACACATACACAACACACACACACACATACACACACACACACATGTGCACAGTGGGGGGAGAGAAGCCAGAGAGAAGGAGGGAAGAAGAGAAGGAGGGAGGGGAGAAGAGATGGGATTTCTCTAATGGTTTGCTCAAGAGTCTGTTTGACCATGTGTGAGAGAAAGGCAGGATAAAAAGAGGAAGCTAAAAGGATCTAGGAAGGAAGAGAAGTCTCTCGGCCTGAGATACAGTTTGCTCTTCCTACTTGCTGAAAGTCAAAGAACTTGAAGACAACTGATAGAGCCAAGATTGTCTACAGAGATAATGCCTTCTTTCCCAAAGACATTCCAAACAACAAATGAACTCTGCTTACTTAGATGTTGACAGAGATTTCTGTCCCGCCTGGTTCCGCGGTGGTTCAGTCCCAAAGAAATACACAGAGGTCTACGTTAAGTATAAACTGATTAGCCTAGTAGCTCAGACTTTATTAACTCTTTCTTACATCATATATTAGCCCATTTTTTTCCTGTCTGTGTTAACCACATGGCTTGGTACCTTTGTAGCAAGGCAGTCACATTTTGCTTGCTCTGTGTCTGGCTTCCTCTATGTCTAGGTGACGACTACAGACTGAAACTTTCTTCTTCCCAGGATCCTCCTGTTCTCTCCCTGCCTATACTTCCTGCCTGGTTGCCCTACCTATACTTCCTGCCTGGCTACTGGCCAATCAGCGTTTTATTTTAAAAAATTGACAGGGTACAGACCACTGTCCCACAGCACTTAGATGCAGATTATTTGTGACCTTGAGTTCAATGTATAAACATTCTTCCTTCATCCCCCAGTCTAAACAACGTGCCTCACAAAACCACCTTAAAATTGCATTTACAAAACTCACGGTTTTAGCTTGCTTAGTTTTTAACCTTTTGAAAGTTCTACTCTCTGAGCATGAAGTCTTCGCCCGTGTCTTGGAGGTAGAATGTCTTTCGTATTTCTCTCTCTCTCTCTTTCTCTCAGTGCCCATGCTTAATCTGAAGTCTGTGCAATCACTTTACTTAATAAACGTAATGACTTTGCTTTACTCTGACCAACCCTAATTTTTTTTTTTTTCTGTAGCACAGTCCAGGACCTAGCTTACCCCAAGTGGCGTCTCTCAGGGGTGACATACTGCTGGCATGGTACAGGGTTGCATCTTCCTAATAAGGCTAACAAGAGGGCTGTCTTAAATGAACACATTTTAGAAATCTAATATTGTGGTGCAAACCTCAGTGTTCTGTTTTGTTTTTGTTTTTGTTTTTTGTTTTTCGAGACAGGGTTTCTCTGCAGCTTTTTTAGAGCCTGTCCTGGAACTAGCTCTTGTAGACCAGGTTGGCCTCGAACTCACAGAGATCCGCCTGCCTCTGCCTCCCGAGTGCTGGGATTAAAGGCGTGCGCCACCACCGCCCGGCAAACCTCAGTGTTCTGATGCTGTAATTGATTAGGGCTTATGGCTGTAATATGCAGTGTCAGAGTAATGCTTATGAACACAGTCATTCTAAAAAACTGAAAGACACCTTTCACCCACTACGGCTGTTCTAGTGAGTAGCAATTCAGAGTATAAAAGCACAGTTCACCTACTGCATCTTGTTTAACTCGCACGGCAGCCCTGGGAGAGAAGGGACTCTCCTTACTCTCAGTGGTTGTAAGAGAATCGCCCTGAAGTGTTTAGGATTGCTCACTGTTCCTCTGCTTCAGAGAGAAACAGGAACTGCTGGCTGTCCAGCCTGCAGTACAGTCATCAGGTTAGCCCGAGCCTTAACTTTGTCAAATGTCCTTCTGTTTTCTAAGATACCCATGTTTGGAGATGCTGGGGAAAGGGTTGCCATACTGCAAATCAGCACTGGTATAACCCAAAAGGTAGGCCCTCTATTCTCATAGCATGTTAGCACTTTGGATCTGGCCAGGTTATCTGTAACCTTTCTTCTTAGAGATAAGGAAGCTGCTACCCAAGCAGCCCCTCCCAGGTTAAACCAGACTGGAATCTCCCGGTTATTGAGCTGCTGGAGGTAGAGCACTTGCCTAGCGTGTGTGAGGCCCCGGCTCACACACAAATACAAGTGACCCAGCTGCCTTTCCCAAAGCCTTCCTTTCAAGGCTGTGCAGGAGCTCACAGGCCCTGCCTGCCCTCTGGGCGGAGAGTGATAAGCACAGGCTGTTATGATGCCTGTATTTACTGTTTTTGTTCTCCCAGACTACATCCTGTGCAGTAGCTCCTAGCTACTGTTTTTCTCTTTGACCTCTGTTTCCTAAAGTCCACGGAGGGAGGCTGTGTAGGTCCCAGTCAGTGCAGAAGTGCTTTGACACCAGGCTCTTTTGCTGGAAGACACGCAAGACAGCAAACCTCGGACATTCTTCTAGGTGCGCACACCTTGCGTCCCTGAACACCAGAGGCAGAGCAGGGGAGAGCATTCACTTCTGCACAGCTGCCCTGAGTGTGATCCTGCCAATATCCCTGACACGGTTCTGTCACCAGCCAAGATCACATGGGCTCAGCTGGAATTATAGCTCAGCTCCTCCAGCACGCATGGAGTCCTGGGCTTGATCCCCGGCATCACCACAAAAAACTGGGGGTGGAAGGGCATGCCTGTAATTCTAGCACTAGGGAGGTCAAAGCAGGAGGATCAGAAACTGAAGGCTATCTTCAGTTACGTAGTGAGTTGAAAAACCAGCCTGGGCTCTAGAAGAACCTGTCTCAAAAAACAAAACAACAACAACAACAAAACAAAAAAACCTAAAAAACAAACCCCAAAAAACAAAAACAAAAAAAAACCCCAAAAAACAAAACACATGCTACCACCACCACCAAAAACACAATAATAAAGAAAAAGTAAAGGCAACCGAAAGAGACAGAACTTGTGTGGTTAGTTGTTCCTCCCCAACCCCAGTATAACCCTCTTCACTGACAGGCCTTGTGTTCTGATTTCTCCCTTTCTCTCTGTTTGTTCCCCTTCTTGGACTGAATTTAGAACAGACTCCTCCCTCCCCTGTCTTCACTCCAGTTTCAGTTTCTAAATGCCGTTGTCCTCGACCGTGGGCAGGCCATATGCTGTTAGCACAGCTGCTGAGCACACGTGAAGAGCAAGACAGAAAGGATGAAACCGTGCAATCACATCACGGCCAAACTATCGTACCAAACAGGTGTGTAACCTCAGACCACCATACTATGTACTCACTCATAGGTGGATATTAGATATAAAGCAAAAGATAACCAGCCTATAGTCCAGGATCCCGGAGAAGTTAGGTGACAAAGAGAACCCTAAGAGAGATGTACATGGATCCCCCCTGGGAAGGGAAACTAGACAAGACCTCCTGAGAAAACTAGG
This sequence comes from Arvicola amphibius, assembly GCF_903992535.2. Classification (NCBI taxonomy): domain Eukaryota; kingdom Metazoa; phylum Chordata; class Mammalia; order Rodentia; family Cricetidae; genus Arvicola; species Arvicola amphibius. Next base: position 13,087,462 of record NC_052064.1, read on the forward strand.
AGGGGGTAGAAGGGATGGTGGAGGGGGAGGGGGAGAGGAGAAGGGGAGGAGAACATTAGGGAATGGGATGCTCAAGAAGAGGGAGGGACAGTGAGGGAGAGAAAGGAAAAAGATACCTTGATTGAGGGAGCCATTAAAATGCTATCGGGAAACAGCACTAGGGAAATTCCCAGGAATCTTCAAGGATGATACCAGCTAAGATTCTAAGCAACAGTGGAGAGGTCACCTAAATTGGCCTTCTCCTGTAATCAGATGGCGACTACTTAATTGTCATCATAGAGCCTTCAAGCAGCAGCTGATGGAAGCCGATACAGAGATCCACAGCAAAGCACTGGGCTGAGCTACCTGAGATCAGTCCAAGAGAGGGAGGAGCAAAGGGTTCAAGACCATGCCGGTGATACCCACAGAAACAGCTGGTCTGAGCTAGTGAGAGCCCATTGACTCTGGACTGATAGCAGGCAAACCTGCATAGAACCAAATTAAGCCCACTGAATGTGGGGGTCAGTTATGAGACTCGGACAGTCTGTGGCGCCACTGGCAGTGGGACCAGGATTTATCCCAAGTGCTTGACCTGGCATCCAGGAGCGCATTCTTTTTGGAGGGATACCTTGCTCAGCCTAGATGTAGGGGGAAGGGCCTTGGTCTTGCCTCGAAGTGAAGTGTCAGACTTTGTTGACTCCCCATGGGAAGGCCTTACGCTTTCTGAGGAGTGGATGAGGAGGTGGGGTGGAGAAAAAATGAAGGAAACAGGAGGAGAGGAGAAAGTGGGAACGAGGATAGCTATGTGAAATGAGAAAAGATTGTATTTAAAAAAATCTTGAGGAAAAAAAAAAGAAAAAAAGGTTTTGAAATGTCCATGTATCATGTCCTCATATGAAAGCATCTGGGGGGTAGTTCTCCTCAGACAGACTTTTTATTTCATCAAAGAGGACACATCCCTGATTGCTTCTCTTTTACTGGGATAAAGCATTTTGACTAACAGCAACCCTGAGGAGGAAAGGGTTTACTTGGCTTGTACTTCCAGGTCACAGTTCATCCCAGAGGAAGTCACAGCAGGAACTCAAACAGAAACTCAGAAGCAGGAACTGAAACAGAGAACATGGAGAAAGACTGGCTACTGGCTTACTCCCTCAGGCTTGCTCAGCTACGGTTTCTTTTTGTTTTGTTTTTTTTTTGTTTGTTTGTTTGTTTTTTAACACGGAGTCCAGGCCTACCTGCCTAGGGATGGCACCTCATTCAGTGTGTTAGACCCTCCTCCATCAATTAGCAGCTCAGAAAGTGCCTCACGGACATGACCAAAGCTAGTCTGAACAGGGCACTCCTTCAGCTGCTGTTCCCTCTTCCCCAGTGGCCCTAGGGTGGTGTCAGTTTGACAGCTGAAGCTAACGATGAACCCATGAACGATACACCACCTAAGGGATTAAACAGACTTCTTAGAGACTCCTTGACCTAAATACCCAGCCCCTCCCTTACTGCAAGGCAAAGTTGAAGTCTAATGATTTCTTTTATACTGGGTAGGTTGTTTCCAAGGAAGGAGAGGAGGACAGATGAAAGGGAAGATAATCAAGATCTCCACAGAGGATGCCAGGAGAGCACACAACAGCGAAGGGAACGTGGACTCATCGAAAGGTTTCTGTTTGTTTCTTTGTGGTTGAAACAACACATTTAAATGTGTCTTCTTGGAAACGATTTTCAGGGTGAGTCAGTGATATCTATGGAATCTAAAAACATGAGATAGGTAGGCATGTCTTTTATTCTGAGGAGATGGAAGGAGAGATGGAAGAGGTTGTTGGGGGTTGAGGAGATCCCCATATGCTGCCTTCTGTCTTGTTTTGGTCATGAAGTGGCTGAGTCACCTGCTGAGTGGAAATGGCCCAGAGGCATGAAGAACATAGATGGGTGTGTCAATGAGATTCCTGAAAAGAGGTTTCCTGGGCAAAGGCTGTCGACTGATTAGTGACGTGGGGAGGTGAGGGTGCTGCAGTGACGTGGGGAGGTAGGGAGGTTGGGGTGCTGCAGCCGAGATAATTACCCTATCTCAGGCTGTGGCCCTCTGAATAGCCATTTCTTGCCCAGTTCTGTGCCAGAACTCACATCTGGTAAGGAATAGGCAAAAACCTTTTAGAGCCTATAACAAAGCAGACTATTAGCTCTATCAACCCAGAAACTAGACAAGCCATCAGAGACCATCCGAGACCTACTGGAGAGATTTCCCCGCATTTCTGAGCCTGTGTCTCTGATGCACCCACCAATGTGTTTTCATTTTGTTGTTCTGTAAAACTATCAAGCTTCATGAAACCGTTTCCACACTGGACCATGGAATTTTCGGGTAGCCTAAATCCGTGTTCCCAAGCCATGGTCACTCAAACTTGGCTCTAGAATAAACCATATCTCAATCCAGTTGAGGTGAGAGTTGTGTTTTTTCCATCATGACAGATGTAAGAAAGTTGCCTAGGCAACACGGGATTTTCATGAGTCTTTAAAGCACACAACGGAAGCTGGCTGTCCAATCAGAGAATCCAAAGTTCTCCACCTGCATTAGATGTCTGGCCACAAAGGCTGAAGAGACAGGATAATGTTTCGGGAGACTTTTTGCATACTTGTAGCAAAGCAAACAGAAAAGGGAACCAAAGACATGTAAGAAGAGAAAGTGTAATGATAGAACACGGAATCTCACGGGAAGAAAGTGAAAACTGCATCTCCATCAGGAAAAGCAGAGACCGAAGGACCAGAGACGGGCTGATGTGAGGTACATCTGCTGAGGCTTACCAACGGTCCACTTTGATGTGTACGGACATGCTACGATTCTGGGTATGGATCAAGTTCAACATGGGCAAAACGTACAGCTGAGACAGAATGAAGAAGACCAAGAATTGAGAAGCATGTGTGTGTGTGCATCCCTGGGACAGTGGGGGGTTGAGTCCATGGCTGTGTGTGTGTGTGTGTGTGTGTGTGTGTGTGTCCCCATCCCTGGGACAGTGGGGAGTTGAGTCTATGGCTCTGTATGTGTGTGTGTGTGTGTGTGTGTGTGTCCCCATCCCTGGGACAGTGGGGGGTTGAGTCTATGGCCGTGTGTGTGTGTGTCTGTGTGTGTGTGTGTCCATCCCTGGGACAGTGGGGGGGTTGAGTCTATGGCCGTGTGTCTGTGTGTGTGTGTGTCTGTGTGTGTGTGTGTCCATCCCTGGGACAGTGGGGGGGGGGGGTTGAGTCTATGGCCGTGTGTGTGTGTGTGTTTTGTTCTATATCTAAATCCTTAGAAGAATCTGTGAAGGGCAAAAGTAACTCATTAGCTCTGGGACTTGAAATTCTAATTTTTTGCTTTCATTGTTGGATTAAATGGCATTATAAAAGCCCATTTTTATCCAAGCATATAATACGCTTTGAGCATAATCCCACTCCCCGTTTCTTTCTTCTCCTCCTTTTCTCCTCATAGTCTCCTTTATTCCCCTAGATAATTTCCCTTCTATTTTACATCATCTGTAAATACATGATTCTATGTGTCTTTATAAAATCTAGGACCAACATCTGAGAGAAAGCATACTGTATTTCCTGAGGCTGGTTTAATCGGTTTAAGGTAATTACCTTCAGTTGCAGTCATTTGCTTTGAAATAGCCTAACTTCATTTTTCCTTATGGCTGGAAACAGTTCCTTGTGTATATGCCGCATTTTATCTGTTCCTCTGCTGATGACAGTTCTTTTGGCTCCGTGACAGCGGCAGCGAACAGTGATGTAGTAAACACTGGTGTGTCAGGAAAGGCCAGAAAGCAGCCTGGGCTCTCTTGTCTGGACAGAGAGAGGACTCCAGCACCACCTCTGCACCAACCAGAGGCGCTGGGCATTTGGGCACTACTGTGATCTCTTTCTCTGATAAGAAAGTCTGGTCCTGCCTGGTGCCATGACGGATGGAGCAGCACAAGGAGACCAGCATGAGGGCTGGGGGGCTGGGGGTGTTCTGGGGAGAAAACACGGGCCCACCCGTCACTTGGTTGCATCGGACAGAAGGGCACTAATATGGTGAACAAATATATGGAGAGGGAGAGGGAGAGGGAGAGAGAGAGGGAGGGAGGGAGGGAGGGAGGGAAGGAGGGGGAGAGAGAGAGGGAGGGAGGGAGGGAGGGAGAGAGAGAGAGAGAGGGAGGGAGGGAGAGAGAGAAGAGAGAGAGGGAGGGAGGGAGGGGAGGGGGAGGGAGAGGGAGAGTGAGAGGGAGAGGGAGAGGGAGAGGGAGGGAGCGAGGGAGGGAGCGAGGGAGGGAGGGAGGGAGGGAGGGGGAAGGGAGGGGGAGGGGGAGAGAGAGGAGAGAGAGATTCACGTACTGTGAACAGAAGCTATCTGAAGGGTTGAAAGCTGTGAGGAACAGGCTAAGGTGGGTGGCTTCATTACCACCCAGGGCCATGGTGAGATGTCTGGACCTGGGCTGTCTAGGTTCATGGCCCTGATGCAGCCACAGGCCGTGTTGATGTCCGAGACTCTTGATACCACCAAAAGCAGAGAGGGTAGGGCTATATATACAAAGGTGGTCCTGCCTCCCCAATGGCTGCAACACTTGGGAGAGCCGATCTTACCCCTTACCCACTAAAGTGCTCAGGAGAGAGGGTCCTGTACTTTACCTGGGCAGCACAATAGAGCTCACCCTGTTCTTGAGCATGGGTGAGCTGGCCCTATGGTGTGCGACAGGAGAGCAGGTGACACCCCTTTTGTATGCCATGTGGTGGCATGGGTGAGGGAAACACGCCCTCTCCCTCCCCCTTGCCACCTGTAGCAGGTGGGGGACCTAACACCACTCCTCACCAGTTGCGGGAATCAGGAAAACAGGCCCTGCACCTTGCCTGGGCAGCACAATAGAGCTGAGCCTGTAGACAGGGGCATGGGTGAGCCAGCCCTGAAGGTGTAGGAGCGCCAACCCTGAGAGCATGAAAGCAGAAGAAGTGGCCCTGCCCCTTGCTCCATAGAGTGAACTAGCTGGTACAACGCTCACCCTGGAGGGAAGAAGAGGGCAGTACTGGTGGACTCACTAACCCTGTGACTACCTAGGCCCAGAACCAGGGCTTTAACACCCTGACATCCACTCCATCCAAGACCTTCAGAAGCAAGTGAAGGGGCCAGACCAGCAGACCCAAGACTGTAGGATCTCCATGACACAGGGCAATAATGGAATATCCAAGAGGAGTCCCAGTGAGGGCCCAGCATCGATAGTGTAGCAGAAAACAGCAACCTCAGGCCGGGCGGTGGTGGCGCACGCCTTTAATCCCAGCTCTAGGGAGGCAGAGACAGGCCTCTGTGAGTTCGAGGCCAGCCTGGTCTACAAGAGCTAGTTCCGGGACAGGCACCAAAGCTACAGAGAAACCTTGTCTCGAAACAAACAAAAATGAACAAACAAAAACAAAACAAAAAGAAAGAAAAAGAAGGAAAGAAAGCAGCAGCGACCTCAAACCAGACCAATGACTCTTTACATTGAGCACTTTTATGGACAAAAGGGTTTACTGTGTGACTCACTGTGTCACACTACAACTTCCAAGATGAGATTTTTATCCTTTCTTCCGTTTTTCTTTTTTATCTCTTAAATTTTATTGTTTGGGGGAGGTGGCAAGGGCAGGGGGTAGGTACGGAAGGATCTGGAAACGAGTGGGATCTGGATGCATGAGGCAAAAGACACAACGAATAAATAAGAAGAAATTAAAGGAGATTCTTCACTTCTCACAAGCTATCCCAGCTGCCCTGCACGTGGACTCTGCAGACCCCACGTCGAGTGCCAGGGCCCTGCTTATCCTGTGGTTGACACCCATGCTCCTCCTCTTCCTTCAGACATTTTGCTTCCCTTGTGTTGAAGGAGTAGATCTTAAAAGATATGTTTCACCTGGACCCTGACGTTGTCTGGCAGAGGGTGGGGAAACTGACACACTTAAGAATCAGTCCATAGCCGGGCGGCGGTGGCGCACGCCTTTAATCCCAGCACTCGGGAGGCAGAGGCAGGCGGATCTCTGTGAGTTCGAGACCAGCCTGGTCTACAAGAGCTAGTTCCAGGACAGGCTCCAAAGCTGCAGAGAAACCCTGTCTCGAAAAACCAAAAAAAAAAAAAAAAAAAAAAAGAATCAGTCCATAATCTGTACTGAGCAAATAAGAATTCTTTATGAGAAGAAGAGAGGAGAGGCTCAGTGATAGAGCACTTGCTTGCCCCGAGTTTGACCCTCAGCACCATAAACAAGATAAACAATGACAAAAATTGTGTGTGTGTCTGTGCGTGTGTGTGTGTGTGTGTGCGCGCGCGCGCGCATGCGTTAACATGTGTGTTGCTTTGAATAAGGATAATCCCCATACGCTCATACCTTTGAATGCTTGGTTCTCAGTTAATGAACTGTTTTGAAGGATGAGGGGGTATGACCATTTTGGAGTAGGCATATCCTGTGGAAAGAGGTATAGCATTGGGGGTGGGCTTTGGGGTTCTAAGAGCCCAGGCCAAGCCCAGTGTTGCCCCTTCTGCCTCCTGCCTGTGGCTCAGGAGATAGCTCTTAGCTCCTTCTCCAGCACCATGCCTTCCTGCCTGCCTCTCTACTCCCCACCATGATGACAATGGACCAACCCTCTGAAACCATAAGCGAGGCCCCCGTTAAATGTTTTCTTTTATAAGCATTGCTTTGGTCGTGGTGTCTCCTCACAGTAATAGGTCAGCGACCAAGACACGGTGACTCGAAGAGAAAACCGCACTGAGCCTGCCAAACAGTGAGAAGCCGGGGAGCTACACTATAGGCCCATTTCCCCCTAATTTAGCACCCGAAACAGGTGAAGTCTATATGGAGAAGCGTGGCAGATGTAGGCAGCATGAGAAAGCTGGAGCTTACGGGAGAGAGTGAAGCAGCATTGAGAGAGGAGGTGACTCAGAGAAGCTTCGGTAGGAAGGTCTTTGCCTGCAGGAGGGTCTGGCCTTGGTGGCCTGCCTCCTTCTCTCCTTACTTCATATTCTCCTTTGGGGTCTTTATCTAGAACTATTCTCTTACAAGGCTGTTATCCCCTGTCACTTGAAGCCAGCGGGCATCCCTCACACATCCAGGTAAGGTCTTGGGCTGTCATCCTAGCCAAATTAATATAATCTTCAGGAGTTCTGCTGAGAGTCTGTTGCAGAATATGAATTGAAGATGTGTTACATTCATCTATGCTGTGGAATATTTGTCTTAATGATGCAAAGATGTGTTACGTTCTTTTAGGTTGCATTTGCTTAACTCTGGCAAGCTGTGTTACTTTGCTGCTTAAAACACCCGATTGTTCTAATTCACCATCTAAATGGCCAAAGCTAGGCAAGAGAAAAAGATGGGCCTGTCTGGGAGAGAGAATAAAGAGGAGGAGAATTCTGGGAAGAGAGAATCAAGGATTGAGGAAAGGAGGGTGCGGCCAGCCACCCAGCCAGACAGCAAGTCATGGAGTAAGAAGGAAAGAAAGGTATATAGAAGAAAGAAAGATAAAATCCCAGAGGCAAAAGGTAGACAGGATAATTTAAGTGAAGAAAGGCTGACTAGAAGCAAGTCAAGCTAAGGCTGGGCATTCATTAGTAATAATAGATCTCTGTGTGATTATCTGGGTCCTGGGTGTCAGGCTTCCCAAGGAGTAAAGAGCAAGGAATAAAAGCAACCAACTGCAGGGGGCTGGCCCCCAAGAGATCACCACAGCTGGACTTGCTGACTCTTTACCCTCCCTTAATAAGCAGTTGGGGGTGGGTCTTGCCCTCACCTGAGCATCCAGACACCTCTCCCAAACAAACAGTTGTATATGATTCTGCACCAGTTTCCCACGGACTTAGGGCTGCTGCGGGAAAGGCTAGTGGATTTAGGTGGGAAAGAATGAGGGGAAGGAAGCTCCATTGTCACAGCCCTGGGGAAGCCATCATCCCTACTGAGCTCAGACCTTCCGGGGTGGCTCCTTTAAGGTCATTTATGCTCATTTGTAGCCCTTCACCTGTGTTACATAAGCCTAATAATCTCATTGGGTTCCTAGCGGCGCTTTGGTGGAATTGTAACTTGATTCATCATTGGGACCTTAGGGGGAAGAGTGGACACTGCTTATGTCACCTCAGGGAAGGAATGTAAGCAACATTAGACTACAGCCCTTTCCGTCATGCGTGACAGCCACTGCTTCTAAACTTACTGTTTGCTAGTGTACTATGTATTCATATCAAATATCTTAAATATAGTTGAAGTCGTATATTTCAATTTATTATTATCTTCACTTTCTTTTTCCAGGATAGGGTCTCATTATGTGGCTCTGGCTGCCATATGGAACTCACTATGTAGAGCAGGCTAGCCTTCAACTCTCAAGAGATCCACCGGCCTCTGCATCTGAGGGCTGGGACTGGGGCTAAAGGTGTGCACCACTATGCAGGGCTTTCATCTTCTCCCTTTACACAGGAGTTCTGTCAAGACTGAGGAGCTTGCCCAAGGTCACACAGCTTGTAGGTGATGGCATTGTGGGTGAGGTCACATGACATCAATTGTAAAGCCTGTGATGGTATCGCATGTGAGGTCACGTGCTGTCAGTTGTAAAGTGGTGCTTGTGTGTTCTCTTTGCTCTAGATTGTGACCATTTGCTCTGCTTTCTACTTCGGCCTCAAGCCAATGCCCTTGCTGACGTGTTGGCCTGGTACTGACCATAAGCCTAGGAGGCCTCCTCCCAGATGACCAAAACTCCTAGTTAGAATCTCCCAAATAATTTCAAAGGTGTGGGGGGGGAGGACATCAAATGTTGACCTGTTGAAGGCAAAAGTTTGAAAATCTCAATCCCCAGGAAAGGGGCTCCTGTATCAGTAGTAAAAATTTTAATTCTAGGGAGGGAACTGGCCACGGGCTTCAGTAACAGCAAAACATTTAGCTTCAAAATGTTTTGTTTAGGAGGCCAGAGAGATAGTTCAGCAATTAAGAGTGCTTGAAACTCTTGGGAAGGACCTGAGTTTAGTTCCCAGCACCCATGGTGGGTGGCTCACAGGGCCTTAACTCCATTTCCAGGGGAATTGACACCCTCTTCTGGCCTCCTTGGCCAGGAATTTGCACACGCATGTTTGCGCACACACACACATACACACTAAAATCTTTATATATATATATATATATATATATATATATATATATATATATATATATATATATAATCATTCATCTACATTGGCCTTTCAGTGGATGAAACTCTAGGAACTTTAATTTTTTAAAAAAGTTTTCTGTGTATAAGAATGTTTTTCTGGGTGTGTATATGTGTTCCATGCGTGTTCCTGGTGCCTGAAGAGGTCAGAAGAGGCCAATGGATCCCTTGGAACTGGAGTTAGAGATGTTTGTGAGCCACCAGGTGGATGCTGGGAAGCAAACCTGGGTCCTCAGCTAAAGCAGTATACACGATGAGCTTCTTCTCCCGCCCCTGCACCTTCAGTAGCTTTCAGTGAACCAAACAGCATCTGCCTGGCGAGGCCAGTGACGTTCCTGATTTGAAAGTAACTCTGTGCAGAGTAGAGCAGGAAGGTACTTACTTTATTCAGTGTCTGGAACTCTTCCTGCCCACCTGTGCCCCTTAGATGAGTGGATTCTAGACGCCTCCTCCACAGTCTAAGCATCTCAGCAGCATGGCACCGAGGTGAACATTTAATAGCAAATTCTCATGTCCATGGAGTGTATATAATTTCAACATATGGATGTTTTTGTCTATTTTGCTATAAAAAGTTGCCTACGAAATGTCCTCTTATGTTTTTGAAATGGATTCTCTTTTCATAATATACCGCCCCTTGCTGCTGCTGCTGCTGTGTTGAGCTAGCGGGGGCAAGGCTGGAGAGCTCGCCCTGGTATTGAGGATAGGGGAGAGCTGGCAGACTGACCAGCCCTAGCTACTACCAGCTCCAGAATCTGGACTGTGAGTTCTTCCACTCCACCGTCCATCCCATCAGTGAACTGCTCGAGCATGTGAAGGGGCCAGTCCTGCAGATCCAGAGCTGCAGAATCTCCATTACAACAACAGGGTACCCGGGAGGAGTCAGGTGGGGCCCAGGAGCGACAGTGTAGCCAGAGGCCTTGAACCCACCAACGACTCACTGCGATGAACACTTACAGATGTGTGGGCTAAACGGTATACTTTAACCCACTGCACCACACAGCTTCCATGATGAGCTTTTCTTTTTCTTTTACATTTTCTTTTTTTTTTTTTAATTTTCGGGGTGAGCTTGCAAAAGCAGAGGGTTCATAGGAAGGCATGGGGAGATGAATGGGATTGGGGTGCATGCTGTGAAATCCACAAAGATTCAATAAAAAGTTCATATGTTAGCTGGGCGGTGGTGGCGCACGCCTTTAATCCCAGCACTCGGGAGACAGAGGCAGGCGGATCATTGAGTTCGAGGCCAGCCTGGTCTACAAGAGCTAGATCCAGGACAGACTCTAGAAAGTACAGGGAAACCCTGTCTCGAAAAAAAAAAGTTCATATGTTTATATTTGCTTATCTAAAGTTTTTAATTTTTCAGTTTTATTTTCAGAAATTTGACCTTTCAGAATTTTAGACTTTAAGGATTTTGATTGTCCAGTAATTGTTTTGGTTTTAAAGTCTCAAAGATTGACTTTTTCTGTGATTGTTGTCCAAGCCTATAACTGTCACAACAGATTCTCGAAGTATTATTGATTTTATTATTATTTTATTATTATTATTATTATTATTATTATTATTATTTTTGGTTTTTTCGAGACAGGGTTTCCCTGTAGTTCCTAGAGCCTGTCCTGGAACTAGCTCTTGTAGACCAGGCTGTCCTCGAATTCAGAGATCCGCCTGCCTCTGCCTCCCAAGTGCTGGGATTAAAGGCTTGCGCCACCACCGCCCGGCTATTTTATTATTTTTTATTATTATTTTTTGAGACAGGGTCTTGCTATGTAGGTTAGATTGAACTGAAACTAACGTTCCTCCGGCCTTTAAGGGATTACAGGTGAGAGCCTCCAGAACTGTTTTGTTGACTGTAGCTGAATATTTGTAGGGCCAGTGGAACTTTTTTTTTTAAATAGAATTGGGTGCCAAATTATGTAGTATTGTTGTTAAGAAAAAGTCGTAGGTAAATAGTTAATTTGTAAAACACGTATGGGCAGACCGGGATACGTATAATTCTTAAGTGTACTCAGCGCTGGAAACTCTTGGTGGTTGTTATCCCATCCCTTGTTCTAAACTGTTGTGTGGTCACTGGAACCCGTGTCTAGGTTCTAAGCGTTGAGTGGCTGTACGGCTTCTCCTCAGTCTTCCGCATGCCAACAGTTTCAGAGCTCCCTTGGATCTACGGATCATAGAGTGTCCGGACAATCTCGTGTAGCTGTTTGGTTTTCATTGTTTGGAAAGGACTCCAGACGTAGAGCGACTCGAACACTTCCATCCAGCACTCCCAGCCCATGATGCGAAGCTCCGGCCTGTGGCGGCAACGCGTTTACTTAGCGCCTTCACCGGACCAGTCGAAGAAATATCCAGCGCCGTTTCTCCCCGTTCATATAAACTTGGACCTCTAATGCTGTATGTAATGCAGAATAAAACGGGCGTACACCGTGCTAGTGCTTCCCTAAAGAGTCAAAGCAGGCCACTTCTGCGGGGGGGGGGGGGGGGGGGGGGGGGGGGAGACAGGCCAAATTGGAGGTGTCTTCGGATCCGCGCTTTGGCCACGTGCACCGCGCAGCCGCTCACGGCCAAGAGGCGGAGACCCGCGTGGGGCGGAGGAGAACCCGCACCTCTGCAAATAAAGCTCCGCAGCCGAGGCGGCGCCTGTGCCCGTGGGATTGGCTGCCCGAGTCGTGACGCGGTCTGGGCGGGCCCGACCGGTTTGCGACAGTGGCCGCGGTCCGGGATCCGAGAGCCCAGGGCATTCGCCGCGCGGTGCGGTGCGGGGAGGTCCCGGTCGGCGTCTGGGAGCCGCTGCTCGGGGTCGCGGAGCCACCAGGATCCGCCGCGCGCGTGGCCCCGGGACGCCGAGGTCTGGCCTGCGGGGAGCTTGGGGGACCGGACGGGGGTGGACGCGGAGCGGGCGGACGCCGAGCTCTCCGCGGAGCCGGGGAGGTGTGCGGGGCGTCGGGGGGGGGGGCGCTCGCTCCGCAACTTCGCCCGCCCGCCGAGCGGAGACTCGGGCCGGGAAAACTTTGTCCCCGCGGAACCGAGCAGAGATTGGGGCGGGGGGGGGGGGGGGGGGCGGCCGGCGGGGCGTCGGCCAAGCGCTGTTTGTTTCTTTTCACTTCCTGCGGCAGCCGCTGGAGATGAGGAGGACGGCGGGGCTGAGGCGGAGCGGCCGCGGCCCCCGGGAGTGACAGTCGCCCCGTCGGGATTTCCCACTCCCCCCTCCCCCACCCCCAGGGCCCGGGCCATGAGTGCGCCGTGAGGGGCGCGCGTCCCGACTTGGCGAGCTGATGCGGACTCGCTTTTGAGCGGCTAAGGGACGAGAGGAGCAGCCCCAAAATGGAGGACTTTACTACCAGGACCTACGGGACCAGCGGCCTGGACAACAGACCTCTGTTCGGGGAGACGTCTGCTAAGGTGAGTGCTGGAGGGGACCCCCCTTCCCCCCCGGGCCGGGGTGCGCCTGTCCCGCCTCCCTCCATCCCGCTTGGGCCTGGCGTGGACTTGGAAGTGCAGAGAAGCTGGTCCTGCAGTTCCCCTCCCTCTTGGGATGTTTGCCCAGCACTCGTCTCCAAGAGCAAGGAGTGGAGAAAAGTTCAGAAAGTTCTGGGAAGTTTGTGGGAAGCCCTTCACGAGAGTGCGGAAACCCCGCCGTGGAGGGAGATTGCCTGCGAGGGTTGCACAACCCCACTTTGAAGCTGTGCTTCAGGTGTGCCGTGAGCTTCCCCGCCCAGAGGCCCAGGGTTGCACCTGATAATTGTGTGCCTAGAGCCCTTAACGGGTTGTGAAGCAGTTGTGTGAGGGGAAATGTAGGTCACCATTCCGGGAGGTGATCAGAGGGTCTCGGCACTCAAGTAAGAAGTCTCAAATAGGGCAGACAGGTCCTTGAAAAAGAGTATAACACTTCAAAGAGCTTGATTAGGTAATTTGTCTGGCCAACAACGGAAGAGAGAAGCCTTTCTCTGTGCTCAGCATTAACTTTCTGAGAGGCCTGGGCAAGATTAACCTGCTGTTTGTTCCCCCACTTGTAAATGGCATTGGTGACCGTTGACCCCTGATAAGGGCTGTCAGCCTTTCAGAAGTTATGGCACTTACTTTTGGGGGAAGAGCCTGTAACGCACATGGGGAAATTCTCCACCTGGCCTTCAGGGGCACCGCCCTGAATTTGGAAGCTGCCAGCCTGCCTAAATTCCACATAGATTTTTTTTTTTTTTGCTTTATCTTGGAGTGTTTTAATAAAACATTTTAAGCTTGATGTCCAGAGTCTTGCGACTTTACATAATCTCAGCTGACTGTGCTCGGGAACTCTAGTTCAGTAATGTTCCTATCAGTGCAGACATTACTAAGCGTTCGCTATGAACCAGGTCTTGGGTATTGAAGGGTAGTTAGTGGTCAGGAAAAGAAGATGTATGTATATAGATATATAGAGATCTAGGGGGATGTGACCTAGGTCACAGCATGGGGGAAATGTGTTTTGGCTACAAAGAGAAACTGGCTGCATTTATATAGAAAATTCATCCAACTGTCCCCAAATCACTGTCTCCTGCACATACCTCTTTGAGCACTGATTGAGAGAGACCACTTTGAACTCCTTAGACCTGGTAATGCAGTGGTACCTGTCTTCCCGATGGACTTGTTGACTCGTGCACACGCGAACCTGAGGCCATTCACTGTGTTAGTTTGGGCCCTTGGGAGGCTGTGGCGGAAGGAGCACTTGATCTCAGGTGTTCAAGGTCAACCTGGGGTGTGCAGTGCAACTGTGACCCCAAAACCTCAAAAGCGAAACAGCCAAACCTCCTAACAACTATGTAGACATTGAGAAATAATTGATGTTATTGACCAGCCCACTGCCTAATGCTTGACAGTGTCCTACTGTCCCTCATCCATTTGAAACCCATCCAAGGACATCAGTATCCAAATATAGCCCTATTCACGACACACCTGAGTCCAAGCGTGCAGTGAGTAGAATGGCCCGTGCTGCTTTGGTGTGCCTCAAGGAAAAAGTTAAGAATAATATGTAACTGCTCCTCCCTTACAGCTGCACAACTCAGCTTGCCCTGTGAAGTGGACAGGACCATTGCATATAAAGCCCATGGAATGGAGAAAGGAAAGAAATCCATGGTTTGGCATGGGGCAACACGTGTCTCAAATAAGTTGAGTTGCTTAACATGGAGGAAAAAAAAAACATCTCTCTTTGTTTAAAGACTTTGCTTGTAGGCCAGAGGGGGCAAGGAACCAGAATAGGACCTCGATGATGACAGGACACATTGCAGTCCAGCCATTGCCTTGGACAGTAGGACCTGCTGGAACTGAAGGAGGCTTGGAAATTGTGAGAAGTCTCATGCTCCCCTTTGTATCCGGGCGTCTCTGACTTACTGCCTTTCAGAGGCCAGCAAATTAGACGTAGGAGCCACAAAGCCACAAGTGGAAACTTGGTAATGGTGAACGACCATTTATGAGAGAAATCTAGAGGACAAAGCCCGCTTTCCTGTGACAAATTCTCGAAGCGTTTTGTGATCCTGTGTCTTTAGAACAACCCAAGTGTATAGGTTCGCAGTACAGGTGCAATCCCTAATTCTCAAGGTAAAGAGGACTGCAGCCCAGAGGAGAGCCTGGTGCTCAGCTTTCCCTGGTTTAATCATCAGGGTCCTTTCTAAGATGGAGGTTTTATTTTGGGTGTACAACTAAGGAAGTGAGCTTCACAGAGTTATTTGTTCAGTCATGCATTACTTCTCTGGGTCTTTTGCCAGTTCCCTTTTGTGAGCTGAACAGTGGGGTGAGTCGTAACTTAATCAGGTAGCCTGTGTGGAATAGTCTCCACACACCATAGACCTGCGCATGCTTGATGCCGTTTCCCAGGATGTAGGGTCAAGTGGGGAGTCTGCTAGAGAAGAAGAAACGGGTGACCTGGTAGACTGTGAGCAGCACACGAGTGGGCAGTCCCGAAGGACCGTCTGCCCTCTGTACTGAATGATCCCAGTGATTCCAGTGACTGGAATTAGGAATTTATTCGGTCTTCAGTGTGATGAGCCTGAGACCAACCTAGGCTATGCAGTTCCAGGCCAGTCTGAGATGTGAGATGAGACCCTGTTTAAAAAAGAACCAAAAACCCAAAAACATTTAAATTCTGTTCCATAGTACATTTCTTTCAGACAGAGAGCAAAATAATCAATATCTGATATTTCTCCGCCCACGTTGTAGGTTTTGATGTGCTGATTTTTCTCTCTGATGCTAGTTTGAGGAGGGTGGGAGTAGTACTTCCCAGTAGTACTTGCCCAGAGTGGAGTGTCATTTCTTGACTTTGTAGTACTAACCAGTAGTACTGGTGTGGCCTTTTACCCTAATGGGACCTTACCCAGCTCTCTCCCCACTGTGGGAGCATCCCTAGACATGGCTCTATGGAATGCTGTCTGCTGGACCTAGGCTTCTTTCTTTGCTCCTCCCTCTCCTTCCCTGCTGCACTGTGAACTAAAACCTAGAGACAGTCTCTCTGCTTAGTGCTTGGTTTTAGAAAAAAACACCCATCTCACCAGGTGGTAGTGGCACATGCCTTTAAACTCAGCACTAGAGAGGCATGGGAAGGCCTGTGAGTTCCAGGCCAGCCTGGTCTACAGAGTGAGTCCAGGACAGCCAGAGCTATTAAACAGAGAAACCCTGTTTCAAAAAATAAAAAAATAAAAACCACACCTATCTCTACAGTAGATGGGCACGAAATTGTTGCCCAGAGTGGAGCGTCATTTCTTGACTTTGGAGTTGGGTGCAAGGTCTCTGAAATCAGTTTCCACTGTGTAGGCTGGGTGGGCCTGGGTGTGAAGACGGTGGTGATTCTTCCGGTGGAGAAGAGCAAAGGGTTCCCCACAGCGAACGTAGATGGCAAAGGACACCGCTTCACTTGGTGGGGCTTAACAGAAATGTGTACCGGTGATGGTCACTGATGACCAAGTACGTAGTTACTCTCCCAAGGAAGGCAGTGACATCTGTTACTCATGTTGGAAACTGCGGGTGAGGAGTTGCTTCAGGGGCTCCGTAGCAGATGGCAAGGGGAAAGGAAGCCCTCTGTGGAGGTTAGTGGACTCTGAGGCTTAACTACTAGCTTCTAAGAGCAATATCCTCTCCCCACATCTCCCAGTAAAATAAGTAAGCAAACAAGTAGCAAAACCAGGATTTTTTTTTCATTACCTGCAGTCCTCCTAATCGTATGAACTGGGAGTATTCAAATGTAGGAGGAGAATGATATTCATGTGGTTTTTAGCCCCTTTCAGAATGTTTTATTTTTTTTCCTGATTAAGGTTTTCGCTGCCTCTCGTGCTCAGGGTCCCACAAGGCCGTCCTCTGAGGAGTGTAAGCTTCAGGTTTCTGTTGGCTGCTGAGTGTCGGCGATGCTGTGAGCTCAGCTCCGTCTCCCTCGAAGGAGAGCTAGTTGCCAAGGGACTGCAGACAGTTCTCTCTTCTCTTCTCGCCCTCCAAATCAATTTCACTTCCTTGTGTGGGTTGCAGTTCTAACACACAGCTGCAGTGGCGTTTCCCTTTCTACTCTGAATAGTTTTCTTCCTCCTTTCTCAGGATCAGAGGACTTGGGAACTCTGGGGATGGGCCTCTGCCAGGCATCGAATGTTTGGAAGTCTCTGCAGAAGACATCCATCCGGAGAAGGTTGGGATGTGCTGGTGGTACCCTGCTCGCACCGGTGCCACTTCCATCCAAGGTCCCATTTCTCCTCTGACCTTTGGAGCTGTCTCCTTTTCCTCCCTCTTCTGGGGATTGAACTCAGGCTGTCAGGCTTGTGTGGCGAGTGATTTTTTTTTTACTCACCGAGCCATCTTGTTGGCCCCACAAGCTAACCGCCTCTCAATTTTTGTGATCTTTGTGTCGCACCGCCTCTGCCCGCAACCAGGAGTCCTGTTGAGTCTGTCTTATTTGCTACTTTGGAACCTTAACAGCTTTGCTTTTGTCCTTGCTTCTCTTCAACAAACCTGGATCTTAAGAGGATTACCCTGGCACTGATTTGTGTACCGTGAGGAACGTAGGTAGATGTGGCTTCTTCTAGAGTATGGTCCCTAAACAAAGGGGCTGTTGACTCATTCTTTGTCTTAAGTATATTCAGTTTTAAGTGGTAGCCTGTATTCTTGAGAGATTCTAAAACAACAGAAGGCAAAGGCTTCTGTTCAGAAGCTCTGGTACACTGGCTGCCCAAGCAGGAAGTGGTGTTTTAAACTCTGAGGCAATTCAGTTACTGCCTCTCTTCCTGTTGAGGAATATATAGCAGAGGCCAGTAGAAAATGGGTGAATAGTACAGGATTGTGTAAGAAATAAACGGAGCCCAGCCTCGCAGACACTTTAATGGTTTACTGTTCTCTGGGAAGACTGGAGTTCTGCTCAGGTGTGGTAATTGCCTGGTTCTCCTGAACTGAATCATTATTTTTCTTATGGTCAGGGGCAGGTTGTGGTCATGGTATTTTCTGAGCTCAGATTGCCGACAAACTTGAATGTCCTTACGGGAGTGAAATGAATTTCAAGTTGCTGGCGGCCTTAGAAATTGTGGCCAAGCATGGAGGAGTCAGCTGAGTTCCTATTCAGCTCTGAGGAGTCTAATCAATCATTAAAGACTTCCCATTAGACATGGCCACCTGAATAGGCCACCATTTACCACGGAATGACAACTGTTCTCTTGTAAGGACTTTTATTTCCTAATCCTTACAATAACCTAGCAAGTTGTACACAATTGGAAGACTGCATTTTAAAAATGAAGTGATTTATGAACCTAGTGGTAGGTGCATGCTGAAGAGGTTTGTGAGCCTGGTCTGTCAGGCCTCCGCCTAGTGTTTCCTCTGTCCTTCTGAGTCTCGGGTGCGCGTCATCAGTGTGCCTCTGTGCGTACCAAACATGGGGACTCTTCGCGCTTCACTTCCACAAATGGTGTTTCAGTGAACATCATCTATTTCAGGTATCTGTGAGGAGACTCTGGTTGGATGAATGTACAAAAATATAACCTAACTATGCTTCAGAGTACGAATATGGTGAAATCAGGGGACATTAATAAATGTCTGTGAAGAAACTTTTTTTTTTTTTTTTTTTTTCTAGACAGGGTTTCCCTGTAGTTTCTAGAGCCTGTCCTGGAACTAGCTCTTGTAGACCAGGCTGGCCTCGAACTCAGAGATCCGCCTGCCTCTGCCTCCCGAGTGCTGGGATTAAAGGCATGCGCCACCACCGCCCGGCAGAAACTTTTTTCTTGATCAAAATAAAGAGGGAATTTTGTATTCATGTTCACACGTAGCAGTACAAAATGTGTGAAGGTGTCAGAGGGGTTGCATTTTTATTTTACTCTTTTGAGACGGGATCTGCATAGCCTTGGCTGTGGTCAAACTACGAGGAGCAGGCTTGCTCCAAACTCAGAGAGATCAGCCTGCCTCTGCCTCCTGAGCCTGTATAAGGAATGCGCCACCATACCTGGCCACCTGCGTTCTTGAAACCCCTCTTCCATCCCCCCTGCTTACAGTTCTGTCCAGACTTCGCTGTCTCTCTGGGAAGTCTCTGAAAGGTGGCACCAACAGGCAGAGGTCACTATTCCCTAGGGTTAGCCAGTGAGGCAGGAAAGTCTCATCCTCCACTGGTGCATGTCGTTTTGCCGCTCTGGTTGGCTCTCATGACCATACAAGGGGAAGATCCCACTTAGGTAGCGATCACTGACAGGGCGCAAGAACTCCTCGTCATCCTGCAGCAGGAGCCCTCTCCTCAGGGATTTTCCCCTCAGGGCTGTCTTACCTCGCCATTTCTAGAGCTCGAGTGACAGGAAGTTTTCCTCAGCAACTGGAAGAAAGCCAAGTAATTTCTGAAAGTCCATCTCTAACCCACAGCCTCAAGTTTGAGAACTGTGAAGATAGAATGTGGCTTAGGTCTGCCTTTCTCATTCTGGGTAAGCAGTGCAAGGCTCTGCTAGTGGGCTTCGCGTGCTGACGCCTTGCTCTGCTTCCTTACTAGAAGGAGTAACCCAGCATTCAGAGATGGAAGTGTGGGATAGGCAGCTAAGTACTGATAGGTGTCGGAATGCACCCTTTCCTAGCTGGAGTTCTCAAGGATGTGAGTCCTGACCTAGAAGCATAAGTAGGGTTTTAACAGGGCATGGTGATAGCAGATCTCTAGAAGAGTCCAGTGCATATCAGTGAAGTTCACGACTGCATCCTAGAAAATGTGCTGGGCCATATGTCTTTTCTCATAGACCCTAAGTGCTGGAGGGAAGATCGAATCTTTTCTTACTATCGCTTATTGGGCTCTATGTGGTCCTTTTGTTCTTAGTACACTGGTGCTCCTGGAACAAGATGCCGCTTGGTGTGTAATTTGTAAAGGACAGAAATTTATTTTCTCACTGTTCTAAAAGTTTGGGAAGTCCAAGAGAAAGGCAGCAGTAAGGTTGGTCGGGGTTGCTTCTCCTAGAGGGGAGTAATGCTTTGTTCTCAACATAAGGAAGGGTGGGAGGGCAAGAGAAAGCTTTGAGGGTTGCTGATCCATGCAGGATGGCACCTGTACCTTCCTGATGATATCTCCCCTTTTCATCTCTGCCCCTCTCCTCCTTTCCCCCAGACAGGGTTTCTCAGTATCCCTGGCTGTCCTGGAACTTGCTCTGTAGATCTCAGAGATCCACTAGCCTCTGCCTCTCAAGTGCGGGAGTAAAGGCGTGCACCACCATGCCAGGCTCCAAAGAGGAGACTTCTTATATCAGCCCTGGGGGTTGTGTCCACCTTAACTTTGAAGAGGATGCTGCTCTCCAAGCTTCACAGCTCTTCTGGCCATTGCTGCATAGATTTGTTTGCAACACCCCTCTCTGGCTCCTTACATGTTTCCTTGCTTTTCCTTGAAAAGGGCTTTTCACATCTCACAGCCCAGAGTGACTGCTCACGCCCCTCCCCCCATACTCTGTTCTCCATTTACTGTTACATATTCGTAGTCAATAGAAAAAGCAGAAAGAGAAATCTGAAGATCCAAGCAGGAAGCATGGTAGAATGAAGGTCCTCTGATGTTGGAGGGACTTGAGATTTTAAGACCAATGGTGTTCCTCAGTGAGAACAAGTGAACGGATTAAATGGAGGTGACGGATTAAGGAAGGGGGACCAGGTGCAGCCACTTCCACTGAGGCAGGAATGGGGGTGGGGGGGCATTCCTTTCTCTGCTAGCATTTTGTTTTCTGGGGATGACTGACAACTGGGTTCAAGAATAAGGCTGAGAATCTGAGCGGGGGAGACAGCTTCTGGAGAGGTCAGAAGCAGTCGACTCAGAAGGCCGGTGGACCACAGTGAAGGACCAGCTGAGGATAGACAACATGAATCTGTAGTCAGTTTCTGCCTTTAGCATGTAATAACCATCTTGATAAGTAACCTGGGTATTGTGGTTGGCAGAGGAATCTGATGAGCTACAATGAAGGCACTGTAACCACTGCAGCCCCCACCGGGACATGGCTTGGTTCTGTTTTGAATTAGAAAAAGGTGCTCTTCTCGGAGGATAGTGAGAGCATGTGCCATGCTACAAACTTGGGCTGGACTTCCATTCTATGAAGTGGCTCAGTGTCAGAGTGAAAAAGGCTTGGCCTTACCAACTTTGACACATGGAGGAAGAGTTGAGTCTAGTTCTTCGGTAGTTTAGACATAACCAGAGCAAGGCTTAGTGCCAGTGCTCAGTGGTTGATGGGGGGGGGGGGGGTTGGGGTCACATGACCCAGGCTTCCCAAGTGCGTCCTCCAGGGAGTAATCTGCATTTTCAAAGTCACTAAGCCCACAGTTAGTCTGCAAGGAGGTCCTCAAGTCAGTGTTGCTGCAGCAGATTATGTTCTGCTTAGTGAATGTGGTCCAGTTTGGGGGGGGACAGGAGGAGGGGGAAAGGGTTTGGCATAGCTAGTAGCTGAAATGAGGGAGGGAGGGAGGAAGTTGCTATGTTTGAAAGTTATGCTACTCCAAATTGGGAGCATGGGGACTTTGGGGGAGGGGCTGGAGGGGGAAGGGGAGAGGCAGGGAGGGGAGCAGAGAAAAATGTAGAGCTCAATAAAAATCAATTAAAAAAAAAGTTATGCTACTCCAAAAAACGTCTGGCCCCATGAAGCCTTGCCTCTCCGAGTCTAGGGTTACTACAGAGAGTGTTCTGCTGAGGTTTAGAGACCAGCAGCATCTCCAGAGAGCCTTCAGTAGCTGACAGGGAAGTTAGTTTGTGTCATAGTTTTGAGGTGGAGAAAAAGGAACATTCAAGGGTGCAGTGTGGAGACACACCTGGGAAGGGTGTTACTCCAGCCCTGCCCGACCTCCTTAGTGTGGAGGAGAATGTATGGCGTTCTTGTTCTCCTCCTTTCCTGTAGTTTCCTCCTGAGAATGCTGAAACACACTGCCTAGGGATGAGCCTGTGGATGAAGCCTTCCTGGTCACTGCCTTTCCAGCTCTGGCAGAAACTGACCTTGTAATAAAGCCAGGAGGGTGTTGACCCATGTGATCTCCAGAGTTTATTATTGCTGTTTCCTTGAGAACAATAGCATATTCTGGAAACACTTGAGAGGATACTGGGCCTGCGGGCAGGACCAGGCCACAGCTTCCGCTGTTCTGCTACATGCTCATCCTACAGGCAACGAGGCTGCATTTAGTTGTGGCAGGTTTGGTCCCAGGTGAGAGAAATGCACACTCTCAGGCATTAGGGAAATTGCTGAAGGGGTGGCCTGCTCTCCCACTGTTAATAACTGTCAGGCTCAGGGAAGCACACGGGTGGTGTATCTTACTTTGATGTAGGAAGTGTAGAATCTGGGTGATATGTGGGGGTCTTGAAGTGGGAATCTCTCTCCTGAGGGTTGATAGGGGAAGTGATGTTTGGAGTTTAGCTCTGGAGGACGGGCAGTCGGATCGAGGAGTGGCATTCCACCTCCCAAGTTACAGTTCACTAATTTGGGAATGTAGCTGTCTTTAGCTTACTTTATGGACCAACATGAGAACTGTTTATGAAATACTGCATCTCCTATATCCATGTGTTTATCATGCAAAACATTTGCCTAGGACCAGAAGTTTGCCTTACTCGATGTTCCAGCATGATGCCCGTTTTGACTAGTGAGAATTAAAACCACGAACTACAAAAGAATCTCAGAACAGTGTCGTTTGTCTTGAAGATACCCGATACCTGAATCAGGTAGCTAAGTACGAACCGTATACTGTGGCTGTAACTTACCGCTTGAGCTGCAACAGTAAGATGAACACAGTCTTCCCCTTGTGCAGAACTTTGCACAGGTGTGTTTCTGCTGGGACGTTACTAATTGTAGTAACCCTCCCCCTCTAAGTTCTAGCCTCTCTGGCTTTTCTGTGACAGCATCTAAATTGTCAGCTTCGCTCTGTTAAGTACAAGGGTTGAACACAAATGTTGCCGATGCCAGACAGCATGGGGATTACGCAGTCTCAGTACCATGGAAAGAATATATATATATATATATATATATATATATATATTCTATCTATTCATACACATGGAGCTACATGTGATTCTATCATGTTGCTCAGAATATTCAGTTGAAAAAATAGTTTATTTTTGGTATTTTTGGATTGTTGACCACAGGTAACTGAAGCCATGGAAAAATAGAGGAAGATGATTGCACTAGACCTAAATTTAAATCAGAAACGATCTCATAGGCAATTTCCCCCTAAATTCTCTTGCCTCTTCCCACCTTTTGATATTCTCTAACCCCTTTAGAATTCTTGCCTTCATCTTCTTATTGTTACTTGTGTTTAGGGTTTAGGACAGAATCTGCTTTGGGAGTAGATAAAGCATGACTTGCCATGGAAACGAAGACTGAACACAGGGCTTGCTAGCATTCTGAACTCTATAGCAACGGGGATGGCCAGCCAGAGGGGATGGCAGCTGCTGGCTACTGGTTACTCAGGATGTGACTGCCAGTGTCCTGCAGAAGCTGTCTACCCGAGTCTCATCAGTCAGAGGGCCTTTACCGTGTTGATCGGTGTGCTTACTGGAGGATGACTGACCAGGCAAGATTGGGGACTTTTTAGTGACAGGGTGACTGGGCCTGCTCTGACCCGAGTGTAGGCTGAAGTGGATTCAGAACTGTAGCTTGTGGAAACGATCACTTTGCCCGTGTTGGTCTGTCAAACAAGATAGGGCTTTAAGGGGTCTCCATGTAGGGTTATATAGCTAGACAGTGTCAGAGTAAGCTAAGACACAGGATTAAAAATAAAACCGGGGGGGGGGGGTGGCGTGGGGGAAAGGTAGTTTCTGGTAAAAATAATACCAGTTTCAGACACAGAAAAACGTGAGTTTCAGTTTCTCTTATAAATAACTAAGTTTAAATGCAACGTTCATCTCTCTGTACAATTTAGCTCAATTTGGGGGCACACTCTTCTTTTAAATGCCCTCTGACGCCTTAAATAACTAGTGAGTGACTTCTGTCATTTGAAGATTGGAACCTAGAACATGCTGGACTCTGGAATATCTGTGTCTCAAGCAATGGATTTGTACTCTCAAAGTGGTTTGTTCAAGGTTCATACCAGGAGATTTTTTTTTTTTTTTTTTTTTTTTTTTTTTTGGTTTTTCAAGACAGGGTTTCCCTGCAGTTTCTAGAGCCTGTCCTGGAACTAGCTCTTGTAGACCAGGCTGGCCTCGAACTCAGAGATCCGCCTGCCTCTGCCTCCCGAGTGCTGGGATTAAAGGCGTGCGCCACCACCACCCGGCCCCAGGAGATCTTGTTAAAAATATTTTGACTCAGCACATCTGAAGCAGGGTTTGATTTTTGCATTTAAATGGGTTCTTACTTGGGTGAGGCTAATGCAGCTGGACCACATTACGTATCGGAGTTGCCAGGGTTTGGATACAGCATTAGAAGTGAAAGTTTCAAATGAACTCGGTTCTGACCTGGATCTATGGTTGTCTATAGCAGGAGACCTGAAGGCCAAGTTCTGGCTGGGAGAAGGAACACTTTTAAGAAGCCTTTCTGCCACATCCTAAGTAGTTTTTCCTTCTAGGAACAACTGAGAGTACCGCTTTTTAGCCGAGTGTTAGTTAATTCAGGGAGATACGCAAGATGATGTTGATAGACTATCTAGAAGCCAGGCAGGGAAATTTAGGTGTATTCTCGTTACCATGAACCAAGCAGTTAGGCTATTCTTAATAGGCTGATAGGATATGCTCCTAATAGGCTTTGTGAGGTACCATCTGTCACTTGACAGCTTTGTCTACAACAGTAGTGGCCTTTAGGATATTCTGTGTAGCAAGGAATGTTAAGATCAATAGGAGCTTCTGGAGTGTACAGGCCTGACAACCTGTTTCTTTCTCTTAGAATTATAGACCTTGGTGTTTTGATTTTCCTGAGCCTCCTTCCCATGTACAAGTCATACTGCAGTTTTATCCTCAGATGTATGTGTGTGTGGTGTATGTATGTATGCACACACTGGAGGCCAGTGTATGTGTGTTTGCACACACTGGAGGCCAGAGGTTTGATGGTCAATGTTTATCATCCTATATATTCTTTTGAAATAAGGTCTCTTCATTCAGTTGCTCTGGCTGGCCATTGAACTCTACAGACCCACCTGTCTCTACACCCCATCAACTCCTGGGAGAGGACGTACAGATAGATATATTCATTCTTTAAGAAACAACTGAGTGTGTAATCTGTACCCGCGGGTGACCAGAGGCCAGCAGAGGGTCAAATCGCCTGGAGCTACAGTTAAAGGTCCTTGTGAGCTCACCTCTCCAGGCAGCTTGTCCAGCTTTTTATGTGAGTGCTGGGGTTTGAGCCAAACTCAGTTCCTCTGGCTTATGCGTCAGGCACTTTTCGGAATAAACCATCTCCCTGGTCCCCTCATCCCTAGTTTGAGCAGCTTTGTGAAAGTCTGGCCAGTTTCCCTCCATCGGTTGTTTCTGTTACTCCTGGTTTTGGCAGACAAGCTGCTGTGACAACATTTGGAAACTGACTTACCTTGGCTGTTTACACCTCTGTTGGTGACAGCTGTTGGGTGTGAAAACCCACAGTAAATGTCTGCAACTCTAAGAGCAGATACTCTCAGAATAGACAGGTGAAACTTTCACATAGTTGTACGGACAGAAATGTGTGGCAGGAAGATAAGTGATTAATGAATTGCCCCCAGGTCTCGTCCTTAAGGAATGGTATTGACTTCTGATGGGCTGTGGTTGTAAGATCTGTTGAGTTCTTAGTGTAGTTAGGGTGTTTGTAGTTTAGCTTTCCCTTCCAACCATTGATCATTGGCCTTCATCCGGAGAGGGAGGTGTGGTTTTGTCCTTGCATAGACAGAGCAGGCCTACAGCAAACCTGATTTTCCTGCTCTCCAGCTTTGCCTACCACTTTAATTTGTAGTTTTTTCCGAAAGTAGAGAATTTGGAAGAGAGGCTGTAGCTTATTGCTGTTTCCCCCTTTCTGTTAATACTAAAACAGTCTTTCAAGGGCCAAAGTGAAGGCTGAATCCCAGTAGCCCCTGCTCCATAAATACAAGTTCATGACTCAGCTTTGGCTTCTCACGAATGAGTTGTTCTCAGTGGCTGTTTCCTGGTCAAGTCATAGCCCCAACCTTGTTTTATATACAATTTCTTTTCTCTTGGGATGGGGATGTTGGGAAATGAAGCCTAGGGCCCTGTACATGCCAGGCAGCTGTGTACTACTGAGTGATAACTCTAGCCCTTTGTTCTGTAATTCTACAAAACCCACCAACCTTATGACTTTGTAACATAGCTATGCTTGGTTTCTGAGTTACCTCTAATTTTTGGCAAGTAGTTTAAAACACACTGGCCCAAGTTTACCCTGGCCTGTGAAATTTAGGTTCCCCCCGCTTTAGATATTCCACAAGATAACTTAATGGATAGGGCGCTTGGCTCTTCAAACAATTCTTTGTTTATATTACTGAAGTCTTATAAGGTTGGAGAAAAAAGTAAAAACTGGACTAGATAGCCTTTGTCCAGCATGGCACTCCAATACCAAATATTTTTAGGTAGACAAAGCCACCTCCTTTGTCACTTATATACGACCGGATCAGTCTGGTGCTAAGGCTGGCAACCTGAACACTATTCCTTCTGATATCGTTCCCAGTAGCACATGCGCTCCTCAGTTGGCCTCATTTTCCAGAACCTTTTCTGCGTTTTTATTAGCACAGCTTTCTTTGGTGGACATCAAAGGCCCAGCTCTTGGTCTCTTGATTCTATAAGATTCTGGCTTCCATTTTGGCAGCAGCTGAATCCAAATTATCTGGCTAACAAACTCTTGTCTCTTTCAGGATCGAATCATCAATTTAGTTGTTGGCAGCTTAACCACCTTATTGATTCTAGTAAGTATCTTCTTTTTGCATTTATGCTCTTGGCCAGTTTTGAGAACTTTTACTATCAATCTTCCCCAAACAAAAGACATATGAACATATAGATATTCCAATCATAGTTAAGTTTGATTGAGTTGGCCATGATTTCCTGCCTAGTAAATCTGTAAAACTGATAGTGGCAGTGACTGACTGTCACCTCTTCTGTTTCTTTTAGTGCCTTAAGTTTACTCTGACCAGGTTTACAATGATTCAGACAGTAGATGTTAATTTTTAAAATTCTGCATGGCACATCTGAGTATTTATGATACACATTCTGTATCTGCCTATCAAAGAAAAAAAGCTACAGTTTACAAAATGTGATAACCAAGACTAAAATTTGCTAAGAGAACAAACCTTAGTTTTTCCATTGCTTTTTAATACAAGGTAGAAACAAAATGGGGATTAGAAACCTATCTTTTGGTATTTTTTTCATAAAACTTAAGTCAGGCCAGTGTATATTCACTTTTTTCCTAAATTTGTAATTTTAGTTTTCCCTGGCATTTTGGCAATGTTGAAAACAAATGTTGTATCAACAGCTTATGCACAAGTGTGTGCTTCACCATTCACTGGAGACATTGTGAATGATTCAGATTTGCAGGGCCTTCTGCAGGGGCCACTCTAATTTGCATACTTGTCCCAATTTTACGGGCCCTATTCACTGTAGGTAGGGAAAATTACAATTCCAAGATAATCAGATCTTTTCCTAGTAATTATTAAGCTTGGGAACGGGATTTAAATGATCGCTAATCTGTTAATGAAGAGGTTTCTTTTCAAGGGAGGCTGGTTTGCCTTCTTTTGTACTTGCTGGGAGAGTGTCAAATCCTTGGACATGATTTCGTGATGCAGAATGTCTCACTCTGCTCTGCTGCAGTCTGGCCACACCTTGGAATTACTCTTACATGTCTCTCCACACAGGTGACACTCATCAGTGCTTTTCTTTTCCCTCAACTACCTCCCAAACCACTGAATATATTTTTTGCTGTCTGCATCTCTTTGAGTAGTATTACTGCCTGCATACTTGTGAGTACCATAGAACTTAAATGTTTGTAAGAGGCGAAAATGGTTGTGGTTAGGACAGATTTCTAGCTCCTGGGTCTATATAAAAGGGCATCTCTCCTTTTACCCCACACCTCCAAGGGTTTATCAAGGGCAATCAGAATTAACGCTTTTCCAGAATTATCCTTTCTCCTCCATCCCAAAGTTAAAAAGCTTGAAGAAAACCGTTTCCTCAATAAGTAGACATGAAAGTTTAAGAATTGCCACAATACTTCAAATTGTGCAAAGTCAGATGGGACTCGCCTGTACACAGCAACTATACATAGGGTTCAACAGTCTTGCACAACACCCTAGATTACTTCTGGTAATATGGGCCCACTTGGATTTGTGTTCTTCCCAGAGTGAAGACAATTAACACCACATTTCCCCGGAAACATAGGATTATCAAGTTGTAGTTCCATCTGTAATAAGATGGCTATAGTACAGACCCTGAATGTGCTGAAACACCCACCCATAAAAGATGGTTATTTGGAGGTTATCTGTTGGTTTTGCCTTCGGAAATTCATGAAGCCTCACTTGGGGTGAGGTTGTGTTTCAGTGGGAGAGATTCTCTCACAAGCAAGAAGACCCTGGGTTTGAGCTCCAACAATCAAAGTACTGTTTTTTTAAAAAGTAAATCCTTAAATTGTTCCAAACCCACATAACTTTTAAGCCATATCGCTTAAGTAGAACTAGTCCCAGATGGAATCTACTTGTGTTTTTCCCTCCTGTGTTCTGCAGTCCTGAGTGACCAAGGTTGACATAGTTAAATTATGTATTTACTTAAATAAGCTCTCTTCTATCTGAGTTGATCACGTAAATCTAAGAACCCTCCTCTCTAGTAATTAAAATATATTAAAAATATATCCAGATAACATGTTTTTACCTAGTGTGATTGGTATAATACTTTGATCACAGAACCAAACACATCACAAAAAACAGGAATATATAAGATCTTGTATCATGGAAATGGAAACACTTGTAGTACTATCTGAATCATAAAGAATTCTGAACACTATTCCAGGACAAAAATCCTATATCCATATAAAAAGAATTAGCTGTATTTTACATTGCAAGAGTTGGCCATTACTTAAATTTTAATTTTGATTCTTCTTTTAGATCTACTGGTATCGGCAAGGAGATTTAGAACCGAAATTTAGAAATCTAATTTACTACATCTTATTTTCTATCGTTATGCTGTGTATATGTGCGAACTTGTACTTCCACGACGTGGGAAGGTGAAGCAGCCGAGAGCACTCACCAGGACTATCTGTGGGAATCAACGGCTGGAACAGTATGCTGAAAGAACCTCTCCGAAGTCTCATGATTTTCATGTTAACTGTAACTCTGAGCCTCTCTTGCAAGGGAGCTGTATCCTCGATCTCCGCTTTCCTTTAAGAAGCTGAAACATTCCAGCCCTCAAATGGCAAAGTATTTTCACTTTTGAAAATAATTTTTTTTACACTTTAATTGCACGGCTCAAATCTTTCATTTTAAGACAAATACTCTTTTATTTCTGTTAAACTGAATATACAATTATTGTTCCCTAGGCAACCAACTTTTGCTTATTACTACAGTTTCACATTAATAAAACACAGATAGTGAAAAGACAACTCTGATTGTGAAGATCTAATTACAATAATAAATAAAATAATTTATACAAGGTTCTTTTTTTTGACTTTTCTGTAAGATCATATCATTAAAGCCCTCTAGGCTTGTTTTGGCGTTGCCCTTAGGAATGACTCTTTTGATACAGAAGCAAATTCTGTTTGTTAAAAGTGCCTGAGGGAGAAGCTATCCTGTACCCCCAACAGGTAATGCACTAAGTGAACATCAAACTCTAATACCCCTCAACTATTTTCTGGGCAATTGATACAGTAAAACATGTAGTAAGAAGTCATGGCTCTCAGACACAGGCGATATTCCCCTCCCCTCACTGAGTGACTTCAAAGTGCTAACTGTAGAGTACTGGCTGTCTCTGATGAGGGGAGGTAACTGCTTTGCTATAGTGGGTTTCATTCCTTCATCTACCTTCCCTTTAAGAGTTAAAGATCAAAGACCTGTAGTGATTTTCTTGACTCTTTAATTAATGCTTTCCTCCTTACCCTGCCTCAGTCAGCTCCCACTGCCAGCAATGGGGTAACCAGAGTAACCTTCACAACCACTTCCCATGTTCTCATATAAATGCTGGGTCTTGTCTTAAACTCCTCAGTCAATCTTTCTGAAGGTCACTGCTAACTAAGCTGGACCATGTTGATAATATAACCTGAACTATAACCAGGCCAAATTGAGTCTGGACAGAAGACAGTGTCTAACTGCAGAGATGAGTGTTACTGCGTGTAAGAAACCAGAGCAGGTAAGCTTTGGTGATTTAAGTAGCTACAGTGAATGCAACTCCCTCTTGATATAAAACTGAACAGATCTGGGCAAATAAAACTTCCTATCTATACTCCATAACACATTGTCAGAAATTGGACCTCAGATGATACACTTGAACGGAGGTAAAAAGTAACAGCAGCAACAATGTGCATGGCCTAAGCACGGCAGCTACGCACAAGCCAGAGGAATGGCAAACCGAAACTCTTGGGACTGCTCCTGTCTTTGGAGAAAATATAATTAGCAATGCGGCTTCTTTTACTTGGCGTGCCCGTCTCCAATGACCTAGTGACGGTTCACCAAGTCCTCAGCACCGTTTGAGTCTTCAGAAACAGGACTGCCTAAAGACGATCCCATTATATTCGATCCTTCGTGATGATGTTGAAATATAGGATCTGAAACAAGTTTAAAGAAAGTTAGTGTTAAATGTATTTTACTTCTTATCCAGTCTAAGTCTTTTACCAACATGGAGGATTTAGCCTACAAGGAACACCGACAGATCAAGGGATTAACATGACTGGATAAAACTGCCTGAGTTTTCCCCTTACTATTTACCAGGCTCATGAGTCAGAGTCTTAGTACAGTACCTGCTAGTGTTGTCAGAGGCAGGACAGATTCGGTGTCTATGACGTCAGATGCTTGGATCAAGCCATGCGGTGAAGGAGCGATAAGTATTGTTTCATCATCAATTGTTTGATGGACTTGGTGTGCTATGGTGGGAGATTCTAAATCCTAAACAATCATAATAAAAAGGAAACAAAAAAGGTAGATTTACATTCCCCAAGTACATCCAGGTCTGTTAGCACTTAGCTCTCAAATATCCTTCATTTAAAAATTAGAACATAATCATTAAGACCTTAAAAAGATGAGGGTCTATGAACCTCAATAATCTCATAATGTAATGAATATTGATAAAAAGGATCTTAAACCAATAAATTGTCATGTCATTTACATATAGAGAAAATTATGCTGCACTGTGGGATGTATTTAAAATCTATTATTACCCATACCACTCAAAGGTGATCCAGGAGAGGATGCTAACAAATGCCTCCCAATCTGTTGCCTGTGGAGAGGGCACACTTCAGTGAGGAACTATGCTCAGGTACATCCAGCAACAAGAGCTAGTCCACTGATACCTTCTGAGTTTGCACTTTGTGATTCTAAAGAAAAAAGGCTACTGGAGCAGTGGTTCTCAAAACTGGGTGGTTGTGAACCCTGTGGGGTCACATATCAGACATTACATTTAGATTCATAGCAGTAGCAAAATGACAGTTATGAAGTAGCAATGCAATAATGTTATGGTTGGGGTCGCCACACAGGAGGAACTATTATTAAAGGGCTGCAGCGGGGCTGGAGAGATGGCTCAGCGGTTAAGAGCATTGCCTGCTCTTCCAAAGGTCCCGAGTTCAATTCCCAGCAACCACATGGTGGCTCACAACCATCTGTAATGGGGTCTGGTGCCCTCTTCTGGCCTTCAGGCATACACGCAGAAAGAATATTGTATACATAATAAATAAATAAAAAAAAAGGCTGCAGCATTAGAAAGGCCAAGAACCTCCCCTTAAAGTACCTACCTGTGAGGGCCGAGGCAAACTCACAGGCTGCAGTCACCTACACAGCTTACCTCAGAAACATAAGCACTGGCTAAGTCAGAAGGCGGTTCTTCCTGCTTGAGGTCAGTGTCGGCCATGTCTTCCTCTGTCCTGACCATAACGCTGTTCATCAGTTCTGTGCTATTCTGGTTGCTGAATTTAGACACATGAGTATTAAATGATGGCTGTATAGTCATCTTGGGCCGAGGAATTTCATCTGGGAACGTGTCTGCTTCTAGCGCATCTGGAGGCTCAGGAAAATCGGACGCGTGCAGGTCACTATCGGCTGTCAGTTCTGCTTGGGGTATGGAAGAAGTGAAGTCTTCCGCAGCAACAGTCTGAATAATAACTCTGGGTGTGTGACACTGCACGGTGACATTGTCACTGCTGTTCAACACATGTTCTGGCTGTGAGATAGTAAAGGACACTGTCAGTGACAGGAACTAGTAACCTCCCTTCCCATACCTTTCACCTCTGCAACTACTTCATCACTTTCTAGAATCTGTTACTTCCCATGGAGTCCCTTCCTCTTGTAAATTCCCTGCTTGGATGGATATGCATCTAATAAGAGGCAATAGTGGAGACTCGACATGTACCCAGTGAAGGATTAGGTGCAAAATACTGCATCGCAAATGAAACAAGAAGTACTCTGACACCTAACCCAAATGACTTTAGATTTCTATCAACTAATCCTGACCCACAACAGGCCCCCGGAAATTACATGACATACGGATAAAGCATGAACAATGATCTGTTCAGGAGAAGCAGGAGCAGCCGCCGCCAGGGTTACTGTGGGACTTGTGGTCAGAGTTAGAGGAAGGCCTTGACTTGAGCTTGTCTGAAGAAGGTAGGTGCCCGGAGTACCAGTGGGCTGTAAATGGAAAGACTAAAGAAGAAAAAGAGGTTCAACACAGGTACAAAAACCTATGGATTTAGTCTACATCTGCATTTAAATCTGATTTGAAGTTAGTAGTTAGCAGCATACTAACCAATTATGCTAACCAATCATGAAGGTACACATGACAAAGAGAATACTCTTCATTATATACACTGAAATATCTGAGTAAAACATTTATCATGTCTTTTGTTCCCTTGCATTTCTAGTTCTGGTTTCAACTAAGCATCAACACAGTAGGTTCTACCATAGGCAATGTAGGATCGCAATTCTCAATTATCTTTTTAAACTTTCCTCTCTGGTAAATAAAAAAACAGCAAAATGTCTCAGTGGGTCAGGCCACTTGCCACCGAGCTTGAGTTGGATCCCCAGGACCCACAAAGTGAAAGAGAACAAACTCCTGCAGGTTATCCTTGGACCTCCGTCAGCAATGTATCACACCCCCACCCAATAATGAGATGCACTAACACAGATTAACACCACGTTTTTGAAAAGGAACATTGGTGGTGTTTATTTACCTGAAATGTTTTTATTATGGAATAATTTTAGGAAACACTCACATATTAAGGAAAATGAAGATACCATTTGAATAGGAAGTCAACTAGCAATATATTTATCTTTTGAGATTTTATGGTGATAGAGTTATCCACTAATAGGTTTTAAACTGCATCTATATTAGTCCAGGTTATCTTAATAAGCTGAAGATTAAGTACTTTGTACTTTAGGGAGGGCTGGGGAAGTCTGTTTCTCAGTTCAATATTATCTTGGCCAAAATGTCTTTCCTGTGTCCTGGATCCCTACAGGATTTCTTACTGCTAACAAGGAAACATAATACATACGTTTCATGGGAAGGGTTGGTAGAATCAGAAATGACTATTAAAGTTTCCACCACTACTGGGAACTCAGTTTTTCTCTGCTTTCCCCAAAGTGAAAACCAAGCCTTTTTCTAAAGATTACCAGTATTTATCACAGATAGCTGGGAAATCAGTGCTAATACTGTATATAATCACGGACACCTCAAGTATTTGAATACACCTAAGTCTATATAGTTCAAAATTACGTGTATGGGTGTTTTGCCTGCTGTTTCTGCACTCAACATGTGCCTGGTGCCCACAGAGGGGGGGCCAAATCCCCTGGAACTTAATTTACAGACGGTTGTCTTGGGAACTGAACTTGGGTCTTTTGGAAGCGCAGCCAGTCCCCATTCTGCTGAGCAATGTCTGCAGCCCCAGGCTATTTGTTGTGACTTTATAAGTAAACAACCTTAACAGTACCCCCAATACGCTTTTCTCCAAGAAAAAATAAACAAGCGTAAAGTTGTCCCAATCAGTATTAATATACTGTGTATTCCTACTATGAGGTCACTAATCTCAAGTCCAAAGAAGTTCTGTCGCTATCAGTGTTTAGTATACTGTACAATCCTACTGTGAGATCACCATGGTCTCAAGTCCAAAGATGGAAATACAATCTTCAAGGGATTTAGCTAAAGGATGTTGACTAAATTATTGTATTAATACATGATTCAAAATAAATCTTGAAGTAACACGAGTGCTTATATTTTCTTAATAAAATAGGAACCAACTCTAGGCTTGCTTTAGGAAGGAGGACACGAACTGGCACTTTTGCTTCTTGAATTTTCACTGCCCCAAGAGAAAGCCTGTACATGACCCATTTCCCCTACCAATTATAAGCAACCAAAATTTACTTGAATCATATCCAGATATTCCTTTATTTAGGGAATTTCAAGTATGTGAAACGAGATTTTCTTTCACGCATGGAGCTTCATAGAGATAAATCCATTGTTCAGCCTAAAAATGTCCTATAATATACTTGACTCATTGAAGAGCAAGTTAGTACACTGTGGATGAATGCTTGTTTCTCCTAGCAACTGTATGGCTGACTGAAGCTTCAGCTTCTGCTACCTCCCAGCACAGTAATCACACCGCTAGCCCCAAATCCCAAATTGAGCATTCAGGCATGAGTTCTGTGTTATTTTAGATAAACCTGCAGTTAGAATTTGGTCATCGATAACGAGTACGTAGTGTGTGCGCATGTGTGCAAATGCATGTGCAGGCCAGAGGTCGACATAGGTGTCTTCCTCAATCTCTGTCCAGTCTCACTGAGACACGGCTCACTGATTTGGTAGACTGTTAGTCTACCCACAGTGGGCACCACAGTTACGCTGCCAAGCCCAAATTCCTTGGCGCTGGGAATCCCAGGTCCTTTGTGCTTACAAAACAAACACTTCACCTACAGAGCCACCTCCCCAGTTCCTGATAACTGGCTAACATTTTTACAGTTAACAAAATTTGCAAAACTATAACCATTAATGACTGAAACGAAATATTTTGTATACAGTGACTAGCATAAGAGCTATTCAATATACTCAAATATTACCAACAGCTCATGAAGTGCCCACTAATTTTTTGTAATAATCAGTTTGACCTGAGCCAGTACAAACTATACCATTTACCCATTACTGTCATTTTCAGATGAAAATATTGGCTTATGTACATACAGAGAACAAGCACGACAATGACATAAAAGTGGAAGTCCAGTTTATGTCCAGTCTGTCCAGTTGGCCTCTGAGTTCTAACTCCATCTAGATAGCTCATCTTCCTTTTGCATAAAAACAGCTAATAGCTATTATCTGAAGTATTACTCACTGGAAGAATCTCAAATGTCTGTAGTGTTCCACTGTTTAGTGTTATTGTTTCTGAGTCAACAGAAGCAGCAGGGGAGTCTGTTGAAGCTGTGGTAAGAACAAGGACAACAATAAAATGCTGTGTGAAGTTTCTCCAATGGAATCCGCTGTCATGAAGGAAATCGCATACTGAACAATTGGCCTGCAAACCTGAAGTTATATAATGGGCTCATCTGGGATGGCACAAAGATCAGACATACTCAAGAGCTAACTTCAGCCCACTGTCAGTTCTACTAGACAGTCATGCCCACCCATAGCTTTTAATATGGTTGCTTTTATACGCAACAGAAAGCAATAATGACATCAGAGGGCTAATAAAGCCAAAGATATTATCAGAACCTATAAGAGGTTTGCTAATAACTCTTGGTGTGTATCTGGAAGAGTTTCAAGAGTTAGGAAGCAAGAAAATACACCAAGGCTAATCTGGAAAGAGAAAAAAAAAAAAACAGAATAGCAAAATTTCTGGAAATTTTAGTAAGCACTATAGATGTGGACTATAGATCTCTAACATTAGGTATTAGTTCTAGTAACACTGCCTCTTCCAAGGCCCCTGTAGTGATTTAACTCAAATTAATATTCAAAGATTTTATCTGTACTTCCTATATAGAGTTGTTATGAGGAGCAAAAGCAATTTTTAAACCAAAAGAACATATTACAGTAATTCTTTTCAGAAGACCATATCTGATGGGGTCTAACGAGCAAAATCAAGAAGCTGGGGTCAGAATGCTAACAATAATGAATGGGGTAGAGAACTCTTACTATGCTCACACATCTTGTCGGAAGTAATAAAATATTCTTAAAAAGCTATTAAAAAGAGATAGTATGAATGAGTGTTAAGGTTCCATTTATGAAATATTTGCTGTCTTCCTAATGGATAGTATCATACTAATGGTGGCTAATCTTTTCCATGTACAATTTATACTCATTAATAGCTCATCTATTTAGACTAGGAACTTCTGCTATTTTATAATTCTTAAACTATAAATTAAAAAACATGGAGGGTTAAATAAAGAGTAAGGCATGTCAGTAGTTCAAATGTCTCCAAAAGCAGCTTTGTTTTGTGGTGCATGTGATCAATCCAGGGCTTCACCACGCAAGGCAAGTGCCACCCCCACAAAGGTACCTTTGATAGTCACTGCATATACAGATAAATGGTGCTCATGGTATCAATAGGTGCCCAGTGTTTCTCAACGAGGGCATCGTGCGTGTGTGTGTGTGTGTGTGTGTGTGTGTGTGTGTGTGTGCGCACGCGTGCACACGCACGCATGTTGGTTTGTCCTAATGATGGAAATCACTATTTGCATCTTGTAGATGAGGTCAAGAAACACTAAGCATATTGTAATAGGAGGGTATTCTGCAAAGACTTATTCAGAATGCCCGGGTGTGAACAACAAAGTACATACTGTGGGCAACCATCTTTTCACAGGCAAACAGCATCATGTAGGACCACCACCACCACCAAAAAAAGGGGGGAGGGGGCTAATGGTAAATAAAGACAGTTCCAAGAATTGGAACTCACTTCTTTTCTGTCACTAAAAGCAAAGAAATGTCAGAAAGGGGAGGGAGGTAAACATGGAGCTGAAGTGAAGACCTTTTCTCATATATTGTTGGGTTACTGAAATCTTCTAGGATAACTGAGATTAAAAACACTTCCCTAAAGTAAACTGGCCCTTTACTACCTTAAATTTTTTTTCAATCTTTATAAAGATTCCATTTTTAAAATGTACTACCTCAGATTCAAGCTTGTGTTGTTTGCATCCTGGATAAATTACAAATGACGTCACACTGAAAACAATTTCTCTCCTAATCATTGATTTGGATGTCTATTTGATTAATTTCTATAAAAAATCCTTAACATTAATTATAAAATCTAGAAAGATGATTTAGAAATACTTGAAACTGTCAGGTGTTTGAAGTTCCTCCTGTCACACATTCATTCTTGTGCAAATGTTAACTGAGTCAGACATAAAATTCCTTAGATCTCACAATTCATCAGTTTCCATCAACACTCTAGAAGACTAAGGCACTGGCCATTAACTAGATGGTAAGGCCCAATGGCAAGGAGTCTTGAGGTGCCAACACTTACAGACGTGGGTGATCTGGACTGGAATCTGCAACGCTGCCATGGGGCTTGGAGAGATGGCTGTATTATCTTCCAAGCGGGCGACTCTGATCTGAACATGCTGTACACTGGAATTGCAATTACTGTTTGGAACTCCAGCTCCTGATTTAGTCTCCAAAAGCACTGGGTTGTTTTTTTGGTTCTCATGTAACTGTTTAAGACCTTTTATTAAGACTGAAGGGAGATGGGTAGACAAAAAGAACATGACTCTCCGACAGACCACCAGCTAAGCATCAAGGGAAGTAGGGTGGGAGGAGGGCAAGGAGGGAAAGTATTCGGAGTAAAGACTTGTACACTGCAATGAGAACTGTCAAAATCATAAAAAAAAGATTCCAACTAAAACCTGCCTATGTCTTTGGAAATATCCGTAGGAGATTAAAAAGGGATTAAATTTTTTTTGGAGATGGGAGTGGTCTTGCTATGTTGCCCAAGTTGGCCTCCAAATTTAGTCCTGTGAGCCTGTAATTCTGCCCCTCAAGCAGCCTGGACTTAGACACATGTGCCACCATGCCTGCCCAGACTTTAAAATCACTAAAAGTTTACTGTTCTTGTCATCAGAATTAGAACAAAATGGAAGTGGGTGGACATTGTAGGGGCATGGGAATAAAACATCTGTGTTCCGGGGCTTCTGGCAGAACTGTGATGCTAGCACATTGTTTCTATTTTACATCAACAGTGCAGTCTTCTACCAATGACATGTACTCAAGGGCCTTTCATGGGGTTGCTTACTCTAGAACTTGCTCTTTTTGGCGGGTGTGAGGCGACAGTGTCTCAGTCTGTAGTGATCTGCCTGCCTTTGCTGTCTAAGTGCTGGGATTGCAGGCGTAAACCACGATGCCCAGCTTCTGCTCTGACAATGACCCAAACCAACCCTCTGTAACGGGAAGTCAAGTAGAGTCCCTCGCCACTGAACTCTGCTTTGAAAACTGGAGTTAGAGTGCCCTAAGAGAATTGAGTGTGATAAATAAGGAGACTCTGTAACTCAGGTTAGCACCTAAATGCAAAAAGGCAATGGTATGACAAACCTCTAAGCAAATCCTATTTAAGATCCCTGGAAACCCAGAGAGCCTAGTTTCTTAAAAAAAGGACAAAGAAAAGAAAAATGTAGGGTGCCAGACTTTTCTCTAAATAATAAATATAGCCAAGGTATTTAAAATTAATCAATTTGTTTTTGAGGACGGTTTCTACTAAAGGAAACAATGTAAAATTTATTTCCTCTTTGTAGTTTATGTGGAAGATGAACATGTGTAAATGTGCCCTCCCCTTACAGGTTTTGGGAATTACAAATCATATGGACTCTCTACAAAAAGAAACAGGGCAGCTTAAATGGAAATCTGTCATGATAGCCTGTACTTGAGGCAAAGACTCTAACCACTAACTTTCTAGGAGTAATACTATAAGCAAATAGTACATTACCAGGAAACGAAACATCTTTATGGTTTGCAATTTGCCTTTTGATGGTCCACCATTTACTGCGAAGCCACTGTGGTGAGCGGACACTGCTCCATCCCTCAGCTAGCAGATCCCAGTTGATGTCATTTTCATCGGCTACGTCAAGCTCTGCTATCCTACAGATTACAGAATAAATCTGTTAGACCTTAAGTTTATTTACAAATCCTCCTCTCAGGAGAGGTAAAGGGAATGGTAGGGAGCGACAATGAGGGGCCATGGTGGAAAAGGGACTCAAGCAGTGTGAGAGCTAAGGAATGAGAAGCACAGCCATGGTCCTGAACTGTAGATGGCAAGACGCAGAAGCAGCACTGTGGAGGAAAGGGAGCAGACTAGAAATCACAACTAGATGAAGAACAGGCTCCGCTGTACAGTACTGCAGTGGTTCACCGTTTGGTTTGCTATTTTTGTTTCAACACAGGGTCTCTCTGTAGCCCTGGCTGTCCTGGAACTCGCTCTGTAGATCAAGCTGTCCTGAATTCAGAGACCCAACTCTCAGACTCCCAAGTCCTGGCTATAGTTTGTTTTTAGAGTAAGTTATTTGTTGGCTGGGCTTTCTATTTACAAAGAAACCAAACTTGTTTAGAAATTCACCATATATAAAAATAACTTAGTTGAGAAAAACTTATAGAACAAAAGAAAAACAATAAAATGAACAAACAGTACAATAAATGTGAGGTTTTGAAAGTCTGTATTTCCTTGCCTTGACTGATGATTTTGATGTTTAGCATGGACTAGTATAACTCTTAACTTTAACAGTCTGTTTGTTCATTAGTTTCCATGGCTGAAACAAAGTGAAAACCAAATTGCCCCTCCTCTCCCCAGTGTCTTAAACCTGCAGAAGTGTTTCCTTTGACTGAAGCCGATGGTGTGACTGTTAGACTAGGTCTCCATCGCCACCTCTCGCACAGCACCCAGGGACTGAAGAGACCCTTACTCTAGCGTTCCCACAGGCTGCTGCTGAGGCCCACTGGTGGGACAATGAGAACCTCACTGCCTCTGCCTTTGTCTCTGCTCTAAATCAACCAGACAGGAACAAACAAAAGCTCAATTTAAGGTACTCAGGGTCTTGCACATGGCTTCCCATGGAAAGGCTGTTTTTCATTCGGCATTCAAGGAAATCAAGAGCAAAGTCCATCAAGACATCTACAGAAATGAAGCAGGCTTTTGTTGTTAAAAGATCTGGAACCCAAACCTTAGGATGAGATTTATTTCATCTTCCTTGGTCCATTCAGTACCCCCACTCTGTTTCCAGTTCAGGTAGTTGAGCCACTTAGAGCGGCACTGCTTCTCTGAGCGGGTACCCACTCTTTCAGCTACAGCCGCCCAAGACACGCCCTGTGTGACGATGTCACCTGGCTCTGTGCTTGTTAACTCATGAACCACCTCTGCAAGTCTCTTTTCTTCTTCTTCTGTCCATTTCCCTGAAAAGGAAGCATCCAGAGTACAGCGTTATCTTCTCAGCCATTACTGAATCTAGCCCTCTATGTCCAAGCTCAAACTCAAAGGTGAAGGAGCTCAGCTGATCGGTTTACTTTATAACAGCACTCAGTTGGAAACCACATATACTCACTAGAATTATACTCTACTGGCTTTTAAAGGACAGAAATATTACCTAAAACAACAAGAATTATATATCCTCAAGTTACATCAAGTCCTTTATATCGAAATAATATAGTGGGAAGAACTTCGCTGATGGCCCCACTGACAGGGTGATAATTCTCACCACTTGCCAACAGCACTGGAATAAACTTCAGAGGCTGTCTTATTAAGAGGGAATGATAACGAATACACGCAGCGACATCTGTGAGCTCATCTAGTCAAGAGAAAGTGAGGTTCACAGCGTCATTTGTACATCCCACTTCCAAGCCACTGTGATGATGCATTAGTCAATTATGACACTAATTTCATATGCATTTTCATTCCAGCTTTTCCAAATCTCTGAGCTGATTAACAATTAATGTTTCTCTTGCCTTTTTATGGAATGAAGCTTGAGCAGAAAAACAGAAAGGAACTTTAAAAAGAAGCCATGTTGTAATGCCAGAGGGAAGCTGGCAGGCCCACCTCTCACACTGCTCTCAGGGAATGGTACTGTTCCCCCAAACTGTGCTAACAAATGAGTTCTGTACCCAGAGAAGCAAACAGAACCTCTGGAGCGTCAAATAAAGCTTCTGCTTCATTTCCTTTTTTTTTTTTTTTTTCTTTTTGGTTTTTCGAGACAGGGTTTCCCTGTAGTTTCTAGAGCCTGTCCTGGAACTAGCTCTTGTAGACCAGGCTGGCCTCGAACTCGCAGAGATCCGCCTGCCTCTGCCTCCCGAGTGCTGGGATTAAAGGCGTGCGCCACCACCGCCCGGCTCTGCTTCATTTCTTAAGCTAGCCACACCAAAGAATGAATGCCAGTTGGTGAAATTCATGGTCTTGCTGTCTTACTGGTAGCAATGATATCAGGGAGTAGAGGACATATTCTTGATGTCACTTTAAAGTAAGGGGTAAAGAAAAAGATGGTTTAGAATCTTAAGCTAAACTTGAAAACTTTTTTTTTTTAAATTAAAGACCTGAACATGGATTATGGGTCGTTTAGAAACATTACGACCAAAGGATATTTAGAGTGTCAGCTCTAACCTGTTTTACAGAGGAATTAAGGCTCATGGAAAAAATGGCAGAGTTTCTACAAACCATTGTTTATCACAAACTAGCTTGATACTTATCATCAATACATTTGTATATATTAAGAACTATATGTAGTCTGGCCAAGACACCGAAATACTAATCATCATAAATTTATGAAAAATAAAATTCAAGTTGGAGATCCACAGAAGTATTCCTAACCTCTGAAACACATGCAGGTTCTTCCTGCTTCAGAATTCCCTGGGTCTGAAGCTATCACAAATACAGGCTGATGTTTTAAGTTCAGTTAGATGGCCTTATATCAAAATGACTTCTGTATGTCTTAAACTACAAAGCTTTCCCCAGGGAAGCAGCTCTGAACCGATACAAAACTGCAGCATACTAAACTTAAATGGTCTGAAAATGAAGTGTCGCTATGTCCTCGTTAACAATGTTCGGTGATACTGGATTTAAAAGCACAAAACCCAGTTGGCTTCATCTATCAAACTAGACAGATAGAAAGAAGATCAGGAAATGACTAAGGCGAACGGCACACAATCCCTGCAGGGGCAGACAGTCCCCCCAGCAGAGCACAGCAGCACAGCACAGCAGAGCACAGCAGCACAGCACGCAGTACCTGTGTTGCAGGTGTCCTTCATCAGACGGCAGCGGTCTTTGACAGAAGAGGCACTTCTTCCTAGGGCTGCCCCTATGGTTGCCCAGTCATTGCCGTGCTTTATCCGGAGCCTAGAACAAGAGTCTGCCAATCAGCAATTGGTTCAACTGTTTCCTCCCTTTAAATCTGATCATTTATTCTTCATTCTTCTTCTTCCCTTTTGAGTGGTTTGGAAGTTGTGGGCAGCAATACTTTTGAGAGCCAAAGTTTGAAAGAGTGGCCTTTTATTGGGGTCCACAGTTGTCTGTGGGTGAAAAAAGAACAGGCAGCAATTGCCCTTTTCCTGGGTCAGAGAAGAAATAGATAACTTGGATATGTGTTTTAAAAAAGACCAAATTTCCCCTCAGATTATTGACAAGTCCCAGGCAAGTCCCAGAGTTTTTCTTTTGGAGCATATTCCTAACAAGCTCTTCTTAAAATTCCAGCACAACTTTATAAAGAGGATCTACTCTCAGTCTTCAGACACACAGTCAACCACACTGTACTAACGTCTTCAGTCAATGAAGCAACATACACGCATCCGGAGATCCACAGCCCTTACCAGACGGAGTCAACACTCACCAGGTCAGTTTTATATCAAGCCCTAGATCCTGGTAATAAATTCCCTAAATTAAGTGTCCAGGCCACTGAAAACATTCATTTAATTCCTTTTGGAATCCTATTAGTGATCTCAGCAAGCACCTAGTGACTGACAATTGGAGACTAATTTGTCTATTATGGGCATAGCTAATATATAACTTCTAGCAGAAATTCATGCCTTTAACTGCCAAATAAAATTATACCCGTCTGACAAAAAGTTCAAAATTTCAGATTTAAAAGTTAAAAATAAGACAAAAAGCCAAAGAATTATAATCAAAGAAAACTTACTCCTTGAGCTTCTCAATTTCTTCAGGAGTGTATCTAGAAATTCAGAACAAGGAAGGAATCAATTAAATACACACTGCTACAAACACTACCAAAAACCAGTTTTATTTAGTGATCTGAACACTAAACAAAACAGCATATGGGTAATATTTGTAAAGTGTTATAAAGTGAGTTCTTAAAAGTTAAAATAAATGCTTCTAAATTCTTAGAAGAAAAAAATAGTAATTACTTTTAGCTATAGTACACATATATACTGTATCATTTTCTCTATGGAAATCCGACATTGAAAACATCTACCTGCCTCATGTTACTTAGATATTCCTTTATTTCAAAGTTAGGTCTAGGGATTCTGAAATTACAACAGTTCCAAATAGACTTATGAAAAACATAGTGCATAGTAAAGAGAAAAAAATCTTTTTTTTTTCTCTAGCCAGGCATAGATACTCTAATAATCTTTTTCTTTATTTTCACAGCCAATGCAATGTTCTGTTTTATATGTTTAAAAAATACATTTATCTGAAAATTCTATAAGGCTATTCACTTTTTAACCAGTTGTACTGCATGGAAAGTTTCTGAAACTTAGCCAAGTCATTCATTCTTGAGCCAAAAAACTCTTTCTGTCCAGCTTCCTAACACCTCAGTTGACTCCCTTCAGGTCTCCAGTGTATTCTCATTGGAGGCCTGCTGACAGGCTAGAGGAAACCAGCACTGGGAGCTCACCAGTGTCTATCAGGTCACACCGTCCCAGCGACAAACCATCAGCAGTATCACAAAATCACTCAGCTATGTTGATACCTTTCCATAAATGCTACCGTTAGCAGAAATCTATTCATCATTGCTAAACTATTTTCTACTCTGGTTTTATTTAAAAATAAATGAAGTCATTACGCTTGCATACTATATTCTCAAATCAAATAGGAAACAAATACTATCCACGAATCTCGAGTTCTTTTAACACTCCCTACATCTTTAACCACCCCAATTTTTAATTTCTACAAAGTAAACTCTGACACAGTAAATTCAATCAAGTTAATCTACGTAAGGTAGTTTAGCTTTCTAATTTCTAAGAAAGTCCTATTATGAGGTTTCTCCACATATTAACACTTGTAGGATAAAATTATCAACAAGGATTCACGGCTGCCGCCACTCTTTCCCCAGTTAGGTGAAAACGCGCAGCAGCGCACGCACGCGACCATACTTTCCCACGTGGTTCCTGTCGTCGTACATGCGCAGGACCCTTCTGTACACCGCAAACAAAGGCCGGTTCAGCCCCCACGCGATCGTCCTGTAGAAATCTTTCCTTTCGTCTTTTGACATCTCAAAGATGATTTCTGTAGCATCTTTTATTCCGCGTGCCTAAATGGGTTACAGTTCTTTGACTTAGGGATTGCTGATACAGTGTATGTGGATATACTCTGCTTTGACAGCAGCTTTAACACTAACGGGCCAGTGACCCTCGGAGAGGGACCACTGCTAGTCAGTCTGCACTCTGAATTAACCTTAGAGTGCTGCAGTGGCTGTTCAAGTATTACCGAAGGGCACCAAAAATAAACTATCAGTTCAAACAACTCAATTTCAGTTTAAATTTTAAACTTCTGTTTACATTTCATTGTAAATTTATAAAAAAATTAAAAATAAACTCGAAACAAGTACAAGGAAATCAAAACAAAATGAAAGGTAAGTTTCAAATGGTTCTTTGAAAGGATGAATTAAAAATAAATTTTGAAATGATACATTTCTGGCAAAAATAAAAGGCACGCATACTAGAGATGAAAGAAATGTGGCCTAAGAGACACTACAGAGACTGAACAACAAATGATCATTATGAACAATTTTATAAGTCTGAATTTACATAAAGTGACCAAATTCCTAAAAACAGTCAACTTACCAAAACAGATTCTGGAAAAGATAGAAAATCAAAAACACATAAACAGAAAAAAAAAAAAAAAAAAAAAACCAACCAAAAAAATGTTACAATTAATCTCACCATAATGAAAGTTCCAGATCTAGGTGGTATTATGAATAAACACTACCAAACATTTAAGAGAAAATAACTGGAGATAATTTGATTTTATGAGGCTAACATACCCTCAACAACAAAACCCAATGAGGACCATTTCAGAAAGTAACCTGGGGCAAGGCTTACTC
Organism: Arvicola amphibius; assembly: GCF_903992535.2. Taxonomy (NCBI): domain Eukaryota; kingdom Metazoa; phylum Chordata; class Mammalia; order Rodentia; family Cricetidae; genus Arvicola; species Arvicola amphibius. Next base: position 13,132,343 of record NC_052064.1, read on the forward strand.
ATCACGACAGCCCTGGAGTCCCACTAGTTCAGAACAGAACCAGAGCTGAGCAGGAAGTTAGGACATGGACTGTGGCCATCCCGGCAGAGGCTGGGGTGCGTTTTCAGAACAATCAGCACATTTACAGAAACATGTCAAATTTCAAAATAGGTAGAAAATACTCTAAATGATAAAACTCATACTGAATCAGGGTAAGCTGCAGACCCGATAAAAGAACATTTCAGAAATATATACTTGAAGAGAATTATTTATAAGGAATATCATATATATAGGTAGCCAAAAAGGTTTTGAGAAAAACAAACGAACAAGCACTGTATCAAATTGCTGAATACCAAATCAATAAATAGACATTTGCATTTCTATACAAAGCTTAAGTCTTCTATAGACAATATAGAATTTTAAAAAATATAATTCTTTTACAAAGAGAGTCAGTTTAATTCCAATAAAAACTCTCTCAGGATTTCATTCTCTACAAACTAACTTTTTAAGAAAAGAGGGCTAAAAATAGCCAAGAAATTCACAAAGGGGCTTGCCTTGTCAGGTATTAGACTGTTCAAGCTTGCGTTAACCTGGTACGGGTTAAGGTAATAACAAGATAAAACTAGAAAGAACTTGGGAGAAGGACTTTCACCCCATACAAAATGCTGGGGCAACTGCCATCCATATATAAAAAGAACTGAAGACCTATTTCATATTAGTTGGGGGGGGGGAGATATTAAGTACAAAATTATAAAATATTATCAGGACAATAAATAAGAATAGATTCATACCTATGAGATGCTATCTTATACAAGCATGCAAAATCAAGTTTAAAATATTGAAATTAAGAATGTTTGTCCATTAAATGTTATTCAAAAGGAAGGAAAAGAAAGGCCCTAAATTCGGAAAAGGTTTCTATAATGAATTATCTATAAACCCTTGAGATACACCAAATATTATGAACATCTAGCAGGAAACAAAACCAAACCCATAGCAAAATGTATAGAAAATACAAAGAGGAATTTAAAAAGAAATACAATGGTCAGTAACCATCTAAAATTGTTTTACTTCAAAAATCAACCTAAAAAGAATGAAAATAAGTCATTTCTTTGTAATGAGCAACCTGAAATATATTTGTCATTGAAACAAGTCAATAGCAAAAAAAATCACAATAGTGAGCAAGAGAAACAATTTATGAAATACCATCTTCTTATATAAATATCAAAACCAAGTAAAATTACAGTGGTGCACAGCTTCCAAAAGTTTAGAGTCTTTCCACTCACAGTTTCAGAACTGCAATTAAACCCAGGTAAATGCCAGCCCTGTGTGCTTGGCACTGCGGGACAACACGAATCAAGCATGCTGCCCTTCTCGTTTCTGCTTGTGACAGTTATTTTCATTATTTTGCCCAGTATTTGGGCTATCTGACGCTTAACCAATGAGAATGCCCGGTTTAAACGTGGCTCCTAAGTATTTGATATAAGATGAAGAATTAAAAACAGTAAGTTATCCTTCCTCCTTCCCAAGACTCCGGATCCTCCACACTGCCCACTCGTGTCAATCCCGCCGTCAGTCTCCACATGAGCCAACAGCAAACCGCGTCAGTAATTCCGTCTCCCTTCGCCAGGACTCAGAGCCCTGTCTATCTGCTTCCCCCTTGTCTGCTGTCCTGTCACAGCTCTCAAATATAATGAAGGATCCTTGGAGACCGTCTACTCAGAGCTGCTAGGTAAGACACCATTTTTCTAATTCTCCAAATCTGGTCATCCATGCCGTCTCTACCAGATAAGCATTTAGTCACTGTCCTCCGTTCCTCAGTGTATGGGACCAGTGGACAACTGCATTTTTCAACACTTATTGACTTGTTTCTTCAAAATAGACTTGGTAAGAGAACTTTCATTCATCATTTGTAGAGAATTTATAATAAAGAATGGAAGGGTTTTTTGTTTTGTTTTGGTTTTTGAAGACAGGGTTTTGCTGTAGCTTTGGAGCCTGTCCTGGAACTAGCTCTTGTAGACCAGGCTGGCCTCGAACTCAGAGATCCGCCTGCCTCTGCCTCCCGAGTGCTGGGATTAAAGGCGTGCGCCACCACCGCCTGGTGGAAGTTTTTTTAAGCTTACAGTTTACAAAGCTTACCTTAGCAGTTAAAATTCAGCTTACGAATACAAATGTGGTAGGTGACAATGTATTTATTATATATGTCAAACAATGCTAATAGCTAAATAAAGAATGCATACTCCCCTATCCCAAGCAACGCTGACAATCTACACTTAAAATACCTGAATTATACCCCACCTCAAAGGTATGCAGCAAGGCTCTGGTGAGGATTCTGTAAGACGTGTAGGTCTCCACTACCAATCTACCACCTAACTAAGCTATCAGATCTTCTTTAAAGTCTTATTACTTCCCATTTCTTGTACAATGTAGTTCTACTTATCTGACCTGTACTTTATGCCAGCTGTTGCAAGGCTACTCTTGTTTCCAGCTATAGGGTTACAGTAATGTCCTGGGCTTGCCACTCAGCTTTCATGCACAATGTAAGCTACACTTGGCCACTCTTAGCTCACAGCCTTTCAAGACTCAGTGCATACCTTGCTACAGACAGTAACTGTCTGTAATCATAGCATCACAAAGGCTGAAGGAGAAGGACTGCCACAAGTCCAAAGCTAGCCAAGACTGCAAGTCAACCCAGGCAACAGAGTAAGACCCTGCCTCAAAAAAACAAATCAAATTCTTATTTTTGCTTAATTGTTCCAATCCTGGGAAACAAGTCTTCCCTGAACTCTTAAGGTACATCTCATGCACATCATCTGCATGGTAGAAACCTTGCATATTATTTCTGGTTTCCTTTTTTTCTCAAGTAGGTAGTACGGTAGTATGTACTGAGAGGATTCCTGTTTCCGTCAACTCCTCAAAAACTCTACGTTCAATGACATTTAGTGAAGATGACGAGGATCACAAGCTGATGCCAATGAACTTAAAGTTGTTTCTGTTTGTCTGTTTAAAAAGCAATAGCACTAGCATGAGTTAAGCTGAAAAAAGAAGCAAACCCCCAGGCACGGACAAGCTAAACTCACAGCCTGCCTAAAAAGACAAGGGAGGGCTTAGAAGTCGAGAAGCAATGAACATTTCTGTCCTAATTTCAGCCAGCAACTAAGGCTACTTTGTGATGAAAATTCAAAATCTGTTTTAAAAATAGAATATTATAGTCACGGATCTTGAAATTATTAAGGCATCAATCTTCTGTTATAAAAATTAGTGAGACATTCATAGTTATTACAAACTACTACCTGGCTATTCTTGCAATCACCCGTGAACCAATTACTGAACTGTGAAAACCGTATCATGGGTTACCTTCAGATAGCGCTCGATGTTGTTCATCAAAATATCGATTTCTTCCTTGGACCACATTCCCTGCTTCCATTTATGTCCTTTAAAAGAAATTAGTGTGATACAAATAAAAGAACTCTTACACAAAATATTACCCTTTGAGAGGAATAAAACACAACATATTTCTCTTGTGATAAAATTGCCACTGAGAACAGAACTGGGTTAACCGGGTACTCTATTCATCTGAGTGCAGTAACTATTGTAACCTTACTGAATAAAGTTCATGAAAACGATTTTTAGAGTACCACTTCTCTTGTGGAAGTGTAACATTGCTGAGATAAAAGGAGAGTCAGATCGTACTCAAAAGTTTTTGGAAAAGTTTCTTTCATAAAAAAATAATTTTATAGGCCAAAAAAAAAAAAAGTACTAAAGATTCTAGAGCTAAACACAAAAAGCCAGCTCCCAAGCAAACTGTCAGAGTATTTACTGTACTGTGTCTTCCCGTCAGAGAAGCACAGTGCACCCCGCAGTTCTTTTTTGATAACAGCTTCCCCAGATGCGCTGGTGAGCACCATAGCAACGTAAATGTTCTCATGTTTAAGCTTCGAAGAGACTCTCAAAAACACAAGAAAAGTTCACTTTCTCCTCTTACACAATAACTGAATTGCCTCTTAAATGCCACCACAGCGTATCTGTTCAAAAATAACATGTAAGACTGAATCTGTATCAGAAATACAAAGGTAACAGTTATTGTAAAATAAGTGGCATTAAGGTATCATTCATGGTGAAATTTAAATGCAATAGAAAGTTCAGTTACATTACTTGGTTCCACCAAGGATGTCTCAATTCAGAATCTTGATGACAACAAGCCTTTCTAGTCCCAAGGCTTCTGATATTAGGATCCAATATTCTGCTTATCTTACCTTTGTTAGTGAGAGAATCCTTATCTTCTTTAGTTGTAAACCATGCTTGGCTAACTGCTGAAACTTCCTCAGTGCCCAATGGAGATATTTCATCTAGTTGATCATTCTGTAAAATCTTTAAAAAGAAAAAAAAAAGGGAGGGTTAGAAGCTTGATTAATGCCCAAGTGGATTTACATTTACATTTGTTGAGGCTAGGAATTATAAAATTCTAACATAATTCAATTTCATGTGTACACTGGCTTCAGCTTTTTATAAATTAGGTGAATACCATCATTTGAGGAAGCTGGGTGTTGTGGCATATATCTAGAATCCTGGCATTTGGGAGGCTGAAGCAGGATTTTGGTTTCCCAGCCTGGGTTATATACCTTCTGTTTCAGAAAATAATAATAATATATTCCAAGCTGGGTGCAGTTGCACATGCCTTTAATCCCAGCCCTTGGGAGGCAAAGGCAGAGTCAGGCAGATCTCTGTGAGTTCAAAGTCAGTCTGGTCTAAAAGTGAGTTCCAGGACAGCTGGAGTTACACAATAAGATCCTATCTCAAAAGAAAAAGAAAAATAATCAACCTAACAAGAAAAAAAATATACTTCAAAATCATTTAGGCATTTTGTATATAAAATGAACTTTTCTATCCAGTTGCTATGACCTTCACATAGGAGAAAGCAGTCTCCCTTTCTTGGTTGTTAATACTGGCTACTGTCCTCAGGGGTGATTTCCTTTCACTTAATATAGTTTCTTCATAAAAGATTATCAGAGTAAATTATATCAAGGCAAAATCACTGCTTCATTTAACTGGTAATGTTGTGTTAGTCCCGTGAAGACGATTCGCAGCCTTAAATGGTGCATGCTCCTCTCAAAGAACTACTATAGTGTTAGCGGTCACTGCACCCAGAGATCCTTCTGCATTCACGCTGGCTACAGTTTTAGCATATTCAAACTAAGTAGGGAGGAACAAAGCTTCACAGAACAGACTTGACCCTGGGCATGCTTTAAAAGATTTACTACCTGTTGTTAAAAACCACACTGCTCTGGATGTAACCAAAGACAGAATAACTTCTATAGATACAACAAGAAGTTCAGGAGAGATCACAAAACAAGTATTTTGATAAATGACTAGAGACCAAAACAAAAAGCATACATAAAAATGGCATTGAAATTGAGGGTTTGGTAGACACAGGTGCAGACATAATAATTTCACCAAAATCTTGGCATCTAGACTAGCCTTTTTAGGATGTAAATATTCAGCTTCTTGGGACTGGAACTTTATCTCAGGTAAAAAATGTCAAGTATATACAGTCAGAAGGACAGATAGAAACATTAAAATAAAATTAAAACTATATATGGCTAACACAGCAATGAATTTATGGGGATGCATGTTGCAGCAGTGTTCCTCCAATCTCAAAACCAAACCACAAAATAATGCTTCTGAGAGAAATATTAGAAGGTATTGTTGTGCTGGAGAGATGGCTCAGAGGTTAAGAGCATGGGTTGCTCTTCCAGAGGTCCTGAGTTCAAGTCCCAACATGGTTCACAACCATTCCTAATGAGTTCTGGCGCCCTCTGCTGGCCTCCAGGCAGACATACAGGCAGAACACTATATACATAATAAAAAGAAATCCTGTCACGGAAAACCAAAATAGAAAAAAAAAAAAAAAAAAGGTACTATCTAGAACAGTCACAGATTCCTGAAAAAATATGAAGAGAAGACCCTATTAGTTATTTAGGATAAAAGATAGGTTTACAAAAAATTCAACCAGAGAAAGTATAAATCAGGAAAGATTGATAACAATCTCTTAATGATTTTCAAAAATTGTTAGGAGATATTATCTGGCCACAGCCCCCACCTGGATTGACAACTCAAGAACTAAGTAATTTTTAAAAACCTGACAAGGTGAAAAGAACTTAAATAGTCCAAGAAAATTATCAACTGAGGCTGAGAGACAACTGGGTTTGTTAGAAGTGAAATTACAGGATGTACATGTGGATCACTTGGATCCAGAGCTGTACTGTACTCTGGTTCTTTTTGCCACCTACACAGTCTTCCACAGGGATTCTCATGCAGAAAGAAGACGATATTTTAGAATGGACAGTTTTACCACACAGCAAAAAATTAAAGAGCTATGTAGAAAAGGTTTCTGAATTGATTCTAAAAGGAAAAGTGAGATTTTATAAACTGTGGTACCTTTTACTAATGTTGAAATTGCCTCATTATGGGCAGAAAATGAACATTTTCTTGCAGTATTTTTTTTTTCAGGGAGAGATTAGCAACAAATATCACAAAAGCAAGAGATTTCATTTTATAGAAAGAACTAATTAGTATTCTCCCTCATATAATAAAAGAAATACGAACTTCTGGAGCCCCTACATTCTATACTGATGCAAATAGATCAGGAAAAACAGGCTCTAAGTCAGAAAAGTTAAGTAAAGTGGCTCAAAGCTCTTATGATTCAGTTTAAAAGTCAGAATTATATGGGATTCTCATGGTATCATTAGATTTTTCCAGAATCTCTTAATATAGTTACTGACTCTCAATATGTTGAAGTTTTACACATTAAAACTACTGAACTTATTCCAGATGCTTCAGAATTAACTTTTTTATTCAACTATAACAAAGTAATCAGAAATAGAAATCATTCCTTGTACATAACACATATCAGATCCCACAGGGGTCTACCAGGCTCTCAAGCACAGGTAATGATGAAATGGACCAGCTATTGGTAGGAAATGTACTACAGCTCAGAATTTCATAAGAAACACCATGTTAACAGCAAAAGTTTGAAGAAAGACTTTTCTATCACTTGGCAAGAAGCCAAGGAAATTATAATGACGTGCCCTACTTTCTCTGTGTATAACGAAAACTCCATTACCTAAAAGTACTTAAAGAATTGATATTTCGGGCTGGAGAGATGGCTCAGTGGTTAAGAGCACTGACTGCTCTTCCAGAGGTCCTGAGTTCAATCCCCAGCAACCATGTGGTGGTGGCTCACAACCATCCATAATGAGATCTGGTGCCCTCTTCTGGCCTACAGGCAGGATACTGAATGAATGAATGAATAAATAAATAAATAAATAAATAAATAAATATCTTAAAAAAGGAATTGGTATTTGGCAAATGGATATGTTTCATTTTACAGAATTTTTAAAACTAAAATATGTGCACTGTACCATAGCCACATATTTAGGATTTCAATGAACAACCATATTTAGGATTTCAATGAGCAACATATTTAGAATTTCAATGAGCAAATACTAGTCTCAAACATTTATATTGGTATATTTTTGTATGTTGATACAGATTTAAGGTTACTGATTTTATACTGTATACATTTCTACTCTTGTTTAAGTTATTGTACCTACGCAGCTCACTTAGCAATCTAATGTAAATTTCCAGTCCTTGAAAGTTATTATTAAAAACTATACAGGATAATTAAGAAATATAGATTAGTAGTTAGTCATCAAGCAATCAAATTTTAACCATGTTAGAAATGTTTCAAGATCAAATAGAGATATATATTCTCGATAGACAGATGGTCTTCAAATACTTCAGAGATCTACAGAATATCCATTTAAGATATTTTTTATAACATAAGGCCTATCTATTCTTGATAGTGAGACACATCTGCTCCTAGCAGCACCAATTTACTTCAAAAAAGGATTGGGCGTCAAAGAACCTCCACTGGAGTTTGTTTCACTGCCGGCAAAGTCAGTCACTTTCCAAAGAAACTGCCCATGCCTCAACTGCTGACAAGCATGCTGTCCACATTGGACAAGTAGAACACAGAAGGAAACTGCTCAACTTCGCCAAGACAAGATAAAACAGTCCTTCAAAATTTCCTGCTCACAAAAGTCTGTCAGATATTCTAGGCTGAAGACGATGCCCCAATGTTGCAGAGGAATCTTGGAATGACTGTCCCGACAACCAGTTATCTCTATTATTTCTATAGTTTTGGAAGCTGTTTGCTCTGCAGTTTCTGTTTACTCGGGTAATATTGTATACATTTCGGGTTTCTGATGAGGTTGAAGACTAGATAATCACAGTAAGTTTTCCTTAGTTACTATAGAAAGTAAGTTAGGTACAAAACTTTGGACACACCAAGAGAGGATAGATAATGTATTTTCTCTGAGTTTGCCAAATACAAACGAACTGGACGTTATGAATGTAATTCTTGCTTGAATATTGTTCTTACTGTATATAGTTTTACTTTTTTTAATACTTTTTTTATATAGACAATACCTCATTGCATATAGTTTTATTATGTCAGAGTTAAAACCTTACCTTTTTATTTAGACAAAAAGGGGGAAATTTTGCAAGAGAACTTTCTACTCTGTCCCCTGAAAACTGTCTATAAATTGAATCCTAATTCAGAGGACAGAGTTCATGCTCAGGTGACCAGAATAGGCCAGAGTTGTTTTTTTTTTTTTTTTTTTTTGGCTGACTCAGGTGGAAAAGGGACACAGGAAGGAAGGAGGAGGGGCTTTAGGAGTTCCGAGGCCCTTTCTGGATCTTGGAAAAGCAGACAAAGGTAAACTGGGCTTTTCTCTGTTGCTTTTGGATTTATCAGATTCATACTCTGCTATCTGACTCCTGGATGTTTATTAATAATAGAATAATTTAGATAACTGTCACACTGAATCCCATTTTCCTTTGAAATAGATAATCTGTCAAGTGAAAGAGCAGAACACAATGAGAATAGCCATGTCTCTATGGTTATCCCCCTTTAAGGGCCTATTTGTGGACAAGATTTAAATCTAGCTAGAAATCATCGGACAGCTAGTGAGAAGGCTCGGAAGGTAAAGACCGACTGCCATCTATCTTGGTGACCTGAATTCAATTCCCAGAATGCATGCTGTGGAAGGAGAGAAACCGCTTTTTCTGACTTTCACATGTATGTTGTAGGATGTCCACGTGCACATATGCATACACACACACACACACACACACACACACACACACACATGCACGCACTCACGCACGCACATGAGAAACCACTGGGACAAGTATAACAAGTCTTAACCGTTTCAACTTGTGTCATACATTTAAGACTTTTTAACACTACTAAACGAAATGGTTATAAACTGAGAACTGAGACAAACTAGATGTAGCTCCTCCTACTAGTTTGAAGTCAGCCTAAGCTATAGAAAGAGACCCCATCTGAGAAAAGAACACAAAACAAAACTCTTACAGCTGATCATTTAAATTCATTAGTCTCACAAGACAGTAAACCCCCACTCTAAAAACTACCTGTAAGGCAGAACCCAGTCTCATCTGTTGATGCCTGGGGCTAGTTCCTGTGCAATGATGGTCTAGTCAAAAACTCTTTCCTACCATAATATCTTGGAGGGCATCTCCTAAGTTTTCTTCTAGATGTTTCAGGTCCTTTTGAACAGATCTTTGGAGAAGGTGAAAGAACAGATTGCAGGGAGCTTTACCAGTACTTTCGTCATCTTTGTGAAAAATTAAGCGGGCACAGCTTTGTTACTTTACTGGGTCCTCTATTTGTCTATTTCTATGTCAGCAGCAGGCTGTCTTTATCGTTAGAGTTGTACAGATTAATTTGAGGTCTGGTACTGTAATGACTACAGCATTGTTCTTACTCCTTAGGATTGAGGTTCCATAGGAATTCTTGTATTGCTTTTTATGGTCCTGTGAAATATGACATCGGAAGTCGGATAGGTATTGCATACTTGTATGAATTGATTGTGGTAATAAAGTCACTTTCATGGTATTCATTTTGTCAACCCAGGAACATGAACTATCTTCCCATTGTCTAGTTTCTCTTGTGATTCCCTTTTCTCATCTCTTAGTGTCTTTTGTTGTAGAAGTCTTTTACTACTTTAGCACTGGAGACACAGTCCACTCAATAGGGTCTTTTAAGTAAAATAGTCCGTGGTCTATAAATGGAGACTTTGATTTCTTCTCTTCCTATTTGATGGAGGAGAGTTATCTGTCTATGTTTCTTTCATTGGTTAATTAATAAAGAAAACTGCCTTGGCCCTTTAAGAGGACAGAAAATTAGGTAGGTGGAGTAGACAGAACAGAATTATGGGAACAAGGAAGTAGAGTGGGGGAGACGCTTCAGGCATTCGCCATTGGAGTCTCCATGCTGCTCCTCTCCGAGATGGACGCAGGTTAAGATCTCTCCTGGTAAGGCACACCTCGTGGTGCTACCCAGATTACTAAATATGGGTTAAAGGAAGATGTGAGAATTAGCCTATAAGAGGCTACAGATAATGGGCCAGGCAGTGTTTTAAAAGAATACAGTTTCCGTGTAATTATTTCGGATAAAGCTAGCCGGTTGCTGGGAACTGGGCGGCGGGAACACAGCCCGCCGCTTCACACTACAGATTGGCGCTCCAACGTGGTGACTAAATCCACTTAAAAACCTTGCCCGCTTGGTATCGGAAAGAAAGTACTCTGAGACCATGCCAATGGCTCACTGCTCCCTGCCTGTACCTGGGCAGATGGCGGAATCAGGCTTAGGCGAGCGGGACAGCATTTGCGGATTCCTGCCGCCATAGAGATGTTTTCAGACTGCGTGGTGCTCTGCGTGTCAGATTTGGCTGTAACTTGGATGAAAAGAGTTTCTGTGCTGCACGCTCAGTCTCAGAATTAAACTGCTGAGTGCGGCTCCAATGTCGACTGCTGTGTGCCTGGAACTGTGTGCGGCTCAGGGGCACCAAATGACTGAGGCAGGAGCGGCTTTGGCTCTGCTCCGCCATGCTGAACTGTGCTGATCTCAGGCAGGATCTATCGTAATTACCACAATAACTGCGCAGTTAAGGTTTAGACTTGGCTGTAAACAGGCAGTACCGTATTACCTATAAGTGGCGCAACTTAAGTTTTTAAGAAGTGCTTAACCTTTTAAGAAATGCTCCTGGATAGTAAAAAATTACAGATTCACAATAGAAAAGATTCAGACATAGAAGGCCTTTAAATGGCTCACGTAGGCTTAAAAGAGAGAAAAAGAAAATATAGAGAATAAAGTTAATGCCTTAAAAAAAAAGGTTAAAGTCTTTAAAGAGACAGAGTACAGATAGTTATAGATTAAAAGAAGTAAAGTGATAGAGTAAAAATAAGCCACGTAAAAATGGAAAATTCACAGAGAGTCTGGATTATGTATTTTGTTGTGTTTTCTTTGAAATTTTTGACTGTAAAGGAGCTAAATACAGAGAGACATTTCATTATATGGGCTGCCAGGCTAGACCAGAATGGACATCTTAACGGTATGACTTCAGGATTTGGATCTAAGAACATGATGCTTTGGAAAAGAGTTTCTTCTTTTGTTTTCACAGAGGACGAGACTCTGTGGATTGCTTCTATCCCAATATGGTATGATAGACCACGCCCTCCTGAAAGGTTGCTGTGAACATCTTCAAAAAATTACTTCACTCAACTGCCAACTGAGAGGAACCTAGCACACAGGTTACACCATGAAAGACCTAAATAACAGCGCCCCCATTCAGCAGGAAGCAGTTTGGAGAGAAAAAACTGCGCCCATTTTCCCAAATATTGCTTATAAATGTTCTTTTACATTTAAAGGGGGAGATGATATAGATATGAATTTGCATTGGTATAGATTTTAAGGTCAATTTTGTTATATGTATATGTATTTCTGATCTTGATTAAGCTATTGTGATTGTAGTTCATTTTAAAAACTGTAATGTATAATTAGGAAATATAGGTTGTTAATGGATAATCATTGATAATAGTTAAGCTTGTAGTCATGTTATTAGATTTTCTAGATATGTAGAGATATATTTCAGTTAGATAGACATTCTTCATATCTTTCAAAGACTGCAGAATATGGCATTTAATGTTTTAATAACTTAGGGTTTTTCATGACAATGAGACACGTCTGCTCCTGGCAGCACCAATCTACTTCAAGAGGAAGATGGGCATCGAAGAGGCTACTTATGGAGTTTGTTAGCCATTTGGGCAAGAAACTGCTCTTGGCTGGACTGTTCCATAAACTGGACACAAGGAACCCGCAGAGAGAGGACTGCTGAACTTGCCTAAAGGTGAGATGGTCTTTCGGGGTTCCTGATTCGTGAAGGAGTCTGCGAGACGTTCTGCAGGACACAGCAGAAAGTGACTGAACTGTCTTTGGAATTTTTCTGCTTCATGGAAATGTCTGCTGGATACTGTGGGCCTGAAGCCCGAGGATGGATGCCCCAACGGTACAGGGGAACTTTGGGTGACTGTCCAGGCAGCGAGTTGTCTCTGTCATTTCTAGAGTTTTATAAGTTACTTATTTCTTGTTTACTTAGGTAGCATTGTATCCTTCTGGAGTCTTTGATGGAGTTGAAGAATAAATAGGTAGTTATAGATTTCCTTAGTTATGATAAAAGATAAAATAGATTTAAATATTGTAACTGTAATACTTGCTTGATAACTGTTTTGTTATATGTAATTTTGCTATGTTAAAATTGAAGCCTTTCTTTTTTGTTTAAACAGAAAAAGGGGAAATGATGGAGGAGAGTTATCTGTCTATGTTTCTTTCATTGGTTAATTAATAAAGAAAACTGCCTTGGCCCTTTAAGAGGACAGAAAATTAGGTAGGTGGAGTAGACAGAACAGAATTATGGGAACAAGGAAGTAGAGTGGGGGAGACGCTTCAGGCATTCGCCATTGGAGTCTCCATGCTGCTCCTCTCCGAGATGGACGCAGGTTAAGATCTCTCCTGGTAAGGCACACCTCGTGGTGCTACCCAGATTACTAAATATGGGTTAAAGGAAGATGTGAGAATTAGCCTATAAGAGGCTACAGATAATGGGCCAGGCAGTGTTTTAAAAGAATACAGTTTCCGTGTAATTATTTCGGATAAAGCTAGCCGGTTGCTGGGAACTGGGCGGCGGGAACACAGCCCGCCGCTTCACACTACACCTATTTTTGTCCTTTTATGTTTTTCTTTTGTCTAACTGCTATAGTTAACGCTTCAAGCATTCTACGGAAAAATAGAGGGAAATGTATGTCCTTCTTTCATTCCTAACTTCAGAGGAAATGATCTCAACTTGTCTCCATTTAATATAAAGTTAGCTATAGGTCTGTTTTATACAGCCTTTATGTATGTATGTATGTATGTATGTATGTATGTATGTATGTATTTATTTATTTCTAAAGTCTCTAGGACTTTTACCATGGAGGCACTCTGGACTTTGTCAAATGCCTTTTTGGCATCAACTAAAATAGTACTAGATAATGAAAAATTATAAAATAGGTATTATTCAGCTCTAAAGAAAATGAAATAGCAAAATATGCAGGAAAATGGATAGAGCACAGGTTAAAGAGAAATCATACAATCTCAGAGAGAAGAAAATTGCATGTTTTCACATGTGCAGTATTAGTCAGTACTATACATTAAAGACTGGTGGTGGCACACCTTTAATCCCAGGACTCAGGAGACAGAGGAATGCGATCTCTGTGAGTTTCAAGCTAGCCTGGTCTACAGAGTGAGTTCCAGGACAGCCAGAGCTGTCACACAGAGAAACCCCGTCTTGAAAAAACAAACAACAAAAATGAAATGAAAACCAGGGGAATGACGTGACAGTCCCTGCTCAGAAGAAAGGATTTTTCTACTGCTTTAGGAGAACTGAGAAAAGTTCTACCCACTGAAATAGGACACACGCCTGAGGTGTTCTCAGCTCTTGATGCTACTATCAACCTGGAACTCTTGTGTTTCTTAAGTGAAAGGCCACTGAGATGCGCGTCATAAAAATGTTCCGATGCTTCTAATTAAAAAATACTAAGTAGTTTATGAAATGAAGATATGAAGCAAAAGGATAAACCAACGAAAACAAAAGGCACAATCAGGCAGACATAAATTTAGAATACACACACATTTCAGATTTGGCCCACACTAAGACAGCACATTAAGAACATTAAGGCCTGGCCAGTAATCCTCACAACACATGTGAAAACGTATCTAGTTCTACAAGTACCAAACAGTAGGACCATAATCACTGCTATTAACAGCTCAAGTAAAATCTTTGGACACAGACGAATGCAGACCCATCATTTCCCATTTTAACAGCCACGAATCACTCTACGGCGAAGAAATATCTAATTTTGCTTGCAGCATGGGGGACCGGGAACCTGAATGACAGGTCTTCCACTAATTTCATTGTTGCGATGCTGTAAAAGTATACGCTTATCATTTCTTCCACAAGCTGCGCGTAATAACCATGTCCCTCTCTGAAGCCAGTTTAAAGACATACTATACCTGAATCTGTGTCACAGTTCCCTCAGAGAGTTCATCGTCTGCCACCTCTGTGGTCGCCGTCATGGTCACCTCAAAGCTCTGCTCATTTTCTGAAACTTCAAGAAAACAATGATTCATCTCCGCAATAATAATCATAGAAACTAATCATCCTAACGAAATCCATGGGGAGAGTGTGATCATCTAATTTCCTAACATGCTTCTTAACGATACAGTGCACGTTAATTTGCTTAAGAGACACAGATGCCAGGTAGCAAGGTCCTTCCATGGGGCTTACACTCTAATAAACAAGATAAACAAGTGGGTGAGTCTTACAAGCCAAGGACAAAATAAAGTAGGAAAAGGAATGAGGTGAAGCGAAGCAGTATGTCTGAATTTTAGGTGAGAGCTGGGGGACAAGACCTGGGACACAGGAAGAAGGCTGGTCCTGGCGGGGTCTTGCAGATAGTGCACGCTGAGAATGGCACAAGCATACTCAAGTCTACTGCTACAGCAGATGCGGTGACAACAGAAGGAGACCTTGTAAGCACCTGCAGAGATAACAACTCGGAGACTAGAAAGCACAGGATGACTCTGAGCAGAGAAACGACACAGACGCTTTAATCTTAACGGCACTGCTCTTGTTGCTGGGAGGAAAGCACCCGAAGGGCAGAAGGGCTGGAGACATCTGATCTGGAAGAGGCTAATGCTCTAGTGTACGAGAGGACAGTGGTTTGGACTGGGTGGAACCATCAGTAGATCAAATTCTGAGTAAGTGGTGATGGAACCAATGAGATTTGAAGACAGACTAGACGTGTGGGAAATTGGAAAGTCAAGGATGACAGGTGCTTGTCCCCTTCTTTTTTAAGTACAAGCAACAAGAAGAACAGACTAGTACTAAGCATTCGTGAATATTCAGATATTTACCAAACATCAAGAATTCAGGAAAACCCCGGTGACTCTACTGTAACAGGCATGTCTAAGATAAGTCTGGTTAAAATAAGTCGGGCTATCATTACCAGAGAGAAACCACGAGTAAGAGCAGAAGAGGCAGTCTAAGCGCCAGGTCTGAGTTCTGGAGTGTTCCACATTTAAGAGTTGGGTGTGATGCGACAGGTCACACTAAGAGATGGACATGTAAAAAGAAAACCAGAGAGAGGTGTTTCTAGAAGCCAGTGACGAGAAAAGCTTTTGACAGAGAAGACAAAATCAGAGAGAAGGAGAGAAAAGAAGAATACTAGATTTAGCATAAGATCTCTGGAGACCCAGGAAAAAGTTTTGGTAAAAGATGAAACCCTGGGATGTGTTAAGGAAAAAAAGACTCGGAGGCAAGGACAGGCTATTGGACAGTGGCTTCAGGGAATTCAGTTTACAAACAAATGTGTTTAATACTGATGGGAGTCATCTAGGTAGAGGATGAGTGATTCAGAAGTCAGACGTAAGAACTATATCTGAGTACGCAAAGACATGGAGCTGGCACATGGAAAAGCTGTAGCTGGCTGGTGAAGACCAGGATCCACGGACACAGGTGAAGACAGATGTGGCAATGGAATGTACAGTTATTTTCTCATTAGTTCAATTTCCTCTGAGAGAGAAAGCAAGGATGTCTCTGAGTAAGAAAGGTGAGGTATTAGACTTGGGGACATGAAACACTGATCTCAGAGTGAACAAAAGAGTTGTTGTGACTTGTCCTGATAGATCACATATCCCATTTGTGAGGACTACAAAGCCAAGCCAGCTTGTTCATTCTGCCTGTCTCCAAGATCATTTGATTAGCTGTGTTAATCATAAATAGGCAAAACCCAATTTCGATGGGGTTATAGCTTAAGCAAACAACAACGAAAGAAAAGAAGGGAAAGGCATCTGAAGGCAAATGCAAGACTGAATATAACGAGCAGTCACAACACTACCACTGGGTGAGGAGAAAGGAAGGACAATGAGAAAGTGGCCTGACCGCGGGCTCGGAGCTGAAAGGGATCCCGGAGCACTACTACAGAGGGACTGAGCTGGAGCCGGGGAGCAATAGTAGGACACAGGTCTGAAAGGTCACAGATGCACAGCAGCAACAAGCGACTCAAGAGTGGTGACAATGGAGCAACAATGGAGAACAAAGAGCGAGGGACTGGGGTCTCAAAAGAATCACTGAACACACGGGTCATCACCGTGACCATGAGTAAGAAACGGCATACATGCACCGGCAGGCTGCACAGAAGCAGTGAGCCAGTGACTAGACAGGTGATTTTAGCTTCCGCTTTAGAAGGACGTAAAACTTGCGTCTCTAGTTAGATATACATCTTAATGCTAATCAACCTGCATAAAGTCTAACACATAAGTCTTTGTTTAGTTGAGATGTAGCATTTCATGTTCCCACCCTAGCTTTCATCTCTAAATATCCACTCCCCTGCACAGGGAACAGCAGTCTCCTTCATCACAAACTACAGTCTGCCCCCTCCCCACTCCATCCTTCCCAACTCCAGCAACCACTGTTTTACTCCCTACCTCCCAAACTCAATCTCTTCAACCTCCTGTGCCTGGCTTACTTCACCTAAGCTATGCTGTTGCTTTAACCGCTGTCCAAATGTTCCGTCTTCAATGCTTCAACTTTGGTGTAAGTGTCCATAAAAGTTATTCACTTGGAGGTTTTCCCATTTATTAACTAGGGTCCTTTAAAAATACTGGTATCTCTAATTCTTCATATTTCTCTTGTATTAATTATAATTTCTTATTTTGGTCTCTGATTTTGAGTGTCTTTTTATGATTAATCTAGTGATTTATCAATTAAAGTTATGTATATGCTTTCCCCAAATGAGCTTTTATATTGGCTTTTCAGGATCTACTTTTTTTCTGTCAATCTGGTAATTGTTAATTCTTCCCTTATGATTCTGAGTTTATTCTTGCTTTGCTAGGTACTCGACTCTATCTTTCTTCAATGTATGCTAATTGCTATTAACTGCTCTCTTTTTTTTTGTTTGTTTGTTTGTTTGTTTTTTCGAGACAGGGTTTCTCTGTGGCTTTGGAGCCTGTCCTGGAACTAGCTCTTGTAGACCAGGCTGGTCTCGAACTCA
The DNA here is from genome assembly GCF_903992535.2 of Arvicola amphibius. Classification (NCBI taxonomy): domain Eukaryota; kingdom Metazoa; phylum Chordata; class Mammalia; order Rodentia; family Cricetidae; genus Arvicola; species Arvicola amphibius. The sequence continues at coordinate 13,149,836 of NC_052064.1, forward strand.
CAGAGATCCGCCTGCCTCTGCCTCCCGAGTGCTGGGATTAAAGGCGTGCGCCACCACCGCCCGGCTAACTGCTCTCTTAACATTGCTCATCCCTTGGGCCTGGGTATGCCAGGTTTCTATCAAGTGTTTCTAGTTTTAGAATGTTCCCTGTTGATCTCTAACTGTATTCACATGGTAGTCTGATGACTTAGGTTTGAAGTTTGCTGGAATGTGTTCTGTGGCCTGAGTGTGCACGGTCTATCCTGAAGTATGGTCCTTGTACTGAAGCGGGTATGTAGCTTACTACTGGATGAAATGATACATGAAGCGCTATTATGGCCATTTGGTTTACAGTAAAGTTTAAGGCCTATGTTTCTTTGTTGATTCTTCTGCCTAACTTGTCCAGAGAGCACAACAGGAACTGAAATGGTCAACCCTTTGTGCGGTAGTGTCTCTTCTTCATATCAGCATTTGTGTGTGTGACAAGTGCTCTGCTACTGGGTGTGCAGCCATGTTTGTAACTACTACTTCACCTTATTCGACTGACCCTTTTATCATATCAGCCAACCAATATATGAATAACCCTTTTCATCCTTAAATAATAGCTTCCTGACACTTTTCATTTTTTCATTTCTTGATTCTTGATCTACTGTGTGTTCTTACAAGTAAGCTAACATCTTAAGATTTCTCCCTTTAAATTCATTTTGCCAGTCTAAACATACGCATGGTGAAATTTAATCCATTTATATTTACCATTAGTATTGCTAATTTATATTCTTGTTTGTTAAATTTGGAGTTTGCTGAGTATATACTAGTTTCCATTTTTCCTCTTGGAAAGCTGTTTCTCCACACTGGTAAGACTCAGTGTCCTTTTTGTGTATCTTATACTTCTGAGTTTTAAACTTACTGAATTTTTTAAAGATAGATGTCCTTCTGACTGTAGTGAAGGAGTCTCTCAGCACTACAAAGCTGGAGAGGCCCAACAGAAGTGGACTGTCTCATTTAGCTTGTTTGGAAAGGCATTTTTCATTTCTGAATGCCAGTACTTTGCTGAACAATGTATTTATGTTGTTACTGATCACACATATTTATTTGTTTGTTTGTTTATTTATTTGTACAATTTAAATATGTCTTATTCCTTTTCTGGCCTTTAAGAGTTCTGCTGAGAAGTCTGCAGCTAGTTCAGAGAAGATCCCATATACGTTGGCGCTCTCGTCTTGGGCCTTTGTTAGTTTGACATAACATACCTCAAAGAAGACCTTTCTTGAATGAATCTATTAAGTCTCTGAGGTTCTTAGACCTGGATGTATATACTAACTAAAGACTTGAAAAATATTCAACTGCTGCTTTGCCCAATCCATTTGTATATGTCCATTTCCTTCTATTATAAAATACTAATAATAATATCATTTGTTTAACCACAAGTCTTACAGCCACTTTCTTTTTTTTAATCTAAGTTATTTCTAAACAACTACTATAACTTCAAGCTCAGAAAGAAATATGGACTCAGAGGTCCTTCCTCTGTTTGATCTAGTTTAAGTTCTATTATATTCTAAAATTTCATTTATTAAATTCTTTAGCTTCAAATTTTACATATTTTAATAATACACCTTTGCTGAATTTTTTATTTAGAACAAAAGGTATCTTCCTAATTTCATTTTCTTATGTTTTACTGAAGTAGGATTATTATTTAAACTATTAAAAAGGCAGGTTTTTTTCTTTGAACTTGCTGTCTTTAGCTATGTTCTTTTGGCAGTAACGTGTTACCTTATTTTTCATGTCTTTGTACCTATATCCATCACAGTTGTAAATCTGTACATTAAGTTGCTCTTACCAGGTTTACAGGTAGTAGAAGAATTTTTCCCCTGGAGATGTGCCCTAAGGCACTAGATGGGAGACTACTTTGGTTTTGGTTCCAGGGAGATACAGTAGTTAAATGTTTATGTAACTTCTTCAGCTGTAACCAATATTTGTAATACCTATGGGTGACTTGGTGACCTAGACCAAAGGGTATAAGTGGGATTACCCTACCTGCTAACACGCAGCTCTCTTAGTTAGTGATAGTTTGCCAGTGGCCCGAGGTACCATGAGCTCCTGTCGGTTTTTGTGGGTGGATGCAGTCAACTATGAAAAAGGCACTATGGTACTTCTAAGCAAGATGCAGCCAGTGGTTATGGAGGGAAAGCAGCTGCCAATTTCTAAAGGCCACACGGAAACACATCCACTCCTGTAGGCCAACACAAACCTGGCGGTGTGGCAGAGTGCTCACTGATGACAGAGATGTGGAGGTCTAAGTGTGCCCTGGCGAGCACAGGAAAAGAATGCCCACCACTGTATACAAACTACACACTGTTACCTTCACAAAACCGCAGGGGGTGACCTGCTTGTTCCCTGGGATGGTGGGTAGGACCAGCTGGCTGCTTTTGTGCCTCAGCTTCTTAGGACAGGCAGATTAGCTACTCTTTAGAGCCAAAGGCTGAGAGGAACAATGGCTAAACTTTGTGACTTTACTGTAGCTCTTACCATTTTTCTTTTAAAGAGAAACCTTCCTAAATTGAGTTTATCAACAATTCTTACAAATATGGAGAACATAGACTCAGAGGCCAGCTTATTAAATTCAACCTCCTATTAAGACTCCAAATTATTCTCCATATGAGAGGAGCAAATTGAGTATCACATGCACGATAGTGTCAACATCTCCATGTTTATTAGGTGATGAACAAGGATGTAATATCACAAAAATGGAACACAGTGCCAAGTACAGAGTGAACCTATGATTATGAACAAAGTATTTTAAATAATAAACTAATTTATGCTAATTTAGCACGAAAGAATTGTTCAAAAACTCTGCCTTATAAAATATCCACATAGGATTCTATCTGTGTAGATAGGTCACTAAGCTTTAAAATCCAGTGACAGACACAGTAGGAGCTATTTAAAAACACGAATCGACAGGAAGAAACTTTAGTTCCAAATTTTAGGCACGAATATGTTATACTTGAAAGCTAATACTAGCCTTAACAGTTTTCTCATCCATAGTAAACTGAAATAAAATGGTTTCTTTTCTGCTTAATTTAAGAAAATTAGCTCTGTGCATACAACTTGCTAAGATATAATTTTCCATGCTAAAACCTAGTCTTAATTTAAATCTAGGTAAAGATATTTCATTTGATGCTGATATGTAAAATCAGAAATATCAAAACTGGCAACTGAAGGCATCGCTCCGGCTTCCTAGGGACAGGACTCGTCTTTCCCAGGCAAACAGAAACATGGTCTGTGCAGCTGCTGGAGTGCCTCTGCCAGTGGTGCCCCGTCTGCAATCTAGCCTGCCCTAAAGGCTGCCAGACTCACCATACTAAACCACATTAGGGTTAAGTAAACGAGGCACCTCCCGAACTTCCATGCAGATGGGCAAGAGGGCTAAAGCGTGTGCTAGAGGAAGCAGACTACCTGCCAATGTCTGAACGTGCTCCCTCTGAGCCTCACTTTCTTCTTTCCCATGTACGAGTGAATGGTAATAGTATTTATTGTACACATGATGGGCTGGAGGGAAGATGCAATTTAAAAACCTTATACTCTTGAACAAAGCAGGGAAACACACGTATTCATATCCGTTTAAAAAATGAAGAGACCCTCGGTAAAGGGTCTACTAAGACAGAATACTCAGTAAAGTTATTTCTTTAAAAGACTCATTATAAAGCCTGCAACAGCAGGTGTAGAGTTAAGTGTTGAAAAGATTGGACAATATGTAAAGGCATTTACTTAATGGTTGGCATATAATGAACACTTAAGCATTTGTTTAAAAACAGATATTTTTGACTAGAGTTCAAGTCTCTCTAGAGACGCCAACTGACTGGTGCAAGTTAAAATCCAGTCCAGAAGGTACCTCTGTTATTAGCAGACTTACGTGGGAGTGCAACAACTGATATGCAAGGCGTGGAGTCGTCAATGCTCTGGTCATCCTCAGAGGACAGGCAGAGCCTCTTCTGCGGAGGTTCAGTACTATCTTCTGAGTCTATTTCATCAGGGTCTAGCAGAAGGGAAAAAGAAGCCAGACAAAATGCTCAGAAACCTCAAATAGACAAAATCTGTACTTAGTATAGATATCTCTACAGCAATTTTCTTATCTACTAAAATCATCCTTCAACCCACCTGCTCAATTAAATTAATTAAGCTACACAAGGACTCAAAGATCATCGCTTTCTCCTTGCTTACAGTAGTACCCAGCCCCTGTTCTTGTGATGGACAAAGTGCCACCTTTTAACTTGATTTTCCAAAGATTTAACACACAAAGAAAAGGACTGGTTATTGGGTTCATTCAAATATTTACTAATGTCTAAGTGCCTGGAGCAGGAAAATGAAGGATACCCTATGCAAGAAGGATATACCTCATAAAGGAAGGCTACGCCACGAAGGCTACTCTAATGAAGGAAGGATACTCCATGAAGGAAGGATACTCTATGAAGGATGCTCTCAGAAGGAAGGGTACCCCATGAAGGAAGGGTACCCTGCGAAGAAAGGATACCCCATCAGGAAGTTACGGTGTGGTGGCACCTAATGAACAGTTAAAATGGTGTGCTCAGAGCTGTGACACTGGAATGGAGAGGTCGCGAGCACAGGGGAAATGCATTGCGAATGAAAGTGAAGCGAGGGCTCTTGAGTAGGCATCATGAACTTGAAAAAACAAAAAGAAAGCAAGGAAGCATGTTTGCTTCTCCTGCCAGTAGCACAATGTGCAGTGGAACTGAAGAAATCAAAAGATGCTAAGAAAATAAAACAGTGAACTATTAGGACATAATCACATGACCAGGGACAACTGTGGCAGGAGAGAAGGCTAGGCGGAAGAAAACAAAGTAGCAAAAGTGCCCAAACTATGTTCTTAAAAAGAAATCACTGTAAGCTTTCAAAACAGTGCTAAGAAATGGAAAAACTGGACAAAAGGCCAGAGTTAGGCAGACGAGAAAGAGAATCTGATCTAACAAAGGGGGGTCCACAACAGGGATCAATGAAGTTTACAGCAGCATACTAACAGCATATTAGCGTATTCTGAACCATGACCAGAGACTCTAAGTAAGAAGTAACGTGCAGCCGGGCGGTGGTGGCGCACGCCTTTAATCCCAGCACTCGGGAGGCAGAGGCAGGCGGATCTCTGTGAGTTCGAGACCAGCCTGGTCTACAAGAGCTAGTTCCAGGACAGGCTCCAAAGCCACAGAGAAACCCTGTCTCGAAAAACCAAAAAAAAAAAAAGTAACGTGCAGCCTGGGAAGTGTGTGGAAAGAACTGCTTGGGACATGTAACATTTAGTTATAAAGACAGAAATATGAACTATCATAATAGGTAGATGATAGCTAAAATGACTGAGTGGAAAAATACAGAGACTACAGAGTAATAAGACAGAAAGCAGATTACTAAAGAATGAACACACACACACACACACACACACACACACACAGGTACTTTTGAATCTTAATTCACCAGAAGGACTTAATTAAGATATAAATCTTAATCAGTCACATAAAATCCTGTTTCCTATATCAGCATCAATCACTCGCAGAACTACTTCTCAATGTTCTAATGCGTCAAATATACCTCTGGTAACAAATGATATAAAAATGTATTATAGCTATTTCACCATCTTCAGAGACTTACATCCCACGTAAAAATGGCTACTAGAATAAAATTCAGTTAACTTAAAAATAGTAAGGTATTTATAAAACACAACACATAAATTAAGATTAATCTATAATCCAGAGATACCACAACTATGTGTGTAGGTGACAGACAAAATGGAATCAGACATCCCCAGTTTCAATTACAGCCAGCAAAGTCTCCTACCATTCTGAGGGCAATGAAGAATGAGGTTCCCGTCGGTGTCCTGAGTAAACGTCACAGAGTTCACAGTTTCTACTGTTACTGTGTCAGAATCCTCTTCAACTGTGCTCATACTCAAATCTGCACGAGAAGAGGCTACTTAAGGACTTAAAATAATCTTTCCAGACAGAACATGAAATCTAGGTATCTGCTTAGTCTTCATAAGAAACTGCAAAGGAGTTCAGATTTCAGAAACCACTTGTCAATAACCACTATTTAGAATCAGGTTCAATAACCTACAAGAATCTGACCAACCCAGATTAACTCCCAACAACTTTCTTACAGTGTTAACTTTCTGTGATGACTAACCTTGAAATTTAGAACAGCCACCGAGAAGCCTGTAGGCATGACTATAAGGAAATTTCTAGATTAGGATGAGTTGGGAAAACTGACATGACCCCGTGGGCGGGGGTCTCAGACTAAGAGGAGAGAAAGGGTGCTCAGCAGCACTACTGTGTTTCTCTCTTCCCACTGAAGACATAATGCGGTTGCATGCGACCAGCCGTCCCACACTCCTGCTACCATGTCTTCTTTGCTGTGATGGACTGCACTCTGACTTCAGGCAAAAAGCCCTTTAAATCGATTAGTAAGGAATTTCGTTGCAGCAATACCCTTTCTTTGCTTTTACAGTTTTTTTTTTTTTACTACAGCCAAAAAAAAAAAAAAAAAGTTTAAGCTGTTAATCAGCAGAACTCTTAGCAATTTTTAATATTTACTGGTAGCTTTTGTACTATGTTCTCACAGCTTTCTGCCACCTGACTCTTATGTTTGTTAAGGAGGACACAATGGTGATTGAACCCAGACCTTCCTCTTTATATTTGCCCAACGATCTGCCACTGAACTAGATTCCAAACCTGCTATCTTCAGCAAATTAAACAAAACTTCCACCTTGATCTAATAATCATTATTCATAAGACCCTATTATGAGTATTTAAGCCGTTACCTGAAAAATAAGAACACCAACCAAATATTTCTGTAGTTAGTAGTAATGGGGTTGGGACCTACTTTTTTGTTTGTTGAGACAGGGTTTCTCAGTGTACAGCCCGGGCTTTCCTGGAATTCGCTCTGTAGACCAGGCTGGCCTCATACTCACAGAAGATTTGCCTGCCTCTGCCTCCCAAGTGTTGGGATCAAAGGCATCACCACCCCCGAGCTTTTTTATTTTTATTTAATTTTTTTTGATGTATGTTTAAAGTGTCCTTAGTTGCTGCTTTATATTTAATACAGACTGAAGAATTGGAGTCTTAGAACACAGTCACTATCTTGTGGCTAGATAATCATACTGCACTACCAATGACATGGTTGACATCTTTAGCATCTTACAAATCAGTTCGTGTCTCAAAAGTGTTTTTCTCACATATCTTTACCAATTAATATAGACAAAAGTCTTGTGTGTGTTTAATTAATCACTCAGTATTTGATATAGTATTAGCTCATTTACATACCGGTTACTATTTAAATAAGCATTTGGTAAAAAAAAATACTTTGGCAACAAAGACAACTATATTCGTATTTACATGGTAAAGATCCAATGAGTAGTTTAAGTTTACTATACAAAAGAACACAATCTTCAAGATAAAGAGGAATGGAAATCATGATGCAGCATGGCTAACCACTTGGGTGGGTTTTCGCAGTAGAGCAGGCTTACCTAGACCACGGATGGATCAGCTACAGCCCTTCCCATAGAATCACGTCTCTGCGCTCTGGCCAGCAGCATCACCCCCAGGTCATCCAGACTGCTTCTCCTCCATGCCTGTGCACTTGCAGCACTCTGAAACAGTACAGCACCACAGAGGCTTACTACAAACAACAACAGTACTATCCGAGCACTGGAAACAATGCTGCTGCACGCTGGCCTCGCACCTCTGATGCCTCACCCCAGGACTGAAACAGAAGCACAGCTTTCTTCTGCGTGCATTGTATGCAAGTCAGCCCCAAACCAGTCCAGTGTGATGACTTAAAAGCTCATAGGAAGTTTCTCAACCCAAGCTGTCACTCACCAGTCAGCTGTCCTCTGAAAATATAGACTGAAGTATACAGGTGGTTATGGTAGACCTTGGAACCATATGGTAGACCTTGGAGATAAGTGCAAACTTATCTCCTATGAAAAACTAACATTTCCAGCTCACATGCTCTTTCATAATGATTTATTCACATCTCTAAAATACCCAATTTTATCTTAAAAATAGGTATGCAAGTTGTTTTTAAAGACACCTAGAAATTGGAGAAGATGGCTGAGATCCTAATTCGAGAGCACCCTTACTACGGAAGTCAAGAGGCAGACAAGGTGCTGACTTAGGTGAAGAGCCTCTGATGCTCTTCGAGAGGACCTGGGTTCAGTTCCCAGCAACCACATGGCACCTCATAACCATCTGTAATCAGTTCTAGGATCCAGCACGTTCTACTGGCCTCGTAGTATACAGACACACATGCAGGCAAAAAGACTCATAAAATAAATCTTAAAAAAAAAAAAAGCAAACAGGAACAAAAACAGAGGAGACTGAGAACTAGTTAGTGATAGAGAAGGAAAACTGAGACATGCTTAATGGGCATTAAAATGATTAACTGTCAGTAAGATGACAGAGTATTTATTTGGTCTGGCAATATGGAGAACACACATGACCTTAAGAAAAAATTTCAGTGGACTGGGAGCAGATGGCAAATAGAGAAACCAACATAGAGAAGACAAGACTCACTTTGAGGATAAAGAGAATAGGATAAGGAAGTGGGCTCAACACAGTGTTAGAAGATTATTTATGACTTGAAACAGACAAATGTTGATGAATAAATCAATCCGACTAGTAATTTAGTGCTCTTACTCAAACTTGTTAGACGAAAAATCACGCTTGACATTGGAACCCTTACCAAATCATCGGTGGTCTCACTTTTATACTAATTAAAAACGAGAAAGCACGATGAAGGAAAGACAGACAACATTTTAACTGGCAAACTGACATTCTGCTGTATTTCCACCATTTGATGGGTTATCTTGAAACAACAAATACCTTAATGAACCCAAGAAAAAAGAACCCATAAATGATATAAAGCATTTATAATCATTCTTACACATGCTCGCATTTGAAAGACAAACCTTTCACTTCTAGTTCCAAATAGAGATGACTAGGGGAGGGAGGCACGTAGCAGGGTCTCATGATGGAGCCCAGGCTGCCCTGTCTCTGCCTTTCTAGTACTGGCATGTTTCTGTCACCATGCTGACCCAAGGTGACCCTATTTATAACCTGGTGGAACAAGAAGGGATAAGTACGACAAAGTAACGTGATTTTTTTAAAATCAAAATTAAAAAAGAATTAAGTTGCTCATGCTCCTATTTCAGTATTGGTTCTGAGGTTCACATGTCCATCGGGTATGAATGTGGGGGCAGTTAAGTGTCAAGAATCTTAAAAGAAAAAGGAAAAAAGAAAAAATATCAAAAAATGTCATTTCTTCCTATTTTAGAAGTCAACTCTATCTAAGCACACACTACTGGTGGTGATCACGAGAAGCTGGAGGCAACATAGTCTGACCCTACATGACAGAGATTGTTTAACTGGAAAATAGAATGCAGTTATATGGTATAGGAAAACTCACTAAGAGGATACTCTTAAAATGGGAAATAAAGAACACCACAGAGAGTCGTAACTTAATGCAGCAAGAACATATTTAATCTGAATCCCTTTATAACATCTCTTAATCCATTTACCTCCTCGAACAGAGGATTTAGCTCCATCCCACATCCTGGTGTCCTTTTTCTCAAGTATTTTTCCTTGCTCAGCTCGCTCCTTCTCATTATATATCTTTATTATAGTTACCACCAGTATCCACAACAGTCTATACCAGGCTGTCTTGAGATTTCTTACAGTGGTATATTATTTATGTTTTAATAAATAGAAGATCGAGGGCAAAGCAGATATACTAGTGAGCCATACAGGCCAGAGAATGGTGCCACACACCTTTAATCCTTGGATTTGGAAGACAAAGGCAGGTGGTCTCTGTGAGTTCAAGGCCATCCTGGGTTATACAAGATTTGTCTAAAAGAGGAACAGAGCTCACAGAAAGGTGCTCCCATCACTAGGGATCACACGCCTTTAATCCCAGCACTAGGGAGGTGGAGACAGGAGCTTTATAGCTGGGCAAAGAATATAAAGGGGAAGAGACAGGAACTCAGCCGAGCGTGAGTCTGAGGTTGGTGGAGAGCATTGCAGGACCGCCCCTTTGTCTGAGCCTTGGTAGAGGTGAGATATCTCAATGGCTGGCTATTTTGCTTGGACCCCAATATCTGTCTCTGGGTTTTTATTATTCGTACTACAATTTCTTCTATCAAGAGAATCAATCCTAAACTCTTCAGTTTAGCAGACTCTTTAGATAAGGGCAAAACTATCCCAAGAGTAACATCTTTAGGAGTACTGACTGTTCCAGCTGCGGACACTCTGCACTTGAAGAATGCTTTGGAAATGGTTCTGAAGCAAATCAGATGGCACCACCTCGCCTTGGGGCATAGGGTTAAGAGTTAAGCATTGTGAAACACCATTAATTGTAAGGGTAAATCTACACTGTAAGCATCCTTTTTAATGGTTATTTTTCCTTCAACTAACTCAAGATGTAGGCAGTTGGAACAATTTGACTCTCCAATTAGACAAATGTTAGACCCGTCTTCTAGTGCCCCTATTACTCTGAGCAAAGGACTGCCAACAACATATCCAGCTAAATGAGTTATGGCACCTACTGCTTTCAACAGTCTATAGATAAGTGCTTTGAGAAACCAACCTGCTTGCTGAAGTACAACCTCCAAACTTTTGGCCATCACAAGCTTTGATGAACTCCCTGTGACCCCACAGCTATTCCTATCCAGGCCAAAAGGGGAGCACCTCCCCTGGTATTCCAGCTATCAGCAGAGTTCGTCATTTGTATGAGGGGCTTTGCCCTGCCTAGCACAGACATTTCTGTTTGCATGGACTGCTGGGTGATGTGCTCCTTTGCTCCCACCTGTATGCATCATTAGGTCCAATAAAATGCTTCTCCAGTGTCCTTCTCTTACTTTTTATTGATTAGGACAAGCTCAGTTGGTTACACACAAAAAGGGGAAAAGTCCAGGCATAAGTGGAGGCAGTGACAGTCAGAAGTAAGGAGACCTGAAGGGTTCCAGAGTTAATGGCAGAAATAATAGGGAGCCGAGATGAGAGCCACCAAGGGCCATGAAGACATGAGGAGAGTCCCAGGAAGCTGCCAAGGGTCTCAAACTTTCTGGGCATTGAGAACTGTCAACACTAGTCACTGTCATCAGGATGATCTCATTCATCTTGGCTCTAGCCAAGGGTCTCAGCACCCAAAATCTGTAAGTAAGCGAGCTCTACTATTAAGAGCAATACCTACCTCTGCCGTTTAAGACTGCCCAAACCTACAGATTACAAAGCTGCTGTGTTCTGGGGCCACTGACAGTTAATGCTAGGAGCAATGAACTTCTAACCCGAAGGCCTAATAGCGCTTCAGTCTTGTGTTAAAATAAATGCCTGGAGCAATAGAACTATATTGTTTGGGGCTCTTAACTGTTATGCATGTGATCTGTCAGCCCAGACCCTAGCTAGGTCTTGGTTACTCCAGGACCAGCATTGCTGGCAATGGAAGAGTCTCCTTGCCTACCCAGGCAGGACTTATATCCAGGCAGAGCAAAAGATCCCCTGCTAGCAGTTAACAGCTCTGAACTCCTGGGAACACTTTTGTAACTTCATGGGAAAGTTTGTAAAGTAGATTAAGATAGAGTATTAAATTAAGGTACACGATTAAAGGCTTCACTAAAAAATGGTAAACAGCCAGGTGGTGGTGGTGTATGTCTTTAATCCTAGCACTCTGGAGGCAGAGGCAGGTGGATCTCTGTGAGGTTGGAACCAGCCTAACCTACAGAGCGAGTTCCAGGACAGTCGGGATGGTTATACAGAGAAACTGTTTTGAAAAACAAAATCAACAAAAAGATGGTAAACAAATACTACACATCATAAAGTATCAATAAATTTGTTAATGGAGTTTAATGTAATGCTTCAATTATCAATGATGCTGTAATTGAATAAAGTGAATTATATGGTAATATAGATTATTTGGAGGGTCAAGATTTCATACCTGACAATAAAATTGTACTGCCTATTTGATCTAAGAGCTTATGTATTTGGTTACACTGTAAGATATTATCTTTTCAAAACAGCACTTTTTGTAATACACCATCTGATTTCTAAATACAAATTACCACCATGTTCTTTGCACTAGTTTATTGACAAGTCACATTTTCTTACCAAATAATAAAACACATCAGGCAGCGAATAGACCTAATATACATTTTCTCTGCACAAAACACCTTATAGTGAGGGAACAGTAAGCGCTAAACACTAAGGCTGGAAGGAGCGACCTGACTGATTACATAGCCAAAACAATCCTTTCATAAATATGATGTAAGAAGTTTACACAGGCCCTTCCAATATGCTTCTTCTTGACAGCTTCTTTCTGGATAATCATGGACTGGGCTACCTCCCCATAAACTTGAAAAACACAGACACAATAGGTTCCTTTTATTGAAACTGAACCAATTTACCTTTATGGTATCAAAGCAAACAAACCTTGTGATTTTATTAATTTTTTATTACAAGAATTCTCTTCACAAAACAAAAACCACTATCAAGATAAATGGAGACAGGAAACAACAACAACTTCACATGCCTCTGGGTTTCGGTAAGCATTTGGCTTAATTTACAGACTACCTTTGCTAAACTGCATAGCATTCAAGTTTATGAATTCCTAATCTTTGCAAGTAGAGAACGCTCTAACATCTATGGCAGAAAGAGAATGTAATCAATCAGTAAAATGAGAAGCCAGATTGAGGAAGGCAGTATTAAGCAGACAGTCTCTACAAGCACTCTAGGTGAAGTTCAGGTTTGTAGAGTAGATGCATATCTGTTGGCTAAGGTGGGTCACAACTGAACCCTCCCTAACACCAATGTTTATCTAAAGCTTTGACGCGTTTGCAACAGACAGATAAAAGCTTCAAGTAAGTCACCCAGTTATCTAACACTTTCAAAAGCACCAAGCTCTCTCTTTAGTCTAACATCTACAGTCAAGTTATACATACTTAGGGATGTTTGTTTTTTGTTAGGTATGTATCCTGAATGCTATGCAGTTTAGCAAAGGTAGTCTGTAAATTAAGCCAAATGCTTACCGAAACCCAGAGGCATGTGAAGTTAATTTAAGTCATTGCACCAACAGACTAAGACAAAATCTGTGGAGCTTTCTGAAAATATCGTCTTTGAAGAGCTGAACTTCTTCTGCCAGACCTTGATGCCAAGTTAATGACATGCCCTGAGATCATTCAAGACTATGTACTTAGTCTGTTGTCCTACTGTGTGCTCAGTCTGCTCAATCCTGCTTTTATGAGAACAAAGTAACCAACCTTATAAAGCCTTGGATTAACCATGCAATTAGCTTTTACAACCTAAACTAAATGCATAACTTTAATCTTGAATTATGTACTTGTCCATGCCCCTGATCCAGAATAATTTGTGTATGCTGTGATAATAATCTGCTGAGAACAATCAACAGGTCAAAAACAACCCTAAACAAAACATAGTCACCATAAATGTTAGATGCTAAATGTAGATATAGTTTGATAACAAAGTTTGGTTTTGTTATTCTGGGTCAGTAACACAACTTCTTCCCTTGTGTAACTGTTTCTATAAAAAGGTATCCTTTATATTCTTTCCTTTATACCACATTTTCTGTGCTCTTTAATAAACACAAAGCAAAGTCCTTTGTTAGGGGCAGACACAGAATGGCACAGGCAAGCACAACATTAAAAAAGGAAACACAGGAGGACACTAGGAACTATTTCCCTGACACAGTCTACGGTCAGGCTCAAACCGTTAAGTCCAAAACTTTGATATCCTCATTTAAAAATATTAAGACCTGAATACTCAGAGAAAAAGGTTAATGTTGTATTGTATGTAGTCTCTAAACTGCTAAAGATACAGATTTAAATTCTTAAGAAGCATGCAAGGCTCAGAACTTTCTGAATAAACGTTGAAGACAAAGGGGAAAAAAGTAACATTTTTCTAAAAGCAGCAGGTGGCTCTTATCTCAACGGCAGTCAACAAAACAGATTCAGAACTCTTAGCAGAATTTCTAGATAATTCCCCCAATAGTTTGTGACAAGTCTATCAAGTAAAATAATGAAGAGCATTAGCTTGTTTGGTGGTACACAAAAACATCTGGGGAAAGAGGTAAAGTAATGGGATAAAATCATCATAAAGACCCTCCTAACCATAACAAATGATTTTTTTCTATATAGGACTGAACTGTTATATGTACCTTCTGTCTGGGGTGGAGTGGCACTGTTAGCCTTTCACCAACTTGGTACACTTAGTGTAAAAATTTTTTAAATGCAATTAAAATTTTTTCCAATCTTAGCCAAATATACATAATTTTATCACTAGCTTATCACAGTAAAATAAGACTTTGTTTTGTTATTATATTTGCAGTTTTAAATGTTACAATAGTAGTCATTTGAAACGAGTTTAAGGAAATCTTAAGTACAAGAAAATGGACTTTATATTTATAAAACTTTCAACATAATCAAAGGTTCTTCTTCCTTGATTTGCAGCCTAAAAGTCACAAATTACAAAATAAAAACAGTTCTAAGAAAAGTCTCAAATTGCACTGTATCTACCTTAAGACATGAAATATTTCAAACTGTACTGAAATGCTTTTTTCTTTCTATAAAGTCCCAATTGGAAGTCTTGCTGACAGAAAGGGGTTCAAGATCTGAGAAAAGCAATCGCGAAAATTCAGCCTGGGAAAGGGAGAAGTGTATTTTTCACCCTTTCCTTAGCTACACTGAGTCTTTTACTACGGAAACATATGCTGTATCATTCAACAGCACAGGATGGCACTGGACCACTTCTCTCGGACTTAAACTGTAAGGGTCCCGAGAAGATGCTCAAGACAAAAAAAAAAAAAAAAAGTTCTTCCTAGAGGACCAAACAGGCTTTACCCCTAAGGCTTGCTCGGCACGATCCTGTCAATGACTTCTCGGCTGGGCTAGGTAGGGCTCCCCCCGTACCCCAGGCCACGTCCCGCGGTCTTTACAGAGAAGGTCAGGCCAGTACCCACGACTCCCTCGCGGGTTACAGTCGAGCCCTACAACTGGCGAGAGCCACACGGGCTAACCGAGCCCCAGGGCCACGGGTGGGCTCGGGCGACCCCCGCCCCCACTGCCAACCCCACCCACGCCCAGGCAGCCCAGGGGGCCTCCCGGACGGCGGACCCAGCAGAGCCAGACTGGAAGCTCCGCCGCCCCGCACGCAGACTCCCGCGGGCGCCCGGCGCCGTCCGCCGCGGCTCGGGCCCACCCCCAGGGGTCCCGGCGCCATTTGGTTCCTCCAGCCCGCCGCCATTTTCCGCCGCCGCCAGCTCGCCGCGGCGCTCGGGCGCTCGCCCGGCGGTCCCGGCCGCCAGCGGCCGCACGGGCCGGCGAAGGAGATGGCGGGCGCGGCGTGCGGGGCCGCCGGGGCCACTGGGCGAAGGCCGAGCTCCGACCCCGCCCGCGGCGCCCGACCGGCGACAGCCAAGGCCTGCGAAGGGGCCGGCCCGGTCTCACTGGGCGGAGCGGCTGCGCCAGAGGCCCGGACCTGTAGGTTCCATCGCACTTACTTCCTGTTTTGGGTCCGGGCACTTTGGAAGAACCAGGATGGAGGCTCCAAAAAATACCAGGATGGAGGAAGCAGCCACGGGAGAGAGTGGCTGCAGCTGGGGTGAGCGAGCGCAAGCAGCCACCGGAAACGGAGCCGCGGCCGCGCCCCGCCCCCGGCCTCCCAGCAACCCCCCCCTTCTGCCCGCCTCTCCCGTGGGGCGGCCCAGCGCGCCACCCGCGACGTCACTTCCGGCCGCGGCGGCACGCTGCTAGGGTGCCCTGGCGGAGCGAGCGGCTACGGGCTCGGACGCCATTCTCTTAGCGAGCCGTTGTGTGGCCCTCGCCGTCCAGCCGTTGCCGATGTCGCAAAGCCAGGCGTAGGTCTCTGCTCCATCCCGGAGATCCGGAGCTGAGAGGAGGGAGCGCTGTGGGCCGGCTTGAAGGGGCCTGGGGGTGCAGAAGCGAGCAGTGTCGTCTCTGCTCCTTGATGTCTGGGCGTCTGCTATAATTCTTGGGGAAAGGGGATCTCCGTTGAGTGGGATCTCGCTTTTTAGGAAACGAAGGTTCTGGATGCATTTCAAGTTCAGTGATGGTGCTCTACGCCGGCTGCAGCCCTATAATCTGGAGCCTTAGAAATGAACAAAATAGAAACCCTCTCGCCGTGCTTTTCTATTTTATTTTATTTTTTTATTTTGTTTTTGAGACAGGATTTTTTTCTGTGTAGCTTCGGAGCCTGTCCAGGTACTCTCTTGTGTAGCCCAGGCTGGCCTGGAACTCAAAAAGATCTGCCTGCCTCTGCCTCCCGAGTGCTGGGATTAAAGCCGTGTGACACCCATGCCAATCTTTAGGAATCGGATTCCTTAAGGGAGTTGCATCTTTGGTTTTAAGATTTTTTTCATACGTGATTAAACGCGTTTTTGATCGTATTCACTCTTCCCTGCCCACTCCCAACACCTCCCAGTGTTCCCCCTGACATCCCCCGCTCAAATCACATTCATGTCCTGTTATTCTGTTAAGTGTTTCGTGTATTCTTGAGTATTTGTGTAGCTCAAATGTCCTTGTGTGTAGGGCTGAGCTCTTGAACATGGGAAACCAATCCGGTCTCTTTAGGAGGGAAACTGACTTTGCCTCAGCACCCTTGGCTGCCGGTCGTCCCTTAGGTAGGGATGGAAGCCTTTTACCCCATCCATGCTGGAGTGTTGACTGGAGCGGTGGTGTGCTTCTGGGTGATGGGTATTTCACACCAGTCTCCCCATTGCCCTGGCTCTTTCAGTTTTTCTGCCCTCATCTTCAGTGATACTCCCTTAGCCTTGGTTTAGGGATTCCACTATAAATGTCCCATTTGGGGATGGGCACTCCACAGTCACTTAACTCTGGATGTTGACCATTTGTGATTCTCTGTCCTAATCTCCGTCTGCTGCAAAAAGTGCAGGCTCTGATGAGAACACCAAAGAAGCCCCCCCCCCCCTTTTTTTTTTTTTGCTGTGTTTAAAGCACCCAAGCTGGACACTAATTAAAGTAGTGAAGGCTTTGGAATCTGAGGTAGCATAGGCTATATAGACCCCATCTCAAAACCAGGTTCTAAGCAGTAGGTTCCTGTTGGTATTCCTTTTCTGATTTCAATGGCATCTAACTTGTTTATAAAACCAAGATATGTTATGTTCTGCTTTCTCTTCGCTATTGTTAATAGAAGATTTAAAGTTGGTCTTTCAAGTCTAAGCAAGAAGGAGGGGACGTGGACACAGTTCCACCCCTAATCAAGAAGCTGTTTGCACATGACAGCTCTTGGGAAAGGGCAACTCAGCTTTTTCAGTGGAGCAAAATTGGATGTGTCAGCCGTGCTCTATGGCAGGCCTGGTCCACAGGAGTAGATGGCCAACAATTTGGACCATACATTTCTTTTGAGGGTGTTTTTCTTTTTAAGAGAAAGAACAGACATGACGTTGGGTGGGTTAGGAAAGCAGAGGATCAAGAAAGATGGGGGACAAGAAATATGACAAGATATGTAAAAATATACTATATGGTGTTGTGTGGCATTTTGTTTATGTTTTGACAATAAAACTTGCCCGGAGTTCAGAGGATAGAGCTGGCCGCTAGGTCTGGAGGTCTGTACAGACAGGAAACAGGAAGTGATAAGGTGGGGCATAGACAGGTTTTCGGCCCCTTCTTGGTCTGAGGTTGCAGAGAGGTAAGAAGTGACCGGTTGTTCTTTGCTTCTTTGATCTTTCAGCTTTTGCCCCAATATCTGACTCCAGGTTTTATTGATAATACTAGTTAGGATCTTGTTTCAAAATGAAATTATCATCAGTAGAAGAAAAACCCTGGCTTTCACTTATATTCTCATATCTGAGGACTTTGTGGAAACTGGTAACAATGAGTTTCAGGTAACTAATAAGGTTACCAAGATTTAGAGATTTCCTCTAATAAAGCACACTGGCAATTGGCATTTAATTAGAAAAATGTTATACGTCCTTAGGTTTTTAGCTAAATGTATGTAGCTTTTACCAGCGGCAGGCATTATTTTCTTACACGTTTCTCGGAATTAAAGAGACTATGGAAGTAGTGGGATAACCACCATACATCTGTTAGAACGGCCCCGAGCACAGCCACAGCACCGACTGCCATCAGGGCTGTGGATAAACAATGCTCGTTTTCTACTGGGGCTGACACACAGTGGGGTAGCCTCTTAGGAAGACGGGTTAGCATTTTGTCTTATTTTATACAAAATAACACTTTCCTCATGTGATTTACAGCAGCCTTATTCACAGTCGACAAACAGAATGCAACCAAAAGTTGTTTCGGAGGGTAAACCAGAAGTCAGTCTCAGCCTTCCTAAGGATACGGCCCGTTAAAACAGTTCCTCATGTTGTGGTGGCTCACCAACTATAAAACCATTTCTTTGCTACTTCATAACTAATCATGGATAATTTGGTATGTAGAATATCTGATATGTGACCTTCCCCCCCCCCCAAAGGGTCACGACTCACAGGTTGAGAACTGCTGAGGTGAATAACTAAACAAAGAGGCACACCCTTAAATGGAATTTTTTGTTGTTTTTGTTTTGTTTTTCTAGAATTTCTGTTTTTTTGTTTTGATTTTAGATAGCTCTAGCTGTACTGTAACTTGTTTTGTACACCAGGCTGAACTCAAACCCACAGAGATCTACCTTCCTCTGCCTCCCAAGTGCTGGCATTAAAGGTGTGCACCACCACTGTGTGAACTCATACAATGGAATTGTATTTGGTGTAAAGTAGGGAAGAATCAAGATATATTTTATTACATAAAGAAAATGATCTATGCTGTACGTGGTAGGACTATGCCCATTGTGGTTGTCTTGCTTTTCTATTGCCGTGAGGAGACACCAAGCCAAGGCAACTTAAAAAACAAAAGAATCTGATTGGAGGCTTGCTTACAGTTTTAAAGGATGTGTCCATAGTTGTCATGGAAGGGAGCATGGCAGCAGGCAGGCATGGCACTTGAGCAGTAGCTGAGAACTTACATCCTTATCTACAAGTTGAAGGCAGAAGGCCAATTAAGTTTTGGGCTTTTGAAACTTGAAGCCTGCCTCCAGTGACATACCATCTCCAATAGGGCCACACCTAACCCTTCTCAAATAGTTCACCAAGCGGAGAGCAGGCATTCAAATATAAGAACCTACAGGGACCACACTCATTCATCCACCACAGTGATATTCTGTAAAGGTCAAGGTTTTGGAGACAGTAAGATTAGTGTTACCAGG
The DNA here is from genome assembly GCF_903992535.2 of Arvicola amphibius. Classification (NCBI taxonomy): domain Eukaryota; kingdom Metazoa; phylum Chordata; class Mammalia; order Rodentia; family Cricetidae; genus Arvicola; species Arvicola amphibius. The sequence continues at coordinate 13,169,089 of NC_052064.1, forward strand.
GGTGGGGAAAATGGATAGAGTTCAGGGGTTCCTATAGCAGCAAAGACTCTTTGTGGTACTGAAATAGAAACATGCCTTTACAGTTGTAGCGAACCCCATGGGTCTGATAGATACAACACTCCAAGTGAACTCTAACATAAACCATGTACTTTCTTTGTTAATAGTGTGTCAGTGTAGGTTCATCCGTTATGGTAAATGCTCACTCTGATTGTAGGTGTGCGCATGAGGTTTGCAGGAATTCTCTGTACTTCCTGCTCAACTTTGTGGTGAATGTAGAAAGTGTTTGTTGCTCTTAAGAAACTGAAACCTAGATCTGGTTGTAAAATGAGGGACGTTTAGACCTCTTATTAGGGGTCTTATTCTTTACTATCAGATGAAGTAGATAAAGAATATGGAAGGCAGAAAGATGAGAGAAGATTGGTATTTTTATCACCTTCTGTTGGGAAGACAAATTCTAGATTTTACCAACTACCTTGCATTGGGAGTTTTAAGGAAGCATGAAAAAAACAAAAAGTCATAATATTGATATTTAAAAATGTAAATCTATTATCAAAGTAACACCTCTGCACCCTTAACCTGCATAATTATTATAAATATTGTCTAGAATGTGACTTGAATCCCAGAATATCTGTATGTAGTTACACCTACCTCTCTTCTTAGTGTGTTCTCAGATTATGCATGAAAATTTAAATAATTGGGATTTAAGCATCTTAAAGAAAAATAAACATGAGAAATATCACCTCTAACAGAAGTTATGGCAGAAAAACATCTACACCATGTTAATGGTATTTGCTATATTGCTATTTTGATTTTTGGGCTCCTTGTTTTTATCAGACTCATGAACATCATCATAGAGTCAGTATTAATAAAATTTCCTTCTTCCCTCCTTATTTCCCCTTTCCTTCATTATCTGCCCCAGCCCTTCCTTATTCTGAGTCAGGGTCTTGCCGCTGAGCCTAGGCTGTACTTAAACTAATAATCCTCTTGCCTCAGCTTCCTAAATGCTGGTATTACAGGCATGCATCCCCATGTTCAGCTAAAATTAATTTCCTCTTTTGAAAAGTTAATGTATTAATATAAAAGTATTTGAAATACTAAGGTGTTGCTTCTGTTTCATGTAAGTAGTTGGTATGCTTCAGAAAAAAAGGACATTTTTCAAAATAAAAGAAAAATACTATGTAATTTGTCTTTCCCTATGGTGTGGATGCTGTTAATATAACCGTTGGCTTTCTAAAAGTTTGGGAGAGTGGATAGGGACCCTAAGGCTAGCGGAGGAGTGAGTGACCTGTTCTATTCATTCTCCACCTCACTCCTGGTTCAACCTTATCTCATTTCTTCCTGAGGCTTTCCTCTGGGCTGCAGTTCCAGCTCTAAACCCTTTTCCTCAAAGTCTGCTTTCTGTCTGAGTCTCATTTCTCCACTGCTTAATCCTTCAACCTGGAAATCTCCTCTCTGTACTTTTTGGTTCCTTTTCATTGCTGAGACTGATTGGAAAATTAGCAGAAGAACATTCCAGTTGCTCTCAGGGGAACGGAGGTCTAAGGTTTCACACACTTCTGTCCAGTAAGGATCAGAGCAGGGATGCTATGAAAGTGACCTTTACACAGAGAACTCACAGCAGGCATTACTGAGAAAGTATTTAAGCAGAGCCTTAAAAAGTGAGCACAAGCAGCATGGTCTGGATGGTGGGAGGTGTTTGTCCAGACTAGTGCAATAAAGAACTTATTCGTAGGGAGTGGCTGTCCTATATAGCATAAAATAGTAAGAACACAGCTCAGGTAAATGGTAGACCAAGTCATGTTCAGATGTTAATTGACTTTTCTAAAAAGATTTATTTTATGCATATGAGCGCTCTATCTGCATGTACACCTTTGTGCCAGAAGAGGGCATCAGATTCCACTAGAAATGGTTGTGGACCACTATGTAGTTGCTGGGAATTGAACTTTCGACCTCTGGAAGAACTGCCATTGCTCTTAACTGCTGAGCCATCTTTCCAGTCCTGTTAACTAACTTTTGTTTTGTTTTTTGGTTTAGATTTTTTTTTTTGGTTTTGTTTGTTTTGTTTTCGAGACAGGGTTTCTCTGTAGCTTTGGAGCCTGTCCTAGAACTAGCTCTTGTAGACCAGGCTGGCCTCAAACTTACAGAGATCCACCCACCTTTGCCTTCCGAGTGCTGGAATTAAAGGTGTGCGCACCACTGCCGGCTCTGTTAACTAACTTTTTAAAAGCTTATTTCCTTTACTAAATTTTAAGTGTGTGAAGCACTATAATTCACACACACACACATGCAGTGCGATTTGTGTGCAACACTGTACAGAAAGTGCGTGAGCTTCTTCATCTATCTGGATACTATCTGCCCATTAATAAGTATTTCCCACTTCCTCCTCCCCTCGGTCCCTGGTAACCACCAGTCTGCTCTTTGATTTCATGAATCTTTGGTTTTACAAATTTGAATATTTTAGATACCTCATTCAAGTAGAATAATGTGTTTGTTTCTGTGACTGACATTTCATTTTGCATCATATTTGCAAAATTTATTTATATTATTAGATTCCTTCTTTTTAAAAACTTGGAACAGTATTCCTCTGTAAGACTACAGCTGAGCACATGCCCAAACAGGGCCAAGATGATCTGTAACCCACCTTTACCATGTCAGAGATTTAGGTTGCCAGCATACGGCACAGTATCCCTGATTAGTAGATTCTTAAATGTTTGTTGATATCAAACATACTTGATTTACTTTCACCAAAAGAATTAGAAGCGGAACATGTTTTGCAGTGGCTTCTGTCTGTAGGAGCACAGCCTTTTTTCAGATATCACTCTATGGGCAATTAAGAAAGGAACAAATGCTGGCATTTATTATTCTTCAAACACAAGGCGGTCACTTTGAACACTATGTCACTCTTGCTGTTACTCTGAAGTCCACTGCTCAATTCTTGTGGGCGCAGAGGCAACACCTTAAGGCCTTTCATCCAACCAGCAGGTGTCTCTATTGTTCAGCAAGATTTTCTTTTTAGAGTCGTAGCTTCACCAGTAGATGGAAATTTGGGGACTTGAATTGCTAAGGGTATGCTATAGCAGATCACAGACAAGAACTCGGATCCAAACTCAATGATAAAGCTTACGAGAAGGGATTATGCTTTGAATTCAGATATGGGAAAGCTTCCTAGCATTTAAAGACGTGTTGTAGATCGCTGCTCATTTCTTCCAGTTGGTGTGCATCAAGTTTCCTTCCCTGAACGTGCAGCAGAAGAGAAGAAACAAATGCCTTCACCACTCAGTAGCCCACACACTTGCAATCCGTTTATTCATGTTATTCAGCAGGGATTCCTCAGAACCTACTCTGCTTTGAGTATTTTAGAGACAGAGAATAAGGTTCTGATCAAGAGAGACAAAATTTCTGCTTTCATATAATCTATTTTCTAGGGGAACAACTCACATTGTATCATATCTGCCTCACACCATGTAAAATCTTGTGGTTATGATGTTAGTTTGCTATATGCCTAACAACTGTCCGTGAACTTTCTCATAACTAGCAATAAGAGATGATAATATATGAATTAAATCACTTGCATTCACAGTCAACCACACTGCAAGTATTAGAAAAGTTGGCCCATGTCCATTGCTTTTGCTTAGTCTGGCAATATCAAGTTCTCGGAGGTGTTAGAGATCCTTTGTCTTTACACATAACATCAATTATAGGACGAGCATTGCCATGTTTGATGTATACACGCATGTGCACGAGCACATGTGAAATGTGCTGCATGTGGGTGCTTGTGAAGGCCAAACAAATGTGTTCTCTTCACACAAGGATATTAGGTTCCCTGCCTTAACTCCATAATAGTGACAATAAAATTCATATCTTCTTACTTATGGGCAAGCACCTTACCAACTAAGCCATCTCCACAACCCTCAATCTGTTTTTAAATATTTCTGTAATCATTTATGAATGTCTACATCGTACTAAATATAACCATGTTAAATTAAACTTCAACACATAATACTTTGGTTACACTGCACTTTAAGTAGGTAGGGCTAGTGAAGACAAGTAATATATAGATATTTAATTGAATGAAATTTATACTAACGGGATTAGAAATGCAGAGTTTTAATGGGGCATTTGTCCAACCTGGTGTGGAAAGATAGAAGACTGTCACGGGCAGTGTCTGGGAGGAGGGGAAATTCCTTTCTCTAGTCCTCCACAACCAGCTGCTGGTCTTTTTTATATACCCTCTTTTTTTTTTTTTTTTTTGGCTTTTTGAGACAGGGTTTCTCTGCAGCTTTTTTAGAGCCTGTCCTGGAACTAGCTCTTGTAGACCAGGCTGGCCTTGAACTCACAGAGATCCGCCTGCCTCTGCCTCCCGAGTGCTGGGATTAAAGGCGTGCGCCACCACCGCCCGGCTATATACCCTCTTTTTACATGATGCTTCAGTCTTTTTTTTTTCCTTGACAAAGAACTGTATGTGGTGATATCATTCTCTATTAAAAACATTATTAATCTTGATTACTTTTTGACTCTCTTCTGAGAAGAAACCCATTCCGCCTTACCACTGCTAACCAACGGAAACATATCTACTGATACAGCAGTGCTCCAAATACAGTGCTATGAACAGCTATGTTGTTGGAATTGTTGACAGTAAATAGAACACTCTCAAGTGACTAACTCCTGCAATGTGTTCCTGCCCTTTTTTACCATGAGAACATTTTGATAAAGTAAAGAATTTCAGAATCATATTTCTTATTCTTGCGCACTGTTGATAGGTACTGTGGGACAATGGTCTTGTATCCTGTAAAGATTTGTCATTTGTACTGGTTTAATAAAACGCTGATTGGTAGGAAGTATAGTCAGGACAACCAGAATAGGAGAATTCTGGGAAGAGGAAAGGCTCAGTTTGCAGTCGTCACCCAGATGCAGAGGAAGCAAGATGAGAATGCCTCACTGATAAAAGGAATCAAGCCATGTGGCTAACACAGACAAGAATTATGGGTTAATTTAAGATGTAAGAGTTAGTTAATAAGAAGGCTAAGCTAATAGCCAACCAGTTTATAATTAAAGTAGGCCTCTGTGTGTTTCTTTGGGACTGAACAGCTGCGGGACCGGGTGGGACAGAAACTTCTGTCTACAGATAGGAGTATAAATTAGGTTATGTGTTATGAGAACAGAAGAGACCAAGCAGCCCTACTATATGTATACAAAGGGAAAGAAATCATCATGTCAGAGGGACATTGTTACCTTCATATTTATTGTACCACTGTACATGCTAGCCAGGAAATAGAAATCACCCAAGTATCCATGGAACAAAGTAAAAATTGTGACAATATAGATGGAACTGGAAATCATTGTGTTAAGTGAAATAAGGCACAGAGAGACAATGACCACATGATCTTTGTCATATGTGGAACTGGAAATAGTTACATGGAATAGCTATATAGTAATTATACATATTTATGGAGTACACTGTGATGTGTGATAATGTAATAATTATGTCAGGGTAAATGGCATATCTGTCACCTGCTACACGCAGTATTTTTGCATGGAATTATACTCAGTATTGGAGTTCTAGTTTTCAACATTATATCATAGAAGTAGATGCTGGAAGAAATGTGTACCAGAGAAGATACTGGTGTTTTTAGAAGTTAAGCAATATAGAGAGTGTCCCAGGCTATAGCGATGCCTCTGAGTTCACCTTTCGGTGGTTGAAGAGACCAGATCAGAGTGGTCATAGCCATAATTCATTGGCTTTGAGTCCCCTTACAGGGATTGTGGTAAATGTTATGTCTGACAGGCTTAAAAATATTTCATATTTTTGATCATAATTGACACAAGCCCCTGCAGAAAGCCATAGTATGAGCAGAAAATGAATACTTGGAACATACTAGTAATACCTATCTCTATTATGTCTCTAAAAGTCAAGTGCTCACAAAGTTAACCTGAAGTCTATATGCTCATAATTAGTAGATGTACGTTATGAGAATATCTAGGCAGAAGAATGAAGAGCCATTTGTAATAGGCTTTCTCTTTGAGCCACCAACCAGCTCCCAAATCAGGACATAGAAACTTATTAGTTATGACTGCTTGGCTTTATCTTAGTGCTTATTTTAATCTGTTTCTCTTTATGTTTTGCCTTGGGGTTTTTATCTCTCTCTCTCTCTCTCTCTCTCTCTCTCTCTCTCTCTCTCTCTCTCTCTCTCTCTCTCTCTCTCTCTTTCTTTCTAAATTGCTTAACTTTTCTGTTGTCTCCATGGCTGACTGACTGGGAGCGGCCTGGCTTCTGGCTCCCTCCCCTCTCAGATTTCACCACCTGCTTATTCTCTCAGCCTGCCAGCCCCACCTGTTCTTCTCCCTCAGGGGCCTTAGGCAGGCAAGGTGAAACAAATGCAACACATCTTTACATAATTAAACAAATGCAGCCCAAACAAATGTAACCCACCTTTCCATCGTTAACACAGGCAGCAGAGACAGATGTAACACACCTTTACATAGTTAAAGTAATAGTCCTCAACAGTTCTTCACAGCTCAGACAGGGCAGAATGGTGTTCTTCTTTTATAGTTGACAATACATTCTCAGTTTCTCTTCTACGGTGCACTTAGTCAAGACTGAACCAACGTGTCTGAATCAGAGCTTCCAAGGGAATGGCCTTGTCTGATCTACATACAAAGATCACTTTCTATCACAGGGAGATTTACCTGGGGTTTCCTGATCAAGCTTGGTCCTAAGCTTTCTCCTTGGGAGCTTCTAGGGGTAACGAGGCCCATTAGGCAATGAATTATTTTGTAATTAGGCATGTCTCAGTGTGTCAGAAGTGCACAGTCATCCGTCTGTTGTATAATTTTCACTAAAAAGGATAAACTGTAGTCTGTCCAGGCTCTTTTGCAATGAATAGAAAGTGACCAATTCATTTTGTTTTCCCCATCGATGAATTATGGTCAGAATACAAAACACAGTAGTGAGGAAATTTTGGAATAATTCTTAAACTCTCACAACATTTACTCTACGTTTTAGTCGAGAGAGTCGTACTTGATACCTCTTTTCAGTGGCTGAAACTAATCCTTTGTTAATCCGAACCAAAGTGCTTCTCAATTGCTGTCTTTATGACTGTTGTAAGAAGTATAATTAAGACTTTGTGCCTACTTCCCCTTCAATTATACGTCTTACTTAACTTCTGGGAGAGGAAAATTCATCAATTCTCTTCAATGGAGCGACACTGGGCATCTCAACCACACTCTGGCGCAGGCTATGTGCACAACCCGTAGTGGGCAAGCATGAAACAGGCTCCATGGTATGTTGTGTGCTCTTTGTTAGTGCTTGGTGGATTTTTTTTTTCTCTTTTTGGTTGTCTAGGTTCTCCGGGGTTGATGCACAAGTATTTTAAAAATCTGTAATGATTTTACATTGACAGTCAATTGACCAAGCTCATAGACAAGAACTGGAAGAAAGCCTTCACTGTCCTATAGGAAAACTTGAAAATCATCAAGCGACAATATTTTTAGACTTCAAGTTTTTTAGATACCAAGAAAATGTGGGCTTTTTAGTTGGTTTTCACTGAAGAAAGCAGAACACAGACTTGGAGATCAACCACAGATACTGCCCCAACATTGTCCTTTCGCATGAATAGAATTAATTTGTTAGGACAGTTTGAGATTTTTAGGGGTTGGCTCAGTGGGTAAGGGCACTTGCTCTGCTTGAGGACCTGAGCTTCGATCCACAGCATCCAGGTAAACAAACGAACAAAAAACCAAGCATTGCTGTTCATGCACAGAGGTCTCATTGGCCATCTGGTCTATGTGAAGGGTGAACTTCTGATCCAGCGAGGGACCCTGCGTCAAGGCAATAGGGTGGAGGAAGCCGTAGATGATGGCATCAACCTCCTCCTCTGACCTCCACATGCTCCTGTATAGGAACAGAATCCTTCCCACTCACATGCATGTAACACACACACACACGAGCATGCATGTAACACACACACACGAGCATGCATGTAACACACACACACAAGCATGCATGCACATGAGGAGTTTGCAATTTTAGAAAACTGAAGAAGGTAACACAGTTCCTACATCTGATATCACTTACTCTGAACATCTTTAAAATTTGGTATGTTTGTTATAATTAATGAATCATTGCTGACAGAATTAATATCAAGAGTCCATGTGTTTAGATTATTTTTTATATTTTTACGTAGTGACCTTTCAACTCTAGAATCCTCCCCAGGACCCACACTCCACTTATTTATCTCATCCACTCAGGCTGCTCTTGGCTGTGACAATTTCTGAGACTTTCGGTATTTTTGATAACTTTGACTGTTTTCAGGAATGCTGACAAGATGTTTTGTAGGCTTTTGCTTTGTTGGGATTTCTCAGAGGCTCTCCTTATGTTAGATGGATTGATATTGGGAAGGAAGACTGCCGAGGTCAGTCGCCACAAATATTACATGTAGATCCTCTCCACATGACTTCCCATTTACAAACCTGTGATTGGGAGTCTTGCTCACTTGGTCCAGGGAGTTTCAGTAAAGTTTCTCCTCTTCCCTTTCCTGCACTTTTTAGAAGGGCTGTCTCACTAGTCAGTAACAAGTGTTAAGTTACTCTACACTTTCCTCCTTGAGAGTGCAGAACGTATATTTATTATTAAGAATTAGTCTATACTGAAGATTTATTTATTCTTGCTAATTTATTAATTTACTCATTTGTTTATATCAGTGCAAATTCACGGTTATTTATTACATACATTAGGCTCTAGTCTCTTACTACATTGTTTTGATTGTTTTGCACAAACTGTTCCAGGTGTGTAATATATCTGCTTAGCTGCAAAATGAAACACACACACACACACACACACACGCACACACACAATTTTGCCTTCAATTTTTCATTTTTTGTCATTCTTTCCTCCGTCAGGTCTCACGGCTCTGTTTACTTTCCCCTGAATTACTAACACACTTCACCTTACATCACCCAACTAAAGCCAGCTTCTCTTCCAAATTCTCTTTGATTGATTCTGATCATAAAATAGGTTACATGGCAGACACCCAGGTGTTAGTGCTTAAGTAGTGCTTAAAATATTGAAATAATCTTAAGAAGAGGGGAAAAGAGGGAACATTTTTACAGGAAGATATTGCTCCCCATCCTTCCCTGGTCTATACATATCCAATCACTATTTGTCTAAATTGTGTGTGTGTGTGTTTATGAGTGTGCGCGTAGAACACACAACAAATTTGTCAGTACTATCTAATGTTTAGTAATCCAGAATTGTCCTTTTATTCACCCAACGTTTATGATTTTTATGCTAAGTATCTTTCAAAGAGAAAGAGCAGGCACAAAGATGAAAAACAACTTGTGTAGTTTCTGTCCTTGGAGGTTCTAGCATGATACAAAAATTAAGCAATTGCCGGGCGGTGGTGGCGCACACCTTTAATCCCAGCACTCGGGAGGCAGAGGCAGATGGATCTCTGTGAGTTCGAGGCCAGCCTGGTCTACAAGAGCTAGTTCCAGGACAGGCTCCAAAGCCACAGAGAAACTCTGTCTCGAAAAACCAAAAATAAAAAAATAAAAAAATAAAAAAAAAATAAAAATAAAAAAAAAATTAAGCAATACTATGATCTTAAGTTTGGGGCTTCATAATCTATAATTCAGTATTCTGCTGGGATATGAGACACTGTGGGGAGTAAATGATAAGGATGAAATAGAGGAAATTGAAGGGGTGGTGTAATGAAATTCAGAACCAGAGATTTTATCAATGGAGATGTTTCACTAGATAAATGCTTTTATCATATGATATACTGGAGAGAAATTTTGGGGGAGTCAATGTATCAGTCCATTAAATTAAAATAATCAAGACGGATGTCAAAGGATAATACTGTTGGGGGTTGGTGTGTGAGATAAACTCTAAATCTTGGGATAGAATAATCATTGAATGATGTGGGATTCCCCTCTGTATGCTGTGAATACCACTGGTTAATAAACTGTCTTGAGTCTGTGATAGGGTTGAATAAAGATAGGCAGGGAAAACTAAACTGAATTCTGAAAGAAAGGAGGTAGAGTCAGGGGGAAACTATGTAGTCCCGCCTGAGACGGAACCCGGTAAGCCACAGTCTTGTGGTGATATACAGATTAATGGAGATGGGCTAATTTAAGATATGAGTTAGACAGAAATACACTTAAGTTATTGGCCAAACAGTATTGCAGATAATATAGTTTCTGTGTGATTATTTTGGGAGTCTGGGCAGCTGGGAAACGAACAAGCGGCCTCATCCAATAATTGAAGACAGGCCATGTTGGAATTTAGTAGGCTGTGAATGCATTAAAGTGCTCCTCTACTGTCTCTTGGTTCCTAAGATTTTTCTCCTAGAAATTTTATAGGCAGACCTGAGAGATAAGTTCACCTTAGGCATTCCCAGGATGGTATATCACCTGGAGTGAACTAGAGGGGAAGCAGAGCAATATGGAAGATACCATGTGATAACTGTAACACACAGGAAGCCAAATATGAAATCGCCAAGTGGAGTCACAGTCCGAGAGAAAGTGAAATCTAGTAACCAGTTAACCGTGGTCCAAACTATTGTTAGTCAGAAATAGCCCGAGTTCTCATTATGCCATAGGAGTAGAAGTGATGGAGAGCATTTCGATCTCATGCATAGATAACACAGCTTAAAAGCTAGGGTGCACTAGGGTAAGAAACAGGTGACATGAGTATAAAGGGAGTCGTATGATGACAACTCAAGAGCAGACCACTCAAGAGCAGACCGATAGAGAAAGGCTTCGCTCTTCTACAAGAATCGGCGAAACGAAGCAGAACAGAGCAGTTTCAAGGCTAAATGTATCCGCAGGGAGAAAGCAGAGTTTAACCATTATTACAATTGAAAGAATGATTTTTTTTTTTTAGACAAGCCTGAAAGTTTGGCAGAAACAGCGAATGGTGAAAGGGGGAAAGACGAGGAGGCAGTGAGAGAGGAAGAGAAGGTCAAAACTCAGCACCATGAACCAAAAGCATACCTGTAAGGTGTTCCTCTCAAGAGAGACTTGATAGTTAAACAGAGGAATGAGAATATCTTCTCGCAAATGGCAAATCGGTGGCTAATGATTTGCTCAGATGATCGAGTGAAGAGTGAATGAAGAGCGTCTGCTCTTTGTTTATTTGAGCTGTCAGCACTTAGATGAGCTGTGAACAAAAAGACAAAGATTCTACAGACTGCGTCCAGAGAATACTGTGGAAACCCTGGCGCGTTATATATAAAACTGGTGAAGTCGTAATGCAAGCTACTTTCCCCTTCTGTTAAACACAGATTCCTTTCACATACGATATAATATGAATACAGTTTCCTCTCCCTCTACTCCTCCCAGTTCCTCTCCACACCCTCCCCTCCTTTACTAATATAGAAAAATGTGTGGAACAACACAGCTGGGCTAAAATCATTGTCATTTTCGGAAAGAAATGCAGTGGTTCTTTCTTCTGTGGTTTTCTACAATCCCCATACATTTTGATGTCCATCCTCCACCCGAGGGGTTTTCATTTGGGGAGAATAATAGAAAGTGGGATGTGGGGACTGTGTTGTGAAAAACAAAGAGTTAAGCTAGAAAGAACGAGCGTCTTCCCTTGCTTGCTGTTCCTCATCTCCCAGCATTTCCTGCTATCGCTGAAGAGCTAGATTGGGTGAGCCATACCCAGAGGAATGAAGAGTCCCTTGTGCCTGTTTGAGCAACACAATGAGACGAGAATCTGAAGCTCAATTTAGACTCAGCTGTGAAGAAGTAAACGGTTGGAAGTTTGGAGATGAAGAGATAGCAATTTTAGATGACCCCACAACATGATAGGATTATCACCTGCAGTCAAATAGCTTACAAATCAGTCTAGAGGCTTCCAATAGGTATTTAATACTCCATTCTGCCACATAACGATTTGCCTGTCCTTACCTACTAATGTGTGCCACTAGTTACCGACCTTTATTAAATCAGCTCAAGTCAGTTTCCAATTCCATATTGCTTTGGAGACTTAAGAAAAATCTATGTACCTCAGTTTTCCCCATTTAAAAGTCAAAATAGAATCAACATCATCTTGTAAAAGAGTTGCCAGTGTAGTATAATGAACTTTCCCCCAACTCATTTGAGACCGAGCTGCTGATTGACTTCCCCTCCTCCCACGAGTACTCATCTCTTACAGTGATGTTTTTCTACGCAATTTTAATTGATGCATTACTATTCATTTCTCAGCCCTCATTAAGGCTTCACTAATTATTCGTCATGTCTTCTGTTTAAAATTTCGGTGCAGAATCACAGATGTTAATTGTTACACCTCTTTAGTCTACATCAATAAAGCAAGAGTTCCTTGACTCTTACATCCTTGACATGAAAATTGCAAACCTTGTTTTGGAAAATGCCCATCGATTTGAGTATATGTAGGTATTGGGCCTTTGCCAGAAATCTCTAAGATCTGTTCTTGTACCCTGTCAGATTGTGCAAGAATTTGGTGCGTCCCCTTGTGCTCATTTCTCTCACTGCCATAATTATCTTTACAAATTTAGTGATTAAAATTACGTTAATGTTTGCTCCACATCTGTAGACACAAGACATCTTACATGAGTACGGTGGGCACAAATCAAGGTATCAGTACTGCCCATCCCTTCGGGAGACTCCAGGCAGAATCCGTTTTCCTCCCAATGTAAAGCTTCCGTGGCTTATGCACCCCCTTCTGTCCAGCACCGGTCATCCTCCTGCTGCCAGCTCTGTTTTCATCACATCTTCTCTACTTCCTGTTTCTTCTTCCACGATTAAGGATCCGGTGATGCCCTGACCCCACTGATCAACCAGGATAGTCTCCTATCCTAAGATCCACAATCACATCTCTAAAATCCCTTTGGCCACCCAGCTAACATATTAACAGGTCCTGGGCAGGAGGACATGGGCATTTTCCTGACTTCTGCTTGTCATATTTTTATCATATTTGCGGAAGACACTTCTTTTGAAAGTGTTGTCTGCAATTTTCCCTTCACTGTTACTAATAACTTTCCTAGAGGAATGTCATCGGAATTGTATAACTACCCTATTTCTTATGTGTTTAGTTTTTGATCCATGTAATTTTATGGATTATAAAAATTTTTAAGTGTTATTTTCTAAAATAACTACCTCAACAAACAAACAGATATCTTGCTCCTGGCTCATGTTGTATTTTCTCTGTGACAACATTGACTCAGCCATTTCTCCAAGAAACAACAGTTTTCCTGTTAGTGGAGAATGGTATTTAGACATAAATAACAGGGGACGCAAATCTCACATTTTTTTTTCAGAATTTGCTGATTCTTTGGCTCTTATAATCTTTTCATCATCCCTCTTCCACAATGTTCCCTGATGCTTATCCATGGGAGTGTTTTATAGCTATAACCATTGGAAATGGGCTCCACAACTTCGCATTTGATTGTGGTTTTCTGTAGTAGTCTTAGTCTGTTTCATGGAGAAGCTTCCTTGATGAGGGGTCATTGTAGAATATTGTTTTAAGATGTGTTACATTTGTTTATGCCATGGAACCTTTGTTTAATGATGCAAAGATGTGTCACATTCTTTTATGCTGCATTTGTTTAACTCTGTGAAACCTTGTTACTTTGCCTGCTTAAAACATCTGACTGGTCTGATAAGGGACTGATTGGCCAATAGTGGGGCAGAAGGAAAGGATAGGTGGAGCTGGCAGGCAGAAAGAATAAATAGAAGAAGAAAAAAGAAGACCAGGAGGAACAAGAGAAGAAGGAGAGGAAGACGCTAGGCGCCAGCCACACAGCCAGTTGTGGAGTAAGAATGAAAGCAAAATATACAGAATTTAAAAAAAGAAAAGACCCAGAGGCAAAAGGTTGATAGGATAGTTTAAGTTAAGGAAAGCTGGGTAGAAATAAGCCAAGCTAAGGCTGGGAATTTATAAGTAAGAATAAACCTCTGTGAATTGATTTGGGAGCTGGGTGGCGGGCCCCTCAAAGAGCAAAGAGTAAAAACAACCAACAACAAGGGATGAAGAATACAGTGACCTGTGGTGTACGGAGAAGTGTTTATAGATTGTTGTGAAGGATTTTTCTGGTTTAGTATAATAATGATTGTAGATTCTCTTCCAATAACCATTACTTCTGTTGCATGGAGTAGTTTTTAGGTTTCCAGTACTAGCCATGATTTCCCTCTTTTTGGCCAAGTCTTAAGTCCAATTAGAGAGCCGTTGGTCACTGACAAAACATGTGTCCCACTGTTGGGGTTATCGTGCCACGCTGTCTCACCAGCATAGCGGCCCAAGTGTGAGTTAAACAAGAACAACACTGACGGATATACCAAAAGGGACAGGGAAAAGCCCACGGGGCCTCAAGCCTACACAACGAATGATAGGCAGGCAACTGAAGAAAGCTGGGAGTGGATGGGAAGAGCATACTAGCTGACTGTCCAGAGCTAATGGCCAGCCCTGAAAACACACATGGAACATTATGTGGTCCAAATAGATTATATTTAGAAATATATGCAGACTGAACAGGTTATGTTTAGAAATATATATGCATATACATATGCATATATGCATGCAATAACAATGAGTTTTTTAAAAGAGGCCATAAATTTGAAGGAGAATTGGAGGGGTTTATGGGAAGATTTGGAGGAAGGAAAGAGAAGTGAGAAATGTAATTATATTACAGTCTCAAAATTAAAAAAATAAAGAACTGAACACCAGATATGATCAGAATGTTGTCATTTTCAGGTCCCCTGAGAGAAAAGGACTTTATTTTTGAATTTTTAATTGTTTTTATTGAACTATATATTTTTCTCCACTCCCCTCCCTTCTTCTCCTCTCCCCTTCTGCTCTCTCTCCTGATCCCTACACTCCCTATATACTCAGGAGATCTTGTCTTTTTCTACTTTCCACATAGATTAGATGCATGTATGTCTCTCTTAGGGTTCTCATCGTTGTCTAGGTTCTCTGGGATTGTGAATTGTAGGCTGGGTTTTCTCTGCTTTATGTCTAAAAGCCACTTATGAGTGAGTACATATGATATTTGTCTTTCTGGGTCTGGGCTACCTCACTCAATATGATGTTTTCTAGGTCCATCTATTTGCCTGCAAATTTCTAGATGTCATTTTTTTCCTGCTGTGTAAAACTCCATTGTGTAAATGCACCATATTTTCCTTTTCCATTCTTTAATCAAAAGGCATTTAGGTTGTTTCCAAGTTCTGGCCATGACAAACAATACTGCTATAAACATAGTTGAACACGTGTACTTATAATACAATTGAGTATCCTTTGGGTATATACCCCAAAGTGGCATTGCTGGGTCTTGAGGAAGGTCGTTTCCTAATTTTCTGAGAAATCACCATACTGATATCCAAATGGGCTGTACCAGTTTGCACTCCCACCAGAAATAAAGGAGTGTTCCCTTTACCCCAAATCCTCTCCAGCATAAGTTGTCATCAGTGTTTTTAATCTTGGCCATTCTTACAGGTGTAAGATGGAATCTCAGAGTTATTTTGATTTGCATTTCTCTGATGGCTGAGGATGTTGAACATTTCCTTAAGTGTCTTTCAGCTATTTTAAAATCTTCTGTTGAGAGTTCTCTGTTTAGGTCTGTACCCCATATTTTTATTGGATCATTTGTTCTTTTGATGACCAATTTCTTGAGTTCCTTATATATTTTGGAGATCAGACCTCTGTCCAATGTGGGGATAGTGAATATCTTTTCCCATTCTGTATGCTACTGTTTTCTCTTGTTGACCGTGTCCTTCGCTTTACAGAAGCTTTTCAGTTTCAGGAGGTCCCATTTATTAACCGTTTCTCTCAGTGTCTGTGCTACTGGGGTTATATTTAGAAAGTGATCTCCAGTGCCAATGTGTTCAAGTGTACTTCCCACTTTCTCTTCTATGAGGTTCAGTGTGGTTGGCTTTATATTGAGGTCTTTGATCCATTTCGACTTGAGTTTTGTGCATGGCAAGAGATCTGGATCTATTTTCATTCTTCTCCATGTTGATATCCAGTTATTCCAGAAACATTTGTTGAATATGGTTTTTTCCATTATATATTTTGCTTCTTTGTCAAAAGTCAGGTGTTTGTAGGTGTGTGGATTGATATCTGGGTCTTCGATTCTGTTCCATTGGTCCTCCTGTCTGTTTTTATGCCAATACTAGGCTGTTTTCAGTACTGTAGCTCTGTAGTAGATTTAGAAGTCAGAGATTTTGATGCCTCCAGAAGTTCCTTTATTGTACAGAATTCTTTTGGCTATCCTGGGTTTTTGCTTTTCTATATGAAGTTGAATATTATTCTTTTGACATCTGTGAAGAATTTTGCTGGGCATTGCCTTGAATCTGTAGGTTGCTTTTGGTAAGATTGCCATTTTTCCTATGTTAATTCTACCTACCCAAGAGCATGGGAGATCTTTCCACTTTCTGGTGTCTTCTTCAGTTTCTTTCTTCAAAGATTTAAAGTTCTTGTCATATAGGTCTTCCACTTGTTTGGTTAGAGTCACTTCAAGATATTTTATGTTATTTGTGGTCATTGTGAAGGGTTGATATTTCTCTGATTTCTTTCTCAGCCCATTTATCATCTGTGTACAGGAGGGCTACTGATTTTTTTTAGTTAATCTTGTATCCTGCTATATTACTGAAAGTGCTTATGAGTTATAGAAGTTCCTTGGTAGAATTTTTGGGGTCCCTTATATAAACTATAATATCATCAGCAAATAGTGAGAGTTTGACTTTTTCTTTTCCAATTTTATCCCCTTGATCTCCTTTGGTTGTCTTATTGCTCTAGCTAGAATTTCAAGTACTATATTGAATAGATATGGAGAGAGTGGAGAACATTGTCTTGTTCCTTAGCTCAGTGGGATCACTTTTGAGTTTCTCTCCATTTAATTTGATGTTGACTGTTGGCTTGCTGTGTATTGCCTTTATATCTGCTCCTTATATCCCTGCTCTCTCCAAGACCTTTATCATGAAAGGGATGCCGTATTTTTGTCAAAGGCTTTTTCAGCATCTAATATGATGATCATGTGTTTTTTTTTTCTTTTCAGTTTGTTTTTATGGTGGATTACATTGACAGATTTTTGAATGTTGAACCATCCCTGCATCTCTGGGATGAAGCTGACTTGATCAGGGTGGATGATATTTTCTGATGTGGTGAACAGGACTTTAAACAGACACTTGTGTGGCAAGAGTTATGCAGCTTTGTTCAAGGGATTTCAGCGCTGACGTCACCACTGTACACCAGGAGAAGGCATGAATATCGTGATGCACTCATACAGTGAAGCAATGGGATACTGATTAGTATTAAATCATACGGTACATGTCGAAGAGATGGCTCCGTGGGTAAAGCGTTAGCTATGCATCCCTGAGGCCCTGAGTTCTAGACTTCAACCCCACATAAAAAGCAGGTGTATTCAGAAACTACAGCTGAAACTATAGCTCTGGGAGGAAGGTGGATCCTGAGGCTCACTGACCAGCCCACCTAAACAAGTTGATTGGCTCCAAGTTTAATGAGAGACTATATCTCAAAAAAAAAAAAAAATAGATACGGAGTGACAGAAAGAGACCGATGACATCGTTCTCTGGCCTCCATATGGGTATTCATGGGTGAACCAACCCTGTCCCTAAAATAAACATGCAAAAAATGATATGTACCACCATACTAATACCTTTCAAAATCAATATTTTGAAAGGAGTGGCTCAGACATGAAAACTGTATGAGTCCATTTATATGAAACTAGAGTAGACAAAGTTAAGCTGGTAACAGATCATAACAGTGGCTGTCTGAGGATCGCAACAGAATGAAAGGAGGGAATAGCTTTATTGCCAGTATCAAAATATTTTATTCCTTAATTGAGGTGTTGATTGTATAAGTATGCTCATGTAAAATTTGTGAAGTTTATCATATAGATTATACATTTTAACCCAATTGAAATAAACCTGTGATAGATTGTCTTACCCTGGAAGACCACGTTTGTACCTCACTGAGCCTTTCTTCTTTACTTCACTATGGCTCTCTGGGTGCAGTATCAAGGCTTCCAGAGAAGCAGGCTCACTGCATGTTTGCCTGTTTGTTATAGTAAAGAATTGAGTTTCGAGGTGATGGGAGTTGAGAAGTCCCATTGTCTACTATTTCTACGGAAAACTAGCAGCACAATTCCGTCTGTGTTGGAAGACCTGGAAACCAGGGCGGATGGTGTCAATTCCGTTCCTTCAACAAACTGAATGAAGGGCACCTGCTCATACTGTGAGAGAGCTTCAGTTTACTGTGTCTTCTTGCTGAAATGTTAATTTCTTACTAAAACACTCTCATAGACATACCTAAAAATAACGCTTTATTAAATGTTAAGTTCTTGCAAAATCATTCTTATAGACATACCTAGAAATAATGCTTCATTTGGGGACTCGATGACCTGGGTAGGTTCACAGATAAAATTAATCACCAAAGTCTGGATCCTGTAAGAATGGTGAAAATTTCCCATCTTCCCTCCCTCCCCTCCTATGGGTAAACAAGGGCTTGGCCCGTGGGAGCAAGGGCATTAAAAACTTTCATTTGTAGATCGTTGTACATGTATTGAAGTTTATATGTCAGTCTTGGTGAACTTCATTAGTACAGGGCAGCGGGGTGCTGTGCACACCACACTGGTGAGCACTGAGGGAGTCACTGTGTCAGAGCTGAACGCAATATCATGATGACGGAAGCAGAAGAGGCAGCTCACCGCAGCTCTCTCCAGACCCATGCTGTGGCGGCAACCCAGTTTCTTGCCTGTAACCGATGAATCAGGTATGTCAGTAGCACACACTTTATAATCTTCCTGCTTCCGCTATAGGGGAAAAGTAGCAGAAAACGGATGTCATGACATCACATGGGAAATTAGACAAAAGAAAAGATTGCCAAAAAAAGCCACTTTTAAAAGTTGTTTCATACGGAAAATATATTCTGAGCAAAAGTTTCTGCCAGTTACTGCTTAGGCTGTGAGGTGTATTTTCTGCTCACTAAAGGAAGGAAAGCATCCCTGGGAAATAGAAGTTGAGGTAGCAAGCCCTTCTACTAATGTGTATGGCTGCCTTCGTCTTGACAAAAGACATTTGGCAGCGTGTTCTGAAAGTGCTCCAAAGAGGAGGCTGTGGGCTGATGATACACTGAGCACAGCACTGAGATCAACACATGTCAGTTGCAGAACAGATAGTCTGCCTCGGGTTAAGCCAGTCATATCTCATTCTTATGACCATACTTACTTCATATAGTGGCACATAACCAAACCAGAATAATAATACTTAAGTGGCCCCTGCTGAGCTCAAAGAAAGGTAACAAAAATGCAATGTGGGGAAAATGTCAGAAGAGACCTCTTTTCTCTTCTGGATGCTGAGATATCGAATAAATTTGGTTTTATGGCATTGATATTACTGTTACCAGTAGGGAAAGCTCTTACACAGATTTGAGATTGAAGCCTATTTTATGTAGGACAGAATGAATAGTTGGAGGGATTGGGGTTTTGATAACATAGACATCTTTATTATTAAAGCCAAATTGAGTTGCTGTCGTTCTTATATGAAATAAGTGTTAATGAACTTAACAATTAAATTATTTTAGAAGGTGAATGTAGTATAGTTCTACTTGATGTCCCCTGTGTATTACTGTTGGTATAGGAAAGAGCCACTTAAAATGACTGGTCTGAGTACTTCAATGTCCCTGAATAGATCTGCTGTTCGTACATGTACCTCTTCCTTTTGATTTTGAAGACCTTCCTGAGATTATTGTCCTTCTATCTAATTTGTTCTTGTGTGAGAAACCCTACAGACCAGTTCCATAGAGTCTAATGTGAAATCTGATTAACAGAGTGCTTGTTGAATAATATTTATTTGTAAAATAGAGTTTGGATTCTTTTTTAAGGACAAAAAGATTACATCGTGGCCGCTTCCTAAGTAACCTAATTTGGAAGGCTTTCATCGTTTGTATCAAGAGAGGCGTGGGAGATAGTTTTGCTGAGCACTGTGGAAATCATTAACAATCTGGCTTGCCTCCATTTTTTTTAGCCACTCTCATACCCCTCCCCACTCTATTTCCAGTATGTTCATATTTTCCCAGAATAGCTATGAAATCATGTAATTAGCCCCCAAATCAGCCATGCTGACACAGTCATTGGCATACCGTACAGAAAAAAAAATTGATCAACTTATTTCTAAGAAAACACTCCAAAACAGCCAGGAGTGCTTCCAAACAGCAGGGAGGGTCTCCTGTGTGCATTTACATCTTGTTTCTCTTTTCAGTATGGGAAAGGGCCACGGAGCTCTCTCCTCACAATGACTCCTCCATGCAGTAAACACCCCATCTACTCTCATGTCTATACATGGCACAGGGTTTGTTCACTCTTTAGCCAAAGTAGGTGGACCCAGGGGAGCTTCCAGACTCAGAAAAAGTCTATAAAATAAAATATTTTAAAGGGAAAGTAGTGAATGAGTAGATGTGAGGATGACCGAGGAAAGGTAAAATACAAGAAAGGAGATGTTTTCCTTTTAGAGTCAATCCATAAAATCAGTGAATAGTGACTCGGGGTAAGATGATGCAGAGGTTGTGCAAGGAGACAGAGAGGTTCACAAATAAAAACAGGATACAATAATTACCTAATTGGCGGGCTGTACGGTAAGTCAGTTCAATTTCTATGAAAATAATATCAGTACTTATTTCACAGTGGTTTTGGAGGGCTGAGTGGAATGAGCACCTATTGTATGAGAGTTGGGTTTATTCTTCCTGTGATTAGAGGAGTGGGGCCAGGGAGCAGCTGTGAAAGAGCACACAGATGATGCTATCCACTGCTTTCCTTTCTGTAGAGTCCACTCTCTCCAGGAAGTTCAGAAGTGCTTAGGGAGCTGTAGCTCCCCTATCCTCCCGGAAATCCTATGCAACGGGTACCGCTGTGTTTCCATTTTGCAACTGAATAAGCTGGCACCAACAAGGTACTTTGGATACTGCCAAGATTACAGAGTTAACAGGAGATAGAAGTTGGACCCAGAGGGGTCTCAGTCTTCCAGGCAACTGCTTCTGGATGTCTAGTCACTGTCTTCCTTCGTCTGTACAGTGTGAGCTGCCCAAGCAGACTCCTTGGTTTCCCCGTTTTGCTCAGAGCTTTCCTTTTACGAATTTGTAATCTCATGTTTTTAGTCTGTAAGTATGTTTATGTATAATCGGATACATTTGCATAGTTGTAGCTTAATAGACCACATTACTTATTTATTTTAATACTTACTTATTTTATGTGTTTGTGCACCATATGTGTACAGTATCTACGGATGTCAGAAGGTTATGAGACACCATATGGATTGCTAAGTTCCAGTTCCCTTTATGGAGATAACTTGGGATTCCTCCCAGGGAGTGTTTGCCTGCAGAATGTTTGGTCTAGTGTGTGAGCATGACTTGTTTTGTTCTAGCAACAGAATGTTTAACTATGAATGTAGCTTGCGACCTTCAATGGTCTGTTCATTTCTGTGTATCATGTTAATGCGGTCTTTTGGCTTACTCCTACCTTTTGAGGTCAGGGGTCTATTAAGCTTTTGGAAATTAAATGCGAGTGAATTTTCAGGATTTCCCTCCCAATACTATCCCATATGTTTCTCTGTTTTATTATCTTCATTCGCGTATTCGTAGTCTTTACTATATTTCCAAATCCCCAGTGCCTCTACCCTGGTGACTGACAATGTCGAGGCTGGTCGCTGACAATGGATGATGGGGAATAAAGCCAGGTCCTCCACAAGAGCAGAAAGTGCTCATAACCGCTGAGCTATTTCTCCAGCACCAGAACACATCTGAAAAATCTTTACACATCCCTCAAGGAAAACGTAAAGAGTTTTTCATAAATGAGATTTTATTTTTCCCCAAATTTTGTCAAATTATTTTTTACCTTTTGAGGACACCATATATGTTTTCTTCCCCTCTATTTTAGTAAGGCTGTGAGTTATGTTGGTTGACTTTCAATGTTTATAGCATTCTTGCATTTTTGAGGTAAACTACATTGGTTAAATGGCATGCTTTTATGTATAGCTAGATTGTTATTGCATGGAAGACAGGATTGTAATAGATTATAGAGTGACTGGGCTTGTTAACATCAATTCCTTTATTGTTTTTTAAAGGTATCTATTAAGAGCTGTAGTAATATTTCTTCTCTAATTCTCAATATTTGTTTAACTGTCAGGTCAGGAATTTTGCTTGCGAAAAGTTTGCTTAGACTCTATAGGCCCCTGGACCAGAGGTAGACAATGTAACCTGACAGCTCAGAATCTGAAGTAGACAAATACATTTCTTGGCTTTGATAACTGTATTCAAGTATCTGTCTAATCATTCAACTCAGGCATTTTAAGGTTGGCATTTGGTGATGCTGTCTCTTCAATATTAAACATATTTTGATATTTTTGTATAGAAAGAACTTTTAGTACAGCACCTGAAAATTTTGAGTACTGTGTTAGAGTCTCTTAGTCTTAGAGAAACCTTCTAGAATGAGTGAGCATTGTAGTCATTTTAGCAGAGAGCTAACCTGGTGAGGCTGCCTCTATGCCAAGGGTCCAGCTTTTGAAGCCTTTATAGCTGCCCAGGTCCATCCCTGTGCACCACTGAGCATCAGGCTGGTACCTGGATGTGCCTACACTGTCCTTCAGCTGCAAAGCTTTCATTGTTCTCGTTCAGGTCTGTCTTGAGCACACACATCTCTGGAGTGAGCCTACGAGCTTGAACGCTCTGTTTCCAAGGGTCTCTGTTTGTCTCAGTTCTCTGACTAGAAGGCTGTACTTTCATTTTTAGCTCCCCTACAGAATGTCACGTTACTGAGTATTTGCAGCACGAGCAAAGGAGAAAAGAAGAAAGCCCAGGTTTTCCCCATCCTTCAAAGGGTTCCTTCTTCATCTTGTGATGAGAGAAAAGAGCTTTGGCTGAGGCCTCAGGAGCTTGCAGGATTCCCTCTATTATGTCTTGTTCTGGGGAATCTTGAAAATGCAGAAAAGGAAAAAACCGAAGAAAATCCAGATATTTCTTCTGTCATTTTGTACACACCACACACACACACACACACACACACGCACACACACACACACACACACACACACACACACACACACACACACACACGACAGGATTCTTTATTCTTGGGATGTTACCCTATGGAATATGTAGTCTCCAACACGAAGGAACAGACCAGTGGGTTGAAAGTTTGCATGAAGTACTAAGAGCCAAGTTTAAAAGCGCTTTGCATCACTTCCGCCCTGAATTCGGGGGCTAGAAGCTGTCACAGGCCACCGACAGCAAGGAGGCTGGAAGGGACAGCTGATACTCAGGCAGCTCTCTTCTGTTTCCAAGTTTATCTTATTTGATTTTAATTCTCTACATTGATTTATATTTTATTTCCTAAAAATATGTCCTCTGAACCCAAGTCAACTTAAGCCTCTGAGCACTGACATGAAGAATATAAATAAACGGGCGAACAAATAAATACTTCATCGGTGTTTTTCCAATTATGAAGCTATGTAATTCTTACAGGATATGCAATATTTATCTTTTCTCCCACCAACATGTTCGTTTTTTAGTTTGAACAAATTACTAGGAAGATTTATGTAGGTATTTATATTTACATTTTGTTTGTATATCCCCCTTTTAAACTATGGTTTATTGATTCTTTGGAAATTTCACATCATGTACCTCAACTCCACTCATTTCCCAGTCCCTCCATACCTGCCCCTCACTCGTACCATATGTCCCCCCCCCATTAATTAAAAACAAAACGAGACAGCCAAAAACCACAAAAACAGAATAATGATAAAAAACCCAACCTACCTTGCTCCTTCATCTTTCCAACAGCTCTTTATTCATCCCAGTGGTGTCAGGACCTGCGTGTGTCACACATGCAGTAAACCCTTTTGTCCAGTCAGTCCCATCCTCAAAATGTTCACGACAACGAGAGGGTAGTCCCAATGGCTCAGACTGAGCAGCTCAACTACCACCATGGGGCAACCCAAAGCTCCATCTTTGACCTGCTAAAGTACACAAACGGACTGGTCCTGCTGAAAGGTAACCACAGGATCTTTGTGACTCAGGGCAACAACAGGATATCCGAGATGAGTTACTACAAGGGCTCCGCTCAGTGATGACGATGTACCAAAACCCGGAGGCCTTGAACCAGTCTGAGCCATTGGGACCACCCTCTCAATTGAGGGGCAGAGATAGCTCTCCTAGGCCCATACCATCGGGGGCAACTCTCCCACACCAATGGTGCAGGGTAGAGCCATCTCTCCTGAGTGCTGGGGTCAGTTCTCCCATCGGGGAGGTCACCACCAGCCAGCGCTTCTGGTATAGTGTCCAGTGAGGGGCAGGACCACTATTGTGGGGCCAGTGAGGGATAGGACTGGCTCAACATGGCCCTTGGATTTCAACAAGTATGGTTCCTATACACCCCTGTGGATAGCAATACAAGCCATGGGCATCAGCCCAGACCTTGACTACAGTTGGGTTGCATACCCAGACATGGACCATGGCAACAGCCTGGGCCCAGCCCCAAATGGCTGTGTAGGCCACTCAGATTGGCCTGACCCCAGGGTAGCAAGGCTTTTGGACACCGGCATGGCTATGGGGGGTGACCCAGACCTCTGGCATCGGCATTGCCTCCGATGGTGTCAGGAATCATGGCCATCAACACAGACCTTGGCCGCTGTAGGGTCACAGACCCAGACACGGCCTTCGGCAGCAGCCCCGGCCCAGATGACACCATGACTCCGGGGGCAGCACAGTCCTCGGACACCACATGGCCACAGGATGCAGCCTAGATCCCTGGCATCTGTGTGGCCTTTGGCACCTTAGGCCACAGACGTCACAGACCTTGACTGTGGTAGGACCATGTACTCAGACATAGTCCTCAGCAGCCGCCAGGACTCCGATGTCATCATGGCCCCAGGTAGCAGCACAGCCCGCCCAGATTAGTATGACCCCCCCAACAACAGAGTAGCCCTAATCGGGGCCCAGACTCCTGGCATCAGCAGCCACAGACGTCGACTCAGACCCTGTTGTGGTAGAAACATGGACCCAGATGTGGCCCCTCACCACAGCCCAGACTGGCATGTCACCATGGCCCTGGGTGGCAGCACAGCCATCCAGATTAGCATGGCTGCCGTGGCAGCATGACCCTCGGGGACCAACGTGAACTCAGGTGTTTGACCAGAAGCCCCTCATCTGCATGACCTTCAGAGATTACTGAAGCCTTGGAATTCAACACAGACCCTGACTGCTGCAAAGGCGTAGACACAGACCTGGCCCCCAGCGGCACCCCAGGTCTGGTATCATCATGGCCCCCGGATGGCAGCACAAGGCACCTAGATCAACGTGGCCATGGCGGCGGTATAGCCCATGGACACCACAGTGGCCACAGGTGGTGGCCCACACCCCAGGCATCCCTGTGACCTTGGCAGCAGCATGAGCCATGGACACTAACAAAGACCTCCACTGTCGCAGACCCAGATTATGGTCGTAAGCAGCAGTCCAGGTCTGAATGTCACTCTGGTCTTGGGTGCTAACCAGGCTACCAACATCAGCCCGCTCCTCCCAGCCCTCCCAGTTCTGCCTCCTCCCACAGCACGTGAGCCATTCTGCTTCTGTTTCCCATTTCTCCACCATACACTTGGTCATCATATGGACATCCAACTGCCCGGTGCCACAAGGTTGTGGGAGGGCATGTGGATGTTTCAGGAGCTGGACTGTGAGGAGCCAGGCTGTCTGTGGGTGTCTTTTGCCCACCTGAGCCAAATCTCTTCTGTCATTCTTTATATTGTGTTTCAGGGCATGTCTTTCCCAGTCTTCTGATTAGGATGTGCTTCTATTAGAAGTTTTCCTACACACGTGCTGAGGTTCCAGGGTTTGGAGTACATGAAATTAAGGTGGAAAACTGAACACTGTCCAGGTTCCTCTTAGGTATTGTTTTTGGCATTATTGATCAAAATAGATGACCTTACTTATTTTCTTTCTTTCTGTAATATATATATATATATATATTCCTTTTATTAAATATACAGATTCTTTTCTTTTTTTTTTTTTTTTTTTTTTTTTTTTTTTTTTTTTTTTTGGTTTTTTCGAGACAGGGTTTCTCTGTGGCTTTGGAGCCTGTCCTGGAACTAGCTCTTGTAGACCAGGCTGGTCTCGAACTCACAGAGATCCGCCTGCCTCTGCCTCCCGAGTGCTGGGATTAAAGGCGTGCGCCACCACCGCCTGGCTAGATTCTTTTCTTTTTAACATAATTTCTTTATTGGTTCTTCGGGAATTTCACATCATACACCCCAATCCCACTCATCTCCACGTGCTCCCATATCCAACCCTCATCTCTGCAGTATCACTGAAAAGGATGATTTCAAATAAATTAAACCCAAACCAAAACAAGCAGAACACAAAACCTCTTTGCTTTTCCACCTGTCCTGCTTCTGAGACATCTCTTATTTCTTAGTGGCTGTGATGTCACACAGTGTCCCCCTCTGTCTTAGTGGCTGTGATGTCACACAGTGTCCCCTCAGTCTTAGTGGCTGTGATGTCACACAGTGTCCCCTTGGTCTCAGTGGCTGTGATGTCACACAGTGTCCCCTCTGTCTTAGTGGCTGTGATGTCACACAGTGTCCCCTCTGTCTTAGTGGGTGTGATGTCACACAATGTCCCCCTCTGTCTTAGTGGCTGTGATGTTACACAGTGTCCCCTCTGTCTTAGTGGCTGTGATGTCACACAGTGTCCCCTATGTCTTAGTGGCTGTGATGTCACACAGTGTCCCCTTCTATCTTAGTGGCTGTGGTTTCACAGTGTCCCCTTCTGTCTTAGTGGCTGTGATGTCACACAGTGTCCCCCTCTGTCTTAGTGGCTGTGATGTCACACAGTGTCCCCTACATTCTCAGTGGCTGTAATGTCACAGTAACCCCTCTCTCTTAGTGGCTGTGATGTCACACAGTGTCCCCTACAGTGTCAGTGGCTGTGATGTCACACAGTGTCCTCTCTGTCAAGTGACTTTGGTGTCACACGGTGTCCCCTCTATCTTAGTGGCTGTGGTTTCACAGTGTCCCCTCTGTCTCAGTGGCTGTGATGTCACACAGTGTCCCCTCTGTCTTAGTGGCTGTGGTGTCACACAGTGTCCCCTCTATCTTAGTGCCTGTGATGTCACACAGTGTCCCCTTCTGTCTCAGTGGCTGTGATGTGACAGTGTCCCCTTTGTCTTAGTGGCTGGGATGTCACACGGTGTCCCCTAAGTCTTAGTGGCTGTGATGTCACACAGTGTCCCCTCTGTCTTAGTGGCTGTGATGTCACACAGTGTCCCCCTCTGTGTTAGTGGCTTTGATGTCACACAGTGTCCCCTTCTGTCTCAGTGGCTGTGGTGTCACACAGTGTCCCCTCTGTCTTAGTGGCTGTGATGTCACACAGTGTCCCCTCTGTATTAGTGGCTGTGATGTCACAGTGTCCCCTCTGTCTCAGTGGCTGTGGTGTCACACAGTGTCCCCTCTGTCTCAGTGGCTGTGATGTCACAGAGGGTCCCCTCTGTCTTAGTGGCTGTGATGTCACAGTGTCCCCTCTGTCTCAGTGGCTGTGATGTCACAAGAGTCCCCTCTGTCTCAGTGGCTGTGATGTCACACAGTGTCCCTTCTGTCTTAGTGGCTGTGATGTCACACAGTGTCCCCTTCTGTCTTAGTGGCTGTGATGTCACACAGTGTCCCCTTCTGTCTTAGTTGCTGTGATGTCACACAGTGTCCCCTCTGTCTTAGTGGCTGTGATGTCACACAGTGTCCCCATCTGTCTCAGTGGCTGTGATGTCACACAGTGTCCCCTATGTCTCAGTGGCTGTGATGTCACACAGTGTCCCCTTCTGTATTAGTGGCTGTGATGTCACACAGTGTCCCCTCTATCTTAGTGGCTGTGATGTCACACAGTGTCCCCTTCATTCTCAGTGGCTGTGATGTCACACAGTGTCCTCTCTGTCTAGTGACTTTGGTGTCACACGGTGTCCCCTCTATCTTAGTGGCTGTGGTTTCACAGTGTCCCCTCTGTCTCAGTGGCTGTGGTGTCACACAGTGTCCCCTCTGTCTTAGTGGCTGTAATGTCTCACAGAGTCCCCTCTGTCTTAGTGGCTGTGGTGTCACACAGTGTCCCCTCTGTCTTAGTGGCTTTGATGTCACACAGTGTCCCCTTCTGTCTCAGTGGCTGTGGTATCAAACAGTGTCCCCTCTGTCTTAGTGCCTGTGATGTCACACAGTGTCCCCTTCTGTCTCAGTGGCTGTGATGTGACAGTGTCCCCTTTGTCTTAGTGGCTGGGATGTCACACAGTGTCCCCTTCTGTCTCAGTGGCTGTGATGTCACACAGTGTCCCCTTCATTCTCAGTGGCTGTGATGTCACACAGTGTCCTCTCTGTCTAGTGACTTTGGTGTCACACGGTGTCCCCTCTATCTTAGTGGCTGTGGTTTCACAGTGTCCCCTCTGTCTCAGTGGCTGTGGTATCAAACAGTGTCCCCTCTGTCTTAGTGGCTGTGATGTCACACAGTGTCCCCATCTGTCTCAGTGGCTGTGATGTCACACAGTGTCCCCTATGTCTCAGTGGCTGTGATGTCACACAGTGTCCCCTTCTGTATTAGTGGCTGTGATGTCACACAGTGTCCCCTCTATCTTAGTGGCTGTGATGTCACACAGTGTCCCCTTCATTCTCAGTGGCTGTGATGTCACACAGTGTCCTCTCTGTCTAGTGACTTTGGTGTCACACGGTGTCCCCTCTATCTTAGTGGCTGTGGTTTCACAGTGTCCCCTCTGTCTCAGTGGCTGTGGTGTCACACAGTGTCCCCTCTGTCTTAGTGGCTGTAATGTCTCACAGAGTCCCCTCTGTCTTAGTGGCTGTGGTGTCACACAGTGTCCCCTCTGTCTTAGTGGCTTTGATGTCACACAGTGTCCCCTTCTGTCTCAGTGGCTGTGGTATCAAACAGTGTCCCCTCTGTCTTAGTGCCTGTGATGTCACACAGTGTCCCCTTCTGTCTCAGTGGCTGTGATGTGACAGTGTCCCCTTTGTCTTAGTGGCTGGGATGTCACACAGTGTCCCCTTCTGTCTCAGTGGCTGTGATGTCACACAGTGTCCCCTTCATTCTCAGTGGCTGTGATGTCACACAGTGTCCTCTCTGTCTAGTGACTTTGGTGTCACACGGTGTCCCCTCTATCTTAGTGGCTGTGGTTTCACAGTGTCCCCTCTGTCTCAGTGGCTGTGATGTCACACAGTGTCCCCTCTGTCTTAGTGGCTGTGGTGTCACAGTGTCCCCTTCTGTCTTAGTGGCTGTGATGTCACACAGTGTCCGCTCTGTCTTAGTGGCTGTGGTGTCACACAGTGTCCCCTCTGTCTTTGTGACTGTGATGTCACACAGTATCCCCTCTGTATTAGTGGCTGTGATGTCACACAGTGTCCCCATCTGTCTCAGTGGCTGTGATGTCACACAGTGTCCCCCTCTGTCTTAGTGGCTGTGATGTCACACAGTGTCCCCTCTGTCTTAGTGGCTGTGATGTCACACGTGTCCCCTCTGTCTCAGTGGCTGTGATGTCACACAGTGTCCCCTCTGTCTTAGTGGCTGTGATGTCACAGTGTCCCCTCTGTCTCCGTGGCTGTGATGTGACCTTGTCCCCTTTGTCTTAGTGCTGGGATGTCACACAGTGTCCCCTTCTGTCTCAGTGGTTGTGATGTCACTGTGTCCCCTCTGTCTCAGTGGCTGTGATGTCACAGAGGGTCCCCTCTGTCTTAGTGGCTGTGATGTCACAGTGTCCCCTATGTCTCAGTGGCTGTGATGTCACAGAGGGTCTCCTCTGTCTTAGTGGCTGTGATGTCACAGTGTCCCCTCTGTCTTAGTGGCTGTGTTTTCACAATGTGCCCTTCTGTCTTAGTGGCTGTGATGTCATTAAGTGTCCCCTTCTGTCTTAGTTGCTGTGATATCACACAGTGTTCCCTCTGTCTTAGTGGGTCTGATGTCACAGTGTCCCCTCTGTCTTAGTGGCTGTGGTTTCACAGTGTCCCCCTCTGTCTTAGTGGCTGTGATGTCACACAGTGTCCCCTTCTGTCTTAGTGGCTGTGGTGTCACTGTGTCCCCCTCTGTCTTAGTGGCTGTGGTGTCACATCAGCCTTACATGCAAACACTCATGGCAATGAGCCATTGACCTGGTCGAGGCCCCTGGTTTGTAGGACACCATCATCACTGGAGCCTCACTGAAACTCCTCTGGGATACCCTACGGCTGCTCTGAGTCCTGAAGATGCTGCGGGTATCCTTCCACAGAACCTGTCCCTTCATGTGTGTATGTGTGGTAGATTTTAGTGTGGGCCTGGGTGGCAGCTGAGCTGGTCAGGCTTGGCCACTGGCACCACCCCTGTCAGGCGAGGGGCAGAGTCAGCTCTTCTATGCCCATGTCTCCAAGGCCCATGTGGCAATATATGGCATGAACCTTAACACAGGTCCTGGCTGTGATAGGACCACAGGTACAGACAGCATTTAGCCACAGTCCAGGCCCAGGGGTCATCCCCACGTGGCAGAGCTGGCCACTCAGGTCAGTATGAGACAGCTTCAGCATGTCTCTTAGATGCCAACATGGCCTCAGGTGGCAGGCCAGACCCCAGGCATCCCCATAGCCTTTGATGGTAACATAAGCCAAGGACATCAACTTAGACTCTTAGCTGCAGTCGGGCTATGGAGCCAGACATGGGCCTCAGCCACAGTTTTGTCCCAGGTGTTACCATGACACTGGGTGGCAGCATAGCCTCTGTGGTGGCAGGTCTCCTACCTGGAGCACCTACCTGGCCACACTTGGCAACCTGGTCACCGGGCATCCTTGTGGCCTTTGGTGGCAACAGGAACTGCGAATGTCAACATAGACCTTGCAGTAGGACTGCACGATTCTTTTCTAATACAATATAATATGAATATAGCTTCTTCAAAGTCGCCAGGATATCACGTTTTCTATCTAGCTTCAAGAAATGTAAACAGGAAAGTTAAGGTGTGAACCCACCGGGTCACACTATTTTAAGTGGAACCAGGACATCCTTCACTGTCTCTTGAACTGATCACTCCTCCTGGGTGATCTGATGAACTCAGTATGCTGCTGTGGTGGAAGGAGCCCTAATCCCTTGGTGTTGCTGGTTCATTTGTTGACCGGCTACGTGCTGCAGTGACACCTGTGGTCTATGGGTTAGAATACATGTGTAAACACACAGGCTGTTGACGCAGAAGCTAATAAACCAGTGACCGCAGCACAGAATAAATGCTGTAGTGGATCCTAGATTTATTTATTTATTTTTGACAAATACTAAATGGCAGATTTTCTTTCTTGAAGACTAAACTCTCCAGAACATGTTTTAATAATATCCCTTTTTCTCAAATAATCCTCCATTTCCTCTGTCTTTTCAATCATTCATATCTTATTTGACTATCATTTATTGACAAGTTGCTGCTAAAACTACTTAAACAAGAAACATTAGAGCATGCTCTCTATGTCTCAAATGCTAGATGCTTTGGGCTTCAGCGTTCTTTTCCTTTTTTGGAAGTTGTGTACATTTATGCACTGTGTGTTAATCTGAATCATCATCCCTCTGTCTTTTGGTCTCTTCAACTCCCCTGCAATCCCAAAAACATATCTACCTGCCAGCTTCATGCCTTTCTTTTTTATAACCTACTGAGTCCCATTAGTGCTGCCTATACATGCATGGGTTTGGGATCATCCAAAGGAACATGGGAAGCCTACCAGAACCACTCCCCAAGGAAAATGACTCTCTCTCCCTTACCAGCCATCAACTGCTGATAGCTTCTCAGTCAGAGGTGGGGACTTGGGAGACCCGTGCCCCCATGTGTAATGAGGAGCGGCAGGTAGGCCTGCCTTTCGTCCTGCCCGGCTCCCGGCCACCAGCTAGCTTATGGCCCGAAATAACAACACACAAACTGTACTCATTTAAACACTGCCTGGCCCATTAGTTTCAGCCTCTTACTCACATTTTGATTAACCCATATCTAATAATCTGTGTAGCACCACGAAGTGGTGCCTTACCAGGAAGATTCTAGAGTACGTCCATCTTGGGCCAGAGCTTCATCGCGTCTGACCCAGATAGTAGAGGCATGGCGATTTATTAACTTCCCTTCCCAGCATTCTGTTCTGTCTACTCCACCCACCTAAGAGCTGGCCAATCAAATGAGCCAGGCAGTTTCTTTATTAACCAATGAAATCAACTCAAACAGAAGACCCTCCCACATCACTCATGCTGGTGTTTTAAACTACTGTGGTCTTGTTCCTTCATCACAGCTGCTGTGAGCTCCTATGTACAACAGCCACGTCACGTCCTGAAGATATTTCATAGTGCTCATCCCTGTTCCCCAGTTCCCGCATTCTTCCTGCTCGCCCACTCAGTGTTGATCGAGCCTTGGGGAGAGGGGGTACAGATGTCAGATGCCTTGTCTATAGCCCAACACTCTTGTTCTCCTCTCTTTGAACACTTACTAGTCTCTGCATTAACCACGGCAGTAAGAAGCCTCCCTGACAAAAGTTGAGAGCAACTCTATGAATATAAACTTGAACATACAGAAGGCACTTTGATTCACATGACCTTTTACTAAGACAACATCAGTAGATTCTCACCTTGGGCCCACGACTTCTTTAGCAATGTGTTTTGACCATGTTTATAGGACCAGGCATGAATCTCCTCTTGCAGAGCAGGCCTTGCATCCAGTCAAGAGAGCAGTTGGCTACCCCCAGAAATAGTCTGAAATAGTCTTGTCACTATCGTACCGGCATACACATCTGTCTGCTAAGTCAGCACTGTAGCGCGAAGGGTCTAGGGCTGGTGAAGACCACTGATGTCTTTCCTCCTCCAGCAACCTGCCCTGCACCTTGCAGCACTATGAACTCAGGTCAGCATGGAGAGAATTTTCAAATCAGCCCCAGACTGAATTATGGCTTGTAATGAAAGAGCGTGGTGTCTTCAACAATAGGCCATTACCATGTTGTTCTGGAAGGCTGGATAGCCATTGAGATGATTCTATGGGCAAAGGCATTTGCTGCTACCCCTGAATTCAGACCCCAGAACACTCATAGTGGCCAGAAAGAACTGATTTCTACAAGTTGCCCTGTGATCTTCATATGTGTGACACTCTCTTTTTCTATGTATGTATATATTCACTTATGTTTTATTACAGTCTGTCTTACCTGCTTCTTGTTTCATTGAAACATCCTTAGATATCAGGTAAATGCAAATTATTTCCTACTTTGGCGGGAGTCGGATTTTTTTTTTTTTTTTTTTTTGCCAGAACAGAGTATCTTTTATCTCTCAGAATCACTTTAGATACAATTTTTAAATACATAAGTCTTTTTCTGGGAGAACTCTATGAATTCAAAATTATGTAATCATATATGCATTAGCACATAGCGAGGCAGTGTTCATCAGAATCACAGCAGGGTCTTGCTGTCATGGAAAACAAATACATTACATTTCCATTATGGCCTCTGCACCACCGGGATTATCTCTAATAGAAGGAATTAGTAGCTGCTGTATTTCAGCATTATGCAAATTAGAATGAGAAAACTACTCCGAGCCTTCTACTTACTAAATTTGTGCCTACTTCTGGTTTTAATGGATAAGCATATTTCGTATAAGAAATATACAAAATGCATTAGTTTCCTTGATCATCTGAGTTTGTGTTTTCTCTTTTTCCTACAAGTTCTTAGTTGAACAGGATTAAACGTGGAGTCCTCCTGTGTTTGTTCAGGCAGTAATAAATTTGTGCTGAAGATAATGAGTGTAATTGTCCACAGTGTCTTCCGCGATGCAGGAGAAACACGGCGCTTCTGCTGAGAGGCGTGTGAGACAAGACGTGCACATTTTCAGCTGAGGATTTTAAGGATTGGGAGACCAACTCAAAACAAGAAAATTGTGCATAGAAATACAGAAATGCTAAGTTCAACCTCGTTTCAATCCTGGAATGATACACTATCCTTCATTTGCTGAACAAAATCCTGTCTGTCTGTCTTTCTATCTATCATGTATTACCATTTCAGTACTGAACCAAACAGTAATTTCTTTCAGAAGTTATAGTACAATAGAGAAAACAGAACTAAAGGCTAGAAATGCCTCCCTACTCCCACTGCTGCTATTTTGAGACAATCATAGCCAAGGCTCAGACCTTGACTAGACCTAGGCTTCTATCTTTTAGCAAGCCATTCTCACCAGGACCCTGAAAACAGCTGCATAAAGCAGTGCTTTTCAAACCTGAGCTGGTGGTGGGTGTGGCCCACGGATTTGCATTTGGAGCACTTTCCCAGGTGATGCTGCTGTTGCTGCTGAACAGGGGGCCATGCTTTGAGAACCACTGCTCTAAGGCCAGGAAACCAGCACAAGAACAAGACAGACATTTTATATCCCGGTCCTTCTACCTATGAGCCACCAATATGGCTCTAAAGCTCAAATATACGCCTGCAATAAAGGAGCAGTAATTACAACTTTATCAGAGACAGGCTTGTTAAAAAAAAGTATTAGCTAGCCAGCATTCTCAAGATGGGTGTGCAAATAAGCTGAATGGAGAGAGGTGGAGTGACTGTTTATTGCTTAGTGCTTTACTTGGTCCACTTCTGTGTGCATCTGGCTTCATCTTCAGCGAGGGGAATGAATTACGTTGATTCATAATTCATGTGCCCGATACAGTACATTTCTCGTGGGCACACAGCTTTAGTCCAAACTGCTCAAAGGATTAGGTCTTTCTAATGTCCCGCTTACCATGACTGCTTTAAGATACATAACATTTAGTTCAGTCTTCTGTGGCCAGAGTGACAGGGATGGCTATACATGTTGTGTATCAAATAAATCAGGGGACTGCCTTCCCCAGACAGTGCAATGGTGTTTTACAAAATATAACACACACACACACACACACACACACACACACACACACACACACACACACACACAGGCCAGAGGAGAGAGCGAATGCTCTGGAGCTGCAGTTATGGGCAGCTGTGAGTCACATGATATGGATGCCGGCACCTGAACTAGTGTCACCTGGAAACGCAGTAATTGCTCTCAACCTCTAAGCCACTTTTCCAACCCAAATTTATATATATATATATATATATATATATAGTTTTTCGAGACAGGGTTTCTCTGCAGCTTTAGAGCCTGTCCTAGAACTAGCTCTTGTAGACCAGGCTGGTCTCGAACTCACAGAGATCCGCCTGCCTCTGCCTCCCGAGTGCTGGGATTAAAGGCGTGCGCCACCACCGCCCGGCTTCTGAATTTATATTTTAAAAAATTAGCAAATGGAGAGTTTCTTTGAAGAGAACTAGAGCAATTTCTAGACATTATATATTTAGAATTTTATAGGCATCACAAAATCAAGGCTGAGTAATTTAAAATGCATACCACATTCTTGGATAAAAACTTTAACAGGGCTCAGTGACAGAAAACACTTGCTATTCTTGCAGAGGACCTGAGTTCGGTTCCCAGGACCTTCGTATCGGCTCACAACCATTTTTAACTCCAGTTCCATGAGTTCAGACCCCTCTTCTGGACTCTAGAGGCATTGCCCGCAGATGGTGCACATACATACATGCAGGCAAAACATGTAAACATAAATATGTATAAGATTTAACTATTAAGAAACTAATCTCAAATCAATTTATACATTTCATGCAATCCCAATTCGTATACAATCTTGAATTTGCTTTTGGAACTGGATAAGATGATTTCAAATTTCAAATGGAATAAGATGAAACATAAATAAGTAAGGTTCTTTTCAAGATCAGCAAGTGTTCTTGACCACTGAACCCTGTTAAGTAAGTCAGATACATAACTAAAAGAAGGGCACTGAGGAAATTTCCTGGTCCAGGACACTATGTGAAATGGACCCGATGCAAGCCATGTTGAACTGGTACAGGAGAAGATGCATGATTCATCTAGTTCAGGAAATATAAGACCGTAGCGCATGACAAGATACGTCAGCACAGGGAAAAGACTAACAGTTGGTGATGGCGCAAATCTCCATCAGTAGGACAATAAAACTGAATCCTTACATGTCATATAGAGAAAATTAATTACAGTTAAAAGGTGTATACAGTGGTAATGAGTCTAGAAAAAAAATCTATGAGACAATATAGATATAATTCATGGGGAAGCATAATAATAATAATAATAATAATAATAAATGTTTTAACATATTTTAAAAAGACATACCTGAGAAAAAAACAATAAAAAGTATATAAGATGAAAGAATCTCCAAGCAACATCTGCAGATACTCATTAGACTTGAAATAAATCTTTACAAAGCAGAAGGTGAGCCTACTCGGGTTGTGACTATAACAAAGATAGAGCTCTTATACCTCAATAACCCCCAAACTCAACACAAAAAACATGTGCATATGTAGATCAAAAAGGAGCATATCTCAATAACCAGCAAGTATATTTAAAAAAAAAACCTTCAACGCATTTAACAGGTACAAATTGCAAACCAATTTAGCATTGTTATATAGCTCTATGCCTCTTGGATTGGCAAACATCAAGAATAAAATACTTAAGAGTGTAACAGCTATTTCAAGAAAGGCAGCTATTTCAAGCAAGGGTATAGAAAATAAGGGTACGCTCATAACATACTTCCCACCCTCTTAAAGGCCAAACTCTCCATTCATTTCTTTCTATCAAGCCTCCTGGCGCTCCCAAGTTCCAGTGACATATAAACTTAAATGTAGGTTCCGCTCTCCCAGCACAATCACACACAATGTTGGAGAAGCAGGAAATGTGCTTGAATTTGAAAAGAGACAGTAAAAAAAGCATTTAAATGCCACCAGTTCATAGTAAACAGCAAATCCTAATAGACAGGAGTGGCAAGGACTTTTGTATAGCGAATTCACTGCTAGTTACATAGACACAGTCTGTGTTCATAGGAATGTCTTTGTGAGCTCTCTGTTCAGCAGCTTCTGGTGCCTCTTAGTGTGGGCGTAGAGGATACTTCTTGTTAGTGATATTTTATAAGCCTGGATTAGGTTGGCTTCCTCAGTTTGACAGCTCATTTCTGGCTGGCATGAGTTTGGAGATTTGGGTATGGCTTTAGGAAATGACTCATGGACATCGATCTGGTACAGCAGTGTGACTTGGGGACAGGGAGGTGGGAAGGTAGCCAGTGATCCCTGAAGAGCAGGAAGTTTATCTTTATGATGTAACTGTGGTGCCTAGACCATAGGTATATAGTCTGAGCAGATATGGGACAAACCAGAGAGTTAGTGGCTTATGTCAGTTTCACTGAGACATGAGAACTCTAGTGGATTTGCTATAACGGGTAAAGTGGCCACCATGCCAGAGACTGCCCTTTACTTTGGGGAGACTGAGTCTGACATTGGTATTGGGGAATGCTACTAATAGCATGAATTGCTTTGGACAGAAATCTGTTACTATTTTATGTTGGGGATGGACTAGGATGCTGGAACAAGTCTGGCACCATTAACTGCCACTCATTGAGAGGGCAAAATCTTATATAATACCTATACACCCTTGTATAAACAATTTGTGAAGATGACTGTAAAATATCTATATAACCATGGGCCATAATATTTAACATTTGTACACCTGTGCATTCTTTTTTGAAAACAATAATGGAAGATCTCATGTTTTACCTTCACTAATTTTAATTTTGTTAATTTTCCAAAAAGAGTCGCTGGGATAGAGAGCAGGTAGGAAGCTATCCTGTCCACGGTGCAGGGGAGAAAGGGGAAGGCGAGACTCAAACTTTTTCTTGCAGTTCTCACATGCTAAGAATTGCAACAAGCTGAAAAATACTAAAGTAGCGGTTCTCAGCCTCAGACTGATGTCAGTGGAGAGTCAGTTTTCTTAAGGGTGTGGCCTCTGGTAGGTCCGCCACGATTGGGTGGATAGGTCCACACTCAAGGGTATATGGATAGCAAAGGCTGTACTTGGCAGGTTACTTATGAAAAAAAAAAAAAAAGAATTGAAGATGGGGGTTCCTGGGGACTTGGTAGTGGGAGAGAAAGTGAGAGTAGTGTGTGTGTGGGTGAATCCAATCCAAATAAATTATGTGAAATTCTAAAATAATAAAATATATCAAAAGATTATACATTAGAAAGAAGACATGATACTTGTCTTTCTGAGTCTGGCTTGCTTAGTTAGTTGATTGGTGGCCCCAAATCCACATATTTTCCAGAAAATAACACTATATCCTTCTTACTGGTTGATAATATTTCATTGTGTATACAAGCCACATTTTCTTTACCCATTCATCTGTTGGTGGGTACCTAGGCTGGGTCTATGTCTGACCTATTATTAATAGAGCCATAGTTAACATGGGTACGTGGGTATCTCTATTCTATGCTGCCTTTGATTCTGATAGGTATGTCACAGGCATGATGCAGCAGCAGTATATGGCCGCTCTACTTTTGTTTCTTGAGGGATCTCGATACCGACTTCCACTGTGACTGGATCAGCTTACAACCCCTACCATCAGCTTCACAGTATGTGAAGGCTTCCTCTACTGCCCTGCTTCCGATATATTCCCTTTTCTCAGTGCTCGCCATTCTGACGGGGGTGAGATGGAACCTCAATGCCGTTTTGATTTGCATTTGCCTAGTGGCTGAAGATGTTGAACATTTATTTATGCATTTGTTGGGCCATTTTAAGTGCTTATTTAAAAAGTGTTCATTTGGTTCTGTTGGCCGTTCATTGACTGGATTATTCACTCTTCAATTAGTATTTCTGATGTATTCTGTGGTCTGACGTGAGAGTCTTGTGATTCTGGATCCTGTCCTATGCCCAGGTTCATCAGCCCCTTACTTCCCATACAATATCAGGTGCAGCCCTTGACCAGATCTAAGGGACACATTATGACCCGGGCCCCCTGCTTCTTTAATGTCTGCCATCTCTGCTGGCTCTATTTCACTTCAGCAGCTTCAGGCTGGCAGAGCCCCTGAAAGCTTTTCGCTCTGAAATGAGTCTGGCTTTCAAGGCTCACCTAAATCTGCAGCCTGAGGTTTGTCTGTTGACACAATTTATTTTCTTCCTAGCGTTAGCTGTTGCATGGAAGTATATGATTTACCTTGTGTTGTTGTTTTCTGAACTCACAAGTGTACTCTGCGAGAGGAATAACTTCGCCATAATCCCCAGAGTTTCCAACATCTCCAGACCGCGACACTATTTGGGCCACAACAGGGAATAACACATGTCTGCGGACGGAGTATAGCAAACAGCTCTCTCCCCCGCATTAAGAAGGCCATGGCCATTCCCTTATTAAAAATTAATGTCTCATGAGAAACTCCCTAGAAAGATACACACAGTTATACATGGGCTGTTGGTGTTTTTAATGGCTTTCGCTGTTGATTTCTCTGCATTAGAAATTTCCGATTAAAAACTCAGCACACCCATAGCTTAGTATACTTCTGTTGGTTTCCTATTTATCCTATTACTATTTGCATTCACATATATTTAAATGGCATTTTGTCTCTAAGCTGATCGGAGGAAGAAAGTACCTTGACTGAAATGAATGCCACGGTGTTTCAGGGACAGCTGGTTGGTTATTATATTATTATTATTGCCCCTCCTTAGTTCTTGACTTCTCTGAAGTGATATTATTTGTGAAATGCCAATTTGTTAGTGAATTTCGTCAACAAAGAAGGAAGTATTTTTCTCATTACTGAACTTCTGGACTAAAGTCAAGACTGAGTTGACTTCTTGGATATAAGTTTCAACAGAGCCTTTGCCTACTGACCTTTAAAGAATTTCAAGAGCCTGGCTACTGTGTTGTTGTTTGTGCCTGTTCTAATTAGTTCTAGGAAGCAGCCAGTCTTTGGTGCAGGACGTGGGGCAAATTATATTATGGGTCCCTTCTCTCCTTCACAAACCGTGTTAATATAGTGCCATCAGGTCACAGAAAATTCTCGGAGTGGCGTGGCGGCCTGAGGTTGGTACAGGCAAGTGAGGCCACAGCAACTCCCTGTAGTTCTTGTAAGTAGGGATAAAAACCACTGATGAATTCAATGTTCCTATAGAACACACGCTTGTGCCTGATCAGCCAAGAGAACCCACTTCTGGCCCATGCGTGGCATACTGCTATCTTGCTATTCAACTCAATTTTCAGTAATGGGGGTGGAGAGTGAGGTGCTATTAGCTGGGGACAATTTATCTGCTCTACATAGCCTTGGTCAGTGTGTCTCAGAAGATCACCTTCCTCTGGACATACTCTAATCTACGATTATTTATTGTACAAGTGTTCATGTAAAACGTGTTGCTTCCAACCCCGGTCTATGGATTGATACGTTGGAACGCTCTGGACAGCCATACCTTTAATAGCGAAGGCCTGGCAGCACCTTCTTTTCCTTGCTGGTAATTCAGGTTGATTTATACTCAGGCCTAAGAAAAAAGAATGGCAAGAGAGAAGGGTTTCCTCTTACAACTTATGTATTTTAAATGTGCTGTGAATTTTGTTTTCGGTTTACTAATCTGGCTAGAGATTCTTTTTCCTTGAGGGGAGAGGAAAGGGATGGGTAAACAGTGGATAGAGTGGTGTCTGCCTCTGTATAATGGGTTAAGCTTTTTAGAAAAGATTTACTTTTTAATTGTAGGATGTATTTGTGTGTGTGACTTTGTGGCAGTTTATGCAAATGAATGCAAGTGTCGGTGGAGGCCCAAATCAATGGGTGCCCTGAGTCAAACTTGGGGCCTCTGCTATGCCCACTTAGTTCAAAGCAGTGGTCAGAAAAAGATTGCAGATACACAGTAAAGACAGATTCGGAAAAAAAGAAACCTCTGAATGGGTGACAGTGTGTTTTAAAAGAATGTATGTAGACTTGGGAGAGAGAGGGGAAAAGTATAGGCAGTTACAGAAAGAAATAATAGTTTTAAAAAATAAAGTCTTTACATACATAGATCTAATCTACATGGGAAGTAGAAAAAAAAAAAGATCTCCTGAGTAAATTGGGAGCATGGGTACCTTGGAAGAGAGTTGAAGGGGAGGGGAGAGGTAGGGAGGGGAGCAGAGAAAAATGTAGAGCTCAATAAAAATCAATGAATTAAAACAAATAAAATATACAAAAATAAAGTCTTTAAAGGGACAATACAAGTCACATAAAGGAAATAAGCCACATAAAGATGAAAAATACAGAGTCTGGGTTATGTATATTGTTGTGTTTTCTTTGAATTTTTGAGTGTTAATGAGATAACTGCCGAGAGACATTTGATTGTGGGGGGCTACTAAGTTAAACCAACATATGTATTTTAAAGTCATCTTGACTTCAAAATTTAAGTGTAAAGATATGTTCCTTTGAAAAACAGTTTCTGCTTTTGTTTCCACAGAAGATGAGACGCTGTAGGTTCTTTCTGGGTTAATATGCTTTGATTGAGCAAGATCCTGTTGACTGAGATTTCTGTCCTCCCTGGTTCCCATAATCATTAAGTCCCAAAGAAATCACACAGAGGTCTACATTAACTATAAACTGATTGGCCCATTAGCTCAGGCTTCTTATTAACTCTTATAACTTATATTAGCCCATTATTATTGTCTATATTAGCCATGTGGCTTGGTACCTTATTTAGTCATATCTTGCTTCTACTTTGGCTGGGTCAAGACTTCAGACCAAGCTTTCTTCTTCCCAGAATTCTTCTGTTCTTATTGACCTGCCTCTACTTCTTGTCTGGTTGTCCCACCTATACTTCCTGCCTGGCTACTGGCCAATCAACATTTATTTAAAATAATACAGACCATTTCCCACACCAAGATTCCCTGGAGGTCTCCAATGGAAACAATGGCCCAGATGATCCAACATCCACAACAGCTTCAAGGCTGAGATGGACGAACTGCATAAAACACCCCAGTAAAGACTTAACAATAATTCTAAATTTTCTCAGGATCTTCATAAGATTACCAGTGCCTTCAGTCAGTAGGAAGTAGTGTAAAAAACTATGCTCAAATTCCCAAAATGTTGATGTGAATTTTTTTCATTTAAAGCAGTTGGTTATAAATGGTTAATGGTCATAGTCAATCTCTCTAAATTTAAAAGGGGGATCTGATACAGAAATGATAAAAGGTAGATTATTGAATCTACTTTAATCCAAAAAACAACTGTTAATCTCAAAATACTTTGCATTGGTATGAATTTTAGTTTATTGATACAAATTTAAGGTCAATTTTGTTATACTATATGTATATTTCTACTATTATTTAAGGTATTATGTTTATGCAGCTCATTTAAAATGTAACATAGTTAAGAAATACAAATTAGTAGTTATCTATATATAATATGTAATATTATAACAGTCAAAATTATAGTCATGCTAGTTAGGCTTTCTAGATATGCAGAGATATATTTCAAATGGATAGGTAATCTTCAGCTACTTCAAAGACTTACAGAATATGGCATTTAAAATGTTTTAAGAACTTAGACTTTCTTGACAGTGAGACATGTGTGTTCCTGGCCATACCAGTTGTTTCAAGAGGATGATATGCAGCAAAGAAATTCCTTATGGAGTTTGCTTTCAATGTGGCAAGGCCAGCCATTTGGGCAAGAAACTGTTTTTGCCTGTACTGCTTGACAATATGCTATATAAACTGGACATGCAGGACCCAAAAGAAAATGGCCACTGAACTTGCCAAAAGAAGGTGGGTCAGTCTATCATGGTTCCTGCTTCATGAATAAGTCTACTAGACATTCTACAAGACACAGAAGAAAGCAACTGACAAATTTTGCCAAAATAGGAAGGGCAGTCCTTCAAATTTCCTTCTTCACTGAGAAATCTGCTAGACACTCTAGACCTGTAGGCTGAAGATGGATGTCTCAACCTAATAGAAGAACTTTGGGTGATTGTCCAGGCAGCTAGATGTCTCTGTTATTTCTGGAATTTTGGAAGTTGCTTACAATGCTCTTCCTGTTTATTCAGGTAATATATCCTTCTAGGGTCTTTGATGGAGTTGAAGACTAGATAGTTATAGTTATCCTTAGTAAAAAGATAAATTAAATATGAAATTTTAAACTCACAAAGGTAGGATAGATAGTATTTTCTTTAATTTTGCCAAATACAAATAGACTAAATATTATAACTGTGATTCTTACTTGATACCTGTTATGTTTTATGTATTTTTGTAATTTAAAGTTAAAACATTGCTTTTTAATTAGACATAAAAGAGGAAATGATGTAGACTGTCCTTCTGTTTGCTAGAAATATGTGTTGCTCTTATAGTTGATAAATAAAGAGGACTTGGCCTATAGCTGGGTAGACTAAGCCTAGGTGGGAAAGCCAAATGGAGATACAGGGAAAAGGTAGGCAGAGTTGGGCAGATGCCTGCAATTGCCGAAGGAGCAAGATGCTAGGACACTGGTAAGCCACGGGCCATGTGGAGATACAGAGATTAATAGAAATGAATTCATTTAAATGTAAGAGCTAGCTAGAAATAAGCCTGAGCCATCAGCCAAACATTTGTATGTAATATTAAGCTTCTGAGTGATGATTGAGGAACTCACAGGCAGGAAAGCAACCTCTGAGTACAGAAGAACTACAGAATTCTTCCCATAGAGTTAATATTAGCAATTTGTAAGTCACTGTTTTGCCTGTTGCTGATGCAGCAGTGCCTGAAGGTCCTAGAAGTCACCTCCGTAATTATAAATACATTGCATGTAATAATAATGAAAAGTTCGTAAATATGATTTTAAAAGATGAATAGTAAAGATTTAAGGCTGCCAATTGTTTTATTGCATGGAAATTTATATATTTATTATTCATAAGGCTCTTTTTTTTTTTAAAAAAAAAAATCAAGGAATACTTAGTTTCTTCTTGAGAAGTTTCTTCTTTGGTGATGGTCCTGTTTCAGTCATCCAGAAAGGAGGGCATAAATAGGTGGGAATGATTAGAAATGGGAGATTGAGTTATACAGCTTTCTTTATATGTAATGAAGAGAGCTTAGTGATTACAGCTCAGGAATGAATTCACGTTCCCAAGAAAGAGGCTATTTCTTTAGTCTGGTTGTAGATATCCCATTGAAAATAATACAGTGAGGATGGACAAACACAATACAGAGTGGGCACTTGTCTCCTTTGTAAGAGCAAAATTTTATAGCAAGATATTTTTGTGCTTAATTTTCATTCTTTATTCTGTTTCAAAACTCTGAAATGGTTGTAACTTTTTATTTGCTTAAAACAAAAACTTTAAAGGCAGGGTTTGGGAGGTTATGGCCATAGATCCTGACAATAAATGGTCTAATGAAAGGTAAGAGTGGGTATTGTGAGACCATAAAGACGTGATAGGGACGGGAAAAGAGAGCCTTTTAAATGGGGACATTTTATTCTCCTCTCCTGGAAATAGCAGGAAACTATTTTCTAGGGAATTCAGAAGCAAGGACTTCAAAAAAAATGACAATATTAAGACTTCAATGTTGACAAGTGAATTAATTCAGAATGGAATGGATCACTGAGAAGATGAGGGATAGCCCTTATTTTATTAGTCATGGTTTTTCCTGAGAGCTACCATGTCTAATTACACATTTTCATGAAAAAACAGCAGCCTAATAAATGAACAAGAGACAGGCCCGTGTGCTTTCCCTGGTTAATTTTATTGCTGTTTCTTCCCGCAAGAACTCTCAAAAAGAAAATGAATGATGCTATGGTGTGGTTTGGAATTTTCACGCTTTACATGTTCCTCTCATTTGTCTTTTTTTCTTCTGCTCAGCCCTAGGACATCATTATTCAATGCTCCAGATGTTTACCCCTTGAATAATTATGTTATACAGATACAAGGTCTTCTATCTGCTGCACTTCATTGAGTGGTTTCATTAAAGCATTAATTATATTGGAATGAAAAATACTTGTGAATTTTACTTATTTATATATCACCCATCTAAACTCTCCTTTAGACTATCTGTACAAAGGTATTGATGAGAGAGGAGACAAAA
This sequence comes from Arvicola amphibius, assembly GCF_903992535.2. NCBI lineage: Eukaryota > Metazoa > Chordata > Mammalia > Rodentia > Cricetidae > Arvicola > Arvicola amphibius. Next base: position 13,213,980 of record NC_052064.1, read on the forward strand.
CCTGCATACTACATAACCTCTGTTCAAACACAAATGAAGAACTTTTCTTAATATGGTTTGTGTTGCTGTAACACAAGACCCGAGACTTGGTCATTGTAAAGAGTAGACATCTACTGGACCATAGTTGTTAAGGTTCAGAAGCCCAAGATTGACCAGGAAGTGGGAGGGTGGAGGAGCTGTATCTGATGAGGGCCTTCATCTCATGCCACATGAGACAGGAAAAGACAGGACCACAGTTGCTTCTGTACGAGATCCACTCTTGCAATGTTTAACATGATGATAATGATAGATCCCTTGGGACCTATTGGACCAACTCTGTGTGTGAATGTGACATTTGTTTGAGTGTCCTTTATGTGTAATGATCAGCCAACACTATCAGCTAGAGCTCGGGAATTGCGTCTAAGATGTACACTTTCGATGCAGGGTGGAGCTTTAGGTCTCAGGGCTGTGAGGGCAGCTAAAGCAGGTCTAAGTTCTAACTTTGACACCCACTAGCTGTGGGAACCCTAAGCTTCTGTTTTCACATCTGGAATGCATGAATAGATTTGGTAGTGGTTGAATTAAAACCTACCTGTCAAGGTGCAGTTAAGGCTATTCATTGTTAACTCTAGACAAGTAAGGTCAACTTGAAGCCACTTCCGTCTTTCCTGAAGACCAGACATGAGTGGTAAGGATTAGATAAATGTATAACTAGGTGACGGTATGGGAGTACTTCCTAGGATTTCCCAGAATTCCAAGGTACAAGTGGCCCTGACTTCTCCTTTGTTTCCTTTCTTTCCAGAGTTCAAATTGTAAGAGTTAGATAGAATGGCCTGGAAACAGGAGGTGTTGAGGTGAGTACACATTCTAGCCTAGGAGATGTTTGTTTCTAAGTACGTATAGAATTTAATCTATTCAAAAGGAAGCCGGAAGTTATATGCCAATCCTCAGCATTTCTGAGTCTTGTCACGTCTATTTTCTGTTGCCCACGGAACCATCCTAACACGGCCCATGACTGTTAAGATTGGGGTAATGTTACAACATGAACCCCTAATAGTAATTTTAGATCCCTGATTCATATGGATCTTTTAATCAAATAAAATTGGTGTCTTCATAAAAAGGAGAAATTGGGAGAGACACACTTGGGAATAGTGTGCGTGAATGTGAACAGAGACACTGGAGTCATGACCCAACATAAGCCAAGGAATGCCAACCACTTCCAGCAAACCACCAGAGCTAGGGAGAGGCTCAGACCAAAGAGATTTTCCGGCACAGCTCTCAGAATGAATTGACTCTGACATTTTGAACTGACTTTTAATCTTCAGTCTATGAATCAGTAAGTTTCTGTCATTTAAGTCATCTAGTATATGATACTTTAGGGTGTACAAGAAGACATTTGTCTCGGAAATAAAATATAAAGAATACACGTACACACATACACACCCCTTAGTAATAAAAATAATATTTTAGGGTAATGTTAAAGAGTCAAAGTGAATGGAAAATTTGATGCTAAACTAATTCTAAAAAATTCAAGTAAGCCAAGAAAAGTGGGTTTTATTCATAGTGCAATAGTAATGAAAATTGCTAATACTGGTCCTGTCTTAATTTAAACTTTCAATATTTTGTTACAGAATGCTTATATTTGTATTTAAGGAATATGATAATCTGATTTGTCTTGAACACTGAGAATTTTTGCACCCCTTAAGTTTTATACCTGAGGCGAATATTTGATTTGCCTAATCTTAGACCTTATCCTGACTCAACACTTTGTGCAGAGGTCATAACCCTCTTTCCAGCACACTGAGCTGGAACCTGCATGATCCCAACACCCATTAGTTTGCTGCTGGCCCCACAAGGAAGGGTTCATGCTAAGTGTTTCTGCTCTTCTGTTATTCAGGCATGCAGGAGACATAACCTGTATGTTCAAAGATGACTTCTTTGCAATTCTCCTTCTTTATTTCCAGCATCCTTCCCCCAATAATTCTGGGTTATACCTTCATAGCCCCATCAACTCTGCAGCGTTTCTCTTGATGGCCATATTGTGGGGCTATGTCAGGCTAGTTCTTTTCCTGACTTCAAGAATAGCACGTGTATAAATAAATAAATAAATAAACTCACAATGAGATAGAAAATCGTATCTTAGTAGCTATAAAGACATTGTTAGCAATTTTGCCATTCTGATATCTTTGTTCAATCTTGCAGAATACGTCTTCTGGAGACTTTCTATTTGTTTTAAGAAATAGAGTTTCAAAGAAGTGACTTATGCTATTATACATCCATAAAACTCATCAGTTTCAGACAAGGTGGTGCACATTTATAAATCCAGCACTGGGGAGGTGGAGGTAGGCAGCCCCAGGAGCCCACTAGCTAGCCAGTTCAGCCTAGTCAGGAAGTTGCAGGATGCTGTCTCAAAAACAAGATGAAGAACAATTGAAAAAAAATACACCTAATGTTGACATCTGGCCTCCACACAGATGCACACATGTACATATGCACCTACATAAGCGTGTATATATACATACACAAATACAAAAAAATTAAAAAAAATCCCTCAGAGCCCTCCTATCCATTCCTGTTTTTCTAATATTATACTGTTGGGAGAACAAAGGTCCTGTGACCACATATCTCCAGGAAAACCAGGAATGTTAATTACATAAGGTCAACTCCTCAAAGGAGGCAATACCTATATCCTTCTATTCAGAATGCTGGGAATTGAAGGTGGTTAACAGCCTAGTGGAGATCTGTGTGTCTGGCCAGGCCATATGAAGCTCCCACAACCGGGACCAGAGGTGGCTAATAGGCCAAATGAATCTTATTTTATTTTATTAAATAATTTTTTATCTTATTTTATTTTAATTATCCCTTATAATTTCATTTGATTTCTAATGAGAGACAGAAAGAAGGTAGAGCTGGAAGGGAAGGGGGTGGGAAGGAACTGGAGAAGTAGAGAGAGGGAAGGGAAACCATAACAAGGATATAGTATGTGAGAAAAGATTCTATTTTTAATAAAAGGAAAACTTCAAATGGATGTTCAGTAACATCCCAGATGTGGGTTATTAAGCAACATTTGCAGTGTCATGAACGGGCTTTGGATTTTAGAAGAACCTCTTTCTATCTTTCTCTTCTGTCTGCAGAGCTGGAGTTCTCTATGCCTCTTTCTACTTGCAGGCAGACAAAAGGTCCTTTGACCTGCAATTACCTCTTCTACATCTAAGCCGACAGAACACAAGGTGTGTGTATGTGGGAAACCTATATTTAATAACATTTGCAAGACATAAGAAGTTAGGAAGCACCCTTTCAGAATTATGGAAGCAAGAGAAATGGAGTAAGGGATGAAAGAGAAAGATGTGTGGAAATTATATGAGAGAAGGAATGGAGCACAGGAAGGCAGAACCTTATACTCCATCCCTTCTCCAAAATACCAGGTTAGGGAGGTAACTGCTCATCGAAGTAGTATAAAGGTAGATGGAAGGAAGGAAGGAAAGAAAGAAGGAAGGAAAAAAGGAAGGAAGGAAGGATGGAAGGAAGGAAAAAAGGAAGGAAGGAAGGAAGGAAAGAAGGAAGGAAAAAAGGAAGGAAGGAAGGAAGGAAAGAAGGAAGGAAGGAAGGAAGGAAGGGGCAAGTCACCAGGCACTGGGGTTTCAGCTAACCCTATGATCCCACACTTCAGTTCTCTATGATAGGTGAGTTTTACACTAACAAACTGAATTTTAAAAACCGGTTAAACCAGCCTTGGGGTTCCAGGGTACATATATTTTGTTGAGAATAGACAGAATGAGATGACTGGAGAGAAGATGGGCTAAGCCTCCAGAGAAGGCCCTGGAAACAGCAGGAGAGAATGATAAAGCAGGCTATCTCTATCTCTCTCCTATCCCAGCAGCTTAATGTGGTATTATTTCACATGACATATACATACTGATGAGTTTGCATGAGTTACAACAGTCTACTTTTTAGTTTAAGCCAAATTTAGTTTGTAATCAGGAAGTTTGCTATACATATAACTTAAGAAAATGGTGTTTCTCTTTCCCCATTAAATGCAAAGAGATTTTCAAGAAATTGGAAACCTGAAGAATTAATTTGATTTTCTGGATTTTATAGGGCGAAACAGAGGTAATATTCTACAGGATATTATTAAAATAAGAAGGTAAATCATGATTTTGGCACTGGTGCTATTGAAGGAATTTAGTACACACACAATTACAAAGCTCAAACTGATGGTCAAACCTTTTTCTCTCCCCGGAAGATCTGCCACTAGAAAGAGAATGCACTGATCACACTGACTTTAGGTATTCTTGGAAGATGACAATTATTTTTATTATATAACAGAAAGTTGGTACTCATATTTTGTGCTTCAAACTCCTAAGCTAGTTAATGTGCACTGTGTTTGGGAAATGTTTGTACTCTCTGCATGATGACTGTGGGGGAAGCACAGGACCAGAATTACAGCTGGAGCAAATCTATCAGTGGGATTGATTTCCTGCTTTTCCTACCTAGTGGAGACACAAAGTTATTGCTAGGTAAAATATATGCCCACACAGTTGTATTTTGTTCCATTTTTCCAGATATTTTGTAAGTATTTTATAACTATTATAACTCAGATATTTTTTTTCACAGAAAGAATTGTAAATTATCTTTTGGGCTTTTGTTCTATAAAAACACTTAACTATATGTTTTAATTTTACAAATAAAATACGCTTATTATAAAAGAAATACACAAAAAAGAACAATGTGGCAAGCATTAACCGTAATTTTATTTCTCAGAGGCAGTTTAAATTTTCTGTTGCTTAGGAGGAAATGGATTTTTTATTGAAGGAGTCTTTAGGTTTATGTTCAGTGCAAGGCCTTGGTTCCTGTCACCACTGCTTGTTCTTGAATGGAGTCCTAGAACATGCCTTCTTCTGTGTGTGAGTGATTTGCTATTCTTCACCATTGTTGAATGCATGGTGTAGTGTGCTTTACGAGCTAGCGTTTCCACACATCTAGGCTGCATTCCAATGTGTTAATACAGAGGCAGCCTCTTCTGATGCTGAACATGCCTGGCTCTTATGAACAAGACTTCTTTGTGCATTCTTTGAAAGTCCTTTTGTGGGCGTATGCTTTCATTTCATTTGCATGATTTCTCAGGAGAGAAGATGCTGTGCTGCAGTCTAAGTGTGCAGGAGAAACCATCAGTTTGCTTCGTGGCTGTGCTATTTTACACCGCCTGTAGCAAGGTCGGAAGGGTCCTGTTTTCGTTACAATTTTAGCAGGAGTCAGTGTTCACTGTGGTTTTCTCATGGGGTTCTCTTGATGATTCAGCATGACTGTACCCTATAATGATCAAACCAGGTACCTAGCATTTCTTTCTCCCCGCCACTTCTTTGTGCTTGGAGCCTTTTATCCCTTCTGTACTAGTTCTTCACAAAGCATGTACGTTCTTGTAAACTGTGCTCATGCTGTGGAACACCAGAACTCAGTCCTATTCGGTTGAATTTTGTTTTCACGTTTCTCACCTTAGTTTCCTCTCCCATTTCTGGACTCTCTTCATCATATTTTACTCCTCCTTCTTTAAGATCAGCTCGTTTAGTTTGATACACGAGTGAGAATTTGCTTTATTTGCTGTTCTGTTTCTGCCTATTCCACCAGACATAATGATGTTCATTCTGTCCATTTTTGCCTTTTATATCATTGAATAAAGTTCCATCTTATAATTTGCAGTACACACCTTTTTTTCCCCTCCGAGACAGGGTTTCTCTGTGTAGTCCTGGCTGTCCTGGAGTTCAATCTGTAGACCAGGCTAGCCTTGAACTCACAGAGATCCGCCTGCCTCTGACTCCCAAGCTCTGGGATTAAAGGCGTGCGCCACCACTGCCTGGCTAATTTGTAGCACGCTTTATCTATTCGTCCACTAAGGGATGCCATGCCTGGGTTGATTCTGAATCTAGGGTGTTGTGAATACAGTTGCAATTAGACATGGGAGTGACGTGTATCATTGAATGCTGATTCATTTCTGTTAGACACAGAAACAGAATATAGACCTATTAAGTTACAGCTGTGCAAATTTATATCCTTACTCATATTGTATTAATAGATTTTTTATATTCCTTTCTCTACATCTTCATCAGTGTTTGTTATGTTCCCCCCCCCCCTTTTTTTAATCGAAGGGTTTTGAGTATGATGGGACTCTTCTCAGCCCACTTGTGCTTGACACAGGGTCTTGAGGTGCTGGACACGTAATGGTCACCAAAGATCAACCTGAGACGGTGGTTCTCTGTTGTCTCATGGCAATGACGATTAAAGACAGGGACTCTAATGGGTGTATGCAACGTAGAATACATTAAGAGACACTAAGGAAAAGTGAAAAATGAAAGAGAAACGAGAGACATGGTGGACGGGATTTCCTGCGGGAGGAAGAAGTGTTTGACCTCTTATGCCTGGTGATTTTCATAAGGCCACGGCAGAAACTGGATAGGACTGAAACACTCTCTATTTCGATTGGTTAATTATCTGGGCTGTCACGGGTGGAGCCAATGGAGGACCCACCTGCTCTACGCTTGTTCCCTTGGCCCAAGTGGGGAGAGGTGATGTGCTGTTGATGTAGGCCTACCAATTAGGGGTGGGAGAAGCCCTCCTTTTTGTTTCTCTGCGACTCCAGGTTTGCTCATTGTTAACCTTGACTGAGAGCTGTTAGTCACAGAGCCAACAGCACCCCTCTCCACCTCGGCAGCTGTCTCAAGTAATTATGCTAATCTCGCTTTGTCCTCACATTTGCATAAAAATCTAGTCGCTTGGCCCTGGCAGAGAGTTAATTCCATTACAGTCGCCAAGGGATAGCTACAGTCTTTCTTGGTTACCACATATTTACCTCCTTGTCTGTGGGGAGTTCTGAGATGGCTTCCTTCCTAGGCAGAAGCTCCTTTTTACTTACATTTTAGTAACGTTTAGTTTGCTGCTACTAACTTCCTTAAAAGCAAGGATTTATGGAAGGACAATGCCTTATATATGTTCCTCGACGGTTTCAGTGAGGAAACAAGGACCTGCTGTCACTTTCCCATTGCTCTGCCCTTTCTTTCATCTGTTTAGCTCAGCTATCTTGTGCCTAGCTATCTGCCATCTTCCCCATTGCTTCAGACACTGCTGTTTTAACTCTTGACCTTCCTTTTAACCCTATTATTGCATCGTATGCGAGCAACTTGCAGTGTTTGCCACAGGCACCCTTTCCTTAATCTCCACAGAAAGCTGACTTCTGTGTCAACAGCCATTACAACTCTGGTGAAAGCCACACAACCTAGAACTTGGGTAATTGCTTTTAATAGTAATGGAAAGCTTAGAATGTGAAATGATATTAGGTCTTCAAATGTTGAGTTCAAGATACTATCAGATACTGGGAGTTTCTATAAAACAGCTAGAAGAGAAAGTTCCAGGGTTTTTTTTTTTCTTTTCTAAATTTATTTGTTTATTTTATGTATGAATGCTCTAGCTGCATGTATGCCTGCATGCCAGGAGAGGGCATCAGACCTGATGTAGATGGTAATAAGCTGCCAGGTGGTTGCTGGGAATGGAACTCGGCACTTCTGGAAGAGCATTCAGTGCTCTTACTATTGAACCATCTCTCCAGCCCCAGTTTTGGTTTTTAAAAGTAGTAACTGAGCTGATTTTGCAGCGGAATACAACATCTGATTGTGTTGACCGAGAAATTACACATGGAGTGTAGAGATATGAGAATCTGTTACTTGAAAGTCAACCAGTGTTTGGGAGGGATACTTGCAATATGGTATCTGGGTAGACTCACAGTGAACACCCTTGAACACTGACTTGTGGTGAGCCTCACTTACAGCAGAATGAACTCTGCATTTGAGGAGCTTGGCCTTCCCTTCCTTGAAGGCCTTTTATTGTCCTTGTCCTGAAGAGGCCAATTTTGTGCCAAGATTCTTGTGTAATTATTGTTACATCCACACCTAAGTCTGCAAGACCTTCAGTGACAATGTCATTTATTCATATTTTAATTTTGGTCTTTGTTCACTTATAGAAGTTTGCAAAAATATCTTTTTTATGTTTTTTCATGAATTTTTTTTGTTCTCTCTTTTATAGCTGTTCTATCATCCAGAGCAGTATGGTTTTCTACAATAGGCATTAGGTACTTTAATTGCTCTGGGAAAGAGTTTTTCTCCATGGTGACAGGAAAAAACTGAACTGAATTTGACATGGGAGCCTGTGAGAGACCTCTCAGGGCATCTCGTCATGGCAAAGGGTCACCTTGACTGTCCCTTGTTGATCTATATTTATTAGTTCAATGCCTGCCCTTGTCACATCTGCATAATTGAGAAGGGAGGGGGTTTTCTGTTTGGCTTATGATTAGAAAAACATTGTTCCTAGGGGCACCCTGTTTACAATCCCTTCTTAGGTGACCTTGTTTATCGCAATTGAAGCATTTGACATTTTGATTTTTCTTCAAACCTCCGGAAATCACTTCTCCTATCTAAGCATCATCATGGTTATGAGATTCAATACTGATCATATCTGGGATCCATTTCTCAAGGGGTGCTGATCTTGCCTTTAATGGCCTAATTACCCTTTTATATTTGCATTTTCAAAAACCAGAGATTTAATTATTATATTATTTGTCTAGTTCTAAATTTGCTATCATTTTATTTACTAATGAAGTTGATCTTTGTAAGGAAATAAGTGAAGTTTTCTTTTGGGCCCCAGTATGACTTTAGTCAATGACTCAATTTTCTTTCCTACTTTTTCAATTCTGTCCCAAACATTCAAAGCTTCTGTACAGCATAAAGCCAGGGAGTGGTCACTATATATAGACTGTCTTTGTACATCCGCATAATCTCATTCTCCAAAAAGTTGGTCCTGGGAGATTTTCATACCTCTAGCCCTACTTCAGTTCTCAATAGTCTTAGCCTCATCTTTCCACCAGGTGCTCCATTGTAATTTAGGACCAGGCTCCCAGACTGCTATAACTTAGTCTTCCAGTCTTGAGGGATAATTCTATTACAAGTTGACTACAAGTTTAACAGCTGCCTCACAAAAGGTGAATGCATGCCATATAAGACTATTGCTTTCTTAAATCTCCTTCATCTAAAATTTCTATAGGAATCCATTCATTTCTTACACAGCCTTGGGGATATCTATCACTTGGCAATTCATGTAATGTTACTGGATAAATTAAAGTTGGTTATTTGAAAACCTTAGGCTGTTCCTCTTTACCCTTATAATGCAATGCTGAAACTGATTCTTCTTTAAATCCCTCTGTGTGGATCTGAATATCTCTATGATATTTTAATAAGTTTTTCTAAAACTCGTATATTAGCACTCATATTAACCAACTTTTTAGTGATAAAAATGATAAAACTGATAACGTTTATAATTGACATTACATAAATTCCATCTAAATGAGCTACCCTCTCATTTAATTGTTCCACTTTCAAACTATCCAGCATATCATCATACGGAGACCTAACTGCCTTCATTATAATAGTATTTTCCATTTTTTAAGTGGGGAAAACCTCTTTCTTTTACCTAATTCCTCCATTGAAGAATTTCCAATTGTCTCACCAAATTTGCCAAAGATGACAATCAAATTCAAATGATGGAGAAGTGTAAGGCTGACCGCTGCGTAGAACAGTAGATGCCTGAGTGGGTTTCAAGGCAGTAGCCCGAGTAGGGGGTCCAGGGGAAGCCTACAACCTACCAGGAGAAAAGAAGCCAGAGAACCAGACATCTGAAAGGGGGAATGTGTGAAAGTGGCTAACTCCCATACTGTTTGGAGCTCAAATCCCCATGGAGTTTGCTGCAGAGAGGCTGCAAAAAACTAATTCCAAACTCGTTCAGAGGCTTGGGGAGAAATGAGAGAAAAACCTAGCTAGTGATGCAGTGACTCTGGCCGCGTGCAGCTCTGGCCTGTGATGGTGGCTGCAAAGCCAGATGCAAGTTGCCTTTTTGTAAAATCGTGTACCCCAAATTGGACACCAGATGTAGTCTGAATCTAATTAGTCTTAATAATAGAATCCTGGAGACAGATATTAGAGAGTGAATGCAGAAAGATCAGAGAAGTAAGAGAGCCAGCCATTAGAGAGACTTCTTACCTCTACTGAATCCTCATACTGAAGGGGCTGAGCGCCTGTCTCCTTGCACCTTATATTCCTCTTTCTACCCAGCCATATCACTTCCTAGTGCTGGAATTAAACGCATTTGCCTCCCAAGTACTGGGATCAAAGGCACGAGGTCCAAAGTGCTGGGATCAAAAGTGTGAGTCACCACCTGACTCTGTTTCTCTTTTAGACTGGATCCGTCTCACCCAGGATGACCTTGAACTCAGAGAGATCCGCCTGCCTCTGCTTCCTGAGTACTGGGATTAAAGGTGTGTGCCACCTCCACCTGGCCTCTACGGTTAGCTAGTGGCTAGCTCCACCCTCTGATCTTGAGGCAAGCTTTACTTGTTAGAGCACAAACAAAATATCGCCACAGGAAGAGGCCTGGAGATATGACTCAGTGGGTAAGAGTGCTTGCTAGAAAAGGATGAAGATATAAATTCAGTTCCCAGCACTGACTTACATAGTTAACATGTAGCTCAGCTCTGGAGTTGGCTGAGATAGGAGGGTCACGGGGGATTGCTGGCTTCCAGCCTAGTGAAAAAATGGTGATCTCCAGATTCAGTGAGAGACCCTGTCTCAGGAGAAGAGGCTTGACACCTGACATCCTCCCCTGATCTCCTCCAATGTATATATACACACACACACACACACACACACACACACACACACACACACACAGAGAGAGAGAGAGAGAGAGAGAGAGAGAGAGGAATACACTTGTACATATACCACAGACACACACACACATACACACACAGATACATGAATGCACATACATATATACACACACTAATACACATGTACATATACAACACACACAAATAAAAACCAGAAAAATATTTTAAAAATAGAAGAAAAGATACAACTCTTTAGATCTTCACCAATGGAAAACCATTACTAATAATGCTGTCTTTTTTTTCAGCAGTGATTTTAATCTTAAAATACTAAATAAAGCATTGATGCATTCATTTTTTATTATTTCTAGATTATCCTCAAATGTGCTATTTATAGAATATTTAGTCAATAAATAGTTATTTATCACCTGCCCTTTTTTCTTAAGAAACATAGGTTATATATATATTTTCTGAAAATCAATAAACATATCTAGGACAGGTTATTATTTCCTGAATTATTGAAGTCATCCTGGGGATAAAATTGTTTTGAAATGACTGATTCTTTTCATTAGCCTGCAAGCCTGAATATTTACTGCTTTTGTTGTTTTCTTCACTGTCCCTGTTTTGAAAACGTCTCAGGGAAGCAGAAACAACAACTATTACTATTATAATACATCTCTAGGGTCACACTCCATTTCAGCACAGCAGCCAACCCAAGCTCTTATGTAGGTCATCTTTCTCATGGAATTCGACGGTGGCTTCTTCGAGAGGGCATTTCATGTTAGAATACTTCCCTGGGTGTGCAGTAGGGGTAGCGATGGTTCATTCTCTCTGGCAACTGGACTGGATCTAGAAGCACCTTGGAAACACTCCTCTGGGTGTGTTTGTGACTGTGTTTCCAGAAAGATTTGACTGAGACAGAATACTCTCACTGAACGCAGGGATTGCTGAGTTCGCTAGACAGGGATTACAGGCACATACAACAACCAAGACTGGTTTTTTAAAATGAGTTCTGGGGATTGAACTTCGGTCCTCAGGTCTGTCTGAGAAGCGCTTTACCAAAACTCAGTCATCTTCACAGTCCCTGATTCAGCAGTACTTATGATAATAGCCCACCATGGGCTAGACCCTCCTCCATTGATCACTAATTGAAAAATGCCTTAGAGCTGGATCTCAAGGAGGCATTTCCTCAGCCAAGGCTCCTTTCTCTCTGATGACTCTAGCTTGTGTCAAGTTGACAAACAAAACCAGCTATAAGGAAGCTATGAGGGAGATCACATGCTAGTAGTTATTGTATTAGTACCATGAAAGTAAAAAGAAAAAAAATATGTTCCCAACTATGGATATAGAAAGTAGAATAAGGCAAAAAATGCTTTGGAGTTATTATGCTTAAGAAATTTACTGTTTAATCTGGAGTCTATTTTGAGTTAGCTGTTTAGAAGCCAGGAGCTCCGTGGTGTAGATAGAAGATAGCATATCTTCTGGGTTCAGATTTTGGCTCTCAGACCTTGGTGATGTTTTCAGAGAGTTCTGAACATTCAGCAGCTGAAATAACAGAAGGAGGTGGCATGAGCCACGTCAAACCCAACGGTAGTAATCACAGTTCAGATTTTCTTCACAAGCATAAAAAGACATGCTGCGTATCTAGGAGAAGGTGACAATCAAATATGGGACTGAGTCTGAGCAATGAGAGAGCTAGACTTTATTGTAAAATAGAAGCAAATGACAGAACATGAAGATTGTCATCAAGAAGGATACATAATTGGATATTTGAAGCTGTGTTAGGGGTTTCTGTTGCTGCAATGAAAACCATGACCAAAAAGCAAGTTAGGGAGGAAAGAGTCCTTTTTTGGTTTACACTTCCATATTGCTGGGGTTTTTGTTTGTTTGCTTTTCTTTTTTCTTTCCTTTTTTTCTTCATTTTATTTATTTATTTTGTTCATTATTGAAGGAAATCAGGGCAGGAACTCAAACAGGGCAGGATCTGTGAGGTAGGAGCTGATGCAGAGGCCATGGAGGCCTGCTCTTTACTGGTTTGCTTCCCCTGCCATTCTCAGCCTGTCTTCTTATTGAACCCAGGACCACCAGCCAAGGAGTGGCACCACCCACCATGGGCTAGACCCTCCTCCGTTGATCACTAATTGAAAAATGCCTTAGAGCTGGATCTCAAGGAGGCATTTCCTCAGCCAAGGCTCCTTTCTCTCTGATGACTCTAGCTTGTGTCAAGTTGACAAACAAAACCAGCTATAAGGAAGCTATAAGGGAGATCACATGCCACTCGTTTCTCTGTGTTGGGGTTACCCCGTTCTGTATAATTTCCCTCCCAGTTCTAGCCACTTACTTTCAAATTCATTTTTCTTTACTGCTGAATAAAATTCTACTGTGTGTATGTACCATATTTTCATTATTCATTCATTAGTTGATAAACATCTAGGCCGATTCCATCTTCTAGTTATATAGAAGGACAGTGAGCATGCATGAGCAGGTATCTCTGTAGCAGGATGTAGAGTCCTTTGTGCATATATACATCCATACATCCAGGCATGGGACAGCTGAGGACTGGAGTCGTTCTATTTCTAGCTTTTTGAGGGATCTTCACACTGATTTTCAGTTTGCGCTCCCACCAACAGTGAATAAGTGTTCCCCTTTATTCACATCCATGCCAGAATTTATTTTCTTGGTAATAATGATTCTGACTGACATGAGATGATTTTTTTTTCTTTCTGTCTTTTTCTTTCTATCTCTTTCTTCCTCTCTTGACAGGATTTCTCTGTCTAGCTTTGGGGCCTGTCCTGGAACTTGCTCTGCAGACCAAACTAGCCTGGAACTCACAGAGACTTGCCTGCCTTTGCCTTCCAGAGTGCTGGTATCAAAGGTGTGTGCCACCACTGCGTGGCAAGATGGATTCTTAAAGTACCTTCAGTTTACGATTACCTGATGTATAACGGTGCTGAATGCTTTAAAGCATGTTTATTGTCCATTTGTATTTCTTCTCTTGAGAATTCTTTATTCAGATCTATAGCCTATTTTTGGTTGGCTTGTTTTCTTGATATTTTGGTTTTTGAGTTGTGTATTGTCGGTATTAATCCTATGTCAGGTACATTAGCATTCAGGCATTTATGCTGGCTTGCTCTCAGGTTCCTGACAGAATATGTCATCAGCTGCAGTCACTATGCAGGGCACTCCCTATGCACATGGCCTATATCCCTTCATATATCTTCTCATATAAGGCAAGCCCTTCTCACCTTTCTCCCCCCCCCCCCCACCCCTGCCAATAAACCTCCCGCATGAGTTCTGCTGTATGGTATGGCTTTATGTCACTTCTGTCACCTTTAAACATGTAACCCATGGTACACCTTAAATGGTATCACTAAGATTTCTACCTGTGGGGTTAGGGGTCCTTTCTCCAAATGCTTAAGCTTAGTCTTAATGCCAGGGAAGCCCTGGAAAAAAAAATAGGCCACCAGGAGTTGTTTGGCCTCTGGGTTTTAGGGGTCTGGATGGGAGTAAGAGGGCCTTTGGGAGGCATTCTGGGAACTGAGATATGCTTTCCTGTGTGTCCTGGATGACTTCTTAGAGTTTTTCATAGTTAACTGGTTCAAGACCAGCCAGGAGGTAGGCTACAAACTGATCCCTAGGTAGAATGCCCCCTGGGGTACTATAGTCCCATTGGGAATACCAGTCAGGGACTGCCTCAGCCCTGGCAGGGTGTGTTGCATGAGTTTGGTGGATTTCATCCGCATGTGCTTCCATTTACCTGATTGCTGGCAAAAGTCGCAAGGTTCTATAAAATACTGGGATCCAGGCTGCCTGTAGGGGGCCACTTTGATTATCTAACGGGTATCTGGCCAGACTTGACTGCAAAGGCAGATACATTTAGAAACCCTTAAGTCGGGTGCTAAATGTAGCCGTCTGAGGTTTTCTAAGAGATATCCCAGGGGGTAGCTTGGAGGCGTGGTGGGAGATTCTGTTCCCATGAGCGAGGTACAGAAGTAAGATCCAAAGGCCTGAAACTCCTAGTGTCTCCGGAATCTAGGGAGAATCCAGTTGAGTAGCCACAAGCTGTTCAGTACATTGTCATTCAAGAACAAGGGCCCAAGGGCAGAGAGAGGAAAGAGAGAGAGAGGAGAGAGAGAGAGAGAGAGAGAGAGAGAGAGAGAGAGAGAGAGAGAGAGAGAGAGAGAGAGAGAGAGAGAGAGAGAGCGCTGGTAGCAGGGCTTGTGTGTGGGGCCAGAAGGCAAGAAACCATGCTCAAGAGAGTGAGCCTCACTCCTGGAAAATGGCCAGAGGTGAGTGTTGGCAAAGAGGGTTAACTGTAGCCTTAAAGACTGTGGTTGGGGGTTCCTCTGCATCAAAGAATATCAGAGCGGGCAGGCAGTGGTGGCACAGGCCTTTAATCCCAGCTGTGGGTGGGCGGCAGTGGTAGGCGGATCCCTGTGAGTCCCAGGCCAGCCTGATCTACAAGAGCTAGTTCCAGGACAGGCTCCAAAGCTACAGAGAAACTCTGTCTCGAAAAATCAAAAGAAGAAGAGGAAGAAGGAGGAGGAGGAGGAGGAGAAGGAAGAGGAGGAGAGGAAGACGAAGATGAAGAAGAAGGCGAAGAAGATGAAGAAGAAGACGAAGAAGACGACGAAGAAGAGGACGAAAAAGACGACGACGGAGAAGAGAGAAGAGAGGAGAAGGAGGAGAAGGAGAGGAGAAGGAAGAAGAAGAAGAAGAAGAAGAAGAAGAAGAAGAAGAAGAAGAAGAAGAAGAAGAAGAAGAAGAAGAAGAAGAAGAAGAAGAAGACCAGTGGGGTTTTGGATGCTCAACAATGCGTCCTATGGATCCAGGGAAGCATTTATGTCAACCGGGAGAAGGGGAATTTACTAATCGCCCAACAATCAGTTAGGTGCAAACTGAGCCTGTTACAGATAGACTGGGAACAGGATCCTGGGCCTCAGATCACCTCTGGGCAGGAGGGACCATCAGGAGAGCCTGCCGGAGTCTTGGCATCAGTACTGTAGTTTAAAGGCGGTGGAAGGGAAGGAAAGTCACACCATACAACAGAACTCACGTGGGAGATTTATTGGGGGCGCACAGAGGCAGCCTCTGGGGCAAGAGTGGAGGGAGGGAGAACAAGGGGTGAGAGGCGCTTCTTTTAGGAGGGGGATATAGCACTTGCTCATAGTGAGAGTTCTACATAGCAGCTGTAGTTGATGACGTATTCTGTCAGGACCCTGAGAGCAGGCCAGCACAAATGCCTGAATGCTAACAAGGTGTATAGCTGGCAAAGTTTCCTCCCATTCTGTGTGCTGCCTCTTAACTTGCTTGACTGACTTTTTTATTGTTGTACAGAAGGCCTTTAGATTCCTATGCTGCATTAGTTAATTGTTGACCGTATTTCCTGAGCAAATGGACTTCTGTTTAGGAAGCCCTTGCTTGTGTTTATGAGTTGTTGTGAACGCCTTCCCTGGATTTTAGCAGTTTCATGACTTAAGGTTTTATGTAGAGGGCTTTGATCTATTTTGACCAGAGCTAAAGATCCAGTTTCATTTTTTTTTATTTATGGATATCCAGTTTTCCATTTGCAGAAGATGCTGTCTTTTAGCGAGTAATTAATATTGGCAAGATGACCACCCTATCAAAAGTAATTTATAGATTCAATGCAATTGAAATAACCCCCCAAATGCCATTCTACACAGAAACAGGAGAAAAAAAAACCTTAAAATTCGTGTGTGCAGCCTACAGGTAATAGACTTTCACACACTATCTTGCTGTGTGAGTGAGTTCTGTTCCCAAGGGGCTTTCTTTACTCACCTGGAAGGAATGCCTCTGCCTGATGTGGGAGAGTCTTCTGTTTGAGTTGATTTCATTGGCTAATAAAGAAACTGCCTGGCCCATTTGATAGACCGCCCCTTAGGTGGGTGGAGTAGACAGAACAGGAAGAGGAAGTGAGGTAGAAGGATCAGTCAGATGCCACGCCTCTCCTAAGTTAGTCAGACCACCGTGCCTCTCCTCAGAGAGAAGCCAGACACGATGAAGCTCCAGCCCAAGATGGACGTATGCTAGAAACTAAACGGTAAGGCACCACTTCATGGTGCTACACAGATTATTAGATATGGGTTAATCAAGATGTGAGTAAGAGGCTGAAAATAATGGGCCAGGCAGTGTTTAAAAGAATACAGTTTCCGTGTAATTATTTCGGATAAAGCTAGCTGGTGGCTGGGAGCTGGGCGGCAGGAATGCAGTCCATCAGCCCCACACTACAGAATGGCACCCAACGTGGATAACTGAATCCACAGAAAACCTGAGAAAGCTTGGGAAAGAATAGAGTAAAGCATGTTTTCTTGGTAGCAGCAATTTCTCGGATCTGAGCAAGTGCTCTCATCTAAGAGAGGCTTCCTGACTCAGCTTTAGCTGCAAAACCCTGCAGCTCTTTTAAGAGGTTCTGCTATGAAACACTTAAATGGCGTTGATAAAAGCCGACTGCATGCTTGTTTATTTTCAGCCATAGCAGGAAAAAAGTTGTGCTGTTTTAAAATGCTGGCGTTCTGGTCTGTACTGCCAGGACAAACTCTGACTCTTTCAAGCAGGCGGTCCTGATTGTTGTTTGACACTGTTGCAGCTTGCTTGCTGGCAGGGACCTTGAAATGCCATAGAGTTGTGGCGATAAACATGGCTCCTGTGCGATAAACATGGCTCCTGTGCGTACCTCCGCCATGAGGCTAGAAAGCTAAGGCATGGGCTGGATCCAGCCGCCAAAGTTACGGCTTTAGTTCTACCGATTTTGGTGGGTAAATTAAAGACTTATGTGGTCACAAAAAGAGAGATATATAGTAAAAGAAAGATTCAAAGTTGAAGAAAATGTCTAAATGGTTTACAATGTATTAAAAGTATATGCAGGCTAGTTAAAGTTCTTAAAAGTAAAAAAGAAAAAGAAAAAAGGAAGTAGTTTGTTGTGGTGGTACACACCTTTAATCCCAACACTTGGGAGGCAAGGTAGATTGACCTCTGTTACTTCAAGGTGTGGTAGCACACACCTTTAATCCCAATGCCTGGGAGGCAGAGACAGATCTCTGTGAGTTCAAGGTGTGGTAGTACACACCTTTAATCCCAGAACTTGGAAGGCAGAGGCTGACGGATCTCTGAGAGTTCAAGGACAGCCTGGTCTGCAGAGTTATTCCAGGACAAAGATATACAAAGAACTTGTCAAAAAATAAAAAAATAAAAGTAAAAATAAACGAAATAGAGGTTAAAATAAAGCCGTACAAAGATGGAAAATATACGGAGAATCTTGATACTGTATACTATTATACTCTCTTTGAATTGTTTGAATGCTGAGGAAGAAGCAATAGCTGCTAAAAGATATTTGTTTACAAATGCTGCTGAACTAATCCAAGATAGATATTTTGAAAATACCTTGACTTCAGAATTTAGATCTAAGGATATGATGCTTTGGAAAGGAGTTTCTTTTGTTTTTACAGAAAATGAGACCGTGTGGATTGCTTCTATCCCAATATGGTATGATAGACCACGCCCTCCTGAAAGGTTGCTGTGAACACCTTCAGAAAATTACTTCACCCAACTGATGACTGAGATGAACCTGGCACACAGGTTACACCATGAAAGACCTAATTAACAGCGTCCCCATTCAGCAGGAAGCAGTTTGGAGAGAAATAACTGCGCCCATTTTCCCAAATATTGTTTATAAATGTTCTTTTACATTTAAAGGGGGATATAATATGGAGATGAGTAATTTGCATTGATATGGATTTAGCTTTAGTGATTTAAATTTAAGGTCAATTTTGTTATATGTATATGTATTTCTGATACTGATTAATGTATTGTGATTGTGTAGTTCATTTAAAAATGTAATGTATATAGGTTGTTAATGGATAGTTATTAATATTAGTAAAACTTGTAGTTATGTTAGTTAGATTTTCTAGCTATATAGAGATTTATTTAAGTTACATAGGCATTCTTCATATCTTTCAAAGACTACAGAATATCGCATTTTAGATGTTTTAATAACTTAAGGCTTTTCATGACAATGAGACACATCAGCTCCTGGCAGCACCAATCTACTTCAAGAGGAAGATGGGCATCAAAGAGGATCCTTATGGAGTTTGATAGCCACTTGGGCAAGAAACTGCTCTTGCCTGGACTGTTGGCATAAACTGGACACGAAGAACCCACAGAGAGAGGACTAAATATGAGATGATCTTTTGGGGTTCCTGATTCAAGAAAGAGTCTGCGATACATTCTGAAGGACACGGCAGATAGTGAATGAACTGCCTTCGAAATTTCCTGCTGCATAGAAATGTCTGATGGATATTTATGGGCCTGTAGGCAGAAGATGGATGCCCCAACAGTACAAAAGAACTTTGGGTGACTGTCCAGGCAGCGGGATGTCTCTGTCATTTCTAGAGTTTGGAAGTTGCTTATTTCTTGTTTACTTAGGTAATTTCTTGTTTACTTAGGTAATATTATATCCTTTTGGAGTCTTTGATGGAGTTGAAGAATAGATAGATAGTTATAGTTTTCCTTAGTTAATGATAAAATATAAAGTAGATATAAATATTATAACTAATTCTTACTTGATAACTTGTTATATGTAATTTTACTATGTTAAAGTTAAAGCCTTTCTTTTATTGTTTAAACAGAAAAAGGGGAAATGATGTGGGAGAGTCTTCTGTTTGAGTTGATTTCATTGGCTAATAAAGAAAACTCATTCTGTAGTGTGGAACTGCGGGCTGCATTCCTGCCGCCCAGCTCCCAGCCACCAGCTAGCTTTATCCGAAATAATTACACGGAAACTGTATTCTTTTAAACACTGCCTGGCCCATTATTTTCAGCCTCTTACTCACATCTTGATTAACCCATATCTAATAATCTGTGTAGCATCATGAAGTGGTGCCTTACCGTTTAGTTTCTAGCATACGTCCATCTTGGGCTGGAGCTTCATCGTGTCTGGCTTCTCTCTGAGGAGAGGCACGGTGGTCTGACTAACTTAGGAGAGGCGTGGCATCTGACTGATCCTTCTACCTCACTTCCTTCTTCCTGTTCTGTCTACTCCACCCACCTAAGGGGCGGTCTATCAAATGGGCCAGGCAGTTTCTTTATTAGCCAATGAAATCAACTCAAACAGAAGACTCTCCCACATCATCTGCCTGCCCAAGGAATGCTGCAGGCAAGATGTCTTCCCTCCTGCTCCTCAGCAGCAATCAGCTTCTGGGCCTTCTGCAAACAGTCTCCATTTGGTCTCAAGACCTTTTGTCTTCTGAGCACATCTGGAGATTGGAGGAAGAAAAAGTCCGGGTGGTTTTCATTGTTCCTCTGCCCCTGCTTTGAACCCTGAATAAAACCCCAAATAAAAACTCAGAATGCCAGTCAAGGGCTCTGGAGCAGAATAGACTTGAGCCCCCTGGTTCTGCTCCTTGAACCTCAAATTTAACTTCAGGTCCTAGACACCAGTCATTGACACATCAAAATACATATGGGAACAAAAGACGCCTCCTTTGAGACAGGTTCCCACTGCGTAGCCCTGGCTGGCCTGGAACTCTCTATTGCAGAGCAGGTTGGCATTTACCTCACAGAGATCTGCTGGTCTCTGTCTCTCACATGCTGGCATTAAGAGTGTGTGCCACCATGCTCAGTCAAGACTTATTTTAGCTTTGACACTGCAGGAAAACAGTGGCACTCTCTCATTCTGAAGGGCACACTTCATTCCCTTTTCTTTTCTTTCAATTTATACCTCAACCGTTTCTGGAAAAGGATTAATGAAAGCCTCTAGAATGACTCTCAGGAAAGTAACAATGCACTAAAATGATTTTCAAAATCCAGCCGGGTATATTTCTTGCTTTCAGACTGTGAAGTAACGGTATCGTTAAATGAGAAAAAAAAAATGCACGTAAGTAATAGATGCATTTGGGTCAAATGTGAAGAGAACTTTATTAATATGCATTTTCTTTAGCTTGAGTTTTATTTAACAGCACGTCCTGGGGATTCACCCACAGCTGCTCTGTGTAGCTGCCCCCTTGATTTTCACTGCTAGACGTGAAATTCCATCATGAATACTGCACTTTGTTTTTCCTTTGTATTGGTGACAGATGTGTGGATTGTTTCCAGATTTTTTTTGTTGGAATTGAAAAATGCCAGTATCAACTTTTTTTTTTTTGGACAGGTATTGTGGTATATATATGAAAACATTTTGGAAAGAGGCATATATTCCTAGGATTGTAATTACCAGGTCCGAGTATAAATACATCAGTTTTATTGTGTGATGGCATAGCATGTTTTCTTGAGTGTTGTACTGATGGGCACTCCCAACAGCTGTGTCAAAGGTTTCATTTGCTCCACAACCACGCTTCGCATTGTAAACGGTTTCCTTTGAATTCTTCGCAGTCTGATAGCTCACCGTAACTTTAATTTGTATGCCCCTGAGTTCTTGTGTATTTAGGTCATTGATGTTTTCGGTTATTTCCCTTTCTGGAACCTCTACCATTATCTACTAGGCTGTCTTTTTGTAATTGTCATAAATATTTTTAATTAAACATGTATTCTGGTAACCTGACAGAAATTTGCTCTATAAATCTTTCATTCAATTTTGGCTTATTTTTCACTTTTAAAATTTATTCCTTTTGTGTACAGTTTTTCATTTTTACCTTTTATTGGAAATAGATTATTTTGTCATATAATATATCCTGATTATATTTCCCCTCCCTGTGTATACACAGATATTAAAGTTTATTGAAAATCTATCACCCCTTCTTATATGTTTTATTCTTATCATGACCTAGTTGAGAGCTTCTTTTGTCTTGAGATATTAGGATACCCTTGTGTTTTCTTCAACCTTATTTTATTTTTAGCCACTTCCTCATGCACTTTAAAAAATATGTTTTATCTTGAGAACACAATTTTACTTTCTATATCATTGCCCAATTAGAGTATGTATGAAGTCACATATCATAGATTTGCTTTCAGGCCCTGTATAACCAAAGACCGCTCCCCTGGGTCAGGCTTGGCAGTATTCTGCTATATGGTTATTGTTCATGTCAACCCATGGAACAGGACATTTGAGATGGAGAGCCCAGATGTATTACTGATTTTAAAATGTTAGACTCAGAAGCCTAACTTTTTAATAATAGCAACAATTAAAGTGACAACAGAAAATATGGGAGGCTTTGCAGAGAACTGACTTTTTGTGACTATTAAAGGCAGGAGCAAAGTAAACCCCAAATATGACTTTACTGACTTTAGAGAGACAGGTATTTTCAATGTTAATTTTACTGAAAGTGACGTTGCTCTAAGACTTCAGGATAGACATTTCAGAGCTATTTGTGGATATTCAGTAAGTTAAATCTGGGGGCAGGGTGTTAGAAAGGTTTCTCTATACTTATTGCTCATAAGAATCCTCTACACAGGCTGGGCGGTGGTGGCGCACGCCTTTAATCCCAGCACTCGGGAGGCAGAGGCAGGCGGATCTCTGAGTTCGAGGCCAGCCTGGTCTACAAGAGCTAGTTCCAGGACAGGCTCTAGAAACTACAGGGAACCCCTGTCTTGAAAAAAACAAAAAAACAAAAAACAAAAAGAAAACAAAAGAATCCTCTACACATTCTAGATACTATCTCTTCTCCTAAGGATGTCCTAGTTCTTGTTCTTTGGTTTGCTTGTTTTAATATTTTCATGGTGTCCCCTGAAGAAGAGAAGTTGTAAGGATTATGTAGCCAATGTTATCAATAATTTCCTTAATGTTTGTGTATCTTATTTAAGAAATTTCTCCTCAGTGAGGTCATTAGAGGATTTTCTAATTATAGTTTCAGTAGATGCTTACAGACATTTGGCACAGTAAAATATAACTTACGTTGACTAGCTACATGGATCTACCTTCTTGCTCGCAGCAAGAATACGAGACTAACCACGTGGATACAAGACCAGGTTCCTGTTCTTCGCTCACTCTTGTAAATTTACTGGATACTTTTCTGCTATGCCACACTGCAGATAAGACCAGGAAGTTTATTTAAGGAATTTTAAAGACTTCAACAGTCAGCTTACTAAATGGTGATTTGGGGGTAAGGATGAGTGGTAATACCTAGAAGCCAGTTCAAGACTTCAGGGATACTTAGAAATTTATTTCCTTTCCATTTTTAAGCGAGCAGAGCTGGTTCTTGGCCAAATAGTTTAACTGTTTTGTTTTATTTACTGTGCTATAATGCTCGTTTAACAGGGCATCTCTAAAATTTTCTCTCCATTCCTTATTTCCTTACTACAAGAAAAACATCATCAAATGCCAATCAGGATTTGTGATGTCAAAATTCAAGCTCTGTTTTATAAATGCCAAGGATCAGAGTTATTGAAAGAGCCTTCATAGGCATTCTACAAGTGACCAATGCGATTTTATTTCCACGTGGACATGACAAATGAGAATTGTGTCTTTCTCCACTCTCTTACCAGAGCCTCATTAGGACCCGAGGAACACGTGGGGAACTGACCCAGCCGAGACTTTCGCAGGCAAAATACATTAGAATAACAAATGCCAGTTGCTCTGAATCTCTCCGAAGGAGCATTTTCTCTCCAAGGTACAGTAAGAATTGCATTACCTGTACAGTTGGTCAGCTCTGTTGAATAATTCTTCATTTTAGAAACGGACAGTGACCTTCTGTCGATTCCAGGGGGATAGTAGCATTGCAGATTCATTCAAAATATAGCTAATTGGAACGAGACAAGGGTAACACTGGCCTTACAAAAAAAAATCTGAGGGAGGTTTGTTACACAGGTAAAGCATAACCTAAACTATCTGGGGGAGGTTTGTTATACACTTAAAAACATAACCTAGCCGGGCGGTGGTGGCGCACGCCTTTAATCCCAGCACTTGGGAGGCAGAGGCAGGCGGATCTCTGAGTTCGAGGCCAGCCTGGTCTACAAAAGCTAGATCCAGGATAGGCTCTAGAAACTACAGGAAAACCCTGTCTCGAAAAACCAAAAAAAAAAAAAAAAAAAAAAAAAAAATAACCTAAAATATTTAGGACAAAAAATATCCTGAAATTAGATTTAGACATTTGGCTTTTATTTCCCCTTAATCAAGCACCTAATGCTTTTGATTGTAACTGGGGAGAGTGGGGAACAGAAATATAGTTTTGAGAGTTCTCAATTGTGAACCGCTTCGAAATATGGACACACTTATCCTCAATAATGATGATATTCTTCAGCTGTCGGAGTTTTGTGTTTTTCACATTTTACTGCACCTGAAATCTGAGACCCAAAGCAATGGCAAGAGAAACAAGCCCCAGGCGCTAGCCTTTTCAGAGGCTATTGTGTTTGTGAGTAACACCGGTGGTAACATTCGAATGCTTGAATTCTAGGTTAGGAGGTGGTATCCTCATTGAGCTGAAAGGACACTTTACTTTATTCAGATAAAGGTTATTATAATAAATGCTAAACAATGAAATCAAGCACAACAGAAAATTGCTAACTATATTGACTTTATTATGGTGTCTCAAAGCCGTGACAGACAATGGGATAGATTTGTGGGTGACAAACGTTTGTTGATGGCAAAGCTGATGTATGACTCACCATAGAAGGTAATTAATTTACATGGTTGGGTAATTTAACTAAGAAAAAAGAGAAACTATTAGTTAAACTAAATACGAAGTGCAAACAACCACCCTACAGTTGGATGACTGTGTTTGCTTGTGCAGCTGACAGTGTGAATACAAGCCCCAGAATCCACATGACAGGACAGAGCGACTCCTTCAAGCTCCTCTGACCCCCACAGACTCACATGTGTGCACATGTGTGCACATACATGCACTGACACAATAAAATAAAAATTTGTAAAAACCCTACAATCACAGTATTGATTTCAAAGATGCCCAACAAAGGTAGATCCCGAGTATGTATTGTACAAGGAACGTGCTGTCTGCTAAAATCTATTTAGAAGATGCTTTAGGCTGTGTGAGAAATCACAGGAACCTGTTAATTCTTGATGATGTAGAAAGTGCCATCCATAATTACGTAACCATAGTATTATAGTATTATGAGATATGAGGGTAAATGTGTATTTTATGGATCCATAAGAAACATCAGTAGAGACACATGTGTGGTGAGAGGGTGCTTCAGAGGCCCAATGACTGCCGATACCACTGGATGAATGAGTGGTTGCATCCAGAAACCTGTCTACCTCCCTTCTGAAGGAAGTTTGAGAATGGATCTCCAGCTTCTCGAATGTATACAGATTGGTATATTTTGCCCGTACAATGGTGTTATAAGATCTACACAGTTTATGGATCGGTGAAGAGGCTTGGCTATATAGTGAAGAACCTGGAAGAAAACAGGTGGTAAGGAAGACTGGAGAGTAGTGGAGAATGAACCATTTGAGATAGATGCAGTATATGATATTAATATTAATGTCCCATATGAATGTTGGCTTTAACCAAAGGCACTATGACCAAGTGAGTCAGCTGACTCACCATGTTGATATCAACTAACTTTGATCCACTGTGAGGGATGCCAGTGAAGTAATAAACAGTGAAGGGCCTAGCATAGCAGTAATGACGACTGCACATGTCTCAATAAAGAACTAATAGCCTGGATGTGGGATTACCCTCTGTGTGCTGTGAATACCATTGGTTTATAAAGAAACTGTCTTAGGCCTGTGATAGGGTAGAGTAGAGCTAGGAGGGGAAAACTAAACTGAATGCTGGGAGAAAGAAGGTAGAGTCAGGGAGAAGCCATGAAACTGATGCCAGAGTCAGACATGCTGAAACTTTGTTGGTAGGCCACAGGCCTTGTGGTGATGCACAGATTAATGGAGATGTGTTAAATTAAGATGTAAGGGCCATGACCTCTTGGTGATGCACAAATTAATGGAGATGGGTTAAATTGAGATGTAAGAGTTAGCCAATAAGAAGCTAGAGCTAATGGGTCAAGCAGTGATTTAAATAATATAATTTCTGTGTGATTATTTTGGGGCTGAGCACCCGGGAACAAACAAACAGGCTCCTACAACACTAACAGTCTGGATATTACCAAGGACGAATGATTAATTGTGAATTTTCTACATTGATATTATAATGAGTGCCAAACCTTTCTTCTGTTGACTGCATTGTGTTTCTTCTATTATGGAACAAATAGTGCCTTTGTCCTTACTGGAACAACAATTTGGATAATTTGGGGGCTTCTGTGCTAACTTAGTGAATGTCTTTATTTAATCATGCCATCTCACACAGTATTGCTTGTGATCAATAAAATCAATTTATAGCAAAATAATTAAGGCTGCTATTCTTGGAGTTCACTACCATCATTATGAAGCAACTGACTTATGGCACAGCAGAGAGTTTAAGGAAGACTTAGGACCCTGTGAGTGAAGAAGCAATACCTTCTAATAAAATATCCTTCAGAATAAAATATGTTCTCTGAGCAATTAATGCATAATGCTATTTCTCCCAACGTGGTAAGGAGTATGGGGAAGACATTTCTCATTATTATATTTAGTGATCAAGGCACAAATCTTTTGTATCCTAAATCCGTTATTTGGCTTCTGCAAGCTTAAAAGTCTTAGTGTTAATTAGAGGAGTATTTCTCCAGAGGACAAAATTGATTTGGAATTACCACATGTTATTTTGGGACTTTCTTTTGCAGTGGACTGGGAAGTTAAAAATCGATGCCATTGCCCATGAATTTCTAAGACAGAGTCTAGAGGATCCTCTGGAGTGCCTCTCAGCGCTGTACTATCTAGTGATCAAAGTCAGAGACTACAGCATCTGTGTATAGGTAGGCTCACGAGGCCAACCATTCCATAGCTAAGATTTCAATAACCCCAGTCATGACTAGATGAGACGGTGGCTAAACACAGAAGGAACGTGAAGGAAGGAAGTCAACAGTAATAGAGAATCCAAAGTTAATAACAAAATTGAACTTTTTGATATGCAGTTCTATGAATTCTATCAAGTATAGACTTTTAATATTCATAGCAGCCACTTCTGAAGATACAAAACAGATCACCATTCCTACATACCTGCTTTGTGTTATTACTTTATAGTTATCGGTCCCTTCCACTTCAGTCACTCAGAAGCAGAAATTTCTGTAACTATAATTTTTTGGGTGATTCCATATAGATGAAATGATAACAGCATGCATTTTTGAGATTAGCTTCGTCTTTTTAACGTAATGGTTTAAAATTTCATCCAAGTTAAAATGCACATACATAGTTGATTTCCTTTTACCACTCAGTAGTGCTCCCTAGTGTGCCACGTGTGGGAGATCTTAGGTGGTTACCTCCAAAATCCACTCAATGCATTTCAGGATGTGGAGCTGGGATTGTCACCAAACTAGACAAGAAACAAACAGTACCAGTGTATGGAAGTTTCTAGTGCAGGAATAACACTGCTTAGAGATTGTGAGTGGTAAGAAAGTAAGTGCTACAGAAATTTGTTTATTTCATATCCATTCTGTCTTAATTTTAGCATGCCTTTTTGAACCCTAAAGGTTAAACAGTTAAGATATTCCAATTTAATTCTATTTCATTTAAAAGTTAACTTTTTAGAAAAATAAGAAATCCTAATGAAACTATACTTATTTACAGTAGTATATTAAGTTTTATAGATACGAAGTATTTATTAATTTTTAAAAGACAGATCTAAGCAAGGAAAAACATTAATGTGCAGTTATGCTCATAGAAGAAGAGCAATGGCAGCAGAAAAACCTCAAGCAGCTGCAGGAAGCTTTTGTTTGTTGTTACACTTGGGGTTCTCTGGTCTTGTTGACTTTTCTCCCTCCATATTCCCAAGACTCCTTTGGGACTTGAGTCTACATTGAAAGCAGGTTAAAGAAACACTCTCAGATGAAATATAGGAGTCAGAGAACAACATGAAGCAGCAGCATGATCACAGATAAATTCCTAGGACAAAGACAGCCCCAGTGGCATTTGGTTCCTCTGCGCTGGATGGCACAGAGGATTGAGTACTCTATGAAGCCCACAGGAGAATTTGTACCTGTTGCCTGGTTACCTGGTTGCCTGGTAGGGCATTATTCTTTGTTTCACTTGGTTTTGCAGATCCAAACTTTGTTTACTTTCTCTCTAGGAAATTCTGCAAGGCACTATATACCACACGATATAATGAAGTAGATATATAATAGATTTTTCTCTATAAACCAAAAGGGGGTAGTATCCATTATGTGCAGTTAATTTTTTGTGTCTTAAATTGAGAATTGGGGATCCATTCGAAATTCATCACTGCATAATTTTTTAGAAAACTACTAAATTAATTACAGTGTCTGTGATGATGCATATTAGTGATCAAAATACCAGGTGCCCTTATTGATAGTGCAGGAGAAATTTTGGAAACTTCAAATAATTGCAGTGTGTCTGAAGTAGTTCATATTATCAAAAAAATCAATTCTCCCATTTATAGTGCTCATGTAACACGTTGATTCATGCTACACATACTTATTGATGCTTGTATATTAGATCTGGGAATATAGCAATTAAAAACAAACAAAATCCTGTATTTGTGGAGCTTAGATTTTGGGTAGTAGAAGCAGGCAATAGACAAAATATGCAGCTTGCAGTGATAGTCCTAGGGAACAAAGTAAAGCAAAGACAGGGAGATAGGAAAATTTTTAGGGGGGAATTTAGGAATTAGGGGGGAAACCCACTAGGAAATGACACTTGAGGAAAGACTTGCGAAAGAACACCACAGGCAGAGGAAGCAAACATCCCAGGCTTTAAGGCAAAGGGAAGCCCAAATGGATCCAATTAGCTGAAGGAATAATCAGTGGGTCAGAGTTGCAAGCACTCAGGAATGAAGAGCTTTTAAGATCATACACTCAAGAACAAAGGTGCAAATATCCATACCAAAGATCAGCACACAAGTGCAAGAATCTATATGTGATTCTTTTGATTACCGCAATAACTGCTTGGTTGTCAACTTGGCTATGTCTGGAATGAAAATGGAGGGGCATACCTGTGAGCGATTTTTGCTTAACTTGAGATAAGAAGATCTACTTCTAATCTTTTTGATAGGAACACAGACCTTTAATCTGGATCTTGAGACAGAAAGACAAACCTATAATCCAGAATTATTGAGCTGGGAAAAAATCTCCATCTAATCTGTGCCATGCCTTCTGCTGGAAGCCTGTTTCAGGACATGGAAGAAGGAAGCTTTTGCTCTTTGCTTGCTTGCTTGCTTTCACCCTGCTTTCATGTCCATTCCTTCACCGGCACAAGTACCTACTTCACAGAGCCTACTTCCTTGGGATTCCAGTAACACTGAAGTCCAACTGAGACAACCAGCCTTGTGGACTGAACAACTGTTGGATTCTTGGGCTTTCCATTCATAGACAGCCACTGTTGGATTAGTTTAAACAGCCTGTAACCCATTCTAATAAATACCCTTTCTATGTATATATACAGAGATTCATTCTAAAAGCTCTGTTATTCTAGAGAACCCTGACTAATACAATTTCCAACTGCTATGTCCAGATCATGGAGTTCCCCCCAAACCAACTAGGAGACCGAGTTCAGTATCTAAAAGCAAAGAGCTTTTATTCTTTTTTTTTTTTAAAGGTTTATTTATTGTGTCTATAGCATTCTGCTTGCATGCATGCCTACAGGCCAGAAGGGAGCACCAGATCTCATTATGGATGGTTGTAAGCCACTATGTGGTTGCTGGGAATTGAATTCAGGACCCTTAGGAAAGCAAGCATTGCTCTTAACCACTGAGCCATCTCTCCAGCCCAAAAGCCTTTATTCTTAAGCAAGTTTGCAAACTCGGACTTTCTGTGTGTCCAACATTTGGAGTAATCAAAGATCCCTGAGTTCAGTTAGGGTTTGGTTTTTATAGTCGCAAAGAGGGGGAGGTGAGGGATTTCTAAGGTTCAGGACCCCTGATTGGCAGACATTTGTCTAGGTGTGTCCTGGTGAAAAGCGATGGGTGTGTGCTGGCAGGTGATCCTGTCTACAATGGTTGGAACATTAGGAATTTCCTTTGGATGGTCTGTTCCTAAGTGGTGCCTGAGTGGTCTCAGTTTGTGGTCTTTCTTGGAACCAGGTATTGCCTTAGGGTAAACTATTGAGACTCTGGCCTCTATTGAGCTTCTCCTGGCTGGGTTCAGTCTCTAGCACCATGAAGGGAATGAAGGTGGTGAACCACTGTCTCTCTTTGAGCTGAGCCATATACCTTTTCTTTCTCTCAAAAATCTGAACTCTCAGACCCTTGGCTTTGGACTAGGCCCAAGTTTCCCTACTCTCCAGCTGGTATAAAACAGATCCAGGGTCGTCTTGGCTTCCATAATCATATAGCTTGTTCTGACTTCTTTCTGCATGTGTGTCTCTCTGTACCTAATTTTTTCTACTGTCTGAAGAGCTCTAATTTATTATTCTTTAGTGTTTCCACAACCTCTCACAGTAGGTTCAACTTTCTATCCAAGAAAATTTTTTGTTCTTTAATACAAACAGTTTCCTTTTGATCTTTTAAGAAGGTCTCAGGCATGCAAAAGAAAAGTGTTTCATTGGTAAATAGGTTTAGAGAAGTAAATTAAGACACTCTTTAAAAAAAATAAAAAATCAAGACATTTGAAGTTAGCTTTTATTCTAATGACCTCCATAAAACAAAACAAAACAAAACAAACAGACAAAAACTACCTCCTTTTTCTCCTTTAGAAATTCATCTACTTATTTTTCTGGATTCCTCTTTCTTCCTTTACTAAAACTTAAAATAGTGAATAAATTATATTTAAAATGCAGAATGTGATAGAGAAAAATAGCTTAAGAACTGTGGTGATTTGAATGGAAATGACCACCATAGGCTTATTATTTAAATATTTGGTTTCTAGTTGGTGGAAATGTTTGAGAAGGATTAGGAGGTGTGGCCTTGTTGGAGAAGGTGTGTCACTGGGGGATGGGCTTTGAGGTTTCAGAAGCCCACACCAGGCTCAGGTTCTCTCTCTCTCTCTCTCTCTCTCTCTCTCTCTCTCTCTCTCTCTCTCTCTCTCTCTCTCTCTCTCTCTCTCTCTCCTTGTGGACCAGATCTAAGGTCTCAGCTATTGTTCCAGCACCATACCTGTCTATAAGTTGCCTTAATTATGGTGTCTATTCATAGCAATAGAAAAGTAACTAAGATGAGAAGCATAGTATTTTTTGCTTCAGTTTTGTTTTTATAAAATTGAATTAATGTATACTTTATGTAAAATAAACAACTGATAACAAATGTTGAGGAGGATGTGGAGAAAGGGGAACCCTTGTTCACTCCTTCACTGCTGGTGGAATTGCAAAGTGGTAAAACCATTATGGAAATTGGGGTGGAGAATCCTCAACAAGTTAAAAATCAAGCTACCATATGACCCAGCTGTTCCACTCCTCAGCATAGGCCCAAAGGACTTTACATTCTACTCCACAGATGCTTGCTCAGCTAGGTCCATTGCCATTCTCAATTGCCAGAAAATGGAAGCCATTTAAATGTCCTTCAGCTGATAAATTGATAATTAAAATGTGGTACATAATACATCATGGAATATTATTCAGCTCTAAGGAAAAATGAAATGATTAAATTTGTAGGCAATTGGATGGAACTAGAAAATATTATACCGAGTACATACACACATATAATATAGAGAGTTATTTTTATGTATGTATATGTATGTTATATATAAACATATACACACATATATGTTTAGATGATGTCATGCTACTTGGGGTGACTATGTTCCCCCAAAGGCCATAGAGTATCTAACATTAAAATGCAGTGCCAAGCATGGGAAACCAGTGTATTAGTTACTAGTCTATTGCTGTAATAAAATACCAGGACAACTTATAGGAAGAAGAGTTTACTTGGGTTTATGGTTCCAGAGAGAGGAGTCTATCATGGAAGGGAAGTGGCAGGTGGGGCAGTTGGAGTAGCAAGCTGAGAGCTAGCATCTTGAGCCTCAAGTAGGAAGAAGAGAGAATGAAATAGGAATGGTTGGAAGGTTTTGTAACCTCAAAACCCATCTCTAATGACACACTTCTTCCAATAAGGTCATAGTTTCTCAACCTACCCAAACAGTGCAGCCACCTGAGGACTGACTATTTAAATGTTTGAGTTTATGGGGACATTCTCATTCACATCACCATAACTGCCTTTTGAACTTCAGAAGAGTCCAAGACCCACCTTCTCCCCCTCCCCACATTACTGCTATGGCCCTTGATTGTCTACCAGAAATTGAAGGTAAGACCCTATTGGCTGATGATACCATATACTTTGGAGAGAGGACTTGGAGGAACTGAACTGGAATTGATCTGTAAGCCTCATCTCTGAAGGCTCTACCAGCAGGAGCTATGAATGCTGCCAAAGGAGAAAAGCAATCAGTAGTCCTATTCATCTCTGAAACCCATGAACCACAATCACTAAAATAGCAAGCTATTCAGAAAGGTGCAATAGTGATATTTACATCCTGATGGCAAGTGACAGCTTTCTTGTTGGACTCAAGACCTATTCAATAGGAGAGAATTCCATAGCTATATTCTAAATACTTGTCGTTATGCCCACAGATAAGTATAGTTCTCACCCCTCATACAAAGAAGCTTCATTTTGCAACAAATGGTGAACATTGCAGAAAGACAAGAAATGTCAAGATATGGAAAACAACTGACCATGGAATGCCCAATCCCAGTTGATAACATCTATAACATAAGCCCTATACTGAAGATTTAGGGCACAGGAGGAAAAAGCATTATAAAAGCTACTACAAGATAATGTCTTCTATGTATGACAGCAATGCTGCACCCATGAGATGTCAACAATATGGCTGATTAAATAAAACCCGAAAATGTCAGTAACAATTGATATGTCAATGGCCATGCCTAGACTAAGAGTTGTAGGCAATCAATCGCCTGGAGAGGGAGAATCAGTCTTCTGCAGGGACATGCTCCCAGTGGGTTAGCTAATCTTAAGTAGTCAATCCTAAACACATGTATTTATGCAGCACTAAATAAACCTAGCAGGTTGTATATATAAAGTTATACATATAACACTAATAAAGAATAAGAGGGCACAAATTTGAGGATGGGGGAGTGATGGAAGAGAGGAGTTGGAGTGTAAATATAATGCTCATATATGAGATTCTCATAAAATAAATGAAGGTGAAAATAATCAAAACAAAGTTAATTTGCAAATAATTGTCCCTGTTCAACTAGTAAAATGAAGTCCAAGAGTTAAGACGTTTAGCATAACCAGCTAGAAATAGCTATGTGCTTTGTATTATCCAGAAAACACCCTTATTTATCTATCCTCTCAATATTTTTGATGTTTAAGGTCGGCCTAAACATTGAACCCAAGGCCTCATATAGTATCATAGAAATTATTTTTAAGTTGCATCTCTTTCCTGTCCTGGTACTTTAAAAAATATGAATGTTTAGATCTTGTTAAGGTGGATTCCATGCAATAATTTCAATGCTTAGTTATTTCAAAAGCTTAGAAAAGTACAGAGGATAACAAAATTAACTCCCCAAGGAGGGAAACAAATCTGCCAGTGTCTGAAATCCTGGGCTGTTTCCTGCTGAGGAAATTATGACTTTCTTTCTTTCTTTTCCCCCTTTTTTTCTTCATTTCCAGGGGAGAGCATGAACACAGTCCCCACTACCACAAATTATGCAGTCGAGTTTCCTGCATTTGGGGAAATCACAGCAGTTAGCGCATCAGGAGTGCAATAGACAAGCCTAACCCTGGGGAAACCATTTTCGTGATCATAGTTTCTCCCCCGCCAGGTAAGTATGACTTCTTTTCTTTATCTGTAAAATAGGTGGATAATGGGACACCCATGTCACAGTGATTTTGAAGATTAAATAAAGTACTTGATCTTAGAATATTCCTAGCATTTATCTATTAAATGCCCAGTATATGTTGGTTATTACCATAACTGCTACTCACAACAAAAAACTTTACTTTTTATATTTACTTCAGATATTTTCTTTCTCTTTCTCTAGTCCCCTTTCTGCCTTCTTTGCTTTGAAAAATAAAATCCTGGGGCTGGAGAGATGACTCAGCAGGTGAGAGCAAGTACCACTTTTGCGGAGGAACTGAGTTTGGTAATGGTTGGCCCACAATCAGCTTTACTTTAGTACAAGGGATCCAACAGTCACTTTTGGCCTCTCTGGGTATCTGCACACACATATCATGCACATATGGAGCACACATACATGCACAGAAATAAAAGTGAATCTTAGAAAACGGAACAGAAACTAAAAATATGTTCAAAGTTCAAGTCTATGGACATTGCTCAGCGGGTAAGTGCTTTTTTGTGTAAGCACAAGACACTTGAAGTGAGATACCCAGAATCCAGATGAAAGCTGGGCATGTTGGCATGTGCCTGGGAGGGGGGGTGGAGATGGAGAAGGGACCGGCGGATCAAAGGGACTTCTTTCTGTACAACTGCACAAGCTGAATCCTTGAGCTCCATATTTAGTAACAGATCTTCTCTCAAAAAACAGGGTGAGGAGTGAAAGAGGAAGATCCCCAAGGTTTAGCATTGACCTTCATGTGGGCACATACACTTGTGAGTGTGTGCACGCGCCCTTCCTCAGAATTAATGCTCAGGCGAACTCCTCTTTACTCCTTCCTAATCTTTCTTTTTTTCTAGACAACCATTACCATGAAATCTGCTCATATTTTAATAAATAAAATATATTGAACGTCTACTGTGCATAAATTTCCTCACTGAATAGGAAAACCGTTTCTCAAGGGTTTTCTGTGTCAGGTACCTTTCATGAGGCAGTTGGTAGTTGGGTAATATGGTGCTGAGTATGTCAAATGCCATTAGAATAAAGGTGCCTCCATCTGGAGTAGACTGCAACCTAAGCTAGTATATAAGGGAACTGTGACCTCATTTAAGAGCATATTCCTTTAACAAATATTCGAGACTTGCTTGTCTTTCCAACCAATCACAGGATGCAAAGTAAATACGGCAAACACAGAGCTGTGTCCAATTAGGCTATTTCTTTTGTGTGTGTATGTGTGTGTGTGCGTGTGTGTGTGTGTATGCGTGTGTTTTACGGATGTAGATCATCAGTTCATCTATATGTGACAGAAAACATTTAAAGTATTGTCATATTATGGAAAATGCTTCATTTGTCATATTTATAGCAGTGGATTCATAGCTTATGTGTTTTTGTTACATTATCCCTGTGGAGGATGAACATATTTCCAATTAGGGCATTTCTACGTCATTTCTGTAGTCTCCAAACATATCCGCGATGCTGCGGGGTGGGTCTCTCTGGTCTAGAGTGCTATTTGGTTCATGAATAGTTACATCCCTCAAATAAATTCTACAAAAATTATTTTATGTAAGAAGTTTCTTTCACGAATAGCATTATTTGTTTCACTCTTTGCATTCGATGTTTAGGTTTTGGAGCCTGTCCTGGAACTAGCTCTTGTAGACCAGGCTGGTCTCGAACTCACAGAGATCCGCCTGCCTCTGCCTCCCGAGTACTGGGATTAAAGGCGTGCGCCACCACTGCCCGGCTCGATGTTTAGGTTTTATTTACCTTAATAACACGGGTGAACGTTTTGGCCTTTACATTTTTTTTGCGTGTCTGATTTTGCCCCCAGCTAGAATTGCTCTACATCAAAGAATACAGACACTGTAAATGGTACATAACGATTACAATAATATTGTACAATAACATGGAGAAAAGTGAAAACAGAGCTTGTGAAAAAAGAGAAAGAAAAGAAAACAGCTGCCTTTCTATTAATCTCTGCCAACAATTGCGGATTAGTTTATTTCAATCATACGCCTTTCAGTAAAACCCACTCAGCTGTACACCTCATCCCTCCTGCCACACCTGGAGACGAGCTACTTGCTAAGGTGAGTTTCCAGCTTTTAAACATTTATATTGTTTCGTTGCCGTTCCTCAAGTCTCAATGTCCTCTGAACATGTTGCTTTAATATCTGTATAGTTTTGCCACAGGGAGAAACGTAATTTGCTTACCCATTCCCCTGGAGACGCTTAGGCTTGTTCATTTTTTAACTAAACAGCAGTGAGTGCAAAAACTTGATTTCCTTATGTATTATCTCTTAGATGACTGGAATTAAAAATGACGAGAGAGAGACAGACAGAGAGAGAGAGAGAGAGAGAGAGAGAGAGAGAGAGAGAGAGAGAGAGAGAGAGAGAGAGAGAGAGAGAACATGAGGTTGGGTGGGGAGGGAGGTGGGAAAGATCTGGGAGGAGTTTGGGCATGGGAAGGAAAATGATTAATATGTATTTTATGTGAAAAAATTAAAAGATTTTTAAAAGATGACTAGCTAAAGGTATAAATATATTTTCATAGCTTTAATTAAGTTTATTTTTTGGCAGCTTTAAATATGTATTTAGTGCATTCTGATCACGGTCACCGGTTCCCTCTGTTATCTCCAACCTCCTGTCACCTCCCTACAAGTCCCTTGCTATAGTCAAGCCTCTTTGTTGTGTTTTGTTACTGAGCCTAACCAGTCATGCATGTGACCATTTTCATAGCTATCCATTAGAGCCTGGTGGACTCACTACTGGGTACGCAAATGAAGGCAATGCCTGGCCATTCTCTAGAATTCATCAGTAGTTAATAATTCATCTAGAAGGGCTAGCGCCCCCTGGGATCCATGGTTGCCTGTAGAAGGTCCAGGGAAGTGGGCAGTGTGCTGTGGAATAATCCTCTGTACACTGTGAATATGTATTAGTCTCACTGGTTAATAAAAAACCTGACAGGCTGGTAGCCAGGAAGTATAGGGAGGACAGGTAGAACAGAGGACTGATATAGGTGTGTCTGCTATCTATCTAATGATTTCATTGGTTAGTTAATAAAGAAACTGCCTTTGCCCATTTGATAGGCCAGCCCTTAGATGGGTGGAGTAGACAGAACAGGAAGAAGGAAGTGAGGCAGATGGCTCAGACAATTGCCATGCCTCTCCTCTCTGAGACAGACGCGATGGAGCCAGCTACCAGGTCAGACATGCTGAATCATACCTGGTAAGACACCACTCGTAGTGTTACACAGATTATTAGAAATGGGTTAATCAAGATGTGAGAGGCTGAAACTAATGGGCCAGGCAGTGTTTAAATGAATACAGTTTGTGTGTTGTTATTTCAGGTTTTAAGCTAGCCATGCGGGAGTCGGGCACAACGAAAAGCAGGCCTGCTTGCCTCCTCACTACAGAGGACTCTGGGAGGAGGAAGGGTGGGGTCAGAGGAGATGCCAGCCAGCAGCAGAGAAAGCAGGACTTATAGAAAAGGAAGAAACAAGCCATGAGCCATGTGGCGAAGCATAGATAAGAAATATGGGTTATTTCAAGTGTAAGAGTTAGCTAATAAGCCTGAGCTATAGGCCAAGCGTTTATAAGTAAAATTAAACCTCTGAGTGGGTATTTGGGAACTGGTGGGCAGGAGAGAAATGTTTGACTATAGCAATGGCTGTGCTGTGCCCAGAAGTCAGCCTGTTGCTGTCTTCCTCGTTATCTTCCTTCCTGCTCTTACATTCTTTCTGTCTCCTCTTCTACCATGTTCCCTGTATGAATAAACATGTTTTGGTATGTTGTCAAGTTGTTTTCCAGAATACCTGTGCTCCAGAGTGCTTAATCCACAAACACATTTACTAGAATTATTCTTATTTCTGGATTCATATAGAAATACTTTTCATTGGGCGGTGGTGGCGCACGCCTTTAATCCCAGCACTCGGGAGGCAGAGGCAGGTGGATCTCTGTGAGTTCGAGGCCAGCCTGGTCTACAAGAGCTAGTTCCAGGACAAGGCTCCAAAGCTACAGAGAAAAAAACCAAATAAATAAATAAATAATAAATAAATAAAAATAAAAATAAAAAATAAATAAAAATACTTTTCATAATATTTTATTCCAGCCATATAAAATTTACGTCTCAAACATTCATTAATTGAATTCATTCATACTTCCTAACATTGTTTTTGTGTTTAGAGGATTTAAAAACTTTTGGTCATTTGTATGGTTATCTGCTTTACCTGCAAAAACCGGTCCATGTAGATAGCACGTCTTTAGCTCTGCTGTTGTTGGTGTAGTTCTGGCTTTTGTTGACTGTTGGGGCAGTTCTCCTCTGGTTGTGTGTACTTCACATAATAGAAAACCAATGTACATTTCGTAAGCCTAGGCTGTCTGCTCCTTTAAGAGGAAACTACTAAATGAGAGTGACAAACGGTGCTACTGAGAGCTGTGATTGTAATTTAATCTAGTTACATTGACTAAAATGGGCTTTATTTTTATAAAGAAAATGTCTTAAATTCATGAGTCATGTGGTTAGTGTTGACCAAGATAATATAAGTTTGGTTCACATGAATTCCTGATGGATTAAAGAATTAAAAAAAAAAAACATACAAAGGAAATCAAAGCAGAGTGGTAACAGAGCATCTACCTGTCCAGGTACTCCCACACTGTAAGAGGAAGACAACGGAAAGGGGATGTTTATATATTTGAGTAAACGTACTTACAGTGCTGCAGATAATTTAGGTGCATTTATATTTCGCGTGTCAGGTGGGTGTCTCCAAGTAACCGAATGAGCAGGATAACTGAACACAATAACTTGTTAATTCCTAGGGTCAAGATTCTTGGTATCCTCCTACACCTACATGCCCTTGTTCACTGATTCGTGGGGGCCGCACAAAACAGACCACCATTGCATTATTTCTGTACAGGAGAAATGCTTTCCCAGAAGCAAAAAAGGGTTGCGCGTTAGAGGCTGCACGTCTTTATGAAATTATACCAATATCAGCAGCAAGCACCACCGCAAACATATACTGCAAGCCAGACACCCTTCCAAGGGCTTTGTGCGCATCAACTTAATTAACCCGCATGGCGACCCCTCCTGGTGGGTACCGTAACCATTTTCGTTTAAATAGATGAGATTAACTGAGTCCAAAGCTACAGACCTCAGGCCTCTTTCATCCGTGCCATTTCAGGCAAACCCTAATCATGTAGAAATTCATTTTGAGGTTGCCAGGCGTGGATCCTTTCAAGAGATATTCTTAGGGTGTCCATAGGGTTCTAAAGAGGAGCGACACCCCGGGGTCCCTGGCCACCCTGACACCCTCTATCATGTCGCGAGGCTCTTGCACGGTTGGCAGTGCCACCATTCTACGCGTGCTGGGCTGGGCCTCAGCCTTAGCTCGCGCCACCTGCTCCTGGCTCTCGCGTCCCCGCCCCGCGTCCCGCCCCCGCGCCGCACCCGCGTTCCACGGTCCCTCCCTCCGGCGTGACGGGAGCACGGGCGCAGGCTGCCCGCGCTGCGAGCGGCCGAGCTGTCAGCGGGAGGACCAGCTGAGCGGAGCCTGGCGGAGAGGAGCAGAAAGCACGGTCCCCGCCGCCTCCGGGAGCAGGAGCTGTGCAGCCTGAGAGTCCACCCAGCGCCGCGATGCTGCTGCTCGCCCTGCGGCGGGTTCGGGGCAGGGGCTGGGGGCGACCGCCCGAGGGTCCCCGCTGCGCGCGCTCACCGCCCTGGAGCCCCGCCTGGATTTGCTGCTGGGCGCTCGCCGCCTGCCAGGCAGCCTGGGCTGGGGACTCGCCCTCCTCGGGCCGCCCGCTTCCTGCGTGCCAGGAGGTGAGCAGCACCTGGTTCCCCCCGCCTGGAGTTTGCGGCGGGGTGCGGGGTGGGGGGGCCGCGCGGATCCGGGCTCAGAGTGGCCCTCACCTTTTTTTGGGCTTGGAGGACAGGGGCGTTCGGCTGTGTCCAGGGATGAAGTTGCTCGCCCGTGCTAGCTGGCTAGGAGCGGGTGTGTAGGTTTGCTGTCTTTCTGGTGGTGCTTTTTCTCTCCGCGCTGGTGTTTGGGGGTTTCTGAAAGGACTTTGCGGCGCCCCGGTTGGAGAGCTAGGCTCAGGACCTGGGGTTGAGGGAGAAATTTCAGGAAAGGGAGGAGACTGGGGAAGCCCTGTCTTGTGGGATTTAAAAAACTATCGCTTTATAGCTTTTTAGAGAGCTAGATACTGACCCTCCCTCTCCTGCTTTCTCGGTTCCTCTGTCTCCACAAATGCTTTTACCCAACTCCCCTGCTCTCCGTTTCCACATAAGCATGCTGTGGTGTCCCTTGATGTTCTGGGGCAAGACATGGTTGTGAAGAAGGTACAAAAAAATTACTTAGGATAGAGGCGGGTTAGTGATGTAGAAAATCAGAATGGGCAAAGCGAATATGCTCCTTGGGGAGGTGCTTCACCTGGCCGAAACCGTGCAGCTGTGTACTTTACGGCTTGAGATCGCTGCTGATTTATAGCCAAAAAGGATAAATTCTGGGTGATTAGATTCTTTTTCTCCTGCTTTTAGGAAAACGAGACTTAGTGTGCCAAAAATTTACAGAGGGTGCCACTGTAAGTTGCACTGGGTGTTTATCTTTCCCTTTAGTGCTCCAGAAAGTGCATCCTTTTAATGAAAATCAATGAGGGGGAGGAAGTAACATTTCTGACCTATTTTGAATGATCGTGTTGGAGAGGTGAGCCATGCACGCTGTCTGAAGGAAGATTGCTAGGAATCAGGGTGATGGGTTCTTTATATTTATCCAGCAGAAATAGGTTAGCCATCAGCTCCCTTTGAGAAGAAAGGGCAGATTTTGTTCCTCGTGCATGTGGAACCACTTCTGAATTAGAGTATCGTCCTTCTAGACATCATTCATCATCTGTCTTCCTCTCCTACAATACAAGTCCCAGGACAGCCCGAGATGGGAAGCTAGCCTGGGACTCTGCAGCTGCATTGTGACTAGTGAATCAGAGCAAGGGCTCAGCAGCTAGGAGGGCACTGGTGTTGGTTCAGTCTGTCTTCTGCCACTTGTCACCTGTGAGTGATCCAGTCTGGAGGCTTC
Source organism: Arvicola amphibius (assembly GCF_903992535.2). Taxonomy (NCBI): domain Eukaryota; kingdom Metazoa; phylum Chordata; class Mammalia; order Rodentia; family Cricetidae; genus Arvicola; species Arvicola amphibius. Next base: position 13,254,453 of record NC_052064.1, read on the forward strand.
TATAGAATCCTGCTTTTTCGTCCACACTGTTGTGTCGAGACAAACGTTTCCCCTCCAGTTGCCTGGTCACAGCGCGGCAGAACATGTTTGTTTTCCCAAGTGAAGTTCTAAGTTCCTTGCGACGTTAATCCTTAGTAGTGAGGAACCTGCTTGAAGCGGAAAAGCCAAGGCCAATAGAAGAGATACTACAGTCTTTATTTACATATTTACAAGGTTTCTAGCCCAGGCGGGGTTCAAATTCCTTATGTCACGGGTGATGGGCCTTGAGTTTCTGATCCTCCTGCCTCAAGTGCTGGGATCAAAG